>NC_141695.1:592182730-593481171 GCF_964263255.1 Lissotriton vulgaris
TGTTACTGATTTTGTCATATTCTCCATGGTAGCATAGGTTTAATAAAAAGTTGCTGCATACCAAAGTACATCTTAGGATCAGGTAACCTGGCAATATACACGTACAGATATACTGATACAGATAGGCCATCCTCCTTTGAGTAAACTTCATTGGAAGAATGTGTATAGGTTGTTATAAAAGCTACAAAAATCGATGTGTGGGTTTCTAGACCAAATTTGTCACCATGCCAAAAACCGTCATTAATAATCCAACCCCCCCTTGGGTGTAGACCTACAGTATTTTCTGTCAGTAATATACATTTAATTGTAATGCCATTAAGAGGTTGTGTATGTCTGTATTGACATTTAGTGACAAATAGTTTGACCCATGTGAAAATCCAAGTGGTAGATTGACACTTGGTCCAAATGTATAATGTAGGCATCATTCACTTTCTACAGCTCATTTGGAGTTAAGGCTTGGCCCCAATATGCTCCAAAGGTATATATCATGCCGACCTACACTGTGTGTAAAGGGGGAGGGGGGCGAGGGTCATCCTGAGAGATGCCACTAAATGTGACATGCAAAATTACATGTACAAGAAAAGTGAAAATTTGGGTTTTACATCTGATCAGGGATCTGGAAAATTAGGAAAACGGCCCAAACGTAAATTTAAAATTATACCCACATGTAAGGCTTCACATATTTCAACGTACTAATTGGGGTATACTGAGATTTCTAGACCAGAGGTTACCTGCTTGCTTGGGCCTCCCTAGTCTGAGTTCTTCCCTAGCTCTAAGGAGAATTTTTCCACTGCCATTCTGGCCCCAACACCTTCTTCTTCTCTAAACCACCCTACCCACTACTTAGCATGGAAACTGCCTCACCAGGGGTAGGGAGGGTCCTTAATGTCAGAAATGACGGTGCCTCTGGCATCAATTAAAGTGCCTAGCGTAAAGTTGACCTTGGCTTGGAAACAGGTGCACCCCTTTGTCTGCTTCCTTTGCTTCCCGCCCAATGTAAAATTTAGGGTAGATTCTGACAAATATGTCTGAAAAAGCTTACTGACTGTGGGAGAAGATGCTGAACGGTCAAAAAACGATAATGCTCCATTAGAATAAATACCTTGCTTCACCAAAAATGTGATTCTTTTCTTAATAGAGACTATATTTAGACATTATGCCAGTGATGACCTGTCACGTATGCATTGTTTGTTACTGTGTGCTTACATAAGACATGCTACCAATCTGTAAAAGGGGACTGTTCTAGGGTGAAGTCATTGTGCGTCTTGTAAGTATGGATAAAAGTGAGCCGAACTGCGCTTAGTGAAGAGCTCCATTGCTAGTCTTTTATACCAAATGGACATAACTTGTGCCTTGTTTGCTTTACTGGTGCATGAATATACAGATAGCAGATGATTCTATAAAAGACATCGGTGTTAAAGAACCAGCTAACTAACAACTGTATTTTGAGGGCTTAAAAAACGTCTTTCTCTCAGTCAAAAGGCATTCCTTTTTTTGTAAAGTAAATGTAGTCTTTTCCAAGTTAATGGACTCTTCCTTTGAAAGGGTGCACGCGTGCTGTTTAATACTTGTCTTGTGAAGTAGCATTTCTTGTGGACGTTGCTCCACTTTAGGAAAGAGCTGAAGATGCACCTCTTTAAAGAACACTACCTCACAATTCATTAAGGGCCTATAACCCAGTTGCCTCTCCTGTCAGTCGTTAACTTTTACCTTGTCTTTTACCCTGTAAAGCGCTCAGCTGCTTTTTAGGTAGGTTTGCACTGTAGCAATACGATGGGCAAACCTGCATATGCCTATTTCACAGTGCTTAATTTGTGAGAAAAAAAGTAGCAGGACTCTTGTCACGTGGCCACTGCAGCTTGCACCACCCATTGCCCCTTCCTCTGCTGGCAATAACAACTACTAACCATGACACTTCTACAAGGGTGACAATTAGGGTTATTCCAGGCCACCCAAAGCTATAAGAATGGCTTGGGTAATTGGTATTAGCCATTTGTAATGTATAAATAATTATTAAACTGTTGTACTCCTTTCAAAATTAGACCGACAGATCCACCATATGCTGCAGTGTTATAAGTAGCGGTGCTAACAATTAAGTTCCAGTACCGAGCTCTGGAAACCACTGGCTCAAATTAAGCACTGCTCTGTCACACACCTTACTCTACAGTCCATAGCTCATTGAACTCTTCCTTATTTTCTTCCAGAAGCAATTTCATAATTCCACAATTATCAAACCATTTCACTCCCTTGTCTTCCAAAATTTCAGTTCTGCAGGATACCTCATTCTTATCCCTTTAGATGTGACAATGGTAATTGCATACTTTGTGGACCAAAAAAAACGCCCACTTAGAAGGCTACCTGCACATGGGTTATTCTCTTCAAAACAACCTGTTAGAAAGTATGATTATGTATCGCTGTGTTTTGCAGAAGGCCAGCTCCTTACCGAATTGGTACAAAGCTCAGTCTAGAGGTAACACTGCTATTGTTGCTTACATTAGTAATGCATTGTAAGCAAAATTTGTTTGTGCTCTAATTTCAGAGTTGACACTCCAGTAGAGAACCCCATTCAGTATAACAAGTTTCGTTAGCTGTCTCATGTTATCTCCATGTTCTGGTTAACTTTCCTCTGGGATCAAGGAATGCTCTAGTTAACAGGGCTGGAAGTATGCCAGTATTTAAGGATTAATGCTATGTAACAGAATTCCCAAAGTATGTTGAAGGGGATAACCTGAAAAGCTAGCCTGGTTCAAGCAGTCTTGGAAGTACATTGTATACACTTTATCTAGATCATCTATTGTTGGTTTACAGCTTTCCATCACTATTTTGTTATTGAGTGAGAAATCAATTATAGTCCTACTTCTCAATAAGAAGTGATAATTTGGAATTAATAAGCAGTGCTCACTCCCTTGTGACAAACAAGCAGAAAGGGTGTGACATAATTAATGGAAGTTTTTCTGGCCTCTCTTGGAAGATAAAATGCCTAAATGTCACAACACTATTGGACTTTGGAGCACTTTGCTGCATTTTTAGTGGCCAGATCAAAAGTTTTCTCTGATAAACCAAACATGTACTTGTTCCTTTCGTTTTTTCCTTCCAGGGAGGCATTTAGAAAGGGCTATCTTCAGTCCGTATTTGTCATTTATTGGTTCAATCCTGTTTAGGCTGCACTTTTATTTGAAAGAAAAACAGCCTTTTAAACGACTATAATTTTAAGTGACCATTTTGGTGAGAAACTTTTTCTCTTTTAAACGTTCCCGAGTCACATCACATAGGTGACATTGGATCTGTGGAAATTCAAAGGAAATACTTATGATGGTGAGCTAGATTGGCAAACCACACACTTCCTGCTAAGAAATCTTTAAAGAAAGAATGGAAAGGGGCGACCACTCGGTCCCCCCGAACGTATGGTGGAGTACCCCGATCTCCCCGGGAAACCATTTTGGGCGGGAGGCGTGTCCCGGCTGGTATGCCCGAAGCGGCGTAGCTGGGGCGCGCCTTTTCCCGCCCAAGAAGGGGTTGTCCTAGACACCAACACCGCCAGCCACGCCCGGGGGACGGATTGGAGGAGGGTCTACGCCCGCCCGACGAAGGATAAAAGGAGCGACAAGCCAAGGAAGCATCCTCTTGTTCCTGTGCTCTGAAGCTGCACCCCCGCGTTGCACGTGAGCTCGAGACGGAACGAAGAGCCAATTTTGAAATTGGTAATTTCTCTTTTTTCTCTTCTAGCGCTACAAGTCTTGTCCAGGACCTTCCATCTACGTGAGGAGAATGCCGGGCAAAAGGGTCGCAAAGAAGGTTAGCACCGACCAAATGCTCCGTATGCTGATGAAAGACATGGCGGAGATGAAAAGGAAAATGGCGGCCAGGGATGGTACAGGACGACCAAAAAGAACCATCCCAGGGGCGGTCCCTGCCGGGAGAAGAAAGAGGGCCAGGAACGGGGCAAATGAAGACGAGGTCCCAGTTCCGGAGGCTCCCCCGGCGAGCCCTCCCAGACCTGTGGAGGCTCCCGTGCCGGTTCCCGTCGAGGGGCAGCCGATCCCTGTTGTGGTTACCCCTGTGAACGAGGGGGACATGCCCCCGGAGTTGGCCGCCCAGCTGGCGGCATGGTTGGGTAGTAACAGCGTGGGTTCCGTTGCTCCAGGGGACACGGCCGAGGAGGCCAAGCAATTAATGAGGCAGTTGCGGCAATCACGGGAGGCCGCAAAACAACCTTGTCCTTTTTGTTTTCCCGCAGGCGCCCGTGGGTCAACCAGGATCAGGCGTTGGTACGGCGGGGTCGACAGTTACAGCGGCAGCTTCAGGTAAGCCATTGCCGATGGTTGGGGAGGGATCGGTACCTTCGAGGAGGGAGAAAATTGTGCAGCATATCCCGAAGGAGGTGAAGGAGAGGATATGGGCAGATAAATATGTAAACATATTTTCCTTGTTGACCGATCACTACGAAATCGAGCATGTAAAAAACCAGAAAGAGTTTCTGCATCCAAGTGTGTGGCGAGCCAGGATGGCCGGTTTTAGAGTCGATGAATCGATAGGCAATTGGGGCAGAGCGTTCGGAATGTTCACTGCAATTATGGGGGAACGTAGGCCCGATTTGTTGGGGGAATTGGCTGTGTATCAGACACGTATCATGGGTTTTCATGAAACGTATGGAGGAAATCAATGGTTTGCCTATGATAATATATTTCGTAAATCCAAGGAACATGATTCATCCCTGACATGGGATTGTTTTGACTCCATTTCATGGCAAAATATGGAAATGGGGAAGTCGCCAGCATTGGGGGGTGAGATGGCCGGGTATTCCCGCCATTCGTCAGGGACGCCCTTTCGAGCAAGTTCCAGCAATGACCGGAACTCAAGGACTAGCGGCAGCACAGGGAAAAAAGGGGTCTGCTGGAGCTTTAACAGGGGCAAATGTACTAGGCCTCAGGGTTCTTGTAAATTCAGGCACGAATGTTCGGGGTGTGGCCAGTCCTCCCATCCGGAGAATACGTGCAGAGCCAAGACTAGTGATACGGGGAGTAGGGGTAGCGCCAAACAGGTCTGAAATGGTCCAGGGGGCGCCGCTACCGACCCCGGTTGATATCATGGCAATGATCCCTTGGCTAAACGAATACCCAGATCATATCTCCGCTGGGGTGTTGCGAGATGGTTTCTCATATGGTTTCCGCATCCCGGCGGGGGATTTTCAGGGTGAAGCACAATGTAAGAATCAACTATCGGTGCAGCAGAATGCGGCGGTGGTACAAGCAAAGATTGGTAAAGAGGTGGCCCGAGGTCGGGTTGCTGGACCATATGACCACCCGCCAGTTGCTAATTTTGTTTGTTCACCCCTCGGTGTAGTCCCCAAAAAAGATCCAGGGGAATTCAGGTTGATACATAATTTGTCAGCTCCAAGGGGTCTTTCGGTGAACGATGCGATTGACCCGGGAGTTTGTTCGGTGCGGTACGCATCTTTCGATGAGGCCGTCGCCATTTTGAATCGCCTAGGGCCCGGAGCGCTGATGGCTAAATCAGATATCGAGTCAGCGTTCCGGTTGCTCCCGGTACACCCAGACGATCAGCGTCTCCTTGGTTTCATGTTTCAGGGTCGCTATTACATGGATAAATGTATGCCAATGGGTTGCTCCATCTCTTGTGCTTATTTTGAAGGATTCAGTTGTTTTTTGCAATGGGCCTTCACAAGAATAACAGGGTTTACTCATGTGATGCATTATCTTGATGATTTTCTGTTCCTGGGGGCAGCTGGGGACATAGAGTGTGCACGAGCTTTGAATGAATTTTGTGATCTCATGAGGCGCTTTTGCGTGCCATTGGCACCCGGTAAGACAGTGGGGCCGTCTACTTCGCTCGAGTTTCTTGGAATAGAGCTCGATTCCGAAGAGGGGTGCTTCCGCTTGCCCAAGGAAAAGGTGGCGAAATTCGAGGCATCGCTTAAAGCATGTATTAGCGCGACCAAAGTGAGATTACATCAGTTACAGCAGGTCGTGGGTCAACTGAATTTTGCCCTGAGAGTGATCCCAATGGCGCGCCCATTTTCCCGCTCGATTGCGCAGGCCATGGTTGGCCTTAAGGAAGGCCACCACCGCACAAGGCTCTCGGCTGAGGTCCGGCAGGACATGCTCATATGGTTGGCATTTCTGGCGGATTTCAACGGTCGGTCGTGTGGAGCAAACCCGGGGTCTCCTCGGAGGAGTAGGGGTTGTGGACAGACTCAGCAGGGAGTGTTGGATTTGGCGCCATTTTTGGTAATCACTGGTCAGCACAAACCTGGCCGGCATGGTGGCACGAGAATGGGCTCACAGGTAACATAGGATTTCTTGAGCTTTTCCCTATTCTGGTGGCCTTGAAAACATGGCCCGAGGGATTTCGTGACCGCGCTGTGGTGTTCTGGTCTGATAATATGACCGTTGTTGAGTGTATCAATAGTCAGGCTGCCCGCTGCAGATGGATCTTGAGATTGCTGAAGGAAATTGTTTTACTGTGTATGAGGCTAAACGTCCACTTTAGGGCAAAACATGTGCCAGGGGTGTTAAATCAGGCAGCTGATGTGCTTTCTCGTTCCCGTATGCAGGCCTTCTGGGGTTTCCTACCCTCAGCGGACCCGGTGGCGGCACCTTTTCCCGAAGCTCTCTGGTCTCTCGGTGCCCCGGACTACAAGACCTCGTGGGAGAGAGTCTAGCTCCCAGAACAAGGAAGGCATACGAAGGGGCGTTCCGTTCCTATTGGTCCTTTTTGGGTTCTGCTGGGGGGGAGCTATGGGGCCAAGAGGAGTATGTCCTGAAGTTTCTGTTATCCTTACGTCAGGCAGGCAAATCAGTAGCCACGGCACAGAGGCACCGGGCCGCTATTTCTTTCATGGCACGAGCTCATGGTCTCCAGGACCCCACAGCGTCTTTTGTGGTTCAGAAGGCGCTGCGAGGGTGGCAACGCCTTGAGGGTCGCAGAGTGGACGACAGGCACCCGATAGGTCTGGAAAGGTTGGCCCTGTTGATGTCAGTACTCCCTGCAACATGTTCATCTCAATATGAGACAGTACTGTTTAGAGCCGCTTTTTCATTAGCATTCCATGGGGCTATGAGGGTAAGCGAGCTGGTAGCAAGGAATAAGCAGGATACGGGGGGGGACTGTGCCGAGAGCACATCCGCATTAAAGGGGAAACAATGGTAGTCTCGTTTGCCAGGTCCGAGACCGATCAAGGAGCAAACGGCGATTGTGTAGTAGTCCGCCGGATTCCCGGATCGCCCATGTGCCCGGTAGCCTGCGTTGAGGAATATTTGGCGCAGAGGGCGGCAGCATGGGGGGGAAGCTTACTGAGGCACGCCGATGCCACCCCGCTGACGAGGTTTCAGTTCCAACGGGTGCTTGCGATGGCAATTACAGCCGCAGGGTTAAACCCGTGTGAGTTTGGGACCCATTCCTTCAGGATAGGGGCTGCGACTGAGGCCACAGCCAGGGGTCTGAGTGTTGATAAAGTGAAACAGTTGGGGCGTTGGTCCTCGAATTGTTATAAACGGTACGTGCGGTTGCACATGTTGTGAAGCTAATATCATGAACTCACGCTTCTTGTTTTTGTTTGGTTTTGCAGTTTCGCATGCTTTCGAGGCGGGGCAGACTGTGCAGTCGACCCGACACCTGGGAACCAGCGGTCAAAGGACACCGGCTGTGGACAGAGTGGTGTGGGTCGTGGGCCATTCATACGTGAGGCGTGCCGCAGACGTATTCAAAGCAGGTGACATGATTCACATGGCTGGGGAATACGGGTACAGGGTGACCTTCTACGGAAGGGGCGGGCTCTGTATTGACCAGTTTCAGGTTTTTATGGAGGGTTTGTTAGGGCGGACGAGGTCACCGCCATCTATACTCATAGTGCATCTTGGGGGCAATGATTTGGTGACCATTGGTCGGCGAGTGCTTCTCGAGGTAATATTATCCACTGTAAGTTGGTTGGCAAAGAGGGTCCCTGGGTGCACAATTGCATGGTCCCACATGATCCCACGGAAGGTGTGGCGGGGGGCTAATTCTGTGTCTGCTTTAAATCATTCTGTGAAGAAAGTAAATAAACTTGGTAGATTGTTTCGAACGAATACATTGCATTCTATTCCGCATGGGTGTATCAGGGGGGATCAGATGTATTTGGAGGACGGGGTTCATTTGTCCCGGGTGGGGAATGATTTACTCATAGGAGACTTCATAGCTTGGTTGAAGAATTTGTAGCCATGACCTTTAAGTAGGAGTTTTTGGGGGGTCCGGATAGCCGGTCAACTATCCGGGCCTGTGGCGGTAAGGTCATGATCGGTGAGCAGTAATTGGAAGATCCCTAGAGGTTTGGGCGTCACCCATTACGGATGGGAGCGCCCGGGGGCAGGCGGCCATTGGCCCCTCAAACGGGAGGCGGTCCCATCTAAGGATGGGACGCCGAAAGGGAAGGCGGCCATAGGCCCCTTCATTGGGTAGGAGGGGATACGGACCCCTCCTCGGAATTTCCCGGGGCCCGGACATCTGCGACGGCAGGTGTGGTAAGTTGTGTGGGGTGGGAGGGGGGTCTACGCTACCTTCTAGACACCTCACACGAGTCCTCGGACGACCACTAAGATGGCGTCGAGTTAACAGGGGCCCCCCGCTAAGGCAAGGGAAATTGGAAGTTGGCACAGAGGTACAGTCCTCTGTGCGCCCGCCCCTCACAAGTGAGGGGGGAATTGGTATTGGGGATCTGACACCGGTTACGACCTTGCCGTTGGCCCGTAACGTTAGGATGTACAATTTCAATGTTCAGAAATGCATTTGCAGGATGTTTAGTATCGGCTAGGAGAACCTTTGTATTAGAGATGTGTTAAGGTCAGCCAAGAACATCGTACTGTATAAATGAAATTGTACATGATATGAAACTGTTATTTTAATGTTTTAATTTTGTTTCATATTTTAATAAATACGGCCGGGAAGGGTAACTCCCTCCCGCCTTCCAAAAGTTCAGAACCGTCTCCGTCTTCCCATCCTTGGGGATTTGTGTTGAGAGGGGGTGGCGGGTATCTCAGCCATATGGAAAGGGGCGACCACTCGGTCCCCCCGAACGTATGGTGGAGTACCCCGATCTCCCCGGGAAACCATTTTGGGCGGGAGGCGTGTCCCGGCTGGTATGCCCGAAGCGGCGTAGCTGGGGCGCGCATTTTCCCGCCCAAGAAGGGGTTGTCCTAGACACCAACACCGCCAGCCACGCCCGGGGGACGGATTGGAGGAGGGTCTACGTCCGGCCGACGAAAGATTAAAGGAGCGACAAGCCAAGGAAGCATCCTCTTGTTCCTGTGCTCTGAAGCTGCACCCCCGCGTTGCACGTGAGCTCGAGACGGAACGAAGAGCCAATTTTGACCCACCCACCAGCCCCTGTTGACAGCGACTTGTTGGAATAAAATTGATTGACGTGAATTGGTTTCTCTTACAGGTTGTCTTGGAATAAAGTTGATAATGTGTGTATAATAAAGGATGATTTTCGTTTTTAACATGTTTTCTTAGCAGAAATGTTTGCGAATAAGTTTAATGATGATGCTCAGTAGAGTTGGTTTCTCTTACAGGTTGTCTTGGAATAAAGTTGATAATGTGTGTATAATAAAGGATGATTTTCGTTTTTAACATGTTTTCTTAGCAGAAATGTTTGCGAATAAGTTTAATGGTGATGCTCAGTAGAGTTCTAAGTGAAATCGTTTGAATGTGATAATTTCCTTTTCGTTAGCTTAGTTTAAAATGTCGTATTTATTTCTGGTCGGGCGGTAAGGTCATGATCGGTGAGCAGTAATTGGAAGATCCCTAGAGGTTTGGGCGTCACCCATTACGGATGGGAGCGCCCGGGGGGAGGCGGCCATTGGCCCCTCAAACGGGAGGCGGTCCCATCTAAGGATGGGACGCCGAAAGGGAAGGCGGCCATAGGCCCCTTCATTGGGTAGGAGGGGATACGGACCCCTCCTCGGAATTTCCCGGGGCCCGGACATCTGCGACGGCAGGTGTGGTAAGTTGTGTGGGGTGGGAGGGGGGTCTACGCTACCTTCTAGACACCTCACACGAGTCCTCGGACGACCACTAAGATGGCGTCGAGTTAACAGGGGGCCCCCGCTAAGGCAAGGGAAATTGGAAGTTGGCACAGAGGTACAGTCCTCTGTGCGCCCGCCCCTCACAAGTGAGGGGGGAATTGGTATTGGGGATCTGACACCGGTTACGACCTTGCCGTTGGCCCGTAACGTTAGGATGTACAATTTCAATGTTCAGAAATGCATTTGCAGGATGTTTAGTATCGGCTAGGAGAACCTTTGTATTAGAGATGTGTTAAGGTCAGCCAAGAACATCGTACTGTATAAATGAAATTGTACATGATATGAAACTGTTATTTTAATGTTTTAATTTTGTTTCATATTTTAATAAATACGGCCGGGAAGGGTAACTCCCTCCCGCCTTCCAAAAGTTCAGAACCGTCTCCGTCTTCCCATCCTTGGGGATTTGTGTTGAGAGGGGGTGGCGGGTATCTCAGCCATATAAATAGGTGCTACTTCGTTGCACATTTATCCAAAGTTGTGTATACTTACAACCTTGTCACAATGGGTTTTAAAAATCAGCACCCAATTCACCTATTTGTTAGTGGTACCTAATAGTTAAGACCAAGCCCATCAGTGGGGACCAGCTGTTGGCTACCCATTTCCTGCTCAGGTTGCAGCTTTGTTTGGGCATTTTAGTTTAGGTTCTTCGTTCTTGAGCAGGGTATTGCTTGATTTCTAAGCAAACGTATTTGACCTCTATTCTTGTTAACCGTGTTAGCATCAACTGTAAAACTACGTTTAGGCTCAAGACAACTTATTTTCGCACTCTGTGTGGCACCAGTCAACTCCAGTTTTTGAGCATTCTTCATAGGACTTGTATAACTTATGTTTCCTTTTAGTGAGAGTCCTGGCTTGTGGTTTGCCTTATTTCCTTAGTTCACTGGTACTTCAGCCAGTCCTTTATTTTTTCCCTGTTTTGTAAAGTCTGTTTTTTTATGCCTACCCAAACTCTCTGTTGCACTTCAGTATGCTTCCTTCCTTTCTGTCTGCTTTTGCAGCAGGGATATTTTGATCTCCATAATAAATATTTTTGCTTAAGTTAGTCTCCTTCTTGCCTTTGGTGAGTGACAGTGTGAAGACCAAAATCTCTGGGCTATTTGTAACCTTCACGGAGTTTGTTTGCATTGCGTGCAACATAGATTGCCAGGGAGAACATCCAATTTTAGAATTTTTTCTTTCTCTTTTGTGTTTTTACAGGTATGCATTAGAAGATTTTTCCTCTGCACTTTTTCACCTGCTTTGCTCTGTCTTTTGGTTCCCTTTATAGATGTTCCATGAGCTCAGACGATGGGTCCAAACTCTATGATGTCTGCCCCCATGTCAGTGACTCAGTAAGTAGAAGCTCAGTGGCGCTCTCCATCTTAGACCACACTAGACCAAGTGAACAATTAATATACTGAGTAGTCCATACATGTTTTGATGGATTAAGGGTGAGAAGTCCATGCGTGGTACTCTTTGCACATAAAGTGAGTAGGTTAGATTTGCAATGTGTATTTTTGTCCCATTCCAAAATTTTCATGGTAAGGGTGCATAGTTAGACACATTTTTCTTTCTACATTAGTAGTGTTTTTTTGTCTGGCAGCTTTTGGGAATGTAGAAACAGTATTTAAAGTCTTTATACTCTTACAATTCAGTGGTGTGTATTTATGCCTAATACTTTCTTCCTTTCCAGGGACTCTTCTTTGATGATTCATATGGCTTCTATCCTGGACAAGTGCTCATCGGGCCTTCTAAAGTGTTCTCTGGTGTTCAGTGGCTATCTGGTGTGAAGCCAGTTCTAAGCACCAAGAGCAAGTTCCGAGTGGTGGTAGAAGAGGTGAGCTCAGTGGTTATTGCACAAGTAAATCTAATTTTTGAATCCTGTATCTGTAGTAGAAGAGGGAAGGAAAAGGTACTTATCAACACTTGATGTGGCCAGTGATTAATTTGAGCAAGTGATTGCCAGCAAGGGGAGGGGGGAGCCTGTGCGGGCGGGGCAGGGGGTGGCACTGCCACTTATTTTTTTGGAACTGACACTTTTGTTTCATATGAGCTATGTTCGAGGCATGTGGGCTGCTGAATTCATATCTGTGCATAGATCGCCGCCTAGTGTTGGGTCCGGCTGATTGCATGTTGTTGTCCTGGAAGAGTCTTCGAAGTATCACGAGATAGGTGGCTCCTCCCCTGGACTACAGTGCGCATGGGCATCCTCAGATTGTTTTTTTCCGCCATCGGGTTCGGATGTACTTTCCAACACTCCAAGTTCGGAATTAACTAACTCTTTTCTAAAGGCCAAAAGGCCTTCGGATCCATCGGTATTGTTCAGCGCTCGGTACCGATATACTTTCTAAACCTCTATTGCACTTCGGTCGTCGAATCTGGCCGTGAGGCCTTCTCGACGCCACGTGGACCAGCCGTCGATGGAACGAAGTCCATTCGAATACTGCCCGCAGTGCAACTCGAAGTTCCCGCACACAGATAAGCATCCCGTGTGCAACAAATGCCTATCTCCAGATCACAAAAAAGATAGTTGCCTGGCCTGTGCCCAGTTCCGGTCCAAAAAGACTATCCGGAATCGAAGGGCGGCGAGGCAAGAAATGCAGCAGTCGGCACCAGAGCCCGATAATATCTTTGACGATGAAGAAGAACTAGCTAGCGCCGAAGAATCTGATCAAAACTAATACCAGTACTCGGAGCACGACTCCGATGATTACCTCGAAGAGGAGGACCCAATCGTCGATCTCTAGGAATACGATCAAGACATCGTAGCTGTTGAAGACGACTCTGATGACGACCCGGGGCGAACCGTGAGTACACCGCCCCATATAGACACTATACCAATATCAGAGACTCGGGTCGAGGCATCGCCAGCAGGCCTTAGCCAAGATCAACATTCTAGTTCTACAACCCCGTCATACCGCCCGGCTAAGAACATATTCAAAGAGCTCTCTGAGACACGCCATACGGCACCGGTTCCATTGAAACCAAAACTCGTCGACAACACCGTCTTCGGACCAAAAGTCGTCGAAACAAAAGTAATTAAGCCAAAGGTCATCGAGCTGAAGGCAGTAGCCCCAACACAGCCTTCGAAGCCAAAGACAGTCAAGTCTACATCTAAGATTAAAGCTGTCGAGTTGAGCTCAAAGACTAAAGCCGTTGAGTCAACATTGCGGCCAAAAAACGTCAATTCGACGCAAAAGCACATCAAATCGAGCCCAAAAACAAAGCACGTCGAATCAAGCAAAGTAG
Source organism: Lissotriton vulgaris (assembly GCF_964263255.1). Classification (NCBI taxonomy): domain Eukaryota; kingdom Metazoa; phylum Chordata; class Amphibia; order Caudata; family Salamandridae; genus Lissotriton; species Lissotriton vulgaris. The sequence continues at coordinate 592,196,041 of NC_141695.1, forward strand.
CATCAAATATCGACAAAGGGGTAAAAACAGTTTGACGAAAGTAAAAGGCCTACGCCCAAAACTAACATCGAACCAAAAGTGAAACCTAGAGTGGAACAAAATAAATTGGTCGAGCCGAAGCACCTCGAACCAAAAAAGGGCATTGAGCCAAAACCTCAAACACCTAAAACACCGTCGAGCCGACCAAACCGCTCGGTCAGAAAAAGGTGGTGAAGCCAGCCAAAGACGTTCAACCGACAAAACCTGTCGAAAAAACATCAAAAATCGATCCAACCACAAAAGACGGTCGAACCCACTAAACATATCGACCCGAAAACAAGCAAAACAAAGGCTACCGCAACAAGGCCAAAAACTGTGGAGGACGAGCTTATTCACCCAGACCCCACCACAAAAGACCAGTCAAAACTGTATATTAACCCAGAAACTGGTAAAGTGACTGTTTACACAAAAAAGAAAAGGCATCTGCCAATAGAAGACTTTCCTAGAATACCACTCAAAAAGAAGACTGTGCTACCTCTCCAATACCTTTTGAACCTATCAATCCAGCTATGCCTACAACCCCATATACCCCAACATCACCTGACTACAACCCAGATGAAGATCAGGATGCAGATGTGGGGTTTGGTTATCCACAAAACCCAACTGGAGACCCCAACCTACACCCATGGGGGGCAGGAGGAGAACCAGACAATGAAGGGACTCTGCCCATTACTGAACCTGCAGTTTACCAAACTAAGCCATCACCAACAGCAGATACTGTGGCCTTTAATTCTTTACTTGATAGAGCAGCTACCTACCATAATGTAGATATGCACTCTGATGCTATTGAAGAAGACTTTCTCTTTGCTACACTAACAACATCTGAGAGACCTGTAAAAACACTCCTCATGTTTAAGGGCGTCTTAAAACACGCACATGACATTTTTAAGGACACTGCTAGGGCACGGGTCATAAACCCTAGAATTGAAAAGAAATATAGGGCTGCACCTATAGATCCTAGATACATCAAGGGCCAGCTACACCTAGACTCTCTAGTGGTATCCAACGCACGTAAACGGGCTAATTCCCAAACTACCGGAGAGGCTTCTCCTCCGGACAAATAGTCAAAGATCTTTGAGGCATCAGGCAAAAGAGTAGCAGCTCAAGCTGCAAACTCATGGAGAATTGGCAATACACAGGCCTTGCTGGCCAGATATGACAGGGCACACTACGAAAGCTTAGAAGAAATTCTCCAACACTTACCTGATCCTTACAAACAGCAGGCAGATTAACTTATACAGGAGGGAAAGCTCATCACCAATGCCTCAATTAAATGTGCCCTAGACGTGGCGGATACAGCGGCCAGATCCATCAATATAAGCGTGCTGCTAAGGCGACACACATGGCTCCGCATATCGGCCTTTAAGAATTGTGGATTGAATTTCATTCTTAATCAGCCCAGACTTTTTATTTGGTCCAGCAGTTGACTCAATTCTGGACAAAATGAAAAAGGATGCGGAAACAGCAAAGTCCATGGGAGCTCTCCAGTCCCAACAACACCGGGGCTCCTTTCGTCGCTCCAATTATAGAGGAGGAGTGCGAAGTAATACATCACAGCAATCCTCCAGCTACAAAAGTAACACGCAATCCACATACAGCAAAAACACAAACTGGGTGGATACAGAGGCAATAACACCAAAGGAAGGGGTCGTGGAGGAAATGCAAATAGATCCTCCACTAACAACTAAACAGTGACTTCTTGGCACTACCCCCAGACCATATAACACCGTTCAGGGGAAGACTACAACAATTTCTGCCAATTTGGTTAAATATCACAACAGACAAGTGGGTCAGGAAAATTATCCAACATGGCTATTGCCTAGAACTCACCTCAACCCCTCCCAACATACCACCTGTGCACCGTCCAATGTCACAGGAACATATAACACTACTGCAGCAAGAGGTCATCAGTATGCTGCAAAAGGGGGCCATAGAACCAGTCCCACTACAACATCAAGGAACAGGTGTATACTCCCTATACTTCCCAATTCCAAAGAAGGACGGGCTCTCAGACCAATATTGGACCTCAGGCCCCTCAACCTGTACATTTTGTCGGAGCATTTTCATATGCTCACTCTCCAGCAAGTCTTACCATTGCTTCGCAAGAGAGACTTCCTAGCAACTCTGGACCTCAAAGACGCATACTTTCATATACCAATACACCCTACTCACAGAAAGTATCTCAGGTTCACCATTCAAGGACAGCACTACCAGTTCAAAGTCCTACCATTTGGTGTCGCAACAGCTCCACGCGTCTTCACCAAATGTCTAGCCACAGTGGCGGCACATCTCAGAAGGCAACACATCCATGTGTACCCATATCTGGACGATTGGCTAATACACGCGCCATCGGCCAAGCAGTGTGCCAACCACATGTCAAAAACATCCATCTCTTGCACAGTTTAGGCTTCTCGCTAAACTACCCAAAATCACATCTGCAACCCTCCCATGTACAACAATACCTGGGAACAACTATAGATACACTGGCAGCAAAAGCATATCCCAACGCAGCACGGATCAATGGCATGCAGGCATTGATCCAAAAATTCTGGCCCAACACTCAGTGCCAGCTCGAGTGTTTATGCAACTGATAGGCATGATGGCCTCGAGCATATTCATAGTCCCTCATGCCAGACTACAGATGCGTCCTCTCCAAGAGTGCCTAGCAAAGCAGTGGAACCAGGCTCAAGGGCAATTACAGGACCTAGTGTTGGTGACCAGTCGGGCATACAACTCTCTGCATTGGTGGAATCCACAAAACCTTTGCAAAGGACGACTGTTCCAAGAGCCTGTCCCACAAATATTGTTAACCGCGGATGCATCCCTACTAGGATGGGGAGCCCATGTCCTACACTACACAGTAGAGGGACTCTGGACTGTACAACAAAAGATGCACATCAACCTTCTAGAGCTGATGGCTATCTTTCAAGCTCTAAAAGCGTTCAAGACACACTTGTGCAACAAAACCGTGTTGATCCGGACGGACAACATGACAGCTATCTATTACATTCAGAAACAGGGAGGAACACACTCACCACAGCTGTCGCACCTAGCTCAATCAATGTGGAAGTGGGCCATTCAAAGGAACATGTTTCTTATGGCAGATTACCTCCCAGGCAAGGACAATCAAGTAGCCGACCTGCTCAGCAGGCTCAGTCAACAAATGCACGAATGGGAGATTCACCCCACAGTGCTACAACCATTCTTCCGGAAGTGGTGTCACCCGGAAATAGATCTGTTTGCCACAAGCAAAAACGCAAAATGCCAGTACCTTGCCGCCAGGTTCCCGCAATCGCAGGGCAATGCGATATGGATGAATTGGTCAGGCAAATTTGCGTACGCTTCTCCCCCAGCTCCCTTTAATACCGCTGGTGGCACGCAAATTGCGCCAACATTCGCTGACACTGATCCTAGTTGCTCCCACATGGGCGAGACAGCCATGGTACACAACGTTCCTAGAACTGTCGGTGGTGCCCCATCAAAGACTGCGACTCACGCCCAATCTTCTAACTCAGAGCCATGGAGAAATCCAACACCCAGACCCGTAACAGCTGAACCTGGCGATATGGCTCCTGAAATCCTAGAATTTGGATACCTGAACTTACCTCCAAACTGCATGAATATTATCAAAGGGGCAAGAAAACCCACTACCAGAGCATGTTATGCAGCAAAGTGGAAACGTTTTGTCATTTACTGTCGTAACAATGATATTAACCCACTTGATGCTTCTACTCAAAACATCATTTGCTATCTCTTGCACCTACAACGGTGCAATTTAGCCTATTCATCCATCAGGATACATTTAGCTGCGTTAGCAGCATATCTTCAAAACAGGCAACACTATTTAGGGTGCCAGCAATTAAGGCGTTTAAGGAAGGACTCGAACGTGTAATTCCTCCAAGACACCCACCTTCACCAGTCTGGAATCTAAATATTGTTTTAACCAGACTTATGGGACCACCTTTTGAACCACTACACTCATGCGAAATACAATTTCTTACTTAGGAGGTGGCTTTCCTTATTGCCATTACTTCCCTTCGAAGAGTTAGCGAGCTGCAAGGCCTATCTATTCAAGAGCCATTCATTCAAATACATGCTAATAGAGTAGTTCTCAGAACAAACCCTAAATTCATGCCAAAGGTGGTATCCCATTTCCATATAAATCAAACCATCAAACTGCCGGTGTTCTTTCAAAATCCACAAACAGTAGCTGAAAGGGCCTTGAATACTCTAGATGTCAAGAGCTCTGCTATACTATATAGACAGAACTAAGGCATTTCGCAAAACAAAACAGTTGTTTGTTGCTTTCTCACCGCAACACAAATGCTACCCTATTTCAAAATCAGGTATAGCCAGATGGATCGTTAAGTGCATCCAAATATGTTATTTAAAAGCAAAACTAATCTTAACAGTTCCCCCTAGGGCGCATTCCACACACAAGCTAGGGGCATCCATGGCTTTCCTGGGTAATATTCCTTTACACGAAATTTGTAAAGCAGCCACATGGTCAACCACACATACATTTACAAAACACTATTGTGTAGATGTACATTCAAAACAGCAAGCTGCTGTAGGACAGGCTGTTCTCAAAACTCTTTTCCAGACTGCTGCAGCTGACACAGGTAGCCACCGCTAAGGGAGATACTGCTATACATTCTATGCACAGATATGAATTCAGCAGCCCACAAGTCTCGAACGGAATATGCAACGTACCAGTATGCATCTGTTCTTGGCATGTAGGGCTGCTGACATTCATATAGCCCACCCACCTTCCCGGTGCCTGTCACAGCTGCAGCATTCACACTTTGCATGGACATCTCTTACTGTACTATACTTTATCTCTGCCACAATGGCGAAAAACAATCTGAGTATGGAGAGGATGCTCAGGGGCACTGTAGTTCAGGGGAGGAGCCACCTATCTTGTGATACTTAGACTCTTCCAGGACAACAATATGCAATCCGGACCCAACACTAAGCGGCGATCTATGCACAGATATTAATGTCAGCAGCCCTACATGCCAAGAACAGATGCATACTGGTAAGTAGCATATTATATATATATATATATATATACTACTACTACTACTACTACTACTACTACTACTACACTACTACTACTACTACTACTATTTTATGTACCGTGGGACTCCCACATCGACGACGGGGAATATTCAAGCATGTGAATCTATGAAAGATACCAATACTGCAGAACCACAGTTTATAGGTAACTAACTAATGTTCTGTAGTAGGGGATTTCTGTGTATAGTCATAATCTAGTGAATAGTCCCGCCCATGTGCGTGGACCCCGGCAATCAAAAATAATCTCTTAAGTTGTCAAATCATGCAGAAACTGCAAAGACACTTAAGAGAGAATTTAAAGACAAATAATGCAGCATATATCCACAGGCTACACTGTCCAGTACTTTAACTAGAAATTCCACCAAACAACACCACACACAACACAGCCTGCCCAGTTTCTACCATAGAGAAACTTGCCTCCACCAGTAAAAGACTCTGGAATGATGGAGAGGAAGGCATGGACAGACAAGCCCCATAGGCTGCCATTATGTGGCTTAAATAGGATACTGTGCCTTTAAGAGACCTTACCAGAACTTTCTCCCAGTATCCCAGAATGCATAGCAGGTCCCTCTTACTTTCAGTTTTTTTCCGGCTCCTGCTAACAGGACCCTGGCATTGAGCTTTCCCTTGTTTCAAGGGTTTATTGGATTTTTGTCACTTTTTTGGATAAAGTATATAATTCTTGGTGCTTCTCTTCTCTCCTGTGTGTTGGTTCAGGCTTTTTAGGGCTCTAAAATGCCTGGTCTTTTCGACAAATGCCCAGCATGTGGAAGGAAGAAGGCCAAGAGTGATCCACACGACGTCTGCATCGTCTGTTTCCCTGACACACATGTCCCTGAAGACTGTGACATCTGCCAGCAATTTTCAGCAAGGACCCTGAGGGTCAGGCTGAAGATTAGGTTTCAAGGCCTTGAAGAGAGACAACTGCAGGTTGAAGGTGGGTCTGGGCAGGCTGGGAAGGTTCCCTCTGCCGAGGCCTCTGGGGGGCTCCCCAGAGGCAAGAAGGCCAGCAAATGGTCCCGGTCTCCGTCGATCGCATCGACGACGTCGAGAGGGATGACGACGGTGTGTTCCCCATCTCCCCGGGGCTCCGGGTCGAGACAGTGTGAAGATTCGACGTCGAAGGGCCTGGATAGGCCGCCGTCGAAACCACCATCGACGGCATCGTCATCGTCGACATCTGAGTCGACCTATCGACGTCCAAGACGAAGCGACCGGCATCGGCGCTCGCCGTCGAGGCGACACCGCCGGTCGCCGTCGAGACAATGGTCGGCGTCGAGGGGCTCCTCGACGTCTAGGACCTCGAAGGAGGAATCGACGCTCGTCATCGAGAATGGAACGGTCGACGTCGTGGAGGCGGCGTTCGGCGTCGAGGAAGAAGAGGTCGATGTCACGGAGGCGGCATTCGATGCCAGAGTCGCGGAGGCGACGTTCGCCGGAAAAGCGACGCTCAGCGCCTAGAAGGAAGAGATCGGCATCTAGGAGTCGCTCCAACTCTCCTAAACGGCGCAAGAGGAGTTCTGGCGCCAGAAGTCAGGCTGGATCTAGTTGAGGACGCAAGAGAAAGCGATCGCCTGCTGAAGGGGCTGGGTCGCAGTCCCCTTCGCCGAACGAGTCACCGGGCTCGGTGTACTCGGTGGTGTATACACGAACTCGGCCTAGGTCGCCCCCTCCTCCTGTACTTAAGGAGGACCCTCCCACCAACCCTCCACTTCCGCCAGGACGACCACTACCACCGCTTCCACCGCATGGGCCTGCCCCTCGGTCGGTGATACCCCCGGTCCCTCCGCCGAGGTAGACGTCATTGCCTCCTCTGCCGACACCTCCTAAGGGGACCCCTATACCTAGACCCCAGGAGGAACCGAGGAAGACGCCCCCACGGAAACCTGTGGAGCGTCCACGGGCTGGGAGATCATGCTCTCGCTCTAGGAGGAAGGAGCGATCGTGCCAAAGGTCGTCCACGCGGTCGGGACACCGCCATAGGAGGCACAGATCTCGCTCTCGCACGAGGTCCTCAGGGACCAGGGACTACTCTCCGACCTTGTCGGGATCACGGGACACGAGGGTGTCTCCGATTGATGACCTGGTGGAGTTACATGATGTTCTTTTTAGAGGTGCTGCCAAATTAGGCAGATCTTTGACGGGGCCCATGCCTAAGACATCAGTCATTTTCGAGACACTGCACCAGAAACACCTTTCTCTTCCAGGGGATCCTCATCAATAGTCATAAGCATTAGAATATTCCCGCCCATGCGCGGGACCCCGGAAACAATATATTATATGTGCCCCACATATATATATAGACATATATATATATATATATATATATATATATATATATATAAATATATATATATATATATAAAAATAAGCAATTGCAGCCAAATAAAACAATAGAGCTGCAATATGCTGTGAAGAATGTCCACCATACAGTGTATTTTGCATTAGAAACATGAGAAACAACACCAATGCTTGTTTAGAAACTGTTTTAATGCTTAGAAAACAGTAGAAATTCTTATAACACACTGTAAGCATATACAGCTCCCAGGCTGCATTGCAAATACCCAGTCTAAAAAGACTGAAAAGCTAACTTGTAGCTGAATGTACTAAAACTGACGCCGTGCCTTTAAGGCACCTCTGCCCCTAGCTTCCCATCATGCCTCAGGGGTTACAGTTAGGTCAGTTGTTCTTTCTGGCTCCTTCAGGAAGGACCCTGGACTCACAGCTCCACACTTTTCTGCCTTTTTCAGTCAAAGTCTTCTAAAAAACAATTTTTTTGATTTACTTTGACTTTTAACATCAGGGTCAAGTAAATAACTGCTTAGCAGTCGATTTTTTGTGAGGTTTTCCTGTCAGGATGCCCTCATTATTTGATGATTGCCCTTCTTGTGGCCACAAGAAGGCAAAAACAGACTCTCATGAGGTCTGTATTGTATGCTTGCCAGAGGATCATGATCCTAAAGACTGTTCACATTGTAAAAATCTGTCTGACAGGATTCTTAAAGACAGAGAGAGGAACAGGCTCTATGGTCTGGCTCAGAGATCCATGAGAGGAAGATCTACAGAGAGGAAGAGTTCAAAGAGACCCAGAACTCCCTCCAAAGGCAATTCAGAGCGTCCATCAACCTCCGCACCGGGCTCGGCGCTGAAAAAACAACATCTGATGGACAGTTCGAGAGAAAAAACTCCGTCGACGTCGGGACCGGCGTCGATGAGGAAGTAGTCGTCGAAAAGAAGTTCACTGACGACGAAGAAAGCTCCGCCGTCGTCAACTAGGCGACGATCGGCGTCGAGAGAAGCCACGAGATCACCGTCGACGAAAACATCGACGTCAAGACTTAAGTCACCTCCACCGTCGTCAACCAGGCGACGATCGGCATCGAGGCACAGATCACACCCGCCGTCGTCTCAACGTCGACAGGCTTCTAAGAGTGTAACACCTCCCCCGACGTCTCCACGGAGGCGCTCGGCGTCGAGGAGCTAGAGCTCCCTCGAACGCTCGCCGTCGAGGAAGGGATCTTCATCGACGGCGCGTCGGCGCTCGACGTCGAGGATGTCCGATCCTCCGCCGTCGCCACATGTCAGGTCGAGGGCATCGTCGACGACAGGACAACGTCGATTGACATCTCCGTCGCCGACCGACCAAGGTCGGTCGACGTCGAGACCTCCGTCGACGGCAGGGCAACGCCGGTCGACGTCGAGAACCCCGTCGAAGGCAGGACGGCGCCGTTCGACGTCAAGGGAGAAGACCCCGTCGTCGGCTCATCATCGACGTCGAGGGACCACAGGTCAACGTCGAAGCATTCGACGTTGAAGGTTATCACTCCGTCGACGCCGCAGAGGCGTTCGACGTCGAGGGAAAGACTTTTGAGACGTCCTCCACACCGGTGACACGGAGATCTCCTTCAGTGCCTTCGACAGTCCTAGTGACACAATCTGCTTCTCACCGTTCCTCCTTAAGTACCTCTGGTTCATCGAGGTCCTCTTCTAGGAGTAGGAGTCTGGTGCAAAAGACACCCCAACGGCGGTATATCACACAGGCAAGACTCTCGCCAAGATGGTATGGTCCGTTGAGTAAATGGAAGGATTCTGGAGCGACGGAGAGACTACGAAGGTACTTGAGTCCAGAACGCCGGTCCCCTCTTCAGCAGCTGGCAGAAGAGGCAGACAGACAGAGTCCTACCAGTCACCGATCACGCTCACGAGAGAGGAGAGCGGACAGGTCGCATACCCCCAGGGTCTCCCGATCACCAAGGAGGGAGCAACCCAGATCTCGAACACCGAGAAGGGAGATACGGACTGAGAGATCGAGATCTCCACGAAGGGAGCATCAGAGGGAATCACGTTCTCCTCGAAGGGAAGAACGACCTAGAAGATCACCTGTGAGGAAGGAGAAATCTCACCACAGGAGGAGGAGGAGAACTCCATCATCCTCCTCTTCATCTTCATCTAGATCTTCTAAAGGGGATTACTCTCCAACGCTGGCAGACAGCCCTCGCTCCAGAGCTTCCCCGCTTGACGACGTCAACACGTATCTGGACGTCTTACAAAGGGGTGCTCACAAACTTAATATAGAGATGGCTGTTCCAGAGGTGTCCACTACTGTGATTTTTGAGACCCTTCGTCACAAATCATATACACGGCCTTTGCTCCCATTGGTTCCAGGGATAATGGACCCAATCAAAGAGGTTTTCCTCACGCCAGCAACAATCAGGGCGGTACCGGCACGTATCCAAAAGAAATATAGGCCGGCGGACTCGGATCCTATCTTTGTGAAGGGAGAGCCTGCGGCGGACTCAGTTATAGTAGCCTCAGCTAAGAAGAATCACAGTCGCTCCTTCTTCTTCAGTTCCTCCTGACAAAGACTGCAAGACGCAAGATTCTTGGGGACGCAGGGTATGCAGCACAGCAGCTTCATCCCTGAAAGTCTCTAGTGCATCAGCACTTCTCGGAAGGTACGATAGAGCTCGATGGGACTCCATGGAACGATTCAAAGAGAAATTGCTCAAGGAGGACCAGAAGGACTTTGAGGAAACAGTGACGGAGGGCTGTTTGGTGGCGAACCAAATGATTAGTTCATCTGCAGAAAACGCCCTTCTAGCAGGACATGCCTACTCACATGGGGTATGTGCGAGGAGATCTTCTTGGCTGCGTTTAACTGGTCTCAAACCAGATGCTCAGCAGCGCATCCTCAATCTGCCCTTCTCAGGATCTTCACTCTTCGGGGAGCATGCCGATCAGGAAATGACCCGCATGAAAACAGAATTGGACACAGTGAAGGCGGTTGGTCTGGAGAAAAAGAAAGAGCCGTTCAAGCGACGCTTCAAGACCAACCAGAACCGGGGAGGCCAACAGAGGGTTCAAACCCCTCAATGGTCTCAAAACAAGCCACAAGGGAAGGCGCAATACAGAGGAGGAAAATCGGGCAGAGGCGGACATCATCAGTCCTCTACCACGCCTAGAGGAGGCAAGGCCTGAGCAGTGGCTTCCTCTGGCGCCGTTACCCACTCCAGTGGGAGGAAGTGCTTCGCAACACCTGGCAGAGTGGGTCAGCATCACAAAAGATCAGTGGGTGCTGAATATACTGCACAATGGATATGCGCTACGTTTCCGGAAGAGACCACAACCGATTCCTCCAAAAAAGACTCGCTCGTACCATCTAAAACTCCTCAAAAGAGGTGAGCGTCCTCTTATAGAAAAACGCAATCCAAGAGGTACCCCCATCCCAAAGGGGTAGAGGAGTGTACTCAAGGTATTTTCTAGTCCCCAAAAGAGACCAAGAGGACAAGTTCAGACTGATTTTTGGATCTTCGAACCCTCAACAAGGTGGTGGTCAAAGAGAAGTTTCGCATGCTGGCACTTTATCAGATATGTCCTCATCTACAAATTGGAGATTGGATGTGTTCGGTGGATTTACAGGACGTGTACTTCCACATTCCTATAACACCAGGTCATCGGAAGTACTTGAGATTTCTGGTAGGGAACAAGCATTATCAATACAAAGTGCTTCCCTTCGGACTAAAATCCGCACCAAGGGTATTCACCAAGTGCATGGCAGTGGTAGCGGCATGTCTGCACAAAAAAGGTCTCTTTGTGTACCCATATCTAGACGACTGGCTCCTGAAGAGTCCGTCCCCTCGTCAAGCCACCAAAGACTGTCACCTGTGTCTTCAACAACTACACAGGCTCGGCCTCCACGTGAACACAGAAAAATCGGTCCTGCAGCCCACGCAAGCTATCCACTATCTGGGAGCAGTTCTAGACACAAAGTTAGGAAGAGCGTTTCCTTCGCAGGAGAGACTATCTTCCATGGGGCAGAAATGCAGAAAGTTACTTCAGTTTCCTCGTCCAAAGGTGCGAGAAGTAGCGTCTCTATTGGGCTCCATGGCGTCCTGCATCTTCCTAATACCGAACGCCAGGTTGAGGATGCGACCTCTACAAGAGTCTGTGGAAGATCAGTGGGACCAAGCGACTGGAGATTGAGAGGATCGAATCATCCTATCTCAAGCAGCACTGAGCTCAATACAGTGGTGGACTCGCCCTCGGAATGTCTTGCAGGGAGTCACTTTTCAACAACCTCTTCCTTCGCTGTCTGTGGTAACGGACGCATCTCTAGAAGGCTGGGGTGCTCACATGGGTCATCTTCAGATTCAGGGTCGCTGGTCGACCAACCTTCAGACATACCACATCAACATGCTGGAACTTCGAGCAGTTCATCTGGCGCTCAAAGCGTTCCTTCCAGCAATAACAACGGACAAAATCCTGGTTCAGACGGACAACACTACAACTATGTTCTATCTGAACAAGCAGGGAGGAACTCGATCTCGCCCTATGTCTCTGGAGGCCCAGACAATCTGGCACTGGCTTCTGGCTCGGGGACTGTCGGTGGTGGCAGTATACCTTCCAGGCGAGCTAAACACAAAAGCGGACGCACTCAGCAGGCACTTCGAAGATCAGCCAGACTGGGTGCTAAACGACTAAGTAGTCGAAGAACTCTTCCGTTGCTGGGGTCGTCCAGACATAGACTTATTTGCGGACGACGAAAACGCCAAATGCCACGCCTTCGCGTCCAGGTTCCACCGGCCAGGGACGCAAGGGAACGCTCTCCTGCTGGAGTGGACAGGAATGTTCGCCTACGCGTTTCCTCCTCTGGCACTGATTCCGAAGGTGGTGGCCAAGCTCATCAGATCGAGCATGGACATGATTCTAATTGCTCCGGATTGGCCGCGACAATGGTGGTATCCAGACCTGTTACATCTGTCGCTCTGTCCACTAAGACGCCTGCCATGCAGGCCAGACCTGTTGAGCAAAATGAACGGGAGGATCCTGCATCCCAACCTCCCGTCGCTGAACCTGACTGCATGGCTCCTGAGGTCTTGCAATATGGACACTTAAATCTACCTCCAGAATGTATGGATATTTTAAGAGAGGCAAAGAGACCTTCCACAAGGGCGTCTTATGCGTTCAAGTGGAAAAGATTTTTCATTTGGTGTAAGGACCATGGCTTTGATCCCACCAAAGGCCAAGAAGAGGTAGTCCTTCCATACCTCCTTTACTTAGCTACATCAGGGTTGAAATATGCTTCTATTAGGGTTCACCTATCCGCCATAGTAGCGTACAGAAAATCACCTACACAAACATAGTTTTTTCAGGTCCCAGTGGTTAAGGATTTCCTTCAGGGATTAAAGAAGGTCTATCCCCCTGTGAGAAATACTTCTCCTCCCTGGGAGTTGAACCTGGTTCTCTCCAGGCTGATGTCTACACCGTTTGAGCCTATACACAAGGCCTCCTTGCAGCATCTCACTTGGAAGGCGGCCTTCTTGGTGGCAATAACCTCTGCGCGCAGGGTTAGCGAGATACAAGCACTCTGCACCAAGGAACCTTACACTGTGTTTCACCACTACAGAGTGGTAATGAGGGCTCACCCATCTTTCCTTCCAAAAGTGGTATCGGATTTTCATATAAATCAAACGATTACCCTTCCTTCGTTCTTTCCTAACCCATCGACCCCAGCTGAGAGGTCGTTGCACTCGTTGGATCTTAAACGGGAGCTCAAGTTTTATCTAGAAAGAACGAAGGACACCAGAAAGACAGACCAACTCTTTGTCAATTATGGTTCAATGAGGACCGGGTTTGCAGCAGCCAAAAGATCCATCTCCAGATGGATTGTCTCATGTATCAAACTAGCATACCAGCTGGCTGGCAAACCTTTGTTACAATCACCCAAAGCTCATTCCACTAGAGGGAAAGCAGCCACAATAGCGTTTTTGCATGACATTCCTATGTCAGAAATATGCAAGGCTGCTACATGGAAATCAGTCCATACCTTTACAAGGCATTATTGCCTAGAGTCTGATTCCAGAGCGGATTCTCAAGTAGGGCAAGCCTCCTTGAGAAACCTATTTGGGTAGAATATGGCCTATTTTTGGGCCTACAACTATGAATGTTATCTGTTGATTCCTTTGCCCGCAGGGATGAGGTGAGGCTCGCTACTCTATTCTAATGCTTATGACTATTGATGAGGATCCCCTGGAAGAGAAGGATTAGTTACTTACCTGTAATCCTAGTTCTCTTCCAGGGGTATCCTCATCAAAGTCATAAGCAACCCTCCCGCCTCCCCGGGCAAAGGACTTTGTTTATTAAATAGGAGATGTGTTTAACCTGTTATTACCATGGTTTGGTTTTCAGTCTCCGAAAAGAACAACTGACCTAACTGTAACCCCTGAGGCATGATGGGAAGCTAGGGGCAGAGGTGCCTTAAAGGCACGGCGTCAGTTTTAGTACATTCAGCTACAAGTTAGCTTTTCAGTCTTTTTAGACTGGGTATTTGCAATGCAGCCTGGGAGCTGTATATGCTTACAGTGTGTTATAAGAATTTCTACTGTTTTCTAAGCATTAAAACAGTTTCTAAACAAGCATTGGTGTTGTTTCTCATGTTTCTAATGCAAAATACACTGTATGGTGGACATTCTTCACAGCATATTGCTTATTTTTATATATATATATATATATATATATATATATATATATCAATATATATGTGGGGCACATATAATATATTGTTTCCGGGGTCCCGCGCATGGGCGGGAATATTCTAATGCTTATGACTTTGATGAGGATACCCCTGGAAGAGAACTAGGATTACAGGTAAGTAACTAATCCATCTCGTCCACTGCTGCCTCTGGTGCCGGGCCTGGAGGAACCGGCCATGGACCTTTTCCTCACCCCTGCAGTGACTAAGGCGGCCCCATCGAGATTACTGAAAAAATACCGGGCACCAGATTTGGACCCGGCCTTTCTAAGGGCGGAACCTCCTCCGGATTCGGTGATTGTGACGGCGGCCCGCAAACAACATGCCACCACCCCGTCATCCACGGTTCCCCCGGATAAAGAGTCTAGATGGATGGATTCAGCTGGAAGGAAAGTATGTGGAACATCGGCGACCTCTATGAAGGCTGCGAGTGCCACGGCTTTGTTGGGACGCTACGACCGCGCCCTCTGGGACTCCCTCCAGCAGTTTGCGGAACACTTGCCTCGCGAGAAGCGGGAAAACTTCCAGGAAGCGCTGAACGAAGGGATGCTGGTAGCGAATCAGATTATCATCCCTATTAGCGGCACATGGTTTTTGCCATGGGGTTAACCAGCGACATCACGCCTGAATCCGCCTTACGTCACTAAAACCGGACGCACAGCAAAGGGTAGCCAACCTTCCATTCTCTGGCGAGACCCTTTTTGGGAAACATGCAGATGACGAAATGGCCCGCATGAAGGCGGAGGCCGAAACGCTCACGGCTGTGGGCCTGGAGAAGCCCAAAGAAGCGAAGAAATTGTACCGCCCATTCCAACGGTGGTTCGGTGGGCAGGGCAGAGGGCGTGGCCAACCTTTGGGACAGTCGCAGCAACATCAACCGTTCCGTAAGCCGTTCCAGAAACGCCTGAAGGGCAGAGGAGGCCAACAGTCTGCTCCAGCGACCAGAGGCCCGGCCGGGTCTAGGCCCTGAGCACTTGCTTCCCCCGGATCTGTTACCCACTCCGGTAGGGGGAAGCATTCAATTTTTTCTGGCAGAGTGGAGAAAAATTACTCAGGACAAGTGGGTGCTGAATATTGTTTGCAATGGATACAGTCTTAGGTTCACTAGCCCGCCTCCAGCAATTCCACCGGTCAGCTCGCAGTTTCAGCTGCGCGAGCTTCAGGCGGAGGCAGATATCCTGTTAAGGAAAAGGGCGATAGAAGACGTACCTCTGTCTCAGAGAGGAAGAGGACTGTACTCCAGGTTCTTTCTGGTTCGCAAGAAGGACAAGAACGAGTTCAGGCCCATTCTGGACTTGCGACAGGCAAACAGATGGATTCGCAGGGAAAAGTTTTGCATGCTGCCGTTGCATCAGATTTATCCTCAGTTGCAACAGGTAGACTGGCTATGTGCTAGAGACCTACAGGATGCGTACTTCCATGTGCCCATTGCAAACAAACACAGGAAGTTCCTGCGGTTCCAAGTCGGCGCCAATCATTATCAATACACAGTACTCCCATTCGACTAAAGTCTGTGCCGAGAACATTCTCGAAGTGCATGGCGGTGGTAGCAGCACACCTACGGAAGAACAAGGTGTTTGTCTAGCCGTACCTGGACGATTGGTTGATCAAGGCATCCTCCTTCTCGGAAGCGCGAGCACACTTCCAGAAGACGTGCGTTCTCTTGAACAAGCTGGGGTTGCACATCAACATGTCCAAGTCTGTCCCGACTCCGGTCCAATGCATACAGTACTTGGGAGCCTCCATCAATACGCTGTCAGCAAGCGTGTCTCCTTCGGAATAGCGACTATTATCACTCCTTCGGAAGGCTCAGGCTCTTATGACCACTCCATCTACAACAGTGAGGACGGTGTCTTCTCTAGTGGGTTCGATGGCCTCTTGTATCTTCCTGACGCCACATGCACGGCTGCCCATGAGACCGCTTCAGGAGTGCTTGGAAGACCAGTGCGATCTGAGGAAAGGATCTTGGGACGACAAGATACGGCTGTCTCTGCATGCTCTTCAGTCTCTGAAGTGGTGGTGTTCAGCGGAGAATCTCCTCAGGGGGGTTCCCTTCCACAAGGACATTCCCACGCAGACTGTCGTGACGGATGCTTCTCTCCAGGGGTGGGGAGCGCACTCCGGAAGCCTACAGATTCAAGGAACGTGTTCCCCGATGGAGGCCACGCATCACATCAATTTCCTGGAACTCAGGGCTGTTCGCTTGGCACTGAAGGCCTTTCTTCCGTCCTTCCAGACCAACTCTCTGCTTGTACAGATGGACAATACCACCACGATGTATTACCTCAACAAGCAGGGGGCTCGAGATCACGCACTCTGTCGCAGGAGGCGCAGACGATCTGGCACTGGCTTCTGGCCAGAGGACTGACGATAACGGCTACCCATCTGCCAGGTGTGCAGAATGTACAGGCAGACGCACTGAGCAGACTGGTTCAGGAAAACCACGAATGGGTCATAAACGACGAAGTACTAGGAGAAATCTTCGCAAGGTGGGGCACTCCAGACGTAGATCTGTTCGCCACCGCCGAAAACAGCAAATGCAGAGACTTTGCCTCCAGGTACTACCAGCAGGGGATGCTGGGGAATGTGTTATGGATCAACTGGTCGAACAGCTTTCTGTACGCTTTTCCACCCATTCCCCTGATTCCGGCGGTGCTGATCAAGCTGGCCCGGTCCAGGGCTCGGATGATACTCATTGCCCCGGAATGGCCCAGACAGTGGTGGTTCACGGACCTGCTTCACCGGTCTCTCCTTCCTCACATTCGGCTGCCGTGCCGGAAGTTCGGGGGACAGATGTTACACCCCAACCTCTCGTCTTTGAGTTTGGCGGCATGGCTCCTGAGATAGTGCAATAGGGCCATCTGAATCTGCCCGAAGATTGCATGGACATACTGAAGGAGTCTAAGAGACCTTCCACTCGGACTTCCTATGCTTACAAGTGGAAGAGGTTCTGTATCTGGTGCCAGTCTAAGAACCATGACCCGACGACGTGCAAGGAAGTTGTCATCCTTCCTTACCTTCTACATTTGGCGCAGTCTGGACTTAATGTTTATTCCATTAAGGTTCATCTCGCTGCATTGACTGCCTACAGGAAATGCCCTTCACGACTTTCCTTCTTCCAGGTCCCCGTGATCAAAGATTTTCTGGAAGGCTTGAAGAAAGTATTCCCTCCTGTCAGGCTTCCTTCGCCTTCATGGGAACTGAATGTGGTGCTGTCCAGGTTGATGAAGGAGCCTTTTGAACCTATTCATAAGGCTTCGTTGCAGCACCTGTCCTGGAAGGCGGCGTTCCTCGTGGCCATTACATCGGCCCGCAGGGTGAGTGAAATTCAGGCCTTGTGTTGCCAAGAACCTTATACTGTATTTCATGCTGCTAAGGTTATGGGTATTCACCCTAAATTTCTTCCCAAGGTTATTTCTGATTTTCATGTCAACCAGACCATAACTTTGCCTACGTTTTTTCAGAATCCTTCATCTCCAGCGGAAAGGTCTCTCCATTCCCTGGATGTTAGGAGGGTGTTGAAATTTTATCTGGATAAAACCAAAGATATTCGTAGGTCTGACCAGTTGTTTATCAATTATGGATCAGTCAGGACGGGTCTTGCTACCTCTAAGCAGTCCATTTCTAGGTGGATTGTGTCCTGCATACAATTGTTACCATAAAGCTAATAAGACCTTAGGAGGTAAGCCTAAGGCTCATTCCACCAGGGGCAAAGCTGCCACGACAGCCTTGCTCCGTAACGTGCCGATTGCTGAAATCTGCAAAGCAGCCACTTGGAAGTCGGTTCATACCTTTGCTAAGCATTACTGTCTGGACACTGATGCCAGGGCAGATGCTCAGGTTGGACAGGCTTCGCTGCGGAATTTGTTCGCACAGTAGTGGTGTTGTTTCTTTACTCTCCACCGCCTCTTTGGTGTGGGGATGGGCTTGCCATTCTTTTCACTAGATTATGACTATACACAGAGATCCCCTACTACAGAAGGAGTAGTTTCTGTCCTGTAACTCCAGTTCTGTAGTAGGGGTATCTCTGTTATAGTCATAAGCGGCCGCCCTCCTTCCCGGTGGAGATAATTCTTCATGTAAGGAATGCTATAGGTCTGGCGTGCTACACCTTCAAAAAGAACTGAAAGTAAGTGGGACCTGCTATGCATTCTGGGATACTGGGAGAAAGTTCTGGAAAGTTCTCTTAAAGGCACAGTATCCTATTTAAGCCACATAATGGCAGCCTATGGGGCTTGTCTGTCCATGCCTTCCTCTCTATCATTCCAGAGTCTTTTACTGGTGGAGGCAAGTTTCTCTATGGTAGAAACTGGGCAGGCTGTGTTGTGTGTGTGGTGGTGTTTGGTGGAATTTCTAGTTGAAGTACTGGACAGTGTAGCCTGTGGATAAAGGCTGCATTATTTGTCTTTAAATTCTATTAAGTGTCTTTGCAGTTTCTGCATGATTTGACAACTTAAGAGATTATTTTTGATTGCCGGGGTCCACGCACATGGGCGGGACTATTCACTAGATTGACTATAACAGAGATACCCCTACTACAGAACTGGAGTTACAGGACAGAAACTACTCCTTCCTTCTCACACTGCGACACGTGTAGTAAATGAGATCCTTTTCTTGTCGTCCATCGGAGAATAGAGTCTTAGAGAATTCTTCTAGTTGCCTGTATTTGTAGTTCCTGGAGACCTTTTTGGAGAGGTTGGATGGATAGATTATCTTGAAGGAGTTATGACTAGCCTTTTGTCGTGGTAGGGATCCATTAAGTCTCTACTGTTGTTTAGGGAGTGTTTCGTTGGAAATTGAAAGGAGGATCTGAACTAGGATACTGGCCCAGAGATAGCTCTGATATGTGTTGTATAGATCCAAAGACTGTAGGTTTAGACGGGTCTAGCTGAGGGTTACCTAGGGCTCGGTAGTGAGCGATTTGGATGAGGTGGTGATAGAGCGCGCAAGTCACCCGGCTCAGAGTTTACCAGATTTTCACGCACTTGGGCCCATGACGTGATTATGAAATACAATTTTGTAAGTCGGGTGATTTTGCACGCCACTATCAGTATTCTATGTGTGTTTCCTGTAACACCATTACCATAGCACCTGACTTACCACAGGCACTTGCTCTTCCTGATGGATCAGGAGCTGTTTGAGAACAGGCGACAAGATAATTCTATACACTTAGTTTATTTCATATAGCATTACTTGTAATATTTTGAATGACCACAGACACCTGAGGCGTTTTAAAGTCTTTATATAGGAATGTAAAATTTAAAGTGACAAAAGTATAAGGCAAATGCTGATAAAAACATCAATAAACAGAATCACAAAGATTATGTAACTGTGGATGAGAGACCACACCATTGAGGGCAACTGGGTTTCTATAGGGTAAGGGTAAAAGGGAACGTGCTATTCAGTTCAGGCTTAAACTGGGGACGGTAAGTTTAAAACATATTAGTCAGTGAATTTCTATAGTCTATAAGTGATTCAAACCCTAATCTTATTCTATCTAACTTAGTACCTACACATTTATAATGTTCACCACACTTTAATCAAGCCAAAATGGTTTCAAACGAAGCCCTACAGGAAAGGGAAAAATTGGAACACGCTAACAATCAATTTGCAAATGCATCAGTTGGAGAGATCAGAGAGAAATATCATGGGCATAGAGGCTTTATTAAAGAGCAGGAAGGAAACGGATAGTAGACGGACACCCACAGGTATATTTACCTAGGATAGGAATGAGGACTAACCCTGGCCACGGGTCAGCTTCGGGAAAGGATGAGGACAAGGACCCTCAAGGATTTAGGATGCCAGTAGGTGAGCAGGTATAGCTCACGGAAAATCAGGACAGGATACCCCTCAGGATTTGGGTCAGGACTGGGCTCTCCAAAGGCACGACCAACCCCTACAGCTTCGGATGCAACGCCTGCGTTACCCCCTCACTGCACGGAATCCGCCAATAACCCCGATTGCGAAAAAGAAAAGGGGGTGGTGATGAACAGAGTGTCTGAATTAAGCAGACCACTCTTACCCAGTCCAAAGATCAGGGCTTGATCCATCACCGTTATTTATCTCACTGCACCATCCCAGCTTAGAAGCTGGCTATATGCAAATCAGTCTGTCCCTGGCCCAGTGCATCATGGGAACAGGGCAGACTAAACTACCAAGCCAATTCTTCACCAGAAAGGAGACAAGCTACCGGGGACCGGTTTCTGGCATTTCAGCCGTCTTCGGCCCGGCTTGCTTGAATCCTAATGGTGCAGTGAGAAAGGGACTCATGTCTGAGTATACCCTGCCACACCTATAGTGGCCAAAAACGATACAGAAAAGGGGGTGGTGATGAACAGAGTGTCTGAATTAAGCAGACCACTCTTACCCAGTCCAAAGATCAGGGCTTGATCCATCACCGTTATTTATCTCACTGCACCATCCCAGCTCAGAACCTGGCTATATGCAAATCAGTCTGTCCCTGGCCCAGTGCATCATGGGAACAGGGCAGACTAAACTACCAAGCCAATTCTTCACCAGAAAGGAGACAAGCTACCGGGGACCGGTTTCTGGCATTTCAGCCGTCTTCAGCCCGGCTTGCTTGAATCCTGATGGTGCAGTGAGAAAGGGACTCATGTCTGAGTATACCCTGCCACACCTATAGTGGCCAAAAACGATACAGAAAAGGGGGTGGTGATGAACAGAGTGTCTGAATTAAGCAGACCACTCTTACCCAGTCCAAAGATCAGGGCTTGATCCATCACCGTTATTTATCTCACTGCACCATCCCAGCTCAGAACCTGGCTATATGCAAATCAGTCTGTCCCTGGCCCAGTGCATCATGGGAACAGGGCAGACTAAGAATTGGCTTGGTAGTTTGGACTGAGCTGGGATGGTGCAGTGAGCTGAAAAACGGTTATGGATCAAGCCCTGATCCTTGGACTGGGTAAGAGTGGTCTGCTTAATTCAGACACTCTGTTCATCACCACCCCCTTTTCTGAATCATTTTTGTCCACCATAAGCGTGGAAGGGTATACTCAGATGTGAGTCCCTAGCTCATTGCACCAAAATCCCAGTATAAGAATTGGCTTGGTAGTTTGGTCTGCCCTGTTCCCATGATGCACTGGGCCAGGGTCAGACTAATTTGCATATAGCCAAGTTCTGAGCTGGGATGGTGCAGTGAGCTGAAAAACGGTGATGGATCAAGCCCTGATCCTTGGACTGGGTAAGAGTGGTCTGCTTAATTCAGACACTCTGTTCATCACCACCCCCTTTTCTGAATCAATAACCCCGATTGGGTTCTCGAATCCCCCAGCAAAGTGCTTCGCCAGCACTTAAGACTATTTCCACCCCTTGGAGTTTGTGGAAAATTCGGACAGAGTGCTCCGCAGCTCTCTGTATCAATCACCTATAGAGTCGTGGGGTCGGTGACAGGTCAGCTATTCAGACAAGTCGGACAATTTTCCCTAACTAACTAGGCTAGTTATACCCTTTTGGGTCCCCTGACCACCCACAAATGTTGCAAGTGACAGGGTCCCAACTTGTGATTGGTCAGGAGAGGCGATTAGATCATTATTACCTCCTAAAATTCTACGTTCCCATGATGAATATTAATTTTTCATACCCGCCCCTTACATTCTTGTTCCCAGGCATACGTGTAGAAGAAAACAATGGAGCATACAGTGGACAGAAACAAATGTAACAGTTTTAGGTGGATTTCAGCATCTTCTCCCAGGACTAAGGTGGGTTCCCAGGCGCATCTTGCTTCGGAAGCCAGCTGGCTTGGTTCTGCTTCTGCGCAGTGTGGGTTTTCCCTCATCACATGACAGGGTCGGAACGGGTTTCAATATGGAATTTATCCCCTCAGCCAGGCCCATGGATGCGTGGTACATGAAAAGTAAGCGAAAACAAATTAATAACACAGAAAAATAGAACACACTGTACACCATGATAATCTGCACTGCACCCCTTACTTCATAATAACTCTAGCGATTAATGATTATGAAGGAATAGATAGGAATGCAAAGCAGCGTAGGCAAGCAGGTCGCATGGTTAGAAATAAGCGGCCATGTCAACTGCAATGCGCATGAGCGAACTTCTCCCTCCAAATCTGCGAGTGCGTCACATCACATGGGTCTGACCGACGCATGCGCAGACTGAATTTCTGCGAAGCGGCCATTCTGTAGTATGCAAGCGGTGTTACGGTTAGTAAACACATATGCAAGCATCTCTAGGACACCCGCGTGTGCTGTAAAAGTGCAATATTAATGACAAACAGAATTGTTTAGTACTATTACAATTTAACGAGGTTCATGAGAAGGAGCAAGTCGCTTTACGTGCGAATTCTCACTCCATCAGTGGAATATGCCAAAAAGCAAGAGATGGTAACACACTAACTGTGGAGTAGATTCTGCTAAGGCAGCATGTTAGATCATTATTAGTCTTCGTGTGAGAGGAAGCTACTGTGTCTGGTCTGTAAGAAATTGGAGCATTAGTTTAGTGGGTTGAGTACCCACCTCAATTAATAATTACAATTCTTTAGTGCGGTCAACCCCCTGGTAGCTGTGGGACAGAGTAGGCAGGCTTAACGTGGAGGCAATGTGTACAATATTTCGGCTGTCCTAAAACCGTAATAAAGTGAAAATGCAAAGCAATAACAATCCCAAAACTAATTAGATACATAGAGTAAATGAAATCAACAAAAGGATACCCTAATAAGTAAAATCCAATTGGAGGAACTGGAGACATGAATTTTTAAGGTTTCAAGTCAAATAGCGCCCAGAAGCGAAGTGCCAGTGATGATCAGTGTTTGTGGTAGAACAGGACCTAAGTTCAGTTTGAAGCTGAATGTGATGAAGGTTGGGTTGGATACATAAACCAGGTTCATCCTGTTGAAAGACTAAAGTAAGAAGGTACAAACTTTGAAGTTACAATCCGCCACAGGAGTTCACTTCTAAAGCCCTCCAAAACTTCCTGAAGTCTCACAGTGGCAGGCAGAGGCCAACAAAAGAGTCCAGTCCAGGTCCAGTTTCCACTAGCATAGCTCGGAAAATCCTACGTTTACTAGACCTGCAGGTCTAGTAACTTGAAAAATCTACTCAACCTAACTAACGTACTTGACCTATGTCTCTGAAAGCAGAGCAAATGTGACACAATAACAATTTTTAAAGGAGTCTTTATTGCTCATTCACTTAATGAGCAATAAAGATGCTCTTAAATCTTGTTATCTTGTCACATTTGCTCTGCTTTCAGGGACATAGGTTAAACGCCAGTTTGTCTTCCTACTCAGCAGAAAGGGCGAGTATGCTCTAAAAATAATTTGTCCTGATTAAATCTGGATTGCCACAGCAAGTTGATTTTTTTCGAGCCTCCCAGACCTTTTGTAGCTTGTTGTGTCCCTGTAGCTTTAACAGGAGGTCACCCTTATGACCGTTTGAGTTCACTGGCTACAAGAGGGAGAGCATGTCCAGTCTTCTAGGCTCTTCTTGGGTATCATACCGTAGGTTCAGTCCCCTTCTGATCCCTCATTGTTGAAGAAATTACAGATTTTGAGTGATTGCTTTAAAATGACTTTGGGGACATAGAGGCTCTACTCACAAATCCTTAAGCAAAGTTTGCTATAATAAAGATCCTTCTGTGACAACCCACACAGCTGAAAGCTACATTTTACCGAATATACAAGATGGTATTATTTCAGGAAGCAACATTTTTAGCGTAAAAATATTTGTTTATAATCTAAAAAAACCTAGTGGCATGTGTAACTGTTTAAACACATGCTATGCGTACTCCCGCCACCTAGTGTTGGGCTCAGACGTGTACAACTTGTTTTTTGTTCAAAGAATCTCTTTTTGAGTCACAAGGTATAGTCACTATACCTATCTCTGGTATGCGAATGAACATCTGCTCCATTGTTAGACATGTATGGACCAGATGCAGGAGAAAGTTGTCAGCGACTTCTGGGCCAACGCCACATATTATTCTCCTTGGACCCACGCATTCATTCCACGCTGATATAAACAACAACCTTGCATACTCGTTGGTCCCTAATGCTGCGTACTTCTTCGACTCATCTCGCAGTTGATGGCTTCTACAGTTTTGGGGCCTAGCCCCTTGGACCACCGTCATTTAGACGACCGAGAATGTCCATGTGATGGAAAGTACTCCTGACGAACTAGATAAGGACCTGAGTGAACTTTGTGCTATAGAAATCGAGCTGATGGCAACTTGTAGCTCCAGTCAGGTATTCGTACAGAAGGGTGTGGCTCTTGCTATTCAGAAAATGAAGGTTTTTAAAAACTTTGCTAATAAATTAGCTGCCCAGGTTGCGGTACACCGTGCAGATTTGTATAAGGTGGGGGAAAACTCGGACGGCTACTGGCCAAAAGGCTGCTAGAAGAGTGGGTTCTATACAGGACTTACAGGGAATAACACATACTGATCCTGCTAAGATTTTGGAAACCTTTAGTACATTTTATAAAGAACTTTACTCATACGATTTGGAAGAAGATACAGAAAATAACTTTCAAGAATTTCTGTGGAAGCAAGAATTTTCTAAGCTTACTCTCAATCAGAGGGAAGCCTTGGAGGCGGACTTTACTTCAGAAGAATTAGAGGCAGCAATTTTATCATTAGCAACAGGGAAGGCAGTCGGTCCCGACTGGATCCCACTAGAATATTTTCTTACTTTTTTTTCGAAATTGAAGGAACAACTTGTAGAGGTGTGCCTGGCTGCGCAAAAGGGTGCGTCACCGACTTGTTGGCAGAAATCTATAATTAAGTTTAAAAAAAAAAAGATAAGTCCCCCCTTTCACTTGCCTCATACAGACCAATTTCATTAATAAACGCCGATAGCAAGGTTTTTTCTAAAATCATTGCTACCCAGATTTCACACATTATTAACACCTTAGTATCACCATTACAACATGGCTTCATACCCGGCAGGGATACGACTGATCATATGCGTCGTATTATTGCTCTAAGATTCCTATCTGCAAGATGCCGAGAAGGCCTTATCTATGGCAGACCCTATCCTTGAAGGGATTTGGACCCGGGATGCTTAATGCTAAAACGACTTTATATTATTCGCCTGTAGCCACAATACGTCTAGAGGGTAGAGAGTCTAAACCATTTTCAATTTTACGTGGTACTAGACAAGGTTGTCCGAGCTCTCCGTTATTATTTGCTATATATATATATATATATATATATATATATATATATATATATATATATATATATATATATATATATATATATGTATATATATGTATTTTTAAATAAAACTCAATCAAGCGGCTAATATCACACCTGTTACTGTCTGCAATGTTGAATATAGGGCCTTCGCCGACGATATTGTGGTTGTAACAACTAACCTTTCTCCTGCTCTTGCTGCAATTGAAGACCTGGCATTACACTTCGGCTCTCTTTCAGGTTATAAGCTTAACATAACAAAGACCCAGATTTTGTATGTAGCGGGTTCACCCCCGACTGATATTACTATAGTGTCAGAAGCAACGTATCTGGGAATCAAACTCACTTCAACAATCGCCAAGATCCCGGAAATTAATTTTAACCCAGTTTTGGACAAGGTTAAAACTACTCTGGAGCGACTGAATCATCTCCACTTATCCCTTTTTGGAAGAGCTAATGTGCTGAAGATGTTGGTGCTCCTTAAATTTCTGTATATATTCAGAACAATTCCCTTGGAGTTTCCATCTAATTGCTTCATGAGGCTGGAAGGTATATCCGGTAGATTTTTATTGGGCTATAAACGGCACAGACGTGCATATAAAAAAAAAATGGCTTTTCCTAAAGATAGAGGTGGCTGGGGTGACCCATACTTTTTATTTTATCACTGGGCCTCAGCATTGCAATTTATCTACCCTCTAGTGGCTGGGGAAAAGGATAGGCCAGTAACATACCTGAACCCTTCGATATATTAGTTTGGGATAGGCGAAGAGGCTAATAATTGTTTTTTTTAAATTATAGAACCAATCTACTATAAAAAAAACTAAATTCAAAGTTTTAAAAGCAGCTTACTCCATTTGGAGGCGTGTAAAGAAATATTTATGTTTAACTAATATAAATTACTATACCCCGTTTGATGCACCTAGTATTTTACCTATTATTTTTAGGGATTACACCACAATACGTTGGCGCCAGAAAGGGATCAGCAGTTTAGGGCAGCAAATCCCGGATTCACATTTTTTATCTTTTGCAGATCTTCAACTAAAATATGGTAACCGCGGCAGGACTTTTTTAAATACCTGCAAATCCGCAGCTTCTATAACATGTCCGTGCGAAATAACATGCAGTTTAGTAAATGTCCATTAATCGAGGGTTGGGAAGAGGAAATCTGATTGGTTTTTATTATACAAATTTAATAGAGCTACTTCCAGATGACTTAGTGACCCGCCAGGATAAATGGCGGGAGACCCTGAATGTATTGGATATTGATTTAAATACATCTATTATGTTGGTAAACGATGTTTTGATCTCTGGCAGGATGAGGGCACAACAATATATGGCCCTCTATGACTTGAATTACTCACCAAAAAAGGTGTCTAAATGGAGTACGGGAGCAGGAGCAAAGTGTAGCAGATGTGGCCTATATGCAGCAGATGCATTACACATGTTTTATTCTTGCCCAAAATTATTGTGGGTGTATGTAACCCAATTTTTATCACAACTGCTTCTGTATCTTTTGATTTGTTCCTTGCAGAAAATAATCAAATAAAAAAATAAAAAAAAGTGATGGAAAGTACTAGTTTCTTTCCGTTTCAGTATAGCTTGACACAAAATATCTTAAGACAAACTTATATGAATTTTGCAATCTGTTTGCCCACTGATCAAGAGGACTCTTGTGCGGCGTGCTTTGTGTTTTGAAATGAAGGCGTTTCAGAATTGATGGGTGCGGTGCATTCCCTTGGCTTACTTGGCATATTGTCAGGAGGAGGAAGAAACTTCCAATCTCTTCAAAGAAGTTGAAAATCTGCAGCTTCTGGGTGTTTCTGGCATGGAGGTGGGGGAGGTGTTTTTGCCGGAAAGCGCTGATTGAGAGGCTGACGCCGAAGCAGAGGCCCCAGCCCATGACCCACTGTGAAGGTTACTGCATTGAGTGCTACTCTGCCGCACGTCACTAGGCACCAGCTCCGATCTCCTGTCTTATCAAAGGCCCCAGATCTGCCATTGCCTCAGTCATGATTGGCACCAAACGCCTTAGCCGGACCAGACGCCCCCCTTCCATTTGGCATAGAAGTCTTCCTCGTACATGGACTACTGCCTCTGAGAGCCGGTATAGAAGGTCACCCTCTCGGCCACTTTTTGAGCCAAGGCACTCAGAGCCAAGACTCACCAAAGCTTTCAGAGCAAAGACACTTGGATCCCAAGCCTTCAGATCAAAGATCTACTGAGCCAAGTCACTCTTGAGCCACCCTCCGTTCCACCCTCTGCTCCTTTTAGACAGTCATCAGCAGCCGCATCCTTCTCTGCCTCCGAGGATCTTGATCAGCCAGCCTTCCAACTTCTTCAAGAACACTGCAGCGCCAGACAACATCACATCCACATGCAGTCTGGTACCAGTTGGACCTGGCTAGACTAGTCAGGTATCCAATGACTCTGTTCCTCATAAGAGGAAATTTACTTTTGAGGAGAAACTCAAGCCTCCTGTGGAACCAATTCTCAAGCCTTGACAATGGGACAGAAGCAGCTCTATACTGCCACCTGTACCTTCTCATCGTCCTCCGCCTCCTCTTCCTCTAACTCCACATGTTCCTACTTCTCCACTCAACATTCCGCCCGCTCTTCCCCACTCCTCTCATTTGGGGGGAGGGGAAAGCACCGGATCACCTGGCAGCACCCCATGACCCGCCATATATATCCCCAGTTCTGACCCCATGGGATATTTGATGCAGTGCCCCCAGCAGAAGCTGACCCTAATTTATACCCGGAAAAGCCCCAGATAATATCACTTCGTAGCATGAGGTCTTAGGCAGGGCAGCAACCTTCCATATGATGGAAATGCATGCCAGCCCAGGAAGACTATTTCCTATTTCCTATGGAAACCCTCTCCGCCACACAGCACTTCCTTCAATAACTCCTGATGCTCAAGGGCATGCTTAAACCTGCTTGGGACATCCTTAAGAAACCTGTGCAGGCATGCATTTTCACACCTCACGTGGACAAGAAATACAAGCCTATTTCAGAGTTCCGCTAACCCCCTAATCCCTCAGTGGTATATGTAAATGTATTTGAGCTTATATAGCGCACAGCTACCCGCAGTGGGTTTCCCGGCGCTTGCTTAGGGAACCCGTCCTGGTATTCCCCTGTGAGATAACCCCGGCAGGGTATCCACAAGGTGAAAGCCAGGCATCCCGCCGCGAGGGGCCGTTGTGGAGATTAAGCAAGCTATTGCCCAGAGTCGCAGAGTGTGAACCCGTGAGTCGAGAAGGCACCGGAGCGAGAATTATCGAGTCCGTGGAATTTTTTAGCCCATCTTCTGAGACCGGTTATGTAGGAAGGAAGTGAACCATTTGAGCACAGTCCCTGATAGACCCATTCTAGTGTTTAGCAGCTCCAATAGGTTCTCATGTTTACCGTGTCAAATGCTGAGGAGAGGTCCAGGAGGATGAGGAGGCAGGAATCATTGCGATCAAGGATTTGGAGGGCGTCATCAATTATGTGTGTCATGGCCGTTTCCGTGCTATGTTTCGCTCGGAAGCCTGATTGATGAGGGTTGAGGAGGTCGAACTGGTCAATGTGTTTTGTTAGTTTGAGCTGCACACATTTTTCCAGCAGTTTGGCCAAAGTGGGGAAATTGGTGATAGGTCGGTAATTGTTTAGGTCTGACGGGTCAACTGTAGGTTTCTTGAGTATGGGCGTGACTTGCCCCACCTTGAGGGAGTCTGGGATGAGACCTTGTTGTAGGGAGCTGTTAATTATTTTAGTCCAGAGTGGGAGGAGTACGGGGGTGAGGTCTTTTACAGCATTAGCAGGTAGGGGGTCTGTGATGTGATTAGAGGGCTTCAAGGTGCCAAGCAGTTTGTGTATTGCTTCTTCAGAGTAGGTGTTGAAGGACGTCCAAGATGCGTTATTTTTAGGTTGGGTGTTAGACATTTTGATGTGGCTAGGGTATCGGCTTACATCAATGAGGAGGTCACATCTTATGTTGTCGGTCTTTTGCTTAAAGGAAGCAGAAAAGTCTTCACAGTGTGGGATGTCGTTTGTTGTGTTGTTTGATAGTAAGGGTTGCGTCTTGGTTTGAGTTTTGACTAGTTCGAACAGTTTTCTTGGTCGGTTTTTTGCTTGGTCCAACTGGAGGCTGAAGAAGTCAGATTTCGCACGCTTGATTTTCCTAAAGTAGGCATTTCTCTTGAATTGGTCAGACATATTATTTGCTTACCCTTTTCCACCGCTCTACTACTCCTATTAGACCTCTCATTTCTTGGCGTGATTACCCCTGACTTTTTGCCTCTACCTCCTCTAATTTTGATGCTGTTATGGATTTCGTTTTGCCACCTTAGATGCTTTAGACACTTTTCCACTGCTGATCAGTGTCAAAGTGCAAGTGCTCCCTGTATAAAGTGTAATGGTAATTGGTTGTCCATGATTGGTATGTTTGCCTTACTTGTAAAGTCCCTAGTAAAGTGCACTATGTGTGCCAGGGCTGGTAATGCAAATGCTACTAGTGGGCCTCCAGCACTAATTATGGGCGTAGAGAAGTGTGGCTCACTGTGGAGAAGTGTGGCTCACTGGTTAGAGCAGGCAGACCCTGAAGCAGAGGTCAGACCCGGGACAAGGGTTCAATTCCCGACGCGGCAGGGTCTTGAGCTCAAATGTCCATGGACTCGATAATTCTCGCTTCGGTGCCTAACCTAATCATGGGTTCACACTCTGCAACTCTAAGCATTAAGCTTGCTTAATCTCCACAACGGCCCCCCCGCGGCGGGATGCCTGGCTTTCACCTTGGGGATGCCCTGTAGGGGCTATCTCACAGGGAAAAGCCAGGATGGGTTCCCAAGGCAAGCGCGTAGATACCCCTTCGGGGGTCGATTCAGGCGCTATATAAGAAACATAATAATAATAATAATAATATTTGTGCCACTGACACAATTAGCCTTAAAGATGGACCTCAGGCCTGCCAATACGGTGCCTGCGTGCAGTTTGTTAGACTGCCATGTTGTTCTGACAAGTGCACTCACTTGCCATACCTTTCCCTTCCCTTTCTATGCACATCAGACACCCCTATGGTAGGTCCAGGGTGCCCCCTGGGCAGGGTGCAGTGCATGTGAAAGGTAGGACATGTACCATGTCCTGACGGTGAAATAATCTCCATATCGTTTTTCACTGTTGAAAGGCCATCTTGCCCATAGGATAGAATGGGGAGGCTGTGCAATATGTTTTCCAGCCTATCTTCCAAAAGGCTTAAGATGGAGAGGTGAAGTTTAGTGTGCCTGAACTCACAATGTAATAACACGTCTTTTTATGAAGGTGGTTTTTGCATTGTGTGTTTAGAAGCCACTCTTTTAGAAGTGCTGGGTTTTCGTGCTCTAACATTTCATTGCGTTTCTGCCTGGTTGTGGATTGACTGTCTGAATTTGAAAGCGATAGGATCTGGGGAATTTCTTGTCTGAGGGGAGGAGGTGAGACAGCAACAGGCTGACCTGCATCTGGAGTGTAGGGGAGGAGTAGCCCCTAGAGGTGAAGAGGCCTGGGTTGCTGCTATAAAACAGTTTTCCATGTCCTGCTGAGTGATTGAAGAATCCAGACCCCCACAAATCGAAGGAAGGTGTCACTGGCTGGAAGGCACCCAGAACTGTTTGAACAGGGGTCGGTGCCCCCCTGAACACAAAGACTTCAAAGACATTTAGAGGTATAACTATGAGAACTAAAGCCCCTGAAGTTTGGAGAAATGGATTGATCAAGATTGAACAAGACTGAAGCTACTTTGTGGTCAAGAGGAA
Organism: Lissotriton vulgaris; assembly: GCF_964263255.1. NCBI lineage: Eukaryota > Metazoa > Chordata > Amphibia > Caudata > Salamandridae > Lissotriton > Lissotriton vulgaris. The sequence goes on from NC_141695.1 coordinate 592,227,130, forward strand.
CCTTTGCCAAGGAGGAAACAACTGAAGAGACTGAAGGAAAGGACTGACCTTTGCTTTGTGTTCTGGGGCTGGCCTGCAGTTTGCTGTTTTAACCAAAGAGAGGCTAAAGGGACTTTGATGTGTGCTGTGTCCCTCTGCTTGAAAGGACTTTGCTGTGCTGTGTCCTGAAGTAACTTATCCCCAAGGTTCCGAGGTGATCTGGCTCCCTGTTGCGGAAACTCAGGAACACAAACGTTTCTTGGAAAGTCTCAGCAATGCTGTGTGCGTGTGCTTGCTGCAGCCTGAGAACCTCGTAAGTGTGCCCTGTGATCGTCAACACCGGGAGTCCAAGCGAAGATCAGCGACGCTGTGTGCTTTTTGCAGCCTGAGCCCTTCGTGAGGATTGCCTTGTTGTTGTGCACCCGAAGCTCAAGTGAATCGCAGCGATGCTGTGTGCGTGTGTCCTGTGGTAGCCGGAGATCTTCGTAGCAGTAGTGGTCCGGACCGGCACCCCGGAGGAGCTGAGACGACACCCCGAGCCAGCCGTTGCCAGAGCAGGACCTCAAGCCAACCTAGTCGAGGGAGGATCTGAGTCCCGCTGCCTGGAATTCACAAAGATTGCATCAGAGGCCCAAGCCACTGGAAGCAGAGAGGAGAGAGAGGTTGCGCCTCCAGGTAATGTGTGTCGACTCCTGGGCCAGGGTGCGGGCTCAGAGGGAGACTCTCTCGGCCTCTCTCATTCCAACAGCGCGAGCCTCTGCTTTGGCTCGTATTGCGGCCCGTACTTGCCAAGGGAGTGCCAGTACCGGGATCGGTGTGCGGAGCTGCACATTTTGTTACACTATACCCATGTTGGGGGCAACTGTTGACCGAGGCTGACTGCGAGTCAGAAGGATTAGCGGAGAGACCGCCTAAGGCACCGTGATCGCTGCTGGAGTGTATTATGCATTGCATTAATTCTGCATAACGAAGTACCTGATTGTCGTATTACACATTGCATCATTTCTGCATAACTAACTACCTGATTAGTGTATTACGCATTGCATTATTCCTGCATAACGAACTACCTGATTGTCGTATTACACATTGCATCTTTTCTGCAGAAGGAACTACCTGATTAGGGTATTACGCATTGCATTATTCCTGCATAACGAACTACCTAGTTAGTGTAATACGCATTTTATTATTTCTGCATAACGAAGTACCTGATTGTTGCGTTACGCATTGCATTATTTTTACATTGCTAAGTGCCTGATTCTAGCATAACATTATATTAGGCCTGCAGTGGTACGTTTAGAAGTGCTCATTAATATTGCCAGAACTTACAAGGGCTGGCTGGCATAACAACCGGCCAGGAGGAATATTACAAATACCCATATGTTGAATTTATATTGTGTGGTCTTATCGCATATATTTTTATATAAATTTATACTCGTTTTTATGAAACTCGTGTGGAGTCCATTTGTGGTGTCCTCATTGGGTTGCTGTGAGCGTGGTTGCAAATACTTTACACATTTTCCTTGAAGATAAGCCTGGCTGCTCGTACCAAGGGGTGAGCGGGGGCTATCTCAGACGGTGTCCTTCCTTTCCCTGACGTGGAAATGAGGGTCCCTATTTGGCCTAAGGTACCTACCTCAGCCAACGAGGGATCCTGTGTCTAACAACTCCTCCCATTTGTGGCTCTGAAGCTGAGGGAGACATCCCTTACTCCTCCTAGTAGCTCCAACCTGGGCATGCATGCCCTCGTTCACCACTTTGCTCAAACTCTCCGTAGTCCCTTACGAGAAACTCCCCAACTGGTAGAACCTTCTCTCAAAACCAAGGCACTCCTAGGCATCCCAACCCGCAGCAGCTCATCTTGCGATTTGACTCCTGAGGTCTTAGACTTTGGCTACCTTAACCTCACTGCAGAGTCTATTACCATTCAGAAGGAAGTGCGCCAGCCCACAACCCCAACGGTTCAAGGTCATGAAAAGTTTCAATTTCACAAACAGATAATCACAATGCTCCATTATTTAAGAGCATCTGTGCACACTGAAGAAAGTGGAAATAGGAAAAACCAGAGAAAGGCCCATATAAGAAATATTTAGAAAAATATACATTTATTCATTATATAGATAAAAGCAAGTTTATAACATTGCGCTCAGGAATGTATACTGGTACACATACCATTTGTTGTAAAATACAAAACCAGACAGGTGGCGAACAGAAGGAATTACATGGAGAAAGGAGTTTCAGAACAACACTGAAACAACAAAAACAAGACCATGCGTCCTTCATTAATTGGGGCCACAGTTGCGTTGACGGCGTTTCGGCCTTTGTTATAAATACATGGTCATCATCAGGACATAAATTTTGCTGAGCATCCCCAAAAAATCTATAATACAAAAATGATATACAGATAGGTATACATTTATATAAATCCATATTTCTAAAGGGCAGAGAAAATTGAGTTTTATTGGAAAGAAATCTAAGAGAATAAGGAAAAAAGGGAGGTCAGAAGCCCAGAAAATAACTTGTTGGCCTTGAAAAGAAAATAACATACCAATTGTGAAGATAAAGAAATATTTAGACCACAAGTGAAAAGTAAAGTCGGACCCAATTAATTAAGGGCATTCAGATATTTTTCACCAAATAACTACAATTTACAAAATCCCCTGCTGTAAAAATGAAGTCGGATTCAGTTGATTAAGGGCATAGTTTTCACCACATTACTACATTTTCCAAGATTCCCCACAGTGTGTAGTTACTATACCCATTATATACCTCTGTCCGTATACTGAACAGAAGTGCATTTGTATTTCACTCACCGAAAAGCGTCCCGCACGTGGCATCAAAGTCTTGAAAGCACCGAATACTCTCTGCTACGGCTATAAATACTGTCAAAGAACCCGCAGCAGAAACCGGAAGCACTCATTAGAGGCTAAAAAGAAAGGAAGGGCTCACTGACACAGACCTCCCAGTACTGCGCCATCTTTAAGTGGAGGTCCCAAACTTTACTTATCATACACCCAGGAAGTTTCAAAGTGTGGCAATATCTAAATTCTTTATAAAAAAAGAAGAAAAAAGGGAACCACGATTACCGCAAATTAATATACGGCAGCCGTGTATCCTCTTTGTATGGCGGCTCAGAAAAAACAACCTCGAAGGAAATTGAGTAGAGAAACAACCACGCCATCTTGAACTGACGGTGCGAAGGTAAATTGTGTGAATCAAAAGAAAAGAAAGACAAAGTGAAAGATAAGCCATCAGTTAACACCCATTTTGGATGTGTGTGTCCTTAGAGCAGAGAAATACTAAAGAAAGGAACAGAAGGTTTTTTTTTCCTTTAGTTGACCTTTTTTGACATTTACTTATTGAACAGTTTTACATCATTTTGAGATCAATTACTAAAGTTTTAGCACCCGAATTGTTCACAAATTATTGAACTAAATACTCATTAGGCATCAACCATATTGCATTGATGTGGCATATCACTGGTATAACTGCCAATATTTAAGGTCCTAAATAACAACTCCATTTACAGTTCTGTGAGCTACAATCATGAATTCGGTTGTCTCTCTATTTTACAAAGACAACCCCAGCCGGCTATGCTACTAAGTGGAAACTGTTCATGCACTGTTTTCCTAGGCATGTTAAACCTCTTACAGACTCTGCATAGGACATTATCTGTTACCTTCTTTACTTACAGAAATCTGGCCCTGCATATACTTCTATTAGACTCCATTTAGCCGCAATGACCTTTTGCTTTTAGAATAAACCACAACCTTCCCTTTTCATACTTCTAGTCATGAAGGTTTTCATGGAAGACCTCAAATGTGATATACTACTACAGGCGCCTACTGAGCTCAGTGTCTTTCCTGGTAGCTATAACCTCCCTCAGGCGTGTCAGTGAAGTACATGTTAACTTTGAAGAACCTTTCTTCCAGGTGCATCAGGATTAGGTAGTTCTAGGAAAGAAACCCAAATTCCTACCTAAGGTAGTCTCTAGCATTCATCTTAACGAAACGTTAGATCTCCTGGTGTTCTTCCGTCATCTAGAGTCCAAAATGAACACGCTTTTCATATCTTGGATGCCAAAAGATTTCTCCTGTTTTAGCTGACAAAACAAAACCATTCCGCAAGACACAGCAGCTCTTTGTATCTTTCTCCAAGCTGCACAATAAGAATGCTCTTCCCAAAGTAGTTGTTGCACGCTGGATAGTTAAGTGTATACAGACCTGTTATACCAAAGCCAAAAGAAAGGAACTGTTCCTCCCAGCCCCCACTACAATCATAAACAAAGGGACCTCCATGGCTTTTCTATGTAACCTTCCTTTAGCTGATTCTCAAAGCAGCTACATGGTCCACCCCTCCCACATTTACCAGATATTACTGTGTGGACATATTGGCCTTCCTGCACGCACTGTTGTCCAGGCTGCACTGCATACACTTTTCCAGTCTTCTACATCCTCCCTCTAAGCCACTACTTTTGTGAGGGCTGCTTTTAGTCTTTGCACAGCATGTGTATTTACAGCTACACTTGCCATGAACAGAAAATGTTACTTAACCTGTAGGCATCTGTTCGTGGTATGTAGTGCTGTAGTTTCACATGCACCCACCCTCCTCCCTGATTGCCTGTGATTATGGCAGATGGTATTATCTTTTCACTCTTTTTACATGGTCATCTATTCTCTACCTCCGTCTAAATCCTCTCCTGCCTTGTAGAAGAAAGAATGTAACAATGCAGTTGATGCCTATGCGCATTACCAGAGATAGATGGAGTCACTGTACTTTGACTTGAAAAGACATCTTCAAACAAAACCAAGTTGTAGACGTCCAAGCCCAACACTAGATGGCGGAAGTATGCGCAGCATGTGAATCTACAGTAGGTCATATCATGAACAGATGCTTACAGGTTAAGTAACCTTTTTCTAATATGACTTATTATACAGAACATACTCCTTGTTTATGGCTCAGAAAGACCAATTTACCTATTATGCATTCAATAGTGAATATATTTTCAGATGTTTATTAATGTTTTGAGTCTAGTTAAATCTTATCTTTTGACTCTGAGTACATCTTCATAGATTTCCAACCTTTGAACTGGCTTAATCACCAACCAAGATTTACACACAAAAAAAGAACCCCATGTTGAACTAAAACCCAATTTATCAGAAAATGTGGAACATGTTCAGGATAAAGATGAACAGTACTGTAAAGTTCATGTAGTAATGTTACAGTGCGCCTTCTCCCTAGTCCACATGCTCCTGTGATGGTAGTGAACATGCGCTTTCGACTGAAACCTGTTAACAGGTTGGGGTCGTAATAAAATATGATTAAATAAACTTAATGGGTAAAGATACAAGGAATAAGGAGCAGCCTCTTGAATCGTTTTTGATCATAAGGGCCTTACGTAGATGTCATTCCTGTGGAAGCTTCCTATGGCTGGCACTGTTTTATGCCCTTACAAATCTGATAATAAATTCTGTAATTAGTGTGAAACTCATAATCTTTATTGAGGTGCATTACAATGCATCCAACCCTGCTTTCTAGAAAGTGGTTTGTATCTGTCATTTTGGATACTTTTCTAATTTAATGTCCATATATTTTAGAGCAGACCTACAGAAAAACGGTACCAATCACTGTTATTCTGGTTTGCGTCGTAGAAAGTTCAGTCAAACATTGAGGGACTCACAGTACGCATCTACATGGGCTTAAATTAAAAGCAACCTAATTGATTGGGCTGATGCAGCTTGCAAAATTCCTTATAGGGAAATGGTTAAGATCGTAACTGTATCCATTAAGGCACACTTCCTTCCACATCTTATTGTCAGCATGGAAGCAATCCTGAAGGTTTTAGTTAATAACTTAATAAAAGCTAGTGCAATGTATTTAAATCTAATTTTCTATGTACCAAAACCGTTTTTTACAGGCACACAATTCACCTCCATTTCAATTTTCAATTACGATTATGGTCTGTGCAGGCACTTGGGAATCCTTATTTTCTAATGAATTATAGAAGTGTCAAAACAATACAAAGAATCCTTAATTATTATCATCCTTAATTAGCCTGGATTATTTGGGGATGTGCCTAATTTCACAATTTTACTTAAAAAATGCTCTGACAAGGAATTTATATTACAATCTTTTGACAAAGATTTAAAGCTGCATAATATCCTAGAAGGCACACTAGTCTAGTGGCACATTCCTATCACGTGGATCATTGGCAATAATATTTGCTGGGGACAGTTTTGTCGACACTTAAAACAGCACATATCACATATAAATAAGGCTTTGTTTTGGCGGAATTAATCTATTTAGATCCTCTCCGATCCAAGGAGATTCTTAGTCCTAGATTTCAGTTTCAGTCTCTTACATTGACACTACTTTTTGAAATAAGAAGATTCAGATTTTAAGCATAGTGCTTAGGTTATGATAATCTTGCCACTTATGGACTCAGACTTTATATAGGTGTAGAAAAAACAAAGGTTAAACTGATGTCATAGTTGGATGTTGAAATGTGTTACAAACTAAAACCAAAAAACCACTGCAATTTGCTAATTCTTTTTCAGTGTACTAACTTGCACACCTTCAATGCATTGCTCATGACTTCACAAATTAAATCAATCACTCATGATACATTAAATGACTTAATTGATGACATCACTGAATCTCTAAAATAACGACATTAATGACATCACTGTTGAGATCATTGATTATATCATCCAAGCTACAACTCCTTTAATTCCTCTATAAACCCCTAGATCATTTTAGAAAACAAATTAAAGGGCCTACAGACAAATACAGCATAGATTGCCTGTCCGAAATCAGTTAGTACTGGAGTCTAGTCTGGTTCATTATTGTAAGTTATATGGTACACAGATGTACGTTACAAATAGGTTGTGACTTAAATCAAAGTCCTGTTGCTTAAATATGTGTGAAACTAAAGCTTATCCTTACTTACCTGTGGATTTCTGTGCACATGCGGACGTTAAAAGTTGTTGTGCAATGCTATCGACCTATTTAAAATAAACTGGCGGTTTGTAAAAAGACCTCCCGTTTTTTGTTGTTGTTTTTTTTGTTTTTTTTTTAACATTTTCGTCTGTATTGATCCACATTTTTTTTGTTGTTGCTATTTTAACTGGATTTATCCTCATAACTTTTTGTAGCAAGCAAAAACAGAAGCTCCAGCTAGGGGAGGAATTGTTATTTTATAATAAGACTAGTTTAATTGTCGCATCTCCACTGACCCACTGCCTAATTGTGAGAACTTTATGTTCTCAATCAGCTTTTCACCTACTCAAACATTTTCCGGCTTACTGATCTACCGTCCCCCAGGAACATCGGGACAGTTCCTTAAAGCCTTGAGTGAAATGGTGGCGAACTTAGCTAGCTCTCCCGCCAATTTCACAGAGCTGGAAGACCTTAATTTGCACCTAGACGACACCAATAACCCTACCATCTCGGAATTAGTTGAAAACCTTTCAGCACTCCAGCTCAGTCAAAGTGTCTGGAATCACCCACATTAAAGGCCATCTCATGGCCCCGATATTTACTAACATTGAGGAACTCAGCGGGAGCCCCAACTCAACTACCATGGACAGATCATTTTCGGATTCCCCCTTTCATGGGCTACTTTGGGGCCAACAACCTCATTTAACAAGATCACCATGCAGGAACGTCCATAGTCCAAACTTCCCCTCGAACAGTGGATCTTAGTCCTCGATACCGCTATACCCCTCAAGAATGCAAATCCAACTGAGGCCAACAATGTTTTATAAATGGATTGAGCTCTTGCTAGATCAGGCTCTCCCCAAACAATCATGCCTCAAAAATAACTGTTCCAAGATCTCCCCATGGTATACCCCAAACCTACGCGAACTAAAGCAAGCATGTAAAAAATTAGAAAGGGAATGGAGAAGGGATTATGCACCACTTGCAAAGCAAAAATATAGGGTGACTATTAAAATCCATCAAAGAGAAATTAAAAAGACACAAGCAGCCTACTATAGGGAAAGAAATCACTCTTGCCGCAAATGTGCTGCGGAAATCCTCTGCATTGCCAAAACCCTTACTATACCCCCTGCATCACAAGCCATCACAGAGGACGCCCTTACTCATTGTAATAACCTGGCAGAATGTTTCCACAAGAAGATTCATGACATATATCTTACATTCCCACGTTTCACAGCTTACGCTGATCAATAGTCTTCGGATTCTCATCCACCAGATGCTCAAGCAGAGCTAGATCATATTCCTCTTCTAGATCCTAATTCTCTAGAACTCATTCTGGTCTGGGTTATATCAGGAATACCCAGAGATCCAGTGCCCCGCATGTCCTGAAATTTGCAATGGGTACAATTCTCCCAGTAATTCAAGCACTCAACACCTCCATCTCCTCAGGAGTGGTCCCTTTGCCATGGAAATGTGCCATGGTAAAAGCATTATTAAAATCAAAAAACAATCTGGACCCAGGGACCCTGGGGAACTATCGGCCAATCTCCTTTCTCCCTGTTGTCAGCCAAATTCTGGAAAGACATGTAAACTCAGTACTGTCCGAGTTTCTAGAATCAAACTCCTTACTTCACCCCTCACAGACAGGGTTCCGGCCCCTTCATGGAACAGAGACAGGTCTCTTAGCGGTGGCCGAGGAGTCCAGGAGGATATTGGATCAGGGTGGTGCAGCGGCTATTATCCTCCTGAATTTCAGCGCCTCATTCGACACTGTGAATCATGAAACCTTAATTCATAGACTAAGGAGATTGGGAGTCTCAGGAGGCACTGTTGCATGGATACAATCTTTCTTGGAAGACCGATCCTTCTAAGTCTTCGAAGGAGAAGTGGTGTCCAAACCAATGGCCATCAGCTGCGGTGTGCCTCAGGGATCCTCCCCGAGTCCCCTATTCAATATTTACATGAGGCCACTGGCGGACATAGTCTAACCATTTGGTTTGAAAATCGGCACATACGCTGATGATACACAACTGGTCCTGGCTCTAAACCACCCAGGAAATACATTAGTAAGTTTAAGTCCATGTTTAGAGGAGGTCGCCAAATGGATGAAACTCTTGTGTTTAAAACTGAATGGAGATAGGACAGAGCTCATGCTCCTAGGCAACTCCCCTTCCTCTAACATAGGGTTACTATGGCCAAATCTAAGTCTTTGAAGGAGAAGTGGTGTCCAAACCAATGGCCATCAGCTGCAGTGTGCCTCAGGGATCCTCCCCGAGTCCCCTATTCAATATTTACATGAGGCCACTGGCGGACATAGTCTAACCATTTGGTTTGAAAATCGGCACATACGCTGATGATACACAACTGGTCCTGGCTCTAAACCACCCAGGAAATACATTAGTAAGTTTAAGTCCATGTTTAGAGGAGGTCGCCAAATGGATGAAACTCTTGTGTTTAAAACTGAATGGAGATAGGACAGAGCTCATGCTCCTAGGCAACTCCCCTTCCTCTAACATAGGGTTACTATGGCCAAATTATTTGCCCTGCTCCATAGCAAAAAATATCAGATCAAGTCTAGCATGTGGATGGACCGCTCATTGACAATAGTATCCACCAAACCGCAAAACTGTCCTCCACCTGCTTCGGCATCATGAGGATGCTCTGGAAAGTCCTTTTCCTGGCAAGAAGAACAATGGACCAGGTTCTCATCTTCTCACGTTTGGAATATGGCAATGCACTTCATCTGGGAGCCCCTAAGGCCACAATAAACAGACTGCAGATTATTCAGAATTGTGCAGCGCGTTTGCTCCTGGTCAATCCCGTATCGGCAATCGGCCAAATCTGCTCTGAAAACTCTACACTGGATGCCTATACCTGAAAGAATCAAATTCAAAGCCCTCTGTATCATCCATTAGTCGTTCTGGGGGAAGGGACCAGCGATCAATCAATCTTTGTTCACCCCCTACCATCCAAATATAGGTCTCCGCTAGGCAAACATGCTTCTGGCAACTATGCCAAAAATAGAGCAAGAAGCGGGCGCCGTTCCTTCTCTTAAAATGCAGCCAGACTATGGAATGCCTTTCCACCTCCGGTACAACAGGAAACCAACCATCTGTCTTACAGGAAACTACTTGAAACCTGGCTCTTCCAAATCACTGCTCAGTAATGGAGCTGTCTCAGTCCGCGTCCGCAAACCGCACTAGGATGACTTAGGGTAGCTATGTGGTCTATAAATGTTTTTCTTTCATTCATTTTTTTAAATAGACAGCGGGCACTTGGTTTTCATAGGTTTAGATAGATTTTTGTAGATGGGTTACTTCATTTAACAAAGGTCTTTTTGTTACTTGCGGTTCAAAAATTGTAATCCTTCTAATAAAGTACAGTGAGCTATGAACGACATGTTGTAACCCCCTCTGTCTTATTTAATACATCCTACACATTGATTTACACACATGATTAATTGTTAGCGTATGAGTACGTGTGATATAAAGCGCTCGGATACCTGCATTGGAAGGAGTAGCGCTATTGCTCTATAAAAGAAATAAAGCAAAATAAAGGTATTTCAATTGTTGTTTTTGTAAATACTTAGACCAGTACATCTTAACTCCTACAGTACATGCCTTTCTTTTTCTTTTATACAGGGACTGAAGAGCTTGCCTCTTTAGTGCCTGAAAAAAGATAAGCTGTGTTCATTTGCTTTTGGGTGTGGATCTCCTCCCCGCCCCATAGCTCCCACCAGGATACTACAACAAAAGGAGGCCTGAGGGAGTTTGTCACCACAATGCTGTTTAAAGAATGACAAGAAAATAAAAGTAGCTCATAACTGGCAAAATCTGTAAAGAGGTGCTAAGTGTTTGAGTGTGAATAAACCCAATCTGGCCACTTTGCGTCCGCTGTGCCTTGATTTATTTATTTTTACATGCTTTGAACTGTTTTTTTCGTCGTCCGAGGTTGCACTTTGCAAGAGAAAATGTCAGAAAAAGATAATTTCCAGCAAAAATGCTTCTTTTTTGGCTCTATTTCACAGGCGAACCCTAACAAAAAGCTAGCATCCGAAGCAGCTGAAACCTGGCTAACCAATCCACAAATACAAACCTGCTAAGTTATTGTATTTACAAAGAATCTGTTAACATATTTACTGCCATTTTACCGTTTATATTTATAGATAGACAAAGGAAAAATATTTTTCTGTCTGTATTTATATGCAAAAATCAGTTTAAACGGAAAACCGGGAGCCTTATTTATAAAGTACAGATAGTTATTTCCAAATGCTCTGTGAAAATTCTTGAACATCAAGATCATTCCACAAAGGTGGGAACTTTACAAAATGAACCTGATTTTCTTAACATTTTCATTCATCAGCCTATGTTCGAGGCATGTGAGCTGTAGATCACATGCTATGCATAGATCGCCATCTAGTGTTGGGTCTGGATGTTTGCACTTTGTTTTTCTTCGAGTTAGGTGACTCCTCCTTTAGTTGATAGTGCGCATGTCACCAACTCCATCTTCAGATTGTTTTTTTCCGCCAGCGGGTTCAGATGTTGCTCGCTGCGCTCCGGTTCGACACCGATCCTTCGGTTTCCCTCGGTGCGTAGAACACTCTCCCTCAACGGTATTGTTTCCGATCGTGTACTCCATTCTTCGTGTGTTGTGTTATTTCAAGAAAAACCTTTTTTCGATCGGAGAGCTCTTGGTAGGCCGTCTGGCCTAACTGCCTCGATTTGACGGCCAGTCGATGGAACAAACGCCCTTTAAATTCTGCCCTCTGTGCCACGCGAAATACCAGCGCACCGACACACCCGAAGTGTGCAACCTGTGGTTATCACAAGAACACAGAGAACAGGACTGCGACGCGCGCAAGGCTTTCCGCTCCAAAAAGACGCCTCGACGACTTAACATGCAGAGCCAACACACAGGCTCCATTCTGGACCTCTTCGGACCTGATTAAGACGAAGAAGAAGCCGGCAACGCTATTGGGGCCGAGGAGGAACAGGATCCGATCTCCGGTTCAGAGGACGGCTGCGACCAGGATGAAGACATCCTGCATGGACAACCTACTTTGCCCCGACTCCCAAGTCAACCAAAAAAGAAGGCTCCGGACCAACCCACGCCCTCAGGCCCCGGTCGGCACGGAGACCACGCTTCCGACGTCCCGCCTACGGGCTCAGCACCAAAGCCTGCCAAATAGCCTTCCAGCTCCGAACAGCGCCATTCCAAGTCGGGCACCGAGCCAAGGCCTTCGGGATCGAAGTTCAAGTCCGTCTCCGAATCTCATCACTCAGCACCGAAAAATACCTCAGATCTGAAGACACCAACCCCGAAGCAGTCGGCATCAAACTTTGGCGCCGAAACTGACTTACTGCACCGTAATCACCTGAAAAGCACAGTTTTGGCAATCCGCTCAGAAAACCAGACCCGAAACCGAAAGTATTATACAATCATCCTAAAACTGGACATATTACCACCAAAGTGACTCTGAAGAGGAATATCCTATTCCCTTGAAGAGAACTATTGGAACTAACCCTTCCCCTCCTTTTCTAGCTCTTCCATCACTACCTTCTCAGTCTCTACCTGTGCCAACTTCACCTGAGCACTCGCCACCACATACACCTAACAATCAGGGTGATGGTGATGGGGACGAGGATGATGCTGATGATGATGATGATGATGATGGTCAGCCAGGACTACAGACGAGTGGGACGACTACAACACTGACTCTCACAGACTATGATCCTGACCTATATCCTACCAGGCCCTCTCCACCAGACGACAGTGCAGGCTATGTTGAATTGCTAGACAAGGGTTCCAATTACCATGGGGTGCAGTTCCACAAATAATCCCTGGAAGAGCATTTCCTTTTTAAAACATTAAACAGCACACAAAAGTCAACACATATGTTACCAATGCTGAAAGGAATGACCTGGCATGTAGACGACATATTTAAGGATCCTGTCAAGGCACGTATCATTACCCCTAGGGCGGATAAAAAATATAAACCTGCACCATCTGATTCAGTGTACATAAAAGGACAATTACCCTTAGACTCGTTGGTAGTTTCCAATGCACGCAAAAGGGCAAACTCCCAAACTACTGGAGACGCTCCTTCCCCAATAAGGAGTCTAAGCTTCTCGATCCTTCAGGAAAAAGGGTAGCCGCCCAGGCAGCTAACTTCTGGCGCATATCTAATACACAAGCGTTGCTTGCCAGATACGACTGTGTGCATTGGGATGTAATGGAACAACTCATCCAATTTCTACCCCAAGAACATAAATCTAAAGCACAAGACCTGGTGCGTGAGGGACAATTAAGTTCAAACAACCAAATTAGGTGCTCCCTAAATGCTGCTGACACATCTGCCAGAGTGGTAAACACTAGTGTCCTTTCTAAAGACACGGCTGGCTAACTAAATCGGAGTTCCAACCGGAGGTTCAGACCTCGATATTGAAAACACCTTTGTGATAAAGAACACCTTGTTGGGCCAGTCATAGATTCTTCACCCGAAAAGATCAAGAAAGATATTGAAGTGGCTAAATCTATGGGAGCCGTTCGGTATTCACAAGGCTGTGGTTCCTCTTGGCACTCTTTCTATCAGGCAGGGTCCAAAAATACTACCTCGGAAACTGCAGCCACCTATAAAAGCAATAACCAACTCTCAGGCTCTGAAAATAATTCAGAGGGGGTTACAGAGGGAACAATGGCAAAGGCAGAGGTAGAGGTTCTAGCACACGTACCTCCCCCTCCAATACAAAGCAGTGACTTGCCAATATTTCCACCGACCACTTAACACCTGTCGGGGGAAGACTATCAGATTTCCTTCCAAAGTGGCAGTCGATAACAGATAGGTTCTACAGATTATCCGTTCTGGTTACTGCCTGGAGTTCATCAACACTCCTCGAAACATTCCCCCAAAGTCACACATACTTTCACCAGATCATCTACACCTCATCAAACAAGAGGTGCAGTCCCTACTACTAAAAGGCGTTTGAGCCTGTACCACTACGCCACCAAGGGTCGGGCGTGTATTCCTTTTACTTTCTAATCCAAAAAAGGACAGCTCTCTCAGACCAATATTAGATTTCAGATAACAACATCTTTTACATTCAGTCAGACCATTTCCACATCGTAACACTTCAACAATTTCTACCTCTTTTGAAAAAAGGCGACTTTTTGTCTACTCTAGACTTAAAGGACACCTACTTTCATATTCCAATCCACCCTGCTCACCGCAAATTCCTCATGTTTGTGGTAGCAGGTCAACATTACCGGTTTAGAGTACTCTCATTGGAGTCCCTACTGCCCCCAGAGTCATCACTGCCCCCAGAGTCTTCACAAAGTGCCTGGCGGTAGTAGCTGCTCATCTGAGAAGACAAAGCATTCATGTCCTCCTGTACCTAGGCGACTGACTCATCAAAGCAAGTACGTACCAACAATGCTTCAAGCCTACTTCTAAAACCATTCTGTTACTTTACCATCTGGGGTTTACAGTCCATATGTTAAAATCACATCTGCAGCCAGCCAAACTCAGAACTACCTAGGAGCCACTTTAGATACACAAAATGCTCTGGCGTTTCCCAACGTGGCCAGAATTCGAAACATTCAGGTGTTAGTTCTTCAGTTTAAGACCAATCAATCACTTCCCGCTCGCGTTTATATGCAACTGCTGGGAATGATGGCATCTTGCATCATGATTGTTTCCCATGTCGGGTTGCACATGCGTCCACTTCAGGAATGCTTAGCCAGTCAGTGGAACAAGTCTTATGGTCTATAAACCATTCTAGTGTTGGTAAGTGGCCGTACTCCTCTTTCTCATCAGTGGTGTAACACACAAAATCTGTCAAAAGGACGGCCTTTCATATGAACCGGTTCCACAGACAGTACTAACATCCGACGCTTCCCTTACTGGCTGGGGAGCTCATCTTCAGCAACACACAGTACAAGGCCTATGGAGTCCACAGCAAACTATGCTCCACATCAATCATTTAGAGTAGATGGCAATCTTTCTAGCTCTCAAAGCATTTCAAGATCACCTGTCGGACAAAGCTGTTCTGATTCGAACCAACAACTTCTGTAGTAGGGGATCTCTGTGTATAGTCATAATCTAGTGAATAGTCCCGCCCATGTGCGTGGACCCCGGCAATCAAAAATAATCTCTTAAGTTGTCAAAATAATGCAGAAACTGCAAAGACACTTAAGAGAGAATTTAAAGACAAATAATGCAGCCTATATCCACAGGCTACACTGTCCAGTACTTCAACTAGAAATTCCACCAAAAAAACACCACACACAGTACAGCCTGCTAGTTTCTACCATAGAGAAACCTGCCTGAGTCTTTATCATTCCTGAGTCTTTGACTGGCAGGTCAGAGAGGAAGGTAGGGACAGACAAGCCACATAGGCTGCCATTATGTGGCTTAAATAGGATACTGTGCCTTTAAGAGAACTTTCCAGAACTTCTCCCAGTATCCCAGAATGCGTAGCAGGTCCCTCTACTTTCAGTTCTTTTTTCCGGCTCCTGCTTACAGGACCCTGGCATTGAGCTCTCCCTTTTTCAAGGGTTTATTGGAATTTTCTGGCACTTTTGACTTCTAAAAGTGTTGCAGTTTACTTCTTGGCGTTCTCTTCTCCTGTTTTGTGATGTTTTAGGCGTTTTAGGGCTCTAAAATGCCTGGCCTTTTTGTTAAGTGCCCAGCATGTGGGAGGAAGAAGGCCAAGACTGACCCCCATGATGTCTGCATCGTGTGCCTCCCAGAAGATCATGTCCCTGAGGATTGCGTCATCTGCCAGCAGCTTTCTGCTCGGACTCTGAGGGACAGATTGAAGATCAGGCTGGCTGGCCTGGAGGAGAGGCGTCTGCAGGCTGCAGGTGGGTCTGGGCAGGCTGGGAAGGTTCCCTCTGCCTCTGCTGAGGCCCCTGGGGGGCTCCCCAGGGGCAGGAAGTCCGGCAAACGGTCCCGGTCTCCGTCGACGTCGATTGCATCGACGACTACGTCGAGAGGGATGACGGCGGTGTGCTCCCCTTCTCCCCGGGGCTCCGGGTCGAGACGACCTGACGACTCGACGTCGAAGGAGAAGCCGCCGTCGAAGTCGATGTCATCGTCTTCGTCGACGTCGAGGTCTTCATACCGACGCCGAAGGCAAAGTGACAGGCACCGGCGCTCGCCGTCAAAGCGGCACCGACGCTCGCCGTCGAGGCGACACCGTCGATCGACGTCAAGGCACCGGTCGACGTCGAGGGGCTCCTCGACGTCGAGAGCATCGTGAAGACGGCGACGTTCGTCGTCTAAGACGGAACGCTCGACGTCGAGAAGACGGCGTACGACGTCACGGAAGAGGAGGTCGAAGTCGAGGAGTCGTGGGTCGACGCCGAGGACGAGAGGGTCGACGCCGAGGAGACGGCGATCGACGCCGGAGTCAAGGAAGCGTCGTTCGACGCCGGAGAAGCGTCGCTCTGCGCCCAGCAGACAGCGGTCAGCGTCTAGGAGTCGGTCAGCCTCTCCAAAACGGCGCAAGAGGGATTCTAGTCCCAGGAGTCACGCTGCTTCGAGCGGAGGACGCAAGAGGAAGCGGTCACCTGCTGATGGGATTGGCTCTCCGCACCCTTCGCCGAAAGGGTCACCGGGCTCGGTGTACTCAGAGGTATACACACCTTCTCGGCCCAGGACTCCGACTCCTCCTCCTGTTCCTAAGGAGGATCCTCCGCCCAAACCACCACTGCCTTCAGGAGACCCTCCTCCACCTCCGGTCCCTCCACATGGGCCCACCCTGCAGCCGAAGGTTCCTCCTCCGAGGTCCACTTCCTTGCCGTCCCTACCTGTTCCTCCTAAGGGGACCCCGAAACCGAAACCCCGTGAGGAACCGACGAAACCCCGTGAGGAACCGAGGAAGACCCCTCCACGTGAACCGAAGGAGCGTCCACGTGCAGGCAGATCTCGTTCTCGCTCTGGGAGGAAGGAGAGATCGCGACGGAGATCATCCACGAGGTCGAGACACCGCCGTAGGAGGCGCGAGTCTCGCTCACAAACGAGGTCCTCGGGGACCAGGGACTATTCTCCCACCCTATCGGGGTCACCGGACACGAGAGTATCCCCGATAGATGACCTGGTGGCATTCCATGACGTCCTTTTACGGGGCGCGGCGAAGTTGGGCATATCCCTGACGGTGCCCACTCCGAAGACATCAGTCATTTTTGAGACTTTACATCAGAAACATCTGTCTCGTCGTCTCCTGCCCCTGGTGCCGGGCCTGGAAGAACCGGCAATGGCCCTGTTTCTCACCCCTGCGGTGACGAAGGCGGCCCCTTCAAGATTACTGAAGAAGTACCGGGCCCCCGATTCAGATCCGGCCTTTTTAAGAACGGAACCTCCTCCTGACTCGGTCATTGTGACGGCAGCCCGCAAGCAGCATGCCACCACTCCGTCCTCCACGGTTCCCCCGGATAAGGAGTCAAGGTGGATGGATTCGGCGGGGAGGAAAGTCTGTGGCACTTCCGCTACCTCCATGAAAGCGGCGAGTGCCACGGCACTGTTGGGCCGATACGACCGTGCCCTCTGGGACTCCCTCGAGCGCTTTGCGGAGCATTTACCTCGGGAGCAGCGGGAAGACTTCGTGGAAGTACTGAGTGAGGGGATGCTGGTGGCAAACCAGATTATCAGCGCGGCAGCGGACTCTTCCCTGTTGGCTGCTCACGGATTTTGCCACGGAGTCAACCAACGGCGCCACGCATGGCTCCGGCTTACGTCCCTGAAGCCGGATGCTCAGCAGAGGGTAGCCAATCTACCGTTCTCCGGTGAGACCCTCTTCGGGAAGCATGCGGACGACGAGATGGCCCGCATGAAGGCGGAGGCCGAGACGCTGACGGCTGTAGGCCTGGAGAAGCCTAAGGAGACCAAGAAGCAGTAACGCCCATTCCAGCGGCGGTTCGGCGGACAAGGCCGGGGACAGGCTTCGGGACAATCGCAACAGCAACACCAGTTCCGTAAGCCGTTCCAGAAGCGCCAGAAGGGCAGGGGAGGCCAGCAGTCGGCCCCAGCGCCCAAGGGCCAGGCGGGGTCTAGGCCCTAGGAACCTACTTCCCCCGGATCTGTTACCCACTCCGGTAGGGGGAAGCATTCAATTTTTTCTGGCAGAGTGGAGAAAAATTACTCAGGACAAGTGGGTGCTGAATATTGTTTGCAATGGATACAGTCTTCGGTTCACCAGCCCTCCTCCAGCTATTCCCCCGGTCAGCTCGCAGTTTCAGCTGCGCGAGCTTCAGGCGGAAGCGGATATCCTGTTGAGGAAAAGGGCGATAGAAGATGTACCTCGGTCTCAGAGAGGAAGAGGTCTGTACTCCCGGTTCTTTCTGGTTCGCAAGAAGGACAAGAACGAGTTCAGGCCCATTCTGGACTTGCGACAGGCAAACAAATGGATTCGCAGAGAAAAGTTTTGCATGCTGTCGTTGCATCAGATTTACCCTCAGTTGCAACAGGGAGACTGGCTATGCGCTATAGACCTACAGGATGCTTACTTCCATGTGCCCATTGCACACAAACACAGGAAGTTCCTGCGGTTCCAAGTCGGCACCAATCACTATCAATACACAGTACTCCCATTCAGACTGAAGTCTGCGCCGAGAACATTCTCGAAATGCATGGCGCTGGTAGCAGCACACCTGAGGAAGAACAAGGTGTTCGTCTACCCGTACTTGGACGATTGGTTGATCAAGGCATCCTCCTTCTCGGAAGCGCGAGCACACTTCCAGAAGACGTGCGTTCTCTTGAACAAGCTGGGGCTGCACATCAACATGGCCAAGTCTGTTCCGACTCTGGTCCAATGCATACAGTACTTGGGAGCCTCCATCAATACGCTGTCAGCAAGCGTGTCTCCTTCGGAAGAGCGACGATTATCACTCCTTCGGAAGGCTCAGGCTCTTATGACGACTCCATCTACATCAGTGAGGACGGTGTCTTCTCTACTGGGATCGATGGCCTCTTGTATCTTCCTGACGCCACACGCACGGCTGCACATGAGACCTCTGCAGGAGTGCTTGGAGGACCAGTGGGATCAGAGGAGAGGATCTTGGGGATGACAAGATTCGCCTGTCGCTGCATGCTCTTCAGTCTCTGAAGTGGTGGTGTTCGGCGGAGAATCTCCTCATAGGGGTTCCCTTTCACAAGGACATTCCCACGCAGACTGTCGTGACGGATGCGTCTCTTCTGGGATGGGGAGCGCACTCTGGGACTCTACAGATTCAAGGCACGTGGTCACCAATGGAGGCCACGTATCACATCAATTTCCTGGAACTCAGGGCTGTTCACTTGGCGCTGAAGGCCTTTCTCCTGTCCTTCCAGACCAACTCCCTGCTTGTACAGACAACACCACCACGATGTATTACCTCAACAAGCAGGGGGGCTCGAGATCACGCACTCTGTCACAGGAGGCGCAGACGATCTGGCACTGGCTCCTGGCCAGAGGACTGACGATAACGGCCACCCATCTCCCAGGTGTGCAGAATGTTCAGGCAGACGCACTGAGCAGACTGCTCCAGGAAAACCACGAATGGGTCATAAACGACGAAGTACTAGGAGAAGTCTTCGCAAGGTGGGGAACTCCAGACGTAGATTTGTTCGCCACCGCCGAAAACAGCAAGTGCAGAGACTTCGCCTCCAGATACTTCCAACAAGGGACTCTGGGGAATGCGTTATGGATCAACTGGACGAACAGCTTTCTGTACGCCTTTCCTCCCACTCCCCTGATACCGGCGGTGCTCATCAAGCTGGCCCGGTCCAGAGCTCGGATGATACTCATCGCCCCGGAGTGGCCCAGGCAGTGGTGGTTCACGGACCTACTTCACCGGTCTCTCCTTCCTCACATTCGGTTGCCGTGCAGGCCGGACCTTCTCACGAAGTTCGGGGGACGGATGTTACACCCCAACCTCTCGTCTTTGAGTTTGGCGGCATGGCTCCTGAGATAGTGCAATATGGCCATCTGAATCTGCCCGATGATTGCATGGACATACTGAAGGAGTCTAAGAGACCTTCCACTCGGACTTCATATGCTTACAAGTGGAAGCGGTTTTGTATCTGGTGCCAGTCTAAGAACCATGATCCTACGACCTGCAAGGAAGACGTCATCCTTCCTTACCTTTTACATTTGGCGCAGTCTGGCCTTAATGTCCATTCCATTAAGGTACATCTTGCTGCGTTGACTGCCTACAGGAAATGCCCTTCACAGACTTCCTTTTTCCAGATCCCTGTGATCAAAGATTTTCTGGAAGGTTTGAAGAAAGTATTCCCCCCCTGTCAGGCTTCCCTCGCCTTCCTGGGAGTTGAATGTGGTGCTGTCCAGATTGATGAAGGAGCCTTTTGAGCCTATTCATAAGGCTTCGTTGCAGCACCTGTCCTGGAAGGCGGCGTTCCTCGTGGCCATTACATCGGCCCGCAGGGTGAGTGAAATTCAGGCGTTGTGTTGTAATGAACCTTATACTGTATTTCATGCTGCTAAGGTTGTTATGCGTACTCACCCTAAATTTCTTCGCAAGGTTATTTCTGATTTTCATGTCAACCAGACTATAACTTTGCCTACGTTTTTTCAGAACCCTTCGTCCCCAGCTGAGAGGTCTCTCCATTCCCTGGATGTTAGGAGGGTGTTGAAATTTGATCTGGATAAAACCAAGGATATTCGTAGGTCTGACCAGTTGTTCATCAATTATGGGTCGGTCAGGACGGGTCTTGCGACCTCGAAGCAGTCCATCTCTAGGTGGATTGTGTCCTGCATACAATTGTGTTATCAGAAGGCTAATAAGACCTTAGGAGGTAAGCCTAAGGCTCATTCCATCAGGGGCAAAGCTGCCACGACGGCTCTGCTCCGTAACGTGCCGATTGCTGAGATCTGCAAGGCAGCCACTTGGAAGTCGGTTCATACCTTTGCTAAGCATTACTGCCTGGACACTGACGCCAGGGCAGACGCTCAGGTTGGACAGGCTTCGCTGCGGAATTTGTTCGCACAATAGTGGCATTATGCATTTATTCTCCACCGCCGCTTTGTTGTGGGGATGGTCTTGCCATTCTATTCACTAGATTATGACTATACACAGAGATCCCCTACTACAGAAGGAGTAGTTTCTGTCCTGTAACTCCAGTTCTGTAGTAGGGGTATCTCTGTTATAGTCATAAGCGCCCGCCCTCCTCCCCGGTGGAGATTTCTCATCATGTAAGGAATGCGACAGGTCTGGCGTGCTTCGCCTTCAAAAAGAACTGAAAGTAGAGGGACCTGCTATGCATTCTGGGATACTGGGAGAAGTTCTGGAAAGTTCTCTTAAAGGCACAGTATCCTATTTAAGCCACATAATGGCAGCCTATGGGGCTTGTCTGTCCCTACCTTCCTCTCTATCATTCCTGAGTCTTTGACTGGGGGAGGCAGGTTTCTCTATGGTAGAAACTAGCAGGCTGTACTGTGTGTGGTGTTTTTTTGGTGGAATTTCTAGTTGAAGTACTGGACAGTGTAGCCTGTGGATATAGGCTGCATTATTTGTCTTTAAATTCTCTCTTAAGTGTCTTTGCAGTTTCTGCATTATTTTGACAACTTAAGATTATTTTTGATTGCCGGGGTCCACGCACATGGGCGGGACTATTCACTAGATTATGACTATAACAGAGATACCCCTACTACAGAACTGGAGTTACAGGACAGAAACTACTCCATCACAGCTATGTATTACATACAAAAACAGAGGGTGGGGGGGACACACTCTCAAGCTGTCACACTTAGCCCAAGACATCTGGAGGTGGGCTATTCACCTCAAAATCTATCACCTAGCGCACTTCCTAGGATTGCTGACCTCCTCAGCAGGCAGAGGTATAAAATACACAAATGGGAACTTCATCCTCAAGTTCTCCTCCCATACTTCCAAGCTTGGGGAGTCCCTCACATAGATCTGTTTGCAGCACCCCAAAACGCAAAATACCAAATCTCTGCCTCCAGGTACCCACACCCTTTATCCAAAGGCAATGCTCTATGGATGAGCTGGGCAGGGATATTTGCTTACTCTATTTCGCCTCTCCCACTCATTCCAGCAGTGTTTCAGAAACTCAGGCAAACGTCTACCACACTAATCCTAGTAGCTCCAAGGGCACGTCAACCCTGGTTCACAACCCTGTTGAAACGCTCTCTAGTATTGCATCAAAAATTACATTTAACTCCCAGTCTTTTCACACAGAGCTATGGAGAAATCAAACACCCAGATCCCAAATGTGTCCTCATGTAATGCAACTTGTGCTATGTAAAGCGCTCTGATACCCGATTTGGGTCAAGTTTGCGCTATATAAAACTGTATAAAAACAAAAATATAAACAAAATTGAACCTTGCTATCTAGCTCCTAAAGTCATAGTTTGGTTAACTGAACCTTCCACCAGCCTGTATGAACATTATTAAGGAGGCCAGAAGGCCGACCACAAGAGCCTGCTACGCAGCCAAATGGAAGAGATTTGTTATCAATTGCAATATAGATAACATCAACCCTGTTGATGCTTCTATACAAAACATTATCTACTACCTGTTACATTTGCAGCAGTTCGCGTTGGCCCATACATCCAGCAGACTGCATCTCGCTACAATAGCAGCCTTTCTTCAAAATAGACAACATTTATCACTCTTTAGAGTGCCTGTAATCAAAGCATTTATAGACGGACTAAAAAAAGCTATCCCACCAAGACTTCCACCTGCCCCAGTGTGGAATCCTAATATAGTCCTCACAAGGTTAATGGGCCCACCATTTGAACCTATGCACAAATGTTAACTACAGGTCCTCACTTGGAAAACCGCTTTCCTCATTGCAATCTCTTCATTAAGGAAAGTGGGTGAACTACAGGCACTAACCATAGAAGAACCTTTTTTCCAACTACACAAAGGTAGTAGTTCTTTGTACCAATCACAAATTCCTACCTAAGGTGGTATCTGCATTTCACATAAATCAGTCGGTTTAATTACATGTTTTCTTCCCTCAACCTGGTTCTGTTGTAGAACGAGCTCCTCACACCTTAGATGTTAGAAGAGCACTGTTGTATTACACTGAGAGCACAAAATCTTTTTGTAAGACCAAACCACTCCTGTCGCTTTTGCATCACCTCACAAGTGCAGTCCTATATCAAAATTAGTTATTGCTTGTTGGATCCTTATATGTATTCAGATTTGCTATGCAAAAGCCAAAAGGACTCCAACAGTACCTACAGAGCACATTCCACTCGTAAGCTAGGGGCTGCCATGGCTTTCTTAGGGAGCATCCCTATCACTGACATCTGCAAAGCTGCTACATGGTCCACACCACACACATTCACCAATCACTATTGTGCAGATGTGTTTGCCAGACAACAAGCTAATGTGGGCCAAGCAGTACTTAAAACTCTGTTTCAGACAACTCCATAAGTTGCAGGATAGCCATCACTTGGGGAGACTGCTGTATAGTCTATGCATAGCATTGAATCTACAGCTCCCATATCTTGAACGGAAAATGCTACTTATCCAGTATGCATCTGTTCTTGGCATGTAGAGCTGTAAAATCTCATGCACCCACCCACCTCCCCAGGTACCTGTAGCTGCTGTAGTTCTCTTGTCATTATACATACGCATGGACATCTCTATTCTCTACTACTACTCCATTCTCTCACCCTCTGCGAAAAACAATCGGAAGGTGGAGTCAATGACCGTGCCCACTGTCACCTAAAGGAGGAGTGCAAACATCCAGACCCAACACTAGATGAAGATCTATGCATAGCATGAGATTCTACAGCTCTACATGCCAAGAACAGATGCTCAAAGGGTAAGTAGCATTTTCCTTTTGCATACACTAGGTCTCAAAACAGCAAGGGACTGTTAAAAACAAACATTCAACATGACCAGCGTCCAACAATGGGCATGCGTAAATGTCAGAACTGTGTACACTTCAATAATGTAATAGTTAGCAACATCACTCATCCAAGGACTGGCGAAATAGTAACACTCAATCATTCAGCTGATTTGTACACCACCAACGTTATCTACTGCATCAAATGCCCTTGTGGCCTATTATACGTAGGCAAAACAGAAAGGAAAGTTAAAACCAGGATAACAGAGCACAAAAGTATCATTCCATCCGAGAATAAAAATTCTAACCTGGTAAGTCATTGGATTGAACAGCGCCATGATAGACACACCACTGCTGTTTCTAGTTCTAGACATTGTATCAACCAGAGCTGGAGGAGACCCCAACAAAACATTACTACGAAGAGAGAGCTTACTGGATCAAAAAATTCAAAACTTTGACCCCATTGGGCTTGAATGACAAACTAGATATGGGCTGCTTCTTGTAGTTGGAGCTCGATTGCTTAAACATGCAAGCATCAGATGTTAGAGTTATCGTACCACAGATTAACTTAAGACAGTGGTCGGTAGAAAAGCATTATCATGCATAGCCATTAAACAATGTACAGTTCCATGCAAAACCCACAGTTAATGAATATATACTCTATTTAAATTATTCAAAGAATTAATGGGGAAAATCACTGTAATATTTTTCTCTTTACCCGATTAAGAATTTGGACTGACAACACTAGTGATTCCTGATAACACTGTAATTTCTTTGAAGAATGAGGTGGTTCTTTGGATATACAATTTTATTTGTTGTTGTATTTATGTTTCCGTTTACTGTTTTAAGAGGGCCACTGGTATTTGACTCCACAGGAGTATATCGTTGACTTGGATGCTTGGTTGATCTGGTATATAAATTGGGTAAATCTCCCATAAAAGTATGATGGATATTACACCATATGCCCATATTAAGTGATATGATCTGCAGTAATATCACCTACGGGTAGACAATAATCACGCGAACTATGAGTAAGCACTACATAGAGCGATAGCTGTACTTGAAAGATCGCCTCCATTGGTCCTTGATCGGTTCGCCCGATTCCTTGGAAGTTCATTGTATTTGTTTGAATCCGCGCATGCACCGGCATGATATAGAGCGTCCTGTGCGTGATGGGTTTACGACGTTTGCTGAACTCGTTGAACAGCGGTGGCGAGTCTATCGGCAATGATATCCTGGAGTCGAAGGTAATTGGGGTTGACTATAGTGGATATAATTGTTAGCATGGGTTACCTGCAGATATTTGATCTAAGCTTTTTGTTTACTACAGAGAGAGAAAAAAATTGTCATCAAGGATAGTGATATTCACGATATGAAGGTAAATCTATTAGAACATCACACATAACCTTTTGGGTAACCATGGCTAAAACAGCATGTTTAATCAGGTTTCATTGTATACAAAGTGAAAAAACACACTTTTATAAGAAAAACGTTGGTACACCCCATGTGTGAGTTCTGCCGGTAACTTGCAGTACACTGTCATTTCAGCAAATTCTGATCTGACAGTGTGAGTAGTTGGCTAATACATATTGCATGTTTTCACATCGATACAAGAAATGAAGGTGTCGCACAAAAGGGTGACAACAAGAGATTAAAAATATATTGCTGGCTTTCACATTTGGTGAAATTGAGGTCCACACAACGGGTTTGGTACTCTCTGCATGACAAAGCAAGAGAAGTTTGTGGAGCGTGGTGTAGTTTTCTTTCTTGAACATTTTGTGGTGATTTAAAATAAAACTGATATTTTGTTTGCTTCTTGTTCTTTAGTGGCCCCTGATGAAGGGACGTTTGGTCCTAAAATGCATAGGGTGGGCAATGACAGTCATTGAAAGGACTGACCCCATAATTTATGAAAAAATAATATATTGTAAAATTATAGTTGCGTCATATGTAATTGACATGCACATGTTATGTCATATTGGTTATCAATGTAATGTGACTATTTCATTTTACATGGAGTTTTAATAGTGATGTAATAACCAGAAAATATGAATACATAATAGCACAGGAGTACTTGATTGATTTATAAACATTTTTTGGGATGTAATTGAAGGATATTTTTGTATGTTAAAAATACCAAGGGCAGTGTATAGAGGAAGTTTGCGGGCCAATTTTCCCTGAATTTGTTTCATGTGATCACACTACAGGGAGATAGGCAGATCACTAGGCCTGCATAGCACTCAATAAGCAGAAGGGAGTGTGCCCCTCATCACAATAATTATGTTAAAATTCTGAGACATTAAACCATGTTGAGGAAATGTGTATTGTATAGGTGGTTTTCAAATGGTTCATTGCTGAAATTATTGGAATCCAGGGACCCCCACTGAGTCCTTGCTGGAAGCAGAGGACCCTGTCTTACGCATTTTCAATGATTGGAAATGCAAAATGATGCTCTACTAATACAGAAACCAGTATTCATCAACCAAATACACAGATGATGAAACATTTTATTTTATTCGCAAACAAATGTAAAAAGAATCAAAATTTTGATTTGGAGGTTGGAGCTTTTCTAAATTCAATTGAGACCATTCATCGTCCATACTAAATTCTGTTTGATGCACTTGCATTGCTCCAATGAATCCTCCAATTCCAAATTCTTTCACATATACAGGACATTTAAAAATGTTCAATGAAGAATGTTGCTGCTTTATTGAAATACTAGTTATTAATCTGTTAATATGAAATTTCTACACAGTCGTGGACCCCCTGAGTAGCATTTGTGGACCTTCACGAGTTTCTGAACCACCGGTTCAGAACCACAGGTGTGATTCTGCTCACTTAAAGAATGTTTGGAATTTTTACAGACTACAGAGGGTTGTGCATAGGACTGGATTGTGCATTCCTTATCAGTGGCTAATGTGTAACAGTTGACTTAAGATGCACCTATTATATATCTCATCTGACGATATTGTAAGGTAAATAATCATCAAACACTCTTCAACAGTATTCAAAGTTTATTAAATTGCTGATCGCATTAATGTCTATAGACCTTCCATTTCCTTATGCATCTCAATACTTTCTATTTATTTTTAAAGTTTTTTTTTTTTAAGGGCTCGGACTGAATCCCAAATCCTAAGATGGCTGCCATTCAAGATCTTTCTTCTCGCAGCTCCTCTGCGGCTTGAAATATAAAAGGTTTTTGAGGCTTGACTACTCAAACTACTGAGCTGATTTACCCTTAAACGCAAAAAGCACTATTTCTGCACCAATATCTAGCTTTCTGCCAAAATTGGTGTAAATTCATTCAGCTGTTAGGGCTATAGCTGTGTCTTAATTTCCTATGGAAAAATTAGTGGGGAGCTGAGGTGAAAAATATTTTTTTCTTGTAACGATTTGTGAAGAACTGTGCAAAAGTAAAAAGGCTTCTACTATGGAAACACTATTCCAACTTTAACTACCCAGTGGTTACTGCCACAGCGTTACAATTATTTAGCATCTTTAATTGTGCTACATGGTGCTGCTGTGTAAAAATGCTCTGTTGTATGCCTGGACTCGAGATTTCATTAGTGCAGCATGGTGGGAGCACCCAGCATGGTTTTTCACAAATCACGTGACCTTGTTTGGCAAGGGTTTACTTGTCAAAGCTAATTCTCATTGTACCAGAGGAAGAGCAGTTACTTTCATTGGTATGCTGTTGTATCAGACACCGCAGGGCAGTCATTTAGGAGTCTGTTCATACATTTGCTAAGCACCGCTGTATTGATTTAGTCACCAAGACCAGTCCCCTAGTTGATAAAGCGTACCTTTGAATCCGTTTTGCAGGAATTGTGATCTTTTTCCATTCAATGTGCTTTGTTCCAACCTTCGAGGCAATGTTCCACTCTTTTCCACTGTTTATGGCTTTCTGGGAGAATCCCATGACACAGAAGGAAAAACTACATGCCTATAGTCCTAGCTGTCCTCCATACTAACTTCCTCATGGTACAAAAACAGAATAGAATCTTTTTGTAACTTCAGGTTCTAGGGATATGAGCTGTATATCATATGCTGTGCATAGATTGCCATCTAGTGTTGGGTCCGGAAGTTTGCACTTTGTTTTTCTTTGAAGAAGTCTTTACAGTCACAAGGTAGGTGACCACTCCTTTAAATGATAGTGCGCATGGGCATCGACTCCATTGTTAAATTGTTTTTTTCTGCCATCGGGTTTGGACATTTATCGTTGCGCTCCAGTTCAACACTGTTACTTCATTTTCTTTTCAGTGCGCAAGATACTCACCCTCGACATTATTGATTTCGATCGAGACTCCCTCCATCTCGTATCGTAATTACTTATATAATCTTTCGAACTGAAAGTTCATGGAAGGCCGTCGGGCCTACCAGAATCAAGTCGACCTGTAGTCGATGGAACAAACTCCCTTAAAATTCTGCCCTCTGTCACGCGAAATATGCGCGCACCGACTCCCACAAAGTGTGTAATCTGCACCTGTCCCCTGAACACAGAGAACCGGACTGTGACTCGTGCCAGACTTTACGCTCCACTTTGTGACTGTCGGGCTCAAGGTCGCGACATGCAGAGCCAGCACACAAGCTCCATTCTGGACATCTTTGGTCAACATTGGACGGAGAGGCCAGCGAGGTTATGGGAACCGAGGAGGAGCAGGAGACGGTTGCCATCTCAGAATTCGAATCCGTCCAAGAGTAGGACATCCCACATGGTCAACGTACCAGGAGTACAGCTCCCCCTTCATCCCAAGAAACCATTTCAATTAAAAAGAAGTCTCTGGTCAACCCGTGCCCTCGAGGCGTGGTCGGCACTGAGATCACACTTCTGATGCCTTGCCCTCCGGATCGGCACCGAAGCCTACCAAATGCCTTCCGGCTCCGAAAAGACTCCCTCCAAACAGAGTTTGGAGCCCAGACCTTCAGGGTTGAAACACAAGTCTGGCACCTACCCCCACCATTTGTCCCTGAAAAAATTGTCCGATCCATGTTGACTCTGGCACCGAAAATTTTAGCGCCAAAACAGACAGAAGTGCAGAAAACCACTACTAAGCCCAGTTTTGATGCCCCAATTGAAAACCGGATCCGAAACAAAGGATTTTGTATATCCCTCCATAGCCTGGCCATATCACCACCAAAGTGACTCTAAAAAGAATGGCTGATTTACAAGAAGAATATCACATCCCTTTGAAGAAGAGATTTGTTGGAACTAACCCTTCCCCTCCTCCTCTTCCTCCACCTATTCTACCTTCATCACCACTTTCCCCTCCGTTTCAACCAATTTCACTTGAACATTCACCACCACATACACCTGACAACCAGGATGATGGAGATGATGATCAGTATAGAGATGAAGATCGGCCATTACAATACCCATGGGACTATTATAACACTAATTGGCCCACGGACAATGATCCCAACCTGTACCCTACCAAACCCTCTCCACCAGATGATAGTGTAGGCTACATTGAGTTCCTGGGTAGAGCTGCCAACTACCCTGATGTGCAGCTTCATAAGGAGTAATTTGAAGAGGATTTCCTCTTTGAAACCCTTAGTACCACACAGAAGTCATCACATACACTACCCTTGCTTAAGGAATGGTCAGTCGTGTAGATGACCTTTTTAAGGACCCAGTCAGAGCTCGTATTCTTACCCATAGAGTGGACAAGAAGTACAAGCCAGCACCATTGGACCCAGTATATATATATATATATAAAGGGACAAGTGCCACTAGACTCCCTGCTTGTGTCCAATGCAAGTAAGAGCCAACTCCCCGACAACGGGAGAGGCTCCACCTCCTGATAAGGAATGAAAACGTATTGAAGCTTCTGGGAAAAGGGTAGCTTCTCAATAACAGACAGTTGGGTACTCCAAATTATCCGTTCTGGGTACTGCCTGGAATTTATCAACACGCCTCCAAATATTCCACCAAAGCCCCACAAACTATCACCAGACCATCTTTACCTCCTCAAACAAGAGATTCAGACTCTACTTCTAAAAGGGGCAATAGAGCCTGTGCCGCCCCACCATCATGGGTCGGAGGTATACTCCTTTTATTTTCTAATTCCCCAAAAAGACGGCTCTCCCAGACCATTTTTAAATCTAAGAGAACTCCACCTGTACATTGTCAGGCAATTTCCACGTGGTGACACTTCAATAGGTACTTCGTCTACTACAGAAAGGCGATTTTCTATCTACACTAGATCTAAAAGACGCTTACTTTCATATACCAATTCACCCTGCTCATCGCAAATTCCTCAGGTTTATGGTAGAGGGTCAACATTCCCAGTTCAGGGTACTTCCATTTGGTGTCACCACTTCCCCCAGAATTTTCACAAAGTGTCTAGCGGTAGTAGCTGCTCACCTAAGGAGACAAAGCATCCACGTCTTGCCGTACTTAGACGAATGGCTCATCAAAGCCAACACGTACCAACAATGTCTGCAGCACACTTTCAGAACCATTCGCTTACTGCATCAACTAGGGTTCGATCAATGAGCCAACGTCTCATCACCAACCAACCAATACAAAGGACTACCTAGGAGCCACAATAGATACTCAAAAAACTCTTGCTTTTCTCAGCTTAGACAGAATTCTAAATATTCAGGCTTTAGTTTTCCGCTTTCAATCCAACCATTGGATTCCAGCTCGAACTTACATGCAGCTACTGGGAATGATGTCATCCTGCATCATGCATCCAATTCAAGAATGCTTAGCCAGTCAGTGGAACCAGTCACAAGGTCTATTGACCTATCTAGTGTTGGTAAGCGCCCGTACTCCTCGCTCTCTGCAGTGGTGGAACACAAAGAATTTATCAATTGACGGCTGTTCATAGACCCGTTCCACAGATAATACTGACAGCGACTTGTCCCGCACTGGCTGGGGAGCTCATCTACAACAGCACACAGTGCAAGGCTTGTGGATCCAACAACCGAAGTTGCTCCACATCAATCATCTAGGGCTGCTTGCAATATTCCTAGCACTTAAGGCGTTTCAAACTCACCTAGAGGGCAAAGCTGTCCTAATTCGTACAGACAGCAAGTTAGCCATGTATTACCTACAAAAACAGAGGGGGACACACTCTCTCCAACTGTCCCACTTAGCCCAACACATCTGGAGGTGGGCCATTAACCACAAACTTTATCTCCTAGTGGAACACCTCCCAGAAGTCAACAACAAGATTGCAGATCCCCCTAGCACACAAAGACAGCCAATACATGAATGGGAACTCCACCTTTCGGTCCTCCTTCCATACTTTTACACTTGATAGTCCCTCACATAGACCTGTTCACCACATACCAAAAAGGCTAAACTTCATGTCCATGTATCCACACCCATTGTCCAAAGGCCATGCACTATGGATGAATTGGTCAGGGATATTTGCTTATGCTTTTCTGCCTCTCCCACTCATTCCATTAGTGGTTCAGAAACTTAACCAAGCGTCCCTGACACTAATCCTAGTTGCTCCCACATGGGCACGTCAACCTTGGTTTACAACCCTATTGGAACTCTCAGTAGTTCCTCACCAGAAACTACGTCTTACACCCAATCTTCTCACACAGAGCCACGGAGACGTAAGACATCTGGACCCCAGAAAACTCAATCTGATGATCTGGCTCCTGAAGTCTTGGGGTTTGGCTATCGTAATGTACCGCCAGACTGCATGAATTTTAGCAAAGAGGCTTGATGTCCTACCACAAGAGCCTGCTGTGCAGCAAAGTGGAAGCGGTTTGTGATATACTGTAATAACAACCAAATCAACCCACTTGATGCTTCTGTACAAAACATGATATGTTAGTTGTTACATCTACAACATTTCAATTTAGCGTCCACTTCCATACACTTATATCTGGCGGTAATAGCTGCATACCTCCAGAATAGACATAATCTATAATTTTTAGAGTGCCTGTTCTAAAAGCCTTTATGGAGGGACTAGTCATTCCCTCGATGTCCACCTGCTCCTGTATCGAATCTCAATATTGTTCACACTAGACTAATGGGTCCACCCTTTGAGCCATTGCACAAATTAGAACTGCAATTTCACACATGAAAAGCTGCTTTCCTCATTGCTATCAGATCACTCAGAAGAGTGGGTGCGCTTCAGCTATTAACTATAGAAGAAAATGTTTTATAAATGCGCCAAATAAATGTGGGTCTTCGCACTAATCCTAAATTCCTTCCTAAAGTAATTTCTGCTTTTCATATCAACCAATCGGTTGAGTTACCTTTCTTCTTCCCTCAACCAGATTCAGTGGTTGAACATGCCCTACACACATTAGATGTGAAGAGAGGATTGCTTTATTACACAAAGGATAAAACCTTTTTGTAACACAAATCCACTTTGTGTCGCTTTTGCTCCACCACACAAAGGTAATCCCATAACCGAATCGGGTATTGCAAGGTGGATAGTCAAGTGCATTGAAATATGCTATGCAAAAGCTAAACAAATGTTAAGTTTCCCCTAGAGCACACTACATGCAAACTGGGGTAATTCTATGGCATTCTTAGGAAATATACCCATAGATGACATATGCAAAGCTGCAACATAGTCTACACCTCACACATACACAAAACCCTATTGTGTAGATGTGTTAGCAAGACTATTTACAACAAGGGGTGGTGAGGGACAGAGTCTCTGAATTAAGCAGAAAGCTCTCACCCAGTCAAGAGATCAGGGCTAGATCCAACACCGTTTTTTAGCTCACTGCACCATCCCAGTTTCAGAACCTGGCTGTATGCAAATTAGTCTGTTCCTGTCCCAGTGCATGATGGGAACAGGGCAAACCAAACTACAAAAGCCAATTCTTACACTGGGAAGGAAACAAGCTCCCGGGGACCGGTTTCTGGCATTACAGCCGTCTTCGGCCCGGTTTGCTTGAATCCTGATGGTGCAATGAGCAAGGGTCTCACATCTGAGAATACCCTTCCACGCTTAGGGTGGACAAAAATATTTACAACAAGGGGTGGTGAGGGACAGAGTCTCTGAATTAAGCAGAAAGCTCTCACCCAGTCAAGAGATCAGGGCTAGATCCAACACCGTTTTTTAGCTCACTGCACCATCCCAGTTTCAGAACCTGGCTGTATGCAAATTAGTCTGTTCCTGTCCCAGTGCATGATGGGAACAGGGCAAACCAAACTACAAAAGCCAATTCTTACACTGGGAAGGAAACAAGCTCCCGGGGACCGGTTTCTGGCATTACAGCCGTCTTCGGCCCGGTTTGCTTGAATCCTGATGGTGCAATGAGCAAGGGTCTCACATCTGAGAATACCCTTCCACGCTTAGGGTGGACAAAAATATTTACAACAAGGGGTGGTGAGGGACAGAGTCTCTGAATTAAGCAGAAAGCTCTCACCCAGTCAAGAGATCAGGGCTAGATCCAACACCGTTTTTTAGCTCACTGCACCATCCCAGTTTCAGAACCTGGCTGTATGCAAATTAGTCTGTTCCTGTCCCAGTGCATGATGGGAACAGGGCAAACCAAACTACAAAAGCCAATTCTTACACTGGGAAGGAAACAAGCTCCCGGGGACCGGTTTCTGGCATTACAGCCGTCTTCGGCCCGGTTTGCTTGAATCCTGATGGTGCAATGAGCAAGGGTCTCACATCTGAGAATACCCTTCCACGCTTAGGGTGGACAAAAATATTTACAACAAGGGGTGGTGAGGGACAGAGTCTCTGAATTAAGCAGAAAGCTCTCACCCAGTCAAGAGATCAGGGCTAGATCCAACACCGTTTTTTAGCTCACTGCACCATCCCAGTTTCAGAACCTGGCTGTATGCAAATTAGTCTGTTCCTGTCCCAGTGCATGATGGGAACAGGGCAAACCAAACTACAAAAGCCAATTCTTACACTGGGAAGGAAACAAGCTCCCGGGGACCGGTTTCTGGCATTACAGCCGTCTTCGGCCCGGTTTGCTTGAATCCTGATGGTGCAATGAGCAAGGGTCTCACATCTGAGAATACCCTTCCACGCTTAGGGTGGACAAAAATATTTACAACAAGGGGTGGTGAGGGACAGAGTCTCTGAATTAAGCAGAAAGCTCTCACCCAGTCAAGAGATCAGGGCTAGATCCAACACCGTTTTTTAGCTCACTGCACCATCCCAGTTTCAGAACCTGGCTGTATGCAAATTAGTCTGTTCCTGTCCCAGTGCATGATGGGAACAGGGCAAACCAAACTACAAAAGCCAATTCTTACACTGGGAAGGAAACAAGCTCCCGGGGACCGGTTTCTGGCATTACAGCCGTCTTCGGCCCGGTTTGCTTGAATCCTGATGGTGCAATGAGCAAGGGTCTCACATCTGAGAATACCCTTCCACGCTTAGGGTGGACAAAAATATTTACAACAAGGGGTGGTGAGGGACAGAGTCTCTGAATTAAGCAGAAAGCTCTCACCCAGTCAAGAGATCAGGGCTAGATCCAACACCGTTTTTTAGCTCACTGCACCATCCCAGTTTCAGAACCTGGCTGTATGCAAATTAGTCTGTTCCTGTCCCAGTGCATGATGGGAACAGGGCAAACCAAACTACAAAAGCCAATTCTTACACTGGGAAGGAAACAAGCTCCCGGGGACCGGTTTCTGGCATTACAGCCGTCTTCGGCCCGGTTTGCTTGAATCCTGATGGTGCAATGAGCAAGGGTCTCACATCTGAGAATACCCTTCCACGCTTAGGGTGGACAAAAATATTTACAACAAGGGGTGGTGAGGGACAGAGTCTCTGAATTAAGCAGAAAGCTCTCACCCAGTCAAGAGATCAGGGCTAGATCCAACACCGTTTTTTAGCTCACTGCACCATCCCAGTTTCAGAACCTGGCTGTATGCAAATTAGTCTGTTCCTGTCCCAGTGCATGATGGGAACAGGGCAAACCAAACTACAAAAGCCAATTCTTACACTGGGAAGGAAACAAGCTCCCGGGGACCGGTTTCTGGCATTACAGCCGTCTTCGGCCCGGTTTGCTTGAATCCTGATGGTGCAATGAGCAAGGGTCTCACATCTGAGAATACCCTTCCACGCTTAGGGTGGACAAAAATATTTACAACAAGGGGTGGTGAGGGACAGAGTCTCTGAATTAAGCAGAAAGCTCTCACCCAGTCAAGAGATCAGGGCTAGATCCAACACCGTTTTTTAGCTCACTGCACCATCCCAGTTTCAGAACCTGGCTGTATGCAAATTAGTCTGTTCCTGTCCCAGTGCATGATGGGAACAGGGCAAACCAAACTACAAAAGCCAATTCTTACACTGGGAAGGAAACAAGCTCCCGGGGACCGGTTTCTGGCATTACAGCCGTCTTCGGCCCGGTTTGCTTGAATCCTGATGGTGCAATGAGCAAGGGTCTCACATCTGAGAATACCCTTCCACGCTTAGGGTGGACAAAAATATTTACAACAAGGGGTGGTGAGGGACAGAGTCTCTGAATTAAGCAGAAAGCTCTCACCCAGTCAAGAGATCAGGGCTAGATCCAACACCGTTGGAGGGACAGACTGATTTGCATATAGCCAGGTTCTGAACTGGGATGGGGCAGTGAGATAAATAACGGTGATGGATCAAGCCCTGATCTTTGGACTGGGTAAGAGTGGTCTGTTTAACTCAGACACTCTGTTCATCACCACCCCCTTTTTGTAAATCGTTTTTGGCCACTATAGGTGTGGCAGGGTATACTCAGACATGAGTCCCTTTCTCACTGCTCCATCAGGATTCAAGCAAGCCGGGCCGAAGAAGGCTGAAATGCCAGAAACCGGTCCCCGGTAGCTTGTCTCCTTTCTGGTGAAGAATTGGCTTGGTAGTTTAGTCTGCCCTGTTCCCATGATGCACTGGGCCAGGGACAGACTGATTTGCATATAGCCAGGTTCTGAACTGGGATGGGGCAGTGAGATAAATAACGGTGATGGATCAAGCCCTGATCTTTGGACTGGGTAAGAGTGGTCTGTTTAACTCAGACACTCTGTTCATCACCACCCCCTTTTTGTAAATCGTGTTAGCAAGACAGCAAGCTAGAACGGGCCAGGCAGTTTTGCGTACACTATTTCAGACCACTGCAACAGATTCATGTTAGCCACCGCTTTGGAAGATAACTGCTAAATAGTCTATGCACAGCATATGATCTACAACTCATATGCCTCGAACAGAAAATGCTACTTACCCAGTTTGCATCTGTTCTTAGCATATAGAGCTGTAGTCATGTGCGCCCAACCGCCTCCACGGGTACCCTTATCTGTTGAAGTAGCATCTTACTTAGATACATGGACAGCTTCTTTTTACTACTCTTATTAAGTTCATCATCACCCTCTGCGGGAAAACAATCTAACAATGGAGTCGATGCCCATGCGCACTATTGCTGAAAGGAGGAGTCGCCTACCTCGTGACTGGAAAGACTTCTTAGAAGAAAAACAAAGTGCAAACATCCCGACCCAACACTAGACCACAGCTGTATATGCCAAGAACAGATGCATACTGGGTAAGTAGCATTTTCCTTCTTTAGACTGTTTTCCGTTGAACATGACCTGCCAAAAAGACCTTGCAGAGCATGAAGAAACAGCGCAGCCTCTAAAATCTTCAAATGTGCATTGTTGGAACTCAATTACAACTTGTGGTACAGGCTCCCATCTTTTATTTTTCCCTTTTAGTAATGGAAAACACTATTCTTTTGAGTATGTGCACTTTGTGTCTGATTTGAGGGTTATTTTTTTATGCTACATTTTTTTAAAACTTAGGATAAAAAAGGCGACTTCTGAAGGTGTTTTCTTTATTGTATTTTTCAAACTGAAGAAAATTGGTATTATTGGTATTGCACAGGTGTGGATATTTTCTACTATTTAGATATTTAAAGAGTATCCATGACTTACTAAGATAACAGGTATATCTTTCTTTGCCTTATGACCTTCAATATATCAGAATGAAATAGATGCAAAGAAAAAGGAAACATTTATATGACCAACTGAACAGTTGTATTATTTATTGTGGTCTTGCAGGTGCAGGTGACAGAACTGAAAGTGACATGGATAACCAAAAGTTTCTGCCCTGGAGGAGCAGAAACCATGAGTCCTCCATCTTCTGTTATCAGCCTGGAGGAACTGCCCAGGTGAGGAGGATATTTAGAGTCCCATCTGGCTGCTCTTCATATTGCAAGCATGTCTTGATTATGGGTTTTCATCAGGCTGATTTTTTTTTTTTTTTTGGGGCCGTTCGAATTTCCAGGTTTTAGATTCCAGACGTGTGCAATTTTGCTTTGTTAGTGTAAAACCCTTTTGCTCTCCTATGATGTAGGTTTCTGTACTATTGTTTGATAGAATGATCTGAAAGATACACTTTAGTGTTGGATTCCTTACCTTAGAATATCCCCATGCATCAGACTGGATCCGGAAAGTTTTGCGTAGCAGTACCCCTGCGCGTCGGTAGGCGCTGTCTGCGGCTCTGCGTCTGTCGTCTGCATTGTGATCTCTGGGATGACGTCGATTGAGTACTTAGACGCCGTCCTCGCGCGCTGACGTCCGTTCTTCTCTTTTCTGCGCCAGTAAGCGCTGATCCGGAAAGAGCAGTACTCCTAGTCATTTTTTGACTAACTTTTTTGATAATTTTGATCGATTCTCGACTCTACCTTCGACTCGCGGTGCCGATAGTGATGCCTGGTTTTAAAACCTTGCGAGGACTGTCACCGCTTGATGTCGGTGACCGACACCCACCGTCGGTGCCTTTTTTGTCTCGGGCCGACCAAGATTACAAGTCGTCCCCGACTGCCAGGCCTTGTCCTCGAAGGCTAGGCAGGAGTGGTTCCGTAAGTGGTCATCACCGCTCGACGAGTCAACACCACTTGTCGGGCTCCAAGTCCTCTGGTAAGTCAAGGCACTCTAAAAAGAAGTCGAAGAGGAGACCTCGCTCTTCCGACTCCCCCGAAGCTCACGCGACGCGCCGGGGGTTCGGGCGACACCGCCCACGCTGCTCCTCTGGAGCCGCAAGCGCCGCGTCCAGCTCCACACCCGCTGGTCCCTGGGCTGCACGCGACGCTGGAGGAAATACGTGACTAATTCGTGGCCATGAGGACTCACTTCCCTCCGTCGGACCCTGTCAAGGCGCCTTCGGGCCCCTCTGGTCCATCTGGGGGTCCTAGCGGGCTGGCGGCTTCGGCCCCGGTGCCGTCGGGTGCTTCGGCCCCGGTGCCGTTGTCTACTTCGGTCCCGACGCCGCAGGATCTGGATCTGGGTCGTTGCCAGTCGACCTCACAACTCCTACGCTGGCGCCAACCCAGAGGATGTCACCCACGACGCCGTCCCCAGACGCCGTCGTCACCAGCCCCGGTCCAGGTAGGGCGTCAGACCGGCGGCGTCCGATGCAGTCTCCGGCGCTGACAGGTGAGCAATTCACCTATGACCTGGCTCCATCATCTTTCTCTGACTATCAGGAGATGGATGACAAGGGGGACTGGGAGGGGTCTGAGGACCCTCAGGCACTGCAGTGCCAGTTGAGCCAGGACTGGGCAGACGAGCTAGTGGAGGTCAGTGGTCTGGATACTTCGCCTGACACTGGATTCGACTCTCCTCCCTCCGTAACTGCGGAGGAGGGGGCTGCTTACAGCGTGGTGTGTAACAGGGCGGCCAAGGCCTTGGCTCTTGAGCTCCCTGTTGCGGCCGTGATTACTTACATCCTCACTGAGGTGCTCAAACCGCAGGCAAGCTCCTCGGATCCTCTACTGCTGTTCAACGAAGCCCTCACCGACGTTCTGTTGGGCACCTGGTCCAAGACCCCCACAGACCTCCCTATGGATCTGAACGTGGCTCGACGCCACCACCCTGCTCCGGGTGACCCTAGCTTCCTGTCCGTTCACCCCACCCCTGAGAGCCTGGTGATCCAAGCCTCTACCTCCCAGACTGCATTCCCGACCACTCCTCCGGATCGGGAATCCAAAAGGTACTATCAGTTTGGGAAGAAACTGTTCTACTTGAGTTTGGGGCTGCGGTCTGTCAACACCGCCTGCCTTTTGGGCCGTTACACCCACTCTCTGTAGGATACGGTTGCGGAGGTGCTGCCACAATGCTCGTCCAAGCCCTTGCGGAAGGGTGGGATGCAGCACGCTATTCCATATGGTGTGGACTAGACACAACGGTCTCGCTGGGTAGGGCGATTGCAACGATGGTGGTGGTTCGCTGCCACGCCTCGCTGAACTCCGCTAATTTTTTGGGTGATGTCCAGGCCACCCTCATGGACATAAAGTCAAAAGGAAATCCCTGGAATAGGTTTGATGGGCTGTGATGTCTAAACCCTAGCAGTTGCACTATAGTATCTAATTTACAGACTACTATAGAACACTGTCTGGCAGGAAAGTATTAACATAATGATTTCCACAGAGAAAATGTTTGTTAACAATCTAGTACTTTATTAAAACAACCGATATTTTACAATAAAAAAACATACGTTTAAAATTTCAAAGGATCTTTCCCTGAAACGTAAAAAGTTAATAAAATATGAACATACGAAATAGTGGTAAAGCATATAAATTCATACACAACACATTATCTATCATATACAATAGAAGATATCAAAATCAACAGCAAAGTAAACAGACCCCCTTTAAAACAGTGGTACTTGAATATTTCTACCACAATTGATTACTAGATCCACTGGCCTAACGTTACATGTACGATCTTACACAAGTGTGACAAAATTGCATGTACATCCCGTGTGTATTTAGGCTTAAGTGGATTCTCTCGTATACAACTGCGTCGACGCGTTTCGGTGCTATCCACTTAATAAGGTGGCACCTTCTTCAGGACTTCTTAGTTGGGGTTTTCCCTGTACAGGCAGGGCTTCGCTCTCCCTTAGGGTGGAGGAAGGATGGTTCCATAAATCCTCTAGCAAAAGATAGTGACTGGGCGCCCGTGGCGTCGTTCCAGGACAATTAGATTAAAAGAAGTTTTTAGCTTTGGCTGGTTTGGCCTTTTTTTCTTCCTCAAAAACTCCTTCTTCGGGGTTCTATTATATCCAAGTTTGTCTGGTCTTTTTCTTTGTTAGGAACATGTACCTTTTTGTCTTTAGAGGGACTCCTCCTATGGGGTTCTTTTATCTTCCTGTTTGTCTGGTATTTTTCTTCTTCTTTTCTAACCTTGTATCTGAAATCGTTTTAAAACCCACTTCAAACGGGCATATATTAACTGATGGCCTTGCAGGAACTGGATACGTTCTTACTGCTTGTAGCGCCGTGCGTCTGCCTCGTTTGAACCCTCATGGACATGCCCTTTGATGGCAGTCGCCTCTTTGGCGACAAGGCGAATAGTGCGCTGGAGCGTTTAAAGGACTCCAGGGCTACGGCCAAGTCCTCGGGTCTAGGCCAATGCCAGCAAACTTTCACTTTTCGCTCCTTTCGTGGCCAAGTAAGGGGCGCCCCCCCAAATGTCCAGCCAGCCACAGACCGCAAACCCAGGCTCAACGCGGTCGCGGACGTGGTTACCGCTGTGGCGGGACTGGGGGTCACCGGCAGGGTCAGTCCACACCCGCCCCTGCGACATCTGCCTCTAAGCATTCCTAGTCCGGCCTTTCAGGCCCTTTCGTCGCCAGTGGGGGGCTGGGTCCACCATCAACTCTCCCACTGGTGTACCATCACGTCGGACAGGTGGGTGCTGCAAATCGTCTGAAGGGGCTACTTCCTCCCCTTTGAGGCGACCCCTCCAGCCATGCCACCGCAGTACCACCGCATGTCTGGGGATCACATGCAACTTCTGCGGGAGGACGTTGCGGCCCTCTTGGCTAAGGAGGCCGTCGAGCGCGCTCCTGGGCCAGAAGTAGTACGTGGTTGTTACTCCCACTACTTTGTAAATGTAAATGTAAATGTATTGGCATTTATATAGCGCACTACTTACCCGTAGGGTCCCAAGGCGCTTCGACCGCTGCGAAACCCTTCCTGGCTTCCCTGAGATGGTCCCTTAATGGGTATCTCCAGGGTGAGACCAGGCATCCCCGGCGGTCTGGTGGGGCCGTTAGTGAAGATGAGACAAGCTAATGCCCAGAGTTGCCGAGTGTGATCGCTGATCAGAGTGGGCACCGAGGCGAGAGAATTATCGAGTCCGCTGACCCTGGTCCAGAAACCTGCCGCGCCGGGAATCGAACCCTGGTCCCGGGCCGTCCTCTGCTCTCGGGTCTGCCGCCTCTAACCAGTGAGCCACACTACTTCACCACTTTCTGGTACCCAAGAAGGGCAAAGGAGGCCTACGCCCTATCTTGGACCTACATAGCGTCAACGACTTCCTCCAGAAGGAGAAGTTCAAGATGCTGACTTTAGCTCAGGTCCTTGCTGCCCTGGAGAATGGATGGTAGCGTTGGACTTGCAGGACGTGTATTTCCATATTCCCGTCCTGCCGGCCCACCGGCGTTACCTGCGGTTCACGGTAGGCCACACGCATTTTCAGTTTAACGTGCTCCCCTTCTGCCTCACCATGGCCCCTCGGGTGTTCAGGAAAGTGATGGCTGCAGCTTATCTGCGCAGATCGGGAGTCTCAGTCTTCCCCTATCTCGACGACTGGTTGTTGAAAGCGGGCTCGCCCCAGACAGTCGTCAGCCACCTCCAGACTACGGCCGACCTCCTGCACCTGCTGGGGTTCTCCATCAATGTGCCGAAGTCACACCTGTGCCCCTCTCATAAGCTCCTCTTCATCGGAGCGATTCTGGACTCGGCGCAGTTTCGGGTTTATCCTCCCGAACAGCAGGTTCGGGATATTCAGGCTCTGATTCTGAACTTTCAGCCTTCATCACAGGTCTCGGTCAGGTTGACGCTGTGGCTCCTGGGGCTGATGGCCTCATTTATTCTTCTGGTGCATCACGCCAGGTGGCGGATGCGGGCTCTGCAGTGGGACCTGAAGTTTCAGTGGACACAGCATCAGGGCAACCTTTCCGACCATGTCCTGATCTCGGAGGGCACTGCGAGCCAGTTGCAGTGGTGGTTCGCGAACCGCATACGGTTCAGCAGCAGATCTCTCGCTTCCCCAACCGGAGCACGTAGTGGTGACAGATGCGTCCCTCCTGGGATGGGGGGGGCACATGGGAGAGAGGGAGATCAGAGGCCTCTGGTCTCCGGCAGAGGCCCGGCTCCATATCAACCTTCTGGAGCTTGCGGCGATCCGTCTTGCACTGAAGGCATTCCTTCCCTCTGTCCGGGGAAGTGTAGTGCAGGTGTTCAGACAACACCACCCCCATGTGGTGCTGCAACAAACAGGGCGGGTGGGGTCTTTGACCCTCTGTCAGGAGGCTCTGCGCCTCTGGACATGGCTGGAACACCAGGGCATCACCCTGGTGGTTCAACACCTAGCAGGTTCTCTTCCAGGGGATCCTCATTAAAGTCATAAGCATTAGAATATTCCCGCCCATGCGCGGGACCCCGGAAACAATATATTATATGTGCCACACATATATATATATAGACATATATATATATATATATATATATATAAATATATATATATAAAAATAAGCAATTGCAGCCAAATAAAACAATAGAGCTGGAATATGCTGTGAAGAATTTCCACCATACAGTGTATTTTGCATTAGAAACATGTGAAACAACACCAATGCTTGTTTAGAAACTGTTTTAATGCTTAGAAAACAGTAGAAATTCTTATAACACACTGTAAGCATATACAGCTCCCAGGCTGCATTGCAAATACCCAGTCTAAAAAGACTGAAAAGCTAACTTGTAGCTGAATGTACTAAAACTGACGCCGTGCCTTTAAGGCACCTCTGCCCCTAGCTTCCCATCATGCCTCAGGGGTTACAGTTAGGTCAGTTGTTCTTTCCGGCTCCTTCAGGAAGGACCCTGGATTCACAGCTCCACACTTTTCTGCCTTTTTCAGTCAGAAAGTCTTCTAAAGAACAATTTTTTTTGATTTACTTTGACTTTTAACATCAGGGTCAAGTAAATAACTGCTTAGCAGTCGATTTTTTTGTGAGGTTTTCCTGTCAGGATGCCCTCATTATTTGATGATTGCCCTTCTTGTGGCCACAAGAAGGCAAAAACAGACTCTCATGAGGTCTGTATTTTATGCTTGCCAGAGGATCATGATCCTAAAGACTGTTCACATTGTAAAAATCTGTCTGACAGGACTCTTAAAGACAGAGAGAGGAACAGGCTCTATGGTCTGGCTCAGAGATCCATGAGAGGAAGATCTACAGAGAGGAAGAGTTCAAAGAGACCCAGAACTCCCTCCAAAGGCAAGTCAGAGCGTCCATCAACCTCCGCACCGGGCGCGGCGCTGAAAAAACAACATCTGATGGACAGTTCGAGAGAAAAAACTCTGACGTCGAGACCGGCGTCGATGAGGAAGTCGTCGCCGAAAAGAAGTTCACCGACGATGAAGAAAGCTCCGCCGTCGTCAACCAGGCGACGATCGGCGTCGAGGCACAGATCACACCCGCCGTCGTCTCAACTTCGACAGGCTTCTAAGAGTGTGACACCTCCGCCGACGTCTCCACGGAGGCGCTCGGCGTCGAGGAGCAAGAGCCCCCTCGAACGCTCGCCGTCGAGGAAGGGATCTTCATCGACGGCGCGTCGGCGCTCGACGTCGAGGATGTCCGATCCTCTGCCGTCGCCACATGTCAGGTCGACGTCGAGGGCATCGTCGACGACAGGACAACGTCGATTGACATCTCCGTCGCCGACAGACCAAGGTCGGTCGACGTCGAGACCTCCGTCGACGGCAGGGCAACGCCGGTCGACGTCGAGAACCCCGTCGAAGGCAGGACGGCGCCGTTCGACGTCAAGGGAGAAGACTCCGTCGTCGGCTCATCATCGCCGATCGACGTCGAGGGACCACAGGTCAACGTCTAAGCATTCGACGTCGAAGGTTATCACTCCGTCGACGCCGCAGAGGCGTTCGACGTCGAGGGAAAGACTTTTGAGACGTCCTCCAACACCGGTGAGACGGAGATCTCCTTCAGTGCCTTCGACAGTCCTAGTGACACAATCTGCTTCTTACCATTCCTCCTTAAGTACCTCTGGTTCATCGAGGTCCTCTTCTAGGAGTAGGAGTCCGGTGCAAAAGACACCCCAACGGCGGTATATCACACAGGCAAGACTCTCGCCAAGATGGTATGGTCCGTTGA
This sequence comes from Lissotriton vulgaris, assembly GCF_964263255.1. Taxonomy (NCBI): domain Eukaryota; kingdom Metazoa; phylum Chordata; class Amphibia; order Caudata; family Salamandridae; genus Lissotriton; species Lissotriton vulgaris. The sequence goes on from NC_141695.1 coordinate 592,270,942, forward strand.
GTAAATGGAAGGATTCTGGAGCGACGGAGAGACTACGAAGGTACTTGAGTCCAGAACGCAGGTCCCCTCTTGAGCAGCTGGCAGAAGAGGCAGACAGACAGAGTCCTACCAGTCACCGATTATGCTCACGAGAGAGGAGAGCGGACAGGTCGCATATCCCCAGGGTCTCCCGATCACCAAGGAGGGAGCAACCCAGATCTCGAACACCGAGAAGGGATACGGACTGAGAGATCGAGATCTCCACGAAGGGAGCATCAGAGGGAATCGCGTTCTCCTCGAAGGGAAGAACGACCTAGAAGATCACCTGTGAGGAAGGAGAAATCTCACCACAGGAGGAGGAGAACTCCATCATCCTCCTCTTCCTCTTCATCTAGATCTTCTAAAGGGGGATTACTCTCCAACGCTGGCAGACAGCCCTCGCTCCAGAGCTTCCCCGCTTGACGACGTCAACACGTATCTGGACGTCTTACAAAGGGGTGCTCACAAACTTAATATAGAGATGGCTGTTCCAGAGGTGTCCACTACTGTGATTTTTGAGACCCTTAGTCACAAATCATATACACGGCCTTTGCTCCCATTGGTTCCAGGGATAATGGACCCAATCAAAGAGGTTTTCCTCACGCCAGCAACGATCAGGCGGTACCGGCACGTATCCAAAAGAAATATAGGCCGGCCGACTCGGATCCTATCTTTGTGAAGGGAGAGCCTGCGGCGGACTCAGTTATAGTAGCCTCAGCTAAGAAGAATCACACAGTCGCTCCTTCTTCTTCAGTTCCTCCTGACAAAGACAGCAAGACGCAAGATTCTTGGGGACGCAGGGTATGCAGCACAGCAGCTTCATCCCTGAAAGTCTCTAGTGCATCAGCACTTCTCGGAAGGTACGATAGAGCTCTATGGGACTCCATGGAACGATTCAAAGAGAAATTGCCCAAGGAGGACCAGAAGGACTTTGAGGAAACAGTGACGGAGGGCTGTTTGGTGGCGAACCAAATAATTAGTTCATCTGCAGATAACGCCCTTCTAGCAGGACATGCCTACTCACATGGGGTATGTGCGAGGAGATCTTCTTGGCTGCGTTTAACTGGTCTCAAACCAGATGCCCAGCAGCGCATCCTCAATCTGCCCTTCTCAGGATCTTCACTCTTCGGGGAGCATGCCGATCAGGAAATGACCCGCATGAAAACAGAATTGGACACAGTGAAGGCGGTTGGTCTGGAGAAAAAGAAAGAGCCGTTCAAGCGACGCTTCAAGACCAACAAGAACCGGGGAGGCCAACAGAGGGTTTAAACCCCTCAATGGTCTCAAAACAAGCCACAAGGGAAGGCGCAATACAGAGGAGGAAAATCGGGCAGAGGCGGACATCATCAGTCCTCTACCATGCCTAGAGGAGGCAAGGCCTGAGTAGTGGCTTCCTCTGGTGCCGTTACCCACTCCAGTGGGAGGAAGTGCTTCGCAACACCTGGCAGAGTGGGTCAGCATCACAAAAGATCAGTGGGTGCTGAATATACTGCGCAATGGATATGCGCTACGTTTCCGGAAGAGACCACAACCGATTCCTCCAAAAAAGACTCGCTCGTACCATCTAAAACTCCTCAAAAGAGGTGAGCGTCCTCTTAAAGAAAAACGCAATCGAAGAGGTACCCCCATCCCAAAGGGGGAGAGGAGTGTACTCAAGGTATTTTCTAGTCCCCAAAAGAGACCAAGAGGACAAGTTCAGACCGATTTTGGATCTTCGAACCCTCAACAAGGTGGTGGTCAAAGAGAAGTTTCGCATGCTGGCACTTCATCAGATATGTCCTCATCTACAAATTGGAGATTGGATGTGTTCGTGGATTTACAGGACGTGTACTTCCACATTACTATAACACCAGGTCATCGGAAGTACTTGAGATTTCTGGTAGGGAACAAGCATTATCAATACAAAGTGCTTCCCTTCAGACTAAAATCCGCACCAAGGGTATTCACCAAGTGCATGGCAGTGGTAGCGGCATGTCTGCACAAAAAAGGTCTCTTTGTGTACCCATATCTAGACGACTGGCTCCTGAAGAGTCCGTCCCCTCATCAAGCCACCAAAGACTGTCACCTGTCTCTTCAACAACTACACAGGCTCGGCCTCCACGTGAACACAGAAAAATCGGTCCTGCAGCCCACGCAAGCTATCCACTATCTGGGAGCAGTTCTAGACACAAAGTTAGGAAGAGCGTTTCCTTCGCAGGAGAGACTATCTTCCATGGGGCAGAAATGCAGAAAGTTACTTCAGTTTCCTCGTCCAAAGGTGCGAGAAGTAGCGTCTCTATTGGGCTCCATGGCGTCCTGCATCTTCCTAATACCGAACGCCAGGTTGAGGATGCAACCTCTACAAGAGTCTGTGGAAGATCAGTGGGACCAAGCGACTGGAGATTGGGAGGATCGAATCATCCTATCTCAAGCAGCACTGAGCTCAATACAGTGGTGGACTCGCCCTCGGAATGTCTTGCAGGGAGTCACTTTTCAACAACCTCTTCCTTCGCTGTCTGTGGTAACGGACGCATCTCTAGAAGGCTGGGGTGCTCACATGGGTCATCTTCAGATTCAGGGTCGCTGGTCGACCAACCTTCAGACATACCACATCAACATGCTGGAACTTCGAGCAGTTCATCTGGCGCTCAAAGCGTTCCTTCCAGCAATAACAACGGACAAAATCCTGGTTCAGACGGACAACACTACAACTATGTTCTATCTGAACAAGCAGGGAGGAACTCGATCTCGCCCTATGTCTCTGGAGGCCCAGACAATCTGGCACTGGCTTCTGGCTCGGGGACTGTCGGTGGTGGCAGTACACCTTCCAGGCGAGCTAAACACAAAAGCGGACGCACTCAGCAGGCACTTCGAAGATCAGCCAGACTGGGTGCTAAACGACGAAGTAGTCGAAGAACTCTTCCGTTGCTGGGGTCGTCCAGACATAGACTTATTTGCGGACGACAAAAACGCCAAATGCCGCGCCTTCGCGTCCAGGTTCCACGGGCCAGGGACGCAAGGGAACGCTCTCCTGCTGGAGTGGACAGGAATGTTCGCCTACGCGTTTCCTCCTCTGGCACTGATTCCGAAGGTGGTGGCCAAGCTCATCAGATCGAGCATGGACATGATCCTAATTGCTCCGGATTGGCCGCGACAATGGTGGTATCCAGACCTGTTACATCTGTCGCTGTGTCCACACAGACGCCTGCCGTGCAGGCCAGACCTGTTGAGCAAAATGAACGGGAGGATCCTGCATCCCAAACTCCCGTCGCTGAACCTGACTGCATGGCTCCTCAGGTCTTGCAATATGGACACTTAAATCTACCCCCAGAATGTATGGATATTTTAAGAGAGGCAAAGAGACCTTCCACAAGGGCGTCTTATGCGTTCAAGTGGAAAAGATTTTTCATTTGTTGTAAGGACCATGGCTTTGATCCCACCAAAGGCCAAGAAGAGGTAGTCCTTCCATACCTCCTTTACTTAGCTACATCAGGGTTGAAATACGCTTCTATTAGGGTTCACCTATCCGCCATAGTAGCGTACAGAAAATCACCTACACAAACATAGTTTTTTCAGGTCCCAGTGGTTAAGGATTTCCTTCAGGGATTAAAGAAGGTCTATCCCCCTGTGAGAAATACTTCTCCTCCCTGGGAGTTGAACCTGGTTCTCTCCAGGCTGATGTCTACACCGTTTGAGCCTATACACAAGGCCTCCTTGCAGCATCTCACTTGGAAGGCGGCCTTCTTGGTGGCAATAACCTCTGCGCGCAGGGTTAGCGAGATACAAGCACTCTGCACCAAGGAACCTTACACTGTGTTTCACCACAACAGAGTGGTAATGAGGGCTCACCCATCTTTCCTTCCAAAAGTGGTATCGGATTTTCATATAAATCAAACGATTACCCTTCCTTCGTTCTTTCCTAACCCATCGACCCCAGCTGAGAGGTCGTTGCACTCGTTGGATCTTAAACGGGTGCTCAAGTTTTATCTAGAAAGAACGAAGGACACCAGAAAGACAGACCAACACTTTGTCAATTATGGTTCAATGAGGACCGGGTTTGCAGCAGCCAAAAGATCCATCTCCAGATGGATTGTCTCATGTATCAAACTAGCATACCAGCTGGCTGGCAAACCTTTGTTACAATCACCCAAAGCTCATTCCACTAGAGGGAAAGCAGCCACAATAGCGTTTTTTGCATGACATTCCTATGTTAGAAATATGCAAGGCTGCTACATGGAAATCAGTCCATACCTTTACAAGGCATTATTGCCTAGAGTCTGATTCCAGAGCGGATTCTCAAGTAGGGCAAGCCTCCTTGAGAAACCTATTTGGGTAGAATATGGCCTATTTTTGGGCCTACGACTATGAATGTTATCTGTTGATTCCTTTGCCCGCAGGGATGAGGTGAGGCTCGCTACTCTATTCTAATGCTTATGACTATTGATGAGGATCCCCTGGAAGAGAAGGATTAGTTACTTACCTGTAATCCTAGTTCTCTTCCAGGGGTATCCTCATCAAAGTCATAAGCAACCCTCCCGCCTCCCCGGGCAAAGGACTTTGTTTATTAAATAGGAGATGTGTTTAACCTGTTATTACCATGGTTTGGTTTTCAGTCTCCGAAAAGAACAACTGACCTAACTGTAACCCCTGAGGCATGATGGGAAGCTAGGGGCAGAGGTGCCTTAAAGGCACGGCGTCAGTTTTAGTACATTCAGCTACAAGTTAGCTTTTCAGTCTTTTTAGACTGGGTATTTGCAATGCAGCCTGGGAGCTGTATATGCTTACAGTGTGTTATAAGAATTTCTACTGTTTTCTAAGCATTAAAACAGTTTCTAAACAAGCATTGGTGTTGTTTCTCATGTTTCTAATGCAAAATACACTGTATGGTGGAAATTCTTCACAGCATATTCCAGCTCTATTGTTTTATTTGGCTGCAATTGCTTATTTTTATATATATATATATATTTATATATATATGTCTATATATATGTGGGGCACATATAATATATTGTTTCCGGGGTCCCGCGCATTGGCGGGAATATTCTAATGCTTATGACTTTGATGAGGATACCCCTGGAAGAGAACTAGGATTACAGGTAAGTAACTAATCCTTCCCTGAACACCAGGGCGGACTAACTCAGCCGCAGGTGCATGATGGATCATGAATAGCGTCTGAACTCGGACGTGGCGCAAGGTCTTCTGCAGTGGGGAGAGCCTTGGTTAGTTGTATTTGCCACCGAAGAGCGTGCGCATGTCCTCAGTTCTCCGCGTTGGAATTTCCAAGGCGGTATTCGCTTGGAGACGCTTATCGTCGCGGGTTGGGCTGCGGTCTGTTTTACGCCTTACCACCTCTGCCCAGAGTGCTGAAGATCAGGCGAGACCAGGCACAAGTCATCCTTGTGGCTCCGGCCTGGACACGAAGATACTGGTATCACGAGCTACTCAGCATGTCAATCGATTTTCCCCCCCCCCCCTTTCGTCTGCCTCTTCAGGAGGACCACCTGTCGCAGCAGCAGGGGACGGTCCTCCACCCGAACCTGTCCAGTCTCCACCTACATGCATGGACATTGAGCAGCGACAGTTGAGGCCATTTGACTTGCCTCCTGAAGTCTGTGATGTGTTTCTGGCAGCCAGGCGTCACTCTACAAAAATGGTATAAGCCTGCAGGTGGAACAATTTTGTGGCATGGTGCACAGCAAAGGCTATAGATCCACTCTTTGCCCCCCTTTCAGAGGTTCTCCTCTTCCTTCTGTCTCGTGCCCAGCAGGGCTCTGCTCTGGGCACCATCAAGGGCTACCTCTCAGCCATTTCAGCCTTCTTAAGGCTTCCTGATCAGCCTTGTCTTTTCAAGTCCCCTGTTGTAAATAGATTCTTGAAAGGCATCACACACATGTTCCCTCCTGTTCCCTTCGTGATGCCTCAGTGGGACTTGAACCTTGTTCTGTCTTTTCTGATGTGCGCTCCATTTGAGCCACTTTATAACTGTCCTCTTCATCTTCTGACTCTTAAAACATCTGTTCCTGGTTGTTATCACCTATGCCAGGAGAGTGAGTGAGCTCCAGGCTCTATTTTCAAAATCTCCTTTCCTCTCTGTCCATCCGGACAAAGTTGTTCTGAGGACTCGTCCTCGTCCGGAGAAGTGTGGCTCAGGGGTTAGAGGCGGCAGACCTGGAGCTTGAGTTCGGCCCTGGACCAGGGTTCAATTCCCCGCCTCGGCGGGTCTTGGGCACAAAAATTCCACGGACTCGTTAATTCTCGCTCCGGTGCCTTCTCGACTCACGGGTTCATACTCTGCGACTCTGAGCAATAGCTTGCTTAATCTCCACAACGGCCCCTCGCGGTGGGATGCCTGGCTTTCACCTTGTGGATACCCTGCCAGGGTTATCTCACAGGGGAATACCAGGACGGGTTCCCTAAGCAAGCGCGGAGATGCCCCAGGGTAAGTCGTGCGCTATATAAGTTTCATTCATTTCATCATTTCATTCTTTCCTGCCCAAGGTGGTCACCGCCTTTCACTTCGGGCAGTCACTCACCTAGCCCACCTTCTTTCTTAAGCCCCCGCATCCTTCGAAGGAGGAAGAGAGGCTCCACCGTCTGGACCCAAAACATGCGCTCTCCTATCTAGATCGCACACGCCAGTTCTGGGTGGACGACCAGCTCTTTGTTGGTTACGTGGGCGCTAAGAAGGGACGGGCGGTGCACAAGCGGACCATCTCTCGGTGGGTCGTCTTGTGCATCAAGGTTTGCTACTCCTTGGCGAAAAAGGAGCCTCCTGTTGGGCTGCGCGCCCATTCCACTCGGGCCACGGAGGCTACTACTGCCCTGGGTCGGGGAGTTTCCTTGCAGGACATCTGTCGGGCAGCTACGTGGGCCTCGCTGCACACGTTTGCTAGACATTACTGCCTGGCAGCCAAGTCCGGAGAGATGTTTTTTTTGGCTGTTCTGATCTCCAGAATTTTCTGGTGTGATCTTGGTTCGCAGACCCACCACCAGGGTTGGTATTGCTGGGGGTATCTATTCTAAGGTAAGGAATCCAACACTAACTTATTTCTTTCAGATGCACAAGTTACTTACCTTCGGTAACGATACATCTGTAAGAAACATTAGTTAGTGTTAGATTCCTTACCGCCCCACCCATCCTCTCTGTTCTGCGAACAGATATCTAGGGTTAAGGACATCCCTTTCAGGGCCCTAGTTTCATGGCACCAGTGTCTGTTTCTATCATGGCTCTGCGTTACTGGCGCGGAAAGCTATGTACAGAACCGACGTCTGCGCGCGAGGGCGGCGTCTTAAGTACTCCAACGTCATCCCAAGTACTCCGTCATCCCGGCGATCACGACGACGGACGCGGAGCCACAGACGACTCCTAGCGACGTGCAGGGGTAATGCTGACGAAAACTTTCCGGATCCAGTCTGACGCCTGGGGTATTCTAAGGTAAGGAATCTAACACTAACTAATGTTTCTTACAGATATATTGTTACCGAAGGTAAGTAACTTGAGCATGAAGAATAGACTAACTTATGTATCATCACTAGCAATGCCTGATGGTTTCACCCAACCCATCACAGCTTTCAGGACTCCTTTACCGTCCTTTTCTCTTTTCTGTTATCCCTTTTTAAAAAAAATCTTTTTTATTAGCAAAATAAGCAAGAACAAATATAATAACTCCGTTATAAGTAGAAGTTCTGTATTTTGTAGTTCTTGTTCATCAGCAATAGTGAGTCATGCATCAAACATTTTCATTTTTGCATATTCCCAACTATTCTCTCTTAAACTCCCCCCACCCATTCATTCCCTCCCCCGGCACTTACATTTAGACACAGTAATCATTCATAGTACGCGATCCAACTGAGCATAGCTGGTTCACAATCATTGTCCTGCCACAAACCTATAGAGGACTATATACAATATGATACATATATGTTCTTCATACTTTGCACCTAGAACTCCTCACCCACGGAGCATGGGTTGGCACTAATTATAGAGGAAGCTCCACATACTCTGAGCACACCATCTTTCACCCTAACTATCAGTAGTTGATAAATTAGATGCAGTGTCGCCACCCCCATCAAAGGCCCCCATCATAGCATTCCAATCTAAAGACGTTAGGATCTTCCTGAGGCCTCTACGCTCTTCGCGCTGCAGTGTCATACCCTCTGCTTTCCCCCAGCGCACTACTTCTGCCCTCCACACCTCTGGGTCTAGCCGACTTCCATCTCATTGTTTTGGTACGCTTGGCAAGCAGCAGGGACAGATCAGTAAAACGTGTTGCTACGCTTTTTTCCGTTCAGCAGGTCCCAGCTCCAGTAAGTTATACTCTAGAGAAGCGTACGGTTTGGAAGGAGCCAGTTTAACTAAAGCATCATGGACCATCTTCCAATAGTACCCCAGTTTCGGGCAATTCCATAACCTATGCAATAGTCGCGCATCGTCCGCGCCGCATCGGGGGCATGTGGCAGCTGTGTTGGGGAATATTGCGTGTAAGCGATGGGGTGTTAGGTACGCCCTGTGCAGGACCATAAGTTGGATGAATTTAAATTTCGGGTTCCTCAACACTTTCTTTGGGAATTTGAGGATTCGTTCCCACTCCTTGTCCCTGACTGTTCTCCCTATATCACCTTCCCACTTGTCTCGCAAAGGTTGTAGCGGGGTTGCCCTCCCCGTTCGTATACCACTCGTTATCCATTTAGTCAAGTGACTGCCCGATCCCATGAGGTACTGCATTGTGAGCAGCGGGTTCGTGGGTGGTTCGTCTCCGTTCGGCACCCATGTCATCGCGATAGAACGTCTCACTCCGGCGTGCAAGAGAAACAGTCTCCCGGGGTATGATGTGTGCCGTGAAAGTCCTCAAAAGACATAACCCGGCCATCCGCAAACAGATCCCCCCACCTGCATCACTCCTGCGTCGTGCCACGCAATGAGTATCTGATTCGACAGCGGGCCCGTCCTTATCGGGAGTCCCAAGAGTGGTATCGTGGGGGCATAAGAGGACGTATGGGTTGTGTATTTCACCGCCCTCCTCCAGCAGGTAATCACGAGCCTAAGCAGGGGAGGCGTCCACCTAGGGATCTCCGCCCTTGGCAGTAACAGGGTATGGATGACTCCCCTCGCCCAATCCGCCTCTGACATGCCAATTTCATGCAAGTTGAGACCCGCCAACCAGTAGGCCAGCCACTGCAGTTGGCAGGCATAGCTATATGCCTGCAAGTCTGGGACCCCATACCGCCCGCCGCAGTGGGAAGCTGCAGTTTAGTCAGACTAATGCGTCGCCGTCCCGACACCCACACTAGTTCCGTAAGGATGGTATTCAACATCCTAAACATAGAAGCGGGGGCCATGAAAGGCAGTATCGTGAAGTAATAAATAAGACTCGGTAGTACTACCATCTTAGAGATGGCCACCCGACCCGCCACCGATAAAGGCAACACGGTCCAGAATTGTACCTGTGATTTCAGCGTTGTGATCGCTCTTCCCAGGTTGCCATCGATCATATCCCTTGCCCCTCTGTATACCTGTATCCCCAGGTACCGGAATGTCGTCTCCGCCACCTGAAAAGTGTGTGGTGGGAAGGGCAACCGGGTAGTCGCTTCGGAAGCGTTGAAGCAGAACCCGTAGGACTTAGGCTCACAAATGGTGATGCCCGACAATGCCCGGAAGTCCTCAAAGATTCCGGGGATAGGGTCAAGCCCGCCCCTCAGGTCTCGTAAGTATAGGATAATATCGTCCGCATATGCCGACACCACGTGAACTGTCAGCTCTCCTTATGCCCCTGTGGTGTGCCGAAATTTGAAGCTTACATAGCAATGTCTCAAGTGCTAATATAAACAATAGCGGGGATAACGGGCATCCCTGTCTGGTTCCCTTCGCTATGTCCAGTTGTGCCGAGATTCATCTATTCGTGCGAACCCGGGCTGTTGGGCGGGTGTACAACAGCTGGACCCAGGCGGCATACTCTGGTAGTATCCCAAACTTCGCGAACGTTGCAAACATAAAATCCCATCTAAGGGATTCAAATGCCTGTTTCAGGTCCAGAGAAATACAGCCCTCCGTCCCCTCAGGTGCTTGTCGTGTAGCATGAGATGGCTGAGCCTCCGCAGGTTCATGGCCAAACTCCTGCCAGGTACGAAACCGCATTGGTCGGGGTGTATTAGTTGCGGGATGTACTGGGCCAGCCTCGTCGCAAGGACCTTACTCAGTATTTTATAATCTGTATTTAGTAAGGACAGAGGCCTATAGTTAGCCAGTTGCAAGCCATCCCTGCCCGGCTTCGGGAGTGATACTATCAACGCCTGCAGGCACGACCGTGGCAGTCCTTGTGACTTCAGCGCTTCTTGGTACACTACATGTAGGCGCGGGGCAAGTAGGTCGATGTAGGCCTCATAGAACTCGGCCAGGAGGTCTTCCGTCCCGGGTGTTTTATTCCGCGGAAGCGCACGTATGGCCTGTCGTATCTCCGCGACCGTGATAGGTCGTGCCAGCTCCCCCCCCCCCCCTGCTGCTCCTCCAGTCGTGGCAAGTCAAACTCTGCCATAAACTCCTCAAACGCCGCTTCTGATAGCTGTCGGTGTGGGCCGTACAGCATCCCATAGTAGTCCCTGAAGGCAGTATTTTTTTTTTTTTTTTTAAAACCTTTATTGACATTTCAACCAAATAAAAGTATGGGCCTACAACCCCCGGGGCCGGCCGCTAAGCAGATAAATAAACAGAGAGCAATTTTAATCACATGCAGCACCTCGGGGAGCAGAATCTCCATGCTAGCATACTCTCGGTCACTGAACAGCCCAATTAGGAAAACAGGATATAAAAGGTTTTTTATTTTATAGTATAAGATAGAAGGATCAGGTGCCAGACAATTTCCCAGCAGCGAAAAATGGCAGGCAAAATAGTAAACGTGGCAACAGTAAACAGTAATCAATCAAATCAATGGCGCTGAAACAGGAGGTCAGGATGTGAAGGGACATTACGGTCAATTCGCGCCTGCAGTCACCTGCCCGAAGACCCAGAAAGCACCACGAAAATTGAGGCACAGATGAAAAAGCAGTGATTGATACCAAAGGAAACCCACTGCACTGACCCAGAAAAAGAAAAAGACAAAAAGATAGAAGAGAAAGGCCATAGAAGCAAAATAAAAGCAAAAAATCCCCTCCCCCAACCCCCCACCCTGCACCCCTGCAAATGACTACGGCCCCCCTCGCCCCCCCAGCAGTGTGTCTGTCGCCCGAGAACCAAACCCGAAATATAGAAGAAACCGAGAAAAAGGAGAAAGAAAAGAAACCCCACACAACAGGGAAACGGAGGAGGGCGATAGTCCATGCGCTCCCGGTCTCTCCCCCCCCCCCCGCCCTAACAAAGGGGCCCCCCCCTAATCCAACACGAATAAAGTTGTCCACCATACAAAAATACCCCGGGGGAACCACAAACCCCCCGCCCCGAAATCCGTCTGTTAATGAAGCAGTCCCGTTACCAATAGATCCATCGCAAACAATTCAAGAACATATCTATGCTTTGAGGGGGTGGTACCCACTTACACCTGATCGGGACCTGTTGGTGTTACTACAGCGTGCCCTAAGCTAGTGAGTCCCCATTCCCTGTTAGCCCACTCTCATCCCTATGCATATCTCATATATTACCAACCGGAGTCTTCTATGGTTACAATCAAGTCATTCGCCACTTGGGCAGAAATTTTGGGAAAGAGCTGCAGGCTGTTAGCTGAGCCCGACACCTCCGTGTGTGTGTCTGAGTTGCTGCCCATGTCCGATTTGTCCCTTTATGCAGCCACGCAGCCTCAGTCAGATGGACTATCTCCGGTGTCTTCCCAGGTCGAGCCGACGTTGTCCCTCCGCTCGCCGTTGACCCATTTGCGTGGTCTTCCCTTGTGTCAGCCCGCTGCTCCTCCTGGCGCAAAGGTCCTCCACCCTGGTCCTCCTCAAACGGGTCCTGCGTATTCAACGGTGTCAGAGCCACCTCCATCCACTCCGCCGCCTCCTCAGGTGTGTCAAGGAAATATGATTTGTTTCCATGTATTATTTTGAGGCGGGCCGGGAATAGCAGTGCATATTTCAGGTTTCTGTCCCGCAGTTTGCGCTTTATCCCCAGAAATGTCGACCTGGCCTTCTGAACCGCCGGGGTGAAGTCTGGGTATACTGAGATGGTCTTATCCTCATATCTCAGTGGTGCCTTTTCTCTCGCCACTCTCAGCACTGAGTCTCTGTCTTTGTAGTGCAGAAGGCGCGCTATCAACAGTCGCGGCGGCGCACCCGGTCTAGGTGGCTTCGCTGGCATTCAGTGCGCCCACTCCACGCTGTACACCGGGGTAAGATCTTGCGGTCCCACGACCTTCTTCAGCCAATCCTCAACAAACTGCGTGGGGTTCCTCCCTTCACTCCGCTCCGGAATTCCTAAAATGCGCACATTGTTGCGGCGGGCCCGCCCTTCCGCATCGTCCATGTAGGAAGGTGGATATCTGACTATGGTTGCCCACAACTTTTTGCCTGGTGTTTTGCTGGTTTTCGACTTAGTTGACCTGGGTCCCTGCTATTCAGGACCCCAGGCCCACTGCTCTCTCTGTAAAATGGATTCCATGTACTCTAGGTACATATCTAATTGGATACTGAGTCACCTTATCAGTCCCTGTACAGTGTACTTTAGGTAACCAGGGCATAAGTGCACCCAGGGCCTCCCAGGGGCTGCAGCATGTATTACGCCACCCCTGGCTGGCCATCCAAATCTGACACAACTGGCTGATCAATCAGCTGGGGCAAGGTGGTGTAATCACCCTTTGCTTTAGATATAGTATCCCTATATCTAACACTAAAATGGACACATATCCTCCTATCAGTCACTCCTATTGCAGGCCTTATCAATCCTGAAGGCAGAGTGCTTGGAATTATGTGAGATGGTGCTCTAGCATGAGCTGAGCCTGTCTGCAGCTTTCGGAACCAAGTCCTTTAGCTGTTTCCATGATAACGCTATACCATATACTCTTAAGTGCATTATAATCCTTGCGGTTATTGCTAACTTTGGTATAGCATTATCAAAACATGTCGAGTAAGGTGTCATACGAATTGGATTACTACCCCCTCGCCAATTCTGGTGACGGGGGTAGCATTCCACCCTTCTAGAGGGACACGACATGTATGTAACTGTGAACCCCGGTTAAAGTTAACTCGAGCCTCAGCATCACAAAATGGATGCTGCCACCACAGACACAAGTCTGACCTCCTGCTGCTGGGAGTCCTTCCAGCGAGGGAGGCTTGGACAAAGGGTTTCCTGCCTTGGGAGGTGCTAGCACCACCCCAGACAGGATTTTGTGTATTGGGTAGGACAGGGCTGAAAGGAATGAGACCTACCTGGGGCGCACAAGGTGTCCCTGTGCATACACCGGTCTGAACCAGTTCCTGGGGCACTCCAGCCCCAGTGCTGGCGCAAGACCGGACAAAGGATAGGGGGTGTAACCACCCCCCTTCCTGGTCCCACCCAGAGGAGGGACCTAGTCGTAGTACAGCCCCCTTTAGCCGGATAAAGGTAGGAGCTGGTCCCATTCCAAATTAGATTATCCTGAACAACTTTACAAGAAGAAACTCTGGACTTCGACGTTCTGCTCCACAGAAGACTGAAGAAATCTCCCTTGTGGGCAAGGAGTGTCCACCCTGCACAAGCAGGCACCATAAGCGTCCAGCGGCTTCACTTTGTCGTCTTCCTTCCCGGATCCAGACTTCAGAGCCCGACGAGATCCGGATTCCCAGACCTCTCCGACCTCTACCTACATCTGCCGCACAGCTGAGATCCATGGGTGCGACGAGACACGTTGGACCTGCCATCTTGAAAGAAGCAGCACTTCGCTCCAGCACAACTTCAGAGGTTTCCTCGTCCAAGTGCTTTGGGGACTGAGAAGCCCCGACCCCGAGCAGCTCCTGCACCGAAGACCAGCCCTCCAGCATCCACTAGAGCTGCGTGCGGTCCTTCTGCTTGTTTGCTGCTCGACGCGTTGTCTGGTCACTTGCCGGGTGGCTAGTGACCTCCTAGACGACGAAACCCGACAACTTCACTGCTGGTCTGGTTGCTCCAGACTGGCCCTTGCTCCCTGCCAAAAGAGGAGCACCCCGGACCCTCCTGGTCCACTCCAGATGCCGTTTCCACTCACCGCGTGGGTTGCCTTTGCCAAGGCCTGTTGACTCCGAATCCGACGCAGACACCGCCGACAGCGAGAGCCTGCGTGGGACAGCTCGTGCCTCCATCCTGGTCGTCGAAGACACCACCTGGTCCACGTGGCTGCAGAGACAAGCGTCCACCTTCACCTGATCGCGACAACGACATCTGGTTCCACTCCAGTCACCGGCTAGTGACTTTGAACATTGTCCCCTCTGCTTTCAGGTTCTTCTCTTCACTGATCCACCCTTGAATCACACCGGACATCTTCTTCCTGACCGCCTGCAGCATCTTTTCCTCCAGGCTCCATAGACTTCAACGCCGAGACCCGACACGACTTGGCACCTGTGCACCCGCAGCCTGTGGGTGAGGTAACACGAGCATTTTGGGGTGTTTGGCGGGCCGTGGTGGGAACTGATCTGAAATGGGGCGACCATAAGTTGATTTCTGTCAATTGCTGCTATTTATCACATTTATCAAGGCCCCTTTGTATTGATGCTTTACATATAGTCCGCCATGGGAATTCAGATGTCGAAAGTTGCAACTGATCCTGCTATACTTCCTACTATATTATAAAATAACCTTATTTAATCCTGCTTCTAGCGGTTACATTCGGCCTCTTAATGTTTGATTGCTTGCCTGTTTACCACTGGGTGACTGCCGGGGAACTTCAATGTTGACTCCTGTGCGTTCATAATGTGTCGTGGCCGGTCTGATTGGTTGTAGGCCCGTATTTGTATGCCTCTATTCGCACAATAGAGGTTTTCAAAAAATTAAAAAAAAAAAAAAAGAACTACAAGAGGCGCCAGACTCTGACCTAGAGATCGTCACCGTAGAGGACTACTCTGACTCAGATGACGACATCCCACCGGGGCAAATCGTGAGTACCCGGCCCCCGACACCATCTACCCCGATAACAACGGCTCCAGTCAAGGCATCGCCAAAAGGCCTTAGCCAAGATCATAAAAAAGTTTCGATTGGCCCGCCATCCGGCTCGGCTCCAAAACCGAAACCTTCGGAAATCCCAGGGCCCAGTAACATCGTCCCAAAGAAGGTTCCAGAGCCAAAGAAGGTCGCCGACCCGAAGGGCGTTGATCCGAAAGTGGCCGTACAGCCAAAGAGCGTCGAGCCGAAAAAGACCCCAAGAAGGCCGTGCAGCCCAAACTTGTCGACCCAAAGCAGTTGTCGACCCGAACAAGGCCACACAACCCAAGGGCGCCGAACCAAAGAAGGTCGCCGACCCAAATAAGCCTTCGGCACCGTAAAACGTCGATCTGACAAAAGGCGCCGTACCTAAGCCCGCGTCCAAGCCAGAACGTCCATTCTGACCGAAAACACCGGATCCGAAGACACTAGTCGATCCAAAAATGACAATCGACTCCGGAAA
The DNA here is from genome assembly GCF_964263255.1 of Lissotriton vulgaris. NCBI lineage: Eukaryota > Metazoa > Chordata > Amphibia > Caudata > Salamandridae > Lissotriton > Lissotriton vulgaris. The sequence continues at coordinate 592,286,475 of NC_141695.1, forward strand.
GGACACTCAGCCGAAAAAACAAGTCTCCAGTCGATGCCAACAAAAACATCGACTCTGGAGACAACACTTCCCCGAAGAAGCCTGCGGAGCACAAAAAAGCGTCAACCCGAAAGACAGTCGACACGAAAAAAGGCCCGAGCCGAAATAGTCTGTTCCTAAACCTAAAGTAGTCTACAAACCAAAGCCTGAGACTCAACCCAGGACTGTTGAGGAAGAACTCTTCCTCCCAGATCCCTCGGACGACCAAGCAAAATTTTTTATCAACACAGAGACTGGTAAAGTTACCATCCTGCATAGGAAAAAGAGGCCTTTGGACTTTGAACCTCAGTCCCCTATTCCACTAAAGAAAAAGGACTTTGGAACTTCCCCTTCTAGACCCTTCATTCCTTTTCAACCTATCATGCCTACTACTCCTTTCAATCCTAATATTCCTTACTCTCCCGCTCATCACGGGGACTACTAGGGTAACACAGGGGATGAGCCACAGCCTCAATATGACTTCCCACAGGACCCCGGATCACAGGAACCATGGGAAGAGCCAACTGACCCTTACAACTCCCATCCCTGATATGCCCTCTTATCCTACTAATCCATCACCTACTAATGACACCGTGGTTTTTAATCAGCTCATAGACAGAACTGCACAGTTCTACAACGTGGATATGCATAACAACCCCGTAGAGGAAGATTTCTTGTTTGACACCTTCCCCACATCAGAAAAAGAGTCAAAACACTTCCCATGTTAAAAGGAGTCCTAAAACATGCACCTGACATATTTAAAGATACAGCCAGGGCACGGGTCATCAACCCCAGAATAGAAACAAAGTATAGGGCAGCCCCTACAGACCCTACTTACATCAAAGGGCAGTTACCACTTAATTCACTGGTAGTGGCCAACGCACGTAAACGAGCCAACTCCCAAACCACCAGGGAGGCACCTCCCCCAGACAAAGGATCAAAAATACTAGAGGCATCAGGGAAAAGAGTAGCAGCACAAGCCTGTAACTCGTGGAGGATCACTAATACACAAGCCCTACTGGCTCGTTAGGACAGGGCGCATTACGACCAGCTAGAAACCCTAATGCAACACCTACCTGAGCCTTTCCAAGCACAAGGCCAAGATCTCATACAGGAGAGGAAATTCATAACTAACGCCTTCATCAAATGTGTGCTTGACGCAGCAGACACTGCAGCTAGGTCAATCAACACTAGTGTTCTACTCCGCAGGCATGCATGGTTGAGTATTTCTGGTTTTAAAAATGAGGTACAGTCCACTATCCTTAACCAGCCTGTTAATCAGGACTTTTTATTTGGCCCTGCTGTCGACACCATTTTGGATAAAATGAAAAAGGACACCGAGACAGCAAAATCAATGGGGGAATTGCAATTTCAGCAACAAAGGGGCTCCTTTCGTCGCTCCTCATACAGGGCAAATACACGAGGACATCCCTCACAAACAGCCTCATATAAAGGTAACACACAAAGTTCCTTTTCCAAAAACACAAGAGGAGGCTACTGAGGTAACAACACCAAGGGAAGACGACGTGGAGGCAATAACACCAGAGCCTCCACTGCCTCCAAACAGTGACTCTATTACACTACCTCCAGACAACTTAACACCGGTCGGAGGCAGACTCCAACAGTTCCTACCTGTCTGGAACACAATTACCACAGACAGGTGGGTGAGAGAAATTATCCAGTCTGGCTACTGCCTAGAACTGACTTCTACACCACCAAACATACTGCCCAGATATCGTCCAATGTCCAAAGAACACATCACCCTGTTGCAACAAGAGGTGAACTGCATGCTAGAAAAAGGGGCCATAGAGCAAGTCCCTTTCCAACAGCAAGGGACAGGGGTATACTCCCTATATTTCCTTCTTCCCAAGAAGGACGGCTCTCTCAGACCAAAATTGGACCTCAGACCCCTAAATCAATACATACTGTCGGAGCACTTTCATATGATAACATTACATCAAGTGCTCCCGTTGCTACAACAGGGGGATTTCCTAGCAACACTGGACCTCAAGGATGCGTACTTCCACATACCCATCCATCCAGCCCACAGAAAATACCTCGGGTCACAATAGAAGGTCAACACTACCAATTCAAGGTTTTGCCCTTCGGGGTTACCACGGCTCCAAGAGTATTTACAAAGTGCTTTGCGACCGTAGCAGCACATCTCAGGAGGCAGCACGTCCATATGTACCCTTACCTGGACGATTGGCTTATACAAGCAAAATTGTACCACCAATGTGCAGCACACAAGTCTCAAACAATCCAGCTGTTACACAGCCTAGGATTCTCAATCAACTACACAAAATCACATCTGCAACCATCCCACATACAGCAGTACCTGGGAGCCACCATAAACACCTCAGTGGCAAAGGCGTATCCAAACTCTGCAAGGATACCCAGTATGCAGACACTCATTCGCCAATTCCTACCACAACACTCTTTGCCAGCCCAAATCTTCATGCAACTCAAAGGCATGATGGCCTCCTGCATATTCATTGCCCCCCATGCCAGACTTCACATGCGCCCATTGCAGGAATGCCAAGCACAGCAATGGAACCAGGCTCAAAGACCACTGAAAGACCTAGTGTTGGTAGACAGTCGCTTTCACAACTCTCTGCAGTGTTGGAACCCACAAAACCTTTCTAAGGGGCGACTGTTCCAAGAGCCGGTTCCACATCTAGTACTAACAGTGGACGCATCACTGACAGGCTGGGGAGCCCATCTCCTTCAATACACAGTACAGGGGTTCTGGACAAACAAGCAGAGAAGGCTGCATATCAACCAACTAGAGTTGCTAGCGATATTCCTAGCCCTGAAAGCATTTCAGAAATACTTGTACAGCAAGACGGTGTTAATCCGGACCGACAACATGACCGCAATGTACTATATCCAGAAACCGGGAGGAACGCACTCTTCACAGCTGTCCCATCTGGCACAGAGCATCTGGAAGTGGGCGATTCCCAAAAATATTTTTCTCCTAGCACAACACCTTCCAGGGAAGGACAATCAAGTTGCCGACCTGCTAAGCAGGCACAGCCAGCAATTACACGAATGGGAGATTCAACCTCAGGTCCTCCAACCATTCTTCGAGGAGTGGGGTCAACCAGAAATAGACCTGTTCGCCAAAAAAGAAAACTCGAAATTCCAATTCTTTGCCGACAGATTCCCACATCCATTGTCACAGGGCAATGCGATATGGATGAACTGGTCAGGCAGATTTGCGTATGCTTTTCCCCCAGCACCACTGATCCCGCTGGTGGCACGCAAACTGCGGCAACACTCCCTCACACTAATCCTAGTTGCTCCCACATGGGCGAGACAACCGTAGTACACAATGTTCCTAGAACTCCCAGTAGTTCCCCATCAAAGACTGCACCTCGCACCTCATCTTCTAACTCAGAACCATGGAGAAATCAGACACCCAGATCCCAACCAAATGAACCTAGCGATCTGGCTCCTGAGGTCTTAGAGTTTGGATACCTTAACTTGCCCCCAGATTGCATGAATATCATTAAGGAGGCAAGAAGACCAACCACACGAGCGTGCTATGCAGCTAGATGGAAAAGATTTGTTATTTACTGCACCAATTAGCAAATCAATACAAAACATTATTTGTTTCCTGCTGCACCTACAAAGATGTAACTTAGCATACTCTTCAATACGGCTACACCTTGCTGCCATAGCAGCATACCTTCAAAACAGACAACCCCTTTCACTGTTTAGAATACCAGCAATCAAAGCTTTCATGGAGGGTTTAAAAAGGGTGATTCCTCCTAGGCACCCCCTTCCCCAGTCTGGAATCTCAATATAGTGCTTACCAGACTCATGGGCCCTCCTTTCGAACCTTTACATTCATGCAAACAACCATTCCTAACGTGGAAAGCTGCATTCTTAGTGACCATCACCTCACTCAGAAGAGTGAGTGAATTACAAGCGCTTACAATTCAAGAGCCTTTCATGCAGGTACATGCCAATAGGGTGGTTCTCAGAACAAACCCTAAACTTATGCCTAAGGTTATATCCAATTTCCATATCAACCAATCAATAGAACTGCCAGTGTTCTTTTAAAATCCACAGTCAGTAGCTGAGAGAGCCCTGCACACACTAGACGTAAAGAGAGCTCTACTTTACTCTGTGGACAGAACTAAATCCTTTCGGTAAACAAAGCAACTGTTTGTTGCCTTTGCACCACAACACAAGGGGAATCCAATGCCATCAAAAGGCAAAACACACTGTAACCGTCCCCCCAAAAGCACATTCCACTAGGAAAATTGGGACATCCTTGGCTTTCCTAGGTAATATTCCTCTTGAAGACATCTGTAAGGCAGCCACATGGACCACCATACACACTTTCACAAAACACTACTGTGTAGATGTACAAAGAAAACAGCAAGCTGCTGTAGGCCAGGCTGCCCTCAAAACTCTATTTCAAACTGCTGCAGCTGGCACCGGTAGCCCCTGCTAGAGGAGATACTGCTATACAGTCTATGCACAAGATATGAATTCAGCATCCCACATGCCTCGAACGGAATATGCTACTTACCAGTATGTATCTGTTCTTGGCATGTAGGGCTGCTGACATTCATATCGCCCGCCTCCCGGTGCCTGTAGCAGCTGCAGCATTCTCTCTGGCATGGCCATCTCTTACTTTACTATCTCCATCTCTGCCACAATGGCGGAAAACAATCTGAGGATGGAGAGGATGCCCATGCGCACTGTAGTCCAGGGGAGGAGTCACCTATCTCGTGATACTTCGAAGACTCTTCTAAGACAACAAGTGCAATGTTATGTTATGTTAGCCGGATTTGTAGAGCGCACAGATGCCCCAGCAAAGGGGCTTCCTGGCGCTGACAGAACAGAAAACCGGGAAAAAGCAATAACAGGAGCCCAAAACACAACAACACTAGGGGTCTAATGGAAAAAGGAAAGTTTTAACAGCCTTCCTGAACGCCAAAAGTCCGTCAATCGCACAGATATGAACAGGAAGGGAGTTCCATAACTTGGCAGCAAGCACTCTAAAAGAGCGTCCGCCGATCCTAGACCTCTTGAAACGCGGTACTATAGCCAAGTGGAGTCCAGAGGACCTCCGAGACTGTGATGTAACATACGAAGAGATGAGATGCTTCAAAATCTGAGGGGAAGAGTGTTTCAGGATCTTGAACGAAAGACAAAGAGACTTGAACTTAATTCTCTGAGCAACAGGAAGCCAGTGGAGCTTGTGAATAATTTTTTTGGCTGAGCAGAATCTAGGTAAGCCAACCAGAGCCCTGGCAGCAGCGTTCTGAACGCGTTGAAGTCTAGAGAGTTCAGCCTGATTAGCTTCCAATAGAAGAGAACTGGCGTAATCTAACTAAAACAGAATCATAGCTTGTACAATAAGCTGTCTAGTAGGCGCATCAAAGAATTTAAAAATGGATCTGAGTTACGCAGGGTCCCGAAACACATGCAGCAACTTTTCTAGTATGGGTGGTAAAGCTGAGTTTAGAGTCGAACCAGACCCCTAAATTTTTAACCTCAGTAACGGAGATAGGAGTAGGACCGAGCTCCGATGGCCACCAATTGTCGCCCCATAGATGACTCTGTGTTCCAACAATGAGCACCTCGGTTTTCTTGGCGTTCAATTGAAGGTAATTATCAGTCATCCAGCGAGCCACAGAAATAGGCCCCTCACGGAACTTAGCAGCCTCAAGATCGGAAGCCCCACTTATTGCAACCCTCAGCTGCATGTCGTCAGCGTAGGACACCATAATCAGGTTCCCATGCTTGACGACAGCAGCCAGCGGCTGTACATAGAGGTTGAACAAAGGGGGGCTAAGAGCCGATCCCTGCGGGACTCCCTGGGCAATCGCATAAGGTTTAGATTCAGAAGGTGGAGTGGAAACCTTGAAGGTACGACCAGTTCGAGAAAAGATCGAAACCATTCAAGTGCCATGTTGTCAACACCTGCCTCAACCAATCGCTGTAGTAAAATATCGTGGGAGACTGTGTCGAACGCGGCACTGAGATCAAGAAGAACCAGTGCCGCAGTGTGATCAGAATCAACCAACTTACGTAGGTGTTTAGCCATAGAGAGTAACGCAGTCTAGGTACTGTGACTGGGCCGAAACCCATTCTGCGATGGATCTAATATATTGGCAGAATGGAGATGATTAGATAAGATGGTATTAACATGGGCCTCGGTCAGTTTAGCTGCCCACGGAAGGAGGGAGATAGGGCGATAATTCTCCAATTTTAGTGGGTCCAGGGCAGGTTTTTTTAAGATGGGAATCATCCGGACCCAACACTAGGCTGCGATCTATGCACAAGATATGAATGTCAGCAGCCCTACATGCCAAGAACAGATGCATACTGGTAAGTAGCATATTCCTTCAGATGCACAAGTTACTACTTGTGTAACGATATGTCTGTAAAAAACATTAGTTAGTGATAGATTTCTTAACGCCCAACCCATCCTCCCTGTTCTGCTAACTGATTTCTATGGTTAAGGTCATCCCCTTTAAGGCCCTAGTTTCAATGCACCAGTGGCCATTATCTTGCATGGCTCTGCGTTTCTCACATGGAAAGTTGCGTACAGAACTGTCGTCTGCGCGCGTGGGCGCGTCTAAGTAGCTCCAGCGACGTCCTCTCGGTGACTAAGACACCAGCGACGTACGTGGAGCCGTACGACTCCTGCCGACGCGCAGGGGTACTGCTGACGAAAAAACTTCCTAGATCCAGTCTGATGCATGGGGATATTCTTAGGTAAGGAATCTATCACAAACTAATGTCTCTTACAGATATATTGTTACACAAGTAGCAGCATGTGCTACACTGTGTAAAGAGTCAAAGCGAATCTCAACTAGTTTACAGAGGCACAAATGACACTCCAAATGCTTTTTTTGTGGTAGTGTGGGTGAGCAGGCCGGCATATCGGAGAGTAGTGCTAGGCATTTATTGCACACAAAAAGGCAGTAAGTGAGACACACCATCAAATAAATGCGACACCAATTTATAAAAGTAACACGTACTTTCATGTGCATTTAGATACTAAGATCATAGAGTTACAAATGTTTATAGTTTTCAAAAGTTGACAGTTCAATTTTGGGGAACAGTAATGTTCTCCTATGGGAGGAAAACATTTACTTAACAGCAACTTACACAACTGTTCTTCTGGACTTGAAGTGAGTATGGGGCAAGGTCCAAGGCCATGCCAACGTCACCTCAATAGCCTCTGGGGTATCTGGGTGCAGAGGTGCGTTACAGCGTTGGGTGCCCCGTTCACTTATATTAGGTCTGATTAGAAGGTGGCTGTAAGTTGAGACTGGCGGGACAATACAGGGAATCTACAGGGTTGCTCAACCCTTGAGATGCTTGGACACGTCAGGACACCTTTGGTCTATCACCTTGGCGTGTGGGGCTCGGGTGCAGGGGTGTCTTTTGGAATTGGGTTCGGTGCTGGAGTCACTTGCAGTTGGAGGGGGCCTGCAGAAAGAGGCTGCAGGCGGTGACTAGAAGTTCAGTCCGGCCGGACCCAAGGATGGACTCTGCTCTTGTGGGTCTCAGAACCCAGTGGGTACAGTCACCCACTCAGACTCTGGGGCGCGGGTGCAGAGGCACTTTGAGGGGGCTGGTGGTGCCGGTTGGAGGCTCACTTCTTTATCTTTGGTTCTTCAGGAGGGGGCAAACAGGACAACTGAGCAACTCTTGGTGTAGGTCTCACTGTCCCTGTAATCCCTTAGCATGCAGCATGGTTTTCCTCTGCGTTGATGTCCAGACTGGACATAACATCCTTGGATGCTGCAAGTAGTTTGGTACCCCAGGTGTTGGTACTGCACAGCTCCGGTCGGTCCTGGCAGCCCCACAGTTGGCTGGAGGATACATCTGACTTGTGGAAGCATGGCAGCCCCTTTTTCATGGGCAGCCGCATTGTCTAGTCCCAGTGAAAGGTAGTGCAGTACACCAGACCTTGCTTTTTTGGTGCCTGTGGCTGCAGTGGAGTAGCTGCTCCACTCCAAAGGGGTTTCTTTCACAATTGGCAAAACAATGGCCGTCATCTGGGTTTTTGGAGTCTGCACAGCATCAGGGCGAGTCTTCTGCTCCACGAGGGTGGGGTGTAGCAGACAGGCTTTCATGGTTGGCGCTAATTCTTTTGTGCTCATCAGTTCTCGGGTCAGCAGTCTTCTTTGTCCACTCCTTTTGTGTCAGCCGAAATCTGAAGTCGTGTTATCATGGGGTCTCCTAAATACTCAATTTAGGGGCGTTAAGGAGAGTGAGGGTTTGTAAACAATGGACAACTTAGCCCTGGGGTCACTACACCCCCTGGATGACCACTTCCTTTGGGGATTGGGCATCACCCTGTCCCAGAATACCTAATTCTACCACACACAAAAAGGTGGAATTCCTAACTTTATGTTCACTTCAGCGTGTCCTGGTGCCAGATGGTGACATTTGCCTTGTCTTGGAAAGCCTTAGGTCACATATCGAAGGTGGCAGAGGCCTTTGAAGCCTCTTGGCTTGATATGCAGATCCCCAGTCATGTTTCTTGGAGGAGGTGTAAACACTTCCTGCCAGTGCTGGCATTGTTTCTGTTTTCAGAGGGGGCTCACACCTCCTTGGGGGTCAGAAACTCGTCTGTGGTGGAAGGCTGGCTGGACCAGTCCGCCAGCATATTGGAGGACTAGCTGGGTTCAGGTGGTACCTCCTAAGGTACACTCTGTTTGCCTGTGTTAAGAAATCCATCTCTGGAACCAGTGTGGGTTTATTAATATGATGGGTTTGATGCCAACCACCATAGGTTTCATTAAACCCATTATGTAGCGGGGAAACTAGTTTTGACTAGTGCCCAGTACATACCTTAAGATAGTTTCCAGGTTTACTTGTACTGTTGGTAAGGGCTCTGGCAATCACAGGGGCATATTGGCTCATGCACATATGTTCACACATGTATTGTAAATATATTGGCATTTATATAGCGCACTACTTACCCGTAGGGTCCCAAGGCGCTTCGACCGCTGCGAAACCCTTCCTGGCTTCCCTGAGAGATGGTCCCTTAATGGGTATCTCTAGGGTGAGACCAGGCATCCCCGGCGGTCTGGTGGGGCCGTTAGTGAAGATGAGGCAAGCTAATGCCCAGAGTTGCCGAGTGTGATCGCTGATCAGAGTGGGCACCGAGGCGAGAGAATTATCGAGTCCGCTGACCGTGGTCCAGAAACCTGCCGCGCCGGGAATCGAACCCTGGTCCCGGGCAGTCCTCTGCTCTCGGGTCTGCCGCCTCTAACCAGTGAGCCACACTACTTCACTGTAATATAATTAGGGGTTTTATGGCATTTAAGTTTTCAATATTTCCCTCTGTATTTATCCAGGTTTATTTTTTGGCCATCTTATCAGTATTTATTTTTTGTTCCATCAGTAAATGCAGTTGTAAAATGGTAAATTTTCATTTATTTAACTAATAAATGCACTCGTACTGTGACGGCTGTCGTGTTTTAGCAAATTAGGAAGCCAAATATTACATGACAATACACGGACTGGTAAATAGTAGCATTATACCACAAATGGATGCGGACATATGTTGGTATTTATGGAAATCTCACTCTGTTTTGTAACTCCACATGCCATCTATCTGCTCAGCTGTTGTTCTGGAATTGATGACAGTATGGAAAGTCACTCAAAAGAACCCCAATTTTCTATATTTTTCCATTTTGAAAAGTAAATAAAGTCAGAAAACACTGTTTTCTGGCTATATTGATCTGTAAAAATCTGTAGAAACAGAAAATTGGAAGCCTTAAATATAATGCACCCTGCCTTAGAGCTGTAAGGCCTGCTCTAGGGGTGACTTATCAATATTAAATGATATATATATAGGGGGTATGGCTTCACAGGGTGTGTGCCATGTTGTGTTTTACCTTGTCATGCAGCCTGCAGTGGCAGGCTGCATCGGTTTGGTGCTGGGTCCCTTACAAGTCAAAATAGAGTGCCCTTTTGTCACGCCACTCCCAACCTTCCCAGTCACAGGACGCCCCAGGTACTGCAAGGCTGAAAACTGTTTAAGACTCTGAAACCAGTTCTGACCCTCCTCCTGACTCAGCCTGATTTTCTGGGCTCTATGAACATACCTGAACAAATGTAGGAATCCAGACAGGAGTTGGACCTCATTTTCTGAATCCTTACCTAGTTCCTCAGGTGCACCTTCGGGCCCCAACGATGTGAAGTGGCCTCCACTAGGGTTACAGCCTGTGGATGGTTCTGCCCTCAGTGCAAATAGTGCCTCTCACTTCTAGGTTCAGGCTAGATGCTGATTCCTTATACAATGCAGTTTTCTATACTGCATGTCCAAAGGTCAATGTCTGCCACTCAGCCGCCAGAGTGGAGCCAGTGTGTATAAACAAGAAATAGTACATAGGGATTAATTCAGTATTTATTTACATACAAGGTATAACTAATTACCCTGATGTTCAAAATGATATTTTAAATAATTTATATTCACAAATCACAACAACATATACACGTGTTAAGTGACAAGGTGGGGCACAGAAAAAAATAAATACAAATTCACATATATACTAAGGCCTATACAACACCCTAGCTTGCATTCATCTCTATATACAGTACAATATACAAAATATATATATGTATGTAAATGTATTGCGACTTATATAGCGCACGTATCACCCGAAGGCATCAAGGCACTTGCCTTGGGAACCCATCCTGGCTTTTTCCCTATGAGATAACCCCTACTGGGCATCCCCAAGGTGAAAGCCAGGCATCCCGCAGCGGGTGGGCCGCCGTAGTGGAGATTAAGCAAGCTATTGCCCAGAGTTGCAGCGTGGGACTCCATGATTAGAGTAGGCACCGAGGCGAGAATTATCGAGTCCGAGTCCGTGTATTACTTTGATTTAAGAGTGTACACTGTGAGAATTTCATGTGTTTTCTTAGGGTATATATGTTTTGTGTATGTATTGTATATATTGTACATGTGATGTATATATTTTGTATATTGTACTGTATATAGAGATGAATGCAAGCTAGGGTGTTTCATTGTTGTATAGTCCTTAGTATATATGCATTAATTTGTATTTATTTTTTTCTGTGCCCCACCTTGTCACTTGACACGTATATATGTTGTGATTTGTGAATATAAATGATCTTAAATATCATTTTGAACTTCAGGGTAATTAGTTATACCTTGTATGTAAATAAATACTGAATTGATCCCTCTGTACTATTTCTTGTTTATACACATCGTTTGATGTACCTTGCTCATGTATAGGAGGGTGATTTGGGCATAACCCCTGTTTTTTTCTAGAGTGGAGCCAGTAGTCCATGCAGACTCCGAGGTGAACCCATAGCGACTTTCACAGATGTTGCACCAACCACCCATTTACCCCCAGTCCAACCCTGAGTTACTCCTGCAATGCCACCATGAATGTAGAGACGATGACTATTGTTTTGGCCATGTTACGATGATAAAAACGTAAGTTGGTGGCATATGGGGCTGTAGATAATGTTGGGCTTGGACTTTTCCTACAATTTTTTTCTTTAAAGATCTGGTGACTCCTCCTATGGCGGATAATGTACGTGGCATTGGCTCCATTATTGGATTGTTATTTTACTGCCTTCTGCTTCGGACGTGTATACCGATCAAGCTCCAGGTCGATATTTTTTGGTGTTTGTCATCGGACTTCTTCGGTCTAGCCTTTTCCGTTGGTATGGAAAATTCATTAGGCGCACAGGTTTCTCCTGGTTTTCGCGTTCCCTGTGCTTTGATGACCGCAACTGTATCAATGCCCCTCCTCGGGGCCTTGCCCCTTGTGGAACCTCGCGCCCTCATCTTTGGTGTTTTCACAACAAAAATGAGAGCACTGTGATGGAAAGTACTCCCTCTAAATACTGCACTCCGTGCCAATCCAAGCATCCTTGGACCGCACACCACTAGGTCTGTAACCTCTTACTCTTCCCTGAACACGACAAGGTTTTGTTTCAGGCCTGCCTTGCCTTCTGCTCCAAGACAACCCTGCGATACCAATGTGATTGGAGGCTCCCGCCTGGAGAATGCAGTGCCGTTGAGACCACTAACCTGACCTTCGGGGAACAAGACATTGAGGAAGAGCCGGCAATCAGTCCGTCTTGAGTCGAGCCTCTCCAGTTCAGTCCAGAAGCCATCTCCCAATCCGATGCGGACGAGCAGCCGGACCCGAAAGCTCAGCAGCACCCGACTTCTTCGGCCGGAAGTACAGTATTCCCACCCTGTGGTCACACATCAACACTGTGCCACGGCTGAGCACTGCCCCAGCGGAGGTTGGGTGTTGAGCCCAGGGACTTATCAGCATTCTTAGGTCCACCACTGCATTCGAACCACTGACAAAAAACATTGGAGCCATTACCACTCCATCCTCCGGCATGAAAGGCCCAACACAAGCCATAGTTGTCCTCTGTGTTGGCAGTCCTTTTGACTCTATCACCAGTGCCACAACCAGCACCAAACCTAGTTCTGCTCAAAGCCTCAATCTGTATCGAAGGCACTCTGCTCCAAGAACTCATTAGCCTCTTTGGTGCAGATAGGCTCGACCATTCGATCTTGAGACACTCTACTCCATGGCCCCAATCATCCGCAGGATCTGATTTCTTGGAGCAGCCAATTCTGCAGCATTTGCAGGAGACACTTGATGCATGTCAAAAGACTTTATCCACCCAAAGACTGGAAACATCTTTACAAAGTTACCACCCAAGGAGCACACCACTCTTCCATGGAAGAAGAAGCTGACTTACAAGGAACATAGTGTCTAATCCTTTATAGGTTCCAGAGTAGCATGCTACTCGCCCAAAAAATCACTTCAACACCACATCGGGTGTAACACGCGCTATAAAAATGCAAACCTTTTTTCCTCTTCTATCCCTCTGCTATTCTTCTGAATCCAAATAACTGACTAACTTATCCACTACTCAAATTACTTTCATATTTCACTATACTAATCCAACACTATTCCTTTATGGGTTCCGTAGCAGCGTGCTACTTGCTGAAAAAGCGCTTTGATGCCTCGTCAGGGGTAGTAAGCGCTATATAAACGCAATTACAATACATGGCACTGAAACACCGTAATGCACAAGGAACTGGTGATGCCACGCCTCCTGTAAAAATCAAAAACAATGATGAAGCTGGCATGAGTGACTGCGCAATCAGCCACACAATGGAGAATCGCAAACTTTTGTTGGCTTGCTCTCACGCTATGACAGAGCCCATTGAGATGAAATGAAGGCACTCCTCCAGCACCTCTCAGACCACTAAAGGGAGATTCGGCCAAGTTGTTAATTTGCACCCTGTTCTCTGGCAGCAGCACTATGTAAGCGGTAAAAGCTCTCCCTAGCTCCCGTTCAGCACCAGGGACAGCCAGGACAACTCCTCACCCGGGTTCCATGGGCCCTGTAAAATTTAGCTGACTGTCGTGGCTTGGTCCTGGGACCCACATCACCTTTATCCTCCATAAGTTCCACGCAATTTAACCTGTAAGTGACCAATTGGCACTAGTGGTTTTCCCATTGACAGCAATGTAAAGTTTTACTGTATCATTTTGCACTGATTTCATATTGCTTCTAAAATCCATAACTCCAGTTATATGTATCTGATTCCATTCATTTTAGTGCCTACATTAAGATGAAATCTGCTTTGTTAGTGTCCGATTTCTTTAGAGCCATGTCAATTACTTATTGTCCTTGTTAGTACTTTGAAATGCTTAACACATGTTCCTCCAGTAAAGCCACTCTACCAGGACTGAGCTAAGAATTTATTAATGTGAGAGTATTGCATGCTGAAGCCTAACCAGCATCCCCACAATACTCCACCTTCATACAGTTCATAGTTGAAAGCGGCTGAATTACAATTATGTAAGAAGCATTTTATGAAGATTGCATCCATCGATGATGGGTTTGTATTGGACGTTTACCCTGTTAGTAATACCACTTACAAAAATTTGCTGGTTGTTAGCGGTTCTGCAGATGTGACTTGAGGAAATAGCCAAGTGGCTATTGGGTTTCTGTCTACAAGGAATTGTTTTCTGGGTTTTCAGAGGTGTGTGATTGGTAATTAAGCACCAGCTTATCCACACTAGTGTAGGTATAATTAATGGTTGATGTGGCTGTTGCAGAAGTGGCTCAAAGCCTTAGTCTCTTCCATAATAATTTTTTTCATCAAATTATTAATACATAAATTACTTGCAAACTTGATTTCTGAAACTACATATTTTGTGCAAACCCTCCAACCCCTCCACCTTTCGGCAGAGTTGATCTATAAACTAACACAGTTACAGTTCCACACAAAAACAATAGTGTTAGATCAAAGAAAAATGTGTTTTGGGGACAGAGGCGTCTCAAGGAAGCGATGTAAGCTTTTATTCACCACAATTTCTTGTCATCATGCCTTTTAATTTTTTGTGACATTTTTCCAGTGGGAGAACAAGGCTGCTACAGACTCACCAAGTCTGTGTCTGTCTGTGTTGCCTTTCAGCTTTTCATTCTGTTACAGATTTTGAATTTTGCACCGAAATGTCAAAAAGGATATTATAGGACAGAGAAAGCATTTGACTAGTAGGGATGCAGGATGACTCTCTGGTCAAAGAAGAAGAAAAAGTTAGAAAGCTAGAAGGACACTCCCTCTGTAACAGTGCCCACCACACCAAGGAATTCCCATAGAGAGAGATTCCAGGCAAACAAAAATAAAGGGAGACCTAAGTTGACCGGCTTAAACATTTCTACCATAGACATTCCTGTTGATGGTGTCTGCAAAACATATTTTGCTGACTTGTTCACTTAGTATTTTAAGATTGTGAAGTCGTCACAAGTGAGTGTTAATGTGCAAGATGGCTACTCACTGTACTTCGAGACACCTTCTCCCTTTGCTCCGCTAATTCCAACTCTGAAGTACCATATAGCTGAACAGTGAAAGGAGACCACCGTATTATTGGAGGAGGGGAAGGGGAGAGGGCAGCTACAGCACCAACAGATGGATCAGGAGTGAAAAAGTTTGCATTTTAGGGCACCACCAAATGTCCCCTCTCTAAAGAGGGGACTGAATGTGCACTGTAGATCTGCAGAGTGCCTCGTTCCACATTGCAATATAAAAAAAGCACTAGACATTCATACTGTTTGTGGTAGGCCAAAAACATTATCGATACGCGTTGCTCCCTTTTAGCCCATTGTCTTTCTTAGACCTTTTTCAGGTCCTTGTAAGTAGTATAGCAGCCCACATTTTTCTCCAAAAATATTTATACACCAGTACAGTACCTCAGTGAGAAGCTCTTCAAGGTCTGCAGCTCTGAAATCTCCAGACAAGATCTTCCAGTGGATCAATTGGACGTGCATATACCCTTTCAAATGTGTAACCGCCCCTGTTCAAATTATGTCATAAGTAAAAGCAATACTCTACACAACACAAAAAGTGTTTACTTTAAAGGGGTCACTATCAATTTGATGTTCATCCTATACTATGCCAGTGTACTGCTGTGATTCATTCTGTTATGCTGGAATTGTCCCGCTGCATTATCTGGCTATCAGGCAGATTTAGTTTTTTCTAATTATGGCCCTATTACCACTGGCTGTGCCACTTTAACTCAGCCTGTTTCACATTGCATTGTCTTGTATATTTCACTCTGTTATTAGCGAATGAACTCCATGTCAGTCCCAATGCCCGTTTCCTGAGAGTAAAAGCTGCAACTGCACCGTGCACAAGAAATATGTTAGCAGATATGTACAGGTCTCCCACTTCTGCAAGATATTTTTGATTTGGTCTGCCAAACTGATTCTAGTGTTGCTACAGCTTCGTCGAGCAACCTTTCCAAATAATTCAGTTTGTGAAGTATTTTTTCACATTCTGAAAGGCTCACTGTATGATAGAGAACTTTGCTTCCTTTTCCATTTTAACGTTTGACTATCAGTGAAGATCCTGTGATGGCTGAAAATTTAATTTTTTTGCAGTCCTGGCTCTCTATTGTAGGTACATTAAGTTATCTACAATGTAATTTTTTGGGAGGGGTGTTTCTTTTCTAGGTCTCGTGGCGATTACAGCGCGAAGCGCTGTCTCGCCTGATACCTATAGTCACCGGCTCTGCTTTCAAGGAGACAGGAGATGGGCAGGCGCAGCATGCTGGAATCTGATCAGGTCATGCGCTCACCACGTACAGGCACGTGCTGTGCCCATTAGGCATGGGAGCCCCTGCTAGTCACTGGTCTTCACCCGGGTCCTCTCCTGGGACCCGGGACTTGATCAGTTTCTCCCATGCCTGTGGGTCTCCTTCCTCAGCTGCAAAGTAAAAGTCCCGGCTGAATTGCGAAGCCCTCTTCTTGTCATGGGCAGCTTTAGACCTCGGGAGGAAGGCGTCAGGGTTCAGGGGAAGTGGGAGGTAAGTCCTACACCTGCGTCTGTGCGTGAATGGGCGTTCTTTTGCGTGCGATTGCATGTGCCCGTGTGTGGTAAGTCGGTGTGTTGCACAGGCGGTTTGTATGTATGTGTGTGTGATCAGATGCGGACGTGTGTGTGATTGTATCTATGTGCTACTGCGCGCATATGCACGTGTGATGGGACAATGGCTGCAGCGTTTTAAAAAAAAATATTATCTCAAAAGCATGTTAAAAATCCCAAAAATGCTATAGCCGTTTTTTTCACCCATGCCCGTGTCTGTTACGTGCTCTGCAGGTCACAGTTTCGAATCCAAACTCTATCGACGTTTCACTCTTCGTTTTTTTCGACTCCCATCTCCCCTCCGCTTTTTTCGTTTATACACTGATAAATGTAATGTAGCATCCCTGCTTATCTTATAGCATTTCTTCATTTCTTATCATGAAGATAAATGAAGGGCTTTTCACATTCGTTCGCACACCGCCCTTCTCCACCTCCCATCCCGCCAGGTATCTTTCCTTCCTCTCTTGGTTTTTAAGCAGTGGCTAAAAATCCTTCGACAGCTCAGCTTTTCATCTTTTCTGTCAAGTTTAAAAGTTTGCACTTTTGAGTTGGTTGGACTTCGTTTACCATCTCAAATGTTCATTCTCCTCTCTTAATTTAATCTGAGGAACATTTTTAAATGAGTTCGGATCCCATTGCTCTCCGCCTTTCACCTTGATAAAATTCGTGCCTTTGCACTGTGAATGGTAGCCATTATTTACCAACGCACACTTGGAATGCCAACGTAGCCTGTGGCAGTGACGGCTCTGCTGCTAGAAGCAACAAGGAGAGGGGTGCACTGACACCGGAACCGAAGGGAGCTCTACTTCCGGTGCGTCTACATAAGAGGATGTTGAAAATAATGAGTTGGGAAAAGAGATGCTGTTTAAACAATATCTCCTTTCATAGTGTGCTTGTGAACTGGCGCCAAGATTCAAACCCGGCTCCCCACCTCCAAGGTCGACAGGTCATGCCGTTACGCCACATCCTCTGTCCTGTCGCTTCACTGTATTTTTTTACCATTTAATCTGAAGCACTCCGAACAAGTGCATGTTTTTGCAGACTGATCCCCCAACATTGCTGCACCCGCCATCCACTGCCCTGGTCATTATTTTCACCTGCCACCCCACCCTGTCATTGCTTGTTTCGGCAGTTGTCATCTTTTGTATGTACTGTTCGTTAATTTCTCTCATTAACCTTTTACAGTAGTTGACTTTGACTAGAGAATTGCTCGAACAGTTGTGCACAGGTCACCCACCGTTCCAGATGAGAACAGCTCACGTTTTACGTGTTCTGATCACCATGCTTGTTTTTCTCAGCTATTTCCTGGAGGCATTCACCGTCCCTCTCAATCGCCTCACTCAGTTTTAGGATGTTGCCTCTTTTGGATTTTCTTTAGTGAGTGCCAAATGAGGTGAGCATTATTTCTTTTGATTTACAAAACTGAGATGGATTAGTAAATAAAAAGTAGTGAGAAATGCGCTTTTTTTTAATATGCCGCTAATGCCCTTTATTATAACAAGCATTTACAATGCCTTATTATAACAAGCATTTGCAATGCAATAGGTCTCGCATTTGCAAGAGTTTAACATATTAGCATTGTAAATGACAATGCCTTTCATTTGTTTTGAAAACCAACACATAAATAAGACATTGCCATTTACAATGCCAATAGCTCAAACTCTAACTGCGAGACCTATTGCTTTGCAAATGCTTGTTATGTTCATTGAAGACATAACAGATGATGAGAAGATGTAGAATTGCATCTCCCTAACTGTTTCTTCTGAGAGCCAATAGATGTAGCTAATAATGTTTTTGATCTACAATTGATGCGTTATTATATTATTTAGCATTTTGTTTTCGGAACAACCACCTTTGCGGGGAGGGGGATTGCCCTCAGGCTTACTGCCCTTGCTTCGTCTGGTGGGTTGGATATGGGAGTGAATACTACAGCAAGACATAAAGCCTCGGCATATGGATAGTGCACCCCTTTGAACAAATTGCATTACTCATGTCTGTTAATCAATGGTAGACTGGAGGGTGCATAATGAAGGCCGACCTCTACCCGGAGGGAAGATTTATCACCCTACAGGAAGCAAGCACATCTTCCCCAAAGACTGGTCCAAGTTTCACGCAAGGTATTGGTCTATGCTAGATTTAAACCGATCCAATATAATATGATCTATGACCTAACTCTCCCCTAAGAAACTGCATTGCATCTACCCAACCAGAGATCAGAGCTGCCCGCGCTGTGGAACCTTTGTGGCGGATTTCTTGCATGTAATTTGTTATTGCATGCTGATAATTTCCTACTGGCTCGAGATACTGGCCCAAGATACTGGCCCAACTTACCCGTGAGACAGGATGAAGAGTCCTGCGCATAATTAACAAATGCATCCTTGGACTCCTTCTCCACAACCCGAAAAAGAAACTTTTGTGGCGCTACACCATACCAGGACGAACTGTGGCGAAAAGACGTATATCAATTCCCTTGTTGAGTATGCGCCTCCCCCCCCCCCCCCCCCCCCACCCCCACCCCCCCATTCTGGAGGCCTGGGAGAAAGATTTGCTTTAATGGGCCCGGGTGGAAGAGGTGCTTAGGAGACTGACTAGAAGGGATAAGGCGCAGGAATCCCTCATGGCTTGCTGGGGCAATGATTCAGGCCTTGCTGGAATCCTCTGACGGTTCCCGGCCTGACCAAGCTGATGTTAGGGCTGAAACTGAAGATGTTCTCAGGACGTGGTCCTGGTATGCATGTTCCCACGTGTTTACCGCACTGATAAACCGTGATGGGTGAACAACGATCTGAACATAGGTTATTCCACAATGCCTGAACCGCTAAAACATAATGGAAACTGGGGAGAGGGAATGGTAGGGGGGGTGACAACTGTTGATGGCACTGTTATGGAAATGGTATTTGGTTAATATGCAGTATTTTGTTAGGAGGTGAACAAAAACATGCCATGTAAGCTATAATTTCTCCTGTATGTCTTATTAAAAAATTACAATAAATCAATATTTATACAAAAAAATGAGACAAGATGTTTTAAAAAAAAATAGTTATATTTGTTGACTTTCAACAGTTCGTACATAGATTCTTGACTAGAAAAAGTGTGCACATTGTTGCCCATACAGTTACAAAAACATCTTTGATGGGGTGCCAGGATAGGATGATTACATTAGTCATGCAACAGTATTATTATACTATGACAAGGTCTCTACGGGATCTCAAGATCCTATTGGATGTGTAAATATATCAGCTTAAACATTAACAATAACAAGGGCTTCTGTCCATTGTCTAACGTTTGTATGTGTCAGTTGTCCATGTTGTGCGCAGATCTAAGCGTAATCCAGTATATATGCATTCCTGAAAGACGATGGGGGGCCCAGGAAGTCTGCAATTGTTACAATGTATGGTTCCTCATGTGTTTAACCTGGATGTATGGACGAAACCGGTTGTCATTTGTATTTTTCTATCTCACCTAGGCTTTGTCGCAATGAAGGCATGGTGAAGTGACGTAAAAGGTCGGGGGCGGCGCATTTTGAGGGAAAGGAGATGGCTATAATTAGGACTCTGCATGCTGTCTGTACATGTTTGTTTCGTGACAATGCAACTGTCAATGTTACTTCTGCTCTGCTATGGAGCTGGATGTGCTGCGCTTAGTTTTGATTCTATTGAAAGTTAAGTACCTGTGCCAATCTGCGGGGATTCATGCGACGTTGGTTAGTTGGGTGTCGTGTTCTGCCAGTAATGTTTT
The DNA here is from genome assembly GCF_964263255.1 of Lissotriton vulgaris. Lineage (NCBI taxonomy): Eukaryota > Metazoa > Chordata > Amphibia > Caudata > Salamandridae > Lissotriton > Lissotriton vulgaris. The sequence continues at coordinate 592,306,660 of NC_141695.1, forward strand.
GCCGGGGTCTAAGAGCCCTGCATGTGTTCTGGATCCCGCAGATGACTTCCCGGTCATTGCTAGTTTGCTCTTAGCTAGGCCTAGTTCTGTGTCTAAGAATTTGAGATTCTTGCAGGGTGCATTGCGTTTTGTAATACCAAGTATGACCTGTATCACCTGGGCTGTGACTGGTGCTCCTGTTGCTGCTGTTAATGCCTCACATACACTATCCCAGTAGGCCGTTAGCATGTACAGACCACGTGGGGGAATGTGGCTTCTTTGGCTTGACATCTAGGGAAGATGTCAGTGGACCCTGCATACATGCGTGTCGGCTTATGCGGAGTTAAGTATATGTGGTGAAGGTAATTAAATTGCGTATAGTTCAGTCTGGCATTCATGGATATTAACCCAATGCATTGTGCCCATGGTTTGTCAGGGATTCTGGTTGTCTGCAATGAGTCCTGGTATTCGCGCCAGAAGGGGTGCTGCATCTGGTCTGAGGGATTTGTATAGTGCTGCGACTGCTCTTCTGTCCGTTCCATGTGTCAATAGTACTAGTAGTATATTAGATGCAGTGGGTATGGTTTGTGTGCACCCCCTCCCTCTCCCCCTCCCCCTATACCTGGAGCAGTTGCTGCATCAGTGCCCATGTGGTAAGTCCGGCTGTCTGCCATTCTGGTAGTTTGAGGCATGTATAAGGGCCAGGGAGAACTTCGAGGGGGAGGTCTGGGGCACACCGTGAGGGTTTTTGACTAGATAGTACATACTATGACCAGCTATAATGGGCGGCCAACATCAGAAAATGATCCTGCTTCTTCTGTAATAACGTTTTGGAGCCAGACAACCATTCCAGCATAGCTGGCTGTCGAAGTGACACTGCCCACTGATGTAGTTCAACGAGATTACATCTTGCCAGCCATCTCATGGGCCATTGGAGTTGTGCATGTGTAATATTCATAATTAGGCGCCCCTTGGCCTCCTTCCAAGAGGAGGAAGTATAGTTTTGTGAGTACCACTCTAGCACTGGAGTCACCGCAAATCAGACACAAGGAGCGATCTTAGGTCTCCGAATATTTTGTGCAGGAGTAGATTGGGAAGGGCTGAGAAGAGGTATAGGCGTCTGGGGAGTAGCAGCATCTTGGAAATAGCAAAACAGAGCCCATAGGGGATAGTGGTAATTCCGTCCAAAATGGAAATGTGGCTCAGGCTCTAGTGATTACTTTGCCCAGGTTGCGGTCAATCAGATTCACCTAAGTATTTAAAGGAAACACAAGCCCAGATGAGTGGAGCATTAGGCAGATACTGCCTTTGTTCTATGGGAAGGGGTTTCATTGAGAATAATACGGATTTAGACCAGTTTACCCTTAACCCCTTCCATGCGGCCGCAATTCTGCGCCTGTGCGGCAGAATCGCGAGTGGGCGGGTTCATGACGGCCCCCAGCCGTCATCAGCACACGAGCACCGTAGTGCATGATGGCTGGGGGCCGTCATCAGCATGCAAGGGGTTAAACCTGAAAGTTTGGCTTGCACTTCCAACAACTCGGGCCCTATAAGACCTCGCTTTGGCCTCAAAGATAGATCAGTGCATCATCTGCATAGAGGGAAACGATGTGCCATTGTTTGTGTGCTTGTACTCCCCACTCCAGAACACGGCTACAAAGCGAAGCGTACATGCCAGGGGTTCCAAGGCCAGGGCGTAATGAATGTTGTGTAAAATTGAGAGGGCCATCCATCTGCCCCAGGGGCTTTGCCCCTTGTCAGTTTAATAGCCTCCGCTTTTGGTATCTGATATGGGGGTCACACGCGTTGTGTATTGGGTCTGTGTTATCCTATGGAATGGCTGCGTGTTCCTGGAATTACTGTATTTCCTGTTGATCACATGAGGTGGGGGCTTTATAAAGGGAAGCATAATATTTGTGGAAGAAGTCATTGATCTTTTCCTGCGTATTTACCAATTGGCCGTCTGGGTCATAAATAGCCGTAATGGGAGGTTGTGAGGAGTCCTTTTTTTTTTAGTAGCCACGCCAGTGTCTTGTCTGCTTTGTCACCCTCCGCATGCTGCCTGGCTCGGTATTGTTTGTAATCTAGAGGGCAGAGTTGGCCTAGTGTTTCTTTATGAGCTAATCTAGTCTTGGCCAATGTGGGTATAGTATTTGGGTCAGTGGAAGAGAGATGTTTGCAGCGTTTTATTTCAATTTCTAAGTCTTGTAGCTCTTTAGTGAGCGACATACGAGACCCCCTACACTTTGATACCATGCCCGCACAGGACCACTTTAGACGCATCCCATTCTATGTCAGCATGAGTTGCCGTGCCTGCATCAGTTTGGAAGTACAATGTGATGGATTGTGATAGGGAAGCGTGTAACGTTAAATCCTTCAGGGCTTCTAGGGGAAGACGGCAAGTTGGTATACTGGTTTTATTTGTTCCTCAGGTTAGCTGTACTTGGGGGATGTGGTTCGCTATTTGGTGGGCTAAGTATGCTGCATGAGACACTTTGGAGATTGCTGCTGCAGAGCAGTATATTGCATCAATTCTCATGTACTGGTTGTGGAGACCAGAGTAGTGACCGTATATCAGCTGTGTGAGGTATTTGCCTCGCCAAGCATCGCATAGCTGCATAATATTGGCCCAGGCCTTCATATGTTGTGTGAGGCCAATAGATTGTGCCCCTGGGTGTGGCTGGTGTGAGCGGTCTAATTCTAGATCGTAAACACAATTATAATCCACTCCCCAATATGCTGGTGCAGTCAGGTTGCTAAGTAACAATGGGATCAGTGTTTGCAGGAACATGGGGTGTCTCGAGTTTGCCGCGTATAGAGACCAATGTTATTGGGGAACTGGCTAGAAGTCCCTCTAGTATCACACTTAGGCCTTGCGGGTCAACGCGTGTATGCAGCGTCTGTAGTGGGATCTCTCGCGCCACCCATATCAAGGTCCCCTGGCATAGCCAGAGTATGTGGTCCCAGTTATTGTGCCCCTCCAACCTTTATGCAGTGATATGAGTGTTTGCAGGCTGAGATGTGCCACTGAAACCTTGTGCCTGCGCAGTAATTGGTATACCTTATGGCGCTTAACACATCGGTTAATCCATGTACATTCAGGGTTTGTAGAAGAAATGTATTACTCTGCATCCCCCTTGCTGAGAATGCGGAGGAGTAGAGCTGCATTTGTAAAATCAACAGCGTGTGCAAGTCCTCCTTACAGGTACAATAACCCTGATTATTGCTTGGCCAGTAGCGCACACAATGTGCAAAGTATGTGGTAGAACGGTATGGACATAGACTTGTGAACAGTCAAAATACCCAACTCCCCACCCCAGGCCAGTTTGCCGACGGGCAAAAGGACATCTGCACTTTGATGCAGACATACTGAACATTAAGTAATGATAGAGAAAGAAAGTGAAGTACAATAAGTGAAATGTCGGAGAAGGAAAGAAAAGTGGAGAGAGAAAAGAATGTCATAATAGGTCTATTATAGCCAGTTATCGTGTGTGGGGCGCGCTGGCTCTTCACAATAGTGTTTGTATTGCCCGCCGTATTGACACCTGCTTGCCTGAATCAGAGTTTTTGCATTGGCCATTATCTTTGAATTGCATTACTTGCACAGTTCGCAGTGATAGTCATCCATGTTGTTGTGCGTGTCCTGCGGGCAATGCAAAGGGTCAGCGTAATTCTTCAGCGGTTTTGGTGTTACTGCAGGGCCTCTGCCTATAAATGCTAATTGCTGTGAGTCTGGTAGTTGGTAGTTTTTTTCTGGTGTAATATCCTCCTCAGACCCTGACTGCGATGGGGATTCGGGGTTAACATGCTTTTCTGCATATTTGATGGCTTGCTCTCTCTCTCCCTCTCTCTAGGCTTTGATGGGATGTTGCAATTGACCTTTGCCTCGTATTCTGCGTGGTCTTGCATTCCTCCACTTTTGGCGGAGTACCTCTGTAGATGCATCTGGATTGTGTACCAGACCATTCTGTTCTATCCAGTTTCAGGCCTCCTCTGGGGTAGAGCAGAGGTATTACTGTCTTTGTGCTGTATACGCAATGTGGTGGGATATTGCAGTGCATATTTTACTTTGTGTTCCCAGAGGCAGAGTTTGACTTCCGAGAAGGAGGACCTGCGGCATTGCACCGATAGTGTAGTCCGAATATATATGCACCGTGGTATTCTCTATTTCCCATGGACCACTTGCCCTCATCACTTATAGAATGTGGTCCCTGTCACGGTAATTCAACAGACGTGCAACCACTGGTTTAGGGTTGTTGCCCAGTTGGGGATGGCCACCAGGTACCGTATGTGTCCGCTATACAGAGAAGAACTTGGAGTGTTTCCCTTTAAGGATGTCCGCAGAGATCCAAGTTTAGAGATGCAACTTGATTCATTGACCCGCAGTGCGTTACGGAAGGCCCACTGTGCGCACGTTGTTTCTGCTGGACCTGCCTTTCTGATCTTCTACACTATTCTTCAGGTACTCAACCTCTTTTTGCACTGACTTAATCCGGTCTGATGCCGAAGTCACCATGGGTCTCAAAGACGCCAACTTGGATTTGGATTCCTCTACGGTGTCTTTTTTGTGGTCTTCACGTAGGAATCACATTTTTATGCACAGTGCATCTATTTTTGAGCCCAGCATGGTTTTAATGTCGACTGCCGCCATTAGTTCATTGCTAGTGATCTATTTAATCTGTTCGTTATGTGGTCATTGGTTGAGCGGTGGCCTCGGTGCAGGATGTCTGGTTCGATGCGTCACCGGTTTGAGGCTGTGATTGTGGGGGTTAGGGTAAGGGTGCTGTGTGCCTGCTGCCTGTCCACGGGGTCGCAGCCACCCCCCACATGGAGGGAGGTCCGCCCTCCCCCACTACTTGATGTGCTCGCGTGCAGTGCTGCCGTGGATTTCTCTCACGAGGGGGCGTAAATGAGCATAGGGTTCCTGGCATGTTTCCAGATTGCCAGGTCCGGTTGTGTGAGTGTATCCAAGGCTCCTCACCCGTTCAGGCTATTGCGTCACAGCTTCTGTCACTGTGTGGTAGCATTGGCCACTATTGAGAGAGTGATAGCTCCCTAATGGGCAGATTGGGTAGCAAATAGTGGAGCAGCAGAGGTACTGCGCTGCGATAGGCAGGTTTACTGCTTGGGCGCAAGTGTGGAGTATCATGATGTGTGTACTCTGTTGTACGCAGGGCCTGTTCCGGGACTTTTAATGTGCTGTGCTTCGCAGTGCGTGAGCTGCACGGGCTCCCGGTGGTTCCCCAGTTGATGTCACTGCTCAGGTATGACTACTTACCGGAATTGGGGTCAACGGTTGTTGTGTCTGTACGGCCGAACCGTGATACGAAATCTGCTCTTCAAGACAGTTGGAGTCGTTACTTCCAGTTCTGCAGGTGCCGAGCCGTGGACTCCATCTGGGTTGATACAGCTGAACTTGTTAGCATCAGTTTGTCTGTGCATATCGCATTGTGGCTGTGCATAGGTCTTTAATCTGCGTAGTCTGAGCAGGGGGCTCTGCATTAGTTTTCACAAAGGTATTTGGTCCTACCGGGTGTAACCTCTCCAGACGTTATGGTCGCCGGACCCGATGTGGGCAGTCGGGTGAGGGCCCGAAATCAGCCGCACACGTCTGCCGGAGTATGACCGCCCCGTGCCTCCAGGCAGGATCTTTCCCCACGATCAGGCCCCCCATTAGGCTCCACTGCAAACTTATGTGTCGTCGGGAGGCCAAACTGGGCTGGATACCTTTTGGATGTGCTGTCCCTTGCTAGCGGCGCTGATCTGCTAGCGTTATTTTTAGGCCCCGGTGTAGACAACACTGGCACTCAGGACGGTGCAGCTTGCTCCTGGGTCACCGCGTTTCAGTCCCCGAGGGTTACATCAGGCTTTTGCAGGCTTAAAGCAGGATATTTGGCAGGCCTGTTGCGGAGCCAACTAATAAGCGTCCGCCACCATCTTGGCTATGCCCCAGGAGTACCAGAAGTTAGCGCTACCGTTATGAGGTGATCAATTGTTGGCTTTTGTAGGGGTCGCAGCTAGCTGCTCATGGTATTAGATGTGAAGAAAATTGATGGGAAGAAGTCAATTTTATTAGCCATTAGTGCTAGACACTCTACAGTATTGTTTATTGTGTCTGTAGAAGCAGCTGAGGCAACCTGAGACATATGATTTGCTTGAGCAGGAGTTGTTAGAGAGAGCTTTGGTGGGACCCCTCTCCCCACTACTTTGTTGTGGGCGGGACTAGGGGAAACAAATTAGACAAATTAGAATATGTGCATTCTTGGCTGACACTACATGAGCAGAGCAGGTGATCCTGTATTAGGCTTGAAAATAGGGTAGTGCTTAAATGATGTATCAGTTATTGGCTGAGTGAGGTAAGCAGGTTGTATTGCTGTTGGTGTTTCTGGCTGCAAGATTTGTAATTTTTTTCCCCCATTTTCTTCATCTGCTTTTAATGTACTGCTGGAATTTTAGTCCAGTCATTGGTGCCTTTAATTCAGGAGAACCTTGAAGGGTGATTGCAGCTTATTAACAAGAGGCACAATTTAGGAAGCAAGAAGTAGTAATTTGTGTAGTGCTTTCCATGGTTTGATCTTGTAGAGTTACTAATAGTTTTTTTCATTTTTAGATTTCCCCTGCACAGTGCTTGCGATGTGCTTTGGGAAATCTATTGTATTTAATATAAATCTTAAAAGGGGCTTACAATCCACCCCCTTGCTTTCCTTGCTTTTCATCGGCTCCTGTGCTTGCCACTTACTCTTCCTATGTTTCTATTGGCTGTAGCAAACTGTTTCATGTTGTTCCTCATGTGCTTGTCTCATCAGTTTCCGGTCGATGCAGTACTGCTTCCATCTGCTTTTGGGGGATTTTTTTTTTAAAGTTTTGTCTGTACAAGCACTGTACTAGTTTACTTAACCTCCCCTGCACAGCGCTTGTTCACACAACCTCCAAGGTGTCAATTCGATTCTGTTACTATTGGGTAATTCTTATCCCTACTGCGTACTTTGCTGTCACCAGATACGCTATTGTATATGCCACTTCTTGGTTAATCATTAATCTTAGTGTCATTTACTTTATGAACACAGTGAATCTCGGACCCTAGCCAGATTGTAACTTTTTTATTTTTTCTATTTGCAATAAACCTCACTAGCACTTTGAAGTTAAAACATGACTTTGTGTCCACAGCTGTATTGGTTCTTCTATATAATTCAACAGAAAGTTACAGAAAGCCATTTAGTCTTTGGACTCTAGTATCCTTGCACTTTCCACCATGGGCGATCCTTTTCTTCGTCCCCTCACGTGACATAGTGGGCCTGTCCTTTGCATATTAGCAGTTCCAGCACCCACTCCGTGTTCCGCGAAACAAGCACTCGTTCTTACTTGCCAATTCGACAGGTATCTGAGACACCTGACACCGTTGGGTTGCAGCAGGACGAGGAGAAGCCTTAAAGCAGTCAGGGCAAGGAGCAGTTGATGATTCGGCGACAAGCTGTTACTCCTACTGCGGGCTGAACCATTAATCAGTGGAATGCCTGACTGATTCCAAAACAAAGGTGTGTAGCAGGTCACAAAAAATGGTGAAAGAGGCACAAGAAATCCTCGTCCTGATTCAGTTTAAGACTAGATTGAAGGCCTCCTTTTTAGGTCTCGCTGGTGTATGTTGTGCACTTGCTGGGAATGTTGGACAGGGGAAGGGTACGCGCTTTCCCTCAGCAATTTCATCTCTAGGACGCGCTTCTGCTGGCGGGCTTTCATCACGTGTGCAGAATCTCTTGGGCGCTGCTGATGTTGGGAGCGCGCCTAATGACTTCCGTGTCTTGCTTTATTTAGGTCAAGCAACCCCTCCCCACTCACCGGGCACACGCGGGGCTTACATACACACCTCCCCTACTCACCAGGCACACGCGGGGCTTACATACACTCCCCCCCCCCCCCCTTCCCACTCACCGGGCGCATGCGCGGCTTACATGCACCCCACCCCCCCCCCCACTCACCGGCCACACGCGGGGCTTACATATACTCCCCCCTCCCCCCCCTTCCCACTCACGGGCTCACGCGGGGCTTCCATACCCCCCCCCTTACTCACCAGGCACACGCGGGGCTTACATACACCTCCCCCACTCACCGGGCACACGCGGGGCTTCCCTCACTGGGGGGGGCGGGCACCGGCAATGTGCCCCGACGCCCCCCCCTCTCACCGGGTCGTCAGACTCCTCTCGTCCCCCGGTAGTGGCGGCTGCACAGGATTCATAGGCTGCTTGCTCCCTTCTCTTCACAGGAGAGCGGGGTAGGCTCCCGTCCGCTTACTGTCTGTGCTGGTGGCCCCGCCCTCAAGCAGGCAGTCCCGCCTGGCTTCATGTGTCTCGCCCGTGCAGAGAGGACCCCGAATTTCGTGGTCAAAACTAGGTATTTTATTTTTATTTTGTATTTAATGCGAATTTATTTATCGCGAACATTACCCGAAAGCATCGGAGCGCTTTACATAAGAACCAGTTGCGATATATAAGGATTTAGGATTACATGCGTTGCATAAAAGCTCTGCCGCTTGTTGATGCCGTGTTGTGCCTGCTCCTTCCTTCAGATCTGTGTTGACCTCGGAGGTTGCAGTGCTGCTCAATTTAGATCGATTATCATGCCTCTTCACAGTAGTTCCAGAAAGATGTTGCCTACGGATACTGTTGTATTTTCTCGAACATATAGATTTTTCCTCTATCATAATCTAATTAATCTTGTAGGAACTTTTAGGCTTTTCTGTCTATGATTGTGCCTTCTAGCTTGTTGAGTCTCTCCTTCATGCTGGCAAAGGTTATTGTGATCAGCTGTTGATCCCCCTCCTTAGCTAGACTTTCATATAATTGTTCAATTTCCTCCATCGCTTTAATTAGATCAATTGCCACATACTTGATTAAAATATCAAGTATTTTTCTTGAAGACTCATTATTATCACTTGCCCTTTCACACAGCATTTCTGGGTTTGGCTCTTCGTAACTAGGGGCCACTAAAGTTCTAAGGCCACGCCGGATCCGTCCTACTTCAAGGTAGCGTTTTAGTGACCTTGACTCCCACAATTTGGATAACTCAGTCTGTTTCAGTGTCTCCAGTCGCTTTAATTTTTGATTTACATCACTCCCTCCAGTCTACGTCTCATTGCGGCCTTGGGCACTTTTTCTATCATTAATTCGTCATCAAACGTTTTTAAAGAGGCCTCCGCCCGCTCTTGCATCTCTTTGGTTGACTTATTAATTTTTGTGCACCCTTACTGCCCAGCTACGTGTACCACCTCTCGGAGCGGTTTAATGTTTCCAGCGGTTCTTCCTTCTCCTGCTCCTTTATGCACTCTGTAGGCCTACCTGGGTGTTAAACTTGTCCCTAGGGGGTCCTCCGGCTCTCCAGCTCCGAGATCCCACTGCCAGATCTACAGCTTGTGTTCACACCGAAATCGCATCGTGGGCCCGGCGATTACCACTCCTTCACATTCACAACCCGCTGACTTCCGCCAATCTCCAGAGCGAAGATCATGTCGTCCTTCTGGATCCAGTACAATCCACGAGTGTGTGCTTGGAAAAAGAGCAGACTGCGTGCGCGCACATGCACGCGCTCGGCCGATGCTTAGTTTCTGACTTGCAGTTTTCCAGGGAGCAGGAACAGTTAAGTGAACTCAGCCTGCGAGAGTATGCAGTTATTTAAACAGTGCCAAATCTCGAGCCGTGCCCGGGCTGGCTTTTGAGCCCTCAAGAGGGATCACTCTTAGCGAGATTCCAACTAGGAGCCATACGATCTCTACTTTGCTTTCCTTTGGGCCAATACGAAACTGACTCCATTTTAGTCTGTCCCTGTGATGAGCCTGTGGTGCAAACTCTTGAGATTTTTTGTTGTTATCAGCAGTGTACTTGTAAGTATTTAAAACCAATTTTAAATATGTATGGACTTGGTCAATGCAAGCCAGCATTGTTCTTTTTACGAACGTATCATTGCCTAATTTTCAGGTGTGCTTCAGCGTCTGCAGTTTTCTTGAAATCATCAATTTTTAAACAGAAAATGTAATCTGTATGAGTGAATATTACTATCCACGTTTTCATATTTGCGATGGATTAGGTACAGCTTTATTTTTTAATAATCTAATAAAGTTGTTGATGATGCGAACTTTTACCTTAGTAAAAGGAAATTAAATCGAATTACAAAGAAAACCTGCATCAAATATCTCAACCGTAAGAAGAAACCAGGCTCACATTAAGGAAGATAGGTGGCTCTCATCCTCTGAAGAGTTGAAAAAAAAGCTAAGGAAGAAATATAATACCAACATCCATGGACTTCAGTTTCATACAGAAGTATGGAAAGGCTAAACAAAGAATACCTTCAAGGAGAGCCTATATATATTTCAAAGATGACTGGTTGAGCTGTACAAGATAGCATCATATTGGGCATTGCGTTTCACACAAATGACGTGGCTTAAGGCAGGCAGGTGATGAACAGGTGGAACTTTGGGTGACCTTGACGCTGGTAGAGCAAAGCTTATGTCTGAGCTTTCATGAGAGGGCAGGCATATTAACAGTTGTTTGCTAGCTAAAAAATACGCACACCGACCAAACACACGACTGCAGCATTAAAAACCATATATATATATATATATATGTAGAAAAAAAGGAAGAAAAAAAAACTGTCCGCAAAACAAATTACGTTACTCATGTGGTAACCGCTCTCATGGTTGGATCCCTTCACTTCCATGCCACAAAATGAAACTTCGTATTTCACTTTTTCCTTTGTGGTCTTTACAGTTCAATAGATAAAGTGCCAGGCTTGAGCACAGATTTTAGAAACTGTTCTCGTCACCCAGCTATGGCTCGGGATCACTGACCCCAGAAACAAACCTAACAAAGAATACGATACAAATACAGAACTTAGGACAAAGGAAAAACTGACAGACCACCAACCCTTGCAGAAGCATCAATAGAGGGTCACCAGCCAAGACCCAAAGACGCTTTAAAAAGGAAGATGCCCAACTCGAAGGCATGTCTATATTGTGTGTGGGGGAGGGGGGCACGGTAAAAAAAAAAATCATACTTCACTACCTTTATATAGTCAGTGAAGTGAGTTTCTTACTTCGTCTAATGGCCACTCACCGCCCTTTAAGTTTGCCTGGAAGAAACCGGCCTCAAGCAAGTCCTTCTACGGCAAAAAGCAATCACACAGTCATTCTTGCAAATAAATAAAGGGCGGACGAGCAGGTCTGAGGTCTAGGGCTCAAGCTTCTGCAGCCACTAAATAACACCAAGAAAGCAGGGTCTGATAGCTGGCTGCACAAACCACTACAACACAGTAGGAAGTAAGGCAGAAGGGGCTATCAGAGAAACTTTACTTGAGCAATAGGGACAACAGGTTAGGTGCCCTCTCACCAAGCACTGGAAACGGGAGAAGGCATAGCATTGCTTGAGGGACAAGGTTTAACACAGAAGAGGATGAGAAACAGCAGTTCCCAGACATGGCCAAGAAGTGTTGCGTGGCCGAGGAAAGCAACTAAAATTGGGTTTTACAGATCAGAACTTGAGGACAAGTCATAAGTGCCCTTGCGTGCAGCCGAGTAGTTCTACAGAATTAGCTGTCAGAGGAGTTGAGCACTCCAAAATTATACATAGCATGTCAGCCGGTATGTCTGCTTTGAGCTTAAAACATGTTTAATGGTGAAAAGAAATGGGCTACATCGGTAGATTCTATTTAAGTCCTGCATTGATGTCTGTGGGCCACAAACAGTAGCAGGAGCACAAGCACAGCAGAAGAGCAACATGCATTGGCATACCTAATAGGTCTTGCCTTTGGGAACTTATAAGTATTTAGTTATGCAGCACAATATCCGTGGTGCAACAACATTAACTGGGTAAACACTTACAAGGTCCCAAAGGCGAGACCTATTGGCTATGCCAATGCTTGTTCCTCCAGAAGCCAATTAATGGTGTTATTGATGCCTGTCTAAAGGAGAGGCTCAGGTACTGATTTCTGTATAAACCTGCGAAGAGAGGTTAGTCCTGCTCACAATGACACGTTCTACCTGCAGACCGCAGTAGCATCAAGATCAAAAGGCAGGCATATGAAAGCCTTGGACTTCTCTTCCTTTTAAAGACACTAAGATAAGAACACTTAACATTACTTTCTTTTTTTTCTAACTTGGAGTTTGCGCACAACTGAATTAAGTGTTTAACATTTAAAGCAAACTTGTATCATGGTACATGGGAAATCGGCACAACTTTGCCCTTTCAAGAATTCGGCCTCCAATGCATGCCCTAGAGAAAAATAAATACATCTGCTGTAGGTTGTCTCATTGCAAGGCTGGAAATTAGATATGGAATATGTATAGTGAAGGCCAGGCACTAAGAAAGAGGTCTCAACAGGCTTTGGGTGATAAGTCTGCTATTACTTCTAGCACTTCTGAGAGAGAGAAATGCTCCAATTATATTAATTTCCTGGCAGTCCTCATCCTTCGGAACACTGTCCCACTGTCCCAGAACCAAACCTCCCTGCACCGCATTGCCATTCAGGGGCTTTTATTTGTATTTATTAATTTAATATATTGGTGCACTTATATATTTATTTATTTATAAAATTTCTAGAGCGCACAAATACCTTCCGGTGTCTCGGCGCTAGAGTTCGTTAAGATTGCAGAGAGCTCCTACATAACTTACTGGTTGAAAAGCCACGTTTTAATGTGCTTCCGAAATATAAGAAGGGAAGAGCTTGATCTAATATTAAGAGGGAGCTCATTCCACAATTTAGAAGCAGCAATTGTGAAGCGTTTATCGCCCCATGTTGCTTTCTTAGTGCGTGGGATGTGAAGTAGCTGGGATGCCTCAGAGCGTAAGGAACGATTGGGTTTATAGGGAGTGATGGATTTTTTTAAAAAGTCCGGTCCGGTATTGTTCAATGTCTTATAAATGATGCACAAGGCCTTGAACTTTGTACGGCTTCTCACAGGCAGCCAATGAAGTTGGCGAATAATGGGCGATATGGATGAGAATTTGGGTGTGCCAGTTAAAATTCTCGCCGCAGCGTTTTGCACTAATTGTAATTTATTCATGACTTGTTCCTGTGCATTCAGCCATAGTCTGTTACAATAATCAATCTTTGAAAGGACTAGTGTAGACATTAGGGTTTTACCTGAGTTTGGAGGAAGAAAAGGGAGAAGCTTTTTTACCATTCTCAAAGTATAAAAGGACGCCAAAACCACTGCATTAGCATGGCTATGGAAAGTAAGCTTATTATCGAATAGAACTCCGAGGTTCCTAACTTTTTGCACTGGGTTAGGAGGATCTCCCAGCTCTGCTGGCCACCAGACTGGTGACCAAGACTGGGTCAGATCACCAAAGAGCATGACCTCCGTCTTGTCAGAGTTTAATTTTAGGCAGTTCTGGTCCATCCAAGTGCAAATTGCTCTCATTCCTTCCTGGAAGTTGGCGGCCACTGCAGCTCCATTCCTATGAATAGCCAGGACTAATTGAGTGTCATCGGCGTATGATGTTATTCCTATGCCGAATGACTTGATCACCCTCGCTAAGTCCGATACATAGATATTAAAAAGCGTCGGACTTAGCGAGGAGCCTTGAGGAACTCCACAAGGTAAGGTGAAATCGGGCGAATAATAGCTACCCATTTTCACAGACTGTTCTCTGTCTGATAGAAAAGATGCCAGAAGAGTCTTTGCTTTGCCTTGGATGCCCATGGCATCGACACGGTCGATCAAGATGTTATGATCGACCGTGTCGAATGCAGCCGATAGATCTAAGAGTATCAAGATTGCTGTACCGCCTTGGTCTAGAATTATTCTAACTTCTTCAGTTGCTTTTATCAAGGCGGTCTCGGTGCCGTGACCCTTTCTAAACCCAAATTGGGTCTCATCTAGTAGGTTGTTATCATCAATAAAGCTAGAGAGTTGTAGATTAATTGCCTTCTCAAATACCTTAGAGGGATAAGGAAGCGAGGCAATGGGTTGATAGCTTTTTAACTCTGCTGGGTTTAGTGTTGATTTTTTTAAAAGGGGCTTCACAATGACTTTCTTCCAGACTTTAGGGTAATCTCCTGTCTGGAACATCGTGTTGCAAATGTGGGTAAGCACCGGGGCTACCTGATCAGATGCTAGTTTAAGTATACTTGGGGGGCAAGGGTCCATAGGAGATCCTGATTTGACCGCATTCATAATTTCCTCTATAGATGCTTGAGGGAGCGAGGAGAATGTTTCCAGGGTTGGTCTGGTAGATATCTGAGGAGCAGCTGGGCCAACTATAGCATCAGAGATTTTTTGTATGAAGTTATTAAAAATATCTGTAACTTTTCCTTCGAAAAAGTCTGCGATTTCATTACAGAAGGCTTGAGAAGGTTCTGTAAAATCAGGAACCGTAGGGTTGGATAACTTTTTTACCGCCTGGAATAACTGTTTGCTCGAATTTTGAGCTAATTCTATTTGTGTGGTGTAGAAATTACATTTTTCCTTCGTAATAAGTTTCTTATAGTTATGCAGGGCTGTCTTGTATCTATCTTTATCGTTGTTGTCGTAGTTCCTACGCCAACGTCTCTCTAGATTGCGACAACGTTGTCTTTCAAGCCTTAGTGATTCAGAGAACCATGGAGCAGAAGGTTTATTACGGTTAGGCTGCAGTTTTTTGAGAGGTGCCACATGATCTAGTGCGTTATTCAGCCAGCGCACATAGTTGTTGGATGCCTCACCTGGGTCATTTGAGTCTTTGAAATTAGTAGTTTTTAACTATTAACTACTAGCGAAAACATAACCCAAAGGTATTGCTTTGAATGTCTCACGCGTTTAACATGTCCTCTTCCCAAGACCTCACTCATTACATTTCCAAATGAATACGCCGAGCAAATGCATGTGTTTGTCTTCTCCGTGCACCACGGGTCTTTTTATGGTATTTATTATGTGGGTGCATTTAAGCAGCGCAAACATGACCCAAAGGTATTGGAGTATTTTACACCCCAAGCCGTTGTTTTGAACAATCCCCTCTTCCCCTAGCGTTTAACCCACCATTTCCTCCTCACTGCCCTCTTGACCTCCCTCATAGCCACTACTCTCCTCCATCGTGTCCTCCATCCTCCTCCCATATGTCCTTTTTTTTATACAGGCACTCCTATTTTTATTTAATTACGTTTTTATGTAGTGCAATCTCTATCCTGAAAGTATTAGACTGCAATACATGAGCACCATTTACATTACACTGGAACACTTTAATTTTTCAAACATGTCGCACAGCGGCGCTGGCTGCTGTACAACCTGGCGTAAAGTTTTTTTTAAAACACTGATGTAGCCAGTGTTGACCGTGTCATGGGGCTTTTTAAACATTTTGTTTACTTTAAACCATTCTACACATTAACTCGCACTGCTGTGTAACATGTCTATCAAAACTGACAAAACCAACAAAATTCGCAAGGCTTGTTAACAGTGGCCGTTCTAAAGAGTCAATGATGTGATCAATGCAGAGTACAGAGGAAAGGTTTGCTTCCATCTTGGAAAATGAATTGTTAACTTTTGGTTTAAAGCATTTTATTGAGCATTCACAAAATGAAAAGAAAAACAAACAATTGTCACAAAGGAGCAATGCGTCCGATACAATCATATAATAGCGCACCAGCTCGATAGGGTCCTGCAAAGAGTAGCGTACATCCAAATGTGATGGCCGGTGCGTATGCTACAACAAGGCGCTCCAAAGTGAACAAACCCCCCCCCCCCAACTTCCCCTCCTCCCCGATCCAACCACGACCCCTCCCTCTTCCCCCGTCCAGTGCCTCAAAACATCACCGCCCCATCCCCTAAACCGCTCCTCCTTCCCCAGTGCTCTCATGTCTAGGCACGGTGGCCATCCGAATCTGCTAATGTAGTCAACCTCAACAAGCGGAGATATCTGGGGCATGTAAGCTCTGTGAATTCCCCTACAAGCAATGAGTGAAACGGTTGCCACAGCTCATTAAACTGCTCCACCTCTCCCGCCACCATAAGCGACAATTTTTACATTCCCAGGACATGCCATAATCTATGCAACCACCCTGTGGTGGAGGGGAGTGTGGTGGTGGGCCAATGTATAAGTATATTTTGTACAGCAGAACCCAATGCTATCGCAATTTGCCTCAGAGGGTACATCAGCCCATTGGGTAAGCCCAACAGGGCATATGCTGGAAAGCGGGGCAATTCAATATCAAAATTGGAGTCGGTCATGTCCAGCACCTCTTTCCAGTAAGGGGACAGCAGTGGGCATTCCCATAAAACATGAGTGAGGGTGCCCGTTTGCCCGCATGCTTGCCAGCAAGTGGCGTCGATGTTGCGATTCATCTCCTGCAATTTCTGAGGCGTGTAATACCAGTATGTGGACACTTTTGTAAATGTTTCTGTAAGCCCAGTGTGATATGCGGAGTGTCGAGCCCTATAGGCAATGCTGTCACATTCCTTACGGCTTAAGGATCTCCCCAGTTCTCTTTCCCAGCGTTCCCTACCAGGGTTATAGAGGTCAAAGGAGGAGGGCTGCAAGAATTTGTACAAGTCTGAAATAAGTTTCTTATCTGAGGTGCGTGTTATGAGCCATTTCTCGTATGGAAGGAGCTTCCTATCTGCCGACTCCCGTATCTGTGGCTGCAGCGCCCAATGGCGCACCTGCATGTAGCGCAACCCTTCCACCTCCGGCAACTGATATTCTTTCCTGAGCTCTGGGAACGGAATAATGCCATCTGGACCATATAGATGAAAGAGTGCTCTGCATCCCGCAGCCCACCAGCGTGCAAAAGCCCCCTGGTTCCATGCCAGGGTGAAACTCTGGGTTATCGATCAATGGTGTGAACGGTGAGGGGAAGGTGGTAAGTGTGTGAGTCAAGTTTGTGGCGTCCCATACCCTCATGGGAACCCGTGTGATGTAAGATGCATATAAATTGGGAGGGCGATGTGTCCTTCGCAAAAAGGGCACCTCCTGCAGGGTCCGGCCCGCCACTGCCTGGTCTTGAAAAAGCCAGTGTTTGTCGGTCTCCCATTTGCTCCACTCTACTAGATACCTTAGCTGTGCCGCCTGAAAATATTTACGGAGGTCCGGTATTCCCAGTCCCCCCGCCTCAGGTGCCAGGGTAGCCAAGGCCCTCTTAAGCCTAGGTTTACGGCCCTGCCATATGAAGCGCGCGATGTCCGCCTGAATCTGCAGCAGCCATCCTTTCGGGGGCTGCAGCGGCAGGGCGCGAAACAGGTAAAGCGCCTGCGGCAAGATGGTCATTTTCACCGCTGCAATTCTGCCTAGCCAGTAAAATGTGCCCTTGCTCCAGCGGCCCAGTTCCTCCTTAATTTTCGAACCTAGGGCAGTATAGTTGGCAGTCACCATAGCGGGTAGCGTGGGTGCCAGAAGAATGCCCAGGTAGGGCACCAGGTCTTTCGACCAGTGCATGGGGAACCGCCTCTGTAAGTCAGTCCTGGTGGCCGTGGTGAGCGAGACGTCAAGGGCCGCCGATTTCCCCATGTTCATCTTGAAGCCTGCTATGGCAGCAAAGGCCTCCATCTCATCAATGCATGCAGGAAGCGCCCTCCCTGGATCCGCTAATGTCAGAAAGATATCATCTGCATACAGACTGATAGTGTGGGTGTACTCCCCCATCTTAATTCCCAGCGCATTCGGATTCTGGTGTATCCTCTGGGCCAGGGGCTCCATATAAAGTGCGAATAGAAGCGGGGATAATGGACACCCCTGCCTAGTGCCCCTTTCTATCGCGAACTGTTGGGAGCTGCCGCCATTAACCCGTACCACTGCTGATGGAAACTTATAGCAGTTGTACACCAGAGTGCAAAATTTCTCGCCAATACCTACTTTCGCTAAAACTTTCTCTAGGTATGGCCAATGCAGCCTGTCAAAGGCTTTCTCCGCATCAACTGCCAGCAACATCCTTTCCCCGGGTATCCTGGAGGCTTTCTCCAGTATATGGACCACTCTCTTGGTGTTATCCACCGTTTGCCTCCCCGGAACGAACCCGGCTTGGTCCAATTCCACCAGTCCCGGGAGGTGAAGCACCAAACGGTCCGATAGGATCCCAGAATACAACTTAAGGTCAATATTCAAGAGGGAGATCGGCCTGTAGGAGCCACATTTTGTCCGATCCTTCCCCGGTTTAGGGATATCCGAAACCGTTGCCCTAAGCAAATCCGGAGGGATAGCTCCAGGAACGGAGAAGGAATTAAATAGGCGTGTGAGGATCGGGGCCAACGTAGGGCAGAAAGTTTTATAGAAGAGGGATGTATAACCATCAGGGCCCGGGGCCTTCCCATGTTTGAGCCTGGAGATAGCCGTAATTACATCCTCTTCCCGAATGTCCCTTTCAAGATATTCCGCCTGCTCCGGAGTGAGAGAGGGAAGGTCAACCGAGGCCAGGTAGCCCTCCTCTGCTTGTGATGACGGGGGTTCGCCTTTATAGAGGTCAGCATAGAATCGGCGGAAGCCTTCAGCTATTTGGTCGTCTTCCGTTACTGACCCCCCAGTGGGTGTCGATAGCTCCTTCACTAAGTGCCTCTGATGTGCTTCCCTGAGTTTGTGCGCCAGGAGCTTCCCGCATTTGTCCCTACCCGTATAATATGCATGCTTCAAGCGTAATGCAGCATATTCCGCCCTGTCCATATCAAAGGCTGACAAAAGCTTCCTCGCAGCCTTAAGCTGCTTCCAGATTCTGGGAGCCCCCGTCCTCTGGTGAACCTGTTCCAATTCTCCCACTTTGCCAGTGAGTTCCTCACGCTTCTGCTGACGCTCCCTATTCTCGGCGGAGGAGATAGCAATAAACTCCCCTCGGAGCACCGCTTTCAGTGCCGCACATTGAGTCACCAGGGTAGTGTCACCATTATCATTATGCTCCTGGTAATCCCGTATCGAATCTTGAATATGCTTTACCACCGTCTGTTTGTGCAGCAAGGTATCCCTGAGGCGCCACACTCCACGCCTAGGCGACATCGGTGGCAATTGGTACGTCCCCGTAACTGGGGCGTGGTCCGACAGAGAGAACCCCTATCGCAGAAGCTGTGGCTAAGTCGCGGACAGGTTTCGAGACCAATAGATGGTCGAGACGTGCGTAGGTCTTATGGGCGTATGAATAATAAGAATAGTCCCGAGTGGTGGGGTGTAAGCAACGCCAAAGGTCGT
Source organism: Lissotriton vulgaris (assembly GCF_964263255.1). Taxonomy (NCBI): domain Eukaryota; kingdom Metazoa; phylum Chordata; class Amphibia; order Caudata; family Salamandridae; genus Lissotriton; species Lissotriton vulgaris. The sequence goes on from NC_141695.1 coordinate 592,325,766, forward strand.
GGAGATCTGACTCTTCCAGTTGGCGTTTGCCCGTCTGCGAGATCTCCCCAGTTTGCGGGCGCCGCTGCATCGACCTGTCCAGGGAAGAGTCTAAGACCATATTCAGGTCCCCCCCTATGATTACGTGCCGATCTGGTGTGGCGGTGACATCCACCACAACCGAGTGTAGGAATCGTTCTTGGTGTTCATTGGGGCTATAGATCGACCCAATGGTGAAAATCAGTCCCCCGTATTTGATCCTATAAGCAAGGAGTCTACCCTTCTGCTCAGCAAACTTATGGAGGACCTCTCCTTTAAACGTTTTGGATACCAAAATTGCAACCCCAGCGGTCTTAGTAGTATTGCAGGAGAAGAATTGCGTGGGGAATTTATGGGAGCGCATCCTCTGGCAGTCTTTGGCTAGGAGATGAGTCTCCTGCAGTAGACAAATGTCTGCGTGGGTATACTCCAATAAGGAAAGGACTGCCCTCCTCTTGACAGGGTTATTTAATCCCTTCACATTAAGGGTAACTACTGTGAAAGCCGTCATCTGTGTGGGTAAAACCAAGGTACAAGCAGTGTGTCACGGCCTAAAAGAGGTGGGTGCGGTGTAGACCATGTATAGAAGCACAGCAAGGCTGTGATGACTGGCACAGTAGCACTGGATGGTCCCCGTGTCTCCCCCCAACCCCCCTCAAACATCCCCCAAGCCGCCCACCCTTCCCTTCCCCCTTCCCCAAACTCCCTCCACACCCCAACAAACCCTTCATGCAAACAACCAAGCGCCCTCCTCCCTCTCCCCCCCACAATCCCCTGAAGTCCCAACAAATGTCAGTCCCAGCCATGCCCTCCGGGCACGCCTGTGGTGAGTTACCAGTGTGGACGTCCGGCCACTTACACCCTCTCCCTCTTCTCCCCCACCCTCCAAGACCCGAACCTGCTACTCCAGTAAGGCTGTGGTGTTCTCCCCCCGGAGCGTCATTATGCTGTAGGAGCCACATCACCGTTGGAGGCGTTGCTCCTGGCCGCCTCGGAGACCGCATCCGCCATATTGGCTCTAATGGTGGGCGAGTCCCGTCTTCTGGGGTTGGCAGACCCTCGTCTCCGTGACACCCTCTGCCAACCTTCTCTGGGGCCGCGCCTCCGGCTCGGCGTGGTCGTGTCTTCCTCCTCCGCCGTGATCCCCAGAACCTCACATGTTTCCTGAAGCGATCTGAGTTGATGCATCGTGCCATTCCATCGAAAGATAAGGCGGAAGGGGTAACCCCAGGCATAGGGTGTTTCGTGCTCTCTCAAAGTCCGTGGTGATCTTGAATGACTTCCGTTTTTGAAGAGTGATGGTGGACAGATCCTGATACAGTCCCACAGAGTGGCCACGGAAAGTGAACGCGGATTGTTTCCGGGCCTCAGCCATGATGCGTTCCTTTAGTGGGAAATCTGGGAGGAAGGCCAAAATGTCCGGAGGGGGCGCCATTGCTCGTCGTGGCGGGCCCACTCTGTGCGCTCTATCAATCCTGACCGGGAATTAAGGCTGTTCCCCCAGGTTAGCTCTGAACAAGTCTCTCAGGTAGCCAGCCGTATCTGAGCCTTTATCCGAGGATGGAATTCCTCGGACTCGTATATTGTTTCGCCGAGAGCGGTTCTCAAGGTCCTCATTGTGCATTTGCAGATCTATGTGCTGTTCTCTGAGGCGCAACACCTCCTGTTGCAATAGGACTAACTCCTCATCAAGACAGTGGTTCGTGCCCTCCACCATGGCCACTCGCTCCCCTATCTCTTCCACCTCTCTGCGCACCTCCCGAACCTCACCCGCCACCTCCTGTTTCAGCGTCTGAAAATCGTCTCTGAGGGTGCTGAACAAAGACTCAAGGAATGATCTGGTGACCGGCGGTTCCCCTCCAGTCGCACCCTGCGATCCTCCAGCAGGGCTCGCTGATAGCTGCCCCCTATCTCCTCTTTGCTGGGATCTACTGAGCATGTCGGGGAGAGTGCGTTCTCCCCGCTTGGCGCCTCTGCCCGACGCCATCTTGGATTGAGTGCGGGCCAGTTCTCCCGTCCCATCTACTCGACGTGTCTCGATCCCACGGTGGTGTCCTAAGTCAGATAGGGGACTGGTGGTTGTCACCGGCAACTGCTCCGAGCACAGTCTGGGGATAGCGCCTCCGGATCAGTCACGTTGGGCTCCAGACGTGGTCGCTATGACGGGATGCTCACTCCTCCCATAGGCCCTGCCGATTTCCGTCTGTCGCGGGCTCCACTAGGCACGGGTGGTATCACCGGCGGGCGTCTCCTCCTTCTGCCCCCGGCTACTCCTGAAGGGAGAGGCGCTGTGGGTCCCTCCGGTACCGTGCAAGACCCCCCAGCCGCAGTCGCCAACAGAGGCCTCTCAGGGCAACTCCGCCATCTTCCACCTCCGTCTAGCTCCGTGGTGCGTCACGGAGCCAGTGGCCAAGAATCGCTCCAGATTTGACAATACAAGCCGCGTGCCCACCAAGGACGCCGGATTTTCTTTGGACCTAGGCGTCCACTGAGCTGGGGAGTCCCGTCACCGGAGGGGCCGGGGAGGGAGGGCTCCGCGCGAGGCTTCGGGCCCACTCCCTTGCTGCTTCGACACTCTCCCGGTGGGCGGTCATGCGAGTAGGCTGGGACTCATGCGCCGCTCCCAGCTGTTCCCGTGGGGCTGACTCGGTGGTCCCCTCAGGCACTCAGGATCCCTCGGGCGTGGCGTTGTAGTATCTCCTCCGGCTGCACACTCCAAGCGGCAATGGGCGCGGCGTGCGTCCGGCCGACGTGCTCTGGGGTCAGCCTCCTCCTCTTCACGCTTCCCGGGCCGGACCTCCAACACCGTCCGACGGGTTATCCTGAGGCTTAACGGAGGCCAGAACTCGACCAGTGTCTTCTCTTCAGGTTCCTCCGCTTCTCCCCGTGCTGTTAAGCTCCGGTGGGGGGAGAAAAAGCTATATTTCAGCGCTCGGGCCTTGTCTGATCGGGGAGCTGCGAGAAGAAGTGTCCTCTCACTCCGCCATCTTGGCCACGCCCCGAATTGTTAACTTTAAATAAGGATTTAGATTCACTATGCAAGGACTGCACATCCTGAATTTATTTAAAAATAAATACTTGTTCTGCAATACGTTAGGATTGGGTGGAAAGAATATATTTGACATTTAAGGTAGCGTAGAATGAAAAGCTCCCATTGCAGCAAATACTGGTTTAATGGAAGGAGTTGGTTCCGAGTCTAAATTATGTTAAGATTTTTGTTCGAGCTGTCCAAGAGATCCAGGGAAGTAACTGTTTGAGATAAAGCAGTTCATCCGTCAAGTTCTGAGAGCAACGATAAGTTAGCCAGTGAGCTGGCCAGTTCTTGAGAAGTCTCCTTTAGATCATAGGGTTCCTGATTCTAATCTAATTCATATATTGAATCGATCTGATGGTTAACTAAAGGATTGTCCTGAGTAGTGAAGGCCTGTAATGTTGAATTTATTTCCGTTATTGTAGTTCGATAATGGGCACATGACAGATTGGCACTTGCATTTGTTGATCCCGCGTTTAATACGCTGGTAGTTGACTAAGGATTGGGATTAGAATGAGTCGTTATTTTAGGTGCTGATACAGAGTAGCGACTGCCACTTTTGAGGAAGAGTGGTTGAAATATTGTGGTATAGTTAAAACTTGTTACTACTGAGGAACCTACTTCCAAGGGTGAGTTAGAGCCAGAGTTTCATTTTGATTGATCCTTAGTTGGAGCCTGTGTATTGATATTTTTTATTTATTTTTAGGAGTTTGCCTTCAGAGAATTGGAGAGGAGCCTAATCAAATTATCTGAGCCCTCCCTATCACATGGATTTAAGCAGGGTGTGAGTGCAAGAGGCTTTGAAAGTTGTTGGCCAGGTACCTTATTCATACTTTCCTTGCGTTTGTCGGCCTGGGCAGATAGAAAGATTTAAAGGATCTTGTTCTCATGTTGTTACTTGCCAGCCAATAGATGTGAAGTGTTTGATTGCTAGAGGGCCGGCTAAAAAAAGCCAACCAGTTACCTTCGAATAAAGATAAATGAAGCACGCAATACAGGGAAATGGAGAACACAGTGGTTAGCAGTAGAGGCAAGTTGGAAAGTTAACTGTTTAGTATTCCAAGAAGTGAAGGTCCGATGAAGTCAAAATTCACAAAGTGGCCCGGAACCCTACACTTGGTGCCTGACTGCCAGCACCAACTACCACCCACTTATTAGATTCATGGGGAGTCTGGTGGGTCCCCAGCAGGCAATGAACTAAACACTACAGCTGGCACTTGTGCACCTACTGCCAGCTCCCAGTTGACCGGTGTCTGTGTCTGGGGAACTCTGTCGGCAAGGTCTTGAGACCAGCGTCTGGCACCTTATCTCAGAGTGCAGTCCTGGTACCCTAAAACTCTGGGACACTGACTCTGGGATGACAACAGCCCCTCGCGGCGGGATGCCTGGCTTTCACCTTGTGGATACCCTGCCGGGGTTATCTCACAGGGGAATACCAGGACAGGTTCCCTAAGCAAGCGTCGGGAAACCCACTGCGGGTAGCTGTGCGCTATATAAGCTCAAATACATTTACATTTACATGTGGGGATTCCTAAGCACCTAGGTGCAAAGGTGCGAAGTGCCTGAGTTCCTGCGCCGCACCAGGTAGGTTATCTGGTAAGTTCTGGGATTCCCAGGGGATCCCCAGGGGCCATAGGACTCATCCGAGCCCGTTCAACCTGGCCCTGGCATTTGGAACTAGGATGGATTCTCTGAACCGAGTCGCATCATCCCGTGCGGTCTGAGAGCAAGATGAGTGGGTGTTGTCCGTAAACAACTGAATACTCTTAATCAGAGTATTCAGCATAATCTTAAACGGAATTACTCTTAATCAGATGTCCTCAAAATACCAGAAAAAATTAAGGCTGGTCGTGGAACTTTATAAATATTACTTGCCTGTCGCATTGACCAAGGAGATGACATCCCTTGTATATACAACAACAAAAAGAGAGGCAGGGAGAGATAAGGAACCACTCGAAGTCCCCGGTTAAGTTTATGCAAACAAGAAAAGAGTGTTCTATGGTACACAAAGAACCACACATGGAGCAAAGAAAAATACCACTGGCCTCACTCGGGTCAGTTAAGAAAGCCCTCACTCACGAACCTGGTTGATGACATGCTTCATCATCAGGCCCCACTGAAGAGGCCGAGTGCCTCTCCAGTGTGCTGCGACGCCAGGTGAAATGAAATGAAATGAAATGAAATGAATGAATGAATGAAATTAAAAAGGGTTTTATTAAGCGCGGCTGCTGCCCTGAGGCGCCCAGGCGCTAGCAAACGGAGTCAATACCCTCCAATGAGAACAAGCAAGGGGTTAGCCTGATTTATTGAAAAGAAAAGTTTTAAGCTGTTTACGGAAGGTCGTCAAGTTAGGATTGGATCTTAGCTGAAGAGGGAGTGAGTTCCATAACTTGGCTGCAGTTGTAAGAAAATGAGCGACCTCCAGCTCTGGATCTCCGAATCTGAGGGACTACCGCCAGAAAGGTGTTGAGAGAACGGAGCTGTTTTTTGGGTCGATGAGGGGTGATCAACGTTTGGTTGATTGCAGGGCTGGATTTCCATTACTCTTGATGGGAGATGCACATAGATTTGAACTCAATTCTCTCCCTAACAGGGAGCCAATGCATGGCCTTCAGCCCAGGTTTCACCGATGTTCTACGTGGCAGGCCAAGCAATGTACGTGCTGCACAGTTCTGGATCCGCTGGAGTTTTTGCAGGCAGTAGTCAGGTGCTCCTAGATACAGGTAGTTACTGAAGTCCAGAAGGGACTGGATGAGACCCTGCATAACTATCTGCTTGGCCTCAAAAGGTAGGAGCGGGAGGATTTTTTTCATCATCCTGATAAGGCCAAAGCAAGTCGCAGACAACTTAGTTGCTTGGATGTTAAAGGTCAGGGTTTTGTCCAACCACACCCCAAGACTTTTTATATTGTCTCTGGGTGTGGGGGGCGCGCCCAAGCGAACGGGCCATAGCAGCTCCAGAGTGGAGGGGACTGATGGATCCATAAGCATCAGCTCGGTCTTATCACCGTTAAGCTTGAGGCACGACTGCGTCATCCAGCTCTTGATCTGTTCAAGGCAGGTTGTCAAGCTTGTTTGTGGCTGATGGCAGTTCTTTTGCGCAAGAGAGACCACTAGCTGAGTATCGTTCGCGTAAAAGATGATCTTAATACCATAAGGACGGACGATCTCAGCCAGTGGTCTCATGTACGCATGAAATAGCGCAGGGCTCAAAGATGAGCCCTGCGGGACCCCACAGCCCAGCGGCCAGCTCGCAGAGACAGAGGCTCCTTCAAAAACTTGGAAGGTTCTGTCGCTGAGAAAGGACTTGAACCAGGACAAGGCTCCTCCTGATATTCCCACACTGTGAAGACGGCTTAAAGGGATTTTATGGTTCACCGTATCAAACGCTGCGCTCAGATCAAGGAGGATCACTGCCACTGATCCCCCCCCCCCCCCCCCTCCCCCCTGATCCAAGATCCGCCTGGCTTCATCTGTGACCGCCATCAAAGAAGTCTCCGTCCCATGTTTGGGCGGAAACCCGTCTGAGTAATATCAAGCAGATGGTTACTCTTGAGAAAATTAATAAGATGGGTATTAATATGCTTCTCGGGGATTTTGCTTACCCAGGGGAGCAAAAAGATCGGGCAGTAACTATTGAGGTTGCTGGGGTCGAGGGTGGGTTTTTTCAGGAGTGCTCGTACCATAGCGTGTTTCCAGGCAGGTGGTACTATACCAGTCGCTATGGAGGAATTCAGTATCTCCAAGAGCGTAGGCAAAATGGCCTGAGTAGCTGAAACCAGCGTATGTGGAGGGGCGGGGTCGCATGGAGAGCCGGACTTTATTTGATGCATCAAAAGCTCGAGTGTTTCTGAGTCCAACTGGGGAAAGTGGTCCAAGATGTTTTGATGGGAGTCCTCAGCATTTGTAGCAAGTTGTGGTCTTTGGGTAGGGGATCTGGGTCCATGTCTGGAAAGGATGAATTCATTTTATTCACCTTATGAAAAAAGAAATCTGCCAGATCATTGCACCGGGAGAGTGGGTTATGGTTGACAGCTGAGGGTGGTGGGAGCGTGGTCAGACTTTTTACTGTTTGATACATCTCTTTAGGTTTGGATCTGGCCAGCATGATTTTCTCCTTGTAGAAGGCTGATTGTGCTAATTTTATTTCGGATTTGTAGGCTCTAATAGCCTCCCTGTAGGTAGCTTTGTCCGTGGCATCATAGCCCAGACGCCACTTCCTTTCCAACCTCTTACATAGAAGCTTGTTACCTCTAAGTTTTTCCGAATACCAAGGCGCTGTTTTCCGGTGTCTTTTTTGGCTGGTGGTACAAAGGGGAAGTACAGTGTCAAGTGATTTCTTAATCCAATTATCATATTCCTTATTATCGGAGGGGGGATCACCGGTAAGTGAAGGCCTGGAGGTTGTAAGAATGCTAGTCCATTGGTCCAGACGTAGTCTGTGCCAGTTTCTCATTCTTTGCGAGGTAGGTTTAATGGAAGGAGGGTTGTGAGTGGTCCAGGTGATCGGAATCAGAAAGTGATCAGTCCAGGGAAGACGAGTAATGGGTCCCACCTTGAGATGTGCGCAGTTGCTGAAAACGGGGTCTAAAAGGTGGCCTTTGACGTGAGTGTGGGAGGGGACAAGTTGTTCCAGCTGAACTGCGGCTAAACTGGCCGTCAACTCTACGGCGAGATTATCCGTAATTTTGTCAAAGTGTATATTAAAGTCGCCAAGTAGCGTGAAGTTTGACGGGGAGGTAACCACTTCTGCCACAAAGGAGGATAGCGCAGTAGGGAATTGTTTAACTGGGCCAGGGGGGCGATAGATGAGTGCCCGTAAAACTGTGATTGGGAGAGAATTCAATGACAAAAGGCATGCTTTCCCAGTCAGCGATGGTCTCCAAAGAACAGCGACATGTGTAAGTGTCTTTGTAGATAATTGCGAGCCCCCCATGAATGCGGTCTGCGCGGGCTATCTGGTAGCCTGGTGTGAGGGCTTGTACCAGGTCCGGCTCAGAGTCTTGAGTTAACCATGTTTCAGTCCGGAAGACTGCGTCAGGCGTGTATTCATCCAGTAAAAGGGACATTTCCAGACTGTGTTTGGGCAAAGACCTACAGTTTAAAAAGACAATTTTATAGTCTCGCGAATAGTCCTTGATCGGCGAAGTAATAAGTTCTGTATTACAATAAGGGCAGAGTAGTGGGACCTCTGAGGGGTGGAAGGAGTGGCAGCAGCTTGTTACAGGGGTCCGCAGTTTATAAAGAGACCCTATGCTGTAGTGCCTCCTCAGTCCCAGTGAAGGGGCAGGGTTTGTGGCCTGTTGCCCGTGGCCCCGGTATGCCGCGGACGGGCGCAGATGGGCTTGCCTTTGGCTCGCCGCCGGCGCACCCGCTGCGCGGACGGGATTCGGAATTAATTTTATAGGGCAGAGGAAGGTAGGAGGCAGCCAACCGCTGGTGTGCTAGCCCGATTTCCGCCCCAAGATGGCGCCCGGCCCTGTCTCCGCCCGTGTCAGAGCCTAATCGTCTGACCAGGGGGCAGGATTCTAGAATGCAGCGAGGAGCAGTGGCTGTTTCCCGTAGGAATAGTGAACTAAGTATTCTAGTCACAGGTAAAATCGTGACTTTTTAAAAGTATCATAGCAATGTAGCCCCCGGCTTCCGCCTCAGGGGAAAGTATTATACCAATCTGTGCGCGAGCGTTTCAGCGCAACTTAAATACTTGCAGAGGGTGGGGTCTACTGCGGAGCAGGTTTTTTTGTGAGTACAGGCGTGAAGTGAAACTAATTAGTGGTTGTGAAAGATAAAAATGTCTTAAGTGTTTCAAAAAATTATTTATTACTTGATCACTGGGACATAATTAAAATATAGTGTTGGAAAATAGTCCAAAATTAATTGTTTGGTTTATTCCTGAAACTTCTACTATCAGTCAACATGTTTCTGCCTTAAAACGGTGTAAGTTTACCAGGCATTCGTCAGGACATAAAAGTGGACTAAACCGTGGCGGTATGAGCACCCTAAGGCTCAGCCTGACCTAGGGACGTGAATGTTAAAAGTGAAAAAAAGTGCAATGGAAAAGAGCTTGCTCCTTCCCGGTTACTCCTGGTTTAGGAGGCTTACCGATTTAAGGTTACTGCACTTGTATGGTAAATGCGATCGTCACCATGGGTCACGGGAGGGGGGTGGTAGCGTATTTGGCACACCGCCCTTGACGCCAGGCACCCACTCAGAACCTACAGCACCCTTGACCGGACCCCGACGAGGGTGCTGCAGGCACATTATAGCCTATATTTTTATACACTTAAATACATTTTTGTCACTTTTTGTTACTTACACAAAACTTTTAAGTTACAAATTAGTGAAACGTGAGTAAGGTGGGGAAGTTGTGCCCCCGTCCTGAAGGAGCCCATGCTCCGAAACAAGTCGACGCACACATGAGGTACTGTCCATTAATACGACAGATCAAACCTCGCACTTCACTTCTTTTAGTAGTACCAGCCCGGGGTTGTGAATAAAGTTTTTTCCAATACACCCACGAGCCAGGTATCTTTTTAACTCTTCACTAAATCCCACCAGTCACATAAGTATCCCTATCACTTGCACCACATGCACCACACATAGCCATTACTATAAGTACTCCCGCGTAGTCGTAGGTCGTAGCACACCGCATCTCTCTAGAGGGGTGCGAAGACCCCTATGATCAAGCATGACACCAAGGGGCCTTTTGGTGTGTGAGGGTTTTTAAAAAAAAAAACTAAGTGCTCCCACACCACCATGGGTAACACTTTCCTTAGTCACTGTCAGTTGCTTTTCACCGGCATCTTCCACGGAAGGCTCTTTGCCGTCCCCACGGCCAAAATCCTCGAACCCTTCTTTCCGTGGCTCGCGGCTGGCTTCTACACCAGCCTCTCCACCTATACCTCAGGCCCCTCAGGTCCCTCATTCCTCTGTGGATCCTCCTCTATGCCGGGGCTGGCTGGTTCCCCTGGACTTGGGGATGGACGGCTGAGTCTGCAACCGTCACCCACGGAGAAATTGCTTTCACCTCCGCGGCGCCCTACTGAGGCCAGTTTTGCCTTTGTTCTGGCTATTTCCACGACTGCTGATATTCTGAGGATAGGTGAACCCCTCAATCCATTTGCTACAGACAACCTCTTGGAGATTCTCCACCTGGGCTCTGATGGATGGGAGTTGTTCCTTCCTTTTGAAGCGTCACTCCATAATTCTCCTATGGGGTCTTTGGGGCTCCCTGCCACGGGCGATCTGGTACCTCGGGCACTTCTGCACCGCCATTGTCCTACTCTGCACAACCCGGTCTGTCTTTCTTTCCACCCTTCTACTCCAGGCACTCTACTGTGAAATACCTTTCCGTGTTTACCTGTGGTGTTGTTCCCTCCGTCTCGGGAGGCCCGGTGGTTAGATTCTTGGGGACATAATGTCTTTGCTTCTTCCAGTGTTGCCGTGAGGGCGCTTAACACTTTGTGCGTGCTGACCAGGGCTTCTTCTAGCCCTTGGGATTCTGTGGAGTCCCTGCTTTCTCATGTCTCTCATGAGGGTGCCTGTGCTGATCTGCGGGGCCATGTGTTGGATGGTAGAGAGTTGGCCGCGTTTATTCTTCGTGCAGCTTTGGATGTTGCCGATGCTATTGGCCGTGCTATGGCTACTTCTGTGGCTCTCCGTCGCCATGTTTGGCTACGCGATGCTGTTTTTCCTGAAAATATTAGAGCACGTCTGGTCGACCTCCCTTTTGACAGGGTCCTGCTGTTTAATACTCATGCAGACTCCGCCATTCTGCGTCTTCTTGCGGGGCTCCGTCCTCCTACTCCCCAGTAAGTTGGTTTGCTGATCCTCCGAGTCTTGGTGGGAGGCGTTATCCCACTTGCTCCTGGTATTTGTTTTTTGGAGTGGCTGTTACACTTTCTGTGAGGGTTAGTGTGTCCTCGGGGTCCTTGGTTGGCCCCGCTCTTCAGTTGGCTGCTGGTCCAGCCCCCTTTTGTTGGTGCGCCTGTGCTTTCCTGCTGATTACGAAGACTTCTTTGGTTTCTGCCACAGGTTTATGATTTTGTCCTCTGATGCAGGATTGTTTTTTCCCTAAGAGTGGTTTCCATGCTTTCCTGGGACGTGTCCTGCCCTATTTGGGGTACATGTAGCTATTGTATAGCCCTGTCTTACATGGGGAGGGTTGGACTCCTCCTTGTGTGTTCGCTGCCCTTCCTGGTGTGGCTGTATTACAATGGTGTGGTCTTTGGCCCTTACTGGGGCATGGCTTGGCCCTACGGCGTTGGGCCACGTTGTTTTGCCCTTGCCTGCCGTTTCCTGTTTTGGCGGCCTGGTCTGTCCTACTAGTTTCTCTTCTTCTTTTCTAGCTGATCACACTGCTTCGTGGATCCGTTCTGTCCGGGGCGGTCCCCTTTAGGGGTCGTTCTTGGCGGTTTACTGGCCTTGCCGTTGTTTTGAGCCCGACGTGGTCCGAGCGTTAAGTTTCGTAGTGTAGGCAGCGGCTGGCTGCCCCGTCTGCTTTTCTGTTCTGTGGCTGGATGCCTTGGCGGGGGCCCTGACGCTCGCGCTTCTGTCCTGCGGGGCCATTGTGAGATTACATTCTTATTCCTGCTTATTGCCGAGGCGCCGTTCTGTCTTGTCTTCAGGCTGTGATGGGCTCGACTGCCCTAGTCACTGGGTATATTTCCCGGTGGAGGGCTTTGCCGTGCTTCTGCCTCTTCTCCTTGGACTCTTCTTCCTCTGCGTTGTCTGTACCTTTGGGGCTTCCGGTGGAGGTCCCTGGTTTGTCGATTGGGCTTGGTGTTTTGGCCTCCTTTGTATTACCCATGCTTCTCCTGTTGGTGAAGGCTGGGTTGCCTTTTTTGTCATTCTCATACATTCCCTGTGGGGCAGGTGTTCTGTAGTAGGGGATCTCTGTGTATAGTCCTAATCTAGTGAATAGTCCCGCCCATGTGCGTGGACCCCGGCAATCAAAAATAATCTCTTAAGTTGTCAAAATAATGCAGAAACTGCAAAGACACTTAAGAGAGAATTTAAAGACAAATAATGCAGCCTATATCCACAGGCTACACTGTCCAGTACTTCAACTAGAAAATTCCACCAAAAAACACCACACACAACACAGCCTGCCAGTTTCTACCATAGAGAAACTTGCCTCCCCCAGTCAAAGACTCTAGAATGATAGAGAGGAAGGTAGGGACAGACAAGCCCCATAGGCTGCCATTATGTGGCTTAAATAGGATACTGTGCCTTTAAGAGAACTTTCCAGAACTTCTCCCAGTATCCCAGAATGCATAGCAGGTCCCTCTACTTTCAGTTCTTTTTTCCGGCTCCTGCTTACAGGACCCTGGCATTGAGCTCTCCCTTTTTCAAGGGTTTATTGGATATTTTGGCACTTTTGAGTTCTAAAAGTGTTGCAGTTTACTTCTTGGTGTTTCTCTTTCTCCTTTTTGTGCTGTTTTAGGCGTTTTAGGGCTCTAAAATGCCTGGCCTTTTTGATAAGTGCCCAGCATGTGGGAGGAAGAAGGCCAAGAGTGATCCCCATGATGTCTGCATCGTGTGCCTCCCTGAAGATCATGTCCCTGAGGATTGTGTCATCTGCCAGCAGTTTTCTGCTAGGACTCTGAGGGACAGGCTGAAGATCAGGCTTTCTGGCCTTGAGGAGAGGCGTCTGCAGGCTGCAGGTGGGTCGAGGCAGGCTGGGAAGGCTCCCTCTGCCTCTGCTGAGGCCTCTGGGGGGCTCCCCAGGGGCAGGGAGTCCAGCAAACGGTCCCGGTCTCCGTCGGCGTTGATTGCTTCGACGACGTCGAGAGGGATGACGGCGGTGTGCTCTCCTTCTCCCCGGGGCTCCGGGTCGAGAAGACGTGACGCCGTCGAAGCCACCGTCTACGTCTTCGTCGACGTCGAGGTCTTCCTACCGACGCCGAAGGCGGAGTGACAAGCATCGACGCTCGCCGTCGAGGCGACACAGACGATCGCCGTCGAGGCGACATCGACGCTCGCCGTCGAGGCAATACCGTCGATCGTCGTCGAAGCACCGGTCGACGTCGAGGGGCTCCTCAACGTCGAGAGCATCAAGGAGACGGCGACGTTCGTCGTCTAAGACGGAACGCTAGACGTCGAGGAGGCGGCGTACGACGTCGCGGAAGAAGAGGTCGACGTCGAGGACAAGAGGGTCGACGCCGAGGAGACGGCGGTCGACTCCGGAGTCGAGGAAGCGGCATTCGACGCCAGATAAGCGACGCTCTGCATCGAGCAGACAGCGGTCAGCGTCTAGGAGTCGGTCAGCCTCTCCAAAACGGCGCAAGAGGGATTCTAGTCCCAGAAGTCACGCAAGTGGAGGACGCAAGAGGAAGCGGTCACCTGCTGATGGGGCTGGCTCTCCGCACCCTTCGCCTAAGGGGTCACCGGGCTCGGTGTACTCAGAAGTGTACACACCTTCTCGGCCTAGGACTCCGACCCCTCCTCCGGTTCCTAAGGAGGATCCTCCACCCAAACCTCCACTCCCTTCAGGAGACCCTCCACCACCTCCGGTCCCTCCGCATGGGCCCGCCCCGCAACCGAAGCTTCCTCCACCGAGGTCCACTTCCTCTGCCGTCTCTGCCTGTTCTTTCGAAGGGGACCCCTAAACCGAAACCCCGTGAGGAGCCGAGGAAGACCCCTCCACGTAAACTGACGGCGCGGCTGCGGGCGGGCAGGTCTCGCTCTCGCTCTAGGAGAAGGGAGAGGTCTCGACGCAGATCATCCACGAGGTCGAGACGCCGCCATAGGAGGCGCGAATCTCGCTCACACACGAGGTCCTCTGGGACCAGGGATTATTCTCCTACCCTATCGGGGTCACCGGACACGAGAGTGTCCCCGATAGATGACCTGGTGGCGTTCCATGACGTCCTTTTAAGGGGCGCTGCGAAGCTGGGCATATCCCTGACGGTGCCTACTCCGAAGACGTCAGTCATTTTTGAGACTTTACATCAAAAACACCTGTCTCGTCCTCTCCTGCCTCTGGTGCCGGGCCTGGAGGAATCGGCTATGGCCCTGTTTCTCACCCCTGCGGTGACGAGGGCGGCTCCATCGAGGTTGCTGAAGAAATACCGGGCTCCGAATTCGGATCCGGCCTTCCTGAGAACGGAACCCCCTCCTGACTCTGTCATTGTGACGGCGGCCCGCAAGCAGCATGCCACCACTCCGTCCTCCACGGTCCCCCCGGATAAGGAGTCCAGGTGGATGGATTCGGCGGGGAGGAAAGTCTGTGGAACCTCCGCTACCTCCATGAAAGCTGCGAGTGCCACGGCGCTAATGGGCCGATACAACCGCGCCCTCTGGGACTCCCTCGAGAGGTTTGCAGAACATTTACCTCGGGAGAAGCTTGAGGACTTCATGGAAGTGCTGAGTGAGGGGATGCTGGTGGCGAACCACATTATTAGCGCTGCAGCGGGCTCTTCCCTGTTGGCTGCTCACGGATTTTGCCATGGAGTCAACCAACGACGCCACGCATGGCTCCGGCTTACGTCCTTGAAACCGGACGCACAGCAGAGGGTGGCCAACCTACCATTCTCCGGTGAGACCCTCTTCGGCAAGCATGCGGACGATGAGATGGCCCGCATGAAGGCGGAGGCCGAGACGCTAACGGCTGTGGGCTTGGAGAAGCCTAAAGAGACCAAGAAGACGTACCGCCCTTTCCAACGGCGGTTCGGCAGGCAAGGCTGAGGACGGGGCCAGGCTTCGGGGCAATCGCAACAGCAACACCAGTTCCGTAAGCCGTTCCAGAAGCGCCAGAAGGGCACGGGAGTCCAGCAGTCGGCCCCAGCGCCCTAGGGCCAGGCTGGGTCTAGGCCCTAGGAACCTACTTCCCCCGGATCTGTTACCCACTCCGGTGGAGAAAAATTACTCAGGACAAGTGGGTGCTGAATATTGTTTGCAATGGATACAGTCTGCGGTTCACCAGCCCTCCTCCAGCAATTCCCCCGGTCAGCTCGCAGTTTCAGCTGCGCGAGCTTCAGGCGGAAGCGGATATCCTGTTGAGGAAAAGGGTGATAGAAGACGTACCTCTGTCTCAGAGAGGAAGAGGACTGTACTCCAGGTTCCTTCTGGTTCGCAAGAAGGACAAGAACGAGTTCAGGCCCATTCTGGACTTGCGACAGGCAAACAAATGGATTTGCAGGGAAAAGTTTTGCATGCTGTCGTTGCATCAGATTTACCCTCAGTTGCAACGGGGAGACTGGCTATGCGCTATAGACCTACAGGATGCTTACTTCCATGTGCCCATTGCACACAAACACAGGAAGTTCCTGCGGTTCCAAGTCGGCACCAATCACTATCAATACACAGTACTCCCATTCGGACTGCAGTCTGCGCCGAGAACATTCTCGAAGTGCATGGCGATGGTAGCAGCACACCTGAGGAAAAACAAGGTGTTCGTCTACCCGTACTTGGACGATTGGGTGATCAAGGCATCCTCCTTCGCGGAAGCGCGAGCACACTTCCAGAAGACGTGCGTTCTTTTGAGCAAACTGGGGCTGCACATCAACATGGCCAAGTCTGTCCCGACTCCGGTCCAATGCATACAGTACTTGGGAGCCTCCATCAATACGCTGTCAGCAAGCGTGTCTCCTTCGGAAGAGCGACGATTATCACTACTTCGGAAGGCTCAGGCTCTTAGGACAACTCCATCTACAACAGTGAGGACGGTGTCTTCTCTACTGGGATCGATGGCCTCTTGTATCTTCCTGACGCCACACGCACGGCTGCACATGAGACCGCTGCAGGAGTACTTGGAGGACCAGTGGGATCAGAGGAAAGGATCTTGGGACGACAAGATTCGACTGTTGCTGCATGCTCTTCAGTCTCTGAAGTGGTGGTGTTCGGCGGAGAATCTCCTCAGAGGGGTTCCCTTTCACAAGGACATTCCCACGCAGACTGTCGTGACGGATGCTTCTCTCCTGGGATGGGGAGCGCACTCCGGGACTCTACAGATTCAAGGTACATGGTCGCCGATGGAGGCCACGTATCACATCAATTTCCTGGAACTCAGGGCTGTTCACTTGGCGCTGAAGGCCTTTCTTCCGTCCTTCCAGACCAACTCTCTGCTTGTACAGACTGACAATACCACCACGATGTATTACCTCAACAAGCAGGGGGGCTCGAGATCACGCACTCTGTCACAGGAGGCGCAGACAATCTGGCACTGGCTCCTAGACAGAGGACTGACGATAACGGCCACCCATCTACCAGGTGTGCAGAATGTTCAGGCAGACGCACTGAGCAGACTGGTTCAGGAAAACCACGAATGGGTCATAAACGACAAAGTACTAGGAGAAGTCTTCGCAAGGTGGGGAACTCCAGACGTAGATTTGTTCGCCACCGCCGAAAACAGCAAGTGCAGAGACTTCGCCTCCAGGTACTTCCAGCAAGGGACGCTGGGGAATGCGTTATGGATCAACTGGCCAAACAGCTTTCTGTACGCCTTTCCTCCCATTCCCCTGATTCCGGCAGTGCTCATCAAGCTGGCCCGGTCCAGGGCTCGGATGATACTCATCGCCCCGGAGTGGCCCAGGCAGTGGTGGTTCACGGACCTACTTCACCGGTCTCTCCTTCCTCACATTCGGTTGCCGTGCAGGCCGGACCTTCTCACGAAGTTCGGGGGACGGATGTTACACCCCAACCTCTCGTCTTTGAGTTTGGCGGCATGGCTCCTGAGATAGTGCAATATGGCCATCTGAATCTGCCCGATGATTGCATGGACATACTGAAGGAGTCTAAAAGACCTTCCACTCGGACTTCTTATGCTTACAAGTGGAAGAGGTTTTGTATCTGGTGCCAGTCTAAGAACCATGACCCTACCACCTGTAAGGAAGATGTCTTCCTCCCTTACCTTTTACACTTGGCGCAGTCTGGCCTTAATGTGCATTCCATTAAGGTTCATCTGGCTGCATTGACGGCCTACAGGAAATGCCCTTCACAGACTTCCTTTTTCCAGATCCCTGTGATCAAAGACTTTCTGGAAGGGTTGAAGAAAGTATTCCCTCCTGTCAGGCTTCCCTCGCCTTCATGGGATTTGAATGTGGTGCTGTCCAGGTTGATGAAGGAACCTTTTGAACCTATTCATAAGGCTTCGCTGCAGCACCTGTCCTGGAAGGCGGCGTTCCTCGTGGCCATTACATCGGCCCGCAGGGTGAGTGAAATTCAGGCGTTGTGTTGTAATGAACCTTATACTGTATTTCATGCTGCTAAGGTTGTTATGCGTACTCACCCTAAATTTCTTCCCAAGGTTATTTCTGATTTTCATGTCAACCAGACCATAACTTTGCCTACGTTTTTTCAGAACCCTTCATCCCCAGCGGAGAGGTCTCTCCATTCCCTGGATGTTGGGAGGGTGTTGAAATTTTATCTGGATAAAACCAAAGATATTCGTAGGTCTGACCAGTTGTTCATCAATTATGGATCGGTCAGGACGGGTCTTGCGACCTCTAAGCAGTCCATCTCTAAGTGGATTGTGTCCTGCATACAATTGTGTTATCAAAAGGCTAATAAGACCTTAGGAGGTAAGCCTAAGGCTCATTCCACCAGGGGCAAAGCTGCCACGACGGCTCTGCTCCGTAACGTGCCGATTGCTGAAATCTGCAAGGCAGCCACTTGGAAGTCGGTTCATACCTTTGCTAAACATTACTGCCTGGATACTGACGCCAGGGCAGATGCTCAGGTTGGGCAGGCTTCGCTGCGGAATTTGTTCGCACAGTAGTGGCGTTATGTGTTTATTCTCCACCGCCGCTTTGGTGTGGGGATGGGCTTGCCATTCTATTCACTAGATTATGACTATACACAGAGATCCCCTACTACAGAAGGAGTAGTTTCTGTCCTGTAACTCCAGTTCTGTAGTAGGGGTATCTCTGTTATAGTCATAAGCGCCCGCCCTCCTCCCCGGTGGAGATATTTCATCATGTAAGGAATGCGACAGGTCTGGCGTGCTTCGCCTTCAAAAAGAACTGAAAGTAGAGGGACCTGCTATGCATTCTGGGATACTGGGAGAAGTTCTGGAAAGTTCTCTTAAAGGCACAGTATCCTATTTAAGCCACATAATGGCAGCCTATGGGGCTTGTCTGTCCCTACCTTCCTCTCTATCATTCTAGAGTCTTTGACTGGGGGAGGCAAGTTTCTCTATGGTAGAAACTGGCAGGCTGTGTTGTGTGTGGTGTTTTTTGGTGGAATTTTCTAGTTGAAGTACTGGACAGTGTAGCCTGTGGATATAGGCTGCATTATTTGTCTTTAAATTCTCTCTTAAGTGTCTTTGCAGTTTCTGCATTATTTTGACAACTTAAGAGATTATTTTTGATTGCCGGGGTCCACGCACATGGGCGGGACTATTCACTAGATTATGACTATAACAGAGATACCCCTACTACAGAACTGGAGTTACAGGACAGAAACTACTCCTTCCTCCACAATGCTGAGGTTCTCTTCAGCTTAGGTCCTGTGACTCATCTCCTGGTGCGGTGGCCAGGCTATTTTTCCCTGTCCCTGTGACTGGTCCCCTGCTGGGGGGGTCTTGCGCTCCTCTGAGCGAGAGAGGTCTTCTCGCAGACCCTCCTCCCCTTTGGGTATGTCTAGGGTATCTGTTCTATGTTAAGAAATCTGCGGCTAGTAGTCTCTATCAGATGTACGAGTTACTTACCTTCGGTAACAATGTATCTGGTAGAGACGATTCTAGCTGCAGATTCCTTCATGACCCGTCCTTCCTCCCCGTTTCTGCAAGAACCCTTCTCTGTCTTCTACACACGCCTGCTTCAGGACAGCGTTCCTCTGCGAGTGCCTTTTTCTTACTCCCTCCCTAGGAGTATGCTAGCCTAGTTGTCATTGTTGTTGCTCCATTCCTTCTTTCTGGTGATTAGTGGAGTGGTGTGGCTCACTGGTTAGAGGCGGCAGACCCGGAAGCAGATAACGGCCCGGGACCAGTGTTCAATTCCAGACGCGGCAGGGTCGTGGACCAGGGTCAGCGGACTCGATAATTCTCACCTCGGTGCCTACTCTAACCAGGGATCACACTCGGCAGCTCTGGGCATTAGCTTGCCTCATCTCTACAACGGCCCCCCACATTTGCCGGGGATGCCTGGTTTCACCTTGGAGATACCCAGTAGGGTACATCTCACAGGGATAGCCAGGACGGGTTCCCCAGCGGTCTACAGCGCCACGATGCCTCAGGGCAGCAGTGCGCTTTACAAGACCACATACATTACATTACATTACATTACATCGGGTGACAAATGCCTGGGTGCTTCGGTGCCCATGCATTTGGTCTCCAATGTAGGGTTAGTTTGTGCCCTGCTTCCTTGTGTTGCTTGCACTTCTGACGCTTACAGTCCTCGGGGTTGAGGTCCCCAGGCTGGGTCTTGACCCTTGATTCTTTTAGGGACATTCCCCCCCCCCCCCACACACCGGCTGGTGTTGTTGGGGGATGAATTGTCATTGCTCTGCCATTCTGGCCTTGGACCCCTTCTTGGCTCCTGTCGGTAGTTACAGACTTCTTCTGCTGTGCCCTTTATCACATGATTTCTGCCTCCAGGGAGGCTGTTTTGTTGGTTGCAGGCTTGCTTGCGGTAGCTGCGCTCTATTCTTTCATTCCTTGACTTGGTGCCTTAGTGCCTGGCACTATTCTGGATGGTGCTGTTCCTCACCTTTCATTTCTTTCCCTTCTGTATAGTTGGGTTTTCACACACTGTTCCAGTATTCTCATAGTTTAGTTTGTGATGGCTCCGCGTTGTGGCGTGCAAAAGTTCTCTGAAGAAACCCAACGTAGGCGCTCCGGGGTGGTACTTATGTATCCTCGCTGATGTATGAACGCGGACGACGTCAGGGCGGAGTCGCGTGGTGCCGTCCCCCGGCGCGCAGAGATGCTGTGGCAGAAAGGTTTTCCGGATCCTATCTCTCGCCTGGGGATAGTTCTACGTGAAGGAATCTGCAGCTAGAATCGTCTCTACCAGATACATAGTTACCGAAGGTAACTCGTAAATTAGATGGAAGTATGTGCATTATCATATATTCATAGAATTACACAATACTGTCACAATGGTTGAACCGTTTATCTTCTTCACCATTCTTGTATTGCTGTTAACAATGCTTTGTTTCCTTCTGCCACGAATTTCAGCTCATGTTTTTTTAGACAAGAATACTATTGCTGAAATGTTTGAAAACATGCAAATGTGGCTGGCCAACAAAAGTTAGCACAGGCTCAGTTGCGCACAACTTATTATAAAATTCTAATGATCAAACCTTTTTTATAAACATTTCAACACATATTTTTATTCATATGTACGTTGTAATTCAATCAAGTTTTTTAACACAACCTTCTGCGTTTATACATTTACACATGAGTTTTCATTAACAAAATAAAGACAAAAAATTTGTACATTTAAAAAACAACATGGAATTTCTTGTATGTATCAAAATCCGCCCAATGCATTTCGGGACAGAAGCAGGGTCCCTTCGTCAGGGGCAATGCTGAAAAATAACATGTACAGGCACATCAGTCTCTATGCATCTAATATATACATCTATATACATCTGATTCATCACATTTCTTATGTTTTCCACCACCAAAATTACACCCATAGTGCATAAACCAATAAATACACCTTAGACCAGAAGAGCATGTATGGACTACTTACAAACACACACGAATGACTCTATTTCCTTCAAGCCGCGTTTCTCCTTGGTCCACAAAACAACTAAAAAAACAATATAAACGCTATTCAAACCTACCGCCAGCATAACCCTCGAGTGAAAACTTAAACCACAACTGATTCACCACATGTTAATTGCATACCTGCATATGCCTCAGTAATACGCGAGTCCTCTGTCGAATGTAACGTAATCCTCATTCAAAATCTATCTGTAACACACAAGGAGAAAGCACTAAATAATTTGATTGCTTCCGCATGAAACCACAACTAAGTACATCGCGCTCAACCAAACCTTACCATCTATGTTCAAAAACGCCGCTCTTCAAAACCAATCCGCCAGGTATTCATCCACAACTCGGAGATCTCCCGCGTTTGCAATGCCAGCGCCATTGCCTGGATAAATTGCCATAACCTGCCTCCCTATTGGTTGAGCTCCAGAGACTCTACACCAATCAAGGGCACCGAGCCAAACCTAGTCGTGTACGTCACACGTTGTCAAGGCGACCGGATTCTACAACCACCATGGTTATCCGCCTCGATATACTATAAGCTTCAATCGGCAATATCAAAATATAGTTGTTTAGCAGATATTAAACAAGTGTGTTCAATGCCCGAAGACATGAATGAGACAACGCAGAAATAAACGTCTCATCACTAAATAAACCACCGACGTTCGACGCACGCAAAACTTAAAAACATCGGTCACATTGAAAACAAACGTAACTTTATTAGACCCAAGCCTGACACGCGATCATCACTCTCTATGATCACTACCACAAAGCTCTGTGCATCATGCCAAATAACAAAAAAATAAACAGTGAGGAAAGAAAGAAATGTGTTGTAAAAAAACATAAACCAGCGCTGTGTATATGTTTAGATGACGAGACAATATCAGAGATATCAGTTGTTAATATAACTTCAAAATAGAACAATAATATGTACATCCTTCTATTGATTCAATATATGACATTAGCAACACTTTTATAATGGTCATCACAAAAAGCTACTCAGCTCAATCCGGTCATTTAGTCCCCCAGGGGTCAGTGTCCCCAACATTTTTATCCAAAATGATTCTCTCTGCAGTAATTTCTTACTCCTGTCACTACCCTCGCTAGGTGTTACAATTTCAAGGATAGTGAATCTAAGTTGGGCTATGGTGTGTTTTTTCTCCAACCAATGTGTTGCTAAGGATGATGTCATTGATTTGTTACGTATTCTGCTTTTATGTTCTGAAATACGAATTTTCAACTTCCGCTCAGTTTTCCCAACATATAAAAGTCTGCATGGACATTTGATAGTGTAAATGACCTGATTGTTGTTACAGTCTCCCTCGTATTTCAACTTGATGGTCCTTCCAGATTGAGGATGCGTGATCGCATTACCAACCATTACATTATTACAATGCACACAGTTTGTACATCTCCTCATCCCTTTGTAATCCTTCTTTTTTTCAATCTCTGTGTGTTTCAACAATTCTTTTAGGTTTTTAGACCGAGTATATGCAAACAACGGCTTATCACTGAAACTGTTGTTGAAATCATTTTCTTGCTGGAGAAGTTCCCATCTTTGGTGTATGATGTTTTTTAGTTTTTGTGAGTTAACTGAGTATTTTGAAACAAACACACTACGTCTCTGTGCTTCTTTTTGTTTTTGTATTAGTAAGTCAGTCCGGTTTTTTTCAATTGCCTTGCTCTGTGCTGTATCCAATATATCCCTGGGATAGCCTCTTTTTATGTAGTTCTCCTTGTATTCCTTGATATACTCAATACATTCATTTTGTCCTGTGACTATTCTCCTGATCCTCAAGCTCGGTGCACAATTGTTTATTTCTTTACGTTACCCACCTTAGCTCCAGAGCACCCTCAGCTACCACAATCAGTTCAAAATGTCTTTTGAAGCAATAGCTTCTCTAACGGAAAATAGAGCAACAACAAGAGGATACACAGCTGAACAAGCAACTGAAGTATATGGCTTAATCAGTGAAGTCACGAATTTACAGGCACACAGCACATCCATAGGACATCAATTGAAACAATTAGAATTTGCATCTCGACGTGAACTCAATCAGAGATTACATGCTTCTACTTTGGTTCAATACCATAAGGTTAAACGAATACCGAGGGGACTTAGGTTATCAATTAAACCCATGCTGTATCGCTTGAAGAACAATGCTCAATTCATGGAGAAATGGTATCAAATATTAAACAAATGCTCGTTGGATTTAATCCTCCTTATCATTGAAGAACTAGCAAAAACTATTGATGAACTGAAAACTGAAATTTTTGCTATTAAATCTGATCTCTCTGAACGTATGACAGAAGAAGAACTCGGGAGATTTTTGAGTGATCTCAATATCAAATTGGATGAATATGGAAAAGAGTTACAGGAGACTAAACTTAGAAAATTTAAGAGGGATACAATCGATTATAAGTTGAATGAGGCATACACCTGGGCAGAGGTGTATGCCCAGAGACGCTTTACTCGACGACCAACAACAACCTCATCGGAAGAAAGTCTAGCCATAGACCGTGATATAGACTCATCTCGAGCACCTATAAAAACAACACAGTTATCAAACATAACTCAAACAGAAAAAGCTAGTACATCAAGCCCACAGGTGTCTTTTTTAACCGAGGTAGTGGAAATAGATCGTCCGCCAGAACAAGAACTAACAAAAAAACAAGGAGAGGACAAAGAAAAAGAGAAGGAAAAACAACTGAAAAAAGGATTACGGAGCCAGGGGAAACCCTCGTAATAAACATTTCAAAATATTCTTTGACCAGACATGAAGAAAGAGTTCTCAATAAAGGCATTACGTTTGTTCCTACTTATATGGGCTCCAAATTTGAAGATGAAATTGCCTTCTATAAGTTTATGAGAATTTTGAGACTGAGGAATTTTTTCGACAATGTAGTTCCCACAGATGATACCCAAGGAGAAAAAAAAGTAGAAGTTTTTCGACCAAAGAGTACATTCGAGGCGCCCGCTTCACACAAAACACTTGATCTTTTTGAAACATTGGTAACAAAGGATCTCAAGAAATTAAACTACCGACAAAACAGAAAAACACCTAATAATTTGAGTAGACTGGAAAGAAGCATATTGGCTCAATTATCTAGAAAAACAGAATTAACATTTCAGAAAGCGGACAAAGGGGGAGCGCTAGTACTCATGGATACAGTGTTCTATCAGCGAAAAGTGGAGGAACATGTGAATGATACTAACACCTATTTACTGTTACAAAGAGACCCCACTAGTGAAATTCAAAAGATATTACAATCTCTGATAAACAAAGCAATTGATGAAGACTGGATTACACCAAACATGGCAAAGTTTCTGATGATACAAAATCCAAGTAAACCCAAGATCTATATGTTGCCAAAAGTGCACAAGTCGCTGGTAGATCCACCATTTCGACCAATAGTGGCAGGTTGTAACTCAATTTTTGAACCGGCTGGGCAAATAATTGATTATTTTTTGCAACCACTCATCCAAAAATGGCATACATACATACAGGATACAACTGATTTTTTAGTGAAGTTGACATCGGTCAGTTTACAGGCAGATAAAGAATACATTCTATGTACTATAGATGTTGTATCTTTGTACACTTCGATTGGACACACGGACGGACTGGAAGCTGAAGAGTGGATGTTATTGCAACATCCAGAATTGGAAATTAACCCATTGTTCTTAATAGAATTAACACAGTTCTGTTTGAAAAACAGCTATTTCCAATGGGCCGAAAGATTCTACATGCAGTTGAATGGAACGTCAATGGGTTTTACTGGGGCTCCAGTATTTGCAAATACCTTCATGGCAAAATTTGAGCAAGAACATGTCTTTGCTCACAAAGAATGGACAGAACATCTTGAATTTTTTTGTCGTTTCATTGATGATATTTTTGTAATATGGTCTGGCACAGAAGCACAATTACATCAGAATATTGCGTCATTAAACTCAAGAAATCCACGCATTCAAGTGACACACACCGTGAGTAGATCAAAAATAGCA
Organism: Lissotriton vulgaris; assembly: GCF_964263255.1. Classification (NCBI taxonomy): domain Eukaryota; kingdom Metazoa; phylum Chordata; class Amphibia; order Caudata; family Salamandridae; genus Lissotriton; species Lissotriton vulgaris. Next base: position 592,350,482 of record NC_141695.1, read on the forward strand.
TATTTAGATGTAATGGTAGAATTGGATGGAGAAAGGATCAATACCTCCTTGTACCGCAAACCAACTGATAAGAACAGCATGTTGCTCTTTCAGAGCTTTCATCCTCCGAATTTATTAAAGAATCTTCCATACTCACAATTCTTGAGGATCAGGAGAATAGTCACAGGACAAAATGAATGTATTGAGTATATCAAGGAATACAAGGAGAACTACATAAAAAGAGGCTATCCCAGGGATATATTGGATACAGCACAGAGCAAGGCAATTGAAAAAAACCGGACTGACTTACTAATACAAAAACAAAAAGAAGCACAGAGACGTAGTGTGTTTGTTTCAAAATACTCAGTTAACTCACAAAAACTAAAAAACATCATACACCAAAGATGGGAACTTCTCCAGCAAGAAAATGATTTCAACAACAGTTTCAGTGATAAGCCGTTGTTTGCATATACTCGGTCTAAAAACCTAAAAGAATTGTTGAAACACACAGAGATTGAAAAAAAGAAGGATTACAAAGGGATGAGGAGATGTACAAACTGTGTGCATTGTAATAATGTAATGGTTGGTAATGCGATCACGCATCCTCAATCTGGAAGGACCATCAAGTTGAAATACGAGGGAGACTGTAACAACAATCAGGTCATTTACACTATCAAATGTCCATGCGGACTTTTATATGTTGGGAAAACTGAGCGGAAGCTGAAAATTCGTATTTCAGAACATAAAAGCAGAATACGTAACAAATCAATGACATCATCCTTAGCAACACATTGGTTGGAGAAAAAACACACCATAGCCCAACTTAGATTCACTATCCTTGAAATTGTAACACCTAGCGAGGGTAGTGACAGGAGTAAGAAATTACTGCAGAGAGAATCATTTTGGATAAAAATGTTGGGGACACTGACCCCTGGGGGACTAAATGACCGGATTGAGCTGAGTAGCTTTTTGTGATGACCATTATAAAAGTGTTGCTAATGTCATATATTGAATCAATAGAAGGATGTACATATTATTGTTCTATTTTGAAGTTATATTAACAACTGATATCTCTGATATTGTCTCGTCATCTAAACATATACACAGCGCTGGTTTATGTTTTTTTACAACACATTTCTTTCTTTCCTCACTGTTTATTTTTTTGTTATTTGGCATGATGCACAGAGCTTTGTGGTAGTGATCATAGAGAGTGATGATCGCGTGTCAGGCTTGGGTCTAATAAAGTTACGTTTGTTTTCAATGTGACCGATGTTTTTAAGTTTTGCGTGCGTCGAACGTCGGTGGTTTATTTAGTGATGAGACGTTTATTTCTGCGTTGTCTCATTCATGTCTTCGGGCATTGAACACACTTGTTTAATATCTGCTAAACAACTATATTTTGATATTGCCGATTGAAGCTTATAGTATATCGAGGCGGATAACCATGGTGGTTGTAGAATCCGGTCGCCTTGACAACGTGTGACGTACACGACTAGGTTTGGCTCGGTGCCCTTGATTGGTGTAGAGTCTCTGGAGCTCAACCAATAGGGAGGCAGGTTATGGCAATTTATCCAGGCAATGGCGCTGGCATTGCAAACGCGGGAGATCTCCGAGTTGTGGATGAATACCTGGCGGATTGGTTTTGAAGAGCGGCGTTTTTGAACATAGATGGTAAGGTTTGGTTGAGCGCGATGTACTTAGTTGTGGTTTCATGCGGAAGCAATCAAATTATTTAGTGCTTTCTCCTTGTGTGTTACAGATAGATTTTGAATGAGGATTACGTTACATTCGACAGAGGACTCGCGTATTACTGAGGCATATGCAGGTATGCAATTAACATGTGGTGAATCAGTTGTGGTTTAAGTTTTCACTCGAGGGTTATGCTGGCGGTAGGTTTGAATAGCGTTTATATTGTTTTTTTAGTTGTTTTGTGGACCAAGGAGAAACGCGGCTTGAAGGAAATAGAGTCATTCGTGTGTGTTTGTAAGTAGTCCATACATGCTCTTCTGGTCTAAGGTGTATTTATTGGTTTATGCACTATGGGTGTAATTTTGGTGGTGGAAAACATAAGAAATGTGATGAATCAGATGTATATAGATGTATATATTAGATGCATAGAGACTGATGTGCCTGTACATGTTATTTTTCAGCATTGCCCCTGACGAAGGGACCCTGCTTCTGTCCCGAAATGCATTGGGCGGATTTTGATACATACAAGAAATTCCATGTTGTTTTTTAAATGTACAAATTTTTTGTCTTTATTTTGTTAATGAAAACTCATGTGTAAATGTATAAACGCAGAAGGTTGTGTTAAAAAACTTGATTGAATTACAACGTACATATGAATAAAAATGTGTTGAAATGTTTATAAAAAAGGTTTGATCATTAGAATTTTATAATAAGTTGTGCGCAACTGAGCCTGTGCTAACTTTTGTTGGCCAGCCACATTTGCATGTTACTTAGTAGAGTACCTGGGTATACTCATTCAGTTGCTGCACACAGATCACAACATTAGGTTAGATTTAGCTAAAATATTGAAGAAAACAGGAGTGCTCGGTGCACAATTGTTTATTTGAAATGTTTGAAAAGCCAATTCATGCATTTGTGTCTCCCTCTGGGCATGCCTAATTAACAACAAAGGGGCAACTCTGTTTCTATGATTTCCTTGGGGAATTAGTGTGGTCATGTTTTGAGTTTGTGGGGTCGGATGGGGCACTGTGAGCTGGCTAGGAAGTATGCCTGCATTCTATGATATGGATGGACTCAGTCAGCATAATTTTGACGTTTATGTTGGCTGGCTACACAGTCCTAGTTGATTTGTAGGAACCGTATGACATTGGCTTGCCATAAAAAAATTTAAACCTTCCTGTTTTGACCTAGATTGGAAATCTGAACCTGTACCATATTAATGTGTGTTATGTCTTGGTTTGACCATCCCCTTCCTCTGCCCCTCTCACCCTAGCTTGATAACATTGTATAGCTTTCCTTGTGTAGCCTTTTTTGCTTTCTAATGCCACTTTCCTCTTTTGCAATACCCTCTTTACTTTGGCTCCTACCAAGAGTTGACCTCTTTCTCAGCAGTGTTACCTAGATTCTTCTAAGCACAATGTATCACTTCCTCCTTGTTCATCTCCTTTTGGCCCTTTCATTCAGCTGTACTGTGTGACCATGTTGATCTCATTCGCATCTTTCCCTATCTGTTGTTCTCCTTACTCATATCCTCCTCCTCCCGCCACTTGACTAATTACGCCAATATTACATGGGGATTGTTTTGATCTAATTCTCCTGCTGGTTCCTTTGCTATGTTCTCAACAAGTTGAAGCACGGACTGCCACAGTTTATATGGAAGCACACTGATAACCTCTAGTCAGAGTGCAATTTTTAAGAATGTATAAATAAGTAAATAAATGTTGTCCACCGCCTGTTTCTAACCATCTTCATTTCTTTGATCTAGGGTGAAGCGTCTTGGTTGTTTTGATCACACACAGAGGCAACTGGGTGAAAGGTATCTCTATGTGTTTCCTGCAAAAATTGAGCCTGCAAAAGTCACCTGCGAGTGCCCTGAAAAGAATTGCTTTGTGGGTGAACGATCTGTTGCTAAAAAGGTATTTATTATTTTGAGTGTTTGTCTTGAGCATATTGTAGTACGTACATGGTCCTGACCGAAAACAGTCAACGTTGGACCAGATACATTTTATCTCAGTCTTCTAAATAAGACATCCTTTCTGTAGACGGTGGGAATTGTGAAATACTGTTGCAATTTTAAGATTTTGCTCTATTTCTGCCTATTTGTGATTGCTTTTCTTCAGCAATAGATGAAATAATTACTGCTTTGTGATATTAACTTTCCCTTGTAAATAAGAATAACACGAAGTTCATTGTGCATTCATGTAAATAGACCCGATTCAGGTGGGAGACTGACGATTATTGAAGGAAAAATAGCTTTTATAGGTGTCTCCTGCCTAAAACTGCCTCTGTTTTGATATAGCTCAATGGGGAAAATACAGTTTTCCCCTTTCCTTCAGTCTCTCACTTTGAAAATGTTGGCATGCAATATGTTGCGCCTTTAGATTTGGCCCTCAAACGTCTTAAAAATTCTTGAAGCTGACAAGATAAGCTGCTTCACTTTCTGACAAAGCAAGTGGTTTGGCCACTCAATTCCTATTCAGTCCCCTCTTTTCCACTGAAGTTTGGAAGCACATGACTAAAATGTTCTAGGAAGTATTGTATTTCTGCCTCATGCACCAGGGCATTTGCATAGATGCTTAATTTGTCAAAGTGGGGGTAGAATGTGAGATAAAGTGACTGCCTTCCTTCATATTTCTGCTTGACAACGAGATTCAAGAAACTGAAAATGTGTCCTGTAAAAGAGAATTCAGTACTGTCATTCGTGTTGAGCTGCTATAAATATTTAGAGCTAAACATCCAGGCAATTAGCCTTGTGCGTGGCAGAATTTATTGGCAGCAGAGTTTGAGCCTCCACCAAGACCATATCTGAAAACATTTCTCGTTCAAGACTGTACATGCAAAAAGCATCTCCGAGCATTCAAACGGTAACAGATGCTAGTTGTACCATATTCTGTTTCATCAACCACAGACTTAAAGGCAGGTAGCTTATTTTTTATCAGTTTATAAAACATGTCAAACAAGTGAGGAATAGTTGTCGCCACAGTCGCACCAAGAATAACAGTAATGTAAAAGTTTGACAAGGAAAGAATTTTTATCTCAAAGGTTAGTTGAGCTTCCCTCTTGCAAACATTGTACTGTGGTAGGTGGCAAACCACAGCATTAATTTAATTTAACACATTTTGAGTATCTGCCCTTTGCGGTGGGGAAGGAATATGAACCTGCTGGATGCAGTATTGGGAGTATATACAGTACCCCCTGCCCTCCCCCCATTTAACTTTTCTACTCTTTGGCTTCAATCCTGGTGTTGGAGGGCGCTAGCAGTGGTGATAAGATCATCCCCCTAAAGCTGTAATGGAAGGGTATCTGCTTTGGGATTGTTCCATTGTAAGAAAGTGCCTTCTTTTTGCATGGTTGCCTCCATTTTTTTGCCAAACTGCTGATCTACTTTGGCTGAGTGTGCCCTGGGTTCCGGCCAAACAGGTACCCAGGGCCTATATTCTTTCGCTAAACTGCATGAAAAACAAAACCCAGTTGCCACTCTTTGGCCACAGGTCAGTCCCTTGCAAATGGTACCACAGGTACCAAGGGCACTGTGGCCGGGGAAAGCCTCTAAGGGCTGCAGCACTTATTGTGCCACCTTTAGAGGCCACACACACACACACACACACACACACACACACACACACACACACACACACACACAACCACACCCACACCAACCACACCCACCAACCACACCCACCAACCACACCCACCAACCACACACACCACACACACACACACACACCACACACACACACCACACACACACACCACACACACACACCACACACACACACCACACACACACACCACACACACACACACACACACACACTTATTTGCAGGCTGCGTGTTTTGGTGCAGATCAAAGTGAAGAGTCCATATGGCACACATCCCTGTGTGCCACATCCCTGTGTGCCATGCCTACAATCCACAGCCCTGGCGTAGGTCAGCCACCCATCTAACTGGGTGCACATTACCAGTGGTGAGGGCACAGGTGCATGAGCCCTGTACCCCTACTGTGTACAAGCCAATTCGTAGACATTGTAAGTGCAGTAATGCCATTAAAGAGCATATGGTGCTGGGAGTCTGTCATTACGAACTCCACTGCATCATAATGGCTTTACTGAAAACTGGGAAGTTTGGTATCAAACTTATTAGCGCTGTACCTCTCTTATCCGCCAGCACTGCGACACTGCTGGTACTTAGGTGTGGGTGGGTGGGACTCAAAATTCTTCTGCGCCGCTCCCCCAGCTCCACGATGAAGTGACGAGCTGCAGTGTGGGGGAGCGGCGTCTTAAACTTCCTCCCCGATTCCCCCGCCATGAAAAGGGCGGGTCTGCCACCTGGGGGAGGGTCAGTCCTCACCTGGTCCCCCCCATTGACCCAGTTCCTAAGCGACATCCTGGCGCAAGTTGTTGCCGCGACGAGAGTGCCCCCTTCTAGTTTAGGCCCCTTCCTGGCGGCTAAAACCGGATCCTTCCTGGGCGCTGGCGTCCGTTAAGGCGCCGGCCCTCGAGGCCCCCTTCAGGGGCCGGCCTCTGCAAAACTGGGAAGTTTGGTATCAAACCTATTAGCACATTAAACCCACACTGATATCAGTGTGGGATTTAATGAAAAATACACTCTTAGAGATGCCTCCTGAAAAACGACCTAACACTAGTGTCCAGGCTGAGTGGCTGCTCACCCGCTGCCACCACCAGACATGTTTCTGGGACGAGGTGCCAAGCCTCCTCCCCCAGGATGGGTAGGGTCCACGAAGCTTGAAAGGCGTGCCGCCTTTGTGAGCTACCCCAGGCCTTTGCTGCTTCCCATCGGTTCTGACCCCCACTTTGGGCTGGAGAATTGGCAGGAAAACCAAGCGATGAAGGGAGGTGTGCCCACCTTTGCTAACCCCACCCCTCTGGTGCGGGAGGTGAGGTGACGCACAACTCTCAGTCGCTGTCATCTTGCAGATGGAGGGACCCAGCCAACCAGAGTGAGACATATGCCCCCCCCTCCCACTGGAGGGTGACATAATAGAGGGTGTACCAACCCCTAGGAAGGGACCCATTGGCCCCAACCTTTACCTACCTGTAATGCCCCTAAATCTAGTATTTATGGGCAACCCTGAACCTTGCCTCCTCAAACAAGAATCTGCCAGAACAGGGACCGAAGAAACAGTGCTGAACAAAGAGGAGGATGCCCACTGACTTAGCCTCAGCCCTACTGGCCTGTCCCCACCTCGAACCTGCTCCAGCGAAATCCTGGTGTGTCCTGCAGCCAGCAACCTCAAGAACCACAAAGACCTGCCCTTAACGAGAAATGCTTTGTCTCCCATGAGCACTGGATTTACTCACTCACAGACTCTGGCTCAGCCAAATTTGCAAGTCTGCACCTGTCGCCCATGGCCCGAGTTCGAGGGGCCCAACACCACAAGGAGGTCTCCCCGGCGATCCTGACCTGAGATCTGGTGATCTCTGACCTTCCTCGAATCCCCAAGAGAAGCCTGCATCCTCTTTCTGGAGGATCCCCCCGACCAGAGCTAGTAAGAAAAAACTGACGCCTAAAGACACCCCTGCACCATACGCCCCATGGCCTTGGGTGGCCCAACCAACGGTGTTCCAACATACTTAGGCATCCCAACTTACCTCTCCAACCAGTGGTCACTTTTAGAAGATCTTCGTCCCCGAGCCTGCAGTCTTTGTTGCACCCAGAGAATCCTCATTGAAAACAGGGCACTCTATGCCATTGGATAACATTGGGCCTCTGCACCCGACCACCCTAGTGCCGCGGAGGGTCCTTTGAGAGTGCATCCTTGACCTTGGGGGAACCCTGGGTCTAACCCTAGAATACCAACTCCCCAACCAAGTACTTACCTGTTAACCGATAACCACACTTTCTCCATAGGAAAACATAGACTGTCCTTCCTTGAAAATTATTGTGTGTGGAGCTGGGTTTGTATGAGAACTTAAAAAACTACAAAAAACTAAAAACTGTTATACTTAACTTTTTTCTAGGAAATGTCCTAGTGTGATCTAATCGCACTGAGTAGAAAAAGTAATACATAAAGTAATATGTAAAGTAATCTCACAATAATGTTACTGTATTGAAAAGATTTACAAACCTGTAACAGACATTTTCATTCAGCTTGCTTGTATTGTTCAACCTGCCTTGAAAAGTACCGTTTACACTTAACTGTACCAGGCTTGCTTGGTTCTATAAAATAAATATAACCAAATAATATTTTTATACAAACCAAATTGGTCTGAGTTCAGTCAATGAGTGTGTAACTATCATTTGCTGCCTTCACAACAAATGCTCAATCTACCCTCTGATAAAGCCTTACTGCGCACCCACACTAGCACAAATAGAGAGTAAGGTGCATTCTACTTTTACCTCTGCCTACCTTTGGGGTTCCACTGAACTCTGTGAACACTATACCTCATTTTGGTATAGTATATCCAGGGCCAGCTTCCTTCATCCATCGTAGGGTGGAACAGCTGAAGCACAATGGTAAATTAACACCTAATGTCGGACCTTGGATACCATTTAGGGACCGGGAGGTCCCTCATCCATAGTGAAGGTGGTTGTGTCCTATTTCCTGTAACAATGCTCCCCATGAACTTGCCATTGCTATGCAAAATAAGACTGGATTGTTGAAGTGCTAAGATAATTCCTCAAGTGCAGGAAGGAGAATTTATGTCAACTTTACATTTTATCCATTTGTGTTGCTGGAAGTGTCCCAGATTTGGAGTTGAAAACGGGGGGCAGGGGGGAAGGGGGGGGTTCATTATCAGTTAATGGCTTTCTGTTTACATCTGTGACCAAGAGACTTTGGGCCTGATTACTGGTTTGGCGGACAGGGTTACTCCGTCACAGCCATGACTGATATCCCGTCTGCTAAATTACAATTCATTTACAGCCTATGGTACTTGTAATATGGCAGACGGGTTATCCGCCACATTTATGATGGAGTATGCTATCGGCCAAACTCTTAATCAGGCCCTAAATGTTTTCACCAATTGATTAGTAGAGTAAAGTTGTTCAAGTGCATCATTGTGTAAAAGAGTGATTTGAGTTGGTGATCTCTGGAGTTGGTGTAGGCCATGCAAAAAACTTGCACTCTGTTTTTAAATTTTAATTGCAGATTTTCTCCTTTTTGACCAGCAAAATAAATTCTAACCATCACTAGAAATTCAAATTCCGAATGTAATAATCAAATGAGGATTTTTTAAAGCAGGCCTCCTCCGTCATTCTACTATTTGCAATACTGTTTTTGCTTGTAACAAAATATCTGGATAATAAAACAGGTGAGTGAAGGTCAGATAATGGTGACAGCCGCGTAACCCCTCTTTACTGGTATTTATCAAATACTTGATGGTTTTCTTAGGCACCCGTCACTGAGTGAAGATTATTGTGGCTCTCTGGCATTGCATTTTATATATTCAATGAAGAGAACTTGGTCGTACAGAGCTAGGCACATAAGAAGCGTTTTACTTAAAGCAAGATGCAGTAAAAATAGAATGAAAGAAAAATTGCAGAAGAAAATGGAATATTGGACTTTTTAATTTTTTTTTATTAATTCACACGATTCCCTGTCATCAGGCTAGGAATTCAATCAAATTGTTGAACCTTAGCATTGTTAAAAAACATTAATGGCAACATTGGTGTTTTGTAACAAGTTCAATGCACAAGATCTTCACTGCAGCTGTTGAAGAGGATGACGGTTGGACTCCACTGCTATAAGGGCCACCATATCCTAAATGTGGTACAGCACACCTAGTTATGGGAATCCTTTTTATGGACCCATTTTATGTGTCATGGAGTTATTCACTCTCTGTTTGCTTGCTGGAATTGTTAGAGTTGCTGAATCATTGAAGCAGTGAAGATTATTTCTGATGGATATTTCTAACTGCAGATTCCTCGTCTTGTGAATATTCCCTCAGGCGATAGGCTGGATCCGGAAACTTTAAAAACAATACTCCTTTGCCCTGGCAGGTGGCACCATGCAGCTTTGTGACAGTCTGCGTCAGAGGTGACATCAGCGCTTACATATGCATGCGTTTATGTCAGTTGCTTTCTTTGCTGTCTGTGACCTTGATGCGGATCCTGAGCGTCTCCTTGGTCTTTTCACTGGTATAGTTTTTAGAAAAAGTAACTGTGTGCAAGGAAAGATGTCATACCTAAGATGACTGGTTTTAAACCTTGCAGGGACTGTCTCGAATAGCTGTGTGTGACAGACCCTCATGAATGAGCCTGGTATCTAAACATGGCCCCAGGGCCTGTGATGACTGCACTTAGTTGAACTATGGCCCAATGTTGTCATACAGCACAAGAAGACTCCACATTGCGACCATTCTAAGTCAAATGAAGGTCCCTATTCTGCAGCAGATAATCACGCGACCAAAGTCTTTGGGTAAGTGTAAGAAAAGGAATAAGAAGTCAAAGCGGCAATCTGCTTATCCCCACCACTCCTGGACGCAGTTGGCGCAAGGGGTCATCATGCCTCCCAGTCTTGCACTCAATCTCCATCAGAGCCTATTCGGAGTTTAGTCTCGGCACACCCTGACTTTTCAGGTCTGTTGGCGACATTGCAGCAAGTAGAGACTTGGGGATAAGCCATGCTTTGCATATTCAGCACTTTACTTGCTCCCCAAAGATCCTAGGGGGCTCAAGTCGGAGTTCCGCAGGCAGGTCTGCCTTCTGTGCCCCTTGAACCTACCTCATTGTTAGTCAAGGAAGGATTGGGTCCTTAGCGCAACCTAGATTAGACCACTTTATACCCACATAATATCTAGTTGCAACCGTTGTCATTTACTTAAAAAATGAAGGTACCAACGTTTGTTTCTTTGGCTCTTGTGATTTACGGTTTCTAATCGTCGACTTGGAGGAGAATGCTGCGCAGGCTTCACAGTCCCTGGACTCGTGTTCAGGTGATAAACCGAGATTGCACACCTCGTGTAGGTCCTTGTGTGGAAACTTAGCACCACACGTTGACCTCTTTTGAATGTAGTGCTTTCCATGGACTCCGGGCTGGACTACGTCGAGATAGGCCTCCCGGTCTCGTCGACGTAGAAGTTGTAAATTTTGTTGTTGACGTCGAAGCGCGTCGAAATGGAAATGAACTCGCGCTCGATAACAATACCATCTAATTGGAAGGGGAATACGCGCCGAATTATCACTTTTTTCTCGAAGTCGATCCAGAGCGCTTCGATCCTCATCCGAACCCGATGGTGGAAAAAAACAATCTAAGGATGGAGCCGATGCCCATGCGCACAAGCACCCAAAGGAGGAGTCATCGGTCTCGTGACGACAAAAGACTTCTCCAAGAGAAAAACAAGTGCAATCATCCGAGCCCAACACCAGATGGCGATCTATTCATAAATGTACCACTCTGCAGCCCTCTATGCCAAGAATAGATGCATACTGACTGGTAAGTAGCATATTCCTTTTACGTTATGTCATTGTTGAAGGGCAGTACTTAGTGGTGAAACACAAAATATAAACATGCATTGATATACATGGCCTGTCCTATATTTACATGTTTACACTAGGCGGATGATTCCTTTTTATTGTGTTTAGTGTATCCTGCCTCTGTGTATAACCTTGGGGACGCAGGTTTAAAACGTGATCAAGGAGAGAGTTATTCCCTTCTATAAAATCTGTCAGACAATCTTAATTGTGTAAATGGGGGTATTCTTTCCCAATGGCATTGATCGGTCGACTCGTTTCAAACCCCACTCGATTTAGATGTTTTCCTCAGGACCTGGACTTGGTCATGTCTCCAAAGATGTCAATTTCGAATCCACATACATAAGATGAAGTGACCGCGGTGAATAGTTTAGAAAAAACGAATTTCTCTAATGATGTCAATTTCGAATCCTCCTGCGTAAGATGTGACCACAATGAATAGTTTTCAAGAAACCAATTGCTTTAGCTTCAAAACTAGATAATCTTCATCCTTCGTGCCCTCGTTGAAAGGTTGGATGCTTTCGATCATTTGTAGAATTTCTTTGTGTGATATGACATTCCCACTGCTGTCTCGTGGCTGTTTGGTTTGGAAGCACCATTGCAGCAAGTAGAGACTTTGGGATAAGCCATGCTGTCCATATTCAGCACTTTACTTGCTCCCCAAAGATCCTATGGGGCTCAAGTCGGAGTTCCGATAGTAGGTCTGCCCTCTGTCCTCCTTGAACTTACCTCCGCATCAGCTCTAGGTCTGACTTAGGTTCCCGTATTTGTAAAAAAAAAAAAGAGGGATCCCAATAAATGGTCAGGGACCTTGGGTATGGGCTGTTTGAAGAATACAAATAGGACTATTTGTCCAAATGTACATGGTATTTTAATGTAAGGTTCGACCGAAAAACATATATACAAGTGATAACAAAGTTGTAACAAGGATATCAGGCAACAGAAAGATTGTGGCCAACAGTTTCAACATTTAAGTCACTACGGATTAAATGTAGCGCATCCTAGCACATATTGATAAAATTGTTCAGTTATGTCAAGGTGCGAGGAGTTGACAACGTTTCTATGTTTATGTAATGATTCTTGTTGAGCGCATATTTCACCCAGAGGTCTCATAGCGCTTTGCCGAGGCTCAGAACAGACAAAGGCGGACTAGAGGGAGAGAGGGGAGTTAAAATAGCCACATCTTGAGGGACTCACAGAACTTCTAGTGTTCAGTCTCAGTCCGAAGTTGAAGTGGGAGGGAGTTCTAAAGAGTAAGAGCCAGTTTTGAAAATGATCTGCCACCGTTTCTGACTGTACAAAACTTGAGAATTATTAAAAGATGTTTATTAGCGGAACGAAGAGTTCTAGCTGGTTGATAAATTTTCAATTTGTTTACCAGATACTGAGGGCCCTGTCCATTGAGAGTTTTATGGACAAGACAACAGATTTTACAATCAATACGTTTCTTAATAGGTAGACAGTGGAGGACTTTCAGGCTATGAGCAGAGGGGAGCGAGAGGGAAGATTTAAAACCAGTCCAGCTACTGTGTTCTAGAGAACCTGGAGCTTAGTAAGATGTTCATCGTTAATGGATGCGAGTAGGGCATTGCCATAGTCTAATCGACTAATCATTAAACCCTGGATCAGTGGCATACGGAATGGCAATGGGACCCATTTAAAAATTTCGCGGAGGGCAAGCATTAGCCCATAGCAGGTGCGCGCAAGGTGATTGACAATAAACTCTCCATGCGGGATCATGTAAATCATTACTTCAAGTTTGCGCGCTGTTTTATTCGAAGAGGGACAGGTACCTAAGGTAGTGTGGGCCACCAGTTATTTGTCCATATCGATTGAGAGTCGCCGAAAAGAACGATTTCTGTTTTATTTAAGTTTAGTTGGAGGTTATTAGGTAGCATCCAGTTGTTTATGTCCAACATGCATTGCCTGAATCCAAGTTTGGTATCAGCAGTGTCCGAGCCGAGAGTAATTAGCAGCTGCGTATCATCGGCGTACGACAAAGTGTTGAAGCCGTGGGCCTTAATGACTTTGGCCAGGGGGGGGATACATAGAAGTTAAAGAGCGTGGGGCTCAGGATGGATCCCTGAGGGACTCTTGGGAAGTATAGGCACCGTTTTGAACTCTGGAGGATCGGTCACTCAGCACCTGAGTCAGGCTAATGTGGAGCCTCTGACACCAGACTCCCGTAAGCGCCCCAAAAGGATGCCATGGGAGATGGTGTCCAAGGCAGCCGACAAATCAAGATGGTTTCGATCGGCTGCGCAAGGTAATGAATGTATGTGGCCATTAATTGAGGCGCAATCCAGGTACACACACCTGGAATGCCAGAGCAATGCCTCTAAAGTATTTATGCCCACATGAATGGGATCAAGGTCCGAGGACTTTGTTCGCAGTCTGCATTCTCATTGAACACCAGCTCTGTTGCTGCATTCTCGGCGAACAACGTCGTTATACCCCATTACTGCCTCAGGGCTCAACCCACAGCCTTTCAGCAACGCTGCTTCACGACCGTGACTATGGATCCATGAGTCCTCAATTACATTAGAGGTTCTCAGGGAAAAAGCCCCAGGCACCTATTTCCTTGTCCTGAAGATGATCCATGCATTCTGTTAGAGGGATCGAAACGTTGTTGACTCCTTGCACCTTGACATAACAGAACAATTTTATCTATCAATATGTGCTAGGTTGCACTAAATGTAATCCTTAGTGGTTTAAATGTTGACACTGTTGGCCACAATCTTTGTTGCCAGATATCCTTGTTACAACTTTGTTCCCATGTGTATATTTTCTTCTGTCGAACTTTACATTAAAATACCATGTCCATTTGGACAAATAGTCATTGTTATCGTTATATCACTATTTTATACATTGCATACTTATAACTTGTCTGTTAGGGACCATTGTAACTTCAAACAGTCCATACCCAAGGTCCTGGACCATTTATTGGGATCCCTTGTTTTTCTACAAATACTGGAAGCTCCTGACATCCTTCACAAAGTCTCCTATGCATCGGATCATTCTAAATACAGTGCAGATTCGTGCAGGAGTGGCAGTTTAAAGATTAATGCACAATGTTAGCCTCCGGTCTTGAAATGAAATCTAGCATAATTTCTCTAGATATCGAAGACTGCAAAAGATCTGCATTAGTGACTACTGGACTGCGATTGCTCCAGGAGCAGGTACCTCGCTGTTGGTGTTCACAGTTGCATCACTGCTGGGCTGGGGAGACCATTTGGGAAAGGTGGAGTTCAGAGGTCTCTGGCTTAGGCTCAACTCAATATTAATCTGTTGGAGTTGAGGGTGATTGTTTTCGCATTGAAGGCCTTCCTAACTTACACCAGGGAAAGGCAGTTGCAGGTGCTCACAGACAACACCACTGCTATGTGGTACTGCAAAGGTTGTGGAGCGAGCTGTGAGTCGTACACTTTCGAATTACCTGTAACAACATAATCTTCTGGAAGATGTTCAGTTCGGGTTTCGGCCAGCTCATGGCACTGAAACGGCTTTGGTGACCGTGCTAGATGATCTTCGGATGCGGGCGGACAGGGGTCAGGCAGCGGTGCTTGTACTGCTTGACCTGTCTGCTGCATTCGACACGGTCAACCATCATACCCTGCTGGGCAGACTGCAAGAGCTGGGAGTCACAGGTCAGGCTTTAAAATGGCTCCGGTCCTTTCTGTTGGACAGACAGCTAGCAGTATCCCTTCCACCGTATCAATCTGCCTTTTCCAACGTCCCGCATGGAGTTCCACAGGGTTCGGCCATCAGCCCCATACTTTTTAACATCTATATGAAACCCCTGATTGCAGCCATCAAACAATATAACACCAATATTGTCAACTATGCTGATGACACTCAGTTGATCCTTTCCTTGGAGGGCGCGCAATCAACCTCTTTAGATCAGTTTCATAGCTGCCTTCGAGACACAGCTGTATGGTTGAGGGATAACTTGCTGCAATTCAACACTTCTAAGACTGAAGTGCTCTACTGCACCACGCAAAAGATTCCTCCCATGTTGCCTAACAACTTCTGGCCTTCTGAGACTCCTAATTCTGTCCACCCTGTGCAGACTGTTCGCAATCTGGGGGTTATGGTCGACAATAAACTAACTATGGAGGCGCAAGTGACTAAAACAGTGGGCTGTTGTTTGTCCATTATTAGATCTTTGCGTAAGATCCTCCCCTTGCTCCCACCCTCAGCGCGTACACTAGTCACACACAGTACCATCCTCAGCAGACGCGACTATTGTAACGCACTGCTGCATGAGTCTCCTAGATTTCTTTTGGATAGGCTGCAAAGAGTTCAATCATCGGCTGCAAAACTTGCACTTGGTTGGCAGAGGAGGTCGTCATCCTCTCAGGCTCTGGCAGAGCTTTGCTGGTTACCAATGAAACAGCGTATCCAGTTTAAGTCGCTCCGCCTGCTCTACATGGAGTGGGTCCTGACTCACTACAGAATAAATTTAACTGGTATGCTCCCACTAGACATCTGCGCTTGGTAGGAGCAAAATTGGTAAAGATACCCAGATTTAAAAAAGTTAGATCAGGTGGTAGATCCTTTGAGTTTGTAGCGGCTAAACTATGGAACACTCTTCCGCTGGAACTTAGGCAGATCAGTGAACTCCTACCCTTTAGAAGGAGATTGAAAACTTGGCTATTTCCCAAACTATAGCCGAAGGATCAGTAGCGTTTTTGCTATAACTGTGTGACTTTTCACTCCCTATCCATAGCGCCAGGATGCCTGTTCAGGTGACAGTGCGCTCTATAAATTCAATAAATAAATAATAAATAAATAAACAGTGCTGGTGGGAACCTGGGCCCTGTTGTAGGAGGTAGGTGCCGCACCACCAAGTAGTTTCCCTTCTGGTAAATATCCTGATGGGATCTTTAAACACCAGAGTGGATGAACTCTGCCTCCGGTGCTTCATGGATAATGAATGCCTGTTGCACCCCCCAACCACCCCATTTCTCCACAGCATCACCAAAACCTTGCAGAAAGGACCTGAGTTGACAGAACCTTTTTATTATTTTTTTTAAATAAAGTTTTGTGAAGATTCGTCAAACATTGCCAAAGTTAATAACACATGAATATTGTATGGTAACTAGGTTGCTATCATAACTAGGTCCTAACTATAACTACACAATAGTGACCACCACTGTGTAGATTTAGTTATGACTGTTTCCTTAGGAAATTGAATTTTTGGTCTGGCAATACCTTTTGGTGCAGTTTTGACAAATCTTCGAAAAGATTTCCAAAAGAAGCATCATTCTTATAAGTGCTTTGTTTTAAGTGGAAAAAATGAATGTCAGTAAGTCATTCTATAATGGGCCATCACTATCACCATCACTATCACCTTTTATCATTTATATTCTGGCTGGAAGTAGGTATCGAAGGGGCAGGAACTCAGACTATTCCTCAAACCTGTATAAGATTTCATTTTTAAAAGGGGAAAAAAAACTTCTGTGATATATTTGGACATATTCAAATATTGCCACTTTAACAGAATAAATGTGAAGACTTGAGGGAGCGCGCCCCTTTTAATTATTTGTTTAACAAGGGTGCAGTGAATCAACCGTTTGTAGACCACTGGTATGTCCATTTTAGTACATTATGAAAAATTATCATTGCACAAAATTAGCATTACAAAAGGTTTTGTGCTAGCTTCAAAGGCCTAAATATGGCAATATCTTGACAGTTAACCCACAAACCGTTTGCGGTCCGTAATTCAGAAAGCATTGGTCCTTTATATCCTGTTGTCTGATTCGGGTCTGTGGACTTAAAGTTTCGTCCATGAATGAAAAAGCTCAGATTGGTGGG
Source organism: Lissotriton vulgaris (assembly GCF_964263255.1). Lineage (NCBI taxonomy): Eukaryota > Metazoa > Chordata > Amphibia > Caudata > Salamandridae > Lissotriton > Lissotriton vulgaris. The sequence continues at coordinate 592,367,402 of NC_141695.1, forward strand.
CCAGTACTGGAAAGTTTGTCTTGTCTGCAATTATTGGATGCAGGGCATGGTCTCCATTTCGGGGGTGGGGGGTGGTTTTGGGGGGGTCGGGCGGCAACAGAAAGGGGGGCATGGTGAACAGACTGCATTTTTTTTGTGGGAACCAGTCCGTGATCTGCCTCCAAGGACACCTGGAATCAGTTTAAGTTCTCCACTGACTTTAAAATGAGTGTGGATGCCGGGACCGTGGTTGGGTTCCCTCTCGTTTGCGAACTGTTTAGTTGTGCACACCTACACGGCAAGTTCATGGACCTAAACCAGGTTATCCTGCATTTGCAAACAATCCAGTGGAGAGTGGGATGTCCTACTTTCAGTTTGCATACCTGAAAACTATAATGAAAGCTGGCATCTCTTAGAAGGTATTTTTTCTCAAAGTTTTTACTTCTATGATACAAGATCCTACCTGTGTGAGGATGCTTTTTAGGTAGAGCCTAGTGCAGCGCGCATGCACTTCTCTAGGAGATGACCTTTTGGAATTGGCCAGCTCTTTTCAAGCACTTGTGCTTGGGGCGACATCAACCTTGCGGGAGAGAGCAGCGGCGCGCAGGGGCCATCTGTCTCCAATTAGCGTGGCTGCGTGCGCTTATTTCCCTTTGCGATCGGCTTCAGCTTTACCCACCCCTCCTATGTGTGCTTTGTTCCCTACCATGGCTACTTCACTCACAGTTCCTTTTGGTCATTCCTCGTATCACTTCCTCAAACCACTTATGCATGTTTTGAAGCTTGTTTTGCTCCGCTTTCTCCTATACCTCTTTTTCAAAAACTTCTCAGAAGAAACAGTTTCACAGGACCCCATGGATTGTGACAGTGCTCTGTTTGTAACATGAATCTCAGGTATCCAGACCTTCTGCGGCTGAGCCCAATCATTCTTTGACCATTCTAGAGTAACAGTGTGTTCGAGGCACATGACCTGCAGATCTTACACTGTGCATTACATCGCCACCTGGTGTTGGGCTCGGATGATTGCATGTTGTTGTTGTCTTGGAAGAAGTCTTTGTAGTCACCAGATAGGTGACTCTTCCCGTGGACGATAGTGCGCATGGGCATCGGCTCCATCCTTGGATAGTTTTTTTCCGCCACTGGGTTTGGATGAAACTTTTCTGCTCCGGTTCGAAATCAAATTTCCAAGTACTTTGATAAAAAATTTCTTCAAACTTCAACTAACAACTTTCAATATCGATAAACATAGACTCAACTTCATCAGCTCGACTCCAGTCTTCAACGCAGGCCGTTGGGCCTACCCACGCCGTGAGGTGCAGAATTTCCACACAGTGACCATCACGAGGTCTGTAACCTGTGCTTATCGCCAGAACACGACAAATCTCCTTCTCCTTCTCTTCCTTTAAACATTTCAATTCCAAATTCTCCTCCTCATTCTCCACCACATACACCTCCAAAGGATGTTGATGATGAGTTTAGCACGGGGGAAGGGAGAGACCCAGGTGGCCCTTTTCCCTACCCAACAGGTTCACCAGACTGGGAGTATCCAAGCCCACAGGATGTACCAGATATTCCTGACCCACATACATATCCATCTAAACCTTCTCCTCCAGAAGACAATATTGGGTTTGGACACTTAATTAATAGGGCTGCCATCTATCACAATGTCACCATGCATTCAGACAAGGCAGAGGAAGATTTCTTATTAGACACTTTTGAACACTCCCAAAAATCTGTGCAAATACTGCCAATGATTAAAGGAGTCATTAAGCATGCACCAGAAGTGTTTAAATATCCTGTACGAGCTAGAATCATGAACCCAAGGATAGAGAAAAAGTACAGACCAGCTCCTGGGGTCCCTGCCTACATTAAAGGACAGCTACCCTTAGACTCCCTAGTAGTTTCAAACGCTACGAAAAGAGCACATTCCCAAACATCAGGCGAAGCACCACCTCTTGATAAAGAATCAAAGATCATAGACTCTTCAGGGAAAAGAATAGCTGCCCAAGCTAGCAATACATGCCGCATCGCTAACACACAGGCCTTCCTCGCAAGATACGACAGGGCTCACTATGATAAGTTAGAGAAGCTCTTACAACATCTACCTGACCAATAAAAGGCACAAGCAAATGACCTCATACAAGAGGGTAAGCTTATATCAAATGCCTCTATTAAATGCGCACTTGATGTAGCAGACACTGCACCCAGGGCAATAAACACCAGTGCCCTCCTTAGACGTGGCTACGCGTATCAGGATTTAAGCAGGAGTGCAAACTACCTCTGGACCAAACAATTGTTGGTTGAATGGTTGATTTAAAATAGTAGACACAGCACTTGAAAAAATGCAGAAAGACCTACACAGCGAAGTCAATGGGAGATCTGCAGTCCACCCAAGCACGAGCCTCCTTTTGTCGCTCCTTTTACAGAGAAGGCTCCAAACAAGTAGGAGCAGACAATTCAGCTTCCTTTAAGACAAATACACAAACCTCATCCAATAGAGGATACTTTAGAGGAGGCTACAGAGGCAACAACAAGGGAAGAGGTCGAGGTAATAACCATAATCAAACCTCCTCCACCACTAAATAATGACTTCCTTCAGCTCCCCCAACAGCATTCTTCTCCTGTAGGGGGGAGATTAACACAGTTCCTACCTGTCTGGAATTCCATTACAACAGACATGTGGGTAAGACAAATTATCCAGTATGGTTACTGCCTAGAGCTTACAGCTACCACTCCGCACCACCAAGACAGCGTCCAATGTCCACAGAACATCTAATGCTGCTCCAACAAGAGGTACTCTCATTGCTACAAAAAGACGCAATAGAGTTAGTTCCATTGCAACATTAAGGAACAGGGGTTTACTCACTCTATTTCCTAATACGCAAGAAGGACGGGACACTAACATCATTTCCAGACCTAAGCCCTCTCAATGTGTATATACACTCCGATAATTCTCACATGATCACTTTACAACAAGTGCTCCCACTGCTGCAACAAGGCGATTTCCTCACCACACTAGACCTCAAAGACGCCTACTTCCATATTCCCATACATCCTTCTCACAGGAAGTATCTCAGATTTGTACTACATGGACAGCACCATCAGTGCAAAGTCCTTCCATTCGGGGTCACAACTGCACCACAAGTGTTTACAAAGTGCCTAGCAGTAGTAGCAGCACATCTCAGAAGACAACATATCCACGTCTTCCCATACTTGGATGATTGGCTCATAAAAGCCAAGTCAGTCAAGCAGTGTGTCCTATACACATCTCAAACAATTCAAACACTGCACAACTTGGGGTTTACAATCAACTACACCAAGTCACATCTTCAGCCCTCTCATGTACATCTATACCTAGGGGCTACCATAAACACCAATACAGCTCTAGCTTATCCCAGTCCAGCCAGGATACAAAGCATTCAAACCTTAGTTACAAAGTTTCAAAACCAACACACTCTCCCAGCCAGAGTGTTCATGCAACTAATAGGGATGATGGCATCTTGCATTTTTATTGTACCATATGCAAGACTGCAAATGCGCCCATTGCAGGAATGCCTAGCACATCAGTGGAATCAGGCTCAAGGACAACTTACAGACCTGGTGTTGGTGGACAGCCGCACACATTGCTCTCTGCAGTGGTGGAACACCAAAAACCTGTCCAGAGGGCCGCCGTTCCTCGAACCTGTTCCACAAATAGTACTGACAACAGACTCATCCCTCACAGGATGGGGAGCCCATCTGCTCCACCTTACAACTCAAGGAAAATGGACTGCTCAACAAAAAGGGCTTCACATCAATCACCTAAAGCTGCTAGCAATATTCCTAGCACTGAAATACTTCCAAGTACACGTACAGAACAAAGCGGTCTTGATCCGCACAGACAACATGACAGCCATGTACTACATTCAAAAACAAGGAGGCACACGTTCCCTGCAACTGTCCCAGCTCGCTCAGAACATTTGGAGATGGGCCATTCCACAAAACCTATATCTGCTTGCAGAACACCTTCCAGGAGTTCACAATCAGATAGCAGATCTGTTCAACAGACACAACAGATTCACGAATGGGAACTACATCTGCAAGTTCTTCTACCATTCTTTTACAAGTGTGGTCATCCAGACATAGATCTGTTTGACACACACAAACGCAAAATGCCCAACCTTCGCCGCCAGGTTTCCACACCGGCTGTCCAAGGGTAAGGTAATATGGATGAACTGGTCAGGCATATTTGCGTATGCTTTTCCGCCAATACCACTAATACCACTAGTAATACGCAAGCTGAGACAACAGACTCTCAAACTCATTAGAGGAGGGACGCCAACGGTGGTTCACCACACTGCTGCAACTCTCTCTCTAGTTCCACACCAAAGACTGTGTCTGACACCATCCATGCTAACGCAGAACCATGGAGACAACAGAAATCCAGATCCAAGTCAACTGAATCTGGCAATATGGCTCCTGAAGTCTTAGAGTTTGGTTACCTTAACCTGCCACCAGGCTGTATGAATATCATTAAAGAAGCCAGAAGACATACTACTAGAGCTTGCTATGCTGCAAAATGGAAGAGATTTGCCATTTACTGCACTAATAATCAAATTGATCCTCTAGCTGCTTCCAGCCAATATATCATCTGCTTCCTTCTCCATCTACAAAGATGTAATGTAGCATATTCATCTATAAATTTACATCTTGCAGCCATTGCAGCATATCTACAAAACAGACAACATATGTCGTTATTTAGGGTACCTGCAATCAAAGCTTTTATGTAAGGATTAAAAAGAATAATTCCTCCTAGATTACCACCCTCTCCAGTGTGTAACCTAAACATTGTCCTTACAAGGCTCATGGGGCCCCCTTTTGAACCTTTATATAAGTGTGAACTGCAATTTCTCACATGGAAAACAGCTTTCCTTATTGCTATTACCTCTCTTAGAAGAGTTAGTGAGATTCAAGCTTTCACTATACAAGAACCATTTTTACAATTACACCATAACAAGGTGGTTCTACGCACTAACCCTGAATTCCTTCCTAAAGTAATTACTCCTTTTCATCTAAATCAATCCGTAGAGTTGCCAGTGTTTTTTTCAAATCCCAGACTCTGTAGCAGAAAGAGCTCTACACACACTAGATGTAAAAAGAGCTGTTCTCTATTACATTGATAGGACCAAATCCTTTCGTAAAACAAAGCAACTGTTTGTAGCTCTCTCTGCACCACATAAAGGCAACCCCATCTCTAAAGCAGGAATTGCAAGGTGGATTGTAAAATGTCTATAAATATGCTATCACAAAGCAAAATGTACATTAACAATTCCTCCTAGAGTGCATTCCACACTCAAACTAGGAGCCTCCATGGCTTTCTTAGGGAACATTCCCCTAGAAGTCATCTGCAAGGCAGCAACATGGTCTACAACACACACCTTCACTAAACACTATTGTATTGATGTGCAAGCTAAGCAGCAAGCTGCAGTAGGCCAAGCTGTCCCCAAAAATCTTTCAAACTACTGCAACAGATACAGGTGACCAGCGCTAGGGGAGACACTGCTGTACAATCGATGCACAGTGTAAGATCTGCAGCTCATATGCCTTGAACGGAAAATGCTACTTACCGGTATGCATCTGTTCTCTGCATGTAGAGCTGCAGATTCTTACACGCCCTCCCGCCTCCCCAGGGCCTGTATCTGTTCTAGTTCTATCTTAATTAGATATACACGCATAGACATCTCTTCTTTATTTCTACTAACTCCATCATTTCCCATCATGGTGAAAAACAATCCAAGGATGGGGCCGATGCCTATGCACATTATCTTACAAGGGAGGACACCCCTATCTCGTGACTACAAAGACTTCTTCCAAGACTACAACAACATGCAATCATCCGAGCCCAACACAGGTGGCAATCTAATGCACAGTGTAAGAATCTGCAGCTCTACATGCAAAGAACAGATGCATACTTGTAAGTAGTATTTTCCTTTTTCATCTAACTTCCCATCTGAAGTTTTCTAGTTTCTTGTGGCTGCTGGACGTCCATCCAGCATATCGTTTTTCTTTCGCATTTGTTCTTTATTTGCCTCATTGTGTCTCTGTAAAACCCTCAATGCACAGCTAGGAGGTATATCACACATTGGGCATGCTGTGGTTCTGGTAACACAAAGACCGGAACTTGGGTACTGTGCTTGGGACACCCGGCAGCAGTCAAACCTGGATTGTATCCTAGAAGCAAGGTTCTCTATTACAAGGTTTTAAAAGAACTTCAGCATGGTGCCCCCCATTTCCTTTTTCATACTCGTAAAAAAAAAACAGGAATCAGCAAACAACTGAGTGAAACACACAGCAGAGAGAGTACTCATCTGCTTATAATACATTTTCGATAATTACATTGTTGCCTTTTTTATATTAAAGTTGAAAATGTATGTTTAAGGGTTTAAAGATGTTTTTCCATAACATTATTTTGAAAATTGAAGTTACCGATGTTTTCAATCCGTTTTAGTTATTGTAATTGCTTTTATAAGGACTCTACAGTGTGAGATGGTGGTATAAGCAAAGCATTCATTAGTCATGCGTTAGCCACAGAGCATGTTCAGTTTGACACATTACAGCTCCACTGTGACCGTCTGAAAAGAAGTCCAGGACAGGTACAGACGGGAGCATGCAGTGACCACCCCGAAGGCTAAGAGCCTTTTTCTGATGCACATTCTGACCGGGGACAGCTGATAATTATAGACTGAGGGTGCAGTGAACTCTGCAGCTGGGGAGAGCTATGTGAACTGGGTGCTTACACAGGCCCTGCCTTGGAGTTTGACGGACGGGTACTCTGTCACCCTACCTTACTACGAGTGCAATATACCATCACAAGCGGAACAGAAAAGTGAATATAGTGAAAAAGGCCTTCAACAATGGCAATGCACCATGCAGTGTTTCATTTTTCAAAGTAAAACATTTTTTTGCCTTTGGAGCACTCCCTACACACTTAAAATGCATTTTCTCCCTTTTAAGGATATCTTGCATTACTGCTATGCTGCTCTATTACCCTGCACTATAAACCAGCATTAGCATAGGTCTCGCCTTTGGGACCTTATAAGTATTTAGTTATGCAGCACAATATCCTTGGTGCAACATCTACTGTTGCATGGCTAAACACTTATAAGGTCCCAAAGGAGAGACCTATTCCTATGCCAATGCTTATTATTCTGTCAGTGATGTTAAGAGTACAGAGCTTACTGGGGATTTGTGGCATATTTGTACTACATTGCTTACAGTGCAAAGCAGAGAGGGGGGTCGTCATCTTGCAGAGAAGAGAGACGTGTCCACAGAATCTCTGAGTAGAAAGGTAGAGGAGAGAGCAGTGCCTGTGCAGGGTACAGCAAAAGCTGTCCTGGAGAGACAGTTGGTGAATACACCAGCTTGGTCTGGGCATTTTTCATGAATCGCCCTTGTGACAAAAAAGTAAATGCATGGAATCTATGAACTTCGATTAAACCAGGGGCACAGAGGCTTGTATTACTTTACCGTGTCCACACTGAGAATGTACCTGAAAGATGCATTTTCTAAAGAGTTCATAAGACTGGAGCATAGGAGGACACCAAAGCGTATCGACATTGCCCAAAAGGAAGTGCAGGAGACTGAAAGAATTCTTGCTTACCTCCTAGTGGAGAAGTATGAAAAGAATGATCATTGTTACTTTGTTCTCCATCCCAAAATAACTAACTGATGCGAAGAACAACATTTCTAATATTGGCAAGAAATAAATGGTAGAACACGGACTAATTCCATCTAAAAACTAGAACACTAGTACTCTTGGATGTTTGCCACTACAGTTTCTGGGTTTAATTAAAAACAATAATGCACAATACCCCCCAAAAAAGTTTTTACTAAAACTACTAATTTTGGTAAAAAAAATGAATTCTCCCTTATTAGTCTTTTCTTACTTTACTTCGGCAGATCGTAGTGGGGGTTGACTTCCCATTGCGTGTTGACCAGAGAGGATTGACTGGTCTCAGTAAAAATGAATTCATGCATTTGCATGTAGTAAATCATCAATACCTGCCTTACCCCCAAGTGCACTGAAAAACTTTTTTAAGTTTCATTGGTTAGGTTTAATTATAACACATCTGTTTTAAAACCCCTCTAAAATAAGCCACAGTTATGGTTAACAATTAAATTTGGGAAAAAACTTAAATTTATCAGTTAACATAACTTGTCCTCCCACCATGAAAACCATAACACACCCACCACATACACTGCTTACACCCTCCTAATATGTTTACGAGTAATGAACAGAAATGTGCATCATAATATCATTAATACAAGTCCGAACAAATAAATGAAACTGTATAAATATTGCCATCTATAATATTAATGTTTGGGTGATTTGTAAAGTTACCAGTTATCTGCCATGCGAGGACTTGACCAGTTCTTTTGATGGGTGAGTCATGGTTTTCATGGTCAGTGAGTATGTTGTGCACGGTGCACCTAACCATAACCAGTGAATTTCAAATGTTTTAATTTAGAACTGTACTTTCACTGCTTTTATTGGGAATTAGTGTAGATATGTAATATTTTTGTGTATGTATAAAGTTAGAATGTTTATGCAGATGTGCAAAGTGTAGTATGCTATTTGTTACCATTGTTGAATGAGCCTGAAGTGAATCATGCCAATCCCTCAACAATGGTAATAAGTATACTTTGCACATTTTCATCCATGGTTTATGCCATGAAGTTTATTCTTGTGTTTGTTTTAACAAAAGGTATTTAACCAAAACCAGGAGCAGGGGTTACATTTTTGCACTAAGGTAATACCAAATATTTCAGTATGCCTTGTGTCTATTAAGATAGATATTTCCCTGTGTTAAGTCTCTGTACCATGCAGTCTTTGAGGCAGAAGACCGTGATGAAATGCGCATACCAAACTTGTCATATTCATTGGATGATGAAATCAGTGATGTAATTGAACATGCCATGAGTGATGTAATATGTTAGGTTATAAGCGGTGCATGCCAGGAGGCGAAAGTTATACTTAGCTCAGTAAACTTTAACTGGTGAATGTCAGTGTTCTTTTCATTTTTGAATGATGGTTTTTAATTTACATGGCCGAACTATAACGTCAGTTCAACCTAGTTCTCTCTCGAGGGATCTCCATTGAAATCATAAGCACTGAATAGTTGAAATGTTGAACACCGTTGAGTGAAGAGGTTTACAAAACTTTGAGTGAATAGTTTGAAGGAAAAAGCCAAAAAGGCTGAGCTCAGTGCTCAGTGCTCAAAGATCCAGTCACCAGGAGCCGGAAAAAAGAACTGGGCATGATGATATATTGGCACAGTCTCTTTTCATACTTGCAGAGCTGCAACCTATAAGTCTACATTGTCTCTTCTTTCTTCACCATTTTCCTTTAAAAAAGGTTTGTGTATTAGATTTACAAAGACAAATTACACAATTCATGCTAATTTCCAGGTTGCTTTTTAATGATATATTAACGTTTTCTTAAGTGCAAATGAAAGCAGTTGGCCAAAATTGCCTCATTTATAGGCTGCAAAACATTTTAACAAATTAAGTGCTTATCCTGGCCTTATTGAAGAAAGGTAAACATCTGCAATTAACAATCTATAGTGGAAAGAAGTGCTCCGGGATTCCTGCACGTGGGCGTGACTGTTCATTGCTTATGATTTCAGTGAAGATTCCCCCTGAGAGAGACCTAGGATTGGAGGTAAACAATTCCTCCCATTTCCCCCACCCCGCTATGTATCTGTTATTTTTCCAAAGTTAGTAGTGATATCTTTTGGTGCATTTCAGTGTTTTTTTTTTTTTTAGATTAAATGTTATGTTGGTGCTAATATTTTCACCTTTTATTGTTATCTCTAGTAACTATAACTTGTGCTTTAAAGTAACTAACTCGCATCCTCTTCATGCACAATGATGTCATTGCAAATGTTACAGCAATGTTATCAGTAAGGTCATAGAACCGATCATGAGCAGGGCACCTGGAATTAAGTGACAGGGGAGGGCCAAATTAAGCAGCAGGGTTAAGTAAATTTTGCGGCACTAAAAGCCAATTTATGTAGTGTAAGATAGTATTACATCATTATTTTGTCATTTTTACACTTGCTAACATTGTCTGGGCTTTGGTTCCACCTCATTTGTTCCATTTTAACACTTCACTATAGTAATAAGAAATGGTTTGGTGACCAGTCAAGCTGTGCAAACGTGCCTTTCACTGTGCTTCATCTCATATTGCTGCGTTTTTAAAAACTTTTGAACCTTTTGTGCTGGAAATTTTTTTTTGTTAAAATCTGCAGATTATGCTTCAGATGGTGCACTATATGACAGATCTTTAATTATGAAAAAAAAACGCTGCTGCCGTAGAATAGCATAGTTCCAGTGGCCCTGTTCATGAGTGATATAATTTGTAGGGTAATCAGCAGTGCAGATTATCACCTGACCAATCATAATGTCACTTTACCCTTTGTATTTTTAATTGAATTTCTAGGTTTTCTTTTTAATATTAAGTAATATTTTATTACCACACAGGCAGCCAAACTTATTTTGGTCATGCCCTTGGAGGGGTTGGCTGCAGGCCATTCAAACAACCCAGCATGATGGCATCCTATATTGCCATAGTTCCTCACGCCAGGTTGCTCATGCATCCGTTACAACAGTGCCTAGCTCCACAGTGGTGTCAGGAGGATGGTAATTGGGAGGATCTAGTTTTGGTTTCGCGCGCCACTCCTCGCTCACTGGAGTAATGGAATGCAAACAACCTGTTGCAGGTACGGCCTCTCCTCCACCCAGTTCTGCATGACCCTCACCACACGTTTACTGGCTGGGGGCATAATTACAGGACCTACCTATTGAAGGGGTGTGGGCTTCTGCACACTAAGGATTGCACATCAGTCATCTCGAACTGTTAGCTATCCAACTGGCCCTCGGGGCATTCCTCCCACTCATGCAGCGGAAGGTATTTCGGATCCAGACAGACAATACTACTGCCATGTTTTACCTGCAAAAACAGGAGGGAATGCACTCCGTCCAATTGTCTGCGTTAGCCCAGGACTTTTGGCATTGCCCGATACATCACAGGGGTCATCTGTTTATTCAGTACATTCCCAGGACAGACCAAAACATGGCAGACCTGCTCAGCAGATTGCATCAACACGAACTCCTCCCCTAGGTCCTACTTGCATAATTCCATTGCTGGTGGTTCCCACAGATAGACCTGTTCGCCACTGCTGAAAACTCATAATGCCCAGGCTCCTACAGTCCATGGGCAATGCACTATGGATGAGTTGGCCAGGGATATTTGCTTATGCTTTTCTGTGCCTCCTACGCCTCCCATTCGTGGTTGGGAAGTTGAGGCAGACATCCCTCACTCATCTAACTAGCTCCAACCTGAGTACATCATCCCTGTCTCACCACTCTGCTTGTACTCTCTTCTTTCCCGAAACCTAGGCACTTTGAGGCATCCCAGCCTGCAGCATATCAGTGTTGCGATTTGGCTCCTTAAGTCTTACTATTTGGCTACTTTAACCTCCCTGCAAAGTGAATGTCCATTTTAAAAGCAGCACACCGGCACACAACTAGGGCCTGCTATGCTGCGTAGTGGAAATGGTCCATCCATTACTGTCTACTTAGGCATGTTGACCCCCTAGCAGCCTCTCCACAGGACATTATTGGTTGCCTTCTTCACTTACAGAAGCCGGGCCTCGCCTGTACATCTGTCAGACTCTGTTTAACCCGCTGTAGCAACTTATCTTCAAAATAGACCGCACACTTCACATTTTAAAATCCCAGTTATTAAGGCTATCATGGAAGGACTTAGGTCGGTTCTACAACCACAGGCTCCTCCCACTTCCAGTGTGGAACCTTCGCATAGTGCTCACTAAACTAATGGGTCCTCCTTTCAAACTGCTTCAGTCTTTCCCATTGCAATTTCTTTTTTGGAATGTGGCTTTCCTTGTGGCAATTACTTCCTCAGGCGTGTTGGTGAGATTCATGTTCTCACCTTGGAGGAACCTTTCTTCCAGGTGCATCATGATTGTGGTCCTCCGAACCGGCCTTAAATTCCTTCAAAGGGTAGTCTCCAGTATTCATCTCCACCACAGAGGGAAAAAAAACACAGGTCGCCCTCCACTCAACAATCCATCAAAGCACCAAGACCTGGTTTAGAAGGCACCTATTTTCAGGCTATACAATTTTAAAACGAATGTGAGGTACTATAACTTATAGATTCCATACACTCCTCTTTTTTTCTTGCTATGAGGTAGTCGCCAAGCATTTACCGCCTTTACTTAGAAAAGAATGTTTACAAAGGACAGTCCCCAAAATATAAATGTTATGTTCCCTTCAACTTAACACAGTGTACACTCAGATCCTCAGTGGTCTCCGTAGGAGACAACGCGCTCCGTGAGACCCCGGGCGATTGACATTACAGCTGAATGATCCATCTACCAGGAGGACTCCTACAGGGAGCTTTCCAAGAGACCTCACTAGAACTAGCTGGTACGAGAGACGGTGGCTTCTTGAGGTCCCCTATAACTGTGTGTGGTGTGTCCAATATTGGTGCCTAGGCTAAGTGACTTGTCCTGAAAAATTTGCCAAAAATGAACGTGGCAAAGAAACATGTTGGCACTGGAAACTGTGTGCATGAATAGCAACCGGTTTGAACTTGATAAAATACACTTTGTAAATAATAAAGTGGTTGCTATTAGTGTGTATTTGTCAATTTTAATCACACACCGTTACATCGTGAGATGTGACCTGTTCACTTCACTGCACCTAGGTTTTCTTTTCTTTTGGACACCTTTTCTTTTTTCGTGGACAAAATGACCACCGATGATGATAAAAGTGGGCACAACTGGTGAGTACCAACCGGTGAACCAGTTGGTGGTGCACACTTGTGGGGTCATTTTGCCGTTCACATTTTCTCTGTTCATTTTGAAACCACTAAGGTTCTGAATGTATACCGTGTTAGGTTGAAGGGAACATAACCTTTATATTTTGGGGGCTGTCCTTTGTAAAAATTATTTTCTAAGTAAAGGCGGTAAAGGTTTGGCGACTACCTCATAACAAGAAAAAAGAGGAGTGTATGGAATCTTTAAATAATAGTACCTTGCATTCGTTTTAAAATTGTAAAACCTGAAAATAGGTGCCTTCTAAACCAGGTCTTGGTGCTTCGATTGAATGTCTTGGCTTGCCAGCAAGTTCATGTTGGTCAGACTGTAGTACGTACACTTTTTCAATCTTCTGCAACATCCACTGGTTAAGCCACCGCTTTTATTGGGAGGACTGTTTTTCAGTCTATGCGCAGCATGTGTATCTACAGCTACACATGCCACGAACAGAAACTGTTATTTATCCTTTAAGCATATTTTCATGTCATGTAGTGCTGTAGATTGACATGTGCCTACTCTCATCCAGTGTTACCCAGGGTTTTTGCAGATGGTATTTTCTTCCTTCACCATTATTTTACATGGCCATCTTTCCTGTATTCACTATGCTCCTGCTGCATCTTTGCCTTTTGTGCAGAAAAAAAACTATCTAACAATGGAGCTGCTACCCATGAACATTTCCAGAGATAGGTGGAATCACTATACCTTGTGGCTCAAAGACTTTTTCGAACAAAAACAAGTTGTACATGTCTGAGACAAACACTAGATGGCAGGAGTTTACACAGCATGTGAATCTACAGCACTATATGCCATGAACAGGTGCTTGCAGGGTAAATAACATTAGATGCATAGATCAATGGATATAATATGCACTGAAAATAAATGTTGCCTTAGAGCACGCTCTTTAGAACAAACGTTAACTGAGAAAAAAGCTTTTAACTGTCTCAGATCTTCTGTGTATTTGTGAAGAGCGCTATTTCCCACTAAGTTATCCTGGTGCTGAGCAGATGTTTGTCCCTAGCCCTGCCTATTGTAGTTGGATAATTAACAGGTATTCATCTTCTTGCGGAATTCAAGAAGAAAGGAGGCTTTGATGTGAAGTGGAATGCCGTTCCACGCTTTGAGCTATGTAAGAGAATGCCTGTCCTGATCTGGTATTCTGTGTATGCGTGGGATATTTGCTAGTAGGATTCCTGTAAAGTGGGGTTGTCTAGGTGGTTGGTGGAAGGAGATGCAATGGTTTAGATAGGTGTAACCTAAGTTGTATAGTGCCTTGAATGTGTGTGCTAGAAGTTTGAAATGAGGGTGCTTGTGTATCAGGAGCCAGTTGAGATCCCTGAGGGTTGGTGTGATGTGTGATGTGTGATGTGAGTTTGAGAATGAGTCTGACTTTCCACCCTGGATTTATTTATTTATTTATACCATTTATAAAGGGCACTGTTACCGAGCGGTGTCCTGGCGCTGAAATGATAGCTCCCCTAAGTATCCAGCCCCTTCTAATGACTGAAAAGCCAAGTTTTGATATCTTTTCGGAAGGCCAAAAGGTTTGAACTTTGTTTCAGGGCCAGGGGCAGGGAATTCCACACGGTGGCTGCCCCTTTGACGAAGCTTCTGCCCCCCCATCGTGCCTTCCTGATCCTGCTTATCTTGATCAGCCCTTTGTTTGCAGATCTCAGTTGTCTGCCTGGCATATACAGTTGGAAGTGCTGCTGGAGAAAAGATGGACCCAGTCCATGCACTGCTTTATAAACGATACATAGTGATTTAAACATTATGCGTTCGCGTACCGGGAGCCAGTGTAATTTTCTAAGTTCTTGTGTAACTGGCGCAAATTTAGGAAGGCCCTCAATTAGGCGCACGGCGGCATTTTGTAACACTTGAAGTTTATCAAGCAGCCCTTGTTGGGCCTAAAGAAGAAGACTGTGAAAGTAGTCCAGGCGGGAGAGCACAAGTGCCGTCACCACAGTTTTTCTACTACTGACTGGCAGGAACGGAATGATCTTCCTGATGATTTTCAAGGTCCAGTAAGTAGAGGAGATCAGAGCATTGACTTGCGGTTTGAACGAAAGTTGATGTCAATGAGGACACCTAAATTCTTCACCTTAGCTACTGAAGTGAGAGGTGTTCCCATGTCATCAGGCCACCATTTGGAACTCCAGAAATTAAAGTCCGAGCCAAAGAGGAGAACCTCAGTTTTGGAGGAGTTTAGTCTGAGGCAGTTAGCTGCCATCCAGCAACTGACTGCCGTCATAGTCCTGGAATCTTGCAGCTACTTCTTCTTCTTTCCCCGGGAGCAGTTATACAACGATCTGAGTATCATCTGCATAAGATGTTAATTCAAATCCGAAAGATCGGATCACCGGGGCAAGAGATGAAACCTAAATGTTAAATAAGGTGGGGCTAAGGGAGGACACCCTGGGAGTTTGAAAGGTCTAGATTCAAAGTCTCCTAAGGCCACCACCTGAACCCTATCCTCAAGGAAGGGCTTTCAAGATGTTAAGGGCTCTCCCCTGAACCCCGCAGTCCTCTAAGCGATCCACCAGAATCATATGGTGGACCGTATCGAAGGCCGCGGAAAGGTCGAGGAGGACCAGAGCTGCTCGTCCCTCTACATCCAATGCTTTCCTGATCTCCTCAGTAGATTTAATCAGGGCGGTCTCGGTGCTGTGACCTTCCCTGAATCCATGTTGGGCTTTGTCAAGACCTTGAGAAGATCTGAGGAATGTGCAAAGCTGTAGGTTCATCACTTTTTCGATAAGCTTTGCTGGCAATGGTTACCGGGCTATAGGTCGGTAGCTATTTGGATCTGAGATGTCTAGCGTGGGTTTCTTGAGCAGCGGGACAATTGATGCTCGTTTCCAACATGATGGAAAGTCCCCAAGGTTAAACAACTGATTGAAAAGATCGGCCAGGATGTCTACTATAGGAGTGGCTGCCATCTTTGCCACCGACGCCGGACTGGGATCTTGGGGCGACCCTGATTTAGTTGCATGTAGCAATTTTTTTTATTTCTTCTGGGCTCACAGAAGCAAACCCTGAGAATTTAGTTTTTTGAGGGTTGGTTAATGGGTTTCTATGTAATCCCTCCAGAAGAGACTGTCTCACCTGAGGCTCTAATGCAGTGAAGAGCAGGTCCACCTGGTTTGCGAAGAACTTGGCGAGAGTCTTGCATAGTTCCTGGCTAGGTGGAATGATCACTGACTTGGGGGTGGTAAGACTAACGATAGTATTGAAAAGTTCCCTGGATGAATTTCTTGCTCCCTCGATCCTATTGATATAATATGTACCTTTGGCCTTCTTTATCATATCTTTATAAATACTTTGGCTGGACTTGAGCTTAATTTTGTCCTCCTGATGATATTTTGCACGCCATACTCACTCCTATTTTTTACAGACTAGCTTATATTCTCGCAGCTCATTTGTAAACCAGGGAGCAAAAGGAGCAGTGCGAGTAGGGCGACATATTTTAGGCGGAGCTAGTGTCATGCACGCCCGATCGACCCAGTTGGTATACATGTCTGCTGCTTTATTAACCTCTGCCGACATAGGAACCATAGAGAACTTCAGCAGGTGCTCAAGTGCCATACCATCAATTTCTTTCCAGGTTCTGCAGGACCTGGCTGTTTTTCTAGCTTGCAAGGCCTTGTTCAACGGGGAGGTCAAAACAATAAATAGCATGGCCAAATGGTCTGACCAGGCCACGGATTCGGTGTTAATAAACTGCATCTCCGGGTTGTTTGTAAAAATACCATCTAACGTGTGCCCTGCTATGTGCGTGGCCCCTTTTACCACCTGATTGAGACCTACCCCTTGCATCACTTCTGCTAGGGCTAACGTGTCGTGGTCAGAGTCATCTTCTAGGTAAAAATTGACATCACCTAGTACTGTGAAGGATTTAATACACAGCGCTTCCACCAGAATGTTACCTATGGTTTCCAGAAATTGGGACCTGGTCTCGGGTGGTCTATATAAAAGGCAGCCCTGAAAATAGTGATGATTGAATAGAGAGAGATTGAACCCCAGCGCTTCACACGTCTGTGAGGCCACCGACTGAAAGGAACCCACAATGGAGGCATGATAGATGATAGCAAACCCCCCTCCTCTTTTTCCTCCTCTGTCCAGAACAAAGCACAGATATCCTGGGGGGGTAGCTTTCACTAAGTCCGGCCCGGATGCGGCATCCGTCCAGGTCTCGGTGATGGAAGCGATTTTTACGTCTCTATCCTGGATAAAATCAGCACATTCCGTACTGTGCTTCATGAGGGATCTAGCATTAATTAGTAAAAAGATGATGCTATTCCTTGGCCCTTCCCCTTTAACACCAAGGGATCTACTGCACGCTCCAATTGGTCTGCAGATGACAGCAGGAAGGCCAGATAGACAGGCTAGGCACTTAACAGGTCCTGTCTGCATGTTTTTATCAGGTATTCTCCTTCCTCCCATTGTCGTTGAGGTTCAGCAGTGAATCGCTGGATGCTTTGTAGTCTTCTAGTGAGTTGCTTTGTGATCCCGGTGTACGGGGTGCTTCCATAGTTCAACTTGCTGGTGTCTAGGGTATGACTGACAGTTTCCCCTAAAAAAAAAAATGCTTCTCATTTTTTGTTCTTCATCAGTGCCTGCGGCTCCTTTTAAAGAACCCTCACAGGTGAAAAATTCCTTCATTGACAGCCCCATAATTGAGTCAATTAGTCGATGGGAAGATCGCCAATGCCACTTTCACTGTGACAACTACAGCGCTGGTAAAGCAGGCAGGGAGAATGACGAAAACATTTTCCTTGTCAATAAAGAAACTCATGATGACTATCTGTACGAGTCCTACAGATTAAAGAGTCTTGTGATGAGGGGCTATTTTCCACCAGCTTATATTGCCACTCAGCTGAGGTCAAATGCCAAGACACTGAGGACGAGGACTAGATAAGAAGTATAAGGTGCCAGAAAAATTGCCTACATGTTTGATAGGTCTTTCATGCCCTGACGCTGTGCTCATGCAGACATCCCAAAGACGGTCTAGAAACCCTTCTAGCTTGTATTCCATTTCTCCAGACAAAGAAGGTTGATAGCTGAGAAATGCTTGCCAATGTTATCCAGCCATCGCGGCACCTTCTACCAGGGCATCCAATTCCCCAGTCATGTTAGGAAGGTACGACAGACACATCTAGTCGGTCATATCAGCTCTCTTAAAATTCTCACCAGAAAAGAAGGAGATAAGGAAAATGTTCCCATACATGGACCACTTGCTTATGAAAACACCCACATTCCCCTCAGCTACAAGACTAGCACCGGCATAGCGGGGAGGAATAGAAAATATCTCTTTGGGCCTATTCTTTCTTATGGAGCTCCTTTTTCATAATGACAATGGACGCTTCCTTTGAGGGTTGGGGAGATTACCAGCAGTACCTCAAAAAGCACGGAAAATGGTCTTTTCAAGAGGCAATGGTGCACATCAGTCTTCTAGAGTTGAAGGTTGTTTTCCTAGGCCTCCTATCCTTTCTTTCCTCGATACAGAAGGTAAGGATGGACAACACCATAACCGTATTCTATCTCACCAAACCGGGTGGACAAAATTATAGATTCTGTCCACTCAGGCTCTGGAAAAAAAGGGAATGGTTGCTTACTCCTAACATTCTATTACAAGCGGAGCACGTCCCGGCGGTGGAGAATAAAGGGGCAGATTCCTTGAGGAGAACTGTGAAATTGTGCCATGAACTAAATCGACAGTAGTCACTCTAAATTTTCCAACTGTGGGGAACTTCAAATTTGGACCGGTTTCCAACTCTTCAGAACAAAAATTGCAAGATGTATACAAGCAAGTTTCCTCAGAAAAAAGTCTTTGGGAAAATCATATATTCTAGCCTGGAAAGAGTTTCGCGTACGCTTCCTCTCCTTTTCCTCTACTCCCCAAAGTTCTTAGAATAGTGAAACCAGAACTGTGCCTCCTCATTCTGATGGTGCCAGTGTGTCCACACATTCATTTCAAATCTACAGAGCACGTTTTTTCATGAACGAAGGTCCGATTGTTCACCCACAAATACAATTGCTGAGCTTATCATTTTGCCTCCTCACAACAATGAACTCAGATCACAGAATATACCAGAGGATTGTAAGACCATTCTTACCCAGTCTCGAGTGGTTGCCAGAAGTAAATCCTATAAAGCAAAATGTAAAAGGTTTTGCTACTGGTGTGTAAGTAACAATCTGCATCCCCTTACATCCTCTCCAGAACAGATGCAACCTTACTTATTCCACCTGATGAAATCTGGTCTAGCTCATACTTAATTACAAATTAAACTGGCAGCTATTTCAAGATTTTGGAGACAAAGTAGAGAATTCTCTTTATGGCCTAATAGACTAATCAAGGAGTTCATGAAAGGTTTTTTCAGAGTTTATCCTCCTTTAAAAAAATCCTCCAGTGACCTGTCAAATTTGATGGAGACATCTAGCTGCAGATTCCTCATCTTAGAATTCTCCCCCGGTGCCAGACTGGATCCGAACATTTTTTCAGCAGTACCGCTGTGCGTCGGTAGAGGGCTTCGAGCGATCAATAGTGATGTCTCCTGAATGTGACATCAACTGAGTCCATATAAGGCCTCCCCCGACGCGCTGATGTCAGTTTCTTTAGTGAAAATCTTTTATCAACAAGTACAGATAGAAAGAACTGTAGTAGTATGCCAAGAGAGGATCTTGGCGACAAAAGGACCTTAGTTCACAGAGCGGGGAAGCTGAGTGGGTCGATCCGTAATCTACGGCTAGATCCTGCCGCTACCAGGTAAGGCGTTACCGAAGGTAAGTAACTTGTCCTTTCAATATGGTTCTGTCACAGCTTATGAAAAGTCCATTTAAACCTATCCATAAGGCAGACATAAAATATGTATTGTGAGAAATGGCTCCTCTCTTGGCCCTCACCTCATCTAGGTGAAAGCTTTTACAGTTAATGATCCTTATTTACAATTCAAAGATGACAGTGATATTAAGAACTAATGCGAAGGTCATTCCGAAAGTTCCAACTTCATTTCACTTGAATGAGCCAATTGTGTTTACAGCATTGTTTAAAAATCCTTTGGCCACAGCTGAAAGAGCCCTGTATTCTTGAATGGCAAACAATGTTAATGTTCCATATGGACAGAACAAGGAATTTTAGAAAATCCGAAAAGCTTCTAATATAGTTTGCTCCACCAAGAAAAGGTTATGCTTTATCACAGAGTAGTATAGCTCTTTCCGTCTCTGCAACCACTACTTTTTGCCACTTTAAAGCAGGTAGGCCACTGACGGTTAAGGCGCATTCTAGATGAAAAGTGGCCCCATCTACAGCCCTCTTTGCTGGAGTTTCGTTGCCGGATATTTGCAGCACAGCAATGTTCACTAATATGCGTGCCTTCACAAAACATTTTGCTTGTATTCTTTGTGCAAAGCTGATGCTGTGGTTGGGCAAGCAGTATTACCTTGCCTCTTACAGTAAGGTACAGGAATCTTACGTTTCAATGCAGATCAAGTCATGCAGTATCTTTAAAGCTTAGTGTTTGAAATAATACCTGTTATCTTGATGGTTGCCTTCTTACTTCATGGTTCTTTTTTTTAACTTGAGAATTGTTTGCCATACCCACCGCTTCATTTTCCATGTTACTGCTTACCAGTCTGATTCAAGGATGTTCATCTATGAAAGATGCAATACTGTAGAAAAACAAGTTACTTGTACACTGTGGTTCTCCAGTATTGATATCTTTCATAGATTCACAATCGACCCTCCCTTCTTTTCATTGGGTCTCACCACTCCGGATATCTCTTACATTCATTACTTTACATTTGCGCTCAAAATCTGAGGTATGATGGCTCTACAGGGGAAGGGTGCTTCAGGGTCTGGGTTCTGATTGGTTGAAGTTTGGTTCTAATAAAAACAATGTGAGTTGGTTACCAATGTTCTTTAGCTTCTCTATGATGTTGAATGCTTATGTATAGCACTGCTGATTTATTTATTTATTCAAAGTTTTATATAGCGCGAACAAGATCCTTACAGATATCAGAGCGCTTCACAATGACATGGTAGGGGCAGTAGGAATGAACAGGGGTAATGGGAGCAATGTAGTAGTCACTAACATGAAAGGATAATAATAACATACATAAAACATATCAATATACAGTCAGGTAAACAGGTAGTATAAGACGGCACAAGTCATTGATCCCACTACAGAGGTGTTCAGGTACACTTAGGGTGTGTGGAAGGCTTATACCAGTGTTTTAGTATAGAGAGAGCACTGAGTGGGGGCAACCGGGAGGGTGAATCAGTGACCCAACGTGTATCATATATTGTAAGAAAGTAGCGTAGTAGTGTCCATCAAGTAGAGGTATAGTGCCAAAGGACAAGGTGAGTATTGACACAAGGCAATGCAGAGTCTCTGATCCAGCACCTATAAGGTTCAGGAGATCTTGTCCAGAAGGATGGTTTTCACCTCTTTCTTGAAGAGTGCAGTGGAGGAGATACGCCTGGTTTCAGGAGGGAGCGCATTCCAGATCCTGGGTGCCATTCCTGAGAAGGAGCGCTTATAAGTTTTCTCTTTCCGGAATCTACGGGGTTTCAGGAGTAGATTTTTTGAGCTTCTATTGGATCTCGAACCTCCTGATATAGACAACTTTTGAGCGAGGTAGTTGGGTGCATTGTGGTGCACGGCCGCGTGTGTCATAACTGCAATTTTTAGTTGTATTCTGGCTTCAAAAGGCAGCCATTTTAGGGACTTTAAGTCTGGGGAAATATGCGAATGTTTTCTTGAGCCAGTAATGAGTCTTGCGGCAGCGTTCAGGGAGGCTCTTAAGGGTGCTGTTGTGGATAGCGGGAGTCCCCTGAGGGCCACAATTCCGTAGTCTATTCGAGGGATGACTAACGCTTGTACAGCAGTTTGGAAGTCTTCAGTAGGGAGGAAGGGTTTAATTTTCCTCAGCGTGTTGATTTGGAAATTAGCTGCTTTTGTGGCTTTGCTGACGTGCTGCTGCATGTTGAGCTTGGCGTCTAGTGTGATGCCTAGGGATTTCGCCGAGTCCACGATGGTGGGTTGGACATTGAGTGCTGTTAGGTTGTTGAGCCATGTTTGGGTGGTGGAAATTTTCGCCGGGGGTGAGATTAGAAGGAACTCAGTTTTCAGAGCATTTAGTTTGAGGTGATTATCGGCTAGCCAAGATTGAGTGTTAATAAGCGTGGAATTCAGATGTTTGATATCTTCCGGAGATTGAAGCTTTAGGTACAGTTGTGTGTCGTCGGCGTACATATGGAATTGGACATTAGAAGCTTGGAGCAAGGTGGCGAGCGGTTCCATGACGAGGTTGAATAATGTGGGGGAGAGGGAGGATCCTTGTGGAACACCTAGATCGGCAGGCACAGGTGAAGATAGCACATTGTCGATCTTGAACTTCTGAGACCGGTTGTGCAGGAAGGACGAAAACCATTTGAGAACCGTTCCCGATAGACCCATTCTAGTGCTTAGCAGCTCCAGCAAGTTCTCATGTTTGACCGTGTCAAAAGCTGACGAGAGGTCAAGAAGGATGAGGAGGCAGGACTCATTGCGATCAAGAATTTGGAGGGCGTCATCAATTATGTGTGTCATAGCTGTTTCCGTGCTATGTTTCGCTCGGAAGCCTGATTGATGAGAGTTGAGGAGGTCAAATTGGTCAATGTGTCTTGTTAGTTGGAGTTGGACACATTTCTCCAGCAGTTTGGCCAGGGTGGGGATATTGGTGATGGGTCGGTAATTGTGTAGGTCAGACGGATCAGCTGTAGGTTTCTTGAGTATAGGCATGACTTGCCCCACCTTGAGGGAGTCTGGGATGAGGCCTTGTTGCAGGGAGCAGTTGATGATTTTGGTCCAGAGAGGGAGGAGCAAGGGGATGAAGTCTTTTACAGCATTAGCAGGTAGAGGGTCTGTGAGGTGATTAGAGGGCTTCAAGGTGCAGAGCAGTTTGTGTATTGTTTCTTCCGAGTAGGTATCGAAGTATAGCCAGGATGCCATGTTTTTAGGTTGAGTGTTAGCCATTCTTGTGTGGTTGGGGAATCGGCTTGCATCCATGATGAGGTCATTTCTTATGTTGTCAGTCTTTAGCTTAAAGAAAGCAGAGAAGTCTTCACAGTGTGGGGTGTCGCTTGTTATGCTATTTGATTGTAAGGGTTGTGCCTTTGTTTGGGTCTTGATTACTTCGAACAGTTTTCTTGGCCTGTTTTTTGCTTGGTCCAACTGGCGGCTGAAGAAGTCCAACTTTGTGCGCTTTATTTTCCTAAAGTAGGCATTTCTCTTGTTTTTAAGCCTTTTGAGGTGCAGTGCTGAGGGGTCCGCTCTCCAGATGCGCTCTGCCATTCGCATCGAACGCCTGTCGTCATTGAGTCTGTCGTCATACCAGGGGTTAGAAGTTTTGGTGGAGACTCTCTTCAGTTGCAGTGGAGCGACTTCATTGACTAATGTATTCATAGCTTCAAGGTAGTGGTCAGTCAGTGATTGAACATCCGAGGCACCTGAAGGGGGAAGGAGGAGATTGCCGATGTGGGGAGGCAGAGTAGAGGGGTTGAGATTCTTCATGTCCCTTTTCCATGTTTTGGATTTGATTGGTTGAGCCGGGTTAGGTTTAACTTTTTCATTGATAAAGAAGGTGATAATGTGGTGATCTGACCAGTCGCAGGGTGTAATCGTCTCCAGTTGTGTAGAATTCTCTTTGGCAATGATGAGATCAAGTATCTAGCCTTTGTCGTGTGTTGGTCTATCGCATATTTGGGTGAGGTCAAGCGCATTAAGGAAAGTTTTGAGACTATTCACCACTGTGTCTTTCTGATCGTTCCAGTGGAGATTGAAGTCACCCAGGTAGACTTGGGTGGTCTGCCGACCGGCATTGGAAGTGATCATGTCCATGAGTTGTTGGGTGAATATGAGATTGTCACCAGGCGGGTGATAGATGAGATGTAAAGCACAAACTTGTTTGCCCTCGCTGGTGATGTCGAGGCAGAGGAGTTCACAGGAGGAGAGGGAGGGGGAGGTGACTTTAGTAACGGAGAGGTTGCTTCTAAAAATGCATGCAATTCCCCCGCCCGTCTTGTCCGAGGACCTGTCTAGCCTAATGATGTGATAGTTGGGGGGGACTAGTATGTCCATAATCGGGGTAGAGGCTTCAGTGAGCCAAGTTTCTGTTAGGAAGGCTAGGTCCAGATCCCTAGCTGAGACGAGATCAGCGATGTCGGAGGAGTGTCTCTGGGCCGACCTGCAGTTGAGTAGGATGCATTTGAGTTTGGGAGAGAGAAGGGTGGTCGAGCTTTCTAGAGTGAAGGGAACTTTTCTGAGGTTGTTAGGGACGGAACCTCTGTTGTTGAGTGTTGGGAGCCTCAGAAGGTTTGTAAGAATTGTGGGTATGGGGATGTGTGTGCTAGGTATGTGTTTTACCGGACCTGGGCCATAAGTGCGTAGGAGAGAGCATAGGTCGCGGTCCGACAATGGGTTGAGGACACGGCGGGGGCGGTGGGAGTTGTTGCGAACGGGGATAGTCGGCCAGCGCGGATGTCGTTGGAGGCGAGGGTATGTAGGGCGGGAGCGTCCTTTGTAGGGTAGAGGGATGATGGGAGGTAGACTGGGCTGTGATGAGAGAAGGTCGTTGATTGCGTGGACATCTTTTTTGATTTGTAGAATATCCTCTTTGACTTGTTGGAGGGTGGGTAAAGTCAGGTCGGGGGGTGCATTGGGGATGGCATAGGTGGTGAGAGCCAATGGTGAATGGTTGTGTAGTGAGCTGGAAAGCGGGCAGGGAATCGAAGGGGGGGGGGGTATACTGGCGTTGTTGGATTGTTCTGCGGTGCAAATGGGTGGGATGGCATTCAAAGAGTGGGCGTCTTTGTGGGCGGGGGGTGTGGGTGAAGTAGGCGGTGTAGGCGGTGGGTGGGAGGCATAGGTAGTGCCGTCAGTTGGAGACGGTGTCGGTGAGTGGAAGAGTGAGTGAAGGCTGAAGACAGTGGGGGAAACCGGGGGGTAGTGAGGGCTGAGAATAGGAGGTGGGAGAGAGGGGGATGCTAAGGTAGGGGAGGTGGTATGTTCTGTGTGTGTTGTTGGGAGGGTGTGAGTGTCGTGGGTGGGAGTGGGGAGGGAGCTGGGGGGGGAAAGGTGTCCGCCGTGAGGGGTATGGGAGGGGGGGGTGAATAGACTCAGAGTGGTGATGTTATCAGATGGTGGCGTGTTGTGGGTGAGAGTTGTTCTGTTAGGTTTGAGAGTGTCGTGGGTGAGAGTGGGGAGGGAGCTGAGGAGGGAGAGGCGTCTGTCGTGGGGGGGATGGGAGGGGGGGTGGATAAACTCCGAGCGGTGGTGTGTTCAGGTGGCGTGTTGCGGGTGGGGGTTGTTATGTCAGGGAGGAGAGGGATAGGGGGGATGTGAGTGTGGGTAAAAGGGATCCTGTTAGAGGGGCGGTTAGTATAAGAGGTGGCGACATTTGTGTCTGTCCTTGGGGAATGTAGGGCGTTGACAGCAAGTGGGCCATTTACTGGAGTACTGGGGGTGTCTGTCCTTAGGGAGTGTGGGGTGTTAACAGCATTACCATGGGTCTCCCACCATGATGGGGAAGATTCAAGTATGTGAATCTAGGAAATATATCGATACTGGAGAACCACAATGTACAGGTGAGTAACTTGTGTGCGAGGCATATGAGCTGTAGATCATATGCTTTGGCATAAATCGCCATCTGGTGTTGGGCTCGGATGTTTGAACTTTGTTTTTCTTCGAAGAAGTGTTTGTAGTCACGAGGTAAGTGACTTCTCCTTACGGTGATAGTGCGCATGGGCATTGACTCCATCCCCAGGTTGTTTTTTTCCGCCATCTGGTTCGGATGTCTATTGCTGCGCTCCGGTTCGGTATAGTCTTCGAACCCTTTCACAATCCTTACCACTCAACAGTATTGTTTTCGATTGCGGTTTCCCTTTCAACGCGCATCATAAAATCCTACAACTTCGATCGGTAGCTTTGACGTGGGCCGTGAGGCCTACCCGCGCCGACCACACCAGCAGTCCATGGAACAGACTCAATTTAAGAAATGCCCCGGGTGTGGTGCTAAGTTTTCTTTAAGAAAGGGGAGATATCTTTTAGTGCATGTAATTTTGTCTTAGAATTGGTGCAATCATATGATGAGAAGGACCCTAGGACCATGAAATTCCATATTCCACAGCTAGGACACCAACACTACTTTTTCAGCCCCAGGGACTGGGCAAGAGCCGGGCATTCCAGGCTAGGGCCAGGCAGGGACTACATTGGTGCAGATTAGCTCGTCTGAAAGTAGACGACCAGTGTAGTGGAGAGGGCTTTTATACTAAAGTATCTTCTGTGCAAGTATCTGGCTCTTAGCCTTCAGCCTGTTCCTTCACAAATAACACCATTCTTCTCTCCCAGGTTGTTTAATGTACACATTTCTAGATTGGTGCTACCCACCTTATTTAAAAAAAAATGTTTTAGGTTGACTTAATTTCTCAGTAGTGCTATGTCCTAATACCTTGGTTTTGGTTCTGTTATATCACGATTAGAAATGTGTACCAGTTTCAAGGTTTTTCTGAGTTTGGGATGCATGGGGGTCAAATTTGATGGGTAATGTATAGGGTGTGGATGACAAAAAGCCGAGTGAGATGATACTGGTAGCTTTCTTAGCTGAGTTGCATTTGATGTAAAGATTGTAACTGGAAAAAATGACCTGATCGATTGTTCTGTGGTGCTGGTGAAGCAGACCTTCGATACACAACACTGAAACATCAGAAATAATGTGCACTTCCAGCAGAGATGTTCATGGTGAAAAAGAGTGAAGGATTTGTACAGTATTTGAAATGCTGGATTAGATGTTTAAATGCCTGTATATCAGAAAAGATGCTTGTGCCATATGTAAATGAGGTGGGCATTGTATGGCTTTAGCAATCTGAGACTTTTTCAAATGACTGCAGGGGATTAAATATACTGTATTGGTGTTAATGTTGATAGGGGCATAGCTTATAGGCAAGACAATATTGACATGTTCCATTTATTTTGCAGGTGAAAAGACTGCTTCAAAGACAGATAGTAAAAATAATATCCAGTTCTCTAGAAAGCACAGTTGCAATTGATCATTCCAATGGAGAGACTGTTACCTTCTCTGCCACTGGTCATCTGCCAATAGAGAAAAAGGCAGATCCTGAAATCTCTAGTAAATTTGAGTCAAACTCCTTATTAGCCCCAGTGTCAGTTAGCAATAGTAACCTGGACACCATTGGCGGAAAGACTGAGCAGCCTAATGAAATTATGATGAATAGCTCTCATTCTGTTGGCCATCCTGTGCCTGTTGTGAAAGAGAATCCCCTGGATTGCACTATGAATTACAGACTGCAGGTCATGGATCAGGATGCAGATGATGAAGCTGCTGAGGATACTGATGACACCAGCTCAGTCACATCTTCTTGCAGTTCCACAGCCTCTTCACAGAGTGGAGGAGGTGGTCGCAAGAAAAGCATCCCTCTGTCCATCAAAAACCTGAAACGGAAGCACAAGAAAAAGAAAACTAAGATATCTCGAGAGTTCAAGCCTGGAGACAGGTAATGCACTGCTGGAATTCTTTTAATGTTGTTTTTGTTTATCAACTAACAATGTACTGTCATTCTCTTGTGTGGTGCCCTCCAGTTCTCTTATCGTAAACTGTTCGAGGCATGTGGGCTGCTGAATTCATATCTTGTGCATAGATCGTCCCCTAGTGTTGGGTCCGGATGATTGCACTTGTTGTCTTGGAAGAGTCTTTGAAGTATCACGAGATAGGTGACTCCTCCCCTGGACTACAGTGCGCATGGGCATCCTCTCCATCCTCAGATTGTTTTTTTTCCGCCATTGGGTTTGGATGCAAACTCCTATACTCCAACTTTGGAATCAAAAACAAAACTTTTCTAAAGGCCAAAAGGCCTTCGATTCGACGGTATTGTTCTCGCTCGGTACCTCTCTACTCGATCCAGCCTTCCATCTCCAAGCGGTCGTCGGCGCGGGCCGTTGGGCCTTTTCAACGCCACGTGAGCTGACCGTCTATGGAAAGAAGCCTGTTTAAAAGGTGCCCACAATGCCACTCCAAGTTCCCACATACTGATAAGCACTCAGTATGCAAAAAGTGCCTTTCCTCAGACCATAAGGAGGAAAGCTGTCCAGCCTGCGCACAGTTAAGATCCAAGAAAACTATTCGGAACCGACGTGCCGCCAGGCAAGAAATGCAGCGACAGGCACCAGACCCGGACAACATCTTCGATGATGACCAAGCTCTACGAGAAGCGCCAGACTTGGACCTAGAGATCGTCACCGTAGAGGACTACTCGGACTCCGATGAAGACATCCCACCGGGGCAAATCGTGAGTACCCTGCCCCCGACACCATCTACCCCGTTAACAACAGCTCCGGTCAAGGCATCGCCAAAGGGCCTTAGCCAAGATCTTTAAAAAGTTTTGCTTGCCCCGCCATCCGGCTCGGCTCCGAAATCGAAACCCCAGGGCCCAGTAACATTGTCCCAAAGAAGGTTCCAGAGCCAAAGAAGGTCGTCGACTCGAAGGGCGTCGATCCGAAAACTGCCGCACAGCCAAAGAGCGTCGAGCCGAAAAAGACTGTTGACCCCAAGAAGGCCGTGCAGCCCAAACTTGTCGAGCCAAAAGTATTGTCGAACCGAACAAGGCCACACAACCGAAGGATGCCGAACCAAAGAAGGGCGCCGACCCAAACAAGCCTTCAGCACCAAAATCAGTCGACCCAGCAAAAGGCGCCGTACCGAAGCCCACGTCGAAGCCAGAACGACCTAGCGGACCAAAGACACCGGCTCTGAAAACACCAGTCGAAACAAAAAAGAAAATCGACTCTGGAAAGGACACTCATCCAAAAAAAACGACTCCAGTCGATCCAGACAGGAACATCGACTCGGAAGAGGACACTCCTCCGAAGAAGCCTATGGAGCACATAAAACGCGTTGACCCGAAAGTCACGGTCGACACGAAAAAAGGCCCCGAGCTGAAAAAAATCGGCTGCTAAACCAAAAGTCGTCAACAAACCAAAGTCGAACACTCGACCCAGGACTGTTTAGGAAGAACTCTTCCACCCAGATCCCTCTGACGACCAAGCAAAAAATTATATCAACCCAGAGACTGGTAAAGTTACCATCCTGCATAGGAAAAAGAGGTCTTTGCACTTTGAACCTCAGTCCCCTATTCCACTGAAGAAAAAGGACTTTGGGACTTCTCCTAGACCCTTCATTCCTTTTCAACCTATCATGCCTACTACTCCTTTTAATGTATACACTCCTTATTCTCCTCATCACGGGGACGATGAAGGTAACACAGGGGATGAGCCACAGACTCAATATGACTTCCCACAGGACCCTGAACCACAAGAGGAACCATGGGAAGAGCCAACTGACCCTTACAACACCCATCCCATCCCTGATATGTCCTCTTATCCTACTAAGCCGTCACCTACTGATGACACCGTAGTTTTTAATCAACTCATAGAATGGGCTGCACAGTTCCACAACGTGGTTATGCATAACAACCCTGTTGAGGAAGACTTCTTGTTTGACACCTTCCCTACATCAGAAAAAAAGTGTCAAAACACTTTCCATGTTAAAGGGAGTTCTGAAACATGCACCTGACCTATTTAAGGATACAGCCAGGGCACGGGTAATCAACCCCAGAATAGAAAAAAAGTATAGGGCAGCTCCTACAGACCTTACTTACATCAAAGGACAGTTACCACTTGATTCCCTGGTAGTGGCCAACGCACGTAAAAGAGCCAACTCCCAAACCACTGGGGAGGCACCTGCCCCAGACAAGGAGTCAAAAATACTAGAGGCATCAGGGAAAAGTGTAGCAGCACAAGCCTCCAACTCGTGGAGGATCGCTAATACACAAACCTTACTGGCTCGTTACGACAGGGCACAGTACGACCAGCTAGAGACCCTAATGCAACACCTACCTGAGCCTTTCAAAGCACAAGCCCAAGATCTCATACAGGAAGGAAAATTCATAACAAACGCTTCCATCAAATGCGCGCTTGACGCAGCAGACACTGCAGCTAGGTCAATTAACACTAGCGTTCTACTCCGCAGACATGCATGGCTGTGTATTTCAGGCTTAAAAATGAAGTGCAGTCCACTATCCTTAACCAACCTGTTAATCAAGATTTTCTATTTGGCTCTACTGAAGACACCATTTTAGATAAAATGAAAAAGGACACAGACGGCAAAATCAATGGGGGCATTGCAATTTCAGCAACATAGGGGCTCCTTTCGTCGCTCCTCGTACAGGGCAATACACGAGGACATACCTCACAAACAACGGCCTCATATAAAGGTAACACACAAAGTTCCTTTACCAAAAACACTACCAGAGGAGGCTACAGAGGTAACAATACCAAGGGAAGAGGACGTGGAGGCAATAACACCAGAGCCTCCACTGCCTCAAAACATTGACTCTATTACACTACCTCCAGACCACTTAACACTGGTCGGAGGCAGACTCCAACAGGTCCTACCTGTCTGGAACGCAATTACCACAGACAGGTGGGTGAGAGAAATTATCCAGTCTGGTCTGTTGCCTAGAACGGACTTCTACACCACCAAACATACCACCCAGACATCGTCCAATGTCCAGAGAACACATCACCCTGTTACAGCAAGAGGTGAACTGCATGCTAGAAAAGGGGGCCATAGAGCAAGTCCCTTTCCAACAGCAAGGGACAGGAGTATACTCCCTATATTTCCTTATTCCCACGCAGGATGGCTCTCAGACCAATATTGGACCTCAGACCCCTAAATCAATACATACTGTCTGAGCACTTTCATATGATAACATTACAACAAGTGCTCCCGTTGCTACAACAGGGGGATTTCCTTGCAACACGACCTCAGATGCGTATTTCCACATACCCATTCATCCAGCCCACAGAAAATACCTCGGGTTCACAATATAAGGTCAACATTACCAATTCAAGGTTTTGCCCTTCGGAGTTACTACGGCTCCAGGAGTGTTAACAAAATGCTTAGCCACAGTGGCAGCACATCTAAGGAGGTAGCACGTCCATGTGTACCCTTACTTGGACGATTGGCTAATACAAGCAAAATCGTACCAATAATATGCAGCACACATGTCTCAGACAATCCAGCTGCTACACAGCTTAGGATTCTCCAACTACACAAAATCACATCTGCAACCGTCCCACATACAGCAGTACCTGGGAGCCACCATAAACACTTCAGTGACAAGGGCATATCCAAACTCAGCAAGGATAGCCAGTATGCAGATACTCATTCGCAAATTCCTACCCAAACGCTCTTTGCCAGCTCAAGTCTTCATGCAACTCATAGGCATGATGGCCTCATGCATATTCATTGTCCCCATGCCAGACTTCAGATGCGCCCATTGCAGGAATGCCTAGCACGGCAATGGAACCAGGCTCAAAGACAACTAAAAGACCTAGTGTTGGTAGACAGTCGCACTCCCAACTCTCTGCAGTGGTGGAACCCACAAAACCTTTGCAAGGGGCGACTGTTCCAAGAGCCGGTTCCACAACTAGTACTAACAGCGGACGCATCACTGACAGGCTGTGTAGCCCATCTCCTTCAATACACAGTACAGGGGCTCTGGACAAAGAAACAGAAAAGGCTGCATATCAACCAACTAGAGTTGCTAGCGATATTCCTAGCCCTAAAAGCATTTCAGAAATACTTGTACAGCAAGATGGTGTTGATCCGGACGGACAACATGAACGCGATGTACTATATCCAGAAACAGGGAGGAACGCACTCTCCACAGCTGTCCCCATCTGGCACAAAGCATCTGGAAGTGGGAGATTCCCCAAAAACATTTTTCCCCTAGCAGAACACATTCCAGGGAAGGACAATCAAGTTGCCGACCTGCTTGTCACGCACAGCCAGCAATTACACAAATGGGAGATTCACCCCCAGGTCCTTCAGCCATTCTTCGAGGAGTGGGGTCACCCAGAAATAGACCTGTTCGCCACAAAAGAAAACTCGAAATGCCAATACTTTGCCGCCAGGTTCCCACATCCATTGTCACAGGGCAATGCGATATGGATGAACTGGTCAGGCAGATTTGCATACGCTTTTCCCCCAGCACCAATGATCCCGCTGGTGGCACGCAAACTGCAGCAACACACACTCACACTAATCCTAGTTGCTCTCACATGGGCGAGTCAACCATGGTACACGACGTTCCTCGAATTCTCAGTAGTTCCCCATCAAAGACTACACCTTGCACCTCATCTTCTAACTCAAAACCATGGAGAAATCAGACACCCAGATCCCAATCAAATGAACCTAGCGATCTGGCTCCGGAGGTCTTAGAGTTTGGATACCTTAACTTGCCCCCAGATTGCATGAATATCATTAGGGAGGCAAGAAGACCAACCACACGAGGTGCTATGCAGCTAAATGGAAAAGATTTGTTATTTACTGCACCAATAACCAAATCAACCCCTTAGATGCTTCAATACAAAACATTATATGTTACCTGCTCCACCTACAAAGATGTAACTTAGCATACTCCTCAATACGGCTACACCTCGCTGCCATAGCAGCATACCTTCAAAACAGGCAATACCTTTCACGGTTTAGAATACCAGCAATCAAAGCCTTCATGGAGGGTTTAAAAAGGGTGATTCCTCCTAGGCACTGCCCCTTCCCCAGTCTGGAATCTCAATATATTGCTTACCAGACTCATGGGCCCTCCTTTCGAACCTTTACATTCATGCGAACTACAATTCCTAACGTGGAAAGTTGCATTCTTGGTGGCCATCACCTCACTCAGAAGAGTGAGTGAATTACAAGCGCTTACAATTCAAGAACCTTTCATGCAGGTACATGCCAACAGGGTGGTTCTTAGAACAAACCCTAAATTCATGCCTAAGGTTGTATCCAATTTCCATATCAACCAATCAATAGAACTGCCAGTGTTCTTTTAAAATCCAGTCAGTAGCTGAGAGCCCTGCACACACTAGACTTAAAGAGAGCTCTACTTTACTATGTGGACAGAACTAAATCCTTTAGGAAAACAAAGTAACTGTTTGTTGCCTTTGCACCACAACACAAGGGGAATCCAATTTCAAAATCAGGAATAGCCAGATGGATAGTTTTTTTTTTTAAACACTTTATTGAAGCGAATGAAGCAATCCACAGTTGGAAAGACCGGTTACATATCAAGTACAAAGAAAGAAAAAAAACATCAGATGTCTTACCGAACATTGCATATAAAACTCTGGTGTACTCAGTAGGATTGCGTGTTTGAACATTGAGAATGATACAAGGAACAGATTTTTTGATAAGGCAACAGAAAAGCACAAAAAACATAATGAACATCACAGAAATTGAAAGCCAAATAAAGAAGCTAAAATCATATCTACGAGATTGCAAGATCAATACAGCAAGTCAGCTCGCGATGTGTTAAGCACCATTTCGAACAATATCTTCAGCCCAGGCTCAGCAGTCGACACCACGCACCCCGTTACCCGGGCGCTGGCGGCTCGATACAACCCATGCAGCTGAGTATTAACAATCGGGGGCCGGTGGACAGAACAAGCAAAATAAAGCCCCCCCCTTAATGTCCGGCAAGTAACATTAGGTGTTACGATGTAGGATGTACCACCAGACGACCAGTACCTGGCTTCGTGGACCGAGGGGCAAATGTGAGCCGCACGGGTATCCATGTGTTGTCAAGTGCAGATAAGGAGCCACTCTTGCTTTAGCCCACCCCAGTTGGTGTGTGAGTATGAAGTGACTGAGATGGCGTGTCCTGAGCCAGTTTCGCAATGTATTGGCGATATGAACCCCAGATGTCTGTTGGGCGGGAAGAAGTCGGGAGTTGTTCCGAATATTCCACACTATTCACATTGCAGTATGCCACACTCCCAAGCCACGAGGTGATCGTCGGGGCACGTCTTGCGCACCAGAGCAGCGCCACCTCTCTTTTTGCCAGGAGGAAGCAAATGGACGCTAATTTACGAAGCTTGCGGGGGAAATTCACAACATAGCCCAGCAGCGCAATTTCGGGAGTAACAGTTAACTGCAAACCCAACACTTCACCCAAAATCCTGTGGACCTCTACCCAGTAAGTGTGTAGTCTCGGGCAAGTCCAAGACAGGTGCGCGAAGTCCGCCTGCGGTGCGTTACATTTGGGGCAGACGTGGGGTATATTGGCATCGATTCTGTGAGCAAGCGCCGGTGTGTGATACAGCCTTTGCAGGAATTCAAAGTGTATGAGCTTGTGTCTACTATTCATGGAAACCTCCCTGGTCATAGCACAACATGCCTCCCACTGGTCGTCCGAAATCTGTGTGCCCAGATCATGCTCCCATGCAGCGCGTACCACCCCGTCTGACGCAGGAAGAGAGGACAAGCACAGCGTTTGGACACCATGTGTGCTCCAGAGGTGTTTTCTATAAGGAATGTAAGTGCGGGATTGTCTTCAGGTCGAAGGGGGAATGTGGGAAATACAGCTCGCAACATCGCACGGAGTCTCGTGAGATTGAAAGCATCCATGAATGTGCGGTCAGTGAAGCGGGGGTCTTCTGTCCTAGAGAAAGCATGACCATCGGGGAACAGGTCACCAATCGTGAGTAGTTGGAATTTGGACAGTGAACGACGGACCACCAATTTGCCCGTGATGGGGAGCCAGTGCGGGTTGGGCAAAGGAAGGGCAGAGGAGTACAGTATGTCTGTGTGCAATAAGAGCCTAATCTTGTCCCATGCCCAGGCCGTCGTGGTTAGCGGGTGTATGTCATGCGGGTCCCGAGGGAGACCCTTGGGGAGGACGGCGTTAAGTGACACAGGGAACGCCGCATCAGCCTCCGGTCTCGAATGTGGAATCCTGGCATCCGGATGATACCAAGGATGGGCGTACGAACATTGGCAACCAGGTAGTAGAGATAAAAATCCGGGACCCCAAAGCTGCCCTTCTCATATGGTAGTGTCAGTGTGCGCCAGGCTACGCGGGGTTTTACCGCCCCACACCAGCCGCAACAGGGCAGTGCGGAGTTGTGTGAAAAAAACCTTAGAGGGATCGGGATGTTGTTGAAGAGGTACAAAAACCGGGGAAGAACTACCATCTTGACGATGGCGATCCGGCCCGCCATAGACAGGAAGACGGAGCCATTTGTCAGTATTATCCTCCCAAAAATCCAGGGCTTGTCCGTAGTTCAGGCGAATAATGGACACCGTGTCAAGGTGTATATGGATCCCAAGGTATTCGATAGTCCTCGCACCACTCCAGTGGGAGGGAGGAAGGCCACTGCGTAGTGGCGGGGGTGAGCGGGAACAGTTGTGATTTGTGCCAGTTGACCTTGAGGCCCGAGTATTTGCCAAATCGAGCAATCTCCGACAACAAGGGTTGCAGGTTGGTCTCCGGGGTACGGACATATAGGACCATATCGTCCGCATAGAGCGAGACCAAGAGAGGGCCGGTGCGGAATTGAAGCCCCCTGTGGAGATGTGTCTCCTGGAAGTGTCGCACGCAAGGATGTAAAGGAGTGGGGATAGGGGGCATCCCTGTTGGGTGCCTCTGGAAAGTGTGAACCTCTCAGTAATGGTACCATTTAAGCGAATGCGAGCCGTGGGTGCCTTATACAGCAATTCCACTGTCGCTACAAACATTGTGGTCATGCCCATCCTCCGCATCACTTCCAAAAAAAAGGGCCACTCCAGAGTGTCGAACACTTTTTCGGTGTCTAAAAAGGCAGCGGCCGCTGGCATGGACGGGTCGATCCTGTGTAGGACCGAGAAAAGTGTACGAAGATTCAGGGAGGTAGACCTGTGAGGGACAAAGCCGGACTGTGCCGGTGAAACAATAGTATCCACCAGCAGTGCTAGCCGAATCGCCAGGACTTTTGCCAAAATCTTGTAATCGAGATTAAGGAGCGACAGCGGGCGATATGAGCTACATACCGTGGGGTCGCGACCTGGTTTAGGCAGCAAAACAATGATCGCCTCCAGGAGCGTGGGGGGAAGGACACCAGCCTCCAGAGCCTCCGCATACACCTCAACAAGTCTGGGCACCAGTTCCTCCTTGTATTCCTTGTAAAATTCGGCCATGAAACCATCAAGACCAGACACCGAGGAACTTCTCAAGGGGTCGATGGCCTTAATGATCAAGTCCGGTGTGATGGATGGGCCAGAAATTCTTGCATGTATTTCTCCAAGTATACCATGGCAATTTCGTTAATATACGACCCTGGGTCTCGGCGATCCTCTTGAAGGGCAGACATATAAAGGTGGCGGTAGTAAGCTAAAAAGGTATCTTAAATAGCGGGAGTGGTAAAATGGTGCTTGTCTTGTGCGTCCCTTATGTCAGTGATGTATGCAGCCTGCCGTGGCGGGCGGAGCAGCTGAGCCAATAATCTGCCCGGCCGATACCCTTCACCGTACCGGCGTGCTGTGTGGTATTTGCCCAGAAACCGTAACTCTCTGTCCGCGGTTTCCCTGAATTCTAGAAGTAGCTCGAGACGCCGAGCTTCGTGCCTCTGCGAAGGGGCAGCGAGGATTACCTTTCCACCGTTAATAGCTCGGTCTCTAGTCGGCTCAGGGCAGCACGGATCTCACGTAATGCCCCAACATGTTTGGTGATGCAAACCCCCCCTAATGGTGGCCTTAAACCCCTCCCACAACGTGGCCCAAGTAGTCACAGAGCCAGTGTTGATGTCAAAATAGTCCTCCATGGCAGTGCGGATCTCTTCAGTAAAGACCGGGTCTGCTAGGGCTCTCCCCGGAAAACGCCACTGCCGCTCATACCCGCCCAACCTAGGAACCATTAGAGTCAACACCACTGGAGAGTGATCAGAAAGTGTGCGTGGAAGTGTGCAAAGATCAGCCACCCATCCTGCCAAGCCTGGAGAGAAGAGCCAATAGTAAAGTTTGGTGCTTGTGTTGTGGTAGTTGGAGTGGTGAGTAAAAGCTGGGGCATTAGTGTGAAGTTTGGCCTCTATGTCTATCAGTGAGAAATGCGAACAGATAGCAGCTACAGCCGCACGGGCAAGTGGCTTGCGATCCGGGGAGGAAGACGTGCTGTCCCTGCAAGGGTCCATTAATAGGTTGAAGTCGCCCCCCAACGCCAGCAGCTCTATGTGTAAGTGGAGCAAAGATAGGTAAAGATCGCGGAAACAGGCCGGGGAGTCAGTATTAGGACCATAGACCCCCACCAAGGCAATCTTGTAACCATACAACACACCAGAAAGTATCGCATATCTGCCTTCTCCATCCACCTTACTGTCTGTGAATACAAAGGGTATCCGTTTGTGGACCAGAATTGCAACTCCCAGTGCATACCTACTATAGGATGTAAACACTCTATGGGTGCCCCACCCCCTGGCCAGTGAAGCGGTGTCCGCCTGCACCATGTGAGTTTCCTGCAGGAAGAGAACGTTTACGTTATGGCGGTCAGCATAGTGCGGAACCTGTTTAAGTTTACGAGTGGTGTTCAAACTTCGGACATTCCATGACATAAATTTTAGCCTGGAAGGACCAGTCTGCAGACCTAACCCGGCCATAGTGTCAGATCAAGGACCGTAAGCAATGAGTGGTCGTCAAGCAAGCCGATACCATAAGTCTCGCAACCAAACAAAAAGAATAAAATGTACCACAAAGAAAACATACAACCCGTCCCCCACCCACCACCCAGCCTCCCAACATCCCCAGAGAGGCAGAACCCAAGCAAATTCTGAACAGCAGTGCAGAACACCAATAGCCAATCATACATAGTAGTATAACATAGCTGCAAACTTAAAGATAACAAACCCCAAGAAAATGGGAACAAACAGGCATTCGCCATAGGGGGAAGCAACGCCACCCCCATGCGGATAACCCAGCAGCGGGACATACGAGAGTCTGGCTTATAGTTAAACCCAGCAAAGTCGAACCGTCATCCACCACAGATAAGGATCATGCACATAGTATCATCAGAAGATTAGCCCTGGCCTGTTTCAGTGAACAAGTCCGCACTAGCCTGCGTGTCAGAGTGAGGTGGAGAGTTAGGCCGGGAGCCGAGCCCGGTCGCTTTTTGTAGTCATGACAGAAATCCTGGGCCTCAGCTGGAGAGTCAAAGATGCGGAACCGGCCGTTCACGTCAACTTTCAGTCGTGCCGGGTAGAGCATGCTGTATTTCAAGCCAAGATTGCGAAGAGCGGCTTTGACACTGGTGAATTTCCGTCGCGCCTCTTGCATCATGAGCGTGTAGTCCGGAAAGAAGGATAGCTTGCTCCCCTGCCACTGCACCTCACTGATTTCGCATGCAGCTCGGAGCGCGGCGTCACGGTCACGAAAATTCATAATCCTGGCAATAATGGGACGGGGCAGTTGCCCCGTACTAGGCCTGGGCCCCAGCGATCTATGCGCCCGCTCCACTACAAAGCCAGCCGTGAATGTGTCTTTCCCGAACAGTTCAATGAGGAGGCGTTCTACAAAAGTATCGAACCGGCCAGTGGCAGTCGTCTCCGCCACACCAAGGATACGAATATTATTCCTTCGGCTACGCGTTTCCAAGTCCTCATTCTTAATTGGCACATCTTTAAGAATTTTCTCGACACGTTCCAGCCGTTTCAACGTTTTAGAGGACCCGTCCTCCACATCCGATATTCTGGACTCCGCTAAGTCGAGGCGGCGGTCATGGGCCTGCACCGTGGATCCAATATCCGACAGCTTCTTCTCCAGGCTGTCAAAGCGAGTATCAAGCGCCTTGAAGCCAGCGCGCATTTCCCCCATCATGGCGGCCATCATGGACGCTGCGTCACCACCGTCTGATAGTCCGTGAGCACCAGAAGCCGCACCAGGCAGGGGGTCAGCGGTGAGGAGGGGTGTTTTGTCGAAGCTGAGCTTCCTTTGGGAAGGATCCCTTTTCCCCATCTCCAAGGTCTCGTGGAAATTCCGCAGTCGCAGCAACTACAGCGAAGACAGAGGGCAGGAATCAGTGAGCCAGATGGTAGCCACACCACCGAGGCCACCAGAGTGTGGGCAGACCCGGCGGTGAGTGAGCGCTGAAGGTAGGATCCAGTGTGAGCGAGGTCTTGAAATGGTGGTCGGGAACAACCAGCACAGTAATCCTGAAACGGGCCCTTCAGTGTTATGGGTTCCGCGCCACACCTGGAGTTGACTGGCAGGGAGCAACCCTCTCACGGCGTCAGCGCCGGAGGGAAGCGGAGAGGCACAGGCTCTGAGCCAGCTAGCAGGCGGAGGGGCCGCTGCGTGTCGCCGGAGATCGCCGCCGAGTCCCCAGCAGCCTCGCGCCCCACCCCACCGCCCCCAGCCAAGCCCCACAGCCACCACCTGTACGCCCGCGCGGGCCTGCAATCCAGGTCCCGGTGTTCTCCCGGACCAAAGGCCGCTGCCGCACGCCGGGAGCCAAGCGCCCCAGAAAAACGGAAGCCGCGCAGTCAGGGCAATGTCTACGTGAGCCCAGCGGGGGAAGCAGCGGGGAAAGGAAGCACAGCCGCCAAGGGCCGAGCCGCACTGCGCAGAAGGGAAGATGGCGCCGAGGTCCGGAGGCCTCGAATCTCCTCTGCTGAGTACTCCGCTTTAGGCTGCTCCCGCGGCGTGGAAACTGCACCCAGGTGGTCCGGTGGGCATCAGGAGACGGCCCGGTGTAGCTGGGGGTGGAATAGGTAGCGGATCACATCCCGCTCGCTGCCGCTGGGAGCCCGCCTGGAGGAGCTTCACGGCAAGGCGGCCATTTCGTTCGCCGCCGTGGCCACGCCCCCAGCCAGATGGATAGTTAAAAGCATTCAGATATGCTATCAAAAGGCAAAACACACTTTAACCGTCCCCCCAAGAGCACACTACACTAGGAAAATGCGGCATCCATGGCTTTCCTAGGAAATATTCCTCTTGAAGATATCTGTAAGGCAGCCACATGGATTACCATACACACTTTCACAAAACACTACTGTGTAGATGTGCAAACAAAACAGCAAGCTGCTGTAGGCCAGGCTGTTCAAAAAAACTCTTTTTCAAACTGCTGCAGCTGGCACAGGTAGCCACCGCTAGAGGAGATACTGCTATACAGTCTATGCACAAGATATGAATTCAGCAGCCCACATTCCTCGAACGGAATATGCTACTTACCAGTATGCATCTGTTCTTGGCATGTAGGGCTGCTGACATTCATATCGCCCGCCCTCCTCCCCGGTACCTGTAGCAGCTGCAGCATTCTCTCTGGCATGGCCATCTCTTACTTTATTATCTCCATCTCTGCCACAATGGCAAAAAACAATCTGAGGATGCCCATGCGCACTGTAGTCCAGGGGAGGAGTCGCCTATCTCGTGATACTTCGAAGACTCTTCCAAGACAACAAGTGCAATCATCCGTACCCAACACTAGGTGGCGATCTATGCACAAGATATGAATGTCATCAGCCATACATGCCAAGAACAGATGCATACTGGTAAGTAGCATATTCCTTCTCCTGGTAGCTTGGGTTCAAAATATATCCGAGGATCCGAAGAGTGAGCCTTCAGAAAATGGATTGAGAACAGTTAGTCAGTACCAATTTCAACATAAGCGGGCACTTTGTTTTTTCATTTCCTTATCCATCTCTCATAAATGCATCTGATCAAGCTTGCAAGAGTTTATATACTATGATGATTGTTTTCACCTGACCATTCCCATTGATGAATAACTGGTTACTTGGTGTTCGAGGCATGTGGGCAGCTGAATTCATATCTGTGCCTAGATCGCCGCCTAGTGTTGGGTCCGGATGATTGCACCTTGTTGTCCTGGATGAGTCTTCGAAGTATCACGAGATACGTGGCTCCTCCCCTGGACTACAGTGCGCATGGGCATCCTCTCCATCTTCAGATTGTTTTTTTCCGCCATTGGGTTCGGATGTTTTTCCTACACCAAGTTCTTAATCGAAACAAAACTTTTTTAAAGGCCTTCGGCCTCGACGGTATTGTTTTCGCTCGGTGCCTATTGCCTCGATTAAACTTCCTATTTCTCTCCAATCGTCGTCGCGGGCCGTTGGGCCTTTCAACGCCACGTGGGCCTATCGTCGATTGAACGAAGTCCATTTAAATTCTGCCCAGAATGCCATTCCAAGTACCCGCATACTGACAGACATCCAGTATGCAACAAGTGCTTGTCACCGGACCATAGAGAAGAAGATTGCCTGGCCTGTGCCCAATTCCGTTCCAAAAAGACGATCCGGAATCGACGGGCCGCTAGGCAAGAGATGAGGAGACCAGAACCGGAAAACATTTTCGACGACGACCAAGACCTCGTCGACGTAGAAGACTCTGAGATCGTGGCCTACGAGGACGATTTGGAAGCCGAACAGATCCCGCAGGGGAGAACATTGAGTACACTGCCCCTGAAACCCACTCTACCGAGAATAAAGGCTCCGGTTGAGGCATCGCCAACGGGCCTTAGCCAAGATCAAAACACTCATTTGATAGCCCTGCATTCAAGCCCTGCTACGAATACCAAGAAAAAGCCTTTTGACACACCAGGCCCAAGTCACATTCTCAAAAAACCAAAGGTTGTCGATCCGAAGGCTGTCGGACCGAAGGTCATCGTACCGAAAGTCGCAGACCCAAAGGCCACCGAGCCGAAGCTCGACGTACCACGTAAGCCTATACAACCAAAGACCGTCGACCCGAAAAGGGGTGTCGACTCTAACGTCGCACCGAAAAAGGCGGTCAAACCGAAAGTCGACGAACCGAAAGCAGTCCAACCGAAGAAGGTTGCGCCAAAGCCAATCGACCCGAGCACAACTGCTCCGAAAAACCCGGTCGAACCGAAGAAACCAATCGATTCGACAAAGAACAAACAACCAAAAAAGGTCGAACCTCTGAAAAAACCGGTACGACCTAAAAGTCCGGTCGATCCGAAAACAAGCCTCGACCAGAAAAAGGCTGAAAAAATACCTAAGCCTGTCAAACCGACAAAAACTCTCAATCCAAAAACAAAAGTAGATCCAAAAAAGACAAAACCCAAGGTTTCGACTCCAAAACCAAGGACAGTGGAAGAATAACTCTTTCACCCTGATCCTATTGAAGAGGAACAAACAAAACTGTACATAAACCCTGAGACTGGCAAAGTAACAGTTTACCGCAAAAAGAAGAGACCACTGGATACTAAACCTTCTTAACCAATTCCTCTAAAGAAAAAGAGAGACTCTGCTACTTCTCCATTTAGACCTTTCAAACCTGTCTCTCCTACTATGCCTACCACGCCTTATGCCCCTTACTCTCCTACACACTCTGAGTATAATGTAGATTATGCAGAAGATGATCCTGAACAGGATTATAACTATCCACAGGACCCAGACACACAAGATAACACATGGGACAACCAACAAGACCCATATGATACACATCCCATCCCTGACACCTTCTACCCAGTTAAACCATCACCCACAGATGATACAGTGGCATTTAATCTACTAGTGGATAGGGCAGCACTATACCACAATGTTGATCTGCATAGTGACCCAATAGAGGAGGATTTCCTTTTTGATACATTTGCCTCTTCTGATAGAACAGTTAGAGCACTCCTTATGTTAAAAGGTGTACTAAATCACGCCACTGATATATTTAAGGATACAGCTAGAGCATGTGTTATCAACCCTAGGGTTGAGAAGAAATATAGGCCTGCCCCTAGAGACCCTACATATATTAGAGGTCAACTACCACTTGATTCACTAGTTGTAGCTAATGCACGAAAGAGGGCTAACTCTCAAACAACTGGAGAAGCACCACCTCCCGATAAAGAATCCAAAATTCTTGAAGCCTCAGGAAAAAGAGTACCTGCACAGGCAGCCAATTCATGGTGAATAGCTAACACATAGGCT
The DNA here is from genome assembly GCF_964263255.1 of Lissotriton vulgaris. Lineage (NCBI taxonomy): Eukaryota > Metazoa > Chordata > Amphibia > Caudata > Salamandridae > Lissotriton > Lissotriton vulgaris. The sequence goes on from NC_141695.1 coordinate 592,410,078, forward strand.
CTACTAGCTCGCTATGATAGGGCAAACTACGATAGACTAGAGCGCAGACTGCAACATTTACCTGAGCCATTCAAAGAACAACCTGATGCTCTTATTCAGGAGGGGAAGCTCATTACAAATGCTTCCATTAAATGTGCATTAGATGCAGCAGATACAGCAGCGAGATCCATTAATACTAGTGTCTTGCTAAGACGGCACGCATGGCTACGCATCTCAGGCTTTAAAAGCGAAGTGCAATCTACTATTCTAAACCAGCCGGTCAATCCAGACTTCCTCTTTGGCTCAGCAGTAGACAATGTTCTTGATAAAATGAAAAAAGACACAAACTGCAAAGTCAAGTGTGTTGCTCAAAGGGGCGTGCTGCATACGTCCCGGACTCTGTCTCCCCTGGATTTTGCTTTGTGCCTTAAAACCCACTCCTCGCGGCCCCCGCTTCGCGGGAGCTGCTCGTGTGCTGACATCAAGGAAGTTGCGCTGATAAAGGCTGGATTGGACCTGGGGCTAAAGCGAACGAGGCCTATAGCGGGACTGGAGGACCAGCGGGCAGTGTGCTCTAACTCGCCACAGCTGGTCTTCTTCCCGCCTCCCCCCTGAGCACTTAAATCGTGGGCTGGACTGTGCTTCCCTGTGTGTTGCCGAAAGGGGCGTATCTCCTTTTCCTATTAAACCACACCTTCACATCCAGCCCACGGGACGTGCCCGGGCGAAGCCTGGGCCAAGGGCGGGCCCGTTCCAGCCCGTTCTAGACCGGGCAGGACCGGACCGGGCCACCCCTCTTGGCTCTGAATATTCCGAGGACTTTAAGGACCATCTGAGTGCGGACATCAGTCGCTGACGAAGATATGGCTACCCGTGAGACGAGAAGCAAAGCCACAGCTTTTAGCACTGTGGTTGCAGGTACTCTGGACAGTTTCCTAATAAGGGCCAGTTTGATATTGGACAATGAGCTTATTGTGGTGGAGAAACGTTTGTCCGATGGCATAGATAGTTCAAGGAGATCATCACTTGGCCTTCTAGCAAGTGCTAGGACACCTGATAAGGAGGGGGATCTACTGATGCTCTCTTGGATAGCATTGACCAAGCTATCACTGCTGCTCTACAAGATATTGGTAGCAGTCCGAGGGGTGCCAGAGCTTCGCTAACACCTATTCCTGAGGTATTACCACCGCCTATAACTCCCAGTGTATCTATAAGGGCTCCCAGTGATAGGGTGGACTCTGCAAAATTTCAGTCCCGGGGTACAAGGGAAGGGGCGGTTCAAAAGAGGAAACGGGGCCCACAGTTGAGGGGGGGAAAGGCAAAGATGGATACAAGAGGTGAAGCAGATCTCCCTTCAGACATACTAAAAGACAGGGCAATCCCCACTATAATTGAGGATCCTCCAGTTCCGGCATCGGAAGTACACCTGACAACTCAACCTACTAACTTTAGATTTGGGGATCTAGCCCGGGAGGGGGGGTGACTTACTCCTTGCCATGGGCAATATGCTTAAAGCCCTCCTCAAACCCTTGGCGGATAGACTCAGTTACGTCGAATGCACCCTCAAAAATGTGGAAAAGGTATCCAGAGAGATGCTGAATAATCTCAATTCAGCACCTAGTATCCAAAGGCCCAAAGGTATTACAGGGGAGGGGCTAATTGCATCTAGACCCTCCGTTCAAGTAGCAAATGGGGCTTCACCACCTATCTCCACCGTGGTTATAGTGACGGCTGGTGGCGATAGGGCCAACTCCTGTGGTACTATGGATACTTCCACCGTGCTCCCGGCGACGGCTGGTGGCGATAGGGCCAACTCCGGTGGTAGTACGGATATGGGCAACCATAAGCAGGTGTCCAATAGCTGAGGGAGACAACGTGAGTTGGAACAAGGTTGTTAACTTACCCCCTGCGGCTGCCCCTCTGGTAGTGGTACTCACCGGAGTACCCAAGCTTACTGGTTCTGCTCCAGAATCCTTTCCTTCTCTAAAGAACAAAGTATACACAGGCCCCTCCCTTCACATAAAGCGACTGAAATAGTCATGGTTAGAAGGGTACCATGGGTGGGATGTACCACTAAAAGTATTAAGGGGGACTGTGACTGTGCATTTTTTCCCTCAGGATAATTTGGAAGATCTCTCGCTTCTTCTCCCTCCCGGCACTGAAAATAATTGTGATGGCAATGGTGCTCTCGCGCCTTGATTATGGGAACAAAATCTATAACGGCGCACCGGCCTATGCCATACACCGATTGCAGCTAGTGCAAAATCAGGCTGCCCTCCTGATCCATGGGCTGCCCAAATTCCATCGAGCAACCCCACTGCTGAAATCATTGCACTGGCTACCTGTGAGGGAGCGGGTCTTATTTAAACTAGGTTGCCTCACCTTCCAGGCTAGGATGGGCACTGCCCCCGAGTTTATATGCTCAGCCATCAAATCTTCCCTGCCGGGCAGAGAACTCCGCTCTACCCACATGGCACTCCTGGTCACACCTTGCTTCAAGAAAAAGAAAGCAGGTGGGGCGAAATTTGCGGTCCTTGCACCTGTCTTCTGGAACTCCCTCCCCGTGACACTCAGATCTGCAACCTCCTATTTGGAGTTCCGGAAGAATCTCAAAACCTTCCTCTTTTCCAGAGCTTTTGATGCCTAATCTGTCCCTCTTGTTGCTGTTGCTAGTAGTAGCTCCTATAGCGCCATGAAACCGCTGGGTATAAGTGCGCTAAACAAATGCTTTTAAATTCAAATTAAATTCTGGTCAATTTTAGGCATGAAGGTATTGTCTCCTATATTTGCAACTGGGCGGGCCTGCAGGGATTACTTCTATCCAGACCCGACCTCTGGAATACTTCTACCCTCCTCCGCCAATGTATCTGACAGTATGAGGGAAGACGGCTGGACGAGGGTGGCTCGGTTAAGGCGCCATGGGGGGACGGGTTATTTCATTATGTCGCCCCTTCACGCCAATCACCTATCTTCATGAGAATAGGTACTCCACCTTGGATCTGGTAGACTGACATCGACCCCAGAGGAGTATGAGGGGGTTGCTTTGTGAGGGGGCTTTACCAAATCGCAAAGCACTTTGTCAGATGTCACTTCCATAGCTGAAGACCTGATGGAGGTGCAGGAGCCTTCTTGTGGGTCTCTTATCACGAACTATCTCCCGAGGGTAAGAACATCTTTTTCTGAGAACCCCCCCAAGCCCGACCCCCAGCGTCCAGCATAGATAGACTGCCCTTAAAAATTCTGTCATGGAACATCGCTTGGCTAGCTAATAAAGTGGCATGCCCAGATTGGGGGTCATTCATCGATAATAATGACATCTGCCTCTTCCAAGAGACTTGGGCAAGAGAGGAGGAATTTCGCTCTGGCTTAGTCTCCTTTTTTGTTCCAGCGAAGTGGGGAGGGAGAGGAAGGCCCTCGGGGGGATGGGGGGGGTTAACAATCTGGGTAAAAGTCAATCTAGGCTGTAGCATCAAGAACGTGGATACCGCCTCTGAGGATATACAATGTATCTGTTTGGAATGGCCCGACTTATCCAAACTCGCAGTGGTTAATGTTTATTCTAGGCTGGTGATCATCACTGCTGAGTCAAAAACAATTGACGAACTCTCTAGGTTTTTAGACAAGGTCCCTCAGGATGCAATCCTTCTGGTATGTGGTGATTTCAATTCACATTTTGAGCTACTGGTAGATCAGCTAGATGGGCTGATCTTGGAAGAGGACGATTACTGGGAAATCCCTCGGGTGGTGGGCCCACCGCCAAAATCCTGGGCGCCCTTGAATGTACAATTACTTTCCCTGACTTTAGCCCATTTAATTAGGGTGTGCAAAGGTCGGGTATCCCCAGATATCCCAGCCAGGTGCACCTATAACAAGCCTGGACAGAAGGTGCGCCTGAACTATATTTTTGTAGAGACCAAGGCATGGGCCAGGGTCAAGGAGTTTAGGGTCGAAGAGCAAGGTGACAGTGATCACAACGCATTAATACTACTTTTTCAGTTCCCTATTATTGTTATTTCTAGCCCCCAGTGTGAGAGTGGACTGGATAACCGAACAACCCTATCTAGTAATAGGAGAAGGATTAGATGGGATAAAGCAGTAACTCGCCCAGAGATGTTGGCTGAGATTTATGGCCATGTAGTTACGGAATTGGAAGCTGCTGGTGCTTTGCTTACCAGGGGCAGCTCCCCTTCCTTATTTGCCGAATTGGGGGCACTGTACAAGCCTTTGACATCTAACCTTGCAGGGATTTTTAACCCATAGGAGGAGGGACTAGGCCAGGTAGAAAACCCTCCTGGTATAACCAACCGTGCAGGAAGGTGAAAACTGAACTTATTCATGCTCTGAAGGATACCCAAAACAGGGACCAAATTAAAATAAAAAGGGCATCATATCGCCATCTTCTCATCACGCAAAAAAAGAGTGGGAGGTGGACCACTGGGTGAAATTGGTTGCATCGCTGGCAGCGAAAGATGCCCGTAACTTTTGGCAAATTGTAAACACAGGATCAGCCGATCCTGTGGCGGCCATGGCACCCAATATCGCCGCAGAGGTTTGGGAAGAGCATTTTGGAAACCTTTACAAGGGAGATAATGACTGTGATAACCCTGAGTGGCAGGTACTTGTCCCCCCTCACCAAACTAGTACTAGAGGTGGTGAATTTTCCGTTGGGGAGGTGGAGATGGCGGTTCTAAGTTTACCGTCAGGGAAAGCCCGGGCTGGATAGAGTTCCTGGTGACCTTCTAAAACACGAACCCGGGGTATGGGAACCTTATCTAGCATCTGTGTTCAACACAATATGGGGAGGCATGTCGGTCCCTGATACTTGGCTGGGGGCATAGATCGTCCCTATTTTCAAAAAGGGGTCGCCTCTGCTCCCAGCCAACTATAGGCCAATTAGTCTTATTGACGTGCCTCAAAAACTTTTTGCTAGGCTAATTCTAAATCGCATATTAGATTGGACCGAGGAACAATCCATTCTGAGCCCCTATCAAGCCGGGTTCAGAAAGAATGTATCCACAACAGACCAAATTTTCCGCTTGAATATGCTCTACTGGAAGGTTGTGAAGGCTGGTGGAGGTTCACTCTGTACAGTCTTTGTAGACCTCTGCGCAGCTTTCGACCTAGTCCCACGCCGGAAGCTGTGGACTGTATTAGGTGAACTAGGGATCCCGCCCTCACTTCTGAATACCTTGATCCGCCTCCATGCAGGAAATTATCCCCAGGTCAGATGTGGTAGTGCTGGGTCTCTAACAGCTCGATTCCCCGTTGGCAGGGGGGTAAGACAGGGTTGTGTCTTGGCACCGACCCTGTTCTGCCTCTGTCAACGAGTTAATCGCACACCTGGAGTCCGTAGCGGATGCCGATGCCCCAAAGCTTGCAGGGTCCAGGATTCCCGCAATTATGTTCGCGGACGATACCCGGCTATTATCAAAAACGCCGATGGGTATCAAGCGAGTCCTGGACGGGTTTGTCTTTTTGTCAGGACCGGGGTCTTGAAATCAACACCACAAAAACTAAATTTATGATTTTTAACCCACCTGTTAAAACCCGTCCAAACCCTGTCATAGAGGGAGTACCGCTTGAAAGGGTCTATACCTTTGACTACCTCAGCCTGACCCTCAATGAATCATTTAACTGGGTTCATCACCAAGTAAGATCACAACTTAAGCTGACCCAGATAGCCGGGGGCATTTTGAAACTGTTGAATAAATCATCAATTAGGCCGCTTGGCCCCCCTCTTGGAATATATAAACTGAGAGCACGTGGGGCTGTGACCTACAGGGCGGAGCTTTGGGGATTCAAGGTTGCCCCGGGAATTTCAATTGGCGAAAACCGATTCCTTAGGCAGCTGGTAGCTCTACCTCCAAGCACGCCCTTGGTCCCATTGAGACTTGACCTGGGCTTACGGCTGATAGAAGAAGAGCTGGCCCTAAGACCATTCAACTTTTTGGAGGCGGCTCTGGGTCTCTCCAGAGTTGAGTGTATACAGGGGAGAGTTAACTAAGTTTTTGCGATTAACTAATGTTGCTAAATTACCCTGGTGTAAGCATGTTAGAGGGGAACTTGAGAACCTAGGTCTTAAAGCAATGTGGTCCGACCCGGAGCAAGCATGTGCAGGGATTTCGAGATTACAGCTGGTTCAGCTGTTCCGGGAAAATAAAAGGGCGCGTTTACTGTCCAACATCCAAACAGGAACACTTACAGCCACGTTTCTAGAAATAAAGGACTGCTATTTCTTTGAACAAGTTTTGGATGGTATGGGCCCAGCTTCGGCGAGGAAGCTCTTCCTACAATGGCGGCACGGCTCTCTCCCTATTAGAGTGCTGACCTCAAAGTGGAGCACTTCATCCCCTGGGAATTGCCCAGGTTGTAGTGCCAATTTAGAAAGCGAGGTCCATGTCTTTTTATGCCCTGCCTACGTTAATCCAAGGAGGAGGTGGGTTGCCCCGTTATGTAAAAACTGGGGCTAACTCACTGTGCCCAAGCATACAGGATTCTTAAGTCCGATCTCTCGTCGGTTGTGGTCTTTGCTGTAACTAAGTACTTAGCAGCAATGTGGAACATTAGGAGGTCACTGTTAGTTACCCTCTGAGATTTGAATTGCGGCTACTTGACTGGACCACAGGGGGTTGCCCCCTCCTATCTCTCTGTTGGGGTACGAGGGACTATGTATTATGCACTTTTCTATTGTCTAATGTACATGGATTTGTTGAATTGTTTTAACTTTTTAATCACGGTTTTAACTATTTTAGATGTAATAAATGTTTGTAATTCTTCTTTTATGACCAATAAATTGTCGAAATAAGTGTAAGTGAAAGCAAAGTCAATGCACTGCAGTTCCAGCAGTATAAAAGTTCCTTTCGGCGCTCATCATATAGAGGAGCTGCACGAGACAACACGTCACAAGGTGCCTCTGCATATAAAGCCAATACCCAGTCCACCTTCAACAAAGGTTCCAATCGAGGTGGCTACAGAGGAAATGGAAATAAGGGTAGAGGACGTGGAGGAAAGAACAGAGCCTCCACTGCCACAAAACAGTGATTTCAATACACTACCTCCAGACCACATAACACCGGTCGGAGGAAGAATACAACAGTTCCTACCAGTCTGGAACAACATTACCACAGACAGGTGGGTAAGACAAATTATCCAGTATGGCTACTGTCTGGAACTGACTTCTACTCCACCCAACATACCACCCAGACACCGACCAATGTCCACAGAACATATCGCCCTGTTACAACAAGAGGTGAAAAGCATGCTGGAAAAGGGGGCCATAGAGCCAGTCCCTTTCCAGCACCAAGGAACAGGAGTATACTCGCTATACTTCCTCATTCCCAAGAAGGACGTTCCCTCAGACCAATACTGGACCTCAGATCCCTAAACCAGTATATACTCTCGGAGCACTTCCACATGATCACTCTACAGCAAGTCCTCCCGTTGCTAAAGCAAGTAGACTTGCTAGCGACCTTAGACCTCAAGGACGCATACTTCCACATACCTATACATCCTTCACACAAAGTATCTCAGGTTCACAATACAAAATCAGCACTATCAATTCAAAGGTCTCCCCTTTGGGGTGACCACAGCTCCGAGAGTGTTCACAAAATGTCTAGCGACAGTAGCTGCACATCTAAGGAGACAACACATTCACGTGTATCCATACCTGGACGATTGGCTGATACAAGCAAAATCGTACGAACAGTGCAAAAGCCATATGTCTCAAACACTTCAGCTGCTACACAGCTTAGGTTTTTCAATAAACTACCCAAAATCCCAACTACAGCCCTCCCACATTCAGCAATATCTGGGAGCTCCCATAAATACCTCGGTGGCAAAGGCATATCCAAACGCAGCAAGGATAGCCAGTATGCAAATGCTCATTCGCAAATTCCAACCACAACACTCCCTGTCAGCTCGAGTGTTCATGCAGCTCATAGGCATGATGGCCTCCTGCATTTTCATTGTCCCTCATGACCGACTTCACATGCGTCCACTGCAGGAATGCCTTGCAAAATAGTGGAACCAAGCTCAGGGACTATTAAAGGACTTAGTGTTGGTAAACAGTCGTGCATACAACTCTCTGCAGTGGTGGAACCCACAAAACCTTTCCAAAGGACGACTGTTCCAAGAGCAGGTTCCACAAATAGTGATAACAGCGGACGCATCACTGTTAGGTGGGGGAGCCCACATACTCCAATACACAGTGCAAGGGCTATGTACAACACAACAGAAAAAATTGCATATCAACCATTTGGAATTGCTAGCAATATTTCTAGCTCTAAAAGCATTCCAGAAACACCTGTACAACAAGACTGTGTTGATCCGGACGGACAACATGACAGCCATGTACTACATACAGAAACAGGGAGGAACGCACTCTACAACTGTCTCACTTAGCGCAAAGCATATGGAAGTGGGCAATTCCAAAAAACATCTTTCTCCTGGCAGAACAGCTCCCAGGGAAGGACAATCAGATAGCGGATCTGCTCAGCAGACACAGCCAGCAGCTACACGAATGGGAGATTCACCCTCAAGTACTCCAACCATTCTTTCAAAAATGGGGGCACCCAGAAATAGACCTGTTTGCCACAAAAGAAAACTCAAAATGCCAGTACTTTGCCGCCAGGTTCCCACATCCATTGTCACAGGGCAATGAGATATGGGTGAACTGGTCAGGCAGATTTGCGTACGCTTTTCCCCCAGCTCCGCTAATTCCGCTAGTGGCACGCAAACTACGGCAACAGTCAGTCACAATGATCCTAGTTGCTCCAACATGGGCAAGGCAGCCATGGTACACGACGTTCCTAGAACTCTCAGTAGGGCCTCATCAAAGACTAAAACTCGCACTCAGTCTTCTGACTCAGAGCCATGGAGAAATCAAACACCCAGATCCCAATCAATTGAACCTAGCGATCTGGCTCCTGAGGTCTTAGAGTTCGAGTACCTTAACTTACCTCCAGACTGCATGAACATCATTAAGGAGGCAAGAAGGCCAACTACTAGGGCATGTTATGCAGCTAAATGGAAAAGATGTGTCATTTACTGTAACAATAACCAAATCAATCCATTAGATGCTTCTATACAAAACATCATATGCTACCAATTGCACCTTCAAAGGTGCAACCTAGCTTATTCTTCTATAAGACTACACTTGTCTGTTTTGGAGGTATGCTGCTATAGCAGCTAACACCTTTCACTGTTTAGAGTACCAGCAATCAAAGTGTTCATGGAGGGCCTTAAAAGAGTAATTCCTCCAAAAAAACCACCTTCACCAGTCTGGAATCTACACGTTGTACTCACCAGACTTATGGGGCCTCCTTTTGAACCCCTACATTCATGTGAACTACAATTTCTCACATGGAAGGTGGCTTTCCTTATTGCTATTACCTCACTTAGAAGAGTTAGTGAGCTACAAGCACTAACTGTCCAAGAACCCTTTATGCAAGTACACGCTAACAGGGTAGTACTTAGAACAACCCCTAAGTTTATGCCAAAAGTCATATCAAATATCCATATCAACCAATCTATAGAACTGCCAGTGTTCTTCCAAAATCCACGCTCAGAACCCTACACACCCTAGATGTCAAAAGAGCTCTGCTATATTATATTGACAGGACAAAGGCATTCACAAAAACAAAACAGTTGTTTGTTGCTTTCGCACCACAACATAAAGGAAATCCCATATCAAAGTCAGGACTAGCCAGATGGATAGTTAAATGCATTCAAATATGTTATCAAAAAGCTAAACTCACTTTAACAGTCCCCCCAAGAGCACACTCCACGCGCAAAATGGGGGCATCCATGGCTTTCCTAGGGAATATTCCTCTTGAGGATATCTGTAGAGCAGCCACATGGTCTACCATACACACTTTCACAAAACAATATTGTGTAGACGTACATTCAAAACAGCAAGCTGCTGTAGGATAGGCTGTTCTTAAAACTCTTTTTCAAACTGCTGCAGCTGGCACAGGTGACCACCGCCAGAGGAGATACTGCTATACAGTCTATGCACAGTTATGAATTCAGCAGCCCACATGCCTCGAACGGAGTATGCTACTTACCAGTATGCATCTGTTCTTGGCATGTAGGGCTGCTGACATTCATATCGCCCACCCTCCTCCCCGGTACCTGTTACAGCTGTAGCATTCTCTCTTACCATGGACATTTCTTACTGTACTATACTCCATCTCTGCCACAATGGCGAAAAACAATCTGAAGATGGAGAGGATGCCCATGCACACTGTAGTCCAGGGGAGGAGCCACCTATCTCGTGATACTTCGAAGACTCTTCCAGGACAACCAGGTGCAATCATCCGGACCCAACACTAGGCGGCGATCTATGCACAGATATGAATGTCAGCAGCCCTACATACCAAGAACAGATGCATACTGGTAAGTAGCATATTACTTATCCGGTATTGGGGTATCTTTCATAGATTCACATGCCTGAAACATTCCCCGTCCCCGAGGCGGGAGTTCCACAGTAAATGACCAAAGTAGTCTCATAAGTAAATAATAGTAGTAGGCTAAAAGAAAATCCAAAGGCCTAAATCTTAGTAGCCTATCTACATCAATATAGTAAAAGAACCAAAAGTTAGATCCAACCAATCCACTACCAGCACCCTCTAGAACACTCAGCAGAGGCAGTTCTCCTCAAATTTTCATCGCTCGTTGTGTGGAAGGGAGTCTCCCTGAGTTCCACTCAGTTCTTTCTACTTTTCTTTAGAATGTCCGACAGGAAAGCTCTGTTCAAGCCCTGCAGGACTTGTGATAAGAAGAGGGTCCATGTGGATGACCAATATAAGGACTGCGTTTATTGCCTTTATCTCAAGCATGAGGCAAAGAATTGCAAGATCTGCCATACTTTCCCTACTAAGACTGAGGGATAGAGAGGCAAGACTGCTCTTGTGGCTCAAATCCTCTTAGGCTGAGGAGGATGACAGAGCCTCAACTTCTAGCAAAAGAGCTAGATCCCATGACAGCACTTCAAGTGAGGGAAGAATACACCACAGAGGTCACCAAAACTTTCCTCTGGGTCAACGCTGTCTCAAATCAAATACATCCGTCAAGAAGTTTAAGAAGGCAAAAACTGTAAGTAAAAGCCATAAAATATCTGTTTTGGGGACATCGTCGACTATTTCTGTGACTTCTTCTTCTGCTTAATCGTCGACGGCTACTATCTCAACAACGGCTATTACATCGCCTTTTGTCTACCAAAATCTCTTTATCACCACCAAAAAGCCAGTTTTTGAAGAATCGTCGACGAGAAAAACATGGACGTTGAGTCCATCGACGACAGTACTGTTGACGAAGCCACCTCCGTCGACGAACATATCATCGTCGACGAAGTCTGTCTGTTCCGTCGACGGTGGCAACATTGAAGACCACGTCGACTAAGAGCCTGACAACCAAGAGCCCGTCATCAAAGAACCCATCGATGAAGAGCCCGTCGATGACGGATTTACCAATTCAATCTGCTGTTTCTCGTGGAATAGTTTTACCTACGTTGTCCACGCCCATATCATCTGGACTTTACCAACTCAAAACTTTTCAAAGACAGCAGAATTACAGTAAGATCTCTCCACTTATGCCTTCACATCTACTAGAAACGTACGTTGAAGATGAGGACGAAGATAATGAAGGACCTTTTGGCACAGATCACCATCCTTCTGAACTTAACATCAAGTGTCAGGATGACGATTACCAAGAGCAATATTACCAGGAAGAATTTATGGTTCCTTCATCCTAGATTCCATCGCAGGGAGTCACGCCAGAGGAAAATTAATCACCTCCCTCCAATGCTCATACATAATCTCCAGGCCATGCTGGCGGATTACCGGCAGAGGTTTCCCCCACAACAGGTGGTCCCAGAAAATCCACCCACACCAGCGGCGATTCCTGATCTGTTAATTCAGCCTGAAGTGCCTGTTACACCGTCTCATCCTTCAGGTCAATCTGAACAGGTGCAACATGACACGGCCTCCTCTGAAGATGAGGTTAAGAGGGCGAATTGCCTGAAAATATTCATGTTACGGATCCCTGGGACAAATATGTAATTCCGATGCCTTCTCCACCTCCTCCTCAACCTTCTGATTCTCCCCCTGAGGACATCGGGTGCTTTCATAATTTAATGCAGCGGGCTGCAGGTAGATTTCAACTGCCAGTTGCCGTCGAACAAACCGAATGTTTTCTTCAGGATTTCAAGGAAGAGTCCAGGAAAATCACGAGAGCTGTACCAATAATAGACTATATCTGGAATGAAGGGGTTAAGATCATGAATACGCCTGCATCTACTCCGGCAGTGCTTCCGCGCATAGAGAAGAAATACTGTGCCCCTGCTAACAGCCCATCTTTTCCGATTGCTCATTCACGACCAGATTCAGTAATTTCGCAGGCTGCTCAACAGCGATCTAAAAACCCCACAACGCCTATCACCACACAGGCTAAAAATTCTGTACCATGGCATGGGCCTCTATTAGAATTGTCAATTCTCTGGCTATAATCGCCGGTATGACCGTCAAATGTGGTCAGACATGGCTGGTCTCATTGACCTCATTCCTGAAGACCGTCGGCAGGAAGCAAGGAAAATTCTGTTGGAAGTAGAATGTGCTGCATCGGAAACTATAGATTGCGCTCTGGACATCGTAAACACAAACGTCTGTCAACTAGCAGGGGTTGCAGTGCTTAGACATCAGGGATGGCTTAAAGACACCACTTTCAGACCTGAGGTACAAACAAAGATTCTATACATGGCCTATGACGGAGAGTCTTTCTTGGTAAACACATTGATGAGGCCCTCTTAGCTATCAAAACTGACACGGATACCGCACAATCATTAGGCGCCCTTCAATACAGGCGCAGATCTTTCAGAGGAGTAAGAGTATGTGGTTTTTCATCAAGAGGAGGATACCAAAACCAACAAAATAGGAAGTATCAATCCCAGTACAGACAGCCTTACAGCCAGTCATCATACCGTCAATCCTAGACTACTAGTTTCTCCCATCAGAGTGGTTGAAAGATCACAGATTCAAGGTGGAGACACTAACAGGAAACCATGATCTCCCCAGGGCACCAACCATATTACCCTCCTTATCAGTAGGTGCGAAAATTCCAGCTTTTGTTCACAAGTGGCAGGAAAGTACTACAGACCGTTGGGTTCTAGACCTAGTAACCAACGGCCACACCCTGGAATTCACCTATTACTCCACCCAGGGGTCCCCCTCCCCCTCGTCTTCACTTATTATTCAAGGAAGCCTTAATGATGTTCCTCAAGAATGCGATAGAGAAGGTTCCACCATCTCAGAAAGGAACGGGTTTCTATTTTCGTTTCTTCCTGATCAAAAAGAAGTCGGGTGAATGGCGACCGATTCTAGACCTCCGCAAGCTCAGCGAATTCCTCAAAAAGCAAAGTTTCCGAATAGTCACACTATCCGAGATTTTAAGTTGTTTAAACAATAGAAATTTTATGACTTCTTTGGATATGGAAGACTAGTATTTCCACATACCTATCCACCCCAAACATTCGCTTTAAAGTGGCTGGCGCCCACTATCAGTTCAAAGTGCTCCCGTTTGGGCTGAAATCGGCACCAATAATCTTCGCGAAGTGCTTGGCACCAGTGGCAGCAGCATTGAGATCTCGAGTAATACAAGTGTTCCCTTATCTAGACGATTGGCTGCTCAAAGGTCCTTCTGAACACAAAACCAAGGTTTCCACAGCAGAATGTATCGATCTCTTCTATTCTCTGGGGCTGACTCTCAGTGAGAGCAAATCAAGGTTACGTCCACTCAGTCTTTTCTTTTCTCGGAGCAATGTTGGACACGGTACAGTGCAAAGCATTCTGGTCACATGACCGCCAGGTGCGTCTTCAAAAATTGGCAACGTTAGTTTCTAGAAGTTAAGTTTCTGTTTGCTTCGCTCCTGGGGATGTGTTCTTCTGCAATACATCTCAGAGCCTTGGCACGGCTCAAAATGAGACCTCTTCAGGAGGAGCTACACCTTCAATGGCAACAAGCCGTGGGTTCGTTCGACAATTCCATCAAGGTCACGTCGCGCATGATAAATTCTCTGCATTGGGGGTCACAAACAGCGAATTTAGCCCAGGGACTTCGTTTTATCGACAGATGCCTCCATGGAAGTATGGGGAGGTCATCTGCAAGATTTGCAGATTCAAGGAAAATGGTCTTGAGTACAAAAACAAAAGCATATCAACAGACTGGAGCTCCGCGCCATTTTTCTTTCCCTTCAAGTGTTCCTCCCAACGATTGCAGGTTCCTCAGTGCTAGTCCTTACCGACAATACTAATAGCATGTATTACATCAACAAGCAAGGAGGAACAAAATCACCTATGCTCTCGCAGGAGGCTCAGGAATTGTGGGAGTGGGTCACATTCCACAAGATAACCCTGAGACCCGAGCGCGTCAGGGGTTTCCACAATACTCTGGCAGACACGCTGAGCAGGTCTCAATCGGACTGTCACGAGTGGGAGCAGGAGCAGGCGAACACTGTATTCCAGGCATGGGGCAAAGCAGCACTGGATCTATTCGCAATGATGGAGAACAAGAAATGTCGATACTATGCCAGCAGGTTCCCTCAACCGGGATCAAGGGGGAATCCCCTGTCAATGCGATGGTCAGGGATTTAAGGATACTCTTTCCCCCAATTCCATTGATCCCGAACGTGCTCCGCAAGATGAAGCTGGAGGGTTGCAGTCTAATTATGATTGCACCCTGTTGGCCAAGGCAATATTGGTTCCAGGAACTTCTACTATTGTCTCAAGAGAAGCCCATTCGCCTTCTTCCGACGCCTACGATGTTGTCAAGGGACAGAGGCCACGTGGTTCATCCGGACCCACAGTCCCTACACTTGCACGCATGGCTCCTGATTTCTTCGAGTTCAAGGACCTCAACATTTCACAAGACTGTTGTGAAATCAAAGCAAAATCAAAACGTATCACCTAAAATGGAAGCGATTTTGCTGTTGGTGCGAGGCGAATATTATTCACCCAGTTCAAGCTCCTTCAGAACAAATTCTCCCTTATATGCTTGCTCTAGCAAAGTCTGGGCTTACATTTTCATCAGTTAAAGTAGATCTTGCTGCTCTTTCCAGATTCAGGAAATGTGCTAAACTTCCTTCTCTCTGCTCTTCTTCACTTATCAAACAATTCATGAAAGGGCTTTTCCGGGCCTTCCCTCCAGTGAGAGCACCCCCTCCAGAGTGGGAACTCAACACTGTGCTAGCGCAATTAATTAATTTAAGCTGATCCACAAAGCTGATCTCAAATTCCTCACTTGGAAGGTCGCCCTTTTACTGGCTCTTACCTCTGCAAGAAGGGTTAGTGAAATCCAAGCTTTCACTATGTAGGAACCCTTTTTAGGTTTCGCCTGGCGTCTGCTGCGCAGCAGCGTTCGCGCAGCAGCGTTCGCGCAGGCGAAAATTTTTGAGAAGCAGTCTTGGGCTTTGTCCCGCCTCTCTGTTCCATTGGCTAGCTCCATAAATGGAGGCTAGCCATTGGAACAGAGATGCGTCACTCATTCCCCGAGCCGATTCGTGGGCGTTCCGGCGATTTTTTTCGCTCTCCGCCCTTTTGCGAACGTCATTGCGGCGGTGGGCGGTGTTTTTAAAAAAAAAATTTTAAGGTTTGTTTTGGTCATTTGTCCGAAGATGGGGGCCGGGCAGTAGCTTACTTGAGAAGCTCCGCCGTGCCGTCTTGAACCAGCGTGTGCCCCTAGCCCGGCCTCCCTCCCGCTGTCCATGTGCCCGTTAACCCACCCCCCTGTCCTTGTGCTGTGTGCCGTCGGTCCATGTGCACGATGTGCTTCTTTCCCGACCATTTGATGGTAAAGGTTTTGCTGTGCTGTCTGTCACAGTATGCTTCCTGCAACCCTATCCATTCTCTGCTTAGACCGTCCTCCCGCATCACTCTGTCCCGTGAATTGTGCTTGTGACAGACGCACACGAGCCGGAAGCTGGTGCCTGGTGGGCGTCTGAGGCAATTGGAACAGGACTCTGGTCAGCTCCCCTGCTAAGTGGGCCTCTAGTCATCACAATGGGTCAGCTTGTGTCGGGAATGGACCGGGGGTCTCAGCCCAGCTCCCTCCGCAGAGATCCGCTTCTCTCTAAACGCCCCCTCGTTATAAGCAGCCTCCTTGGCCTCTCTGTCGACGCAGCCATGGTCTCGTTGGCCTCTCTACCTCTGAGAAAATAAACATGTTCCCATGACATTTTCAAAGCACGTGAGACTTTTACCTATCACTAGGTGACTCGTAATTAAATATTTTTCACACTACGCCGCGTGCCCACCCCCCCCGAAAAAAAAAACACGTTCATCAGTTGATAAAAATAAATTCAATCTCTCAAAAATTCAAGAGTGACTAACCCGATTTTCGTGCTTTTCAAGAAAAACAAGGAGCTTTTATCGCGCAACACGGGGTAACGATTTACGGATTGGTTAATTTCGGTATTGTCTTTTCCGGTCCTCAACATTTATATTAGTAGCATCTATGGTAACTCAGCTGCCTCCACAAACCCCACAAACAGCCTTTTGGGATTAAACAAACAATCACTACATATACTCTAAAAGTACCTCTATTGCGACGACAGAAAAAAATGCTCACGGTTTTGCTTAAATATTTTGCTAAATTCAAGCCGGCTGCCCCTCAATGCTATTCAGTAAAGAGTGAGTGCACGCGTAGCAACGGGGTGAGTTATTCGAGCATCTAACTGCGTCGGTCTTCTAGAGGGTCAATTCTCAGTGTGACCGGCAGTACTAAAGCACATTCATAGACCACCACCCCCCCACCCCCCCCCCCCCCCCCACCCCCCTCCCGGTACAACGCCGCGGGAGACAAATGTAACATTTGGGCGCTCTAGTGCGGACACTATTCTTTGGTCTCTGATAACGCACTTCACTCACTATCAGCAGAAAGCCAAAAGGACAAATATACTGATGTCTATCTGTAGTCTCTCCTATATCAGGAATGTGCTTGTCTAACCAAACATCCGGAGAGCTTTAGCAAACCGCTTTTATATGCAGGTAAGGACGGACAGACTTCCTGTGGTAAGATTACCAGATACACGGCACCCTTCTGAGGAGGAAGAGATGAGGCAGCGAACGGTAATAGGCCAATTCAAACTGTCCGATAACAAACCACGTTTGAGAGGAAGAAAATGCAAACTCTCCCCTATCTGTATAAGTGAACTAGTTTAAGCTTATTAACGGCTTGGCAATCCGTTTAAAATAAACACTGAAATGAAGCACGTTCTAAATCGTCGTGTTTTCTCTTTCTTGGCTCGTTATCTGATCGCCTCAAACTGCAAAGGGGGTGTTATTTCTGACAGAGTTCCCCCAGGAGGACAAACGGCACTGCAGATAAGGAGTGCAAAATCTGGGCATGCAAGTAAACACTGAAACAGGATAGCTCCCAGCACGAGACGGGCAGGCTGCGAGGAGTCAGTGTGTGTGTGTGTGTGTGTGTGTCTCTGTGTGTGTGTGTGTGTACGTGTCTGTCTCTGTGTGTGTGTGTGTGTGTGTGTGTACGTGTCTGGCTCTGTGTGTGTGTACGTGTCTGGCTCTGTGTGTGTGTGTGTGTACGTGTCTGGCTCTGTGTGTGTGTGTGTACGTGTGTGGCTCTGTGTACGTGTGGCTGTGTGCGTGTGTGGCTCTGTGTACGTGTGGCTGTGTGCGTGCATGTGTGGGTGCAAATGCAATAGGTCTCGCATTTGCGAAAGATTAAGCTATTGACATTATAAATGACAATGCCATTTATTCATCTGTTTTCAAAACCAACACCTAAAGAATTTGTCATTTACAATGCCAATAGCTCTAACTTTGTCAAAGGCGAAACCGTTGCATTGTAAATGCTTTTTACATTTTACTCGGAACTACGTAACCCTTCGAACAAATCTCAGATTCCTCCCTAAAGTACCAAAACAATTTCACTTGAATGAACCAGTAAGATTAAGAACTTCCTTTCCGGATCCATCCACTCCAGCTGAAAGAGCATTACACTATCTGGATGTTAAGCGCTGTTTTAAAATTCTACCTACAGAAAACTAAAGACATCAGACGTTCCAACCAACTGTTTGTGGCCTATGGTCAAGCAACACTTGGAACTGCAGTAACAAAGGCAACAATCGCCAGATGCCTGGCATCTGCGATTCATTTCTGCCATGACAAGGCTAACAAACCTTTGCAGAGGAAAGCCAAAGCTCATTCTTCAAGAACTATAGCAGCTTCTACAGCATTGTATGCTGCAGTGACTCTGGAAAATATCTGTTGTGCTGCGACATAGAAAAATGTCCACACGTTTACGGAGCATTATGGTCTTCAGTCTTTTCAACAAGAAGACGCAACGGTTGGACAGGCTGTCCTACGCCATCTCTTTCATTAAGGTCAGATTCCGGTACCTTTCTCTTTTATATGCTGTTCTATTGTTTTTACTATTCATACAATATGCATTTTATATGTCTATAGAATTGTAAATATTTATATATCCATATATGTATTAATATTTATGTATTCATGTCTCATTTTGATAATGTCTCTTAACATAGCTTTTATTTCTTAAAGGCTTGGTTATTTAAAAAAAAATCACTACCATTGTGGATGCAATTTGGGAGTTTAAAAACACTTGTCTCTCACCATCCGCAAACGACAGTATATTTGGTATACTGCTTGCTACTCCGATTCAGTCATGTGACTCTATGAAAGATACCCCAATAATGGATAATAAAACAAGTTATTTACCTGTAACTACGGTTATCCAGCATCTTCCATAGATTTACATGCACCCACCCTCCTCCCCGACAAGCCAGTTCTCTATTTGATTTGGGATACTTACTTCCCACTTGTGCTGAGCAAAATTTATTGGTCTAATTTATATGAGTACTTTTTGTACTATTTTAGCACTAGATATTTCTCCAAATA
This sequence comes from Lissotriton vulgaris, assembly GCF_964263255.1. NCBI lineage: Eukaryota > Metazoa > Chordata > Amphibia > Caudata > Salamandridae > Lissotriton > Lissotriton vulgaris. Next base: position 592,428,986 of record NC_141695.1, read on the forward strand.
GGGATTTTCCCCAACGTCAAGTTCTGATCCTTCTGCTAGGGATCATCGTGCAGAGTAGAACAGATTGCATATTTCGCTACCGATAGATGTAGAATGAAACATTTCCTAGCTATTGTAAAGGATAGTTTCAATTCTATTAAGGATGGGGAGGCGAGGATTAGGCTTTAATTACTAAACTTTATTTCAGCAACATCCATTTTAAAATGTAAAATAACATGTTTGAGAGGAATGGAAGGGGTGGCTGGACCCTGAAGAATACCAGTCCTATATAGAAGACCTTAATATAGACTGAACTGAGGAACTGAGCGATGCAAGTGGACTGGAAACTTTTCCAAATACTGGTATGCGTTCTCCCCTACCGCCTCCATCACCCAGTGCCAGGGGACCCAAACGTCCTCACTCAACACCCTACCCTAGAGAGCTTTGTGGTTCAAGCCTCCACTTCCCTGGGCACATTCCCTTCAGCTCCCCCGGACAGGGAACCCTTAAAGGCTGGACTCTTTTGGTAAGAATTGTTTTTCTTCTGTCAGCCTAGCATTGTGGTCTGTTAACACTGCATGCCATTTGGCGTTACTAACACACACACTGAGACACAGTTGTACAAGTGCTGGCAAAGGGTCCCAGAGGGTGCCGGGGTCTTGAGGCGCAGCAAAGTTCACCATCTTTTGTGGATTAGACACGAGGACTCACTCACTGGGCAGAGTTGTTTTGTCTGCAGTGATCCTCAGTCTCCACACCTTGTTCAGGACAACTGACGTTACGAGGGATGTCCAAGCTTCCCTTACAGACATGCCCTTTGATGGCACCCATCTCTTCGTAGACTCCGCTGACTCGATACTGGAGTGCTTTAAGGACTCACGGACTACTGCCAAGTCCTTGGATCTCTCGGTTGACCCACGTCACCCCCAGTCTACGTTTTTTCTTTTTTTGGCTTCGGAAGGGGCTTACAACCACGCTAATACCCTGCCAGCCACTGAGCTGCGCATGGTCCCCAGCTTCTGCATGGATGATTGCTTGTGAGTCAGGTAGCCAGCGGTCTGGTCCGTCAACCCCTTCCCCCTGCCCCCCCCCCCCCCCCCTTCCCAGTAACTTCAGCTTCCAAGCCTTCTTAGTCTTCCCTTACCAATGTAGGCATCCAGTTGGCCGCAGGATTCGCCATCACCTGCCCCACTGGCAGTCCATAACATCGAACAGGTGGGTCTTGCAGATTGTCCGAATGGGCTACTCCCTCCCCATCGAGACTAGCCTTGTGTTCCTGCCACCATCTCACGAACAGCTGACGGAGGGTCATTTGTTCTTGCTCGTGAAGAAGTTAAGGCACTCTTGGCCACGGGGAGGCATAGAGAGGATTCCTGGGCCAGAAGTAGGCTGTGGTTGCTATTCACACTACTTTCTGGTCCCCAAAAAGCACAAGGGCCTTCGTCCTATCTTGTATCTCCGAGCCCTCAACTTCTTTCTCGTAAAAGGAGAAATGAAAGATGCTCATGCTAGCTCAGGTCTTGGCTGCTCTAGATCCAGGAAAGTGGATGTTAGTGTTGGACTTGCAGGATGCCTATTTTCTTATTCCTGTCCTGTCTGCCCACCGGCGCTATATGAAGTTTACAGTAGGCCACAAGCATTTTCAGTCAACTGTGCTTCTTTATTGACCTTACCAACCCTCCTCGGGTGTTCACCAAGATGATAGAGATGGTTGCAACTCCTCTGCAGAGATCAGGGGTACCAGTCTTCCCCTATCTCAATGACTGGCTGTTTAATGTGGGCTCACCCCAGGCTGTTGTCTCCCACCTTCAAACTACGGTGAACCTTTTGCAATCACTAGGGTTCACTATCAACGTGCCAAAGTTACACCTTACTTCCTTTCAGAATCTGCCTTTCATGAGAGCTGTTCTGGACACAGAGCAGTTTCGGGCTTCTTCTCCCAAGCAGCAAGTCCAGGATATTCATGTTATGATACCGATGTATCAGCATCTATCTGTTTCAGTGAGATCGACTCCAAGGCTGCTGGGCCTCATGGCCTCCTGCAGCTTACAAAGTCACACAGTACAAGGTACATGGGCACTGAAACAAAAAGCACTCCACATAAATCATCTGGAGTTACTGGCAATTTTTCAAGCTCTAAAATCGTTTCAACATTACCTACCAAACAAGGCTGTACTAGTCCGGACGGACAATGACAGCAATGTACTATATTCAAAAGCACGAAGGAACACACTCCCTACAGCTCTCCCGGCTGGCTCAGAGCATCTGGAGGTGGGCCATTCCTCAAAATATCTTTGTTAGCAAAACATCTACCAGGAGTTCACAATCAATTGGCAGATCTGTTAAGTCGCCAGAGACAACAGATACAGGAATGGGAGCTTCATCCTCAAGTTCTTCAGCCATTTTATCAAAGGTGAGGCCAACCAGAAATAGATCGGTTTGCTACACACCGTAACTCCAAATGCCCAAACTTCGCCGCCAGATACCCACACCCATTATCCAAAGGCAATGCGGTATGGATGAACTGGTCAAACAAATTTGTGTACTCTTTTCCTCCTCTCCCACTAATTCCATTAGTGGTAAGCAAGCTAAGGCAACATTCTCTCACATTGATTCTCATAGCACCAACGTGGGCAATACAACCGTGGTACACCATGCTACTACAGATGTCAGTAGTGCCACATCACAAACTAAAACTCTCCCCACATCTACTAACACAGAACCATGGAGAGATTATGCATCCAGATCCAATGCAGCTCAATCTGGCGATCTGGCTCCTGAAGTCTTAGAGTTTGGATATCTAAATTTACCTCATGATTGCATGAATGTAATCAAAGAAGCAAGATGTCCTACCACTAGAGCATGTTATGCAGCAAAGTGGAAAAGGTTTGTTGTATATTGCACAAATAACAATGTCAACCCCTTAGATGTTTCCATACGAAACATCATATGTTACCTGTTGCATCTACAAAGATCTAACTTAGTGTACTCCTCAATCAGGTTACATCTTGCTGCTATAGCTGCATATCTTCAAAATAGACAACATTTGTCATTATTTAGAGTACCTGCAATTAAAGCATATATGGAAGGACTGAAACGAATAATTCCTCCCAGAATACCACCCTCTCCAGTATGGAATTTAAATATTGTTCTCACAAGACTTATGGGTCCACCTTTTGAACCATTGCATAAGTGTGAATTTACAGTTTCTTACATGGAAAGTTGCCTTTCTAGTAGCAGTTACCTCACTAAGAAGAGTAAATGAAATCCAGGCATTAACAATTCAAGAACCCTTTATACAACTTAATCTCAAAGTGGTTCTTAAATCAAATCCAAAGTTTCTGCCAAAGGTCATTTCACTGTTCCATCTCAATCAATCAATTAAGTTGCGAGTATTTTATCCACAACCGCAAACAGTTGCAGAACGAGCTCTACATACACTAGATGTAAAAAGAGCACTTCTCTACTACGTGGATAGGACAAAACCTTTTCGTAAAACTAAAAAAACTGTTTGTGTCCTCTTCACCTCCACATAAAGGCAATCAAATTTCTAAATCAGGCATTGCCAGGTGGATTGTTAAGTGTATTCAAATATGCTACCAAAAAGCAAAACGCATTCTATCCATTTCTCCTAGAGCTCATTCTACCTGTAAATTCGGAGCATCTATGGCATTCTTAGGAAACATACTATTAGATGATATCATTAAGGCAGCTACATGGTCTACTACGCACACATTTACAAAACACTACTGTGTAGATGTGCAAGCAAAACAACAAGCAAGTGTGGGCCAGGCTGTACTAAAAACATTATTTCAAACTACTGCAACAGACGTGGGTGGTCCCCCGCTAAGGGAGAAACTGCCGTGCAATCTATGCAACAGTGTGTGGTCTGCAGCCCATATGCCTCGAACGGAAAATGCTACTTACAGTATACATCTATTCTTGGCATGTAGGGCTGCAGAACCACACACGCCCACCCGGCTACCTGTATCTGTTCAAGGATTAGCTTATTTAGATACACAACACATGGTCATCTTTATCTGTACTCGTACAACACCATCATTTGCCCAATGGCGAAAACAATCTGAAGATGGAGTCGATGCCCATGCGCAATACAGTCTAAGGGAGGAGTCATCCAGCAGACCAAGACTCTTCCAAGACAACAACAAAGTGTAATCATCCGGGCCCACCGCCAGATGGTGATCTAATGCAACAGTGTGTGGTTCTGCAGCCCTATATGCCAAGAACAGATGCATACTGGTAAGTAGCATTTTCCTTTTTCTATCCAGAACGTAGCCCTGGACCCCATATCTTAATAGATATACATAAACTTTCCTTTTTATCCCTGACTATCACTGCTTACACCTTGGATTGCATCTTAGTTGTGCCCTGAAGGTGGTGACGGCTAGACCTTAGCCGAACACCGAAACGCGCGTTGGCACTATGCCAGACTGGAACCACACAGTAGTATATGTAAATGAACTATTAAGGGCAAAGGGTTCCAATGTGTCTTTTTTCACCACTCCAGTAACATTGCAAAACTAATGTCTTTGAATCAATCATAAAATGTGTACAGCATTCTCCGAGCAATAGCGGTTGGATTATGATATTCTAACTATCTTTTGGATTCCCATTGCCTCATTGAGTTGCTCTCTTTAGATTCAGCTTTAAAAACTGTGAACAATAACACTTTCATTTGAGGTTCTGGTATATTTGTAAACCATTGTTGGTGATTAAAGGAATTTGAGCATCCTTGAGTGTCCCGACCTTTTCTGTACCCTGGAGGGTAGACAGGAAAATTGTTATAAAATTTTCAAAAACGCCGGTTTTGTGGAAGGGACAGCTGCGGAGCCAAGAGCCCTGGATTACCGGCACACAGTGCAAGTATATATGTATATGTGTGTGTGTATATATATATATATATATATATATATATATATATATATATATATATATTCACGTAGATCGTCACCTATCGAACAGAAAACATCTGCTGGATCCCAAAAATGACGAGGAGTCGACCCAAAGAGTGCTGGTGCAAACGATGTTTATTTAAATAAAGCCAGCGCTGCCACCATGACGCGTTTCGCCTTCGAGAAGGCTTGATCACATGACAAACTGCTCGTCACAGAGCACGGCTTTTTAAAGTGACAGTGCATAATAATTCATAAAGGACATAGAAAAAGTACTGCTACATGATTAAACAGCGTCGTTTGTATTCAAATGGTAAAATTCCAAACGATAATAATGAACCATTAAAAACAGTTTCCTTAAAACATATAACTGTGTTTAAAGGATCCCAATACTTTCTTGTGAAATACTATTGGTAACATGTCATTGGAACAATATCAATATTATTTGCTAGCCAATAGTACATGACAAATAAATGTGTCTATGTAATCTATTAAGGAAAAACATTCTAAACTGATATTGAGTCACCATGTTATTACGTTTTGTAAAATAGTTCAGTATTCAACAGCACTAGAATAACACGCTGAAAATGCGACTGTCGCTAAATATAACATACTAAGTCCTTTTTGTCCTTATTCAAAGACAATGACAATTATTCAAAATGGAGCCCAAGTGGGCCTTCCACAAAGCCTGCTGATCCATATTTAGTGCAAATTAAGTGATACAAAATATTTACAATATAAAGTGCAAGTGAAAAACAGCCAATTCAAAGTGAAGTAATTTCATATGTAAAAAAACAGTTTTTTTTCTTTTTTCTTTTTCTTTTTCATAGGTTGTTAAAAGATATGATCAGGTAGAGCACCACATTTCACAAAAATATTATCAGAATTCATATGACTCGTTTGGTAAAATCAAAGCTATAATTAACTATCCGGACAGGCTTACAGAGGCATAACACGAAAATCCTTTAAATACATGTATAAAGATCTTCCCTATCATTTAACCCGTTAGGGTTCTTTGTATTAAGCTCCAGTATGTATCTAGTTTCAAGAAGACTGAGTTTGGCCTCACAGTCCCCTCCTCTTCTTGAAACTTCTACTGCATCAATTAGAAAATACTGGAGCTGGTCAGGTATGCCTTGGTGTTTGTCCTGAAAGTGCCTGGCAACCGGATAGTTTTGGTCGTGGCCCGAGATTGCACGTATGTGTTGGAGTATCCGTTTGTGGGCAGGCAGTTTGGTACTGCCTACATACTGGAGACCACACGGACACTCCAACACATAAATGACAAATTCAGATTTGCAGGTCAGCCACTTACAGATAGCTGTGGGGCGTTCACAAAAAGGGCTTTTGAAATGGGTCGTGCTGCTGCCGAAACGGCAGGCTTTACATTGTGGACAGGTCTTGAAGCCCTTTCTGAGTGCCCCCCAAGTGGTGGAGGTTGTGGGCTCCAGGGTACTACTAACTAATGTCCTTGCCATGGAAGGAGATCTGCGGAAAGTAAGATCTGGTTTACTATTAAGTTTGTGTCCAATGACTGGATCACTTTGAACCAGATTTCAGTTCTTATATAGTATTTTCCTCAAAGCCCCATGTTGACGGTTAAAAGTTAGAATAACTCGTGGGCAAGTCGTTGTCTGTTCTCCTCCTGGCTGGCTATTTGTGGTGATGTTGCTTACCCTGGGGACCAAGGCCTCCTGTCTGCTTATTGAATTGGATCGCTGGATGGCCTTGACTAGACTGACATTGGAATAGCCCCTATCAAGGAAACGCAGCCTGCAGGCTTCCTGTGCAGCCGCACATTCAACATCTGTGCTGCAGATCCTCTTGATTCGGAGCATTTCCCCGAAGGGGATGCTCCGAATCAGATGTGCAGGGTGCTGGCTGTTAGAATGTAATATTGTATTACCAGCACTTGGTTTCCTGTATAGTCTAGTGCCTGAGATGTTATTGGCTACAAATACTTCCACATCCAAAAAAAAAATGGAGACAGAACTTATACTTGAAGTAAAAGTAAGATTAACAGAATGTACATTGATTAAATCGACAAAAGCCCTGGCACTTTCAATGTCCCCCCTCCAAATTAAAAAAAGATCATCAATGTAACGCAGATATAAAACGATATTGTTGGAAACAATGTTACGGTGCTGGCCGACAAGGACCTGTTCCTCCCATAGCCCAACGTGTAAACACGCGTAGCTTGGTGAGAAACAGGCCCCCATCGCCACACCCCTTACTTGATGATAAATGGCGTCATTGAAGATGAAAAAGTTTTGTTCAAGGCGCATTTTGGTCATGTCCACCAGCATTTTATTGTGTTATATATATATATATATATATATATATATATATATATATATATATATATATATATATATATATATATATATATATATATATTCGCAAACTGCAACTCTGGTCTCCCAGGAACAGAAAGTCAGCACAAATCCAAATATGAGGCAAGATATTATTTATTTAGGTTAAAAGCAGCAAACGAAACAGACGCGTTTCGGGCGGTTGCCCTTGTTCAGTCAAAAGCAATATATGCAATTTTTTTATGTGCGATTCTGTTAGTGAGATAATAGTGTGGATGTGATTATGGTATGCTTGACTGTTAGGATTTTGTTAGGATGCAATTGGTATGAGGATGTTTGTTTTGCTGCAATTTATCCATTCTGGGGGACACACCACGAACCACATCACTACTTGCTTTCTTATGGATTCAACTGGACAGAATATATTTGTTATGTTAATTGTTTTTTCTAATACACATGTACATATAAAAAATTTAAAAAATGTATAAAACATTCCAAAACTGGTATATCTCGAATAAAATATTTTTGTAACTTCTGCTATGCCGTTTTTTTTTTTTTTTTTGATAGGCACATTCTCAGGTGTTTGTTGTATTTTTGTTTCTGCTCCCCGGGCAAGAGATTTACCGTTAGTTATTTAGAGACACTCTGTTCTATTCATAGGCAAGTGACACCTTTTCCCTTCCAGTGGAGGGTCCTGCTTTATGTTCTCGGACAACACCATGCCATGTGGTATACTGCAACAAACAGGACTGGGTAGGGTTGTGGACCCTTTGTCAAGAGGCCCTGCGTCTCTGGACATGGCTGGAACAGCTGGACGTTTCCCTGGTAGTTCAACACCCCCAGGTTTTCAAAACGATAGGGCAGACAAACTCAGCCGTCAATGCCTTGTGAATCACAGATGGCTTCTCCATCCGGAGCTGGTGTAAGATCTCTTTCAACAGTGGGGAGAACCTTCGTTAAATATGGTCTCCTCCGTCGAACGTGCCATGTCAGCAGTTTTGCACGTGGAGTTTCCAAGGCGGCTCTCGCTCAGACGCCTTTTGTCTCGAGTGGAGCACAGGCCTCCAGTGCACTTTTCTGCCCAGAGTTCTCAAAAAGATAATGAAAGACCGAGCCCATGTCATCATTTTGGTTCTGGTCTGGGCACTGAGAGTCTGGTATCCCGAGCTACTGAGCATGGCCATCAATCCTCTGATCAGGCTGCCCCTTCTCAAGGATTTTCTGTCGCAGCAGCAGGGGAGGGTTCTCCACAAGAACCTGTCCACACTCTGCTTTCTTGCATGGAGATTGAGTGGCAGCAGTTGACAGCTTTTGACCTTCCCCCCTAAGTTTGTAATGTGATTCTGGCAGCCAGGCGTTCCTCCGCCAAGACTGTATACGACTTCTGCTGAGGAAAAACATTGTGGCATGGTGTGCAGAAGAGTCCATTGTTCCACTTTCTGCTCCTCTTTCTGAGGTTATCCTCTTTGTTCATTCCCTTGCCCAGCAGGGCTCTGCACCATTATGGGATATTTTTCTGCTCTGTTTGCCTTCTTGCGACTGCCTGACAACCCGCTTTGTTTAATTCCCCTATTGTACATAGGCTTTTGAAAGGCCTTGCACACCTTTTGCACCATTCATTATGCCTCAGTGGGACCTTAATTTGGTTCAGACATTTGTTATGTGCTCTCCGTTTGAGCCTCTACACAACTGTCCACTTAGGCTCCTCATGCTCAAACAGCCCTCTTGGTGGCAATTACATCTGCCGGAAGACTAAGTGAGATGCATGGCCTTATCATCTAAGCCGCCTTACCTCTGTCTATCCTGACCAAGTGGTGCTTCGCACATGGGCCTCCTTTCTCCCGAAAGTGGTCACCCCATTCCATGTAGGCCAATAATCGCCCAGTCTACATTTTACGCTCCTCCACATCCCTTTAAAGAAGAGGAGCAACTCCACAGTCTGGAACTAAAAAGAGCATTGTTGTTGTTCTACCTTGATCACACACAAGTGTTTTGGTTGGACGGCCAACTCTTCGTTGGTGAATATTGGTGTGAATAAAGGTCGGTCGGTTGGTGCAGAAGCGAGCCATCTCTCATTAACCTCATGCTCTGCATCAAAATCTGCTACACATTGGCCAAGAAGCAATTTCCTCAAAGCTTGTGAGCTCATTCCACCAGAGCTAAGGCTGCCACTACTGTGTTAGCTTTAGTTCCAGTTCTGGATAAGTGCCAGGCAGAAACGTGGGCTTCCCTGCACACTTTCACCAAAAATTACTGTCTGAGCATTCCAGTTCGTAGAGATGGGCATTTCGCCCGTTCGGGACTACAGGACTTCATAATCTGAAATTTATCCGCTGACCCTCCTCCAGGGATAGTATTGCTTAGTTATCTATTCAAAGGTCAGGAATCTATGGCTAGAAGTCTCTATCAAATGAAAAGGTTAGTTAGCTTCAGTAACGCCTGATCTGATAGAGACTATATCTAGCTGCAGATTTATACCGAGCCACCCACCCTCCCCACTCTGTTGACAGATTTCTAGGGTGAAGGCTGATCCCTTTCAGGGGCCCTAGTTTGGACACACCAGTGTCGGAGTACTTCATGGATTCACGCTCCTGACTCCACCTTCCAGCGCCCAGATGTATTGCTCACGAAAAATCTTCTGGATCCCGTCTGGAGCCTGGGCAAATTCAAAAAGTTAAGTATTCTGTGGCTGGATATAGTCCCTACCAGATCAGGTGTTACGAAGGTGAGTAACTTGCTCAATACGTGTCCTATGATCTACTTTTAAATAACTATTCTTTAATAAACAAGCCCTTAAATGGAAATGAAGGATGAACCTCTACATGGCGGCAGAAAAGGTTTCTTCTCATGGTAGGGGCTGTCCCTGTAAATTTCGTAGAGACTGGGAAAGCTGGATGGAATAATATGGGTTGGAGCCGATATGACCGTCATTGACCCGCAGATGTTGCAGAATCCTAAACAAAATATATGTGTGTGTGTGTGTGTGTATATGTATGTGTATATATGTGTGTATGTATATGTGTATATATGTGTGTGTATGTATATGTGTATATATGTGTGTGTATGTATATGTGTATATATGTGTGTATGTATATGTGTGTATATATGTGTGTGTGTGTGTGTGTGTGTTTTTCAATTCATGTAGGTACAATGTCATTGGTAAGTAGCAACCAATTTAGTTGGTGCAGTTTGTGCAATTTTGTCTGCTGCATACTACATGCAAGAGCTGAGCTTCTAGACTAATTTGTAGGTTCCCAGAAAGTAAAGTAATAGCATTCATAGCAAATCTCTCATTAATATATTCCTAACAACCCTTACCCACCAATTTCAAACTTGGCCCGGTTTGCTTGCAATTGTCTGAGCAAAATTCCAAGAAGTCCAATCAAGTAAGTGAATTGCCGTCAGAATTGATGCCCAAACGCACATGAAAAAAATGGGATTGAGAAAATGTCTGCCAAGTGCTTGTTTTTGTTAGTAAAATTGAGACTCAGTCGTGTTTTAGGTAGCATGCAAGGCAAAGTAGATTTATCACATCCTAATCATAGGTCATAATGTGTTGAGCAGACAAAGTCAAGAAAAAAATGTGAAGGCATCCAGAGGGTAAAACACTAGGATAATGTAAATCAAAGATCTAGACTGGAGTGTGGCAGGTATTATGAGAATATTGGTTTCAAAGTACTGCATGCATTTGATGGTTAAAATTGGATATGAGGCGGATTGTGGTGCCCCTTCCTATTACCATCATGCTCTTGGCTCACATTTTTGTGTGTACAGAATCCGTCCACAAGCCTTGAACAAACTTTAATCACCGGTGACTGTGTAAAGATGATATGATCTAGGTTCATAAAGTTAATTTAAACAGAACGTTTTTACATTTCTGTTTCTGTCCTTAATAATTCATTGATGGAACACTTGTTTGTTGTGGTGAATGGAAAACATATTTCACTGAGTCTCCGCAAAGAATGCTGCTTTTTACACATTTTGGGCTTATAAAGTTAAATTAGCCACCATATCCGCAGAATATGAAAAGCTAAGATCTCTCATCTGACTAAAGATGCAATGAGGAAACTGGAAAGGCTGTTGACTAAAAAAGGCAGCATAGGGGGCCAACGTCTGTGTGGGTACACCAGCACCTTGTTTAAATGTTCTCTAAGTTGAAAGAAAAGCTGCTCACCTGATCGGGGTTCGGCTTCCAGCAACAACTAAAGTGCCTAATAGAACTTGGAGGGTATCATTTCAAAGACAATTGCCAAAATATAAAGAAAACATTGTAAATGTAAATCCTGAGCAATGTTTGTAATAAAATAATACATGTTGGAGGGGTTGTTAAAGTTAAAAATGAAATGAGCATAGGTCTACTTTTTTTAGTTGCTGTTGCTTTTAGTTTGCTTTAGTTTATCCCCGACATTTGTACAGTGCATCTGTATTAATTGTAGGTATTGTGAGTAGTATCACTGAATTGCGCTTGGCATACCAACACTTGGAGTTTCCTTTAGAAGATATGTGGTGATCAGTATCAACTAATAAAAATGTGTTGTAAAACACATACTTAAACTTAAAATTAAACTAAAGAAAAAGGTTTTTAGGATAAGGGGAAATGCTGGGCGCTCTGCTACTATTTAACGCATGGATATTGTAAAGCAAAGTAGAAACGGTGGTGCAACAAGGCGAGGGGAGAAGCCCTGTAACCCCCTCAATGGGTGTGTAGTGAGGACCACACACTAAATACAGGCCGCTAAATGCCTATTGCACACATCAAAAAGATAGAGTAAATGTTTGTGCCACAATGGGCACCTTAGCAATCAATTTGTAGCTGTCAGAGAGAACCCCAATGTCTTCCAGGATCAGATCTTCATTTAATATTCTTTATAGCCAGCCAACACGTGTTTCGTCGCATGGGAATGTAATGATTCCGCGACTCCTCAGGGCTGGGAAGGATACAAAAAATAACAATGGCGCGTGTAACAGTACAGGATTTACATGGGATCATGGTTTACATGGTGTGACTTAGTAGTGGTGCCTACTTCTCCTACGCTGATGACACTCAACTGATCCTCTCACTCACCAAAGACCCTAACACCGCCAAAACAAACTTACATAAAGGAATGAAAGAAGTAGCCGAGTGGATGAAGCACAGCCGCCTGAAACTGAATTCCGACAAAACTGAAGTCCTTATCCTAGGCACCTACACCCCCTCCCGCCAGCTACGCTCCTCCCACCAAGCCCTTGCTGCTATACCTCGCATCAACAAAACCACCATGGGAGGAAGATCCTTCTCCTACTTGGCAGCCAAAACCTGGAACTCACTTCCCACACACCTTCGCCTCACTCAGAACCACCTAGCATTCAGAAAGCAACTTAAAACCTGGATATTCGACAAGTAATTCCCCACCCTTCTCCAAGCGCCTTGAGACCCTCTGGGTATGTAGCGCGCTATATAAATTAATTTAAATTGAATTGAATTGCAGTAACATGAAATTAGAAAAACGTGACTGTGGGCATTGTCAGTGGAAACCTAGAAATGACACCCACAGACAATTGTGGGTGAGACCGTGCAAAGGAAAGTGCAGCCTGGAAACTAAGTACAGGAATATGTGTGCTATTGGTAAAGAAAAGCTCAATTTCCCCAAAGGAATGAGTGAAAGTATATAGAATAACTATGCGAATCCAATCATAAAACATCCCTATGGGCTGAAGATTCAATCAATCTGTGAATGGCAAGTCCCCTGATCAGGCATGGTATTTACTGCGCTGGACACTTCAAGGCTGCTATAGTTATTTATGAATAATCATTGGTAGCACTATGCACTTTACTAGAGAATGTGCGCCATACCTGTAGTTTTAAGGTGGTGCACCAAAGGTCTGTAACATGGGAATAGAGAATGAAACAGGGCATGAGTGAGTTAAACCAGATCAGCGAGCATGTTAAGTGTAATTTCAACCATACATGGAAAGGGAAAAAGTACATGGGGAAAGTGCTCACCGCCAAGCCGGTGATATGTCCGACCCGGCTTCGCTGGAGACCAGGTAATGTATATGGGTCCGTTAGAGGTCTGCGCGGTTCTGTAGTTTCCCATGGAGAGAGGAGGGAGAGAGGGAGAGAGGGGGAAAGGGGGGTGGGGGGTAGAACGTTAGCAACAAAATATTATATTTAGGTGATTTGAAGGGGAAAGAAATGAAGGATGTACTGGTGAGCCTAAATCTTAGCGATGTGGATGTTGGTGAATTCTTCAGAAGAGTGTTGCTAAAAAACAATACTGGATGCGGGTCACAAATTGCAAAGGGCCCCCTGGATTTTGTAGGTGAAAACAAATATTCCCGCCAATAAACAATGTTTGAGGGGTATTTGCCTCTTAATGGGTTTGTAGGTGGTGACATCCCGTAGATCAGTAAAGTAGTAGTAGGGGAGTACAATCGCTCCCAGCAGTTAGATAGTCCTTTAAAGATATTTACGGACAACCAAAGAGAGCGTAAGTTAAGTTGTTCTCCTGTTGTGTGTTCTGGAACAATAAAAGATCCATAAACACATCCCACCCGAATGCAATAAGAAACTCATGTCAAAGCAACACTCACCCGGTGCGGGGAAATGTATGAAGCCTATTCTCTGGTAGCGGTACGGGAAGCCGTGTTCCGGGTTCGGACACGTGATCCGTGACCCTGAAACTGTTATATAGTGTTATTGGAACCCCGGATGTATGTAACTAGAACGTATCCTGCTCAAATGGCCATTCAAGGTTTATACGGAAGTTGGTCAGCACAAGAGTCAATGTTACTTCAATTGGTCAGTGGAGGCATTGCCTGACATTCGTATGACGATGATGAGGGTGATTTTAAAATGAATGGCCATCATGTAATTAACCGCTAACCACTATCTTATAGATATAACCTATGAAAGTGGAATCCGTGTCCCTTACACAGTCGCGTTACTGAGAAAAGGGCGGATGGTGAGGGCTACCATACTGTTTGGATTATTTAAAATTCAAAGAAAGGATCGTCTAGATGTAGCAAGAATACTAGGAAAGCGTGAAGTGCCCGAAATTATGAAAAAACACTTGATGAAAGGCATGCAATGTGTGACATCCTATAAGCATATCTTTCTTATGATTCTTGTGTAGAAGAAATCCATGATGATTGACATGCATTGTTTGACGTCCTATAAGTATATCCATCTTATGATTCTTTTATATGGTTCTTTCTAGATAGTGCATACGATGGTGCGCGAAATGTGAGAATCGTGGTGATTTACATGCGGCGCGTGATATCTTATAAACACATATATTTTATGATTCTAATATACGGTTAATTTATGGAAGAACAGTTGTTGCACGAATTTCGTGCAGCACATCTTGGAGAGAACATGTACATCCTTGTCGCTCTACATTTCATATAACACTGAGAGACTTTCCTCCTTGAAATAGTGTGTAGCATCCAATACCTATTCGTCTGATTGTAATTGTAACAAATTAAGATGTTTTTCTTTGACACAAACCAGTTTCCTGTGCAATTGGAGGACTGAAATAGTCAAATATATGCCGGGGTGTCCATGATCCCTTTAGGATTTACAACCCACAATGAGTATAACGAATTGAGAATTTTTAATTATTTTACAAAGTTTTTAGAATGAGGTGGATCTTATTTCTATTCACCACTATCCATGATGTAAGATATACTGTTACCGAGACGAACAAAACTATTATTTGACAAAACAGCCAGGTACCCTGGTCTTTTGGAGGAGTCCAACTATAACCATTATGCAAGGATGTACATGTCACTCACCTCCTCCTACTACTACTACTACTACTACTACTACTACTACTACTTTACTGACCTACGGGACGTCCCCACCGTCACAAACCCATTAAGAGGTAAATACCCCTCAAACGTTGTTTTTTGGCAGGAATATTTTTTTTCCCCTACAAAATCCAGGTGGCTCTTTGCAATTTGTGACCCGCATCCCGTATTGTTGTTTTTTAGCAACACTCTTCTGAAGAATTCACCAACGTCCACATCGCCAAGTATGCAAATTCTGATGACAGATCACCTGCACTGAGGTTCATCCTCTTGGTGAGATTTAGGCTCACCAGTACATCCTTCATTTCTTTCCCCTTCAAATCACCTAAATATAATATCTTGTTGCTAACCTTCCCCTCCCTCCGCCCCACCCCCCTTTTTCCCCTTCTTTCCCTCCTCTCTCCGTGGGAAACTGCCGAACCGCGCAGAACTCTAACGGACCCATATACATTACCTGGTCTCGATCGGAGCCGGGTCGGAAATATCACCGGCTTAGCAGTGAGCACTTTCCCATGTACTTTTTCCCTTTCCATGTATGGTTGAAATTCCACTTAACATGCTTGCTGATCTTTTTTTAACTCCTGTCCCATTTCCTTCTCTATTCCCATGTTACAGACCTTTGGTGCACCTCCTTAAATCTACAGGTATGGCGCACATCCTCTAGTAAAGTGCATAGTGCCATCAATGATTATTCATAAATAACTATAGCAGCCTTGAAGTGTCCAGCGCAATAAATACCATGCCTGATCAGGGGACTTCCCATTCACAGATTGATTGAATCTTCAGCCCATAGGGATGTTGTATGATTGGACTCTCATAGTTATTCTATGTACTTTCACCCATTCCTTTGGGCAAATTGAGCTTTTCTTTACCAATAGCACACATATTCCTGTACTTAGTTTCCAGGCAGCACTTTCCTTTGCACGGTCTCACCCACAATGGTCTGTGGGTGTCATTTCTAGGTTTCCACTGACAATGCCCACAGTCACGTTTTTCTAATTTCATGTTACTGCACGGCACCACCACTAAGTCACACCATGTAAATTATGGTCCCATGTAAATCCTGTACTGTTACACGCGCCATTGTTATTTTTTGTATCCTTCCCAGCCCTGAGGAGTTGCGGAATCATTACATTCCCATGCGTCGAAAAACACGTGTCGGCTGGCTATAAAGAATATTAAATGAAGATCTGATCTTGAAAGACATTGGTGTTCTCTCGGACAGCTACACATTGATTGCTAAGGTGTCCATCGTGGCACAAACATTTACTCTATCTTTCTGATGTGTGCAGTAGGCATTTAGCTGTTTAACTTA
This sequence comes from Lissotriton vulgaris, assembly GCF_964263255.1. Lineage (NCBI taxonomy): Eukaryota > Metazoa > Chordata > Amphibia > Caudata > Salamandridae > Lissotriton > Lissotriton vulgaris. The sequence continues at coordinate 592,445,296 of NC_141695.1, forward strand.
AAATGAATTCAACCATATCGGAGTAAGCACAGCATGCTTTCTGTGCATGTATTGCATCACCATTGCTTTTACCACTTACCCTCTGCCATACGTTGTGGCTGTTAACCCCCCATTCTCTTCTTCCTTGTAGGGTAGCAGTTGAGGTAGTCACAACGATGACATCAGCAGATGTCCTTTGGCAGGATGGTACTGTGGAAAAGAATATCCGTTCAAATGACCTGCTGCCTGTTCACCACTTGGATAACAACGAGTTCTGTCCCGGCGATTTTGTGGTGGATAAACGAGGTATGTTAATGGTGGTAAGGAGTGGCCTCTCAGTCATGCTTAGTAAATAGTGATTTGTTGTCAGATGAGAAATGGGAAAATAGTAACTGAAAGCAATAACGTTTGCAAATTTAAAATTGAGGTAAGTTTGAATTAAATATGGCTGGGTAAAATTATTATGCTTGAAGTATTCAGAAAACATGGAGCTGTTTCTGAAAATAGTTTGTTTCGGACTAAAGTCAAGGTTATCTGCAGATGCTTTTTTTATTCAGCAGTGGATTCCATATGATATTCATTAAAGGTAGAATAGCTCGGCAAACGAGCAAGATCATGGATGTAATTTGTTTACAAACATGTTTCCAAATCCTGTCATATAAAAAAAACTTGCCCAAAAAAGCAACATTAACTTATTGAAAGAAACATTTGCCAAGATGTGAATTAACAGTACATTTGGTTAAAAGCATCACTTACATAATTTACTACTACTTAAAATAAAAGTGGAATTGGTGTCCTAATTCAAGAAAATTCATATTCCTCCTACTTCACCGGCTTTGGAGGACTGCATTATCTCATGTTGTCCAACAAGGTGTCTTTTAGGCAGTTTGGTTTACATCTGCACTATGAAGAATATCCAAAACACAATCCTGTGCCATTTTGAGTCGTTTTGAACACAAACTCCTATTGTTGGTAGGAGGGTGGTTGCCTTGTATTCATCTTCTAAGGTCTTCTAACTCCATAACATGTTCTGAGGAAAGGTGTTCCCACTCCTCCCCCTTTTCTCCCGATTTCCTTGGAGATGTTTGACCTCCATGTTTTTGGCTATTCTGCGGACTCTTTAATAAACACCATCATCTAGGAATGTTTAACTCTTGTCTGCATGGTTTTGTGTACTTGAAACACTCAATCCGGGACTGAGGAATTTGTCCGTAGATGTCTTGTAGAAGGCCGAGGGTCAGGGAAGAGGTTCAAGTCTAAGCCTAAAGGATGGAAATAGAGCAAAACGTGATCTTCTGCTTCATAGAGAGGCTACGACTTTGCCTGCTCTTCCCCCTATGATGGAGCTTCTGCCCCTTCTAGAGATGAATGGGCAACAACTCGTCACCAGCTCTCCCGATCCCAGTCGATGTTGAGGCAGTCAAAGTTGAGATACTGAATATTGAAAAGCAAGAGTTTAACCTTGAAACATGTGGTGTAGAGATATACACATACTTTGGCATCAATGGGTTCAGAGATATCTGGGTCAAATTACCTGTTGAGGGATATTTTAATGTTAGGGTGTCTCCGCCTCTTTGGCGAACTGTCTCTTGTAATCCAGAAGAGATAGCAGAGGATTGTTTCACTATCTCCTTTACCACCAGACATGGTGAATGGCTATCATTTCCCATCCATCAGCAAGGACAGCTTCTCATGTAAGAGTTCAACAACCTCCATGACCTTCAGAAGAAGTCCACGGCATGGGGTCCAGTGAGATATCACCATCTGAGTAGTCTTAGCATGTCTCGTCGCAGTTATGAGATTGGTCATTCTGAATGTCTCCCAGCCCAAGAAGAAAGACTTTGAGGCCTTCACCTCCAGATTCAGGCTCAGTAACCACCTCTTCTGGTTCGCATCTCCTAATTCTATCCCTTCAGGAATCTCCCCAACCGATGATATTGTAATCTCTATGAGCTCTCAAATAGTGCTGCAAAAAATCCAATCTGCAGACGATCCTATTTTAAGTTGGTGCATCTCCTTTTTTTTTTTTTTATTCCATCCAGACAAGGCCTTCGCCTCTTCACAGTGAAAAAAAAGGGGATCAGTCTATTTTCCTGTGAGGGGAGGCATATTCGCATTTCATAGGTGGCAGCTCTTTGAAGCTTGGCAGCTTAAGAAGGCTAATCAGCAGATCATCCTGTTGGAGGGGGTGTGACACCTTTTTCCCGGACAGGCTTTTGTTCTGGGTCTCCTGAGAGCAGAAGGCTCCCACCCTAGGAGTTCAGAACACTGTCTTGAGTGGTAGGCTGGCAGAAAAGAGTCAGCGAGCACATCAGAGGCTGGTAGGTTTTCAGGGGACACCTCTAAGGTGCCCTCTGTATGCATGTATTAGTAGATCGAACACTGGAATCAGTGGGGGGTTTATCAATACAAGATGTTTGTTACCAAACATCCTATTTTCAATGTAGCCATCCTGTTGCTGTGGAACTAGTTTTCATCAGTGTCCAACACATGTTCACAAATGGCTTCCTTGTTCACTTGCAAAGGCAGTTATGGAACTGATCAGCACAGGGTCATGTCTGCTCATGCTGGTATGCCCTCACGTGTAATACCAAGCACCCTGCCTTAGGGCTGTAAGACTTGCTGTATTGGTGAGTTCCAAGTCCTACTTGCAGTGTTAGGGGGGGCCTGGCACACAGGGATATGTTTGGTTGTGTTTGCACTTTTGTCTGTGCCAAAACACACAGCCTTAAAATAGTAGCCTTGCATGAGTTTGCCACCCTTAGGGTGGCACACCTTGTGCTGTAGCCCTTTGGGGACTCTCTTTAGGCCCTAGGTACCAGCACTACCATTTACTAGGGACTTCTAGAGGGTGCTATTGCCAATTGGGAGAACAATTGTACAGTTTTGGGAAAGAGATCTGCCACTGGAGGCCTGGTTAGCAGGAGCCGACTGCACTTTCAGTCCATATCCCATCATGGTCCAGGCAAAAAGTGGGGTTGACAATGTCAAACAAGCATTTGTACAGCCAATAGGTCTTGCCTTTCGGACCTTATTATTGTCTAGCCATGCAGCACATTATCCTGGGGGGAACAACAAGCAAGTTTTAATTCCTGCACTGAAACCTGCTCCCACTTATAAAGTAGCTGTATTAGCCTTTTAATGTGTGCATTTCAAAACGCAACACTCCTCTTCTCCACTGGGCCACTGGGAAGGCTCATACCATGCATGTAAATAAATGGTAGATTCTGCTTTAGCCTGATAACCGACCGTTCTAGTTATGCATGGCGTGAAGAAAGATGAAGCAGCGCAGAAACAAGCAGAGGCAGGCAAACAACAAGAAACGGCTTTTAACAAAAAAAATTACAAAAAATATCGCACCAGAGGGCTTTTTGAAAAGGTCGACTAGTCATCTTTAAGTTGCTAGTTGTATTTGGGTGTTAAATTGGTACTAATTATGGTGAACTCTTTTCTCAGGCACTGTTACAGGAATACTGCTACAAAATGTGCCGCATTATGCAGTATAATTTACCTAATCTTGCTGCATACTTTGGTCCTCCTCTGCCGCATAACTCTTGTCGCCATGCCTATGACCAGTGCTGCACGTGTGGAGCGCTGAGATCAATAAGAAGCAAAGCCCCCATGTAGGAAGCTGGGTCTGTATATACTATACCAAAATTTGGTATAGGATGCACAGAGTCCAGTGGAACCCCAAAGGTGGGCAGAGGTAAAAGTAAATAGCATCTTACTCTCTATTTGTGGTAGTGTGGGCGAGCAGTAAGGCTTTATCAGAGGATAGTGTTATGCATGTTTTTTGTACACACTCATGCAGCAAGTGATGTCCCACACTGAAAGACTGAACTCAGACCAATTTGTTTTTATCAAAAATATCAAGTTATTTTATTTCTAGAACCAAGCCTAACCTGGCACAGGTAAGTGAAATAATGCTTTGCAAAATCTTATGCAATATTTTACAGTTGTAGTAGTAGTAGAAAAGCTTTATTCGATTTTTGTAAAATTAAAAATCATAAAAGCAACATCATCAAAGAATCGATACATAATGTACACAGAAAATAACATTACATTTAAGGAAAAATAACTGTGAATGCAATGGATTTATGAACACATTAGACTTTTCCTTTTTAAAAAAACACTCTTTAAAAAACGGACCATGGTTGCCACACACAATTCATCATGTAACAGCTGGAGATACAATAAAGCTGGGCGGCACTGGTGCCAGGGACCGTGATTTTTCAAAAGTGGTTTTATCCATTGGGCTCTCTTTATGGTTAACCACAGAAACAAATCACATGGAGGGTTGATTGTTCAGCCCTCCCATCACAGGGGCCTTTGATGAGCATTTTTGACCAGTCGTTAGTATGAGGAAATGAAACTAGGCGAAAAAAGATGTCAAATCTGAACCTAGTAAGTAGAAACCTGTCAAAACCCATGGTACACCAGTTCAAATAGGGTTTCATGTTGCCCGATGTAAGCAACATTTGGTGCCGCACAACCAATCCTTTATTCAGCTCTACCCCTAGCCGCAGGGATTCCAGGTGATACCAACAATTTTTCTTTAGATCTTTCCTCGAGATCCATCATAGCCCCTATGGTGCAGAGAAGAACTCAGGTTTCCCCATGTCTTGACAAAACTTTTGGATATAGGATAACCACGCTATTTTATAATAGTCGAGAGCCATAACGTCAAGGATGATCTCTCTGTTAAGTTCCAGATCGGCTGCGGTCCAAACCCTGTGCCAGAGTAATAGTGGTTGCATCGCAATCAGATCACTAATATGACGGACACCCAGCTCAGCGTGACAGTTAAACACAGATAAACTAAAAGGTACAGCTAAAATAAACCTTAAAAAAGCATTTTCTACTATTTGTAATTCCCTAGTGTCTTGGATGCCCCAAACACCAGCCCCATAAATTGCTGTGCTGACACATTTGGCCGTATAAATTTTAAGTAGGATATCAGGGGGTCTTTTGCCCATCTTTCGCGAGAAGGCCATGAGTGCTGCCATCGCTTTTTTAAACAGGGTCCTACACCTAATGGCTGGACCCCAATGTCCCCCACCCTCAAGGACTACACCTAGGTATGAAAAAGATTTGGTAGTCTGCACTTTTTCCCTACGTGCAAACAATTTTCAAGTCAGGCCCCTAGAGTCCATAAAATTAATATAAGCATCTAGGGCTGACTGCAGACCTCTCTCTGTCCTGGCCATAATGACGGCATCGTCCGCATATAGTAGGGACACCACTTGTTTGGAGTTAATTCTGGGTGTGTCAATAACTTTGGACACCAAGGCATCCTCTAGGTCGTTTGTATATAGGTTAAAAAGAAGAGACGCGAGGACACGCCCTTGCCTCACTCCTCGCTTCACATGAAAGGGCTTGGTGCATTCTCCGCTGGTTCCGAATCTTACCCTTACCTTTGCCCTTGCCCCAGCATAAAGTTGCCTTAAAAAAGAAATAATGGGCTCTTCTACTTTGAGATCTTCCAGCACCTTCCACAATCGATCGTGCTTGACGCAATCAAATGCAGCACTCAAGTCAACGAATGCTGCGTAGAGTTTGCCCGCCTTGGCCTGAACATATTTCCCTTAAAGGAGTGTGAAATTCAGGACCTGTTCCACAGTGCCCATCCCTTCTCGAAATCCGTACTGTACCGGGGATAGTACTCCTGCTTCCTCCACCCATGATAATAACCGATTCAGAACAGCCCTTCCCGTGATCTTCATGAAGGAATCAAGAAGGGAGATGGGGCGATAACAGGAGGGGCTCTCTCTGTCTCACTTCTTGAAAATGGGAATGATGATAGAATCAGACCAGGTCCTGGGGAAACGCCGCTCACAGCATGCGTCCAGGACTCTCTTCAGTATGGGGAACCATAGATCGACTGAATATTTGAGTAAATCGATAGGAACCGCATCTATACCAGGGGCTTTGCCTCCCCTACTCTGCTCAATTGCAGCGGTCATTTCGCCAATTGAGATGCCCAAATTGACTTGTTGAAAGGTCAGGGATGCCTCCTTATCGATGCCCTCCATGTCGACTAGCTTTGGAGTCCCCTCCGGGTTGTAGACTTCCGAGAAGAAGTCGATCCAGGAATTTTCGCTAATAGCAATCTCAACCCTAGCATTATTTGAGGTGTTAAAAAAAGGTGTGTTGACTGCACGCCAGAATTGGGCGCTGTCCTTGGATTGTAAAGCAATAACCAGGCTGTTCCATGCCTCTTGTTTGATATTGTTCTTACATTTCTTCCGGGATAAGCGATAAACTTTCCTGCAAGTGGCCACCTCAGCCGGGTCCCTATTCTTTTTGTGTAATGCAGCCATGAGGTGAGAATGCACCCTAGAACAGGGAGCGTCGAAACAAGAATTGGTCGTCGGCCTGAAAGTAGGGCCTCTCCCCTGTCGGGACAGACTATCTCGGATGGTCCGTGTGATGGCCTCAAAGGCTGCCAGGGTCTCCTCATGAGAGGCCTCAGCGTCAAGACATCTTTCGAGTGAGGCGAGGGATCCCCTGACTATCTTAGCCTGCATGGCCTCCTGATCAATCTGGCTCCATTTGATAACATAACCATTTTGTCTAGGCATATCACAAAATTTTAACCAGGACAATCTGTCTATCAGGGAGTTGTGCTTAACCTGTGGTAAATTAATAGCAAAGGAAAGGGGAAGATGATCACTAAATCCAACAAAATGAGTGGAAAAATCTGCAAACCAAGTGGCATGACTTTCAGAAGCAACAATAAAATCTATAGTGGTGCCAAGCCCTCTCCCCACAAAAGTTGCACTGAAATCAACACAGGGAGAGCACAACCTATTAACAAAGTCCAAGTTGAAAGTTGCCAACATCTCATTTAGGGATTCACCCCCATCCAGGTGGGAAAAGTGTGGGGAGGTAGCTTCCACGCCTACCCCTGTAAATCCACAACCCCCCCTCTCATGATCACACAAATTATGATTAAAGTCCCCCCCACAAACAATAATACAGTCCCTCCCTTTCGGGGTGATAATCCCATATAAGTCTTTGGTAAAGGAGGAGACCAGGTCTGCGACTAAACGTTTATGCAAATTATTATAAATGTTAATCAAAATAATATCGACCTTGGAAACCATCCGAATTGACAGGATCTGGTGACAAGTTCCTAATTTGACTACCTTTATGCTCTCAACACCCAACAGGTTCGAAATATATATTCAAAGACCCCCCATATTCCTCCCACGCTTAGAAGGTATGGCTGCAGCGTGAAAGGTTCTGTACCCATTTAGGTGAACAGGCTCAGTGATCCAGGTTTCTTGAAAGCACAGAAGTCCAAAGGGACTAACAAACTCAACCCAGGAAGAATCCAAGGCCTTGTCCCTAATACCTGAGATGTTCCAGAATAAAAACTCAATATTCCCTTGTGGTCAATGTTTAGCAGCTAGTTCCTTATTACTACGAACAGCCGAGAGTTCACAAATCTGCCTGGCAGTGCTAGCTTCAGGAATGTCAGGGCCTAAGATGCAGGTAGTAACTGCAGTGCTTGCTTCAGAAACTTCAAGATTAACAGGGCCAGGGTTACAAGTAATAACTGGACCAATAGCATCACATAGCCCAGGGACGAAAACCTGGCCAGTAACATGACGCAGCCTGGAGTCAGTAGCTGGGCTACTGTTATTGGGTAGTGGGGGTGTAGAGTCTGTCGGACGAACTGGTGCAAGGGATTTACAGCTCAGTCAGTCCACGCCCTCCAAGTCTCGTAAACTATCGTAACGATTATGGAGGGGGATTTGGAACCGGTTAGATGACCAAGGATCAGGTGGCGCACGGGGGTCATTTAAATACTGGTTCCAAGGATCAGAATGGGCCAGATGGACAGGTTGTGCAGGATTTGCTAACTGCATGGCAAAAGGAGGTGTAAATGCGTGATAATAACCCTCAGGGTGATAGCGTTGTCTCCTCATACAGTTGACCTGCGGGTGCCTCAGTGGCCTGATTAAGCTTTCCACATTGGATGCCCTCGCTCCTGGGTTAACCACTGGACTTAGCAAGTTTCTAGGATAGAAATAAGGCAGTTCTCGTGGTGTAATCAAGCTACTGCTATTGGGGGAGGACCAGTTTAAAATGTGGCTAACTGCCCTTTTGTCTTTAAAGCTAATTATAACAGTGTCTCCCCTGGTGCTTTTTTGGGTGGGGCCCAGCCATGAAAGTCGCCGTACCATGAGTATTTCACCATTTAAATAAGGGGGTAGGGGTCGGTTCTGTCTTAGCCAATAAATGGCCTTATTTTTTAGCTGAGCTTGGTCTTCCCTCTTACCCGCTTCTAAAACTGGGACACCAGTTAAAATTACCACAAAAGGGGCCGCTTCAGGGGGCAGATTAACTCTATGTCTTTTAGGAATGTGGGGTTCAACAGTGATATCTGCAGCTATAGCTTTGGGTAGTGGACAAGTAGGTATCACGCACCCCGTAGCGTCCTTGTCCTGCCTATTTGTATCACACCTAAGAACTGCAGTGGCCTGTGACGAGGTACTTTTAGGTTGTTTGGTGGATTTAACCTGGGTCCCAGGTGGAGGGACCAGGGAGACAGTGCTAGAAGTAGGGACTGGGAGTGCCCCGTCTGGGCCCTTATTGCACGGGTGGAACGCCTTAAAAGCCTTCTCTAAAACTCCCAGCTGGGCGGTTATCCTCTTAAGCCTCTCCACCAGAGGCAAAGTAAATGATCTAATCATTTTTTCAATACTCCCCAATAAGTCTGACCCCTGCTGATCTAAAGAAAGGGTGGCAATGACAGATGGAGGGGTTAAGCCTAAAGGTAGGTGATCAATTTTCTTGGTACAGGGGGAGGACATGGCTTTGTTTCTGGCTGTGCCCTGCCCCTTCCTTCTCCTTTTCTTTGGTGGAGGACCCTTGCAGCGGTGTACCTCCGCATCTACAGTTTGTTTGTTGGGCTTGGAAGATGGCTCAGTCAGTGCTGGCAGAGTGTATGTTATAAGTTCCACCTCGTCTAGCAAACTGACCGGCGAGGCGGAAATATTAATAACAGAATTGGAAGCAGCCAAAGAATCTGGGGGGGTAGCCCTGTCCTGTAGTAGTAGAGGAATACTAGAATCTAACAGGTACTCTGGGCTCTTTGGGCCTTCTACACTGTCAGGTAGTAGTGGCAAACCTGGAAAAGTGGGGCCCAAAGAGGACCTTTTGCTCTTAATATGCTCAATCGAGCGGCGCCTGCTGGCGCGTCGCTCAGCTAGAGCTAGGTCCCTGTCGACCGTAGAGGCCGTCCTGATCACAAAGTTATCCAAGGTCCCCCGTTTAGCGCCCCCCTCAACAGATAGTATAGGGATGGGTGAAGACATCCTTCAATACAAGTCTAAAATAAGCAGAGAAATGCTGGCAATTGGGGCTGCTATTAACACGAAGTACAACAATGCAAGGGTGAAGACAATGAAGTAAATGAATATACAGAGAACAAAATGTCACCAGGGTGAAACGTTCCTTGCTGTGATGGCCTACGAGAGCAAAAAAGCAAAGGGAAGAGGCCCGGCCCGGCCCGGCCTGTTCTGGCCTCGGAGGGCCTCAGAGGGCCCGCCCTTGTCCCGGGCTTCTCCCGGCGCTCCCGCGCAGCGGGGATGATGCTTTCCCTTAATAGGGAAGGAAATGGTCGGGAGGGCGTGGCGATCAGGGAGAGCAGCCCAGGTGTTGGTGATTAGGCTCGCAGGGACTCCTGGACAGTCGAGTCCCTGCTTCCTAGCTCGCAGCCCCGATCACGTGCCGCTCGAAGTTGGTGAAAGCAGCCCCTCCTCTTTTGCAACTCTCACTAGTTCTTGTGCGCTGCGGAACCCGCGCAGCGGTTACGGCGAGTTGCTTCAGCAGTTGAAGGGCGCTGGGGGCCAGGTACACAGCAGAGCCCGTCCGCACACAAAGGAATCTTGCTGAAGCAATGGGTGTCCCGTGGATCAGCTCCAGGCGTCCACTTTTACCTCCGTAGGCGGGGGGCGTGGCGATCAGGGAGAGCAGCCCAGGTGTTGGTGATTGGGCTCGCAGGGACTCCTGGACAGTGGAGTCCCTGCTTCCTAGCTCGCAGCCCCGATCACGCGCCGCTCGAAGTTGGTGAAAGCAGCCCCTCCTCTTTTGCAACTCTCACTAGTTCTTGTGCGCTGCGGGACCCGCGCAGCGGGTCCGGCGAGTTGCTTCCGCAGTTGAAGGGCGCTGGGGGCCAGGTACACAACAGAGCCCGTCCGCACACAAAGGAATCTTGCTGAAGCAATGGGTGTCCCGTGGATCAGTTCCAGGCGTCCACTTTTACATCCGTAGGCGGGGGGGCGTGGCGATCAGGGAGAGCAGCCCAGGTGTTGGTGATTGGGCTCGCAGGGACTCCTGGACAGTGGAGTCCCTGCTTCCTAGCTCGCAGCCCCGATCACGCGCCGCTCGAAGTTGGTGAAAGCAGCCCCTCCTCTTTTGCAACTCTCACTACTTCTTGTGCGCTGCGGGACCCGCGCAGCGGGTCCGGCGAGTTGCTTCCGCAGTTGAAGGGCGCTGGGGGCCAGGTACACAACAGAACCCGTCCGCACACAAAGGAATCTTGCTGAATGCAGGTTCAAATGCTGTTAGTTGAATTACAGGTAAGTCAATATTTTGAAATTACTTTTCAGTTACTTTTTGATTATTTTGTATGTTACTTTTTAGAATACGTTTGCTAATCAATGTGATGGGCCTAGATATCACACTGAGACATTTCTTACACAAAAGGAAAGTAAATCACTTTTAGTACATTAGCAGTTTTTCAATGATCCATACAAACCAACTCCTCACTTAGAAGAATTATCAAGGAAAACAGTCAATGTAATGAAGTTATCGGTTTGTAGGTAAGAACACGTTTGTGGGAGTTGGTATTCTGGGGTTAGAACCAGGGTTCCCACAGGGTCAAGGATGCACTCTTGAAACACCCTCAGCAGCACTAGGGCGGCCGGTGCAGTCCTAATGCCCAATGTTATCCAATAGGGGATAGAGGGCCTCCGATTGGTGGCTGCTCACGAGCAGGCCACAAGGTTGTGGGAGCAAAGCTCCTTGTGTTATGCTCAGGGCAAAGGGGGATCCAAGTAAGCACACAAGGTGCACCCACATTGGCGCTGGGGCAGCTGGGTGCAGTGTGCTATTTTTGCGTCGGCTGCCCTGTTTTTTTCAATGGGAGTTGTCGGTTTTTAGGTTGAGCTGGAAAAAGCAATGTGAAGCATTGCGTCCAGCGAAGTATCTAATGTTGCCCGTCTCCTGGGAATCTGAGACCGGGGTCGGGCACGCGTGGCGATTGGTGTCTGTGGACGCGCACGTCCAGGCCGGAGCCGTGCACATCTCCTGCGTCAGATTCCCTGAAGTGCGCACATACACACATGCACAGACACACGCAGGAAGGCACACACAAACGCGCGCGCATGCACACACAAACGCGCGCGCATGCACACACAAACGCGCGCGCATGCACACACAAACGCGCGCGCATGCACACACACGGCATGCACACACACGGCATGCACACACACGGCAGGCACACACACGGCAGGCACACACACGGCAGGCACGCACACGGCAGGCACACACACGGCAGGCACACGGCAGGCACACACACGGCAGGCACACACCCCTCTCCCCTTACCTCACCGGGCTCGCACCATGTGGAACACGCCGGGCTTTTCATGGGAGCCCTGCAGAGCACTCGAGCTCCTCTGCCAGGCCAGCATGAAGTGGGGCTCTCCCCTTAGGCATGGGAGCCCCGCAGTGCTATCCGCTGGTCTTGTCCTGGGCCCCCTCCTGGGACCCAGGACTTCATCTGCCACTTCCCTTTCTCTCCGGGACTCGGTACTCAAAACGAAAGTTAGAAATGCCGCACATGCGCAAGCAGCCCCCGTCCTCCCACTCCTCACACACTTTGTCTGCCCAGGCGCCTCGCAGACCACGTAATGGGCTAGTTTTAAGTTAGTTTACTTTCCTTTGGGCGTTTGGGTATTGTAAACTCTTTGCCACTCACTCCTGTCATTGGTCACTTTCCTTTTTTTTTTTTTAACATACGGGTGCCCTTGAAAATCCCTAATCTAAATACTTCCCACCTCTTCAGCACTGAGAGAAGCCCCCCCCCCCCTTCCCACACTAATTGCTTCTTTTCCTTAAATGCCACTGCTTGTTTATAGAGCTTCATGTCACATTAAAGTAGCCTCGAGGCACTGAAGGGGTGCAGTGGAGCTGAGAAATAAGTAGCAGGCGACATTTAAGTTGGGGAGACGCAGGGTGAGGGTTGAAGGAGCTTTGTGTGTGTGTGGGGGAGGGGGGGTTATCCAAATGGTAGTGTATGTGACAGGCCTGCATCTGGCACCTTCCGCACTGCGGCGCCTCCTCTCTGGTAAAGAGGTGCTTTCCTAAAAGACTCAGACAGAGATGCAAGGGCAACCAGCCACTGAAGCAGGAAAAACATCCTCTGTGAAATGATAAAATAAGCACCCCAAGAGGGAGATTACAAGTGAGCGCGGCGAGCAGCTGCTGCACGTGGACATAGTGTAAATAATGCCAACTACGAGCGGGAGCACAAGGGTGGGCACCTTGGAGGGGTCAAAGGACCCTCAAATCACACTTCTTGACGTCTTCTTCATTGCACTACTTCCAGCATAGCACCTCCTTTCATTAGAGCAACCCCTTTCACCAAAGTACCTCCTTTTATCACAGCCCCTCTTTTCACCATAGCGCCTTTCCTTGCCAGAGCATCCCTCTTCTCAGAAGAACAATTCTTCACCAGAGCTCCTCTCTTCAAACTGCAGCCTTCCTTTACCATAGCTCCTCCCTTCACCAACGTATTTTCTTCCACCAAAGCCACTTTTTTCACCAGAGCACCTTCCTTCACCAGAGCACTCGCCTTACCAAAGAATCCCTCTTCTCTGAGGAACCATTCTTTACCAGAGCACCTCTCTTCACACTGCAGCCTTCTTTCACAATAGCTCCTCCTTTAACCAAAGTACCTCATATCACCACAGCTGCTCTTTTCACCAGAGCACCTTCCTTCACCAGAGCACTCTCCTTACCAGAGCATCTCTCTTCTCAGAGGAACAATTCTTCACCAGAGCACCTCTCTTCACACCTCAGCCGTCTTTCACCATAGCTCCTCCTTTCACCAAAGTACCTCCTTTTACCAAAGCCCCTCTTTTCACCAGAGCACCTTCTTTCACCACAACACTCTCCTAACCAGAGAATCGCTCATCGCTGGATGCAGAGTTGTCTTATGAGGTCAGATTTCACCTTACTGGGCCACTCGTGGTTGGGGGGGTCTCAATGCAGAGGCTACAGGCGACGTTGAGAATTCCAGAGTGTCAACCCAAGGTGGACTCTGACTCTGGAGTGCTAGGGGATCTCGCTAGGACCGGTGGGCCACACAGATTCGGGCCGTAGGTGTCTGGTGCAGTGGTGGTTCAAGGCGTCTGTTTTCTTTGTCCTCTGCAGGCTGAGTCTATCTTGGGAGGTTGCTTTTGAACAGAGCTGCTCTTCACAGGAGATCCGGTCTTTGTTGAAGCAGTCAGTCCTCCCAGGGGTCCTGGAGGTCGCTGGCTGCAGTACAAGGCTTTATCTGAAAGAAACAAGTTAGTGATAGATTCCTTACCTTAGAATTACCCCCAGGAGTCAGACTGGATTCCGGGAAGTTTTTGTCAGCAGTAGCCCTGCGCGTCGGTAGGCGTCGTCGTGCGACTCCGCATACGTTGTTGGCGTTGTAGTCTCAGAGATGACGTTGCTGGAGCTACTTAGACGTACCCACGCGCACTGACGCCAGTTATTTCTTTTTCCGCACCAGCAAGCGCAGATCCGGAGAGAGCGGTACCCCCAGTCACTTTTTGACAGTTATTTTTGGGACTTTTGTCTCTGTTTTTTGAGTCTTTGACTCCTGGTGTATAGAGATGCCCGGTTTTAAGTCTTGTGCGGCTTGTCCCTGCACGATATTGGTGACGGACCCGCACCGGGAGTGTCTCTACTGCCTGGGGCGCAACTACGACTCTCTGCGGGAGTGGTCCTGAAAGTTGCTGGAGGCCCCGGAGTCTACTCCATGCCGTTCAAGATCCAATTCCCGTGGGAGGTTGAGGGACTGGTCGGGAAGCCACCACCACCACCACCATCGTTCAACAAAGTCTTCGCACTCGGAGTAGGATAAGGTGAAGCACAAGAAGTCAAAGAAGCATTGTCACTCTTTGCCTTCCCCTAGCCTGTCAAGTGACATAGCTGAGGGTGTGGATGGTGCCACCCCCACTGCTCTGGTGGAACCTGCACAGTTGCCGACGGCCTACCTGCCCTTCCCGGGTCAGTCGGCGACTCCGGACCAGCTACAGGACTTTCTGTCAGCCATAGCCCGCCTTTTTGGACCATTGGGCCCTGTCGGAACGCCTTCGGGTCCGACTCAGGGTTCTCGCTCTTCTTCATTGCCAGCCCCAACGACGCCCCGAGACCCACATGGATCCATGCATGGATCCCAACCAATGTCTGGTGGCCTCGTACGACCTCCACCGACATTGACGTGTATGGCACCGCCACCGAGCTCCCTACGGTGGCCGTCCGGACTAACCTCCTGAAAGAAGTGCTTCAGCCGGCGTCTTCCTCTACGGAGCCGCTGCTGCCTTTAAATGATGCACTTTTGGACCTTCTTTTGGGCACCTGGTCTTGGCCCAACATGGGGGCTCCTGTGAATAAGAATGTGGCCCAACGCCATCACCCGGCCCCAGGTGACCCCATTTCCCTCTCTCAACACCCTACCCCTGAGAGCTTGGTTGTCCAGACCTCTGCTTCCCCCAAACGCATTCCCTTCCGCACCACCCGATAGGGAATCCAAGAAACTGGAACTGTTTGGGAAGAAAATATTTACTTCCTCCAATTCAGGGCTGCGGTCTGTGAACACTGCATGCCTTTTGGAATGTTATTCTCATGCTGTGTGGGACACGGTTGTGCAGGTGCTGCCTCAGTGTCTGGAGGAGGCCCAAACGGTGCTCTCTCAAGCTATTGCTGAGGGGAGAGACGCAGCCAAGTTCACGATTCGTTGTGACCTTGATACCGCCGACTCGCTGGGCAGAGCGATTTCCACAACAGTGGCGCTACGTCGCCATGCCTGGCTGAGGACGACTGGCTTTTCGGGGATGTCCAGAACACTCTGATGGACATGCCCTTTGATGGCACTCGCCTTTTTGGTGACAATGCAGATAGTGCGTTGGAGCGTTTTAAGGACTCCCGAGCTACGGCCAAATCCTTAAACCATGCGCACTCCTTCCACTTCTGCTTTTCGCTACTTTTGGAAGGAGCGCCCAAACATGTTTGTTTCAGAGCCACAGGCCTGTGCAGAAACAGTCTCAGCGCAGCCGCGGACGTGGGAAGTGGGTCACTGGGCCAGCATGCGGGTCAGTCCACCACCTCCCCTGCCGCCACTAGTCCGGTGTTTCAGGCTCACCAAACACCAGTGGGTGGCAGGATTCGCCACCACCTCCCCCACTGGCGCACCATCGCTACGTTTTGCAGATAGTCCGAAGGTGCTACTCCCTCCCCTTCGAGACTACCCCTCCAGCCATGCCACCTCAGGACCACCGTTACTCCCACTACTTCCTGGTTCCAAAGAAGTACAAGGGCCTGCGTCCTTTCTTAGGCCTTCGGAGCGTCAATCGCTTCCTCCGGAAGGACAAGTTAAAGATGCTCACACTTGCTCAGGTCTTGTCTGCCCTAGACCCACAAGACTGGTTGGTAGCCTTGGACTTGCAGGATGCTTATTTTCATACCCCCGTCCTGCTGGCCCACTGGCGTGACCTACGGTTCACGGTTGGCCACGAGCACTTTCAGTTCACCGTGCTCCCTTTTGGCCTTACCAGCGCCCCACGTGGGGGAGTTGGCACAATCCCTAATCCTGCCTGATTGGGGAGTGCCTGCCATCTACAAGATGGTGGGCACTGAAGAGTGGGCTTCACCTCGCCTTCCCCACCTAAGGGGTGGGGTGGGCACACCTTCTGGGCTGTGCTAATTTTTTCCGCCGGTCTTCCTGCCGAAAAGGAGGGGAGACAGTAAGGGGCCTGCTCCTGATAGCAGGAGAGGCTGGGGGTCGCGTTACAAAAGTGGCAAGGCCTTTGAAGCTACTCTGCCACAAATTGCTCTTCCTGGCCTGGGAGAGGTGTGACCACCTACGTCCAGGAAAGGCTTTGTTACTGGACTCAAGGAACAAAGGCTCCCACCCCAGGGGTCAAGAAACATGTCTTGTGGTGGAAGTCTGGTGTGTACCAGTCCGGGTACCCACCGAAGGCTGGTCAGTTTTTCAGGGGCATCTCTGAGATTCCCTCTGAGTGCATTTTTCATTAAGTCCCACACTGGCATCACAGTGGGTTTAATGTGCGGAGAAGTTTGATGCCAATCTTCCCAGTTTTCAGTAAAGCCATTATTGTGCTGTGGAGTTCGTAATGACAAACTCCCAGCACCATACACTCTTAATGGCATTACTGCACTTACAATGTCTAGGAATTGATCTAGACACTGTAGGGGTACAGGGCTCATGCACCTGTACCCTCACAGTGCACCCAGCTAGAGGAGTGGCTGACCTATGCCAGGGCAGTGGGTTGACTCTTCACTACATTATGCACCAAAAGAGAGAGAGAGAGAGAGAGAGAGAGAGAGAGAGAGAGAGAGAGAGGGGTGCCTATTGGGGGTATCAGGTACATTTTCAGGAGAAAAAAAACAGGCCCTGGAAACCTGATTGGCAGGTACCCAGGGCCAAAAAGTGGGTTGATTACTGCAACAGAAACACAGCTTCCTACACCCCACACTCTAGACAACTAAAGGGTTGAAGTTAGCAAATATAGTCCAAGGGCCACCTCCCCTCAGCCAGAAGCATTTGCAATGAAAATATGAGACTAAGCGACCAGTATTGGAGGCAGAGAGCAGGGCAACTTCTTTGGGTTTTTCTGCACCATCAGACAACCCCCCCCCACCCCCCAGCGATGTTGCTTCTCCTGTTGCTATGGTAGGGGTTTTCATCCCTTTCATGGCTGATGTCACAGATCACAAAGACAATGGCCAGGGCATCCGGGGCAATTCACACCTCAGTCCCTTGAAACACCCTCCTAACCCCAGCAACTGCAAAACCGACTTAGTGTCCCCTTGCTGACAAACAGCTACCCTGTAGAGGCAGGATCCAATACTTCCTCCAGAGGTTGCAGTTCATCAATTCAGGCAAGTGGGTCCTCCAAATTGTACATCAGGGTTATGCCTACCAATTTCTTTCCACCCCCACCACAACTTCAGGGCAGCTGACGGAGGCTCACCTGTTTGTCTTACAGCAGGAATTGCAGCCCCTTTTGGCCAGAGGGGCCATAGAGAGGGTTCAGGAAACAGCAGTATGACTTGTGTGTAACTCCCAAAAATTCCTAGCACTGAAGAAGGATGGAGGACTTCATCCAATGTGGGATTGCCTTCCTCTCAAGGCCTTCTGCGAAAAGACAAATTCAAGATGCTCACTCGAGTCAAGGACCTGTCTGCCCTAGACCCTGGACCCTGGAGACTGGATTGTGGCATTGGATGTGAAGTCCGCTTATTTTCATATCCATGTCCTGCTGGCCCACAGGCTCTGCCATTGCTTCACATTGAACTATGAGAATTTTCAGTTCAGTGCTCTATTTTGGCCTTGCCTGTGCCCCCATGGTGTGGCAATGATCGCAGCACACCTTTGGAGATCATGGTACCAGTCTTCTCTTCAGGGGATACTCCTCAATAGTCATAAGCACGGAATAGTCTGCCCATGTGTGGGTACCTCAAAGCACATAACCTATACTTAATATATAATACGTATGTGTATTTTTTATCTTTAATAATATACGTAGTACTCCAAAACACACAATATACATATATACACACACATATATATATATATATATATATGTACAACCGCAGCCTCTGAAGGAGTTTTAATGACTCAAACGCATCAGGCGTTCAACGGTTGAATAGCTGTGTAAGAAATCGACTGGATTGTTGTGCTCGTACCCATTAAAGGCCTTTGAGCATACACTGCCGTTCGAGTGAGTCTTATCCGGAAGGGAGCTTTGGAGCTTTCATGTATATATATATGTATGTGTATGTACATATATGTGTATGTACATATATGTATATGCCTAGCCGAAATAAAATTGAGGGTTCCAAAAACATGAGCAAACCATTAAAGAAAGAAAAGCAGGCAAATTCCAGTGAGATAGAAATCACTACCTTCAGGGAGGAATCTACACTTACTCACATAAATTTCAGAACATCCGTCACCAACTATCCTCAACCGGCAGCACCCTTCCATGCCAACCAGAACTCAGTGAATCTGAAATTAGTTCAGGGGCGGAGTCAGAGCCAGATGCAGGAAGAAGTGGCAATCAACAAAGAAAAATACCAACACCAGTGGATGAATTTGTTTTTTTACGAGTAGAACGCCTCATGAGTCTCCGGCCAAGGGCGCCAAACAAGACGCAACGCAACACACAACCGCAAAGAGCAGAAGGAGGAAAAACAGACGATGGCTTTGTTCTTTGTGCCATTTCTGCGCCAACATACAGAAGGAACAGAAGGAGATGAGAGATCACTTAGATACATCAAACACAGTCATCAACCCAACAAACATGGCATTAACAAATGAGGAAAAACCGACACTTGCCCTGGGACTATCGTTTTGTAAAGAAACCAATTTTAATTACACAGAAACTAGGATTGACCTATACCACTTCACTCGCAAGTTAAAATTGCGTAAATATTTCTTCCATATGAAGGAGAAAACAAAAGAGGGGCAACAAGAGAAAACCACATCCCCTGTAGAAACGACCCCATTAATGTGGCGGATATGGACTTTCTTAGAGAAATGACGGAAATGGATCAAGAAAGAGAGACAGACAATGACTAACACTCAAGCAGCAGCGAGTTCTGATATCTCCATATATGCCACAGTAAAGACACATTTTAAACCCAAATCAGTGTTCAATCCACTAATGCCTAAAGACAACATAGACATATTTTCGGACAAAGTAATCCAAGACCTTAAAAGTCTAGCACATACCAGCAGCGATAATTTCAACAAAGGATCACAAAACCAGAAATCCAAGTACTCCAAAGTAAGGGAGAAAAGCTAACAGAGACCGGACATTGTTGTACGCTGCGCCGACAAGGGTGGAAATGTGGTACTCTGGCCATTAGACATGTACAACAGGGAGGCTATGATCCAACTCCAAGACAAAGACTGTTATATACGTACCAACTCCACAAACATAATCAACATCAAAGAGATACCACTCTTGTCTCTACAAATGGAGAGGCCAAGGCTTGATCTCCAAACACGAATTGGACTTCCTGAAAAATTATTACCCAGTGACCCCGCAACTATAACTAATCCCAAAGGTACATAAAGACAGCAGGTGCCCTCCAGGCAGACCCATAATATCAGCCAACAGCAGCCTGTTTGAAAACACCAGCAGATTCATAGACACCTTCTCCAGCCATTTGTAACGGCCCTCCCAGCTTTCACAAGAGACACTGGAGATTTCCTATCGCACATCTCTGATTGCATGTGGCATAATGATTTTGTTTTTGTAACACTCGATGTACAGAGCTTATACACAAGATAAGGCACAGGGATGGTTTGAATGCGTTAAAACACTACCTAGGCACAAGAGACATTAAACTCCACCAGCACACCATGATGCTGTTACACATGACAGAATGGTGTCTAGAAAACAACACTTTTTCATTTGACAAACTACTTTACAAGCAGACACAGGTGACAGCCATGGGTACTTGCTTCGCCCCCAGCTATGCTAATTTGCATATGGGCTGGTGGGAGGAGCAAGTACTCTAGACAGAATACCAAACGGCAATGTCCAACAATGTGGTGATTTATCAACGCTACATTGACAATATTTTCATCCTTTGGAGAGGCACAGAACAAAGTGCTTCAGAATTTGCCAACCGCATCAATAGTAACACAATCAATTTGAAATTTACATGCACCGCCTGTAAGGAGAGAATTACATTCTTAGATCTAGATTTGTACCACAGAGGGAGCAAGGTCCACACCCGCACATTCAGGAAGGAAACAGCAGGAAATTCCATTCTGCACGCACAAAGTTTTCACCCAACCAGCCTAATTGAGAGCATTCCCTGTGCAGAGTGCCTAAGGATGAAGAGGAACTGTAGCACAGATATAGACCTGCACACATGCACATCCAGCCTCTTTGAGAGACTCAGCAAGAGAGGCTACAAAAGCATCACACTAGAAAAAGCCAGGATGAAGAGTGCATCTCGCACCAGGGAAGACCTGCTTCACACAAAGACACCCACCAGCGCTAAACCAAACAAAGACAAGTCAACCACCCTCAGGCTTATCACAGGGTACAATAAATACCACGCAACCTTCGCAAAATCATGTACAGGCACTGGCCGCTAGTCCGCAGTGACCCCGTCATAGGCCCCTCATGTGCCAAACTACCACAATTGACCTTCAGAAAGGCAAAATCCATGAGACAGGAGCTAGTCAACAATGCCCCCACACAAGACAGAGGGAACAATTGGCTAAAAGCACAAACATGGTTTTTTAAATACAGCAAATGCTAGGCCTCTAAACATGGGAATAATACGAAGACAGATTGCCACTCAGAAAAACACTGTATAAAATAGGAGACCATTACACCTGCAAAATAGATTTCGCAGTATATGTGTTACGCTGTAACTGCAACAAACTATATGTGGGAAGCACTATACACCCTGTCCATGTTAGAATCCTGCAACACCTCAGGGCCATCTCAAACGACGATCCCTCATACCCAGTGGCTCGCCACATTAACTCACACCACAGTGGCAAGGCGGAGGAGCTCACATACTTCGTCATAGACAGTGTCAAGAAGCACATTAGAGGAAGGAATAGGCAACTTACCCTACGCAGATTAGAATCCAAATACATAATAATGTTAGACTGCAAAATCCTCAACGCAGATGAGGCATTGAACGTACACCTCTAGGAACGGATGTAGAAACTAATTCAGCCCCACGCGCTGCCCCACACGCTGAATGACCGAACCCACCCCTCTTAAACCTCCTTATTCACCATCCGCTTGTGTGTGTGTGTGTGTGTGTGTATATATATATATATATATATATATATATATATATATATATATACACATACATACATACACACACATAGCCCCACGATGTACATAATATGACACACTTCACAAATTAGTGTAAATACATTTCAATAGTACGCAATGATTTTGATTTAACAGTTTTTCCTAATTTGGTCCAACATTGCCGTTTTTACCTAGTTACACGCCACACATAAAATATCACCCTCCACTACAGCAAACTAACAGCACAAATATGAGGTCCGGTTTCCAGAACACCAAGTCGAAACAAGCGCATAGAAAAATCATTGCCCACTTGGGCTGGATACGCGCAAACTTTTAAATCTCATCCACAAAACACCAATAGCCTAGATATCACACACAGGCGCATCATTCGCATTAGCGATACAATGTTCCACACCAGAGTGCAGTAATTTAGCCTATGAGAGGGACGTAATGCATCAATGCCAAAATACCGAGAGTTGATTCAACGCCACATGGACACACAAGTCAAGGCTTACCTGCAGAAACCTCCCGGTGTTGCAGAATGCGCACGCAACACTTAACTTTTAAAGTCCGGTCAGCCGGGTGTTTCTTCCATGCTAGTCACTGCTATGTGCCACGAGTAAAACAGGTATGCCACAATAGAATAACGACAATTTGACATCATATAATCGGCAATAATATGAAGAAATTTATGTTCAGAAGCTCACAAACCCGTAATTTAATTTACTGGAAAAAAGAAATGTTATGACAATGACTAGCAGTTGATTAGTCACATATTTTTCTGTGTCCATCACTTCCCTACCCGTTGCCATGACAACCCACCTAATTTTCTTTTGTGTCATGAGTGTTTGAACAAATGCTATATAAAGCCAGGATACTTTGGTGTGTTTAGATGTAGTGTACAAGCTGGACCTGTCCGCCGAAACTCGTCTGGTCGTCTGAAATAAATTATCCTCCTTGAATTACATCCCACGGAGTCTGTGCCTGATTTGAATCTGTGAAACCAGAACTGGTAAAATGTGTGTGTGTGTGTGTGTGTGTGTGTGTGTGTGTGTGTGTGTGTGTCTGTGTATATATATATATGTATGTGTATGTGTGTATATATATGTGTGTGTGTATATATATATATATATATATATATATATGTGTGTGTGTATATATATGTGTGTGTGTGTATGGGCCTGAAATGAGCTCCGCTGACTAGCTCGCCTCAACGCCCTATGTGCTCCATTGGTGTTCATCATTGGACATTCCTCTCTGCCCCTTGCATGGGATGCGGGTGCTCGGTCTAGGCTGCAGAACCTGTAGCGGACTACTATGGGAATGCTTTACCCAGAGGCACTTTTATTACCCCTGCAGCAAGTCCTTCAGGGGCCTAAAATTACCCTGGTGTGTGCATTTACCTACTATCAATTGCGAGCTGCGATCAGATCATTAGGACTACTCCCCGCAGCCCCCACACGTTTCAATTCCTCAAAACAACACTTTCAAAAGACTGTTGCCCTCCTTGGATCCTTAAGGAAATATTCACTGCCTGCCCAAGCCCAGTCGTGACTCTTCTAAATGAGTCATTGCTCCAGGGTCAGGTACTGGAGTCCTTTAAAAAGAGCCATAATCATTCCCTTGTCAGAAAACGAGGAGCAGATCCTAATACATTAACAAATTTTCGGCCGATATCGCTGCTTCCCTATTTAGCGAAACTACTTGAAGCCCAAGTAGCTAAATGTCTATCCGCCTTCCTTGAGCAATTTGAATACCTGGACGCACATCAGGCAGGTTTCCGTCCTGCTCACTTGACAGTCTGTGATTCTTTTGGTATTGGACACTCTGAGAGATAAGGCAGACAGGGGTCTCCCTCAAGCCTTGGTGCTTTTGGATCTCTTGCCACCTTTGACACGATCGATCATAACCTCCTGATCGACCGTGTCAGGGATGCAGGTGTTGAAAGCTCTGCCCTTGAGTGGCTAACATCATTCCTCACGAACCGATCCCAATAAATCCAGCTTGGTGGCTTTACGACCCCCTTGATCAAGACTACTTGTGGAGTCTCCCCAGGGCTCCTCACTTTCACGTCACTTATTGAATCTTTATGTTCGAGGCATGTGGGCTGCTGAATTCATATCTTAGCATAGATCGCCGCCTAGTGTTGGGTCCGGATGTTTGCACTTTGTTGTCCTGGAAGAGTCTTCGAAGTATCATGAGATAGGTGACTCCTCCCCTGGACTATAGTGCGCCTGGGCATCTTCATCTACAGATTGTTTTTTTCCGCCATTGGGTTCGGATGCTATTCCTCAACTCCAACTTCAGAACCGAAACTTCAACTTTCTAAGGCCAAAAGGCCTTCTACCTCGACGGTATTGTTCTCGTTCGGTAAACCTTTACTCAAATTCAAATTCAAAAATACTTTATTCGGATTGCAAGAAATCCATAAAAGCAACACATTTACAAAAAATACATTTAAAATAGTTACAAAACTTCCACAAGTAGTTAAAGGCTGCAGATATTATACGGGCGTTAATGTAAACAATCAGTATGATTCAATTACTAAAGTGCAGTCCAATTTACTAAAGTGCAAAGGCATGAGGGAACTGTGAGGCACATAAGCATTTCAGGGAGATTCCATCGATTTGCGTGTAAAGAAGATAACTTTCAGAAAATAACTTACACGAAAAATCAATTAATCACTTTCTAGTTTTAAAAGCATGGAGTAGGATTGAGTCAGGGAAACTGGTCTTTGTTTTTTAAAATATGGGGCTAAGAACCACTTGATGTATTTCATATAAAATTTACAATTAAAAAAGAAATGTAAATCTGTAAGCGTGGGAGGGGTACTAGGAACAGTCTCCGGTATCGGAACAGGGGTTACAGCAGTAAGAGGCTGACCAGTGTACTTCTTTAAACTGGGTTTTATTTTTATGGTACGACGTGTTCTATACGTAAGTCTCTCCCTCGCAAACACTGAGTTATCCGTGTTGTTGGTCTTCTTGGTCTTTCTAGTGTCCCGGGTTACTGGTCTCCCTCCTGGATCGTCTCTCACCGCCGTGAGGTCTCAGGGCTCCGGTCATGGAAAGAGAAGAAGGAGAGAGGGACGCCGTTAGCTACTACTGTCCTTATCGCGTTTGCCCAAAAGGGAACCCGGTGTTTGTGCAGGGACACCCGTACTAACTAACGTGCTCTGAGGAGGGAGGATACGTGTGAGGTACAGGGGTACGGGAAATAGGGTAGCAGGTACGGGTAGCGGAAAGAGGGGGGGGGGGGGAGTTGTGGTCGGACGCGCACAGACTTAAGAATCTTTTACGCTAGCAACAGGGGGACCCTTCCCCAACCAGCCCGCCAAACGCCGGCGTACCTGGCTAAGCCATACTCCTCCCTCGGGAGTATGGCACGGCGGAGCGTGAAAACGTTGGCCTCCTGGCTTTCCTCCACAGTCGATCCCTTCGGTTTCTCCGTCCTCAGCTCGCGTCTCCGTTCTCCTCGCCTCGCCTGCGCCGGTCCTTCCTGTCCCGGTGTCGTCACACGCCGTGTAGAGGACTTCCCCCGAATTCATCCATCCGGGAGAGGAGACGTCATTAGGAGGCGGGGATTCCTCTTCGTTGCAATACGCCCACTTAAAGGAGCCCGAGGACGCTTCTTCGCTCTCCTCCTCCTGAAGCTCCCACGCATCCCTCGTTCTTCCAGTCTGTAGAGTAGAAGGGGAAATACCATCAGGTGTCCACCAGTCCTCCCGGCCACCCTTCCTGACCTTGTTACAAAATCATTTTGTCTGCTGTGTCCATCGCAGGGGCAGGGGCATAACACATTTCCAGAGTTCATCGTGCTGTGGCCCATTGGGAAGCAAAGTGAATATTTTATAATCCCAGCTCTCAAGCGATATAATAACGATCTTTCCCAGTTGGTCAATGGAAGTCTTAGATATAAAGGGATTTGTTGTGGAGATAGATCGTTGTTTATATTGTTCACATATAATTTAACAGTTTGTTTTTGCAATTCTATCTCCAACCTCTTTTCTCTAAAGAGGGCATAGAGTTTAATTTGTATATCCTTTTTGTCAGTACTCTTGATCTGGGAGGGATCGTTAAAAAGATGGGTTTTGCCAATGCTATTTAGGCTTTCCTTTGTCGCTCGGAGCCACGGAATACTCATACCTTTGTCACAGGCTAAACATTCAGACACAATTTCCTGTGTTAGGGTAGCACGGTCATTGGCCCAAATGGCCAGCCAAAATAATGCAGGTCGCGTGGCAATAACATCAGTTATATAGGGCAGGTTAAGCTCAGCGTGGCAAATGTACCCGGATGAAGAGATTGGGGCTCCAAGAAGTTTCCTGCATAGCTGGTTCTCTTCTGTCTGCAGGCTAGATGTTTTTACTATCCCCCAAATCTCAGCACCATAGGTTGCTACCGGGACACATTGCAGTCTATATATTTTCACAATTGCCTTAGTTGTTTCTGACCTCTTTGGCCGTGGCAGGGAAAGGATTGAATTTATGGCCTTTGAGAACTTGCCTGTGGCGTGGGCGAGATGCCCACTCCACAGGCCGTTCGCAGCAAAGACCATGCCTAAATAAGGAAATGATTTAGTAGAGTTCAACTTCTCTTGTCCTATGGAGATGGAATTGAGTTGTTTGGCCCCTGGCCCGCAGGTCATAATAAACGATTTTTTAAAGTTCACTTTCATGTCCAAGTTCCCCATAAAATGTACAAAGTTCTTAACCAGGGCACGTAGGGCATTTGGTGTTAAGCCCATAATCACCGCATCGTCGGCATACAGGAGTGCGGGTAACAGGCTCCCTTGGATTCTCGGGACATCAGTTGTCGTCTTTTTCAGGGAGTCACTCAATCCGTTTATGTAAATGATGAACAACAGGGGTGCTAAGACGTACCCCTGTCGGACGCCTCTTTCTACCGTGATTGCCCCTGAGATCTCACCCTCCATGCCAATTCGTACCTGGGCTTTAGTGTCTGCGTGTAGGTAGGCTAGAAAGTGTACCAAAGGTTCATCGAGACCATAAGAGAGAAGGGTCGCCCACAATTTTGACCTGTTCACTAGGTCGAATGCGGACGACAAGTCCATGAAAGCTAGATAAATAGGTGAAGCCCTAGCTATGGTGTACTTGCCTATTATAAGATTAAGATTCAGGCATTGTTCTGTTGTCCCGACCTTACTTCTAAAGCCCATTTGGCATCTGTCCAGCACCCCTGCTTCTTCGGCCCAATCGTTCACTCTATTGTACAGCACCCGGCCCAGAATTTTCAAGGTGTTGTCTAGGAGTGAGATGGGCCTATAGTTTGCGGGGTCAGATCTTTCACCTTTTTTGTAAATAGGCACTATTATACTTGTGGACCAGGTGTCAGGAATGGCGCCCAACGGCAAGCAGTTGAAAACATTGACCAGAATGGGTCCCCAAAATTCTGGTTTATATTTGATTAGGTCGATTGGAAAGCCATCCGGCCCGGGTGCCTTATTCCCAAGGCTTTGATTAATAGCCAAGATGACCTCCCCCTGAGTTAGATCTAGTGGGCTCAGTTTGCCAGGGCTATAGTCTTCTGTAGGAGCAATAGGGTTGGCATATATTTTGGAGAAGTGTTGTTCCCATTGCTGGCTTGAAATAGTGCAGCTAATTGGTGTCAACTGTTTTCCCATGTCCCGCATCTTCCTTACAGCGGGCCAGAAGGTAGCGCTATTTCCCACAGCAGCGGAAATGGTTAGTTCATTCCAATGTTCTTCAACCATGGTGGCCTTCCTTATCCCTATGGCTGTTTTGTAGGTTTGTCTAGCGGACCGTACATCTGCTTGGCTCCTGGGTTTGGAATTTAAGGCCCTGCGAAGAGCCTTGTTTGCCGCTGAACAGCGGCTGTCGAACCACCTAGGCTCATCATTCTATTTTCTATTGGGGACAGTCAGAAGAGTCTTAAAAACATTACAAAGATTTGCAAAGTCTTTACTCAATAACACTTTCCATCTCGATCCGGTCGTCGACGCGGGCCTTTGGGCCTTTTCGACGCCACGTGGGCCTGCTGCCGATGGAAAGGACCCCGTTTAAAAGGTGCCCACAATGTCACTCCAAGTTCCCACATACTGATAAACATACAGTATGCAACAAGTGCCTCTCTCCCAAGCACGAGTAAAACTGTCCTGCTTGTGCTCAGTTCCGGTCGAAGAAGACTATCCGGAACTG
Source organism: Lissotriton vulgaris (assembly GCF_964263255.1). Lineage (NCBI taxonomy): Eukaryota > Metazoa > Chordata > Amphibia > Caudata > Salamandridae > Lissotriton > Lissotriton vulgaris. The sequence continues at coordinate 592,472,563 of NC_141695.1, forward strand.
AAGGGCCGCTAGACAAGAGATGCAGCGGCAGGCACCGGAACCGGAGAACATTTTCGAAGACGAACATGACCTCCCAGAAGCGGCGGACTCTGACCTAGAAATTGTCACCGTAGAGGACCAGTCGGACTCCGATGACCAGATCACACTGGGGCAAACCTTGAGTACCACGCCCCCATCCCCGCTTCCATCTCAAGATAAGGCTCCGGTCGAAGAATCGCCTAAAGGCCTTAGCCGAGATCGACAAACTCCTTCAGAGGCCCTGCCTTCTGGCTCGGCTCCGAAGAACAAACCTAAGCCTTCTGATACCCCGGGAACAATCTACACTCTTCCCAAAAAGGCCACCGCACCGAAAAAGTTGGCCGAGCCAAAGACACTGGTTGATACAAAAAAGAGCGTTGAAACAAAAAATGTTGTCGATCCCATAAGAACAGCCCACCCGACAACGGCCGCCGAGCCAAAAAAAAGTGTTGACCGACAAAAAACAAGTAACACTAAAAATCCTGTCGACCCGAAGAAGGCAGTCGACTCTACAAAGAAACTGGTTGATCCGAAAAAGGTTATCGAACCAAAAACAGTGGTCGATCCGAAAAAGGTTATCGACACGAAAAAATAGGTCGATCCGAAAAAGGTCGTCGAAGCAAAGAAGGTCGCTGAACCAAAAAAGGTAGTAGAGCCAACAAAAAACGTCGACCCGAAAAAGGTCACCGACCCGAAAAAAAGGAGTTGAGCCGAAAAAAAAAGCTCCACAGCCAAAGGCCCTCGAGCCAAAGACTCACCACAAAGTGACTAAGCCAAAAACATAGGCGCCAAAACCACAGTTGAGGAAGAACTTTTCTATCCTGATCCAGAAAGTGAAGAACAGCCTAAACTGTATATAGACCCTAAAACAGCATGGGTAACAGTTTACCGCAGGAAGAAGAGACCTTTGGACACTGACACTTCCTCCCCTGTTCCTCCAAAGAAGAAAGACTTTGCAACATCTCCCTCAAGGCCTTTCACTCCTCCTCCTTTCTTTCCTGACATGCCTTATGTACAGTACTCTCCCTCAAATTATGATGAGACAGAAAACATAGGGGAAGATACTCAAGATAACTTTGTAGAACCTGAGGATCAGGATATACAAGATAACACATGGGATGACCAGAATGATCCTTATGATACATAAGACCCACAACCCATCCCTAACACCTCTACATACCCTACAAAGCCGTCGCCTACTGACGACACCATTGTCTTTAACCTACTAGTGGATAGGGCAGCTAAATATCATAATGTAGACATTCACGCTGACCCAATAGAAGAGGATTTCCTATTTGACACTTTTCCAACTTCAGAAAAGAGCGTACGTACACTTCCTATGTTAAAAGGGGTACTAAAACATGCGCCAGACCTATTTAAAGATCCAGCCAGAGTGCGTGTCCTCAATCCCAGAATTGAGAAAAAGTATGAAGCAACCCCTACAGACCCTTCTTATATTAAGTCACAGTTGCCTTTAGACTCATTAGTGGTAGCAAACGCTCGAAAGCGAGCTAATTCACAAACAGGAGATGCTCCCCCTCTGTACAAAGAGGCAAACATACTGGAAGCCTCAGGCAAAAGAGTGGCATGCCAAGCAGTAAATACTTGGAGAATTGCAAACACACAGGCTCTATTAGCACGATACGATAGAGCACATTATGACCAGCTGGAAGGTTTACTACAACACCTCCCAGAACCCTTTAAAACTAAGGCTAACGACCTAATACAGGAAGGCAAATTTATAACAAATGCTTCCATTAAATGTGCACTTGACGCAGCTGACACAGCAGCTAGGTCCATCAACACTAGCGTATTACTACGCCGGCATGCGTGGCTACGCATTTCTGAATTTAAGAATGAAGTGCAGTCAACCATCCTCAACCAGCCAGTTAACCAAGACTTTCTGTTTGGCCCTGCAGTAAATACCATCTTAGAAAAGATGAAAAAAGATACCGATACTGCTAAGTCTATGGGCGCACTTCAGTTTCAACAATCTAGAAGTTACTTTCGCCGCTCCTCCTTTCGAGCTCAGGTAGAGCCAACACATCCCAAACTTCCTCTACATTCAAAAGTAATACCCAGAGCACCTTTAATAAAGGCACCAACAGAGGAGGTTATAGAGGCAATAATAACAAGGGCAGAGGACGTGGCGGCAATAACACCAGAGCCTCCACCACCACCAAACAGTGACTTGCTCACACTCCCTCCAGACCACTCAACACCGGTCGGAGGCAGACTAACACAATTCCTACCAGTCTGGAACGCAATTACCACAGACAGGTGGGTGAGACAAATTATCCAGTATGGTTATTGCCTGGAACTCACTTCTACTCCACCCAACATACCACCCAAACACCGTCCTATGTCCAAAGAACACATCACGCTGTTACAAGAGGTAACATCCATGCTAGAAAAGGGAGCCATAGAGCAAGTAGTTTTTCAACACCAAGGGACAGGAGTATACTCCCTATACTTCCTTATTCCTAAAAAGGACGGGTCCCTCAGACCAATATTGGACCTCAGACCTCTGAACCAATACATACTCTAAGAGCATTTCCATATGATCACTCTTCAACAAGTACTCCTGTTACTCCAACAAGGCGACTTCCTTGCTACATTAGACCTCAAGGATGCATACTTTGGCATACCTATGCATCCAGCTCACAGGAAATACCTCAGGTTCACAATAGAAGGTCAACACTATCAATTCAAAGTTCTCCCCTTCGGGGTAACTACAGCACCAAGGGTTTTTACAAAATGCCTAGCAGTAGTAGCAGCACACCTAAGAAGGCAAAACATCCATGTGTTCCCCTACCTGGACGATTGGCTCATAAAAGCCAACTCATACGCACAGTGTGCAAACCACACAACTCAGACAATCCAGCTGCTGCACAGTCTGGGTTTTTCCATAAATTACCCTAAATCACATCTGCAGCCCTCCCACATACAACAATATCTGGGAGCAACAATAGATACCTCAGTGGCAAAAGCATATCCAAATCCAGCCAGGATAGCCAACATGCAGTCTCTAATTCAAAGATTTCACCCACAACACTCCTTGCCAGCTCGAGTGTTCATGCAGCTTATAGGCATGATGGCCTCCTGCATATTCATTGTCCCTCATACCAGACTTCACATGCGTCCATTGCAAGAATGCCTAGCACTGCAGTGGTACCAAGCTCAAGGACAACTAAAAGACCTAGTGTTGGTAGACAGTCGCACTTACATCTCTCTGCAGTGGTGGAACCCACAAAACCTTTCCAAGGGGCGACTGTCCCAAGAGCCGGTTCCACAGGTAGTGCTAACAGCGGACGCATCACTGACAGGTTGTGGAGCCCACCTACTTAAATACATAGTCCAAGGGCTCTGGACAGTCAAGCAGAAGACACTGCATATAAACCACTTAGAGTTGCTAGCAGTATTTCTAGCAATGAAAGCCTCCAGAAATACTTGTACAACAAGGCTGTATTAATCCGGACGGACAACATGACAGCCATGTACTACATCCAGAAACAGGGAGGGACACACTCTCTGCAGCGGTCTCACCTAGCACAGAGCATATGGAGCTGGGCAATTCCAAAAAACCTTTTTCTCCTGGCAGAACACCTCCCAGGAATAGACAATCAGATCGCAGATCTACTAAGCAGACAGCCAACAGATACACGAATTGGAAATTCACCCTCAAGTCCTCCAACCATTCTTCAAAAAGTGGGGGCATCCAGAGATAGATCTATTTGCCACAGTAGAAAACTCAAAATGCCAGTCCTTTGCCGCCAGGTTCCCACACCCGTTGTCACAGGGCAATGCGATATGGATGAACTGGTCAGGCAGATTTGCGTACGCTTTTCCGCCAACCCCACTGATTCAATTAGTGGCAGGCAAACTAAAGCAACAGTCCCTCACAGTGATCCTGGTTGCTCCCACATGGGCAAGACAGCCATGGTACATGACACTCCTAGAACTCTCAGTAGTTCCACATCAAAGACTGCGCCTATCGTCACAGCTGTTAACGCATATCTTAACTTGCCTCCAGACTGTATGAACATTATCAAGGAAGCAAGACGCCCAACTACTAGAGCATGCTACGCAGCTAAATGGAAAAGATTTGTAATTTACTGTAATGATATCCAAATCAATCCATTAGATGCCTCCATCCAAAACATAATTTGTTACTTGTTACATCTGCAAAGATGCAATCTAGCATACTCTTCCATAAGGCTACACCATGCTGCTATAGCAGCATATCTCCAAAACAGACAACACCTGTCCCTGTACAGAACACCACCTATCAAAGCTTTCATGGAGGAACGTAAAAGAATTATCCCTCCAAGACATCCACCTTCGCCAGTCTGGAACTTAAACGTAATACTTACCAGACTTATGGGGCCACCTTTCAAACCACTCCATTCGTGTGAATTACAATTTCTAACATGGAAAGTGGCATTTTTAGTTGCCATTACCTCCCTCAGGCGAGTGAGTGAGCTACAAGCACTAACAATTCAAGAACCTTTCATGCAAATACATCATAATAAGGTAGTGCTCCGTACTAACCCTAAGTTCATGCCAAAAGTTATATCAACGTTCCATATCAATCAGTCAATAGATTTGCCAGTTTTCCTCCTAAACCCGCAGTCAGTGGCTGAAAGAGCCCTACACACACTAGATGTAAAAAGAGCTCTGTTAGATTACGTTGACCGAACTAAAGCTTTCAGAAAGACAAAACAACTATTTGTTGCTTTTGCTCCACAACATAAGGGTAACCCTATTTCAAAAACAGGAATAGCCAGATGGATAGTTAAGTGCATTCAGATATGCTATCAAAAGGCCAAGCGCACTCTAACAGTTTCCCCAAAAGCCCACTCAACACGCCAAATGGGGGGCATCCATGGTTTTCCTAGGAAATATTCCACTAGAAGACATATGTAGGGCGGCTACATGGTCTACCATACACACTTTCACTAAACACTACTGTGTAGATGTGCAAGCAAAGCAACAAGCTACCGTAGGCCAGGCTGTCCTCAAAACTCTTTCAAACTGCTGCAGCTGGTACAGGTGACCACCGCTAGAGGAGATACTGCTATACAGTCTATGCTAAGATATGAATTCTGCAGCCCACATGCCTCGAACGGAAAATGCTACTTACCAGTATGCATTTGTTCTTGGCAGGTAGGGCTGCTGACATTCATATCGCCCACCCTCCTCCCCGGTGCCTGTCACAGCGGCAGTAATTCTTTCTACATACATTTACATGGTCATCTCTTACTTTTCTGTACTCCATATTTGCCACAATGGCGAAAAGCAATCTGAAGATGGAGAAGATGCCCACGGCACTATAGTCCAGGGGAGGAGTCGCCTATCTCGTGATACTTGGAAGACTCTTCCAGGACAACAAAGTGCAAACATCCAGACCCAACACTAGGCGGCGATCTATGCTAAGATATAAATGTCAGCAGCCCTACATGCCAAGAACAGATGCATACTGGTAAGTAGCATTTTCCCTTCTCCCCTTGGTCTACGCATTAAAAGAAAAGAACATTCAAACCTTCAATATTGCGGACGACTTCCAGTTAGTATTCCAGATTAGTAACGCCTCTACCTCCACTCATGAAGTTCAATCGACTATGCTGTTCATCCGGGATTAGATGAACAGTAATCAATTGAAGCTGAACCCAGATAAAACAGAACTAATCCTCACGGGAGGCATACTCAATCCCTGGAGCTCCCTTTTCTGGCCCAAAGAACTAGGATAACCCCCGACCCCATCCAAACTTGCCAAAACCCTGGGAGTGGCGTTCAACTGTGACCTCACCATGAGATCTCAAATTGGATCTGTCATTTCCACCTGCTTCTTCCAATTAAGGAAAAAGAAGAAAATCAGCAGGTACCTCACTCAAGAAGCTAAAATTCAGGCAGTCCTTGCCATGGTGATATCACACATTGACTACGCAAACTCCCTATACTAGGCATCCCTGGATATCTCACTCATCGCCTCCAACTGGTGCAGAACCAGGTGGCCAGACTGATCCTACAGGAAAACAAACGCCAACACGTCACCCTCCTTCTGAAAAAACTTCACTGGCTTCCTATAGCACAAAGATGCGCCTTCAAACTGGGCTGCATCATTTTCAAATCCTTGAATGGCAGAAATCCACCCACTTGCATCTTCTGACAGTACCTTCCTTTAAACAGAAACGTTTTGGAGGATCCAGATTCTCCACACTGGCCCCAAGATACTGGAATTCTATGCCGTTGGAGATTAGATCCTGCACTGACCTCATGACATTCCGCAAACTTAAAAAAACATGGCTTTTCAAACAGGCGTACAAGTAATTGTAGAATAAATTGCTCCACCTTCACCTTTCCCAGTAGCGCCAAGAAACTAATCTGGTGTACAAGCACTTTACAAATAAACTATAAGATAACATAACATAACATCTCCTCACTCCCGCAGATTAGTAACCAGGCTCTAAACTGAAATGCAGGCGATGTCGCTGGCGCACTTCCCTTGCTCTAGACAGAAAAGGGAAATTGTTCTTGATATTACCTTCACTGATGAGCAGTGGAGGTATTGCTGTGCTCAGTCTAGGGCTCTCTTCCCTAATTACAGATTACGCCTGGTACATTTTACATTTGTGCTTCGCATTTACTAGACCCCAGCGTGACTACATAAAATGGGCCTGCAGATGGGTGTGGTGCTTGGTGCCTACGGCAGACTTCCTCCATCTAGGGTTACCCTGCCCTGGAATACAGAGTTTCTGGTTGTTGACCGTCAACACAATTGAGAGCACTGTTGAGTGTGTGTGTGTGAGAGCGCTCGCCGCACATTACATTATTTGGTTATGTCAAGGATCTCTACGGCCTGGTGCTCACAGATAAACTGCGATACTGCTATTATTAGCAAAAATACAGGATGTAATGCACTGGCGACGACTAATGACCCCATAAAGGGAGGGGTGGCTTTGTGCTGCAGCTGTCTGGAATAGTGTCCGTGTATTGGGACTTGATGCTGGTATGAACCAGACCGAAAGATATTTGGTCCTCCCTAGTAGCTTTTTCGAGAACACACGCTGAGCCTGGAGATTAAGAGATCGCTGTGGCTGAGGGCTCTGTTGTGCGACATTGGCCCATTGAACCCATATGGGCAGGGGCAGGGTGCAACGGTACTGGTTATCGCCTCAAGTCACTTCCTCACTGCTTCTTTTGATTGCTTCACTTCTTACCGCTCTGCTGAGTGCTCCCACACACCCCAGTTCTGACAGGTAAGATGCATTCCATTCGGACAACCATATTACACCCTCTGCACGGAATTAATCATGTTCTATGAATTCAATTTTTTCCTCTTCCGGCCTGTCTCTGTATTGTTGAAAACTCAAATGAATTAAAAAGAAAAAAGAAATTAAGGAACCTCGAAGCTTTTAAGAGTGCACAGCAATGTGGTAGTGTCTGTCACCTCAGCATCCCATATGATGTTTATGTAGACACATTCGAGTCACACATGGCACAGGATATGCCACCCCTTTCAGGACCACCTTCCTAAGCCAGAGACTTCATTCAGGGTGAGCCTATTGTTCTTATCACAGTGTTGAAACTTTACTATTGGGAAGTGGGTTTCCAACACAATCAAAGGAATGATTCTGTCAGTCCATCACCCCAGTGCCAGCTTCCATACATGCCAATCAGCAACATAATCTGATATGATATTTAAAAAGTAGGAGCATAGCTAAACAGTACAGAAAAGACATGCTGTTGGGTTGGCATTGGAACATGTGCCATCGCAGCAGAGGAAAGAATGTTTTCCACATCTTTGAATACCAACGATAGATGGCACACCGAATCCTTCAATAGATGTCAATATTTTAGTCCCGATAAATTCACAAGATGGCATAGCATTGTATGAAGGTGGTGGGATGCATCAGAAACACCTATGATTTGATAAGGAAGATGTTGGTCCCAGATATTTCTATTTCATGTGAAGACTTCACCAAAATTGTCAGAAGTCTAATCTGTGATAGAAAATGGTCATAAAGGCATATATACACACATGGTCTCAAACCATAGACAGAGCAGGGAAACTGCACTGGCTCCTCAACACTTAGAACCAACTTTAAAAAGCTGTGATTTGTTACAGCTTTCTTTTTCTTGCTTCATGGAACCACCTACCTCTAAATACTTCTAAACATTTTTGATTGAATTTTATGAAGACTATTTTTTCTGTTAGTACTTGGTGGGTGTAGTTATGCATGAGTCTGTCGATATCAGCTGCTTCTTTTAAGGGCTTTGTACATTTTGGAGGGTACACTGTTGAGTTATAAAATTGCATCTCATAAGCTTTTGAACACATAGGAGTAGACCTTGCATGGTTTTGTAGAAGAGGCTGTGGTCATCTGTTTACCATGTTTAAAATGCATCCTTTTGAACTGTTCATATCATTTATCTTGCAGCACAGCCCATTCAGGACCCTGGAGTTTATGGAGTTGTGCAGTCAGGGGACCACATGGGCCGCACCTGCGTGGTGAAATGGTTCATGTTAAAGCCCAGTGGAGATGATGTGGAGGTGAGTGAATCCAGACTTTCTATCTGCTTCTTTATTTTATTATTCATGTATCAGAGATATGCTTAACCGACCAGATTATCAGTGGGTTGGAGTGTGGTTGAGTCTTGTTGCCTCAAAGATATCATAGAGCAGCTTTTTTTCCACTCGAATTTCCAACTTTTCAGTGTTGACCAGTGATATGATGTACAGTGGGCTTCTCTGTGTAATATGTTTACTTCTCCCTTTCAGCTAATCAGAGAAGAAGAAGATGTCAGTGTGTATGATATTGCAGATCATCCGGACTTCAGATTCCGTACTACAGACATAGTTATCCGCATTGGCAATGCCGGTGAGGTGTGTGCGGCTAAGGAGAATGAGGTGATTATATGCTCCAATGACTTATTAGCCATGTTCTTAATAGGATGACCCTAGAATTTAATATTGAATATACTTTTAGTCATGTCCCTGCTGACTGTACTTGTCGAGTACAAATTCCACACTGCAGTATATGCACCTTTCAAAAGTTACTAACTAATAATCAAATGATTTGTACTCCTAGCGGAAACATGAGGAGCCATGCACTCAGTGGGTATTTTTTTCTTTGATCATCAAATGATTTTCTATCCTTCCTTCCAACCCATCCACTCACCTTTCTTCTAATGTTTGATACAAGTCCTTTAAAGTACTGTGATGTCATTCTGTAATCTGCCTTTTAATCGTATTGTCATGCTGGTTCCTTATCACTGAATAAAGAGTGCTGTAAAAACTTGGGGCCTGATTTAGAGTTGTCGGACAGGCTACTCTGTTGCAATAGTGATGGAGTACTGGGTCTGTCTGTGCCCTATTTTGAGTCCGGCAGACAGCCAGAGTTATGCCGACGGAGTAAAATTTAACCAGTAATATTGTGGTGGTGAGGGTTAGTAAAAAATAAAAATAAATTGCACCATACCCCCGTTCCTCCAAAGGAGTTTCCTGAGGCCTCACAACCAGGAGACATTTGGAGTCCACTGGTACAATATTTGCAGACACAACTTGATGTACAGTCAGAGGATGTTGAAGGACATGTACAATTATAAGATAAACCCCATATTGTGATTGGATAACGGTCACAGGATACTTAGTAATGTGTTATAAAATGTGGGAATAATCGATTGAACAAGTATCTAAGATTATTATCCTGGAGATTAAATGGTTGTATTGTGTACCATAGTATCAATAAACTATAAATAAAGTTTCTTTAAAAATACAGCGTCCTCTCAAGCACCATATGAGATCGCCCATGGTGTTGGGCCAATAAGAATTGTTTCTTTTACAAAAACAAACTCCCGCTTTTGGAAAGGAAAACACTTAAACTGTTTGGTATAGGCATTTGTCACCAATGATGTGACACAAACCAAACTTTTAAATGACTTTGTATGAACTACAAAGCCGGAGGTAAACTGTAAATTTGTCAGGCAGAGTAGCAGCAGCTGTTTTTCCTTCCCACAGGACTTTCTTCCTCGGTTTGTGGTCCTGCTCTTTTGGCTGACATTTGCTCCTCAAGTGGTCTTCCAAGAGCTAGAGTCCCGAAGAGCAGATCTACGCCTACTTAGACTACTGGATAGTGAAGGCGAGCTTCACCCAGTTATCCTTCAATTTTTGCAAAAAATATTTGTATTGGCTTTTTTTTCCTTTTCCACACTTATCATGAACATAAGTTACATGACATTACATATCCTGGATAGCGTACAATGCATAATGTGCTCAGTGTGGCAGTGGTATTGGCGAGAGGGCTACAGCCAAGGAGAGCATCTCTGGGGTTTGAGTTTGAACAATTGTTTTGTCTGTCTCAGGCAAATTCACCGCAACCAAGACCAAAGTTGCATCCACTGCAGGAGTCTCCCTTCAAGCACTCCATAATCTTTTTGACTCTGATTCAGAGCATAACCAACTTGGTATGGCATGGTGTGGAGATAATGGGAATGATGCATCCCGCTACTGTGACAATGAGTAGATGTTCATGGACATTTAAGGCCCCTGCCCCACCACAGTCACCCCCCAATCATATTCACCTCCCCCCCCCCCCATCCCCTTCAAAGAAGAATCGGCCCCATTTGCTGTAGCTACACAACATGCTGCCAAACTAGCCAGCTGCCATCGTTCTGGGTCAAAGCAAAAATCCACATCAACTTGTTGAAGTTGCAGGCCAATCTAGTTGCCACCTGAGCAGGTCTTCACCGAACCACTCCTCCTTTTAACAAAGCTCTCAAAAGCACAATAATGGCCACTTGGGTCAAACCTTGCTCTTGACCTCCAGTAAATAGGCAAGTGCCTAGAAGGCCTAGACCTTCCCCAGGCGACCCTGCTTTCCATGTTCAATATCCTACACCGAAGAGCCTGGTGGTCCAAGCACCCACGAGTAGTTTTAAACCCAAATGTGTTCATTACAACTTTTCCTGAAAAGAATTGATGCGGATGGAGGCATTTGGAAAACTGATATTTCCTTCAACTAGTCTTGCCCTTCGCTGTCTTAATGCAAGCTTCTTATTAGATAGCTAGTCATATGCACCAATGGGATATGGTGTGAGAGATCTCGCCAGGCATTCGGAGTTCCTGATGAATATTGTGTCAGTTTGATACAAATCATCCAGGATGGCCGAGACGCAGCAAAACGTCATCTGTTATGTGCTAGACACTACAGAGTGCTTAGGGCAGGTGAAATGAGTCACAGTTTTTTTTTGATGACGTCAAAGTGTCACTAATGGATATGATGTTTGATGGCAACCAAGTCTTTGGTCACAAAGCAGTCTCCGTATTGGAGTTCTTCAGAGAAAGCAGGGCTACAGCACGCTCCCTCTCTGCATCTTACCGGCAGTATCTCCACGAATGTGACCCCTTTTGAGGATTGGTAAGGGGTTTGCTCAAAGACCAGGCCTAGGCCCTTCGCCCCAGTAAAGGTTTTCCCAGTCTTTTAGAGGCTGGGGTTGGAGATCCAGCAAATAATGTCTAGGGGGCCAGAGGAGTCAGTGTCCTGCCCCACCCTACCCTGCTTCAGCTTCCAAGCCGCTTTTGTTTGCCCTTAATGGCACCTGGCCGCCCACTCCAATGCATATTATCTCTAAGAATGACAAATCATCACAACCAACATGATTAACCCTTTCCATTCCTCTTCAACCCACCGCATTTTCCACCTACACCAGGGCGTTTTTGGGGAGACCACTTGTCCATTCTGCACCAAGATGTCCAGGCTCTTTTGGACAAAGATGTCTGAGAGCAATTTCTGGCATCAGAAATAGTGGCTAGGTATCATTTCTATTATTTGCTGGCACTGAAGGACTGAGGCCTTCATCTTATTTTAAGTTTTTGCCCTTTCAGCCTCTTGCTGAAAAACAACAAATTAAAGATGCTCACACTGGCCCAGGTTCTATCTGCCCTGTATCCAGGAGACTGAATGGTTGCACTAGATCTGCATGATGATTAATTTCATTTTCTTTTCCTGCAATTCCACAGGCTTTACCTGCAGTTCAAGTTGGGCCAAGATCAGTTTACCATACTCATCTTCTGCCTCGCCAGTGCCCCCCTGGCATTCATGGAAATGATGGCGGTGCATGTTCAGAAGTTGGGAATGGCTGTGTTCCTCTACCTCAACGACTGGCTGTTGAAGGTGGGCTCGTCAAAGTACGTAGTACACCACCGCCAAACAACAATGAGCCTCCTAACTTCATTGATTTTCTCAGTCAACGTGCTGATGTCACACTGGAATCCTTTGCAGAGGCTCCCGTTCATCTGAGCCGCCCTGGATATGGTGCACTTTTGAGCCTTCCTTCCAGATCGGGAAGTCCAGGACATTTGGTCTGTGATACGGTCCTGGGTCTCAATGAGATGAAAGCGGCTTTGAGACTTATTGGTGTCTTAGTTTCCTCTTTATTACTAGTCTGCGTGACCAGGTGGCACATGCAGGCTCTGCAATCTGATCTCAAGTCTTAGTGGGCTCAGCACAACAGCAACCTATTGTATTACATCCAGGTTTGGAAGGAACGTGCAAAAGGCATCTAGAAGTGGCTGCACAGCTTCCATTAAACCAGCAGCAGATCTCTCTCCCGACCCTGCCTAGAGCTGACATTGACAGATGCATCACTGCTGGGTTGGGAAGGCCATCTGGCAGAGTTGGAGAGCAGCACACTCTGGTCTGCAGCGGAACCCTATCTCCATATCAACTTGTTGGAGCTACAGGCTGTTCTCGTTGCTTTGAAGACCTTCATCCCAATCATCAGAGGGAGGCTGATGCAAGACCTCACAGACAGCACCACCACAGTGAGGTATTGCAACAGGCCGTCCAGTGTAGGATCTTCAATCCTGTGCCAGGATGCTCTGCAGCTCTGGGCCTGACCTAGCAGTCAGGGTACTTCCCTGCTAGTCAACTACTTGGTTGCATCTTTAAATGTCAAGCCAGGAAAATCTCAGCCGCCGATACCTACCAGATCACAAATGGCAATTACACCTGAAGGTGAGTTAGGCCGTCTTCCAGGAATGGGCAGAGCCCTGGTTCGAACTATTTAACACCACTTACGATGCACAATATTTGCACAGTTGCACACTTGAGTTCCTAAGAAGGCTTTCTATCGAAGACTCATTCTTCCTAGAGTGGAGCTTGGGACTCCTGTATGCCTATTTGCCTCTACACACCTGCCTTGAGTTCTAAAGATCAGAAATAACCAGGCCTAAGTCATCCTGTTGGCTCATAATTTGGCCAGGAGAGTGTGGCACCTGAAACGTCTGTGCATGAGCATCTGCCCCTGATCAGGCTGCGTCACCAGAGCAGTCTAGGTACCGTGGACATATTCTTTATGGTGGAACAGGACCTGTACTGCTGAATGCACTCTTCTCATATTTCAATGGAACAGCACTACCATGGTAACAAATGCTTCTTAGCATTTGAGGCATGACCATTTGCAGACTCTGACCATGATGAGAGCAGTATATGCACATCACTGTGCTGAATTTGTGGCATCTGCCTAGCCTCAAAGACCTTTCTGGAGGGCCAGGTGGTACATGGGAACATCAGACAAAACCACTGCAGTTCACTGCCTAAACAATCAGAGAGGTAGGAGTTCTTGATCCTTTTCGCATAGGCACGAACTTTGCTTACATGGTCTCTGCAGCAGTGAGTCCTTTGATGCACCTAGTAGGTTCTTTGGATTTGAGGACAAGTCTGTTGAATTAGATGCCCCTAGAAGTATTTAAGTCTGAATTTTAACCTGTTGTAACAGTGTTTGAGCGCTTAGTGCTTCCACTTGTTTGTGTCGACAGGAAATGCCCTTTTTTAATATATATAATTTTCCCCTCATGGGTGCATCGAGAGGCTTATTCCACCTGTAGAATTATGGGGAATTTGCTTTATTCTTTCTGTGATTCCAAGCCTCCTTTATATTCTCCAGAAAGCAAAGTCAGACAAGGCTCCGCTGATCCTCAATGCACCATAGTGGGCGAGGATTTTCTGGACATCGAATATATTGCAAGTCAGTGTTAAAACACTGAGTCTGTTGCCAGACAAGGCAGAACTTATGTAGCTGCAGGGTGTTCAGGTCCTGTAACCAAATTCTCTGGTTTGATACTCCATGGATAGAGATGGAGTGATGTAGGTTGAGTTCTTTTGAAGTTTTAACAGTGGATTCCAATGTTCTTTTGCTAGGAACTCATTCTTTGAGCAAGATGGTATGCTGGTTATTGGCTAGGTTTGTGTCTGGTGGGATTGGATCCTTTCCCAACAAAACTTCCAAATGTTCTCTGTTTCTCGTTTTCTCATACTAGACTAGGATTGGCAAATTTTACTGTCATATTATTTACCATGCTTAACTCCTTTTTTGTGTCTACCTAACCAGCGCCATCTGTTATAGTTCTCTCTGCTGTCGGGGTGTCTGTAATGTTTGTTACACATTTCTCTTGGTTTCCTTTGTGGTACCAGAGTGGAACATTAACTTGATTTCAGAGTTTGAAGATTTTCATCTTGGTTATTTTGGCCAGTACAGTTTAAAACTGTATATTCCAGAAAATGTGAACAAAGGTAAGTAACTTGTTCGTGGCATGTGTGGATGTAGGTGCACGTGCTGTGCATACTTCCGCCGTCTATTGTTGGGCTTGGATATGTGAAAGTTGTTTTTCTTCAAATGTTAGATTTCCTTTCCGGGTTTGAACGTGTGCTTCTGAGCTCCAGATTGAGACCATTTTCTGAACTTTCTTTAGGTTTTCAAAGGTTTTTTTCAGGAACGTTGGTGTTATTTCAAATTTGAATCTCTGTATTAGTTTGTTTCGGGTCAATGAATCCACCTCTGGTAGACCTGGGCCCACGTGGGCCTCACCCTTTGGGCCTTGTTTCTCGGTCTTAAGAACTGTACCATAAAAAGTTGAGGTTGATATAACGAACGCCTATCAAGTTTTATCCTTGATGCCATATTTAATACCCTTGGACTGACCTACATTGGATCTGTAACCTTTGTCCATGTCCGGAGCACAATTAGCTCAAGTACGACGCCTGCTGCTCCTTTAGATCCAGAAAGACTCTCCGTGACAGTCAGGCCTGACGTTCAGAGATGTTCCGGAGGGGCGGTGACTATTGGTAGACCTTTTTGGTATGGAAGAGGATTCGGAATACCATGTAGAGGTGTCCACATCTGATTAAGAAGTGTTCTCTGCAGAGAACAGCAATAACTCAGACCTGGAACTCGAGGAATTACCAGCTGCACAGAAGGTTGTATGTATAAAACATCCAACCCCTCAATATAACCCCCACACCGAGCAAGCCTCATCGAAACTCCATGCAAGGTCTTAAGAACATCAGACAGCCCAGGGGGTGACCACTGCCTTCGGGCCATGGTAGGCACCAAGGTTAAACTTCGGACATTGGCCCTTGCACAAGCTCGGCTCCCAAAAAAATGAATGAACCAGTCGGCTCGGCACAGACCAGGCTCGGCTCGACATCAAAACTGTTGCTATTGAAATTTGCAACATCGAAGACTGCACCGAGGCTTTGGACCAAATACCTGAAACTGCAAAAGCACTGGGTGTGTTCCAGACACCTACTTCTCGTGTTTCTTTTTGCGATTCTTTCTCCCTTTCATACAGGCTCAAAACAAATACTATAGAAAACCTTTACCACATACAACTGCCAGCCAAACTAGGCAGGTAGAGGCTATTTCAGAAACAAAACTGAAATGAGATACCCCTTAAACAAAGTTTTGTGGTCTGGGAGTAAAAGGGGATACAAACGCTCAAATATGTAAACCTCCCACTCGGCCACCCACTAATTCGCTTCGGCCAACAAAGGCTCTGTTGGGCTCTCCCTCAATAATGTAAAATGCAACAATAACACTTACAGAGAATGTATACTTCTAAAAAAAAAAAAAATATTTGCATACACGGATTGTTAGAAAAGCTGAAAAAATGTCCGTCTCATTACTTGTGAAATGGTATCATAAGAACAAATGAAAAAAGAGATAAAAGAAAAAAAACAAATATATTTTTCTAAGAAAGTATACATTCTCTGTAAGTATTATTGTTGCATTTTCAATTGAGGTAGAGCCCAACAGACCCTGTGTTGGCCAAAGCGAATTAGTGGGTGGGAAATGGGAGGTTTACATATTTGCAGAGGCTATTTCAGATCCACATAAAGGGAAAATAATTCAAGCGGAAGAGCCAAGGATTCCTTACAGAAAGCTTACCCCTTCCACATCCACCACACCCTGACTTTTGATTCATGCCCCTGATCACAAAACCTGTCGGGGGTCGCCTACAACAGTCCCTACCCATTTGGCAAAACCTCAACCCCGACTAGTGGGTACTGGACATTATATAAAAAAAGGACATTGCCCGGAGCTCAATACCAAACCTCCCACAATACCACGCCGCAAATAAAACATTTCCAAAGAGGAGGTACAATTTCTCTTTCTCAAAATTTTCTAATACCCAAGAAAGATGGTTTACTCAGTCCTATGCTCGATCTAAGGCCTCTAAACAAATGCATTTGTTCAGATCATTTCCATATGGTCACCCTTCAAGATATTATACTTCTTCTACAGCAGACTTTGTGACCACACGCAACTTCAAAGATGCATATTTTCACATACCGATACACTGGAACAGAGTTACCTCAGGTTTGTGGTCCATGGCAAACTATCAGTTCAAAGTACTCCCCTTTGAAGTCAGTACAGCTTCCGGGGTATTCACAAAATGGCTTGAAGTAGTAGCTGTTCACCTAAGAAGACAATACATTCATGTCTTTCCTTATCTGGGCGATTGGCTCATCTAAAGTTCTACCAGTCAATTATGCAGCACACTCAGGAGACTTTACATCTTTTACACAAGCTGGGATTTACAATCAATGTTGCAAAATCCCAGCTCCAACCACAACAAATTCAACCATACTTGGGAGCAATTCTCAATACAGAAAAAGGGTTGGCGTATCATAATGTGGCAAGAATACAGCCTTTCCAGATACTCCTTCCTTATTTCCAACCACAGTTTCAGGTTACAGCCAGAACAGTTAGACGTTTTCTAGGAACGATGGCCTCATACTTTTCAGTAGTGTTGAACATTGGTCTCCAGCAGAGGGTCACTAAGAAGATCTAGTGTTGGTCAGCCGCCAAGCTTCTCGCTCTCTTCTATGTTAGAAGGGTGGCCTTTACGCGACCGAGTTCTACAGTAGACCAATATAACAGACGCGTGTGTTAGGCAGGTCACATCTAAACAATTTAACGTCCAATGACATTGGAAACCCAAACACCAGAGATTTCACATCAATTACCTAGAGCTCCTAGCAGTACAGCTAGCATTAAAAGCTTTTCTTCCACACTAGGTGGGAAAAGTGGTTCTAGTTTGCACTGGTACACCACAACCAAATCTTATCTACACAAGCGGGGAGGGGGGGTGGGGGGAGTTGGAGTGGGGGACTCTTATCTCCACAACCCTTGCAGCTCTCGCAACAAATCAAGAGGTGGGCTCTGTCACAAAATACACCCATTTATGGAACACCTCCAATGAACAGAAAACAACTTTGCTGACCTCCTCAGCAGGACGCAGCAACAAATCCACAAGTGGGAACTACACACGCAAGTTCTCCACCAAGGTGGGGTTTTCCTCAACTAGATCTACTTGCACCTGCAGAAAACATAAAATACCCAAATTTTGCACTCCAGTTCCTACACCTACAGTCCAAGGGCGAAGCACTATGGATGAACTGGTCAGGATATTTGCCTACACTTTTCCTCCTCGCCACCTACTTCTATTTCTGGTTCAGAAATGAGGGCAGACCTCCCTCACCCTCATTTTAGTAGTACTAACTTGGGCTCACCAACCATGGTTTTCAACACTTCTGGAACTGTCAGTGGTCCCTCATGGGAAACGACCAATCAGGCTGGACCTTCTCGTACATAACCATGGGGAAGTACGCCACCCAGACCCCAGGACACGCAACCTTTCGATTTGGTTCCTCGGTGCCCAAATTTGGTTATCTTACACTGCCACCTGAATGTATGGCCATCCTTGAAGAGGCATGTAGACCTACTGCACGCACTTGTTGTCCGGCAAAGTGGAAACTGTTGTCATTCAAAACAAATTGACCCACTGACACCAGCAGTACAGGATTTTGTCTTCCACCTGCTGCATCTACAAAGCTGTGAATTGGCATTTACTTCTATCAGGCTTCACCTAGCTACAGTGGCTGCGTACCTACAAAATAGATAACATGTCTCTTTTTTTCAGTAATCAAAGCCTTTATAGAAAGGCCTCAAAGGGGTATTGCCATCCCGTACCCTGAGTCCCAGAACAATCATGAAACCTTAAAATGTACTCCCTAGACTTTTGGGGCCCCCTTTTGAGCTCCTTCATCTATGTCCACTCCAATTCCTTTTTTGGAAAGAGGCTTTTATAACCACTTTTATTTCCTTAAGATGTGTTAGTGAACTCCAGGCATTAACCTTAGAAGAACCTTTCTTTCAGGTACATAAAGACAAAGTAATTCTTCTTACCAACCTTTAATTTCTACTGAAGGTGGTGTCCTAATTCCACCTCAATCAATCTGTAGAACATCTGTTTTTTTTTCCGACAACCAGACTCAGTTGCAGTAAGAGCAATACATAAACTAGATTCCAAAAGAGCGCTCATGTATTATGTAGATGGAACAAAATAATTTAGAAATACACAACAGTTTTCAGTTGCCTTTTCAAAACTTCACAAAGGGAAGGCGATCTCCAAATCGGGTATTGCTTTGTTGATAGTCAAATGTATACACACCTGCTATGCCAAAGCAGAGAGAACCTTAACAGCTCCTTCAAAAGCTCACTCCGCTTGCAAGAAGGGAGCATCCATAGCCTTCCTAGTGATCACTCCAATAGCTCAAATATGCAAAGGAGCTACTTGGTCTACACCACATACCTTCATAACACTACTGTGTGGATGCATTAACTAGACAACAGTCAGGTTTGGCCAAGCAGTACTACGTATGCTCTTTCAAACAACTGCAACACCCATAGGCTAGCCGCCACTTTAGGGAGGACTGCCTTACATGCACAGCATGTGTATCTCCAGCCACACATGCCTCGAATGGAAAATACTACTCGCGCAATAGACATCTGTTCATAGCATGTATTGATCCAGATTTGCATGTGCCTATCCCCCTCCTCGGACACTTGTGGCCATTGCAGTAATATTTCAAACTTACACTTCCTTTTTCCATGGGCAGTCATCTGTGCTTAGCAAATCACTACATCCTCACTCGCCTCATGGCAGAAAACAATCTAACAATTGGGTCAGTGGCCATGCGCATTACCAACAAGAGGAGGAATCACCCAACCTTGTGACTGGAAAGACTTCTTTGATGAAAAACATCTTGCACAAATCAGGACCCAACACTAGATGACAGGAGTATGCACAACATCCGAATTTACAGCACTACATGCTGTAGTGGTATATCTATCGGATGAGTTGCATTTTCCTTTCCCAACCCATCTGGACTACTGGCCAAAATAGTCTGCCTTTGTAGAGGGACGCAAATAGACTGGCTACATAGAAGCTAAAGAGAAGGAGAGTCCATAGTCCGGGGACTGAGGTGATTCAGCAGCCGAGCTTAGAGCTTCAGCTTCTAAATTATTAAAGTAATCGGGCACATTATTATCCCACTCATATAACCAAACAATTTGGATTCAAGACCCACTACAATGAATATTGATAATCTATTTTAATTGGCACCATAGCTGCATCGCTTAACTGTTTTTCTTGCCTCACAGCCTTCGGTCGGACAAGTAGCTCGAGTGGATGTCAGCAGTAAAGTGGAAGTTGTATGGGCTGATGATTCCAAGACAATCGTGCTGCCCCAGGTAAGACATTAGGGTTGCTCACTGTCATGTGTTAGAGTATCTGTTCCGGCTCAACTTTGTGAACACTTTTGATCAGAGTGAGGTTTTCAAAGCACAAAGTTATGTGAGAAAAGTAATCAGTGAGGGAAGAGTAACAATGTAAGCAGGGAACATTTCAGTCTTCATGTTACTACTGTGAATTCAGGTCCCTTACTTTTTTTTTTTATTTAAAGGTGACTTATAAGTATTTTTGATAATTATGGATAACTAAAGCTGTTTTAGAAGTTCTACGATTGCTATGGTGGAGACATAGGAGTCTGTACTGTTTAATCAACTCCTTTGTCTACAAAAGTACCTGGTTACACTTCCTCTTCCACATGTGAGAAAAAGTTACATACATTTTAATTACTTTTTCTTAACCCTTTGCAAGATTTATATATTCAACCTAGAATGCAGTAACCATGCAACCTCACAAGCATGGCCTTTTTCAGGCTGGTTACCAAATAATGCAGACATTTTTTTAAGTCAGTTAAAGGTCTGTTTTCTGCAACTGTCCTGTTTGGAGGTGGGAAAGATGTGATTTTTGTTGCAATCAGTACATTAGTATATTGCTGCAGTGTTTGTGGATGTCTTAGTGCTTCTTGAAAGTGAGGGGACGGTGTTCTGTCAGGATTGCTGCACTGTAATGGCGTAGCCACTTTCAGAACTGTACAAAAGGGTCAGCTGGTTCATTTAGAATTTAGTATTAGTTAAAATGAGTTTGAAGTCCACTCTGAGGTGGCATACAAGTCAGCAAGTTATGGAGAGCAAACATTCTCGCACTATCTAGAAAGCCCTCAATTAAGACTTTTCTTGACATTTGTCTAAATATGATATAACACACACAAGCTTTCCTGCTGTTCACTAGTGAGACACTGGTATTGACTGTGAATATTTGACAGTAGTACTCCCAAAATAGGGTATGTACCTGTGTACTAAACTGCTAAGGTATTTCAGGGTTTCTTGGAGTTTACTGATTTCTTTTTAATGTTGTTATTGAAATTTCAAAGACCAAAATGAGGAAGGAGGCATAAGAATAATTTACATTATGACTAGAAGCTTGGCATGTACAAAGAGCTGGATAAATGATCACAAGAGGAACAGGTGTAATGGAGATCTATCAAAATACAAAAAATTATATCAGAATAAAGTAGGAGAAATAGTGTGTCTGTAGTTGCACAGTATTTTAAGGTCTCACCACATTTGCCAGTGACAGAGCTTAAATATTTAACTTAAGTAGCCCATAGAAGGTGGTGATATGAGTATTGTATAAGAAGTGATGACGCTGGGTTGTTTGTAAAGTAACATGGACGAACCTCATAGTTTAAAGACCTCTGCTCTGTGGGCTAGTTCTCCTGGTTAAACATCTTATACCTATACCTAAACACTATGCTTGCCACAGTATTTATACGTGGAGAAATAAAAAATGAATGCAAAATAAAATCAGCGTGGCAAGAGAGTGGACACTACAGTATTCAAAAGTGGGTTAGTAAGCCACCCACTTTTGAATCTCTCCTAGCCTGTTTGATAGGCTGTTTAAAATGCCTTCTGACTCCAGCTTTCCTGACTTGGGAAATACCCTTGTGTGCCCAAAGACATGGGGAGTTAATTACACTGTGCCTTTCCTAAGGTCTTTAAAGAGTCCCTATGGTCAATCACTTCCAGTGTTGCCTTAGGATGAGAAGTTCTTTTTGCTAGAGTGAGGATGCAGCTTATAGATGAACAAAGGCGCATGTGTGGGTTGCATGTGACCTGCTCCTCTATGGCCTGCACAGTGTTGTTGGCCACAGAAAAGATGATCATATGTCACCTGCGTTTGAATATTATTCCTGTTTGCAACCAGGGCGTGGAGTGGGTTCCAGCTGACTGGGTCTTTTGTGACCCCCACAATGGTATGGGACGTGGAGGAGTGGGTCCGCTAGCACCGGCTCTGGGTGCAAGTTGACCTGCTTCCGTACCCTGTTCCTTCCAAGAGTGGGTGCTAGCTGCCCAGTTCCTCTTTGGCATGCAGCATTGAGCAGGTCATGGAGTAGTGCTTCCCCTGACACACTCCTTGCCCTGCCTCATTGTTTTTTATTAAATCCTACCCATTACATTTAGGCATGGTGGAGGGTGTGTTTGATAGTTTGGAGAAAAATGCCTCCATGACCATCACCGTCAACCCACCCTCCCACTTCCTTTCCTTCTCTGAGTTCAAGGATGGAAATTAACCCCCTCACCCTGGCATCTGCAAGGAGGTGGCTTAAAGAGAGAAGAGTGGGTGTGCTGTCAGCTGCCTCCCTTTCCCAGTAGTCATGGGATGAAGGAGGATTTTGTACAATGTCACTGGTCATGGACGAGCTGGCCAGCTGGAACCCACTTTGTAGCCCTTTTTGAAACTGGGAACAGACTGCAGGAGTTGGTGACTGATCACCCTCTTTTGACTTTTGTTGTTTGCCCTTCCCTTTTCCCTTAGACAAGATGGGAGGGAGCTTGGGGCTAAAGATTTGCTCCACCCTTTGGCAGGATGATGGGATTGACATTACAGCCGCCTGCACTTGAGCAAGGCAGGGGATCGTGGCTCACACTACTCCTGCCTTGGGGTAAGGTGTGGACCTGTAATACCCCTTCTCCCCCCATGTTCTCCCTGCACCCCATCTTGGTTTATATGTTCGAGGCATGTGAGACGCTAAATTCATATCTTGTGCATAGATCGCCGCCTAGTGTTGGGTCCGGATGATTGCACCTTGTTGTCCTGGAAGAGTCTTCGAAGTATCACGAGATAGGTGGCTCCTCCCCTGGACTACAGTGCGCATGGGCATCATCTCCATCCTCAGATTGTTTTTTTCCGCCATTGGGTTCGGATGTGTTCCGTGACTCTCGTTCGGAACTTATAGGAAAAACTTCTTTTTTTCTGGCCAAAAGGCCTCTTTAAGCGTCGGTATTGTACTTCGGTCGGTTCTGAGTTAACTTATCCGGTTCCCGGATACTTGAGCACGTGTGCTCCCAGCTTTTTAGGCCGGATCGAAGATTGACATCGACGATGGAATTCCAGGCCCCGTTTAAACGTTGCCCAGTCTGTAAAGCGAAGTACCCTCTCTCAGACGTGCACCCTGTGTGCAACAGATGTCTGTCTCCAGACCACGACGAGGAGAGTTGCTTGGCCTGTTCGAAATTCAGGTCGGAAGAGGCGATTGCTCTTCGACATGAGGCGAGGCTACCGGCGCGGAGAGCGTCGGATGTGGAGGATATCTTCGAGGCTGGGGACGACGAGGGCGTCCTAGAGGAGAAACCGGAGCACTTCTCCGGCCCGGCCTCCTGTCAAGAATCTTACTACGGAGAAGAGGTAGACGATGAGAACATCGAAGACAATGAGGCCGTCGAGGTAAGAGACGACAGTATGGCCATTGGAGCCGCAGAGGGTGGCTCCAGCGATGAGCAAGTCCCGACAGAATCCTCGGGGGTCGAAAGTGACACTGTCTTGTCAAAGGCTCAGGTCGAAGCATCGCCGGAAGGCCTTAGCCAAGATTTTTCTACTCATTCTCCAGCCCCGCAAACTGGCCCGGCTAAGAATATTTCAGAGCCTTCGGTGGGTACGCCTTCGAAAACGAAACGGACTAAAGACAAATCAAAACTGAAACTGGTTAAACCAGTATTCGTTTTGCAAAGCCTTGTTCCATCGGATCATAAGAAGGCTCAGAGTGTCATTGTCCCTTCGGGGTCACGAAAGGGTGCCAACCCGAAGATCGGTACATCCAAAAAGGTGCCAAACGCCCAAAGAGACGGAGCGACGCCATCTAAGGCTGCCCTCGGGGGCGTGGACACTGAAGACGGACTTGAGTCGCAGCCGCCCCTCAGTCCGAATGCATACAAGTTGATGCTGGTGAAGGTTCTCGAAGACAAGCACAAAATAGCCGCGTTGGAACGTGACGCATCGAGACGCGGCCATTTTGGGAATCCCAGCGCAACACCTGGCTCGAAGTTGGCGATAATCGTGAAGAAAGTCAAACAGCCTTCGGGACCTCCCCCTATAGTTTTTGGACTGCCTCCGACTGCAAAACCTAAAACTTCTAAGCCGGCACAGGGCACCGACCCTAGTAAACTGATGTCAAAACTTAAGGGAACGACCGCCACTCCTGAAGGCGTCGGTTCCACTCCACCTTCTTCTGAAAGCTCAAAGAAGTTGTATATTGACTCTGCAACCGGAAGACTCACCCTTTTCAAACGGAAGATCTTGCCGGAGAATCCAATGGAATCCTATCAAATTCCACTTAAAAGGAAAAGAGACACTGCCTCCTCGCCTGTCCTTTTCGAGTCCGTAAGGCCTTATTGACAAGTCTTTACACATTCCCCCACTCGCACTGAGGATGGTGGGGGGATGACCAAAATGACGAACAATTCAACTATCCTGATGAATCTAATCAGGATGATTCGCAGGATGTGCTCGACGATCAAGGCACGGGGGACACCCAGTCTTACCAAGTAAAGACAGCCCCCGCAGAGGATACTGCGGCGTTCAACGCTCTGATTGAAAGGGCGGCGTTGAACCACGATGTGGTCATGCATGCAGAACCAGTTGAGGAGGACTTTGTTTGACACCTTCTCTACGTCGGACAGATCAGTGAAGACACTGCCGATGCTGAAGGGTGTCCTTAAACACGCCAATGACATTTTCAAGGACACAACCAGAGCAAGGGTGGTGAACCTGCGTATTGAGAAGACAGGCCTGCTCCTGTGGACCCTACGTATATATGGGGTCAATTGCCATTGGACTCTTTGGTGGTCTCCAATACCCGGAACAGGGCGAACTCACAAACAAGGGGTGATGCTCCTCCCCCAGACAAAGAATCTAAAGTATTAGAAGCCTCTGGGAAGCGGGTTGCTGCACAGGCAGCGAATATTTGGAGAATAGCCAATACACAGGCTCTACTGGCTAGATACGATAGGGCTCACTATGATACCCTAGAGCAATTGTTGCAACACTTGCCTAATGAATATAGAGAGGGGGCGGACATGTTGATTCAGGAGGGGAAACTGATTTCAAACGCTTCTATCAAGTGTGCACTAGATTCAGCAGACACTGCAGCCAGGGCCATTAACACTAGTGTAATGCTAAGGAGGCAGGCATGGTTACAAATTTCAGGATTTAAGCCAGAAATACAAACAATTTTGCTCAATCACCCCGTTAACCCAGATTTTTTGTTTTGGCCTGACGTTGACACAATTCTTGAAAAGATCAAGAAAGACACCGAGACGGCTAAGTCTATGGGGGCCTTGCAGTCTCAACAGTTCAGAGGGGGTTCTTTTCGTTGCTCAGATAGTAGAGGGCCGTCAAGAGGGCAAACATCTCAGCAAACACAATACAATAAAGGTGGTGCGCAGACCACCTTTAACAAAAACGATAGAGGTGGATACCGTGGTAACAGCACCAAAGGCAGAGGACGTGGAAATAATAACACCAGGTCCTCAGCAAATACCAAACAGTGACGTCTTGTCACTGCCCCCGGACCATGTAGCACCGGTCGGGGGACGACTCCAGCAGTTCCTGCCGGTCTGGGAAGGCATTACCACAGACAGGTGGGTGAGGCAACTTATCCAGTACGGGTATTGTTTAGAACTGACATCCACTTCACCCGACATACCCCCAAGACACCATCCTATGTCCGCAGAGCACATAAACTTATTACAGCAGGAAGTGGCCAGCATGCTGCAAAAAGGGGCCATAGAACTGGTGCCTCTAGAGGAGCACGGAACAGGGGTGTACTCTCTCTATTTCTTGGTCCCAAAGAAGGACGGGACTCTCAGACCCATTCTGGATCTGAGACCCTTGAACCTATACATCCTTTCGGAACATTTCCACATGCTGACTCTGCAGCAGGTCCTGCCATTGCTCAGTCAGGGGGATTTTCTGGCAACTCTGGATCTGAAGGATGCCTATTTCCATATACCAATACATCAGGCACACATGAAATACCTCAGGTTCACCATACAAAACAAGCACTACCAGTTTGAGGTACTACCTTTTGGGGTGACCACCGCTCCCAGAGTGTTCACCAAATGCTTGGCTACAGTGGCGGCACACCTTCCGAGACAACACATTCATGTCTACCTTTACCTCGACGACTGGCTTGTGCAAGCAAAGTCGGCCCAGCAGTGCGCCAGCCACGTGTCCCGCACAATTCATCTCCTGCACAGTTTGGGATTTTCTCTGAACTATCCCAAGTCGCATCTTCAACCCGCTCAGGTACAGCTGTACCTGGGAGCGACGTTGGACACCGTGACAGCCACAGCCCAGCCAAACTCTGTGCGAATCGACGGCATGCAACTGCTGATTCGCAAATTCAGACCACAACACTCACTACAGGCGCGAGTGTTTCTGCAGTTGATAGGCATGATGGCCTCCTGCATATTCATAGTCCCGCACGCGAGACTGCACATGCGTCCGCTCCAAGATTGTTTGGCACGACAGTGGAATCAATTCAATTCAATATATTTATATAGCGCGCTACATACCCAGAGGGTCTCAAGGCGCTTGAGGGGAGGTGGGGAATTACTTCTCGAATATCCAAGTTTTAAGTTGTTTTCTGAATGCTAGGTGGTTTTGAGTGAGGCGAAGGTGCATGGGAAGTGAGTTCCAGGTTTTGGCCGCTAGGTAGGAGAATGATCTTCCTCCCATTGTGGTTTTGTTGACGCGGGCAACAGCAGTGAGGGCTTGGTTGGAAGAGCGCAGTTGGCGGTGTAGAAGGAGAGACGTGTATTGAGGCATTCGGGTCCAAGTTCATAAAGAGCTTTGTGTGCGTGGGTGAGGAGGCGGAAAGTAATCCTCTTATTGACGGGAAGCCAGTGGAGGTTTTTCAAGTGACCAGAAATGTGTTCTTTACGCGGGATGTCTAATATGAGTCTGGCTGATGCGTTCTGGATGCGTTGGAGTTTTTTCTGAAGTTTTGCGGTGGTACCGGCGTAAAGGGTGTTTCCGTAGTCCAGGCGGCTTGTAACCAATGCGTGGGTGACCGTTTTTCTAGTTTCGGTGGGGATCCAGCGAAATGTTTTTTGAGCATGCGAAGAATGTTGAAGCAAGATGAAGAGACGGCGTTGACTTCTCTGGTCATCGAGAGTGAGGAGTCCGGGATGATGCCCAGGTTCCGTGCGTGATCCGTCGGGATGGGTGCTTTTCCGAGGGCTTCTGGCCACCAAGAGTCGTCCCAGGCGGAGGGGGAGGTACCTAAGATAAGGACTTCTGTTTTGTCTGAATTTAGTTTCAGACGGCTATGCTTCATCCATTCGGCTACCTCTTTCATTCCTTCATGTAGGTTCGTTTTGGCGATGTTTGGGTCTTTGGTGAGTGAGAGGATCAGTTGGGTGTCGTCAGCGTAGGAGATGATGTTGAGGTTGTGTTGGCGTGCGATGGTCGCGAGGGGGCTCATGTATACGTTGAAGAGGGTGGGGCTGAGTGAAGATCCTTGTGGCACGCCGCAGATGACTTCAGTGGCCTCTGACTTGAATGGTGGGAGGCGTACTCTTTGAGTTCTTCCGGCAAGGAATGAGGTGATCCATTCCAGAGCTTTTCCTTGGATTCCGATGTTTCTGAGTCGTTGTAGAAGGGTATCATGACAGACTGTGTCGAAGGCTGCGGAGAGGTCGAGGAGGATGAGGGCGACTGTGTCTCCATCGTCCAGTAGAGTTCGGATGTCGTCTGTTGCTGCGATGAGTGCGGTCTCTGTACTGTGTTTGGCTCGGAAGCCGGACTGTGAGGAGTCGAGGGATTTGTTGGCTTTAAGGAAGGCGGCGAGTTGGTTGTTGACAGCTTTCTCGATGACTTTGGCCGGGAATGGAAGGAGCGAGATGGGGCGGTAGTTTTTGAGTTCGGTGGGGTCAGCTGTAGGTTTTTTCAGAAGGGCGCTGAGTTCGGCGTGTTTCCAGCTTTCTGGAAAGGTGCCGGAGTTGAGGGAGCAGTTGATGACGTCTTGGAGGTGTGGTGCTATGATGGAGTCTGCTTTGTTGAAGATGTGGTGAGGGCATGGGTCTGTGGGGCATCCTGAGTGGATGGAGTTCATCAGGCGGATAGTGTCATCAGTGGAGATTGGGTTCCAGTTATTGAGGGTGTTCAGGGGTGGTGAGGGATCAGTAGAACGTTGAGTGGGTTGGCTTCTGGGTTGGTTGTCGAAGCTGTTGTGGATGTCTGAGATTTTGTCGTGGAAAAATGAAGCTAAGGAGTCGCAGAGGGTTTGAGATGGAGTGATGTCGTTGGAGTTGGCAGTGGGGTTGGTAAACTCTTTGACGATGTTGAATAATTCCTTGCTGTTATGGGCGTTTTTGTCGAGTCGGTCTTTGAATGCGGTTTTCTTGGCAGTCCGGATCAATTGGTGGTGTATGCGGGTGGCGTTTTTGAAGGCGTCCCTGGTGTTGGTGTTTGGGTCTTTTTTCCAGGCCTTCTCAAGGGAGCGACAGAGTTTCTTGGATTTCTTAAGATCAGCGTTGAACCATGGTGCGGTTTTGTTGCCTAGTTTGATTTGACGTTTTTTCAAAGGTGCTAGGTTGTCGGCGGTGTTGGTTAGCCATTGAGTGAGGTTAATGGCTGCTTGATCAGTGTTCGATGAGTAGGCAGGGGGGTTCTGAAGAAGCGATGTGGAGATCTGGTCGATGGTGATTTTGTTCCAGTTTCTTCGCAGGGTAGGTTGAGGATGGTTGTGGGTTGTGGCCTTATTGTAAACAAAGTGAACCCAGCTGTGGTCCGTCCATTGGAGAACTGTGGTGTGACTGAAGGAAATATGTTTGCTGGAGGTGAAGATAGGGTCGAGAGTGTGTCCTGCGTGGTGTGTAGGGGTATTAACGAGTTGTTTGAGTCCGAGGTTGGCGAGATTGTCCAAGGGGGTGGTGGTGTTGTTGTCGTTGCTCTTTTCCAGGTGATAATTGAGGTCTCCCAATAGAATGTAGTCCTCGGAGGAGAGGGCGTGTTGGGTGATAAAATTAGTGAAGTCTTCAGTGAATTGTGCACGGGGTCCTGGTTGCCTGTAGAGGAGGGTGCCTCCGAGTGTGGTCTTGGGGTCGGTGTGGATCTGGAAGTGAAGGTGTTCGGCGCTAGCGAGGTTGACGTCTGAGCTGGTAGAGACGCGGATGGAGTTCTTGTGGACGATAGCGATGCCTCCTCCTGTTTGCTTGATGCGGTCTTTTCGGATGATCTTGTAGCCTTCCGGGATGGCTATGGTGATGTCTGGGGCTGAAGAGGCGTTCATCCAAGTTTCTGTTAGGAAGGCGACGTCTGGGGAGATGGTGTCTAGTAGATTCCAAAGGTTGATGGCGTGGCTGTGGACCGATCAGGTGTTGAGTAGGATGCATTTTAGGTGGTTGGCGTCAGATCTATGTTTGGTGTTAGAGGAAGAGGAATTGGTTTTTGTGCCGTCAAACTTGCAGGAGTTGCATGTGAAGGGTCCATGGGTGTGTCCAGGTGCGGCTTGGGCGCAGTTGGGGAGTCGGCCGGGGTTTAGCGCAAGGAGGGAGGAGGAATCATAAGTAATCCGGGTGGGATGGGACTTAAGAGAACCAGGGGGTCTGGCGCTGGGCGCGGTCCAGGCGCGGACGGGCGTAGATGGGCTTACCTTTGGCGCGGCCGAAGCGCGTGGACGCTGCGCGTTGGGACATCCGTCTTAAATGGATAGTGGGGGGGACGGAGCGTGGGAGGGGCAGCTGGGAGGGTAGGCGGGCCAAGGGAACACACAACAAACCAGACACCAAATGGAGAATGGAAAGTGAAAACAGAGCTCGGCTAAAACTAATTTCTATTTCCAAGTAATGTACCCAGTAAGGTAGCGTTAGAAATTCACAGAGCAGATGGCAGCTGCAGCCACAATTACGTCAACTTTCTATGTAATGCAGTCAAGCGTTACCAATGTAAGATGTTACCAGTGAAAGCAGTCGGGCGCTAGGTATGAAACTTGCTTTTGAGACACGCGCTAAACTTTTCAAGCAATGCAGTCTGGCGCCAAATAGTCACAACAAGGCAATTTAGCGCTAGGTTTCCTTGCGCTACGTGAATGAATAAAATAAATTGAAATACAATTAAGCGCTCTTCGAAAAAGCTACACGCGCGCTATGCTGTGATAAAAATACGATTAGGAGCTATGTCAACAGATGAATTAACAGCGAAGATTCTATGGGTAACGATACCAAGCAGTTCGGAAGACGCTTTAACAGCTGGGAAAGCGGGCTGATTTCGTGGTCAGAGAGCGTGAGGGGAGCGACCACTTAGATGGAGAGGCTCAAGGACAATTGAAAGACCTAGTGTTGGTGACCGGTCGTGCGTACTACTCTCTGCATTGGTGGAATCCACGCAACCTTTGTAAGGGACGACCGTTCCAAGAGCCTGTACCACAAATAGTGCTCACGACGGACGCATCCCTCCTGTGGTGGGGGGCGCATCTCCTTCATTACACAGTGCAGGGACTATGGTCCGATCAATAGAAGAAGATGCACATCAATCTGTTGGAATTGATGGCGATCTTCAGGGCAATGAAGGCTTTCAAGATACATCTGTGCAACAAGGAAGTGTTGATCCGGACGGACAACATGACGGCCATGTATTACATTCAGAAGCAGGGAGGTACTCCCTCTCCACAGTTGTCCCACTTGGCACAAAGTATGTAGAAGTGGGCCATTCAGAGGAACATTTTCCTCATGGCGGAGCACCTCCCGGGCCAGGACAACCAGATGGCGGATCTGCTCAGCCGGCACAGTCATCAGGTGCACGAGTGGGAGATTCATCCATCGGTGCTGCAACCGTACTTCCGGCAGTGGGGGCATCCAGACATCGACCTGTTCGCCACAAACGAGAACGCAAAATGCCCAAACTTCGCCGCCAGGTTCCCACACCCGCGGTCTCAGGGCAATGCGATATGGATGAACTGGTCAGGCAGATTTGCGTACGCTTTTCCGCCGGCCCCACTCATACCTCTGGTGGCACGGAAACTCAGACAGCACTCGATGACTCTCATCCTGGTTTCTCCAACGTGGGCAAGGCAAGCATGGTACACCACGTTCCTGGAACTTTCCGTGGTGCCTCATCAAAGACTGCGCCTTACACCCAGTCTTCTCACTCAGAGCCATGGAGAAGTTCAGCACCCAGATCCGCAACAGTTAAACCTTGCGATATGGCTAGGCACAACGGCCTACCACTAGGGCCTGCTATGCTGCCAAATGGAAGCGTTTTGTCATTTACTGTTCCAGCCGTGACATAAACCCGCTAGTTGCATCGACACAGGACATTATTTGTTACCTGTTACATTTACCCAGCTGCAATCTGGCATACAGTTCTATACGTATTCATTTGGCGGCAATGGCGGCTTACTTACAGAACAGGCAATGCCTTTCACTGTTCAGAGTGCCAGCAATTAAAGCTTTTATGGAGGGACTCAAACGAGTCATTCCACCCAGAAAGCCACCTTGACCGGTCTGAAATCTTAATGTAGTTTTGACTAGACTGATAGGACCTCCTTTCGAACCTCTTCACTCATGTGAAATACAGTTCCTAACGTGGAAGGTTGCCTTCTTAGTAGCGATCACGTGGCTGAGGCGGGTTAGCGAGCTGCAAGCCCTAACCATTCAAGAACCTTTTATACAGGTCCACGCAAATAGGGTAGTACTACGCACTAACCCTAAATTCATGCCTAAGGTGGTTTCTCAGTTACACATTAATCAAACTACTGAACTGCCAGTTTTCTTCCCTAATCCAGACTCAGTGGCAGAAAGATCACTGCACACATTGGATGTCAAAAGAGCCCTCCTGTACTATATAGACAGGACGAAGGATTTCAGGAAGACTAAACAACTCTTTGTTGCTTTTTCACCACAGCACAAGGGCAAACCCATTTCTAAATCTGGTATAGCCAGGTGGATTGTTAAGTGTATTCAGATTTGTTATCAGAAGGCTAAACGCACACTAACAGTCCCCCCAAGAGCGCATTCAACACGCAAGCTAGGGGCATCCATGGCTTTCCTGGGTAACATTCCATTGGAGGACATATGTAGAGCAGCCACATGGAATAACATACATACATTCACAAAACACTACTGTGTTGATGTACATTCCAAGCAGCAAGCTGCTGTAGGTCATGCTTTTCTAAAGTCCCTCTTTCAGGCTGCTGCAGCTGGCTCGGGCAACCACAGCTAAGGGAGAAACTGCTATTTAGTCTATGCACAAGATATGAATTTAGCGGCCCACATACCTCGAACGGAATATGCTACTTACCAGTATGCATCTGTTCTTGGTATGTAGGGCCGCTAACATTCATATCGCCCACCCATCCTCACCGGTGCCTGTCGCAGCTGTAGCAGTCAGAATTATTTCTAAGCATGGTCATCAGGTATAGTATTGAACTCCATCTCTGCCACAATGGCGAAAAACCATCTGAGGATGGAGATGATGCCCATGCGCACTGTAGTCCAGGGGAGGAGCCACCTATCTCGTGATACTTCGAAGACTCTTCCAGGGCAACAAGGTGCAATCATCCGGACCCAACACTAGGCGGCGATCTATGCACAAGATATGAATATTAGCGGCCCTACATGCCAAGAACAGATGCATACTGGTAAGTAGCATATTCCTTATTCCTGTTACTATTACTGTTAACACTCATTGCACAACCAATGTCACAATTAAAACCACAAAAATGCCCACCATTACTGCCGCCATCATTATTACCACCAGCCTTACCATGACACCCACTTTATTATGGCATTACACCCACCATCATATGTCCACACAATCAATTTTTATAGGCCCATGTAACCACCATCCTGCACCAACACAAACATCATACTACTAAACACTCACCATGTTATGTCAGTTCATTCACTTTAAATCGACACAATCAGTATCCTATTCCAACACCCACTATAATACTCTCATAGACCCCCATCTTGCTTCCACACACTCAAGATCACAGGCAATATCATACATCTTCCCAGGCAGTCTAGTTCGCCCAAACAACCATCATCATACGCTCACACCTACCATGGTACATTCACAAAAGTGGCCTCTTAAAAGCAAATCAATAAACAAATACCATTTCCTAAAAACCTTAATTTGAAAGGGAGTGAAGGTTGAATAATATATTAGCTTCATCATAAAAATTAAAGTCAGGACATTTACTAATTAAGCTGCGCCTTCCGCAAGTGCTCCCTTAACTCCCATCCCCAGTATACAGTTTTTCATTTTTCAGTCTGAAAGAATGTACAGTATTGTATTTTATTGCATTCATTTCGCGCTTACTATCCTTAATGAGGCATTTAAATGCTTAATGTGGTGCAGTGCACTGCTTTGAACCCCAAAACTCTTAATCCAGATGTTATCGTTGGTTAGTGGGATTAGACTTGTGCTCTCAAGAAAACTATTGCATGCATTTATTTCAGCTCCTTTGTGGTAGATTGAATAATATGAGTTTGGCTTGATCATTAGGGCAGAGGTATACGTTTTCACGCAGCTGGTTGGCCGGATTAATATATGTGCGACAGGAGAATAGACATAGTTAATTTTCAGGGGTATGCCTTTCAAAGGCGCAGTGCTGAATTTGAGCCAGTGCCTTTCGGTACTCTGCACTGGTACTCGTCAACATCAGCGCTTGTGACAGTCTGCGACAAGGTGGCGCTGCCTGGCTAATTTAGAGATGAACACAACAGTAGTCCATTATTAATTCAATATACTCTAAAAATGAGAATTTCCTGAAGCCCAAGCCATTCTTATTGCTTTGGAGGCCTGGACTAGTCCAAATTGTCACACCTGTTGGAGTGTGATGGTTAGTAGTTGTGTTGTAGCTGCTATTGGCAGCAAGGCAGAGGCACTGTGTGGCGGAAGCTACAGTGGCGTCCTGACGAGAGCCCCTGCAGTTTTTATTTTGGGACAATTTAGGCACTGTCAAAGGATACGTTGTACTCTGTGGAGTGAGCCATTTTCAAAAATACAAGAGATTGTATTTGCTAATAGAGACAGTATAAAACATCATTAATTACATCCTGTGCCAATGTTCCCACTATCACAGGGTCATACAGCCAACCTCATTATCTAACAAATCCACCATATTATGCCAACAGACTGACTTAAGTGTGTTCATCCACCATTATTCATTAACATAACCACCAATATACTCCAATTAAACCCCATAAGACAAATACGCAGCCACTTGTATACACACACACACTAATCACTTTTTGATCCGTAGAGGAAGCCAATAGTTTTAAAGCCGTTCTCTAAAATATTCAGAATGTTAAACTATGATCGCCACTTGACCAATTTGTATTTTGCAACACGTGAATGTATTCTGTTAACTCCTGTTGTGAAATTCATAATTCTTCCTTGTCATGGTACAGTCTCATTTAAATTGGCAGTAATACTTAACATTCTTAAAAGGTAGGATCTGATCTTAGCAAGACTTCCTAATTCCACCCTTGCTTGCTGTCTTTCCTGCCGAAACGTCTTGAAAACAATGCATATTAAGTTTTTTGTTTTTTTCTCATGGAGGAAAATGATGCTCAGGCCTGGCTCCATCCATATTGAAGCATTGAGGTGGTTGTAGATGCTACCTTAAACAGTGTCAAAATGGTGGCCAATAACCATGGTGTCAGTGCCCTGATGTTGTTTAGGACTGGTCAACAGTACTGCAGACAAGAGTTTCCTAATGGCCAGACTCCAGTAGACTGTCCTAAGAGACCTACAGTTTTTATCCCCATGGGTGACCCTCATACATACCTTCCCCGTTTCTCCCCCCACACTTGTATCACAAAAGTAACTCCTAACTTTCAGCTTTACACTTAAACTGACTGCAGCATTAGCCTTTCAAAAGTGTATGCTGGACATTATGCAGTAGATGCGGCTGACTGAACCTAAACTATGACGAAATTGAAAATGTGTTGGTTGTGCTGTTCCCTGGTCCCTGGGTGTTTTGCCTAATGTCGTTTCTCTGTGTTATATCTTGATGAAAGCAGTGAAAAATTGGGGCATGAAGATTGATGCTTATCTCAAAAAGGATAGCCAACTGTCTTTGGAATGAGCCTGTGCCTTAGACAAAAGAAACAAAAT
The DNA here is from genome assembly GCF_964263255.1 of Lissotriton vulgaris. Taxonomy (NCBI): domain Eukaryota; kingdom Metazoa; phylum Chordata; class Amphibia; order Caudata; family Salamandridae; genus Lissotriton; species Lissotriton vulgaris. The sequence continues at coordinate 592,507,526 of NC_141695.1, forward strand.
AAAGGAGTAGTATGGCATTTCTCTCCTAGGGGATTTCCATTGATAGTCATAAGCGTTTAAATAGTTCTGCCAGTGCGCTGGAACCCCGAAACACTTTTCCATAGATACCTTCTTAATTGTGGATGTTCCCCTTTTTCCAGGAAGGCCCATCAAAAACACGTAAGAAAGCCCAGATTATGCAGCCCATAAACACAGGCTACAGTGAAAAGATTCTTCAAATTGTACTTACAAAAGGGCTAATATACCCATATAATGTATAATCTTAGGTTAAAATTTTCTACAACAGCTTAACTCTTTCACAAACCCCTTTCTGTAAAGTAGAAGATGAAGCTAAGCTGGACAGCGTAGCCCCATAGGCTCCTATTATGTCTGTTTAAATTCGTGTCTGTGCCTTTAAGGACCCATAGACCACCAGTATCCATCATGCCTGGCAGTTGCCTCCGTTTTTTTTCTCCAGCACCTTGTGACAGGATCCTGGAGCACTGAGGTCGGCCATTTAGACTTTTCTCTTCAAAATTGTTCAGTGGAATTTTGATTGAAAAAACTGATTCATTTGATGTTTTCCATCATTGTCTCACTATTTCTGACATTTTCTGACAGAAAATTGTGGCATTTAATATTCCTTCTTTGTTTAACAAGTGCCCTGCCTGTGGGAGAAAAGCGATCTAAGACCCTCACTATGTCTGTATTCTCTGCCTTCCATCTAGTCTTGTTCCTAAACATTGCCAGCACTGCAAGAAATGTTCACAATGCACCCTGAGAGAAGGGGAGAAGATTCGCCTTCATGACTTGGAGGAACGACGCAGACAGAGTACAGTCTCAAGGGGAGATCGCAGAGCGAGGAAAGGGTCAGCCCTCTACCATGTCTCTGCCATCTATTTCTGAAGGACATGGTAGGTCAAAAAGAGGGTTCCAGCTCGGAAACTACCTATTTCGCTGTCGAAATCGAGACCAGGTACTGCACCGAATTGCTAGTCGGCCAGGCCTGGTTGAACATCAAGGAAGAAGCGTTGATCAAGATATAGGCAAGAAAGGTAGACGCCTAAAGGGCATACACCGCCGACGAGCACAGTAAGTTTGACGTCTAGGTGTAAAGACATAAAGGCGTGCAGATCCATCCATGCCGAGGAGCAGTTCAATGTAGTCATTAATGGAGGTTGACATCGAAACAGTTTTTGACGTAGAGGACACCGGAAAAGAGGAGTCTAATCTATTCTTCAGATTCTGAATACTCAAGGGTATCCTCCGCCCCGGCTCCCCCCCCCCACCCCCCCATCTTCACCGATAGTGTTACGAGAATCTTAAAGAAACAGGTTAGTGTTAGATTCCTTACCTTAGAATATCCCCAGTCTTCAGGCTGGATCTGGAAAGTTTCCATCCGCAGTACCCTTGCGCATCGGTAGGCGTCGTCTGCGGCTCCGCATCCATCGCCGGCGTCATGATCGCCGGGATGATGTCGTCGGAGTACTTAGACGCCGCCATCGCACGCTGACGTCAGTTATTCTTTTTTCCGCGCCAGCTAGCGCAGATCCGGGAAGAGCAGTACTCTTAGTCATTTTTTGACTAACTTTTTGGTCTATTTTGGATCTCTTATTTTTTTTTAGTCGACTTCAAGTCTTGGTGCTGTAGGAATGCATGGCTTCAAGCCGTGCGACACCTGTCACCGCCTTATGTCGGTGACCGACCCCCACCATCGGTGTCTCTACTGCCTCGGGCCGACCACGACGACAAGTCGTGCCCTGACTGCCGGGCCTTGACCTCGAAAGCTAGGCGGGAGTGGTCCCGCAAGCTACTCGAGATCCAGCAGTCGCAGTTGTTGCTCATTGAGTCATCGCCAGCATTCGTCAGGCCCCAAGTCCTCCGGTAAGTTGAGGCATTCCAAGAAGAATTTGAAGAGACCACATCACTCTTAAGACTCGCCTCGCCGCTCGCGCGACGCGGCGTTCTAGCGACACCGCCCACGTGGCTCCGTCGGAGCCGCAGGCGCCCCCGCCAGGTCCATACCCTCCAGTCCTTGGCCTGCGAGCGACGCCGGAGGATATTCGTGATTTCCTCATTGCCATTTCCTCCGTTGAGGCCTGCTGGCATGCCTTCGGGCCCCACAGACCCGACTTGGGGCCTTGGCAGGCCGGTGGCCCCGGCGCTCTTGGGTGCTTCAGCCCTGGCGCCGTCGTCGACTTCTGTCCCAACGCCGCCGGCCCCAGTGAGATCTGTGCCTGGATCCTGGCCGACACCAGTTTACCTTACGACTCCTCCGCTGGCGCCAACCCCAGTGGTATAGCTTCCGGCGCCGTCCTCTGTCTGCCCCAGTTTCAGCCCCGGTCCGGCATGGGAACTGAGCCGTCTCCGACGTCGATGGGTGAGGCCTTCCCCTACGACCCGGCTCCGTCATTCCAGCCTGTTTACCGGGACACGGATGAAGAGGATGACTGGGAGGGGTCGGAGGACCCTCTGGCACAGCAGTGCCAGTTGTGGCAGGACTTGGCAGAAGAGCTAGAGGAGGCCAGTGGTTTGGACATATCGCCCGACGCTGGATTCATCTCTCCTCCCTCCACGGCTACAGAGGAGGGTGCTACATATGGTGTGGTGTTGCGCAGGGCAGCCAAGGCCTTGGCTCCTGAACTCCCTGCTGCGGCCGTGAGGACAAACCTCCTCACTGAATGCTTCAGCTGCCAGTAAGCTCCTCGGAGCCTCTACTGCTGTTCAATGAGGCCCTCACGGATGTTTTGATGGGCACATGGTCCAAGCCCTCCACAGTGCCCCCTGTGGATCGGAACATGGCCAGACTCCACTGCCCGGCTCCGGGCGACCCTAGCTTTCTGTCCATGCACCCCACTCCGAGAACCTGGTGATCCAGGCTTCTACGTCCTAGACCCCATTCCCGACCGCTCCCCCGGATCGGGATTCCAAAAGGTTTGATCAGTTTGAAAAGAATCTGTTCTCTCTCCTCATTGAGTTTGGGTTTGCGGTCTATCAAAACCGGTTGTCTTTTGGGCCGTTATATCCACTCTTTCTGGGATACGGTTGTGGACGTTCTGCCCCAGTGCCAGGCTCGCCCAAGCCCTTGCGAAGGGGCGGGATGCGGCGCGTTCTTCCATCAGGTGTGGACTGGATACCACAGACTCACTGGGAAGGGCGATTTCCACAACTGTGGCGGTTTGCCGCCACGCCTGGCTGAGGTCCGTCAATTTCTCGGGCGATGTCCAGGCCACGCTCATGGGCTTGCCCTTCGATGGTTGTCGCCTCATTGTGACAAAGCAGACACTGCACTTGAGCGTTTCAAGGACTCCAGGGCTACGGCCAAGTCCTTGGGCCTGCCTGGCCAGCGCCAGCAAACTTCTGCTTTTTGCCCCTTTCGTGCCCAAATAAGGGGCACCCCCACACGTCCTGCCAGCCACAGCCCGCAGAACCAGCCTCAACGCGGCTGCAGTAACCGCTATGGCGGTGCCGGGGGACAATGGCGAGGTCAGTCCACATCCGCTCCCGCAGCATCTGCCTCAAAGCCTTCCTAGTCCGAGCTTTCAGACCCATTAGACGCCAGTGGGGGGCAGGGTCCGAATCACTTCCTCTACTGGCGCTCCATCACGTCGAACAGGTGGGTGCTGAAAATCGTCCGAAGGGGCTACTCCATCCCCTTTGAGGCGACCCCTCCACCCATGCCTCAGCAGTACCACCGCATGTCGGGGGATCACTTGCAACTTCTGCAGGAGGAAGTTATGGCCCTTTTGGCCAAGGGGGCCATCGAGCGCGTTCCTGGGCCAGAAGTAGGATGTGGTTGCTACTCCCACTACTTTCTGGTACCCAAGAAGGGCAAAGGAGGTCTGCGCCCTATCTTGGACCTCCGAAGCGTCAACGGCTTTCTCCGGAAGGAGAAGTTCAAGATGCTGAATTTAGCTCAGGTCCTAGCTGCCCTGGCCCTGGAGACTGGATGGTAGCGTTGGACTTGCAGGACGCATATTTCCACATCCCCGTCCTGCCGGCCCACCCGCGCTACCTGCGGTTCACGGTAGGCCATGAGCACTTTCAGTTTACCCTGCTCCCCTTCAGCCTTACCAGCGCCCCTCGGGTGTTCACGAAATTGATGGCGGTGGTCGCAGCTCATCTGCGCAGAGCAGGGGTTCCAGTCTTTCCCTAGCTCGACGACTGGTTTTTGAAGGCGGACTCGCCCCAAACAGTCGTCTCCTGCCTCCAGACTATGGCCGAGCTCCTGCACTCGCTGGGGTTCTCCATCAATGTGCTGAAGTCGCACCTGTGCCCCTTTTAGAAGTTCCTTTTCATTGCGCAGTTTTGGGTTTATCCCCCCCGAACAGCGGGTTCGGGATATTCAGGCTCAGATTCCGATCTTTCAGCCTTTATCCCGAGTTTCGGTCAGGTTGACGCTGCGGCTCCTGGGGCTGATGGCCTCCTGCATCCTTCTGGTGCATCACGCCAGGTGGCGGATGCGGGCTCTGCAATGGGACCTGAAGTTTCAGTGGGTACAGCATCAGGGCAACCTGTCCGACCATGTCCTGATCTCGGAGGGCACTGAGAGCCAGTTGCAGTGGTGGCTCACGAACTGCGATTGGGTCAGCGGCAGATCCCTCTCCCTACCCCAACCGGAGCACGCAGTAGTGACTGATGCGTCCCTCCTGGGATGGAGGGGCCACATGGGAGAGAGGGAGATCAGAGGCTTCTGGTCTCCGGCGAAGTCCCGGCTCCACATCAACGTTCTGGAGCTGCGGGTGATCCGTCTTGCACTGAAGGCATTCCTTCCCTCTGTCATGGGAAGTGTAGTGTAGGTGTTCATGGACAACACCACCACCATGTGGTACTGCAACAAACCAGTCTGGGTGGGGTCGTGGACCCTTTGTCAGGAGGCTCTGCACCTCTGGACATGGCTGGAACACCAGGGCGTCACCCTGGTGGTTCAACACCCGGTATGTTCCCTGAACGCCAGGGCGGACGAACTCAGCCAACAGTGCATGATGGATCACGAATGGCGTCTGAACTCTGATGTGGGGCATGATCTCTTTCAGCAGAGGGGAGAGCTTTGGTTAGATCTATTCGCCACCGAAGAGAACACGCAATGTCATCAGTTCTGCACGTTTTAATTTCCAAGGCGGCACTCGCTCGGAAATGCTTTTCGTCACGAGTGGAGCTGCGGTCTGTTGTACGCCTTTCCGCCTATACCACTTCTGCCCAGAGTGCTGAAGATCAGGTGAGACCGGGCCCAAGTCATCCTTGTGGCTCCGGACTGGGCACGAAGATACTGGTATCTTGAGCAACTCAGCATGTCAGTCGATCCCCCGATTCGTCTACCTCTTCAGGAGGACCTTCTGTCGCACCAGCAGGGGACGGTCCTCCACCCGAACCTGTCCAGTCTCTGCCTACATGCGTGGAGATTAAGCGGCGACAGTTGAGGCCATTTGACTTGCCTCCTGAAGTCTGTGATGTGATTCTGGCAGCCAGGCGTCCCTCCACAAAATCGGTATACTCCTGCAGGTGGAACAAATTTGTGGCATGGTGCACAGCAAAGGCTGTGGATCCACTCTCTGCCCCCCTTTCAGTGGTTCTCCTCTTTCTCTTGCCCAGTAGGGCTCTGCTCTGGGCACTATCAAGGGCCACCTCTCGGCCATTTCAGCCTCGTAGAGGCTTCCTGATCAGCCTTTTCTTTTCAAGTCCCCTGTTGTAAATAGATTCTTGAAAGGCATCACACACGTTTCCTCCTGTTCCTTTTGTGATGCCTCAGTAGGACTTGAACCTTGTACTGACTTATGTAATGTGTGCTCCCTTTAAGCCACTTCATAACTGTCCTCTACGTCTTCTGACTCTTAAAACTGCATTCCTGGTTGCAATCACCTCTGCCAGGAGAGCGAGTGATCTCCAGGCTCCATCTTCTTAAACCTCCTTTACTCTCTGTCCATCCGGACAAGGTTGTTCTGAGGCCTCGTCCCTCTTTCCTGCCCAAGGTGGTTACAGCATTTCATATCGGGCAGTCCATCACCTTGCCCACCTTCTTTCCGCCTTCGCATCCCTCGAAAGAGGAAGAGTGGCTCCACCGTCTGACCCAAAACATGCGCTCTCCTTCTATCTAGACCGCACACGCCTGTTCCGGGTGGACGACCAGCTCTTTGTTTGTTACGTGGATGCTAAGAAGAGACGGGCGATGCACAAGCGGACCATCTCTCTGTGGGTCATTTTGTGCATCAAGGTTTACTACTCCTTGGCGAAAAAGGAGCCTCCTGTGGAGCTATGCGCATTCCACTCTGGCCACGGCGGCTACTACTGCCCTGGGTCGGGGAGTCCCCTTGCAGGACAACTGTCAGGCAGCCACGTGGGCCTAGCTGCACACGTTTGCTAATCACCTCTGCCTGGACAGCCAAGTCCGGAGAGATGGCTTTTTCGGCCTTTCCGTTCTCCAGGACTTTCTGGTGTGATCTTGATTCACAGACCCACCACCGGGGTTGGTATTGCTGGGGAATCTATTCTAAGGTAAGGAATTTAACACTAGCCTGTTTCTTTCAGATGTACAAGTTTGTTACCTTCGGTAACAATAGATCTGTAAGAAACAGTAGTTAGTGTTAGATTCATTACCGCCCTTACTGCGAACCGATATCTAGAGTTAAGGACATCCTTTTCAGGGCCCTACTTTAATGGCACCAGTGTCGGTTTCTATCATGGCTCTGCGTTCCGGGTGCAGAAAGCTATGTACAGAACGGACGTCAGTGCGCGAGTAGGTGCCTAAGTACTCCAACGTCATCCCGGCGATCACGACGCTAATGACGGACACGGAGCTGCTGACGATGCCTACCGACGCGCAAGGGTACTGCTGACGAAAACTTTCCGGATCCAGCCTGACGCCTGCGGATATTCTAAGGTAAGGAATGAATGAATGTTGGATTTATAGAGCGCGTGGTTACCCTGGAGCATCCCAGCGCTGTACCACTGGGGAACCCGTCCTGGCTTTCCCTGTCGGATGGTCCCTTTACTGGGCATCCCCAAGGTGCAGCCAGGCATCCCTGGCGGTGATGGGGCCAGAGTGGAGACTAAGCAAGCTATTGCCCAGAGTTGCAGCGTGGGACCCCATGGTTAGAGTGGCACCGAGGCGAGATTTACCGGGCCCGCTGACATTGGTCCTGCACCCGGCCGCGTCGGGAATTGAACCCTGGTCCCGGGCCGACCTCTGCCTCTGGGTCTGCCACCTCTAACCGTTGAGCCACACTTTCCACTCACCATCAGGGCCTCAATTCTAACTGACTGCGCCCGGTTCATTATCTGGAACTACTGTTGTTTGTGGTATTTTTAGCATTTATTGTGGAAATTCTTGCATGCAGAGTCGGATCGTACTCCAATTTTACATTAACTATACGTAAAGACATGGCGCACTGCTTCTAACACAGATGTAGAGCACCAGCTTTATAAATGCTTGCTTTTGTCGCTGTTTCTAGTGTAGGAATAGGACTACAAGTATTAGTTTTCGCGGCAATATCTAGCATTCCTTCAAAATAGCCATTGGAAACACTTTAAGCATTTTTTTCTATGGGAGCAAAGAGTGCTTCAGCTGTAGAATACAAGTGAAAATTGTAAGTGATAGGAACTTCTGTCCCTCATCGTAGACCAGGTCTGCCCCTCATTGTAGACCATACATGTGTAGATTGAGGAACTGGAAACAATTTTAACTAGGTTAGTTTTGTTATACTTAGTCTGTAAATATTTAGACTTCCACATGTCTGCTTGAAGTCCATGTAAGATAGCTTCTCCTCCACCACCATATCCTTCTCCTCCACCACCATGTCCTTCTCCACCACCTCCTGTGCCTACTCCATCAGTGCCAATGCCTATGCCTGTTGAACCACCAAGACCTAAATCGCCCTCGAATGTGCCCTCGCTCATGCTATCACAGGCGTCAATCCTGGCATTCATAGTCTACAACATTCTCCTCTTCTACAGGGCGATATTCGCAGACATTGTCAGATTCACCACCTCATATTTCAGTGGTGGATAACATCACCACCTTTCTGGAGGTCTTGTTGAGAGGAACTGCAAAGCTTGATATACAGATTTCGGTACCCATGCTGTCTACATCTGTTATTGTTTAGACGCTTCACCAGCGATCGGGGTCGAGACCACTGCTTCCATTGGTGCCAGGACTGTCAGTCAGCAATGGAGCTTTTTCTGTCTCCAGCCTCAACTAAGACTGCCCCTTCGAGGCTTCAAAAAAATACAAACCTCCCGAACAAGATCCTCCCTTCTTTTGGTCTCTTGACTCAGTAGTCATGTTGGCGGCCAAGAAGCACCATGCTACCACTCCTGCTTCTTCCACCTGATAAGAAAAGCAAAAAGCTGGACTCTGTAGGCCACAAAGTTTGCAACACTGTGTAGTGTAGTTCCTATTTTCCCAATAGGCTCTGCGCATTGGAATAACATAAACAGCAGTGTAGACGTATGACTGACGCCATCTAGGTCTCTATTGACTATGTTAAACTTAATTTAGGTTTGCGCTAGCTAGCTCAGAGGTCACTGAAAACTTTCTTGAATGAATAGGGAGGGACAAGCTCCCCTGGCTCAGACAAGAAGGGATTCAGGTTCTGACAACCGCATAAACATGACAACTTTGCTCCCTCAGAATAAGAGTGTATCTCTAGAGTCGTGTGAAAACAAAAGACAGCTATTTCACTAAGTCAGCAGTGCATACTTAGTTTCACCAGAATGCAGAGAAATAGAGAGACGGGCGTTTTCAATAAAAAGGTGTTATTTATTGAGCAGTCTTCTTCCTCATGCAAGAGAAATGAATTGCCACAATTGCAATACTTAAAGTAAAGTGCATACAGTAAAAGTAGTATTATGAAATAATACTGTAAAAGCATTGATATGGTTTCTTAGCCATATGATACTTTAAAATGGATAAAAAATATACATACATAGATACATTGACTAACGTACTTAACTGGTGCTTCTAACTAAGCCTACCCCGGTGTATCTGACCTAAGCCTAATACTTTGGGAAGGGATAAGTAAGTAGCAGTTTAAGTTAAGTTGGTTTACGTTATTTTGCCAAGAATCTGCATCAAGAATTCTCTTAAGAGTTTAGTCAGCTCCATACCTTGGTAATAGAATGTGGGAGGTCTGGTATCTCTTTCCTCAGGACTCGATATCCCAGCAACCCGCAAGGGTAGGCTGGAAACACCGGAGCTGGATTTTCTCGGCTGGAGAAAGACAGCATCTCTCTCAGTGCGTCAAACAGGAGGGGCGGCTTCCGTGGGCACTCTCATCAGCTGGGCTCTCGGGCAAGTAGATGGCTGCTCTGCTCCAAACCACTGTGTGTTTGCTTAAGGCAACTGTTGGTATTTTATACCTGGAAGGTGCCGAGTTTGACGTAAGGTTGGACATAAGACGTCACTAAGAACTAACAGTTCTTTCCGGACTTCAGGAGTTCTTGTGCAAATCAAAACAAAAGCAGGGGGGGTATCCCGGGCTGCTGGAGGCTTGGTTTGTTTAAAGAACGCGTTGAGCTTTCTAGGAGTCGATGGGAGTAGCCGTACTGTGCTTTGGATTGCATGGGCTATTACTGAATATGAATCTGATTCTTATGCCTTTATCGGGATATTATTGATTATAACCTCACAAGGGCATAAATCGGGAATATAGAATTAGGGTCCTAGATATGAACATGACAACTGCCCACAACCACCATGAAAGCGGCTAGTGCTACTGCCCTACTTGGCAGATACGATAGAGCGCTCTGGGACTTTATTAAACAATTTGCAGGTGATTTTCCCAGGGACATGCAGGAAGACTTCCTGGAAGTAGTCAATGAAGGCCTCATGGTATCTAATCAGGTCATTAGTTCAGCAGCGGAATCTTCCTTTTTTTAACGGCACATGAATATTGCCATGGAAAAACTTTAAGGAGACATTCTTGGATTTGCCTTACTATTCTCAAACCAGAGTCTCAACAAAGGAACAGTAATCTTCCTTTTTAAGATACTATCCTCTTTGCCAGCCATACTGATGACGTGATGGCTCGCATGGAATCGGAGATGGAGACTCATCAGTCTTCCTAGAAAGGGCCCAAAGAACAAAGATGTTCATTCTGGCCCTACCAGAGCCGGTTCTACCCTCAGATGGCTCAAACCTTTTCTTGGTGTCAAGTTCGCCAGCAGCCACAACAGCAACAACCATACCATCAGCAGCTGCGAAGGCACTCTAGAGGGTGATCCTCCCAACATGCTGCCCAAGGGGATAAACCTACAATAAGAGCCAAGCCATGAATCTTACCTTCCTCCTTTTCCATTACCCACTCCCGTAGGGGGAAACATCGCTCATTTTATGGCAGAGTGGCAAAAAGTCACAAAAACAACTGGGTTCTGAATATTGTTCAAAATGGGTATTGTCTTGGATTCAATAATCCTCGTCTGACTATTCCACCAAAACCGCCCAATAAACTTCTGCACATGCTTAGGGCAGTAGTCAACATCTTGCTGCAGAAGCAAGCAGTGATTGTCGCTCCCCTCAAACAACTGGGTACAGGTATCTACTCCAGATATTTTCTGGTGAAGAAGAAAGACTAGAACGAATTTAGACCCATTCTTCATTTGAAAATAGCCAACAAATGTATTCTGCGAGAAAGGTTTTGGATGCGGACATTGCATCAGATATACCCTCAATTACACCAGTGGTATTGGCTCTGCTCCATTGACCTCCAAGACACTTTCATTGACAGCAAACACCGCAAGTTCTTGAGGTTTGTAGTGGGATGGGATCATTATCAATACCAAGTTCTTCCGTTTGGCCTCAAATCAACCACCAGAACTTTCTCTTAGTGCATGGTAGTTGCTGGCCACCTTAGGAAACATTGAACTTTTGTTTACCCCTGCCTAGACAATTGGTTAATCAAGGCGTCCATGTCACAGGAAGCCCAGCAGCATTACAACTGGACATGCAAGGTCCTTTAATGAAAGGGTCTTCACATCCACTACAACAAGTCAATTTACACTCCAGTGCACACTCTGCAGTATTTAGGGGCCACCATCAATGCCATACAGGCAAGAGTGCTTGATGTATCATAACTGGAATGCGGGGGCCCATATGGATCATTTTCAAATTCAGATTAAAGCGTTTTGCCCCTCATTCAAGACCCAGTCCCTGATTGTTCAAATGGGCAATACAACACCCATGTACTACCTCAACAAGCAGGGGGTAACAAGCTCCAGGCCCTTATCCCACAAAGCCCAAGCAAATTGAAAATGGGTCATAGCGAGGAACCTCTGGATCACTGCAATTCACCCCACAGGTGTACAATATGTGCAGACAGACACCCTCAGCAGAGTTCTGCGAGAAAACTACAAATGGGTCCTTCACGACTGCATCGTGCAAAACATCTTCATGTGTTCTGCACTGCGACTGTTGTATAGCATTTTAGGACCCAAGTGTAATTTTCCCGATTAATGCCCTTATATAGGTATAAAATATTGTATCCTAATATAGGCATAGAAATCACAACCATATTAAGACATAGCTCAAGTAGTCCTAATACGGCTTGGCTACTTCCACTAGTTCCGAAAATCTACAACTATTTCTTGGAAAAACCCGCCTTCAGTAATCAGGGACTTCCCCCTGCATGAATATTAATTTATCCAAGAAGTCATGGAGTTCTCAGAGAATCAAGTCTCTAATGACGACATTATGTCCAATCTTACGTCAAACTCGGCACCTTCAAGGTATAAATATGCCCACACTTGTCCAAACAAACACACAGTGGTTTGGAGCATTTCGACTATCTACTTGCCCGATGCACTGCTGCAGCAAGTGCCGAAGGAAGCTGACCCTCCAGCTGACGCACTGAAAGAGACGCTGTCTTTTCTTTTGCCGAGAAATCCAGCTCCAGTGTTTCCAGGCTACCTTTGCGGGTTGCTGGGAAATCGAGTCCTGAGAGAGAGATACAAGACCTCCTGCATTCTAAACCAAGTTACGGAGCTGATTAGACCCTCAGAGAATTCTTGGAATAGATTCTTGGCAAAGAATACTTAAACTAAGCTACACCTTACCTACTTCTTCCCTTGTACTAGACCTAGGTTAGGTACACCGGGGGTAGGCGTATTTTAGAAGCACCAGTTCAGTACTTTTAGTCATTATGTGTCACTGTATGTATTTTATGCCTCTTAGGTATTTTCTGGCTTAGAAACCATATCATGCTTTTACAATAATATTTTATAATACTCTTCGTACTGTATGCTTGGTACTTTACCACAAGTATTAAAATTGCAGCAGTTCATTTCTTATGCTTGAGAAAGAAGACTGTTCAATAAAAGCCTTTTATTGAAAACGCCTGTCTCTCTATTTCTCTGGTGAAACGAAGGAAGCATGATTGACTAAGTGAAATAACTATCTATTGTTTCTGCGACTCTAGAGATATATTTCTTACTCTTGGGAAACAAAGTTGTCATGTTTTAAGCGGTTGTCAGAAACTAATCCCTTCTTTTTCATTCGAGAAAGTTTCTAGTGACCTCTGAGCTGGCTGGCACACACACAATTAAGGCTAGTATACTCGGTAGAGACCTAGTCGACTTCAGTTCTACGTCTAAACTACAGGATACACTATTCCAATGCGCAGAGCCTATTGGGAATATAGGAACTACCCTACACGACTTGTTCGCCACTGTAGAAAACAAAAAAGGCCACAACTTCGCCTCAAGATGCTTCCAACCAGAGACTCTGGGGAATGCAATATTGATTGACTGGTCCGGCAAATCTTTCTGCGCCTTTCCTCCAATCCCACTGATCCGTCAATCCTCATCAAACTGTCCTACTCGTGAGCCAGAATGATCTTAATAGCGTTTAAGTGGCCACGTCAATGGTGGTTCATGGACCTACATCACCGGTCATAACATCCACATTTCAAGCTGCCATGCAGACCATTCCTGCTAACGAAGTTGGGAAACCAGATGATTCACCCCAATCTCTCCTCCTTGAATTTGGCATATTGGGTCCTGAGCTAGTGTAGTATGGACACTTGAACCTGCCACTAGACTGCATAGACATGCTTAAGGAGGCTAAGTGGCCGTCAACCTGTTTAGCATATGCTTTTTCTTCCAAGAATGTAGACCTTACAACTTGCCAGGAAGAAGTCATTGTTTCCCACCTTCTCCATTTGGCAAAATCTGGCTTGCAATTCTCATCCATAAAAATTCACTTGGCAGCCCTTACTGCCTACAGAAAATGTCCTTCACAATTTTTTTTTTCTTCAAAATACCCATGAGTAAGGATTTTTTTTTAAGGTTTTCCCTCCACTTAGGCGTCCTTCCCCTCCCTCGGAGCTTAACATAGTCCTCTCAAAATTCATGCAGGATCCTTTCAAACCCATTCATAAGTCATCCCTGCAACATGTCTCAGGGAAAATAGCTTTCCTCATAGCAATCAGATCTGCTCGGAGGCTTAGCGAAATCCAGGTGTTAGGTTCTAAAGAACCTTACTCAGTTTTTCATTCTAACAAGGTATTTAGGAGAACTTGCCCAAAATTTCTTCCCAAGGTTACTTCGGATTTTCCGGTCAATCGAACAGTTTCATTACCAACCTTCTTTCAGCATCCTTCCACAGCTGAAAGAACTCTTAATTTACTGGATGTGAGGCAGGTCTTAAAAATGTACCTAGATAAGAGACACAACATGTATGGGACTCACGTCTAGTTAGAATGCAATAGGTAACTGAGCCATGATTCTTTCCGGGACTATTTGAAGAATGCAATGAGCCATGCTGTTATTGCGGTCTTTATGAAATTCAATAAAAAAAAATTAAATAAATAGATAAGACAAACAACATACTGAGATCGGACCAATTGTATGTCAATTATTTCCCAGTCCGTACAGGTTTTTGTTTTTATTTGAAATTTTTTATAAAGCACGAACAAGACCCGATGGGGTATCCGAGCGCTGTACATATAGGCAAAACAAAGGAAGTTAAACATAGGGTGATCATATTGGGTATAAAGAATCAAAACATTCCATAGTTGAAAGGTAGATCCATGCTAAATACATGAAGCAAAAGATAGTTTGGTGACTTCAAGTCTATAGTTGCAGGTAGATTTTCAGGAACAGACCTTTGACTTTTATTAAATGTGGCAGTCAAAGGGTTAAATCTGATTTTGGGTGGAAGAGCGTTCCAAATTCTCGACGCAAGACCGGAGACGTTTTCTTCTTAAATTTATGTGGTTTCAATAATAGAGTGTTAGAGCTTCTTGGGGTCCGGTTCAGACCAGCTCGTTCGAGTTTTTTTGCCAGGTAAGTTGGAGTGTTGTAATGAAGCGCTTTGTGCATCAGACAGGCTATCTTGAATCGGATCCTAGCTTCGAGAGAGAGACAATTGAGTGGAGTTAGATCTGGTGTGATGTGATCACATTATCTTGACCCGTTCTAAGTCCGGCGGCTGAGTTCAGCATTGCCCTTAGAGGGGCCAGTCAAACTTTAGGTAGCCCAGCAAGGGTCACAACTCCGTATTCTAGGCGGGAAATGACTAAGGATTGGACTGCTAGCTGAATGTCATCAGGCGGCAGGAAAGGTTTGAGTTTCCTAAATGTGTTGAGCTGGTGATTGGACAAACACCTAAATATGCTAGATCACATTAGTGCAACCACCAGAGTAGTCAGAGCCAAGCCTAATGATTTGGTGGAGTCCACAATGCAATCAATCAATCAATCAAAGATATTTATAGAGCGCACTACTTACCCGGAGGGTCTCAAGGCGCTGGGGGGGGGGGGGGGGGGGGGTGGAGTTCTGCTACTGCTCGAAGAGCCAGGTCTTCAGCTTCTTCCTGAAGGAGAAGGGTCTTGGGTCAGGCGCAGGTCGGGAGGGAGGGAGTTCCAGGTCTTGCCGGCCAGGTAGGAGAAGGACCTTCCTCCTGTTGTCGTTCTTCGGATGCGGGGGGACGGCGGCGAGGGCGTGACTGGCTAATTTCCTATCTGGATAATCGTCAACAACGGGTGTCGCTCCCTCCCTTCGGCTCAGAGGAGCGGAGAGTAGGACAAGGCGTACCTCAGGGCTCAGCCATCAGCCCTATACTCTTTAATATTTACCTCCGCCCTCTAGTCCAGCCTATTAAATCATTTGGGATCTCTGCATTTAATTATGCAGATGATACAAAGCTGGTCTTTTCTCTGGAGGGACAGGATGCGGTCCCACTGGAGACTTTCCATCGGTGCATGCAGGCCACAGCGGATTGGCTCCGCTTGAACTCGTTACAGTTCAATGGTACTAAAACTGAGGTGCTGCATTGTTCTAGCGACCGAGTCCCCAGGGACCTCCCAAATGACTTTTGGCCCCCGTCCTTTTCTGAGACTGTGTCAGCCACACATTCGGCGCGTAATCTGGGGGTCATTTTCGGGCCTAATTTGCAGCTGGATCTGCACGTAAATAAGACCACTTCAACGTGCATGATGCTCATCCGTATGCTGCGTAAGGTCCTACCTCTCCTTCCTGAGCAAGCCAGATCCGAAGTAGTGCGGAGTACCATCCTAAGTCGACTCGACTACTGTAACGCACTACTGTTGGATGCCCCTGCAACACTACTGGGCAAGCTTCAAAGGGTACAAAATCTGGCTGCCAAACTCGCTCTTTCCCGCCCCTACTACAGTTCATCTACAGCAGCGCTACAGGAACTCCACTGGCTGCCGATTCACCTTCGCTGCAAAGCAGCATGTATTGTGTTTAGAGCTATCCATGGCTTGGGACCAATCCCGTTGCGGAGAATGTTTGCTTGGTATCTTCCATCTCGAGCCTTACGCTCCTTGTCGTCCAAGCTGTTAGTAGTCCCGCGCTTCCAGAGAGTGAGGATGGGTGGCCGATCGTTCAGAGTAGCGGCGGCCAAACTCTGGAACTCCCTGCCATTATCCCTCAGGCTCTTTCAGCCTTTAGAAAGGCGTTGAAAACCTACCTCTTCCCGAGGACAGGCTAGCTGCTGAAGTTGCTGGATCAGGGTTCAAAGCGCCAGGATGCCCTTGGTGGTGACAGGCTGCGCTCTATAAGTATACCACAATACAATCGGAGATGGCGTTTGGGAGGAGCGAGGAGCATTGTTTAACCACTTCCTAGAAATCCATCTCAAGGTGGACAGTATCTTGCATACGGTTATGCTACCAAAAAGCAAACCAGACTTTTTCAGCTAGACCACTAGGGGCAAAGCAGCTACTGCCACTTTGATGAGAAATGTCCCTATAGCTGAGATTTGTAAAGCAGCTACATTTAGATCTGTTCACACATTCAGCAAGCACTATTGTTTGGATTCAGATGCTCATGTAAGACCAGCCTCTTTCAGAAACCTTTTTTTGCCTAATTAAGTCCTTTCGCATCCTCTAGTTTTTTCCACCTTTATTGGTGGGGATGGGCTTTCCTATTCTATTCAAATGCTTATGACCATCAATGGAGATCCCCCTAAGAGAAGGTGGCGTTTCTTACCTATAAACCCAGTTCTCTCTTATCTCCATTGAAGTCATAAGCAACTCTCCCGCCTCCCCTGTGGACATAACAGAGGACATTATTGGACTTACACATTACGGACGCATCACGTCAAAAAGAACTGTTGGGATTTTGGTGACCTCTGGGTCCTTAAAGGCACAGACACTAGTTTAAACTGACATACTAGCCTATGGGGCTACACTGTCCTGCTTTCCTTCTTCTTTTACTTTACAGAAAGGGGTTTGTCAAAGATTTAAGCTGCTGCAGAGAATGTTAACCTGAAATTGCACATATTTATGGTATATTAACCCTTTTGTAAGTACAATCTGAAGCATCTTTTCACTGTAGCCTGTGTTTATGGGCTGCATAATTTGTCCTTTCTTACTTGTTTTTAATGGGCCTTCCTGGAGAAAGGCAAACATCTATACTTAAGAAGATATCTATGGAAAAGTGCTCTGAAAGTCCTGCATGTGGGCAGAACTTTGAAACGCTTATGACCTCTATGGGGATTCACCTAAGAGAGAACTGTAATTACAAGTATGAAACAATACCTTCTACCCCGTGAAGGCTGTAACATTGGTCTTATCATTCTTTAGTGGATAGATTTGATTTTTGTGAATCCCTTTGACTGTCCACTGGAGAGGTGTTTGGAAACAAAAGTTAGACCCATAGTGTGTGATCTAAATCCTCTCAAAGAAAACACACCTGATGACTCTTTAGTTGTTTAACACCTTAGCTGCTATGGGGTTTTCCCGCTGTGACCAGGTCAGCTCGTCAAACGCACAGCGCAGGTCACACCCATGACGAGCTGACCTTGTCATGAGCATGGAAGGGGTTAAAAAACTAACTAGGATTGTGAATTGTCCAGGCCACTAGACGAGAACAGGAGATGCAATGCTGTGGTCAGGAAAGTCTGCCAAACAGTTTGCTGTTGTCATGGTTGCTCAGCTGTCCATGTAAGCATTTGTGACCGATCCAGTTCTATTCCATGAATTAGTCCCTGATATTTTTTCATCATCATCAATAACTTTATTTCGGTCACAAAGGTCCATAAAAGTGAAGATAAAATACATCTATCGCACGAGGATTAAAAAAAAAAATAGCATGTATACAACAAGAAATAAAACATCTAAAAGTGAATTAAACATTGAATAGTTATCGAGGCATTACATTTGGTACAATATCCTATTGACAATGAGTCTTTAAGTACATTTTCTACGTCTTCCACATACCAATTAGGAACCGCGAAACAACAAAAATAATGGGGGGATGAGTGTCTTACTTTAAGACTCTGAAGGCTTGGGCGCACTGTCTGAAACCTAAGTTTCTACAAATTGGTATCAACCAGCATTTCCGTGTGGCTTGATAGGCAGGGCAAAAAAAGAGGACATGGAGTTCATCTTCATGATTGTATTAACACGCTGGGCACACAGAGTTCTGACTAGTTTCGGATTTGCTGGTGAATGCCCTAAGCGGGAGACTACCAATCCTAAATTGCATATAGAGTTTCCTCGCCAATGGGGGGTAAATCAGGTCTAAAAAGTACTCCTTTTTTGGTTCTAATTTTACTTGAAGAAACTCATCTGTCAGTCTTCCCACTGTAGCGCACCTATGCAGGGACAATAGGTTATGGTGCCTAAAGTGATGGACCAACTCTGCCCTGGATAGCACTGGGTATCCCAAAGCTCAGGTAGGCCAATCTTAGTGCTAACTGCCTTAATATGTGAGAGCCATAGGGTTTTCTTTATTCTCAGTATAGCCCAAACCTCCAGAAATTCTTTTTTATAGGAGGCTAGATCGGGCACTGACCATAATCTTCTCCAATAAGTCAATGGGCGTAGAGCTACTTCCTCCTCTATAGGGACTAGCCCCAAGTCCATGCATAGGGGTACAAGCGGAGTGCTGACTGGAAGACCCAGTAAATTCCTCCTGAAGGTATGTTCTACCTTCATGAGGTTGGATGAGCTTTGATGTCCCCATAGTTCCGCCCAGTACATAGAGGCCGCTCTAGCCTGTAGTTTGTAAATTTCTATGACTGGGGGCAGCTGGCTTGAATTCAGATATTCTATGCAATTTTGAAATCCCCCCGCCACTTGAGTTATCCTAAGAGCAGCCTTCGCTGACTGGGTACCACAGTCAAAATGTTCTGTCCGGGTGATGCCTAGGTACTCAAAGGTCTTTACTCTCTCCAATGGAATTCCATTCAAAAGTGGATTTGGACGAGTATGCCTGGGGAGATTTAAAAATCATAAATTTGGTTTTGTCTAAATTTATCTCTAGCCCTCTCATTGTACAAAAGGCAACAAAAAGGTTTGTTGGATGCCCGTTGATGTTTTGGACAGCAGCAGAGTGTCGTCGGCAATCATCAACGTGGGCACCCGACCTGAGACTAGCCTGGGGGCATTGTTATCCTTTACTCCAAGTAGGTGGTCTATAAGCTCATTTATGTAAAGACAAAATAAGGTGGGGGCCAGGACACACCCCTGGCGAACCCCCTTTTTCACTGGGAAGCGGGCTGACAGTTCTCTGTGCTTCCCGCACCTAACTTGAGCATAGTTATCAGTGTGGAGTCTGATTAACACATCCAATAAATAGGTTGGTAGGCCCAGATCGAGCAATACACTCCACAAATTATCCCTTGGCACCAGGTCAAATGCTGAACGCAAGTCAACAAAGATGAGGTAGAGGCTGCCACCCTCCACACTCACCATTTTCCAAAACAATACATGGAGTCTACAATTCTGGTAGAGAGTCGAGATACCCATCCTAAAGCTAGCCTGGAGGGTACTCAAGATCTCATTTTCCTCTATCCAACCCTGGACTCTGTCGAAGATGATCCTTTCCATCAGTTTTTGAGTGATGTCTATCAAACTGATAGGCCTATAGTTAGACGGCAGAAGGGGACAACCTTTTTTGTGGATAGGGACTATCTCTGCACCGTGCCAGGTGTCTGGAGGATCCATTCCCTTTAGTATTGCATTAAAAAGAACACCCAGGTATGGTGCCCATATTTTCGGTTCAGACCAAAATAGGTCCCCCTGAAGCTTATCCAGGCCAGGAGCCTTATTGGGTAAAAGTTTGACTATTGCGGCTTCAACCTCACAAGATGTAATATCCCAGGGCCCCTCCAATCGATACTCATGGAGGAGTCCTGGGGTTAGGATCCTCTTTGCCAAAATATGCATAGAGAGCTCCAAAATGTGCTTCCCAGACAGCAGCTGCTATATTGGTTTCAATCGCTAATCTACCCTCTCTCGCCCCTGAGCTGATAATCGCCCAAAAGGATTTAGAGTCCTTGCACATAAGTGCTATTCTCAGATCCTCCCATCTGTTAGCTTCCCATTCTTTCTTTTCCCTTTTAATAGCCTGGTTGTACTTGAGCCGACATTGCCTAATGCTTGGCTTGTCCTTCGTTTTCAAAGCGATTAGCAGATCTCTTTTTGCTTTCCAGCAGTTGGCATTATACCAAGGATGAGTTATAACCGGATTTGCCTTTTTGCTTCCTTCAGGGTAGAACACATCAAACAATTTAACAGCCAACTGTTTATACATTTCCAGAGGCCTATCTACTAATTCTGGGTGCGTGTCCATATCCCCAATCTCTCCCATTTCTATCGACTGTGGCAAAACCTGTTGATATAACCTGCAAGTTTATTTGGGGAGCCCTCCAAGAGTGACCATTTGACTCTCCACCTGTTAGTAAGCAGGAGAGGCTGTTGTACAGAGTTGAGCTCTGGTACGGGGTTAGACAGACCAAAACTCCCTGGTTTCAGTGTCCTAACCAGGGCATTGTGGTCACTATCTTTCCTCGGATAAACCCGGACATCCAGAACCCCATCCCAAGTCCTGAGTTCAAAGAGTATATAATCAATTAGGGAGTTTTGCCCTGCTCTATTAAAGATTGATATATCAGGTCTGTCTGATTTTGTCCTCCCATTGCAAGCCCTCAAAGACGATGAAAGGATAAGAGAGTTTATTTGAAGAACTAGCGGCGTCCATGCTCGAACTGGTGTAATCTGCGTTTCGGGATGCGCCAATACTGATCCTCATCGGCTAATCCATCTAAGCCTGCTCTGGTAAGCGGCTCTAATTGGCAGTTAAAGTCACCACCTACTATTAGAACAACTGCTGGGTCAAGGGTCATGATGAACTGCCTCAGTTCATCAATGGTTCCAGATTCTTGCCCACTCTGCATAGGCCTCGAGTAGATGTTAAGTAGGGCAATTTGTGTGGAATCTGGAAGCGTTAGAAGGACACATTGAACATAAGGTGAATTAGTTGATATGTGGACTGCTTTAGCACCCAAATGTGTGCCCACCCAGGTGCTTAAACCCCCCCCCCCGATGGTCTACCCCTGCCCTTCAGTGTAGCCGGTATACTAAAGGTAGCGAAACCGCCCATCAAAATCTCTTCCAACTCCCACGTCTCCTGCATTAGGCAGACATCACACTTTTCTACAAACAGGCCCCAATCAGGGCAAGCTAATTTAGTTTTGATCCCAACCAAATTCCAGGAGAGAATTTTAATATATCCACTCGTCGCCCCAACCATTTTTTCACCTTGTACCCTCGGGTAACTGGAATCCCCTTCATGTGGGGCTTCACAAAATTCTCCCCCTCTATCGCGATTTGGCCGCTTGCCCCCTCGATCTCTTTCCTGGGCCCTTCCCTTTGACAGCGAAGTTGAAGCACAGCCGACATCCACCTGTGTTGCTGGTGATAGAGCTCCACACAGTGTGTCCTCGTAATTACTCCCTGTGACCCGCCTCTCATTGGTCCTGGTTTCTACCCTTGCACGTACACCCGCCTGTTGAATAGTTGTAAGGATATGGCAATCGTTTACATCAAATCCTTCTCTGGCTACTGGTGAGCCCTGGCCTTCGATCGATGAAAGTATGGGCAGTCGGCTCCCAAGCCGTCCATCTATTTGATCCAAGATGCTGAATCCATTGATTTGAGGAAAACTGGCAAGTATAGGGGTAAAGGTATTGGCTCCATTCCAGTTTGCCACCCCACCTTGGGCACTACGACCAAAAATATCCTGGGCCCCCCAGAGCTGTCCTCCTCTGTTACCACTGGGATCAGACTGAGAAGCGGGGTAAAAGTAGGATAGTTGTAGGGATTGAATTTGCGTTTCAGAGCGTGCTGGATCCCGGTTGCAAATATATTCCACAGTGCGTCTGTTCCTAAAATTAATTATAACGCAATCTCCCGAAATAGTTTTTTCCCTTGACCCCACACATTCCACTCGTCTCGCGAACAAAATTTCGTCAGAAACCTGCAAGGGGAGTGGCCTATTGTGGTTAAGCCACTGCATGCATTTATTTTTAAGTTCACTATAAACTTCCTTTTTCCCCCCGACTCAAAACTGGGACCCCTGCAAGCACCACCACATACGGTAAAGACTCAGGAGGGAGTTCTATGCGTGATAAACCTTTTGTTGGTGCAACTTGGGGCGTATTACTGTTTACTCAGGGTTGTCTGTTCTCAGACTCGCTCCCACCCCCAGTCTCCCCGCTTCTGATCATATCATTGTAGGGGGTCATTTAATGCTGCAGCAGAAAGAGATGCATCCGGTATATTATTCGTGGTAGACCGGACAGGTTGGCAACCCTCACCATTTGATTGCAACCTATCTTGGTTTCCATTTGTCCCTGTGTCCGGTAAACCATCCTGTGCCTGGGTAGGGTCAAACAAGGATTCAAGGTGCATAAGTCTGTTTTCTATCGTAGTGAGTCTATCGTAGATAGGGAGACAAGTCTTTGTAAAAATAGATTCCAGTTTGGTCCAAAAGTCTGCTCCCAACTCAGTAGGACACACATCACTAAAGCTCATTGTAGGTGTAGTCGCTTGTACAGTGGGCGGGCATACGGCAGGGCTGTTTGGAGTTCTTGTAGTTTGACCTTCCCCCACAATATTGCATTTCTGAATTTTCACTTTCCTGTTTTTCAGAGAGGCACCCCCACTCTTTCTTTTGGAGATCAGATCTACTGCAGAATTTATAGCCCCTAATTTAGAACTATATTTAGATCGTGTTTTTGGACTTGGAGTAGAAGATCCTGAATGCCCATGGTTGTAATTAGATGTGCTTTGAGTGGCTAAGGCAGAGGATATATGCGAGCCTTCAATGGCTTGTAATAGTTAGCTCCCCTCGCCATTAGCTCCTGGCGTGGCAGATTCAGGCACTGTCGCGTGTACCAGCATACCCATAGATGACCGTTTATCAAAGACAGGGTCCAGGGATAGCCTCCTTTCAGTCAATTCTATTTTGTGGGCCAACACGGATGATGCCCTTGTAAGGAATTGGTCCAAGGTACCAACTATTGACCCGCCATTGGTGGACTTCCTACCCTTCCCCGCCTTAGAAGTAGTCATTACAGTAGTGGGATAGGAAACAACCTCTTCAGTACTCACTTGCGGTAATTATTGTGTATGGGTTGTAATTATGTGAAACTGGCAGTCTAAATGCTCGTGTACTGACCTTTATTTGCCGATGAAAGGGGGGGGGCCCGTCCCGTCCTCAAACGTTTTCTAACGTGCTCAAACGGGCCTGTCCTTGTCCCAGGCTTCTCCCAGCGCGTTCCGCGGGACGAGGATCCAGTCAGCCCTTTATGCGCCTTCTAGCACCTGGTTGTCCCGTCAGGGGCGTCCTCGCCGCGAGCGGGGATGCTGGGAAATGTAGCCGGCGTGGTCGTGTGCGTCGTGCTCGGATGCCGGTCCCAATGTCGGCAAAGCAGTGGGGGGCCTGGAAAATGCCCAGTGAATAAGAGTGTCCCAGAGTAACAGCAAAACAATATTTTTTCCCATGAAGAAGAGGGTAAACTTCCTGGACATTAAGGAATCCATGGTTACTTAAATTAGATAACCAATTGAATATAGCTATGCGTTATTCAACCATACTCTTAAGTAATTTCCAGAATTTTGCATTATTTTTCCAAAATTAAGGTATGCGGTTTAAATTCAAGTCTGTTAGGGTAAAACTCCAGTTACAGGAGCACAGAAATAGCACAAACTAACAAAGCAAGCAACTGTTCGCAGTACTTGTTTTTTGTGTGATTTTTTTAAAAACCCAAAACCCATTCTTCATGTAATTATTCAGACATTTCATGTTATTATGCAAACCAACATTATGCACATTTTGCACAAGTCTACTCCATTTGGTTGAAGGAAAAATTTAAGGACCCTTCTCTGGTCTACAGCTGGTCTATTGGAAGTATACTTTAGCATGTCTACTTTCATGTACTACACTTTACAAAGCACAGGAATGGTCTCAGTTTCAAACTGGACAAAAGACGTGGTGCATAATGTACTAGTACTGATCACATAAATCGGGTTGTAATTGAAAACAGTATTTTTGTGACCAGTAAAGAATTTAGCTAAACAACCTAAGTTTTTATAGGTTGGTTCACTAAATTCCATATCAGTGATTTGCAATCCAACCTACCTCATAAATATTAATACGGTAGATTGCAAATTCTGACTCACTCAGCATGGTGGCCATCTCTGGGATGGTAACCTGCTAGGATCCGCAGACCAGCATGTCTGTGAACGCTATTCCATAAAGTATACTTATCACCTTGGCTGTGGCTGGAATTCCACGCCGGTGCTGAACATTCCTATCGCGGGCGTGGTCATGACGGCTCCCAGCCGTCATCAGCACACACCCACCGTGACTCATGCCGGCTGGGAGCCGTCATGAGACCGACGGGGTTAAAAAAAAAAACGAAAAAAAAAAACAGTGATCTCCTGGGCCTGGTACTCAGGTGGTACCTGGGCATTGTGGTGTGTTCCACCCACTACTCCCATAATTTAGGTCAACAACTGCTCCTTGGTCTTCACAAGTGGCTGCAGCAAGACTAAGTTAAAACAGGAACTTTTGCCTGACGTGGCATTAAGTTTTCGTAGTTCATTACTGTTATAACGGAGTCTGGCTGGGGAAATGTCCAGAATTCTAGGCGTGGATGGGCACAGACTGACATGCCTTTGGCGCACCCGCTGCGCACATCTACTGCGCGGATGCGCTCTCCACAGAGTTAAGTAGCGCTCCCTTGGAGGGGACTCGTCCAAAGCGTAAGCGAGAGCTCACAGAAAAAATAGTGGGCAAAGCAAACAGGACTTTAAACCGAGGTCCAGCAACCCCCACAGCTGTCACCGGCTCCCCTCTGAAAGCTGTATCCTGGTAAAATAAAGCAACATTAAATAAAGGTGAGAAATATTAAACCAATAACTCCATAAAATCAGGAGTACTACTCCCTCTTGTATGTATGTAGCAACCCCCACAGCTGTCACAGGCTCCCCTCTGAAAGCTGTATTCTGGTAAAATAAAGCAACATTAAATAAAGGTTAGAAATATTAAACCAATAACTCCATAAAATCAGGAGTACTACTCCCTATTGTATGTATGTATGTATTTGGTATTTATAGAGTGCATATAACACCATAAAGGTCTCATAGCGCTTGCTAGTACTCAGGACAGACAGGAAAAATGTGACCACCAGATGGTGAGGATTGGGCTAGAATAGCCAAGTTTTAAGACTCTTAAGATGGCGCATAATACCTGGGATCCGGGTGCCTCCGAAAATGCCTTGAATGCCTTCAAGGAAGTAAAAGGACAGATTTAGTCAGGAGGAGCTGCGCGGACGTGTTTTCCTCTGGGTTAATTATCCCTCCTTGGGGGGAGGGGGGGGGAGAGTGGCCAAAGCATGAGCTCGAACAAAAAACAGCTGGCAGTGTAAACAGGAGTTTAAACCAGGTCTGCGGCAGACCCCTCTGTACCCCACCCAGAGTACACAGTGGTGACAGATAAATCGCTTCTGGGTTGGGGGGGCGGCCATCTGGGAGAGGTGTTGATGAGAGGCCTCTGGTCTCCAGTTAAGTCTCAGTTTAACATCATCTGATGCACAACTAGAAGGGCTCTGTCAACTCTAAACAGGAGTAGGACCGGGAGCAGACTTTAAATGCAAAACGGGTCTTGGAGCGGTTACGGCACTGTATTATTAAGCTTGGTGATAACATTTTGCCTCCGGTTCCCTGATGGCTTTTAGGTTCATCAACACAAACTTTAGGGTCCATTCCAGTTTTTTTGACCCACATCCAGCACATATCCAGGAACAAGGAAAGTATAGATGGCATTGCAAAGAGACTGTGCCAGTAATTTTTAAATTTCTGGAAAACAAGGATCAATTATCCGCGGAACCTGATTTCAAATTAAGAGTGGGGAGGACTTCATCTTGAAACATAGGAGGAAGCTTTCTGGATATTGGTGTACGAGGGAGCATCATGGTCAGTGTGTGAAAAGGCACAGGAAGCACAGACAGCAGATTTTCTGCTATGACATAGCTCATATTCCTTTGCCTTGTAAGCATACAACCAGGTCCACAATGGGGGGAGCAGCTATAGGACTAATGTCAATTGCAGACTGTCGTAAAGCCAGTATTTGTAGATGGGTCCATTCCTGTTCTAAACATTGTTTAGGCTCAAATTCCCTGACAGATACACTAGTAGGTCAGGCTTTGCTTCATTACGTTTTTCACAGCAGTTAATTCTGGAACCCTGACTGTGCTTTTATGGTTGTGTTAACTTGCTACTCTATTTTACCTTCTATGAATATCAAAGAACTCCATGGTAAAGAAGGAAGTTACTTGTGATTCTGGGTCTTGTTAGGAATGGGGACCCTCTGATAATCCCACACATCCACCCATTCCAATTGATGGAAATATCTCAGTAACCACAGGTAAAATGGGGAGAGGACATTGGTCAAGGACAGGCACTCAGTAGCTGTTCAGAGACTTCACAAAGCGATCGATCAGTACTCTTTGGAATAAAATAAGAGCTAATACATTCATACTTCTTGGTATATAAATTATAATGTATTCCGTAATTATCTTACACTTCTCTCAGCGTGGGGAAACAATGATTGAACCCCAGGAGTCTGAGTGAAGATAATGTTCTATCTATCATACACAAAGGAAAGATGTTTCACAGTTCAGCAAGCAAGCCAGCATACACAAATAATCAAGGTAAAGTTCAGGGGAAGTGGGAAACTATTCATATTGAGCTCAACTTCTGATTAAAGGAATAACCTCCAATTACCAACATTCTATAACCTTCTCTTCAGTCCTCTCCTCACTTTAATGGGTGCATGAAAACCCCTTAGTGAATCAGGCAGTGAGGACAATATATTTATTGCCAAACGTCATGCAAGACGGAGTCCCTGCAAAACCACAGTTCTTCACATAGGGTATTCTCTTTGAATTCTGAAAACCCCATCATGTTCCCAGGTTTCAACGCCATAGTTTTACAACCTGGTTAACATCTTACATTCCTTTCACTCCAAAAAAAGAACTGTGTATTCTTCCCAAGTTCTTAAAAGGAATTTACTTGTATACACTATTATTGTGTTTTTAGGGCAGCATTTATTAGATTATTTTGTCTGTGTTTATGGGTGTTTTCATTGAAATGTACTGTAAATTTTGCAAGTTGGCTCTATTTCTAATTACATTGTTTGATTTTGAAAACAAAATTGTGAGAACTGTGCGATGGAATCTCACATACATGGCAAGATGTTCTATCTTTTATCAGATTGAGAGTGAATAGTCGTGAAGAACTAGGGTTGCAAGAAAGTAACTTTTCTGTTCTCTCTGCGTCTAGGCTCTGGCAAATGCTCATTCACAAATTGAAACCCTGCTTTTTAGGCTTTTTGTTTTAGAATACTTGCTTCTGATTGTTTGTTTGTGCTCCTTACTTTCCAAGTGAGTAGAGACCATTTGTGCATTTTTGAAATTTGATTTAACATAGCTATCCAAAGGGTAAGAACCTGAAAGTCTCGAAACACCTCAAAAAGCAGTGTACTGATACAGTTTTATAGACTAAATACAGGAGAATAAGAGTAAAAACTAGGTTTCGGATAAAGAGGCAAATATTCTTGTTGCCTCATTTGAGAGGGTAATAACATAACAAGAATTGCAACTAGCCTTACTATGACAGTGGTGTTGTGAACCACTTGCTTTTGCAGCTGAAGCTGGGGTGGTGTTGATGGTTCTTTATAAGCCTGTTCTGTGTGCAGCTTTTCAGACAACAAGGTCTTAAAAACAAGTTAAGGAAACCTCATAATTGAGGTCAGGGATGGAAAGCCAATTATAGTGAAGGAGGCCCAGAAACTGAAAGGATGTAAAAGAGAGAAAGCAAGAGGGCTGCAAAAGAGTGAAAGGACATATGAAAAGAAGAAAAATTGTCATGAAAGACATGTAAAACTACTGAAAGGATGGATGCAAGGGGATGTGGCTGATGGATGGGAGGGAAAGAATGGCTGAAATGATTACTTACAGCCTCACATTTCCTCTTTTTGGGTGATCTTAATCGATAAAATGTTTATAAACACTGGGATGCGAGAATATAAGGGTTGCAGTGAGAATATTGGGTTTGCTGCTGGCTCCAGTCTATTGGAACATTCAAGGATCTTTAGAATATTTCACTAAAAGACTACCTTAAACATTTTCTTAAGACAGAAGCTAGTAGTAAGTCCTGCAACCGTAATATCTCTTTTGACTTGCAGATAATGACTAGATGGATTATGGTGTTCTATAACGCCCAGACACTGTTTTCTAATTGTTTATTACGTTCTGTAAAGTCATACATACATATTGGTTAATCATCACTAAGCTCTTAATTTCCTTTGTTCTCCCTTCATTTAGCACTTGTACAATGTGGAATCAGAGATTGAAGAAACAGACTATGACTCCATAGAAGGTAGCTCCAGTGGGGCATCCTCTGAATGGGAGGATGAGAGCGACAGCTGGGAGACAGACTATGGGTTGACTGAGGATGACCATACAAAAGACGAAGCTGTATTTGATGAGGAGAAAAAAACTGAAGAGGATCAGGGAGCTACAGCTTCTTCTAGTACATCAGTGGAGAAAGCGGGTGACATCCCCAAAAGCTTCAGGGAGCTAAAGGAGGCTATCAAAATTTTGGAGAGCCTGAAAAATATGACTGTTGAGCAATTGCTGACTGGGTCTCCCACTTCTCCAACGCTGGAACCTGAGAAGCCTACCAAGGAGAAGAAATTCCTGGATGACATTAAGAAATTACAGGAGACGCTAAAGAAGACTATGGACAACGTGGCCATCGTAGAAGAGCAGAAGATGGAGGTTGTATCTGAAGTTGAAAAGAAAGAAGAGAAAGCAGAGGTTCAACTACCATCAAGGTCAGAGTGGCCCAGCGACACACCTGTATTGTGCCAGCGGAGCGGAGGCAAACCAGGTGTTACTTTTACTAGTGCAAAGGGTGAAGTGTTCTCAGTGTTGGAGAGTTCGCCAGGTAAATTTACCTTGATTACGGGCTTGTTTTTCTTGTCTCTTGATTGGAACCTTCTTTAGAATATAGTTTGATGTCCATGTGAGTCAGATAGAACTTTACAGCTGAACAAACCGATCAGTGTGGAACATACTCCACTAGGAACATTCTTGCTGTTGTCCTATGCTGCATTTTTTAAAGTAATGTTGGAATAAGGCTGATATGTTAATATTGTGTGATAAGATAACGTTGACAGCCTCTCCATCCAATGCAGGTTTACATTTTGGCGAGTGTGGGGAAACCAGAAAATATATATCTTCCTTTGAAAGAATGCTCATTTTTTTTAAAACTGGTTTATGAGAAATGCATGTATTCAAGAGACAAGATATTCAGTCTTCTATTTGTAATACAGAAACTTATAACTGAATCTCTGCGTTATAACTCACTTGGCTGAATAGCCCACTTTAATTAATCCCCCCTCAAAAATGAACAAGCAATGGCAAAGCCAATAGGTCTCGCCTATGAGAGGTATTGGCCTTTCAGTGTTAAGTAATGTAGTACAGGAGTGCAGCTGCTGTGTAATTTGATTGAACATTAAAAAAATAAAGATAGAGCGCTATGGCACTGCCTGCATCATATCACTTTTTAGGTCGAGCCTGGGAAGCACATGCGCTGCTCTGTGAGGCATGCTGTATTCCATATACAGGCTATCGGGGACTTTGGACATGCCCACCACTTTTGGTTGGTTAGTTGGCCTGCTTTTTAAAGTTCCTTTTCTCCCGTTGGTTAATATTTTGCATCTATCCGCCTTTCGGTGCTTTGTTCCCTCCCAGCGGACATAACCAATTGATTCTTTTGGTTGGCCAGCTCTGGCCCCTTTTGACTCCTCTCCCCACTCCTGTCATTGCTGCTGGCTTGAAACTATTGATGGGGTAAGTGTTCCAACAGCTTGGTCTGTTGATCAAATATTTTTGTGAGCTCTCCCCCCACCTTCCGTTCGAAAATGCAGTGTCCATCCATGTCGTTATCAGGAGGGGAAAATTTGGGCCCTTTTTTACAGGCCACTTTTTTATTTAGTAGTTGCTGCAGTGAAGTTAGACCCATTTCTCTAGTGTAGCCCAAGCATTCCTGACATTTCCGAAAGCATGCCTGGGAGCATGACTGGTCTTCGACCTGCTCATTCTCAGCCCTACAAGTAGACTGCTTCCTACAGGTGAGAGCGGAAAGTGCTCCAGAGCTCACCTGCAGGGCCGGCCTTAGGCATGTGCAAGCTGTGCACCTGCACAGGGCCACCAAACCCCAGGGGCCACCACACCAATATATATACTTAATATAATTATCCTGTGAGGATGGATACATATTTGCGTGGTGGCCCCTGGCAGGGATTTGGCGACCTCCGGCTCTGTTCCACTACCAAACACCTTCCTGAGCTCCCGGGGGCGGGGGGGGAGGGGCTCTGCCCCACCTGGACCCCCTCGTCCGGGGCCCCCTACCTACGCTCCATGCCCAGGGCCACCATGAGCCTAGAGCCGCCCCTGCCACCTGCTTCATACTAAGTTCGCTCCTTGCTTTGCTTCTGCGTCCCTGCTTTTCTGCATGCTCAGCACATTTCTATTTCAGGTCCAAGGCCCTTAACAACCCTTGGGTCTTTTTATTTTTTATCTGCCCCCCCTTTCTCTTTTCTTGAGCTTGTGTAGCTTATGCTGCAGCGCGCCAACGTAATGTGCTTCATGTCGTTTTGCAACACTTGACCTGCCTAACCTTTGTGTGTCTTGTTTGGAGCAGAAGTAACTGTGCATGTTTATGCTAGGCTTGTTAGCATTGGTGCAATCTCCCCAGGAAAGGCTGGGGTAGACCGACCCCACAGCTGATGTTTGCTTCTTAGATGTGGGGGGCATGGGTAGAGTTCAAATAGTCGTGAGGTACCATCCACCTGTTTGGAAGTCAGCCACTGGCAGCAAGGTAAGTGCCCAAAACTAAAGCAAATATTAGAATTGTTAGGATGCAGGATTTTGCTTCAGCCAGAGTGGTTCCTGTTGAGGTTTCCTGGTGTAGCAAGGGCCCTATGCACACAAAGAATGGTGGAGTGCACTCATCAGTTCTGTTCCAATGTTCATCATGCTCAATGGAGTAGCTGGGGTGCTATCTTGGTCCGGGCTCCTTTCGTTCATGCAGTGTATATATGTCACACAAAGTCGCCCCATCAGGTCCCTCCACAAGATGCACAGCTAATTATATATGCAAAATATCAGTCATTTTATTGTATTCTTATTCTACTAGTATTCCATATGTAATCCAATCATTTTTAAAGTTTCCTCTTTCCATTTGAATACATCAATTTTATCTATATTTTCACAGTGCCTCGTGAGGCTTTCTCTAAGCAGCACTAGAAGGCACCCAATTCCTCATGACTCATCCTTATTGCTTGAAACCCAATGCATTTCGGGATGACTCCCTTCCTCAGGGGTAACTGTGCCTCACGAAGAAACCCATCCAACCTATTGATCTTTTAAATGCCATAACTGGCTAGTACAGTTTCCATTTCAATGCCATCTGTGGATCATTATCGGTCATGTAGCTGTAGCTAGATGACCGATACATAGATGGCATTGAAATAGAATCTGTAATAGCTTGTTATGGCATTTAAAAGATCAAAAGCTCGGATGGGTTTCTTTGAGAAATTAGTCATTTCCAACTTTTATTCTCAACATTGACTAATTCGATCTAGTTTAAACTGGCAAGCTCAGCACAAAATTTAAGAAATGCCATTCTTTGCATCTTCTATTTTTGACCAGCATGCATACCAAGAATTTACACGAAAGCATGCGGAAAGTGAATATGTAAAATCTGTCAGCTTAAAAAAGGATTATCCTAAAGCTCAACTCAAAAGACCACAGGGCAAAGGAACGGATATGGCCATATGGAAAAAGCAATAAGATTTAGTGTTATGAACAAAAGCAGAAGTAGTATTATCAACAAGAAATGTGTTCAAATGGTAAAGTATCGCAGAAGCCCTATGACTGTAGGGAAGTCTCTGGCAGTAAAGAAAGACCATTCTCCAGTATTTGGGTGTCTTTCATAGATTCACATGCCTGAATCATTCCCCGTCGTCGGAGTGGGAGTCCCTCAGTACATAAAAAAGCAATAATATGCTATAATAACATGGAAAAAACTTGGTAATAACCAACCCGGAAGTAAAGTAGCCCAAGCTACAGGAGAAAAAACTTCCACACCCATGACTATTCTAGTCATTTTGTATAGCCCAAACTGCAGCCAATCAGGCGACCGCGCCCACCAGAAGGTTCTCCCCAGAGGCTCAGGCTCTCAGATTTTCTACCGCACGTTGTGTGAAGGGAATCTCCCTGAGCTCTGCTCAGTACTTCTCTATTTTCCTTCAGGAATCTTGTTTTTGAAGATGTCTTCATCTAAGAAATCTTTATTCAGGCCTTGTGACTCTTGAGGTAAGCTCCGGCTTTTTAATGAAGATCCCCACAAGAAGTGAATCTACTGCCTATACCCTGACCATCAGGTGAAGGACTGCAAGAAATGTAGGACTTTCCCTCAGAAGACCCTCCGGGACAGAGAGGGCCGCCTGCTTTTGTGGCTACAAAAGCTCAAGGATCTAGATGATCCTGTTTCTGAGGTAGGCAGTATTGCCTCTGGGTCTACTACAGCTTCTAGGAAGAGAGCTGCTGAAGAGGTGTTTTCTTCTCCTGGGGCCAAGATTGTAAAGAGGCATCAATCTTCTAAGGGGTCTGAGAAGCCTTCCACTTCTATGGCTTCTCCCCCCACTAAGGGCAAACTTGGGCCTTCCACATCCCAGAGAAGAACAACCAAAACAGTACCTCAAAAGACTACTTCTGAGAAGACTTTACCTCAGAAACAGACCCTGTCGTCGACGATGCCGTCGTCGACGAACATCTCCGTCGAAGAAAATCTCAGTCAACGCAATATCTACATCTGCTGTAACTTTCACTTCACCTAAACCTGAGATGTTAATGTCGACAGCGTCTTCACCGTCGACTATGGTCTGTCTCTGTCAGGACTATCTCGTCGACGAAAGACTCTTCATCTGCCATCGTCAGTGCCCCGTCGGCGGCCAAGCTAAAGAAGATTCCGTCGACTATTGCCCCATCGCCGTCGACTAGCTCATCGACGTCTCCTGCACAGTCGTCGACGAAGACACTGTCGTCGACGAAGACATTGTCGTCGACGAAACCTTCCTCGCCGGCGAAGACAAGTCAAGAGTGTGGAGCCAAGCCCCCGTCGACGAGCCCGTCGATGGGGCCTCCGTCGACGCCGCAACATGTACCACCATGCAAGTTTGGTCACCGTCTACGGTTTTTACGTCTACACCGAAGCCATCCTTGCTTCAGAGACGTGGTTCTGGCCTAGAGTCTTTATCTCCTCTACGCCTGTCGCCTCAAACTATACCCCTACAGGTCCCTGACAAGTTACTGAACTCTAAAGATAGTGTGGAGGATTCTGACATGGATGAAAGGTTTGGGACGGCTACAAGTCCTTCAGAATTAAACATCAAATACCAAGGACGATCAAGATGATCAACATTCACCTGAACATGTGACATCACCTGTTACTAATGTCCCCTCAGCTCAGATACCAGTAGCATTGCTAACAAATCTACAGCACATGCTAAATGATTATTACAGGCGTTTTCCACCGTCTCAGCGGACTCTGTGCCTCCTACACCTGTGGTGCAAACGCCCATATCTGATTTAAGACCTCCAAAGTCTCCTCCACCTGTAGCGTCCCATCAGCATGAAGATCAACATTTTTCTGACGAAGAAGACTGATCCATGATGTCGGAGTGGGACGATTATCAGGTCCAAACACCTTCTCCTTCACCTCCGGTAACCGCTGATTCACCTCCAGTAGATGTGGGAGGATTCCATCTTCTAATGGAAAGAGCTACAATGCACTTCCATATTGACATGGAGACTACACAGCAGGAATGCTTCCTCTATGATTTCAAGGTCCAGCCAAGGAGGCAAATTAAGTCCATAACTATTATAGATTTCATATGGAAAGAGGGAGTTAAAGTTATGTCTACTCCTGCATCTATCCCTCCAGTTCTGCAGAGGATAGATGAGAAATATAAGGCTCCTCAAAAGTCCCCAGCTTGCCTTACAGGACATCCGAAATTGGATTCGGTGATCATACAGGCTGCACAGAATCGATCTAGAAATCCTTCTCCAATCGCAGCTCCACCGGATAGAGACGGCAGGCGTCTGGATACTATTAGAAAGCGTGTGCCAACAATGCCAGCAACTACTGTCCGGGCTTCCAACTCATTATCAATCCTGGGCAGATATGACCGGCAAAGGTGGTCTGACATCTCGCCATATATCAACATGCTTCCAGAGCCTTCCCAAGTCAGAAGCTCTGAAAATACTGCAGGAAGGTGAAAGAATCTCGGCTGAGATGATTGACTCTGCAGTTGATGTAGCTTCAACTGGATTCAGGCAGTTAGCAGGAGCTGCTGTCTTGCGCAGGCAAGGCTGGCTAAGAGCGACTTCGTTCCGCCAGGAGGTTCAAGCTAAGGTGTTAGACATGCCTTATGACGGGGAGCTTTTGTTTGGCCCGCAAGTAGAGGAAGCCTTTCAGACAATCAAAAAAGACACGGAGACAGCTAGATCCCTGGGCACCTTACAATTTCGAAAGCCGCCCTTTCGAGGTGCGAGAGGACGTGGATCGTCATCTACTAGAGGAGTTATAGTCAGCAGTCCTCCTACAGGCAAGGGAATATCCACGTTATCAAACCCAACGTTACCAGTCCTACAGCCAGAACACTAACTATTCCCAAAACAAAAGAAAGCATGCCTACTGCGGAAAGGATAAAAGACAATGAGTGTCATCACCTGCCACTGCCGCAGTCTCACATAAAAAATGGAGGAAAGATCTTAAAATTCTACTCAAAATGATCCTCAATAACATCAGACAGGTGGGTCTTGGACATTGTGGCCAAGGTAGACCAAACAATTTGAAAGAAGGGTCCAAGGGCAAGTTTGACTGACTAGGTACATGCCCGAACCATATATCACAATGCACTAAATAGTACCTAGGAGTCAAACAACAGATGGGTCATTCACCATGGACAACAAACTTGATACCATACAAATAAAACAAGTGGGAACACAGTGCAGACCTTAGTGTGATAATGGCCGAGTTAAGACTCAAGGGCATAGGGAAAAATTCCCATCAGAAGCCACACTGTACTGCCCTCTTTCGCATCATTTGGGTTCTCCTTGCCCAGGAGACAAAATAAAACGGCCGGTCAGTTGTTACCGTGACCGTTTGTAAATGAAAGAAAAGAAGTGTTGGAGGGAAGTGTGATTGGAATTACCAGTGTTTATATGGCAACTGAAAAAAGCAGTGTAAAGTGACCATGCCCTCGAATTCGAAAAGTTTCCTCCAAACGTCCCACCAAGGGGCCCACCTCCAGCTCATCTCAAACAGTTGTTTTCCCAGATGAATTTGATGTTAAAAAAAGGAGCAATCAAAAAAGGTTCCTCAGGTTCAGAGAGGAACAGGATTCTACTCCAGATTTTTTCTAATAAAGAAAAAGTCTGGGGAATGGTGTCCAATTCTGGATCTCCGTGCCCTAAACAAGTATTTGAAAAAG
This sequence comes from Lissotriton vulgaris, assembly GCF_964263255.1. Taxonomy (NCBI): domain Eukaryota; kingdom Metazoa; phylum Chordata; class Amphibia; order Caudata; family Salamandridae; genus Lissotriton; species Lissotriton vulgaris. The sequence continues at coordinate 592,542,884 of NC_141695.1, forward strand.
CTAACGTTCCGGATGCTTTCACTCCAAGAAATACTGCATCTTCTTTCGGAGGGAGAATATATGGCTACCTTGGACCTCCAAGATGCGTATTTCCACATCCCCATTTTACCTCGTCACAGAAATTTCCTGCGATTCAGAGTGGCTGGCAGGGAAACAAACCGAGGCCTTTGTCATATCTATTTATTTATTTGTTTATTTGTGGTATTTGTAGAGCGCAGCATTCATCCCAGGGGATATCAAGGCGCTGAATAAGAAAGGGCTGCTGAGGTTTGAGCAGGGGGGGTTATTATTTGGGGAAGAGATGTGTTTTGAGTTTTTGCCGGAATGAAAGAAGGTTCACAGTGTGTCTCAGATCCATCGGTAGTTCATATCCATGACCTCAGAGCCCTCAACTTCTTCCTCAAAAGGAAGTTCAAGATGCTCACTCTAGCTCAGGTCCCTTCTTCTCTGGCCCCGGGAAACTGGATGGTAGCGCTGGGCTTACAGAATGCCTATTTACATATCCCTGTCTTGCCTGTCCATCGTTGCTACCTGCGGTTTGCGTTGAACCACAAGCACTTTCAGTTTGCCGGGTTCCCTTTCGGCCTCACCCGTACCCCTTGGGTGGTCACAAAGGTGATGCTAGTGGTCGCATCCCATCTGCAGAGATCAGGGCTTCCATTCTTCCCCTTTCTCAATGACTGGTTGTTGAAGGTGGGCTCTTCCCAAGCAGTCGTCTCCCACACCCAGACTACGGCAAACCTCCTGCATTTTCTGTGGTTCACTATCTGCGTACCCAAGTCCCACCCGATTCCCCCTCAGACGGTCCCTTTCATTAGAGCAGTTCGGGACACTGTGCAGTTTCTGGCTTATCCTCCCGAACAGCTATGATACCGATGTTTGTTTCAGCCTCTATCCTGTATTTACGTGAGAATGATTGAGGCTGTTGGGCATCATGACCTCCTGCATCCTGCTGGTGGACCATGCCAGGTGGCGCATGCCTGCTCTGCAGTGGGGCCGGAATTTCCAATAGGCACAGCATCTGGAATATCTCACTGGCCTAGTTCAGATACCAGAGGGGACTGCAAAAGACCTGCACTGGTGGCTGACAAACCGCAATTGGGTCAAAGGCAGAGCCTCTCCCTTCCCCACCCAGATCGCATAGTAGTGGCAGAAGTGTCTCTTCTTGAATGGGGTTGCCATCTGGGGGAGTTTGAGATCAGAGGACTCTAGTCTGGCAGAAGCCATGCTCCATATTGGAGCTTCGGGCAATCAGATTGGCACTGAAAGCCTTTTTACCGTCCATCAAGGGAAGGCTGGTTCAGGTGTTCACGGACAACACTACTGCCATGTAGTACTGCAACAAGCAGTACCACCTGGAGGTTCAACATCTGGCCAGTTTTCTGAGTGCCAGAGCAGACTAACTCAGCAGAAGATGCGTTATGGATCACGAGTGGCGTCTCCATCCGGAGGTGGTACAAGGTCCCTTTCAGGGGTGGGGAGAGCCTTGGTTAGATCTGTTCTCCTCAGAAGATAACATTCAATGTCAGCAGTTTTGCATGTTGGAGGTTCCAAGGCGGCTCTCGCTCAGTGACGCTTTTCATCTCAAGTGGAGCTCAGGCCTCCTGTATACCTTTCCGCCCATCCCACTCCTGCCCAGCGTGCTCTAGAAGATCAGGAGCGACCGGGCGCAAGTTGTTCTTTTGGCTCCGGATGTGGCATGGAGAGTTTGGTTTTCCGCGCTTCTGACTATGAATATGGATCCTCCAATCAGACTGCTGCTTTGGGAAGATCTTCTGTTGCAGCAGCAGTGAAGGGTCCTCCAACCAAACCAGTCCACTCTCTGCCTCCTTGCTTGGCGATTGAGTAACGACAGCTGACAGATTTTGACATTCCTCCTGAATTCTGCGAAGTTATTCTGGCAGCCAGGCATCTCCACGAAATCTGTATACGCCTGCTGGTGGGAGCAGATTTTGATAACATTGTACCAAACGGTCTATTGACCCCTTATCTGCATCTCTGTCAGATATTCTCCTGTTTATCCTTTCCTTGGCTGAGCAGGGCTCTAACTTGGCCCTCTGAAGAGCTACCTTTCGGCCCTCTCTGCATTTCTTCGGCTTCCTGATCAGCCTTCACTTTTTAAGTTCCTCTGTTGCAGAGGTTTTTGAAAGGGGTTAACCCACTTGTTTCCCCCTTCTCCTTTTCTTATGCCACAGTGGGGTCTTAATTTGGTCCCAACTTTCTTGATTTGCGTACCATTTGAGCTCTGCACAACAATTGCTCATGATCAAAACAACCTTTTTAGTGGCGATTACCTCTGTCAGATGGGTTGAGTGAACTGCAGGCATTGTCATCACAGCCTGAGGACTAGGGCCCCCCTTTTGCTCAAGGTTTTAACTCCCTTCCATCTGGGACAGTCTGTTACTCTGCCCCCTTTCTATGCACCTCCGCACCATTCCAAAGACGAGGAGCATCTCCATTGTCAGGACCCAAAAAGTGTTATTGTTCCACCGTGATTGCACTAAAGAGTTCCGGGTTGATGACCAACTCCTATTAGGGTCAGTGGGAGTAAAGAAGGGGCATGCTGGTCAGAAGAGGACCTTCTCCCATTGGGTTATCCTCTGTATTAAGATTTATTATGCCTTGTCAAAGAAGCAGCCTTCTGAAGTCCTTTGGGCCCATTCCACCAGTGTGAAGGCAGCCACCACAGCCCTCCAGGATGGGGTCCCAATTGCTGATAACTGGCAAGCTGCCATGTAGGCATCTCAGCACACGTTTGCCAGACACTAGTGCCTGTATTTTGAGGTTTGCCGAGAGAACCTACTTGGCTGCACTGTTCTGCATGATTTTCTGGTCTAAAATTTACGTAGTCCCAACTCCGGGGGAGGTATTTCTTGGGTATCCGTTCAAAGGTAAGAAATCTGCGGCTTGATGTCTGAGATGAACAAGTTACTGACCTTCGGTAACTCCTTATCTGGTAGAGACATGATCTAGCCGTAGATTCCTTCACGACTCACCCATGTTCACTGCACTGCGGAATTATTAGTGTCAGAGCTGTTTCCCTTCAGGGCCCTAGCTGTCTTTTTTTTAAAAAAAAACATGGTCAGTCACTTCATGGCCCCATGCTTCTAGGTTGGAAAGTCGGAAAAAGCACTGACGTCAGTGCACGGAAGTGGCAGTTATATTGATGACGCAGACGTCACAACTACATCACGCGGAGTCGACCGACGCCACTTACCGGTGAGCAGGGGTACTGCTTAGAAAAATCTTCCAGATCCAGCCAGACACCTGGAAATTCAAAAGTAAGGAATCTGCAGCTAGATCATGTCTCTACCAGATGAGCCTTTACCAAAGGTAAGTAACTTGTGTGACAGTAATCAACACGGTTGCCAAAAAGTTTTCTACATTTTTATGGCTTTTTAATGAGTCTTGCTGAGGGCTGCTATAGAGTCTGGTGTGGGGTTTTGGTTTCTTTTTCTCCTGTGGTGCAATACTAGTGTCTGTCAGTACGGGGGAAAACCCCATAAAATGGAGCTACAGACTAAGAGGTCCCTTGGACCTAGCAGAATCACTTTTAAGCCCTCGCCACCCTTAGACATGCCGCTTGGAGGATCAGATAAACATGATGCAATACTGGAGGTACTGGAAGCCATCAGTTTGTCTAAAAAATTACTTAAAGGTAAGATGGAAATTCTAGCTGTGGAAATGGGATAGGTCAGAGATGAGCAGGACAAGAGGTCATAGGATATAAGCAGTGCCTCCATCACCCATTACACATGATTAAGACGCAACTAGCTGAAACATTGCAACAGCTACAGAGCCTGGGAGCAAAAGGATCAGGAGGGTTGTGCCTACCCGAATAATAATCTGGTAATGGTTCTGCCCAAGAAGATGGAGGGCACCTGCATGGTGTCCTATCTAGAGGATTTGCTGCAGGAGGTGGCGTCCCGAAAAGGAGTTTATCTTACAGGGGATCCTCCTCAATAGTCTTAAGCATTGAATAGTCCCGCCCACAAGCAGGGACCCCGGAGCACATATTTTATATAGATGTGTGTGTGTGTGTGTGTGTGTGTGTATATATATATATATGTGTATGTATGTATGTATGTATGTATATATATATATATATATATATATATATATATATATATATATATATATATATACGCAAATTATATTGAGTTTTAATTAAAAAAAATATCTTCCAATTATCAAACATTTCAGTAAAACAGAAAGACTATAGAATGTAATCACAGCCTTTATTTGAAAAGAAACTGCAAAGGAATGAGAGGTGGTGTTAGCCAATAGGCTGCATTTAAAGCATAACCGGTAAAACTGGAACAGTGCCTTTAAGACCTCACAGGACCCCTTGTATCTCATCATGCCCGACAGGTGAGTTCTTTTTTCCAACTCCTTCAGTTAGTTTCCTAGAGCACTGAGCTCTGAAGTTTGTTGCTATTTTGTCAAGAAATTCTCTTTAAAAACACATGTTGTTGCTATCATTCGACGGTTTTAAATACCTGGAGTACGTAAGAGTATTTTTTCTGACTGAAAAATAATATTTTATTCTGTCACATCATGCCTTCATTATTTGTGAAGTGGTCTACTTGTGGTAAAAAGACGGCACAGACTGATCCACGTTCAGTCTGTATTATTTGCCTCCCTGCTTCTCATCGTCCAGAGACATGCTACTATTGTCAGACGTTTTCCAAAAGAATACTGAAGGACAGAGAGAAGATAAGGCTGCATGCCCAAGAGAGGAAAGAGAATCTTAAAGAGGTCTTGGGGAGCAATCCTTCTTCAAAGAGCCCTCCTCTCATGAGAAGTCAGCACACAGAGGAAGATCTCATAAGGCACAAGAAAAACGCCATCCCCCATCGACGTTGACAGGCAGGGGGTCTAGATTGAGGGAAACTCCGGTGTGTTCGCCATCAGCGCCATGGAGACACAACACTCTACTCTTAAGACTCCATTGTCGGCTCATTGTGGATTGTTAACAAGGTTGCTGTCAGGACATTCACCGCCAGCTCAGTCAACAAGGCATCCACGTCAAAGCTACACTGCCCGTAAATGTCAAAGCAGGCACTGACGTCAAAAGACATGCTATCAAAGGATATATGTTGGTTATCAACGCCAAGACACCGTTCGGCAAGGGATACCACTAAACCGGCATGACTTTTGTCAAGGTCAAACCAGTCTATGTTGAAAAGGCCAGAGAGGTCCGGTCAATGTCGAGGACCCCATCTAAGAGACTGTTGAAGTCCAGAAACAGTTCCCACTCATCGCAGTGTAGTTATTGCAAATTAAATCGGTGAAGCCAGGGTCTCCGGCACCGGGTATAGCTTCTGTTGGAAAGTGTGTGTAAATTGTGTGTTCCTCCTCAAAGTCCCGGCTTTTTGTAGAGTTACTGTCCATCCAGAGACTCTCTTCACCAAAACAAATTCCACCTACAACATTCTTTTTGGATGCGCCATCCACACTTCCAAAGAGACGCGGGCTTTCCTCACCAGTCTCCACGAAGAGCCAGTATCCCTGCAGAGGTGTAAATCAAGGTCCAGGACCCCGCAGAGACCTAAATAGAGGTCTGTCACCAACAACCAGGCCTTCCTCCCAATCGTCACATTCTCATCAGTCCAGATCACGCCGTAGAAGGCGCAGAGCATGCTCCTGGTCCACCACGTCTCGTTACTTTGTGAGGGATTATTCTCCCAACTCTGACAAACCTTCTGTAAGGGTCTCACCAGTGAATGACTTGATAATATTTAATGATGTATTAATTAGAGGCACATCAAAATTGAACATTGACATTCAAACACATACTGCATTGTCCTCAGTCATCTTGTAGACTCTCAGTGGCGTAGCTAGACCTATGGTGGACCCTGCATTTGCCGCCTGTGGCCTTGTTTAAGAGCGAGTGTGTTGGGAGCTGTCGATTTCCTTGGCGGCCGCCCCGAAACATCCGCATGTAACCTTTTATGCAACTCTCCCTGACTCTGGCTCCTGTGCAAGCTTTGCCATTACGTAGCCTTAAAAAATATATGGCTCTGGGCCAGAACCGGCTAGTCTTAATGACTGATCCACCACCAGAGTCAGTCATCATAACGGCTGCTCATGAAATTCATTCTGTTGCTACCTTGTCATCAGTGCCCCAAGCAAAGACAGCAAGCAGATGGACTCTATAGGCAAAAAGATGTGTGGCAAGTCCGCCTCTTTCTTGAAGGTGGTCAGCGCCTCTACCTTGCTAGAGAGGTATGACCGGGCACTCTGGGAATCTTTCCAGATTCGCTTAAAAGCTGCCAAAGGAAGACCGGCAGTACTTTCATGAAATACTCCACGAGGGCTGCCTAGTCTTCACCCAGGTAATTAGTGCAGCCGCTGATGCATCAGACTTGGCGGCACTTTAGGTATTCCCACTGCAGGTACTCCCACTGCATCGGTGCCAGAAGTTGCTCCTGGCCTTGTTTCACAGTCCTTGCCGAACACAGATTCTCAACCCTCTGTTTACTGGGAACTCGCTGTTTAGATCACATGCGGACTATGAAATGGCCAAGATGAAAACTGAGCTGGATACGCTAACGGCTGTGGTCCTCGTAAAATGGACCGAATTCAGGCGGAGATTCAGGCCTTATAATATGCATCCCGATCAGCTGAGGGTTCAAATCCCTCACTGGGTTCCACAACAAAAGGCCCGATCACATTATCATCCCAGTAGACCAGCTCGGGTAAGAAGAGCTAATTGTCAACCTGCATCCTCTTTCAAAACACCAACCAAACGAGCCCTCACTTTCCCTGTCTCTGTTAACCGCTCCGATGAAACACCTGGATGAGTGACGCTCTATCACAAAAGACAAGTGAGTCTTGAATATTCAAAATCATTCCTCAGTTCGATTCAAGTCTTCTCCAGTTGTCCCACCTACCAAAACATCGTCATCACAGAGTTCTCCTAAAAAGCAGTCACCTGCCTGCTCTGAAAGGAGGCCATAGTAAATGTCTCAGTTTCCCATAGCGTACAGGGAATTTACTTTTGCTACTTCCTGGTGAGGAAAAAAGTCCCAAACCAAGAATTCCAGACCCATTCTGGACTTGAGATTACTGAACAGGTTCATACGCAAAGAAAAATTCAGGATGCTAGCCCTCCACCAGATCTACCCCTAACTCTATAAGGGGGATTTGATGTTTTTCATTGATCTACAGGATGCCTACTTCCACATTCCAATCACCACAACATTTTGACCGTTTCTATGCTTCAAAGTAGCCTCCAACACTACCAGTGCAAAGTACTACAGTTTGACCTGAAATCAGCACCATGCACGTTCTCAAATGCATGGCCGTAGTTGCAGCATCCTTAAGAAGGATGGGAATGATAGTCTACCCCTACTTAGATGACTGGCTCGTAAAAAACTCCTACCCATCACAAACGGAAAGCCATTATCCGATCTGCCTTGAGACCCTGCAAAATCTAGGTCTCCAGATCAATTTTAAAAAATCTATACAAACACCAACCCAAAAGCTACACTGCCTTGGGGCAACTTTAGACACAAGAGTGTATCTTTCAGAGGAGAGATTATCCTCAATCAGTCTGAAGTGTTTCAATCGCCTGCACTCCCCACATCCATCTGTCAGATAGGTTGCATCTCTCCTAGGATCGATGGCCTCTTGTATTTTCATCGTCCACCATGCCCCATGAGACTGCTACAGCAAACTTTGGGAAATCTGTGGACTCAGCAGCTTGTCGTCCCAGCGGTCTGAGAACTGACTCTCTCGCAAGGTGTGTTGCAATTGATACGGTGGTCTGAACGTCTAAATCTACTGATAGGAGTCTCCTTCCACAGTACCCTTCCACACAGATGCTCATCTTGGATGCCTCCCTCTAGGGATGGGGAGCTCACATGGGTCCCCTGCAAACTTGAAGACTGAGCTCATACAAGGAACAGCAGTATCACATCAACATGCTGGAGCTGAGGGCGGTCCTTGGGTCTTTTTATCCATCCATAGCAACAAGCTTTCTCCTGGTCCAAACTGACAGTTCGACCACAATGCATTCATTAAGCAAATATTAGTGCACTCTGTCTCGCCCCCTATTTGTGCAAGTGCAGGCCATATTGAACTGGCTAATAGCCAGGAGCTTAACAATCTCAGCCGTTCACCTGCCAGGACTCCAAAACACTCAAGCGGATGCTCAGTCATGTAAGAAAGCTTTTGCAAATGAGGGACATCCACAAATCAACTTGTTTGTAGGTGAAAACAACCAAAAATGCCTAGACTTCCAGGCTATCCCGACCCAGATCGAATGCCTTTTGAAAGACTGGTCAGGGAAATTTCTTTACGCGTATCCCCCAACTCCGCTGATTCCTACAGTATTCAACAAACTGTACTGGTCCAGGACCAGAATGATCCTCATAGCTCTGGAATGGCCTCGCCAGTTGTGCTTCCCGGACCGGCTAGATCTATCAGAAAGACCACAAAAGAGGTTGCTATTCAGACAGGATCTACTGTACAAGATCAGAGGGCAGATTTTCTACTAGAAAATCTTAAGCCATCAAATGGTTTTACTTGTGGTGTGCCCAAAATAATCATCATCCAATTTTGGGTCAAGATTGTGATTTTACCTCATCTCCTCCATTTAGTGAAGTCTGGACAGCAGTTTTTTTCCTGCATACAGTTAGATCTCTCATCAATTAAAGCCTACAGAAAGTCTCCCACACAGATTTCTTTCTTACACATGCCTGTGGTTAAGGATTTCTTAGAAGGGCTAAAGAAGGTATCCCCTCCTGTAAGATCACCTTCTTCCTCTGAGGGAACTTAATAATCTCTCAAAACACATGTGCCCTCTTTTCGATCCCATATATGCCTTTTTACAACACCTCAAAAGGAAAGCAGCTTTTCTAGTGGTGATCACGTCAGCATGCAGTCAGTGTGATATATTCTCTGTGCTAAAGCGCCCTATACAGTGTTTCACATGAGAACGCATCCAAGGTGCTTTGTGTTTGTACATAAACTGAACCATTTCTTTAATGATGTTCTTTTTTAACCCCTCCACCCCAGCGTAGAGGGCTTTCTTTCCTTGGGTATAAAATGAGTACTCAAGTTTTACCTAAAAAAAAAAAAAGATATTGGGTAATCTGACCATCTATTTGTCAACTATGGCCCAATGAGAACAGGCATAACTTCCTCCAAGCAGACTGTCTCTAGGTGGATAGTATCCTAGTGTATAGTGTTTTCCTACCAGTTAACTAACAAACACTTACCGGCCAGGCCTAAGGTCCTTTCTACTTGGGGCAAGGCAGCAAAAGCTGCTCTACTAGATTTTCAAAGTTGAAATCCGTACATTTTTTTACCAAACATAACTGTCAAGACTCAGACAGATACTCAAGTTGGGCAGGCCTCTCAAAGGAACCTTTTTAATTGCAACAGCTGCTGTTGAATTTTCTAGATGCGTCCGCAGGTGTTTGGGATGGTCTAGCTATTCTATTAAATGGTTATGACTTTTGATGAGGATCCCCTACAAGAGAAGGATAAATTGTTAACCTGTAATCCTAGCTCTCTTCCAGGGGAATCCTTATCAAAGTCATAAACAACCCTTCTGCCTCCCCTGATGAATCTTTCATACAGCAGCTTATACCTGTTCTTTTATGTCACCATAAAAAGACCTGACTTAACTGTCACCTGTGGGGCATGATGGGATACAGGTAGTCTAGTGAGGCCTTAAAGGCACGGTGCAGTTTTTCTCCATTATGCTTTTAATGCAGCCTACTGGTTAACGATGCCTCTCATTCCCTTGCAGTTTCCTTTCAAGTAAAGGCTGTGTTTACACTTTATAGTCCACTTTATAGTCTTTTTCGGTTTTACAGAAATGTTTGATCATTGTGAGATGTTTTTAAATGAAACCTTAATGTAATTTGAGCATGTTTAGCCTTTTCTATAGGCGGCGTATATATGTATGTGTGTGTGTGTGTGTGTGTGTGTATATATATATATATATATATATATATATATATATATATATATCGCCAGTCTTTCTCGTCCGTGTAATCCAAAAACAAGAAGGCAGACCCAAAGATAGTGCAAAGGTGGGTTTATTCAGAAAACGCCTGCACCACCGCCAGTACGCGTTTCAGCCTCTTCCGAGGCCTTGATCACATGACGCGTTCCAGAGGTAATTTTTTCAATTATAAAGTGACAGTGCATAACACATGAAAAAATAGACATAGAAGTAACACTATGACCATAATCAGTAAACCCATGTATATACAGCGTATAATGGATAGTGCAAGAGTGCAAAATTTGCATTAAATATTTATAATGTCATAAATATCTAAACAATGTACAAAGCATTCACAATATCAAAATTATTTAAAACATTGAAAAATTCAATTATTAAAAATATTTTTAAAAAACACTATAAATGTGGTACAAGAGCCTGACAACCTGCACAATTCAATAAGTACGAGGTATTGGTAGAGATTGGCAGTATAAGCAATAGAATGTATCTCAATGTAAAATTGCAAAAAATGCATCATATAACAATGAATGCATTGCACTTATTAACTGCTAGACAACATGTATCCTACTAGAACATCTGTCGTTAAACCTCCCCGGTGCTACAATAAAGGCACAGTCCGGCTCCCTGCGGTATTCCCAAAATTTATATACTGTATGTTGGTTGAGACTAATGTGTCTAATGGGTTCAAAAGAAACAGTTTTGCCCAAGTGGGCTAATGATCATGTGTGACTAAAAAAAGTGCAAGTGCATAATCAAAATTGCGCTCTATTATCTGACCTACAGCCGTAAATCAAAAAACGTAGAGTCCTAATGATTTCATTATAATACAGAAGGGGTACGGATGATGCTAGCTAAAAAGATACTGGGTATGCGAACAGTAACATTTAAAGACAGGTTAAGAAATCTTCACTGATATTGAGACCATAAGGCGTTTTGCTATTAAGCTCTAAAATGTATTTAGTTTCCAATTTCCTAAGGAGGTACTCACGATTGCCACCTCTTCTAAGGGGCAAGATAGCATCCACAGCAAAATATTTCAGATGTTGTAAATTGCTATTTTGATGTTCCTGGAAATGTCTTGCTACCGGATACGTGGCATCCGTGTTGGTGATTGCCCGCATGTGCTGGAGTACCCGTTTGTGAACCTGCAGCTTCGTGCTCCCCACGTAGCGCAGGCCACATGGGCACTCCAGCACATATACTGCAAACTCTGTTTTGCATTTCTAAGCTTTGGTGATGGTAACAGGTTTAGGTTTAAATGGAGTGGTGTATGTTTTAGTATTCACTCCCTGTTTACAGGCGTTGCAAATAGCACACTTGTAAAAGCCTGGCCTGCTACTAAGCCAATTCTTGGTCTTTATCACCTCTGGGCTACTCCTGACCAAATCATTACTCATGGAGCGCGCTTTCCTGTAGGAAATGCTTGGTGTGTTTAAGCACCTGCCTAATATTGGATCATTCAATACCAGTGGCCAATTTTCTATTGATAATTCTATGGAGGGATTTGTGTTGCCGATTTAATGTAAACACTAGTCTTGTAGGTTATGCTTTATTGGCCTCAGGAGTTTTGGGCAGTAATGTCACTGAGCGCTGGAGTTTGTTGGCCTTCTCCATTGCTGTCTGAACCACCACTTCCGAGTACCCCCTTGCCATAAATCTTTGCTTTCTTGCCATCTGAGCTTGAGTGCACTCCAGGTCCGTACTACATATCCTTCTGAACCGCAGCATCTCCCCATAGGGGATGCTGTTGATCGGATGACTCTGGTGATGACTAGAGGCATGCAATACGGTATTCCCTGCGGATGGTTTCTGATGAAGGCGGGTCTCTAATTTGCTGTTCCTCACAAAGATTTCTACAGCAAGAAGAACTATGCTGGTTTTGCTCATCTGAGCAACAAACTGCAAGTTAAGATTGTTGTTATTGAGTTCAGATACAAAGACATGTGCATCAATTTCACTACCCTTCCAAACTAAAAACAAATCATCTATGTACCTATACCAGCAAAGTACATGATTGACTATAGTTTCACTATGCTTCGCCATGAGGACCTGCTTCTCCCACATGCCCATATGCAGGCAGGCATAACTTGGGGAAAAGCAGGCCCCCATGGCAACACCCCTCGTTTCTTGGAAGATCTGGTTTAGGAAAATAAAGAAATTATTTTCCAAGCAAGTGGAAATCATGTCAATTAACATGCTATTGTGTGCTGCAAATTCGATGAATCTGGAATTTAAATAAAATGCAATTGCTTTGATGCCATCTGCATTATGAATACTAGTGTTCGAGGCATGTGGGCTGCTGAATTCATATCTGTGCATAGATCGCCTCCTAGTGTTGGGTCCGGATGATTGCACTCTGTTGTCCTGGAAGAGTCTTCGAAGTATCATGAGATAGGTGTCTCCTCCCCTGGACTACAGTGCGCATGGGCATCTTCTCCATTTTCAGATTGTTTTTTTCCGCCATTGGGTTCGTATGTTATTCCTACACTCCAACTTCGGAATCGAAACAAAACTTTTATAAAGGCCAAAAGGCCTTCGACTTCGACGGTATTGTTCTCGTTCGGTACCTCTTGACTCAATAAAGCTTTCCATCTCGAATTGGTCGTCGACGCGGGCCGTTGGGCCTTTTCGACGCCACGTGGGCCTGCTGTCGATGGAAAGGAGCCCGTTCAAAAGATGCCCACAATGCCACTCCAAGTTCCCGCATACTGACAAGCATTCAGTATGCAACAAGTGCCTTTCTCCAAACCATAAGGAAGAAACCTGCCCAGGCTGCGCCCAGTTTCCGTCGAAGAAAACCATACGGAATCGACGGGCCTCTATGCAATAGATGCAGCGACACGCACCGGAACCGGACAACATCTTCGATGATGACCAAGAACTTCCAGAAGCTCAAGATTCGGACCTAGAGATCCTCACCGTCGAGGACTACTCGGACTCCGACGAGATCCCACCGGGGAAAATCGTGAGTACACTGCCCCCGACACCAATTACCCCGTTTACCGAAGGCTTCGGTCGAGGCATCGCCAAAAGCCCTTAGCCAAGATCCAAAGAAACATTCGCCAGCCCCGCCATCCGGCTCGGCTCCGAATCCGAAACCTAAGACTTCAGAGACCCCAGGGCCAAGCACCGCAATCCTAAAGAAGGTTCCAGAGCCTAAAAAGGGCGTTGACCCGAAGAAAACCGTACAGCCTAAAGGCGTCAACCCTAATAAAACCATCGACCCGAAAAAGGCCGTGCAGCCTAAAGGCGCCGACCCAAAGAAAACAGTCGACCCGAAAAAGGCAGTCAAGCCGACGGGTGCTGACCCCAAACAGGCTGTCGAGCCCAAAAAGGACGCCAAGCCGAAGGGAGCCGACACAAAAAAAGACGTCGACCTGAAAAAGCCGGCTGTGCCAAGTCGCCGAACCAAAGGTCGCCGACGGAAAGGGTGCCGTATCGAAGCCTATAACCGGGCCGGAGAAGGCTATCGGCCCGAAGACAAGTGCTCCGAAAACACCAGTCGATCCTAAAAAGACCATCGACTCTGCAAAGGACAGTCAACCAAAAAAGCATGTCGAGCACAAGAAACGTGTCGAACCGAAAGACCCAGCCGACCCAAAAACACTGCCCGACCCGAAAAAAGGGCCAGAGCCGAAGAAAAGCACTAAGGCACCAAAAGTCGTCGAAGCAGAAGGTGTTATCGACCCAAAAATGTTGCAACCAAGAACAGTGGAAGAAGAACTCTTCCATCCTGAACCAGAAGACGACCAGGCTAAAATATACTTTAATCCAGAGACTGGTAAAGTCACTATCCTACACAGGAAGAAGAGGCCACTGGACACTGACTCTCATTATCCTATTCCACTAAAAAAGAAGGAATTTGGGACTTCTCCATCTAGACCCTTCATTCCCTTCTATCCCATTATGCCTAATACTCCTTTTGCTCCTTACTCTCCTTCTCACTATCGGGACAATGAGGGGAATACAGGGGAGGATCCTCAGCCTGATTATGATTATCCACAGGATCCTGAGCCACAAAATAAACCATGGGAGGAGCCAACTGACCCTTATAACACCCATCCCATCACTGATGTCTCCTCTTATCCAACTGATGACACCATTGTCTTCAACCAGTTAATAGACGGGGCAGCGCAGTACCACAATGTAGATATGCATAATGACCCTGTAGAGGAAGACTTCTTATTTGACACCTTCCCTACTTAAGAAAAAAGTGTCAGAACACTTCCTATGCTAAAGGGAGTGTTAACACGCACCTGACATATTTAAAGATACAGCCAGGGCACGGGTAATCAATCCCAGGGTTTAGAAAAAGTATAGAGCAGCCCCTACAGACATCAAAGGGCAGTTACCATTAGACTCACTAGTGGTGGCTAATGCACCCAAGAGGACCAACTCACAGACAACGGGGGAAGCCCCTCCCCCGATAAGGAATCCAAGATACTAGAAGCCTCAGGTAAAAGTGTAGCAGCACAGGCCTCCAATTCATGGAGGATTGCCAATACACAAGCTCTGCTAGCTCGTTACGACCGGGCACACTATGACCAGCTTGAAAGCTTAATGCAACACCTACCTGAGCCTTTTAAAGCCCAAGCTGATGACCTCATACAGGAGGTAAAGTTCATTACAAATGCCTCCATCTAATGTGCGCTTGATGCAGCAGACACCGCAGCCAGGTCTATTAACACTAGTGTTTTACTAAGGCGACATGCATGGCTGCATATTTCAGGCTTTAAGAACGAGGTGCAGTCCACCATTCTTAATCAGCTAGTCAACCAAGACTTCCTTTTTGGCCCTGCTGTCGACACCATTTTAAATAAGATGAAGAAGGACACAGAAACCACAAAGTCAATGGGAGCATTGCAGTTTCAGCAACACAAAAGTTCCTTTCGATGCTCCTCATACAGGGAGGCTACACGAGGCAATACTTCCCAAACGTCATCATCATACAAAGGCAACACACAAAGTTCCGTTACCAAAAACTCCAACAGAGGAGGTTATAGGGGAAACCATAATAAGGGAAGAGGACGTGGAGGCAATAACACCAGAGCCTCCACTGCCACAAAACAGTGACTTCATCACGCTACCTCCAGACCACCTAACACCGGTCGGAGGCAGACTCCAACAATTCCTACCTGTTTGGAAAGCAATTACCACGGATAGGTGGGTGAGACAAATTAGCCAGTATGGTTATTGCCTGGAACTCACTTCTACCCCACCAAACATACCACCCAGACACCGTCCTATGTCCAAAGAACACATCACCCTGCTACAACAAGAGGTGAAATGCATGCTGGAAAAGGGGCCCATAGAGCCAGTCCCTTTCCAACATCAAGGGACAGGAGTATATTCCCTATACTTCCTTATTCCCAAGAAGGACGGTTCACTCAGACCAATATTGGACCTCAGACCCCTAAATCAATACATACTGTCGGAGCACTTCCATATGATCACAGTACGGTAAGTGCTCCCATTACTACAGCAAGAAGGTTTCCTAGCAACATTGGACCTCAAGGACGTGTATTTTCACATACCCATCCAGGTCACAGAAAATATCTCCGGTTCACAATAGAAGGTCAACACTACCAATTCAAGGTATTGCCCTTCGGGGTAACCACAGCTCCAAGAGTGTTTACAAAATGCTTAGCGACAGTAGCGGCACATCTCAGGAGGCAACGCATCCATGTGTTCCCGTATCCGGACGATTGGCTAATACAAGCAAAATCGTACCAACAGTGTGCAGAAGACACGTCCCAAACACTTCAGCTGCTACACAGCCTAGGTTTCTCAATAAACTACCGAAAATCACATCTGCAACCGTCCCACATACAACAATATCTGGGACCCACTATAGATACTTCAGTGGCAAAGACATACCCAAACTCAGCGAGGATAGCCAGCATGCAGATGCTCATACGCAAATTTCTGCCACAACACTCTCTGCCAGCTCGAGTCTTCATGCAGCTCATGGGCATGATGGCCTCCTGCATATTCATTGTCCCCCATGCCAGACTTCAAATGAGTCCATTGCAGGAATGCCTAGCACGACAATGGAACCAGGCTCAAGGACAACTAAAACACCTAGTGTTGGTAGATAGTCGCGCTCACAACTCTCTGCAGTGGTGGAACCCACAAAACCTTTCCAAGGGGCGACTGTTCCAAGAGCCGGTTCCACAACTAGTGCCAACAGCGGTCGCATCACTGACCGGCTGGGGAGCCCACCTCCTTCACTACACAGTACAAGGGCTCTGGACAACGAAACAAAAGAAACTGTATATCAACCAACTAGAGTTGCTAGCGATATTCCTAGCCCTAAAAGCATTCCAGAAATACTTGTACAACAAGACTGTGTTGATCCGGACGGACAACATGACCACAATGTACTATATCCAGAAACCGGGAGGAACACACTCTCCACAGCTGTCCCACTTAGCACAGAGCATATGGAAGTGGGCAATTCCAAAAAACATCTTTCTCGTAGCAGAACACCTTCCAGGGAAAGACAACCAGATAGCAGACCTTCTCAGCTGGCACAGCCAACAACTACACGAATGGGAGATTCACCCCCAATTTCTCCAGCCATTCTTCAAAGAGTGGGGTCACCCAGAAATAGACCTTTTTGCCACAAAAGAAAACTCGAAATGCCAGTACTTTGCCGCCAGGTTCCCACATCCATTGTCACAGGGCAATGCGATATGGATGAACTGGTCAGGCAGATTTGCGTATGCTTTTCCGCCAGCACCGCTAATTCCGCTGGTGGCACGCAAACTGCGGCAACAGTCACTCACGCTAATCCTAGTTGCTCCCACATGGGCGAGACAACCACGGTACACAAAGTTCCTGGAGCTTTCAGTAGTTCCTAATCAAAGGCTGTGCCTCGCACCCCATCTTCTAACTCAGAACCATGGAGAAATCAGACACCCAGATCCCAATCAGATGAACCTAGCGATCTGGCTCCTGAAGTCTTAGAGTTCGGATACCTTAACTTGTATCCTGATTGCATGAACATTATCAAGGAGGCAATAAGGCCAACTATTAGAGCATGCTATGCAGCTAAATGGAAAAGATTTGTTATTTACTGCAACAATAACCAAATCAACCCTTTAGATGCCTCCATACAAAACATTATATGTTACCTGCTGCATCTTCAAAGATGCAACCTAGCATACTCTTCTGTAAGACTACACCTCGCTGCTATAGCAGCATACCTTCAAAGCAGGTAACACCTTTCACTGTTTAGAATACCAGCAATCAAAGCTTTCATGGAGGGTCTTAAAAGGGTGATCCCTCCAAGACATCCTCCTTCCCCAGTCTGGAATCTAAAAATAGTACTTACCAGACTTATGCGACCTCCTTTCGAACCTCTACACTCATGCGAACTGCAATTCTGAACGTGGAAAGTGGCTTTCTTGATTGCCATTACCTCACTCAGGCGAGTTAGCGAATTACAAGCACTAACAATTCAAGAACCTTTCATGCAAGTACATGCTAACAGGGTAGTTCTTAGAACAAACCCTAGGTTTATGCCAAAAGTCGTATCAAATTTCCATATTAATCAATCAATAGAACTGTCAGTGTCCTTTCAAGATCCAGTCATTAGCCGAAAGAGCCCTACACACACTAGATGTAAAGAGACCTCTTCTTTACTATGTGGACAGAACGAAATCATTTAGAAAGACAAAGCAATTATTTGTTGCTTTTTCACCACAACATAAAGGGAATCCAATATCAAAGTCAGGAATAGCCAGATGGATAGTTAAATGCATTCAAATATGCTATCAAAAAGCCAAACGCACTTTAACCGTCCACCCAAGAGCACACTCTACAAGAAAAATGGGGGCATCCATGGCTTTCCTAGGGAATATTCCTCTTGAAGACATTTGTAGGGCAGCCACATGGACTACCATACACACTTTCACAAAACACTACTGTGTAGACGTGCAAGCAAAGCAGCAAGCTGCTGTAGGCCAAGCTGTCCTAAAAACTCTTTTTCAAACTGCTGCAGCTGGCACAGGTAACCAACGCTATAGGAGATACTGCTATACAGTCTATGCATAGATATGATTTCAGCAGCCCACATGCCTCGAACGGAATATGCTACTTACCAGTATGCATCTGTTCTTGGCATGTAGGGCTGCTGACATTCATATTGCCCGCCCTCTTCCCCTGTGCCTGTCGCAGCTGCAGCATTATCTTTTGCATGGTTATCTCTTACTTTACTATCTCCATCTCTGCCACAATGGCGAAAAACAATCTGAGGTTGGAGAAGATGCCCATGCGCACTGTAGTCCAGGGGAGGAGTCACCTATCTCGTGATACTTCGAAGACTCTTCCAGGACAACAAAGTGCAATCATCCGGACCCAACCCTAGGCGGCAATCTATGCACAGATATGAATGTCAGCAGCCCTACATGCCAAGAACAGATGCATACAGGTAAGTAGCATATTCCATATAAAGAGGTAACATCAAGTGCTACCAGGAGGCGCTAGGGGGCGCACGGCGACATGGCTGCCTGAGAAGCAGCTCCGTCGGGCGATCGCCAACTATGGTGGTTTTCGCCGCTCCCGCCCGAACGACCGACCCCTCGATAGCCTAGCAGGATGTATGAAACGGTGGAGCACATATCGGGATGAAAACCAGCCACCGGCGGACAAAGACAACCCTATAATCCGCGAGTAATCGAGGCGAGGGATCCGGGCGCCTGACAAGATGGCCGCCGTTTTGGGACATACATGCAACAGGCGAGCGGAGAAAAATCGCCACACTACTGTCCAGGAGCAGGGACGCATGGCGGAGGTAGGACTCTGAGGGCTATCCTCCCCACTACCTCTACATACAAAATTGTGACGCTGCAAAACCCCTGGCTGCCACATTCAGGCACTGAAGGTACTGCCTGACAAAATGGCGGCGGCAAAATGAAAAACGCGGGCATTATCGAGTACTCCCCGACTCCGGTAGCAGAGGAGAGACACTAGCGGTGGCTGGATGCAGCGGAGTGGAGATCAGCTAACGGAGGAGTGCCCAGAGTTGTGAACGGCGCGGAGCGATAGCGCAGGGGTGGACATATCCGCGCTCCTGCAGGGTGAGTGGTGCTGGCTACCGGCGGTGAGCGCTGTGAGGAACGCGCAGTCTTCAGTGGAAAGTGCTGCCTACTATCTGCGTGGGCTCGCCCATAAATAGGAGACCTGTGGCTGCCACTACCAGACCTCCTCAGCCCATGTGATCAGGTCGCTGCATGTTCTTGCGCCAGGGTGAGTGCCTGCTGTGAATAGCGTGTCCTCCCAGGCGACCACGTGCGAGGCGGCCCCTCTTGGTGGGACGCTCGCAGGCCCCGAACCTGCAAGCCGGCGCGGGATACACGGAGAGTCGACGACTGGCATACGTTGTACCTGCGGAAGCGTCGCACCAGCATGGATGGCTGCCTACCCTAAACACTGAGTGTGGGGTGAGTGTGCTGACCAGAAAACAACGACACACCGCCTGTGGGAGCAGGGGGGCCTGTGGTATACTCTGCGCTGCGGGCTACCGCGCTGGGGCAATCTCTCGGCACGGCTGAGAGGCCAGAAGTACGCCACGTGGAGGAGGTTTGCTAGGCGGCGATCGCCCCAAGGGTGGGGTTCAACACGGCGTCGGCGACCAGACAGACGAGGGCTTCGGGGTCCACGTACAGGAAGGCAACCTCCTCACCCGCAAGCATGGGCAAACCAGACAAACACCAACAGAAGCTGCCTTTTGAAACGAAGAAAACGCAGAAAGCCACTGACGGGGTGCCGGAGGAGGAGGCAGGTCAGGCGCCCAACAACAACATCGAAAAGATCCTGCTAGCGATACAATCAAACCTACAGGGTATTAATGGCAAGTTGGATAACTTAACTTGTAGAATGGACACCATGGCAGCGCGACAGGAAAAGCATGGAGAGAGGCTGGACGAGGCCGAAACACGGATATCCGCAGTCGAAGATGAGGCGCGGGCCTCCACCTCAAAGTGCGCAGATATGGAAAGACTACTGGAGGTTATCAAGGCGAAGGAGGAGGATTTAGAAGCGCGCTCGAGGCGCAACAACGTACGGATCACGGGCCTGCCGGAGTCCACCAACACAGGCCGCATGGAAACCTACGTGGAAACACTGTGCAAGGATCTGTTCGGAGCTGAGGCCCTATCGCCCCTCTTTATCGTGGAGCGTGCTCATAGATCGCTGGCCCCGAAACCACCGCCCGGTGCCACGCCGAGACCGATTGTTGCGCGTATCCTCAATTATCGGGACAGGGACACGATCCTACGGCTAGCGAGAGAGAAAGGGAAGATCCAGCATCAAGGGAACTCCTTGGAATTCTATCCGGACCACACAGTTGCGGTCCAGCAGGCCCGGAAAGAATATACTGCAGTGAAGACCAAATTGCGTGAGTTGAACATTGTCTACTCCATGATGTATCCAGCTCGCCTCAGAGTGGTGTGGAAGGAGAAAGCGACAATACTACCGACTCCGAAAGCAGCACAAGAATTTGTCAAAAGGGTTCAACGAGAGATCAGGGACAATGCGCAAAATGAACAACGACAAGACTCGGACTAACAATGAAGGGTTGTTTCATGGCATGCCACTGGTGAGTGTACAATTCAGTTACTAAATCATGCGTTTTAGCATGACCTTTAATTTCCGCGCTTGCCTAGACTGCTAAGCACTTGTTTTCCAGTTTGCCCGGTGGTGGGATTGACTCAACTTACGCAGAGTGACTGGGTGGAGAGGTCCAGTTGGGGCTAAGGGGCCTCTGTTCGGAGATACGGCTCACTACTAACTTTGCACTGGGAATGCATTACAACTCATGCACATCACAGGGGGCGGTGTTGGCATAAGCAATGGAATGACGCTGTCATCCGGAGGCGATTACTCAATGCAGGCAAATGCGCGAATGGCGAGAAGCTGCCCCTTTGTCTACTGTGCTCTGCTCGATATGATGGAACTATGGAAGGCATCCGTCACTGACTGTGGGAGAGCCCAAATGCACTCTGTGCGGCGAGCAGTAAGGGTGTGAAGGGAGGAATAATGTGCCTTGATG
This sequence comes from Lissotriton vulgaris, assembly GCF_964263255.1. Lineage (NCBI taxonomy): Eukaryota > Metazoa > Chordata > Amphibia > Caudata > Salamandridae > Lissotriton > Lissotriton vulgaris. Next base: position 592,563,922 of record NC_141695.1, read on the forward strand.
ACGAACTGTCGAAATTGCAATGGTTACACACTATGCCGGACATGTCGCTCAGCCGGTGGCTTGGTTGTTGATTGTTCGGGGGGTTGGGGGGGGCGGGGGGGGGTTGGCGGGTATACACCTGAACTGCGCTTCATACAGCTTCTTTAGCATCGCCCACACCTGTACACCAGGTGGTGAGTTGTGCCCCTGGCGGACCTCTACAAGGGTATTACCCAATAAGAGTTTGGTTCTGGCACTATGTTACTGTTTATGGGAGTTCTGAATTGGTGCACTGAACGGGAATGGCTTCGGCAGGTTGGGGTTGCTGGAGTGGGTGGGTTCTGGGGGGGCGGGATGTATGTTTGTACTGTTAGGCCGACAGAATGTGTAATGTCTTTTTGTACTGGTTCCGAGTTGGTCCCCGCTACTACTGGCTCGATTGGAGCACCTAATAGGGAGATGCTCATGATCCTTATGCAATTGATTTGTATTGAACGCTCATGCATATTGTCATTGGAAATTGATGGGGACTAGGGAGGTGGGTAGACGCAGTTTAAACATACTAACCTGGAACATTAGAGGTTTCTCACAGCCGCGTAAAATACGACAGATTTTTGCAAGCCTGACGAGGTGGAATGTGGATATAGCATTCCTACAGGAATCTCACCTGGCCCCAAACTCACAAGCACACCTGGGGGCACGATGGGCGGAGGAGGTTTTCAGGGCCTCGTACTCTTCTTACTCTAGAGGGGTGATCATTCTGGTGAAACGAGGGGTGGGCTTTGTGAGTCACACAGTCACACAGGACCCTGGAGGCAGGTTTTTAATGGTTTCAGGTACATTGAGAGGGCAGAAAGTTACATTGCTGAATGTATACGGTCCTAACACAGATGCCCCGGATTTCTTCAGGGAGATATGGGGACACCTGCAGGAACGCAAGAGCGCACATATATTGTGTGGTGGGGATTGGAACGTGACACTCCGTGACGGTTTAGACCGTTCTGCTAATTCGGTGGAACAGCACAAGCACTCACGCACAATGGTGGGACACATGATGAAGGATCTGGGTATGGAGGATCTATGGAGGTTGAGATACACTGACGCATCTGGGGCCACGCACGTTAATGCTTCCCACAACAGCTGGTCCAGGTTGGATTACTGGCTAGGCTCCTCTGAACTGGCACTATGGGTGAGACACTTACAAGTGCTTCCTCGCACGCTGTCTGATCACAATCCTGTCCTACTACAGCTGGACGTTCCACGATACACACCCCCCCCCCTTCCAATGGCGCTTTAACGCGCGTGCTCTAACTGATGCCATTTATGCAGACACGATTCAGAGGGCAATTAGAGATTACTTTGACCTTAATGCCCCATCGACGGATGATCCTGGCATCCTCTGGGAAGCATTCAAGGCCACGATAAGAGGGGTCTGTATAAGCACCACAGTAGGGGTTCTGAAGGATATTAGAACACAGTTACGCAGATGCGAACAGCAAATGAGAGACCTGGAATCCCTATATGAGTCCACTCAGGATATCACGCACCTGGCCCAGCTTCGCGAAATACACACAGAACACGAGGCCTTTCTAGACTCTGAAATGAAATATTTAAATCGCACGCATGTGGCTAGAGCTTTTGGGGAAGGAGGTCGGCCGGGAGCTGTATTGGCTAGGAAGATCTGCACTGGTCGAGGTCAGACTACGATACTTAGGGTAAAGAACGGGGAGGGCGACACACAAACCCATGCTACTGACATACTGAAATGCTTTGTAAATTCATTTGGATCCCTATACAAATCCCAACCCACTGCTCCGGCGGATGACACATACGCATACCTGCACGATGTAGCGATAGGGTGGCTGTCAGATGCACACAGGGAGTACTTGGCAAGGCCTATCACGGCAGATGAGGTTAAAGAGATAATAGGCTCACTTCCGAATGGCAAGGCACCTGGCCCGGATGGGTTCACCCCGGAATTTTACAAACAATATGCAGACATACTAGCGCCACACTTAGTAGATATGTATGGCACCTCCTTTGAGAAAGGCATACTTCCCCCCCACGTTACGCGAAGCCATGATTATAGCTCTCCTGAAACCATCTAAAGATCCGGAGGAGTGTGACTCGTACCGACCGTTATCTTTAATCAACGTAGACTCGAAAATTCTTGCTAAGCTTATAGCCAAGAGGCTATCACCACTGATGACTAGTCTGGTACTACCGGATCAGTCCGGCTTTGTGCCCACCAGGTCAACAGCACATAACACCCGGACTCTATTTGCACTATCGCACTATCTACAACCTTCAGTCAAAGCTGTAGCGGTCATGCTAGACGCGGCGAAGGCATTTGACTCTATTGAATGGAGGTATATGATCACTGTCCTCAATAGAATGGGGTTCCCTAGACGTTCTGTACAATGGGTCACCCTGCTTTACACGAAACCAAATGCTAGGGTCAGAATTAATGGGTACATTTCGGACCAATTTGCGATTGAGCGAGGGACGCGGCAAGGCTGCCCACTCTCGCCGCTATTATTTGCATTAGCACTAGAACCTTTGGCGTGTCTGATACGACAGAACTACAGGGAATCGGCACTGCACTTCATAGCCAGGCCGCTTCACATCTCCTTATATGCAGATGACATGTTGCTATACGTCCGGGACCCGGAGACTCATTTGAACGCCATACTCAGGGAATACATAAGGTTTGGGGGGCATTCGGGTCTAGCCATAAATTGGTCCAAATCATCTATAATACCCCTCACGGACACCACTTCTGAGTTTGTGGTGGACTTTCCGCTGGGGTGGCAACAGGACCCTATACGATACCTAGGGGTCATGTACCACAGGGATCCGGATGAGGTGCTCAGGGCAAACTACGGAGTGGTGCTGACGAAACTGGAGGACAGTGTACAACGTTGGATACACCTGCCCCTTTCATTGGCGGACAGGATAGCGATTGTCAAAATGAACATACTACCAAAGCTGCTATACCTGTTTAACAACATACCGATCACTCCACCACAGGCTATCTTCCGACATATAAACTCCTTGGTGCGGACCTTGATTTGGGCGGGTAAACAGGCACGTGTGGATCTACGGACTCTGCAACTTCCACTTGCAAGAGGTGGCTTCGGGGTACCGGACTTTCTCCTGTATTACTTGTGCGCACAGGCACAATATGCGGCGTATTGGTATCACGCAGTTCCATACCTCACCCACACCGCTATAGAGGAGAGCGACGCACACCCTATCCCACTCACGGCTATCATCTCACACACCCGCCCCCCGCTACATGCTAGGGATATCAACACGGTAGATGCCACGGTCAGAGCCTGGCATAAATTAGGGCAACTAGCACACAAGACCCCGCTATATGCACCAGCCATGATGCTACACCACCACCAGGAGCTCTCGGTAACTGGGGAGAGCGTCGGAATGTCTCTACTGGCCAAAGCCGGTATCGATAGGATGGGAGACGTGTTCCGAGATGGGGAATTCGTGGGCTTAGACAATCTAAGTTATGTTAGTAACCAAACATCCATGTTCCGTTTCACATATTACAGACTCACTAGAGCCCTGAGGGAGCACTACCCTACGTTCCCTTCGGAGCCGCAATGCCTTACACCACTGCAACTGTTAATCACAACTAATGATTTATCACACCTGGTGTCCAGGCTGTATTCGGCCGCACAATTGGAACTGGACGGACAAGTGATGAAAGCGAAAGGGCGGTGGGATGCACTACTAGACGCACCATTATCTGCTGAGGAATGGGCTAACACATGCGCTCTGACACAAATACTCACACCGAATGGTAATCTGAGGCTGATTCACTTTAAATTCCTCCATCAAGTATATTACACACCAGAGAAACTGTTTAAATTTGGGCTTCAAGAGGAGGACAGATGTAAAAGGTGTAACAAGGAGGGTGCGGGCTTTGCACATTTAGCGTGGGACTGCGCCAAGGTGGAAGGATACTGGGGACAGGTGACTAATACTTTATCTACCATGCTGGAGGAGGAGGTACACTGCACACCCAAAGTCTGCTTACTGGGGATAGTGCCGCAGTTAAGAGCCTTGAAGAAGAAGTTCTGTGCGATAGCACTCTTGTTGGCTAAGAGACAAGTGGCACAATGCTGGCATAGTCGCAAAGTGCCGAAGTTAAAAACATGGTTGCATGACATGTCCACCTGTCGTGACAAGTTACAAACTTACGAAGAACTGCTGCCAGCTAAGTCACGTCCAAAAAACATGTGGGTTTATCTAGAGGATTATCTGACATCACTGCAGGATACTGAGGAACTTCCACACATGGACTGAATGGGTTGCATGACTGCATGAGTGCTGATGGGACAGGTGTGAGATGACGGCGGGAGGAGAGGGACTCTAGGTGTATCTACACGACTGCTGGATAGTACATTAGGATTACACGATATGGCCGAATTGGGGTATGTTGTTTAATGTTCTTGTTATAAAAAGTGAAAAAAAGTGAGACTCAGTTCGAATGCCAGCTATTAACCATACGTGAGATACCCTGCAATATTCTGGAACATGTGTAACATTGGATCACAATGATGGTTAAAGGAATAAACGTAGCGAGCCGGCCTCCGGGTTGTAGGCTCATGCTGTGTCAAATGCTTGATTTTCAATAAAGGTCTTGCGCAAAAAAAAAAAAAAAAAAAAAACATCAAGTGCTACCAATACACAATCGTCATTCCAGTCCACACTTTGAATTTTACGTAGGAAGTGCCCCGTGTCCTGAATGTAGGAAGGGAGCCCATGGACATGATCCTGCAGGAAGAAATCCACATATTTAGATGTGTTCTCAAGTTGACTACCCTGGGCCGATATAATGGGCCTCCCAGGTGGTTTGTGTATGTCTATGTATTTTAGGGATAAAATATATAGCTGGTATAACAGGGTAGTCCACTTTTAAAAATTTAGACTCTTGCATGCTGAGCAGGCCTGCGGATTTCCATGCTAAAAGTTTATTGTTGGAATCTCCCCATGCACATTTGACTGCTTGGATGGTACTTCTTTTATAACAGTTCCTGTCATAGAGTTGTGACAGGGCCTCATTTATGCACATGTCACGTGGCCACATGATGACGTTGCCGCCCTTGTCAGACTGTCTGATTATAACAGTACCATCTCCTTGTAATTTCTCAATCAACTTGAGTATATGTGGTCATGTTTGGGACCGCATACATGAACAATAAAGTTTCTTCACTTCATGAGTCACTTTTTCATGAAAAATGTCCACATTATCTCTGAGCATGATGGGACAGAACGTTGATTTGGGTCTGAAGCTGGTTTGTGCTGTAATCACAGTTGATGATTGAACAGGCTCAGTTTCATGCATTGATTGATCTATATATTGTTCATCCATTAGTGATTGCAAATCCCTCAGCAGGGCCCCATCACCAATTGCCATCATGGGGGCAGTATTCCCTGCGTTTTGCATGTCTTTATCCATGGTTTGATTATTTACTCCCTGGGTAAGGTGGTATTTCCTCAATTTGATTTTGCGCACAAATTTATACAAATCCACCCTGGTTTGTGCATAGTCCATGTCTCTTGCAGGACTGAAAGATAGTCCCAATGCCAATGTTCGTCTTTCCTCCTCACTCAGTGAAATATTAGTAAGATTCATGACAGTGTTGGCATCCATATTATCATTTAGCGTCTGTTCCATCTTTTGTTTACCGGTTTCTTGTAAACTGGCTTGTTTTTGCTTTCTGTGCTGCCTTTTTGCCCATCTTTTTTGGTTGTTTCGTTTCTTTCTTTGGCAGCAACAGCAGTCTGGTTTCGTGGGCGTAATGTTTGCATTCTGTCCTTTCTGACATAGTCCATTTCTTGGCCCAACGAGGGTTTGATAAACCCCAGCCCCCGGCTTGTGACTTGATCAGTGTCTGAGCTGCTGCCAATTGCTGAGCTCAGGTCGGAGGCCGAAGTTGAAGCTTGCATGGCAGACAGCATCAGGACTGCATCCTGGGCCCCTGCAGGTTTTGTTTGTCTCACTGCATCAAAATTATTCGCAAAGGTGAATGCACGACCTTGCTGGTAATTGACCTGATCTCTTTGAAATTTGTTCGCCTTGCGTTTTTTTATTACCTCTTCCTCTCTCTGTAGGCGATGAGACATTTCTTCCCGATATTTTTGACATGCTGTCTTGTCATCTAACTTCTCTATTTCCTCATTCAGTTTGTCAATCTTTTTTTGTAAAACGGCCCTGTCACTTTCAGTATACTTAATCAGGATGGTAACCAGTCTGCGCGACAAATCCAAATTACAGTCAGCCCATTCTGATAATATCCGGATGTCAGGATTCTCGTAGCTGGGGGCTAGCATGATTCTTAACCCCTTGGGTATCCTGCCCACCTCCAGATATCTCGTCAGCGATTTACTTTCCCACCATTTGGCCTGTTCCGACTTGCTGCATTTTTCCAGCCTTTTAAATAGTTCCTTCATGTTGTTGGTTACTGGTTGCGCTGTATTATCAGGCGCTTGAGTAACGCTCGCCCCACTTGGCGAATCGTTGAATACATCCTCCGCCTCCGCCTCCCGGCTCCGAATCGTATCGGCGGACATCGTGCTGTATATGTATATGTAGTGGAGAAGTGTGGCTCAATGGTTAGAGCGGCAGACCCTGATGCAGAGGTCTGGCCCGGGACCAGGGTTCAATACCCGCCTCGGCGGGTCTTGGCCTCAATTTCCTCGGACCTGATAATTCTCGCCTCGGTGCCTATTCGAATCATGGGTCCCACTCTGCAACTCTGGGCAATAGCTTGCTTAATCTCCACAACGGCCCCAACAGCGCTGGGATGCCTGGCTTCACCTTGGGGGTGCCCAGGAGTCGACATTTAACAGGGAAAAGCCAGGAAGGATTCCTAAGCGGTATACAGACAGCGCCGGGACACTTCCGTTGGAGGTAGCTGTTCGCTTTACAAATGCTGGCATTTCATTTAATTTCATTTGCACTTCATTTATTTCTATATACACTGAAAAAATACATAGGTTTCAGGGATGTTATAGTTTGCAAGACATTTCATTCATACAAAACCATTGAAATTCCCCGTTATAGTAGTCGGCTAACTATAACTTGCGCGCCTGCAATGCACTGCTGATGGTGTCGCATATTACATCACTCATGACATTCAGTGACTTCATTCATGACATCACTCATGACATCATCCTTGTGATAGTGGCAGACCTCCTCTCACCCTAATATAACCTTTGATACACACATTCAAACATAGAAACTAAAACCACCACTTTGGTATCTCTAGTTAGCACCACAGATCTGCGTTGCAGAGAAAATGGGCACGGCCTGGACCACCTCTCTGCAACCACTAACCACTTTGTTGCAACGCGCAGTACTTCCTCTGCAAGACGTACCCAGAGAAGTCTTTCTCCGCACAATCACCCAATATTTTCATATAACAAATATAAGTCTACCCAATACTCCTGTTTCTACATGGATGGGTGCGACTACTGATTATCGTATCCCAACCACATCTACACTATTAGCATTGCACTAGCTGAACACAACAGCTTGAACTCACCTCATTAGGATGTAGAGCGGCGTAAAACAGGACATAGTGGTGGAGTAGGCATGATGCACAAGGGTCAGCAGAGGAGGTGGGAGGTAGGTAGTAGTAGGAGGGGAGTGTAAAATGTACTACGTAAAGCAAGTAGTATAAGAAAGAAGGAACTGAACGTGGCAGTGGATACCCTACACCCTAATATGACATAGGAGGATGTGGTCGACAGTCCGGGCAGTATTGTAGGGAACATGGGGTGGAAGGGCCTCTAATAGGAAGGCTGAGAGAGCTGCATGACGAATGGTGGATAGGGTGAAGGGTTCCTCAAAAAGCCTTCCTGCTTCCTTGCACATCTGTCAGATGCGTCCTATTGTCATTGGCTGGTGCCAGTGCCACTGAAATGTTGCAATAGCTCTTAAAAATAGCGATAAACAAACATAAAATGGAAAATTAGCCTCGTCTTTCCCTCAGAGCCCATGTCTCCAACTAATTGCTGGAAACAGCGTTCATCCTTTACCAGAACGGGCACAACCCATTGCGCATGCGCGCCCATGGCAGCGATTTCCAACACTGAACACACAGCAGTGCTGCGCAGTTCAAGAACTAGGGAAAGATACTCTGCTTTTAAAGTGGCTCTCGGCTTCAGTCGGGACACCCGCATCAAAGAAAGCCTAACAGTCAGAAGTGGTAGAAATAGCGTCAGGCTGGGTTCAGAGAAGAAAGACTGAGGTAGAGCGGTTGTCCATGTAGTACCGTTCACGCAAACTCTGCCAGCCTTTTAAAGTATTACAGGAAGCTCAGAAGTTTAGGTATCAAAACAGGGGACAACCACGCACACAAAATATACATACATACGGCCAACAAGAACGTTTTTCAAAACATCGCTCTAAAATGACAGCTGAGAAGCCAGGTCATCTCCATAGCAACCAGCCCCAGTAAACATCTGTCTTCAAGTGAAGCTGAGTTCGTAGTAGACAGGTGGGGCCGTGGTGCACTGGCGCCGCGTGGGCAGTGCGTGTGCGACGCAAAGCAGTCAAATTAGCTGGCACATCCAAGCAAACGACATGGCCTCCACTCCAGTAATAACTGCGTTCATGCATACAGATGCATTCCAGTGTGTAAAAGCCACTGAGGCGACTTGCGGTTGCACATGTACACGTATTTCACTAAGATGGGATACCTTTTGCACACGTTGCATATGTGCCTGTGTTTGGATGCTGTTGGGATGCGGGCAAGTAGGACACTTTGAAATGACCAGAAATGGACTTACCTTTATGGCGGTCAAACACCTACTCAGTGCTAAAATCCATGGCTGCCTATATCATTATTTACAATTAATACAAGCACCACTCCTGGGCTTCCAGAAAGGAGTCCACAATGATGCAACCAAAGGAACACGCACTGGCAGCAGCCGCCACGTCCCCTCGCAGGGAAATGCAAAGTCCCTCAGCAGACGAGGCTGGCTGTTGTCAAGGCACGGTCTGCCTCTCACAGAAGGTGAAACCAGTACACACACCCGGCAGGAGGACAGCTCTGTGGACAGGCGCACTGCGAACAGGGCAGCTGAGAAGCGGGGTGATTGTCATTTCCAGAAGACCTGAGAGAAGAGTTTCACATGAGATGGGGCATCCGCCATCCTGCCACTGGGTCCCGGGGAGACATTGCAGAGCTACGCATAGGCGGGTCGCGGAGAGACCTTTGGCGAGTGAACAAGGATGCAGGAGGCAGCCGGCAGAGCGCGTGTGCACAGCTGCCACCTATACAGCCTGGGTGCTGATTTGCGTTTCAGTCCTGCTGCCCCAGCGAGCTCGCGCACTGCCGCGCCAGCAGTGCAGGCTGCCTTAATTATGTTTTACATAAATATTGTAGAACAGTTAGAACACTTTGTCACCCTATTTGCTAATTAAATGACGCCCACCATTATGAGGCACACACCTGTGGAGAAGAAACCATCAGAAAGACAAACAAGTGGCATTGAAAGCGTTCGCTTTCACTCCCACTTGGAAAAAAAAATGCCAGCGAGTGGTGTGCGCGCACCACTGTGAGCCATGGCCTATTGGTGTCTATTACCCGCACTAAGCGCGTAAAAGACACAAAAAGGCCATGGGCGGAGCAATTCGCCCGCCTTTGGCCTATTGCGTGCAGTCTTTCATTAAAAGACGGACGCAAAGGCCAATCTGGTCTCACCTAAAGAAAAGCACACACAAGCGTGTACGATTCCTAGGTCAGCCTGATAACCCCGTTTTTTCACCTACTAAATGTCTTGCGCTGAGCGAGCACTGCTGCGCAGTGCAACGCTAGGTGTGAGACCTAAAAAAGGCACGACTCTGAACCAAGGGCTACCTTTTTGCCAAATTTGGTGTAATTCCGTTCAGCAGTTCGGGCTGTAGCTGCGACTAAAGGTTCCTATGGAAAATTGCATGGGGAAAACACGTTTTGGGACCCCCTTTTTTTTTCTCTGCCCTTGTTTGACTAATCACCCCGAGACTTTCAGGATAGGAGCAGAACCGAGCTGGCTAAAAGTTTTGAAAATTTCGCGAAGAATAGTCAACCGGCTCCAAAGTTATTGGGAAAAGAATGTTGCGGATTTCCTATGGAAAATAGGTCCTAACTATAACTTCCTCCTGGCAACCACCAGTAGGTAATATTTATTTATTTATTATTTCTTTATTTAATTTCTAAAGCGCGCTATCACCTAGAAGGCATCCTGGAGTGGCATACTCATAACAGAGGGGGATCAAGACTGTTGACAATCTAGAACTTCGGGAACAGCCATGTTTTTAAACTCCTCCTAAATAGGAGGTCAGAGGTTTGTCTAAGCTCAGCCGGAAGGGCATTCCACAGTTTCGCTGCAGCCACACCAAATGATCTTCCTCCTGCTTTGGCCTTCTTAAATCTTGGTATCCTCACCAATCTAGCCGAGGAGGATCGAAGGTTATGGACCGGCGCATGCCACGCGAACTTACTTTGCAAAAGAGCAGGGCCCGAACCATGGAGGGCTTTAAAGACCAAGCAGAGAGACACATGCATGTGTGTATGTATGTATAGATGTGTATGTGTACGTATGTGTATCTATAGATGTGTACGTATGTGTATGTATATATGTGTGTGTGTGTGTATATGTATGTATATGTGATTAAAAGTACTATGTACATTAATGGTGTATTTTTAATATATATATATATAGATATTTAATATGTGCTCCAGGGTCTACATATGTCGGGTTGGACTAGTCATTAGCTTATGACTTTGATGTGGATTCCCCTGAAAGAGAACTAGGATTGCAGGTAATCCATTTATCCATCAAAGTTTTACACCCTTAAGAGTTCCTGCTCGTGCCCCAAGACTTGGCACAGCCCCGTGACTCGTGTTTGCTCACCTGTTATATTATAGGGATCGTGATTTCATATATACCTGCATCTAGATGACCTATTGCTTTATCTCAGGAGGAGAGGCTGTGGGTCTTCAAGGAGCTGTGTGCTCTCTAGCTATTTGGAGCCCTCTTGATTAAGAGTTAGTACGACTAAGCCTAGCGGCTGTCTAGTCAAACGGCTTGTAGATAGAGACAGTGCAGACATGATGGGCGGGCAGGCTACGATTTGAGCAAATTCAACACCCGACTGCTTCGTTAATAGCAAAAGTTGCAACAGCGCAAGATGACATTACTGGAGATGGCACCACTTCAAATGTGTTGATTATTGGTGAGCTGCTTAAACAGGCTGACGTCTATATTTCTGAGGTGCGTTATTGTTTTGTTCTGATTAAAAAATGTTATGTTCCCATGTACTCAAACCTTTCTGTTCTCTTAACACAATCAAAGTGTAGTTTAAGGCAAATGTACAGTGCTGTAATCTTAGTCCCTTTATACCTAATGCTTGAGGCACATGTTTTTATTGGGTTACGCTTTTCCATATTGTCCTGACCACTGCATTTTATATCCCGTTACCAAGGTGATCCTCTTCTGCAAATGCAGTTATTAGTCTTGAATTTTGTGTGGTGGAACTGGTCTAGATGTTTCCTTGTCCAAATTCCTACACAAGAGTGCAAATTTGTTTTGCCATGGATTCTTAGCTGGCTGTATTTCTTTCCTGCTTCTGCAGTCATTTTGAGACTAAATTGTTTTTATGTTTTGCCCTAAAATCTAGGTGTTCTGTAATTTCTTTGTCTGACTTGTCTAATTTCTTTAGTTTATTGGTATCCAAACGCATAACCATTTTCATCGGAGCCGAGCCGGGCGGTCGTGTTCCATCTCGGCTCCCGGCTCCGGCACTGCTCGGGAGCCTGGTTTGGCGGTTCCCCAATGGCCCGGGAGCTGTTTGCGGCACCCATAGGAAACGGAAGGTACAGGACACCTGCGGGGCTGCTCCGATCGCCCCTGGCGCCGCTGTAGCCAGATCTGGGAGGAGACGCGAGGAAAGGACGGTCGCGGGCAAAATATCGGACGGAGCGCCGATGATGACCTCAACTCTCTATGGGAGGTACGCTGACGGGCGAAATCTGAGGAACGCAGGGGCTGCTTGAGGATGGTCCCCGGGGGCCTCTGTGGCGGCAAGACACCGGGGGTGGCCCGGTTAGAATCTGCCTTCCCCCGCCTGCCTGACTCTAAAATGGCGGCCCGGTGTGACTCCCAGCTAACGATCGGCGCCTTTGCTTGACCATCTGGCCTACCCCTGACTCCGAGTACCCCAACGCGCCGAGGAACCTCTCGATCTCCCTGCACCAGAGTCTGTGATGAAAGTTAATTTCCTCCCCCGATGCTGAAAGCAATTAACAGACAGAGGACTCCGAGTACCCCAACGCGCCGAGGAACCTCTCGATCTCCCTGCACCGGAGTCTGTGATGAAAGTTAATTTCCTCCCCCGATGCTGAAAGCAATTAACAGACAGAGGACTAATATTTCCACCTCCCTACAGGCATGAAGGAAAAGGGAAACTGCAACAAACAAAGGACTGATGTCTCTATCCTACCGACTTGGCGGACATGTTTGACTAGTCTCTCTCAGGGGCGGACTTCCTGGATTAGTCACTCTCTGCCTTACCTGAACACTCGCTAAGAATTTCCCCGCCCGATCTCTCTCACTCAACCATTCAGTACTCGTATTAATTGCACATCACAGGGGCAGCTGAAATTCCAGGAGCCTAGTCCCGACAGCTCGACGACTTCGGAGGGCTGGAAGAGGTCCCCCGCTACACGGCGGAGGAGGAGGGCACTGGACATCGAATGCTGTCTCATACTATGTGACCTATTGTTCCATCTGTCTGTCTATGCTCCCCCAGGGGCAGCTGAAATTCCAGGAGCCTGGTCCCGACAGCTCGACGACTTCGGAGGGCTGGAAGAGGTCCCCCGCTACACGGCGGAGGAGGGCACTGGGCATCGAATGCTGTCTCATACTATGTGACCTATTGTTCCATCTGTCTGTCTATGCTCCCCCAGGTACTTCTCTTGTAAAGCGCTCTGATATCCGCAAGGATCTTGTCCGCGCTATATAAAACTTTCCAAATAAATAAATAAATAAATCAAGTACTTAGGGGTTCAGGTCTTCCGCACTGAAGAATTACTATTAGATTGTAATATTTGAACAGCAGTGGCATCTTATGGCAGTCCATAATGTGCTGGAAAACACTGTTTAGGTCTGTGATGGGAAAGACTGTGCTTTCTTAAATAAGTCCATTCTCTAGATTATTATATCATTTTACCTCCCTTCCCATATGTGTCCCAAAAATGGTGTTTAGAGAAAAAGGCTGCTTGTTGAGTTCAGTTAGGTGGTAAGGTACTAGCGATAGATGTAGAATATCCTTAGGTATTCAGACTTCCTGTGGATGAGACAGATTGGCCACCCAGCACTTCAAACTTTACTACCTGGCAGAGCAGAATTCCTGGTATCAGATTATTTGTGTAAGGATATAGGAAGGTCATGAGTCTCAACCTAGTTGTTAGCTTATCACCCAAATAGAGGATGCTGGCTGCCAGAGTACTGGGGGTACATATTAGGGAGTCTCTGTTCTTTGTGCATCCATATTTGATCCCTGAGTGGTCTGCCAACAATGGCATTTTCCATTAATACCCAAGTCTTTTCTGTTTTGGGCCACGATCAGTCTACCACAACCCGGAGTAGCACTACCATGTAAGGCAGGTAGTCTAGGCCGTGAGTAATTCTTTATGAATTTCAATGTCAACTTTTGTCATTGCACAAAAAATTGTCTATCCTTTGGCATTGCCCTTAAAATAAAATGTATCTTGATGGCATTACACCTCCAGGTAGCCTACTTTCTCTGGACTCCGTGACATTGCTCCAAGGCGAAGCCGTGGCAACTGCACATCAGGGTCTCTCTCCGCTTCCTGGAGTCAGCTACCTCACACAACTTACCGTATTGTTCAGCATCGGGGCAGTTGCAATAATTGTGCCTCAGTTTGTCCTCTCCACTGCTCCAAACTGCTGCCATCTATGCCTAGGAGGTCCCGAGCCAGAGTTGGAGCATCCCACCTCTCATCACAACTGTGTTCAGCATACAGGAGCCTATTCATGGTCCCTATCCGAGGAAGTTCAGAGTGGTTAGAGGCTGGATGCAGAGTGAGGATCGAATGAGTCTGTTCACACTACGATCCTGCTCACACCCCCTTCCATTTTCAGGTTTTAAAAACTGATTTGTTTAGTGTTGTTTTCAGCCAAATTTATGGTAGTTTTCATTGTAAAGTAGATTGTTTTTATTTTAAGTATGTTTCCAGGATCCAGAAAGTACGCAGAGATATTCTGTTTATGAATTCAGAGAGGATATTAATGTCAGAACTAGGATTAAAGCTGTTACTTTTCCTTCCGGGATATATCGAGCTGACAGACAGAAAATTCCACTGTCTTGACCAGAAACATTTGTTATCAAGTTTCAAAAACATTGCATTTCATTTTCAGTTTCAGTGTCCTTTATCTGTCTAGGAAGACAAAGGAATGTAGATACGCCTAAAACCTTCAAGGAGCTTACCTGCCCTGTCTCTCACCAGTCCCCTTTTATGTTCTGGGGTCTACATCTCAACCTAGCTAACACATATGTTCAGTTATACTGCTCACCAATGTGCTCCATTTTGTAGTACCTCTTTATTGTTTCACCATAACCTAGGTTATCTAATCTTCCATGCTTGCCTTGCATTGTCACCTTGAGCACTCATTGATGTAAAGAAGTCAGTAGCAACCTTGACAGTGAAGTTCTCAGTAGTCTCTTAACTGGTGCTTTCGGTAATCGTGCTTCCTCCCTGTGCCATCTTGATCATTTTCTACAAACGCAATGTGCCCCATATTTTTGGTTTCCAAAATTCCCCTGAGAGTATATTGATTGTAAATCCCAAATTCGATAGTATGACTTAATTTGCTGCCACGAGAAGGTGCAATATTTTTAATATGTATATAAAAAATGTTTTTCTTCAAAGATAGATGGTAGACCGCATTAGAAGGAGAATCTGGTACAAGCCTTTGGGACATGTTGCTTATCGTGACCATGTGATTTCCTCACTGTCCCCAAAAGTTTGGTTTTATATGTTAGGGCCACAGAGTAAGCCAGCATCACTTCATCCCCAAACTCCTCTTCAGCAATTGCTGTTTTTGCTTTTATCTGAAATGTAGAGTTGTTCTGGTAGTTCAAGCAGCAGAGGACTTTATATAGGATCTCCCTCCCCCTGGTATGTGTTGCAGAGTTGTTCCCCTTAACTGATGTGCCCACCAATTGGTGCCTGTCAAGACTACTTCCCAGCTTATTTTCCTCAAGCCTTCTGAATTGAGAGCTAACCCTCTAGCTTGCTATATATAGGGGTGTGATGGACTCTAGAAAGTGAATATGAACTGTTTACCTGCAACCCCAACCACTCCTCACACAGAGTAAATTTCCTCATGGCTTTTTGTGAGCAAGTGACTCTATATATACTGGACCAGAATAAGGTACAGTGTGTATAGAGTCCACAATCCCCAGAGGCATAAGAGGTTAAAGCCAGGTGTGACCGTACCCTCTAAAGTGATAGCTTGGTCAAGTAGTAAGGCAGTACCAGAGGACAGTGTAAAGCATTTGTTGTACACAGTCAGCAAAAGGTTTCACACACTCAAAGACTGAACTCCAGGCCAATTGTTTTTATATCAAAGATGTAGGTGTTTTATTTTCTAGAACCAACAGGTATCAAAATACACTGTTCTCAATATGAGAGGTCTCAGATGAGTACTTTGCAGAAAGGCAATAAACTTTGTAAACACAATAGGTACAGGGGTTGCAGTAGGCAACACAATTCTACACACAATTTAGCATTGAGCTCAATGGGTTTTCCTATATAAACACAGTGGATTCCTTTGTGGATTACTTTGGTAGTTCCAGGACTGGATCCTAGAGTCAGTCCTGGGGTCTAAGCTGAAAACAATTTAGTTCAAATCAAAAAGTCATTTCGATTTTTTTCAATCATAAAAGACATTTACAACCTTAAACATTTTCAAAAAACATTATTACAATTTAAAAAAGAAGAAAATGTTTTTAAAATTACCCTTCCTTGACAATTAGTATAATCCTTAGCAGCTAGTATGATCCACAATTCATAACTTCGTCTCTCAATTTACAATTATTAATATTAATATTGGCCGTGCACCAGTCATAAAATCCATGGATTACAATCAAATAAATTGGATTAGAAAGAAGACATAAGTATTTAAAAAAGAAAAATCAAAAATTAATCACAAGGAACATTACTCACTATATACATTTTACAATTTCAAGTGTCATTAGGCCAAAATTACTGTAGGCTCATTTTACGGGCCCGAATTATCCACATCCAGTGGAGAAATTTAGCTAAGGCAATAACTACGGCTTGGGAGTTGTCAGTGCATAAAATCCTGACTGCCTCACAACCCGTTTTGAGACCTAACTGGACACAAATAGGTTTTAACCAAGATCTCCTAGGTGCCTTGTATTCGGGAGAGGGAAAGAGAACATGCCCAATGGCTTCTCGCTGATCAGGACAGAAGGGACAAGCCAATCCTTGTCCCCCTCGCCATTTTGCGGTAAATGCGTTTAGTGGTAGTGTCCCCACCCTGAGCTGATGATATTTCTTCCTGTCCCCTGGGATGGTAATCCAATCCCAGTATGCCTCTAAGGCCGGAGAATGCTTTAGTTCTAAAAAATCTGCCGTAAGAGATGGTTCAATACTACGGCTAAACCTCTTTGCCTCAAGCATGTTCCAGTACAGGTCTCGAAATATTTTTCTAGGTGGAAAGAGATTTCCTACTGGGTCATCCCACAATGGAGATAATCCGATAGCCTTGTAATGAGCCTTTACCTCCCTCAACCATACTATTTTGTGAGCCTTATCGAGGTCTCTTACCTCGAGGAAGGCCCGCGCATACTGGGAGAGTTCTGGAGTAACCCATAATCTCCTCCAGTAGGCAACTGATCTATATCTGGCCATATCCTCGAGGCTACCCTAGGTCGTAATGGAGAGGGATCAATGGAGTGGAGAGCGGTAAGCCTTTGATGTTATGCAAAAATTAGTTTTTCGCACCCGTCAACCTTTTCAAATTACTGAGCCCCCACAGTTCCGCCCCGTAAAGAACTGCTGCTCCAACTTTAGCTTTGTGAAAAAGAGAGGAACCCACACTTCATTTCATTTCACACCGTATTGATTTGAGATGCAAAAAGATAAACAAAGCTTAATATGTTTACCTTGGCGATTAGTTGCGCCGTTTTATTTATCAATTTTATCAAAAGTAGATATCACTTCAGTCAAGAGAAGTATCAATGTCTTGAACGTACTCACCATGGGCGTACAACAAGAAAAATCAAAAGTGCATAATAACACAACAAATTGACGCAAACATACAAAAGTGATTGAAAATACATACGGCTAATACATACTATACAAAATATACAAAACACATATGTTAATATTTCACAAGCCAGGGGAAATTGTCAACATATTTATCCATAACATTATTATGAAATTATTGATTTTGAACAACAAGGAGCCTATCAGTAGGTCTCCAAAAAACAAAACAAAACGACCTTTCGGAAGAAATGTTTAAGCAGGCTTATAGTTCCTAGCAATTTTAATTATTTATAAGAACTAAGGACTTGATCCTGTCCGCCTACGCGTTTCGAGTTTGGGAGGTTTCTTCTCAAACTCTCCTCAGGGCCAACTGAATTCTTTCCCCGTTTGTTAAACCTATTAGTAAAAACACAAAAAATGTGGACACTCATTATAAATTGCTCCCCTCAACCTGCCCTCATCCTCTCTTATGTACAGCTTTTTATAAAAACAAGGACATACCTCTGGGGGATAGAGGTGGTTCTGTTCATCCAAAAAGCTTTTGTAGAATTTTCTGTGCGTTTTTCTAAAAACCGGAAGAATTTTTTAATGAAATGCCGGTTTTGAACATACGTTTAAAGTATACATAAACGGTAAACTTAAACCAATATGTTCCTACCTGGATTTGTGGTACAAGGTGAACCAATATTTTGCTGCAATTTTTGATTTTAAAGAGGTGTTCGATTTCCACACGGTTCACTGCAAGTGAAATAGGCTCATTACTCGCTTGTTTCAGAGGAGTCTTACTGGGCTCTCAAGTGCTATATAATGTAAGTAGGTATTGACTTACTTTGTTTTGTTCTGCTCGTCGATTTTCAACATAGCCTTAGTTCTCGAAAAAGGGGGGGGAACCGGGTCTGTTCCGACGGCTTTCCTGGAGCGCCCTCCAGTGTCGTATTACTATGTAGAGAAACGCGGGCGGTAATTAGGGGTGTTTCAGGGACCGCGTTGGAAATTAAACAGTACGCGCTAAATTATTTTAAACAGGTAGCGCGGCGAGGCTGTAAGTGTCAATGTTGACAACAGAGTTATAAAAGAAGTACTACTTCTCAGTTGTCAGGGTCTAGAACACTGTGAAATACAGGGTGACGGTTAGCTCGCTTCTTGCCATATGGCTATCATACCTTTTAGCTTTGCAGTGTTCACCACTTCCTCATTCCTTCACACGGAGTTACTGGGATTCTGTTCCCTCGGTATCTCCAAGAGGGCGACTCCTCCTCTAGTAGCCAATCAGCGGTGGGGTATTTTACAATACCATACTACTGCATTATGGGTCCTGAAGTCCATTCGATACTGACACCTATTCACAGTCTAGAGAGCTCACTCATTGAGTTCAAACCAGTATTAATGGTGTCGAACCGAAGTATTAAATAGGCCTCTTTGCGCAACAGCGCCTTCTCAATATCAGGCGATCTGTGCTGCGGGTCTATTCCGGACAAAACTGTCCATTTGAAGTCAGTTTCTTTGTGGTTTGCAGTCATAAAATGTTCAACCATTGGAGCATTTTGTACCTTTTTCTTTAGTCGAGAGCGATGTTGGGTTATCCTGACATTTACTTGCTGGCATGTTTTTCCTACATACAGTTTATTACAAGCGCACAAAATTCCATAAATCACATTTTTGCTTTTGCAGTTTGTGTGTAGGCTGTGTCTCCATTTTACGCCATTGTGGCAAAATTCATCTCCTTCTACAACATTATTGCAGGCTACACAAGTACCACATTTATGGTGACCTGTGATGGGTTTGAGGTTCCATTTGGAAATGAAATCACTTTTGGATTTTGGTAAAGAGCTGTCTGCTCGGATGATTTGTTGGCCGATACTTGGGTTTTTCTTCATGGCAAACAGCGGCCTTTTCAAAGGGCATTCTAATCCCTCCAACAGATGCCAATTCCGCAGAATGATCTGTCGAAATTTGTTTGTATGAGCTCCGTACGTGCTGACACACACAAGCTTGTCCAACTCTTTTGGTTTTTGTTTTGAGCAATTCCTCTCGGGGGGTAAAGCGTGCTCTTTTTTTAGAGTGCTTTAGGAGTTTTTGGGGGTAACCCCTTTTGTTCAACTCATCACAGAAGGTGTCCGCATGTACATTAAACTCATCCAGGTCAGAGCAATTACGTCTGATCCTGAGTAGTTGACCGCGTCATAAATCTTTAGAACCGGGGTGATTGGCCTAGTGTGAGATAAATAAAATTCCTTAGTGAGTGCTCCTGTCAATTGTGCGTGTTTCGTGGCCAGCTGGTTGGTGTGCTGTTTCCAATCTAATTTGGATGACAAAGTTATGCCCAGATAGCTAAATACTTGGGTCTGTTCCAATTAAACCCCATCCATAACTATCTTCCCTCTGACGAGTTTATTTTTATGTAGGACCATGAACTTTGTCTTTGATGTATTGATGACATGACCATGGTCTTTGCAAACAACTTCAAAGACTCCAACAGCCTTTTGGAGGCCCTGTTGTGTCTTCGAAATTAATAGCGTATCATCAGCAAACAGGGGGATTGGCTTGCCATCCAGCTTAGGGGCATCAGTTGGTTGCTGTTCAAAATAGCCGATCACCCTGTTGATGTATAGTGAGAAGAGTGTAGGGGCAAGTACACACCCTTCACGAACCCCCCCTGGCAATAGGGAATTTGTCAGTTACACTTCCCTGCTGATTCCAGTGGACTTGGGCATAATTGTTTTCGTGTAGTCTGATTAGAAGTGACAGAATATCAAGTGGGATGCCCTGCTCTTGTAAGGCTGCCCACAGCTTAGTGCGAAGCACCAAATCAAACGCTGATTTAAGATCAACGAAAAACTGCAAAAAGCATACCCCCCCCTAGTAACACTACACGCCAATATAATAAAACAAATCTAAAAACTTGGTCAATGGTACTGGTATGACTACGAAACCCTGCCTGTAGGGGCGACAGAATATCCTTTTCCTCTATCCAGCCCTGAATACGCTGCAGTAAGAGCCTTGCCACTACCTTTTGTATGCAAGCGATCAAGCTAATAGGCCTGTAATTTCCAGGGTCCGAGCACTCCCCCTTTTTAAAAATTGGAATTATCTCGGCACCCTTCCAGGACTCCGTTATTGGTGAGCCCATCGCAATGCCATTAGCTAACAGATGGATATAAGAGGCCCGTAAGTCCTTATCGTGCATAAAAAGGTCTGCTGGAACGGACTCCAGGCCTGGTGCCCTAGCTTTGGGGATATTGTTCAAAATTTTGGTGATATCAGCTTTGGTAAAGGAAAGGTAATTTGTGCCCTCAATAGCTTTTAACAGAGCCTCGCTCTCTTCTCCCACCTCGTCCACAGCGGCAAACTGAGACGCATAGTGAGAGACCCAAGCATTTGGTGAAACATAGTTGGTAGGTTCACCCCTTTTTATCCCCCTACCCCATTTGACCATATCCCAAAAAGAGCACATAGATCTTTCTTTACTAGCACTCATGAGCTCCCTCCAGTATTCATTGTCCCAGTCCCTTTTTGCCTTAAGTTGTATTTTCTTAAACGTGACTCGGGCGGTCTTGATCTTTGGTTTTTACTGCATCTGATAGGGCCCTATATGCAACCCTACAGGATTTGCCATACCACTGATCCTCCTTTCTTGCTGCCTACTCGGTTTTTTGGTCACCTTTTTAACATAAAAGGATCTTAACTGATTAAAAAAGCTGTCGTGGATCCGACTAGTATTTGACTCGATTGCCTCCACAGTGGAATTATTCCTTAGTTCTACTATAGCTTGACCGGCCAGATCCCTCATAGCATCAATACCCTCTACATTCATCACACAGCTTGCCCATCTGATTCGTCTGTGATTATTTGAGAGGGCTATTTCCACACAATCACCCGGATCCTCACGTTTTGGTAAATCAAATAACCTGAATGACAGGATTAATGGGTTATGATCACTCTCTACCCGTTCTTCTATCCGCATATCATCCATTATAGACCAATTATCCTTATTTATAAGGATGTAATCTATGCGGCTGTGAGATGTACCGTTGTTAAAGGTAGAGGCACCCTGTTTGTTGGAGCCCATTCTTCCATTAGTGGCACGTAGGCCATGCTCCACACAAAGAACTTTAAGTTGAAGTGCTGCCTCTGTCCATTTTTTGATAGGTGGTATTGTCAGCTGGGGAATCTTCCAAATGTAGTCCTCTTCCACTGTAAGATCTATATCATAACTGTCTAGGGGTTCGAAACAGCAATTAAAATCACCTGCCACAATAATGTTACCTTTTGAGCGATATCGCTCGAGGAGAATTTCTAACTGGTCAACTGCTTCGGTAGATTTACCACCAGGGAGCCCCCTGCAATAAATATTAAAGACCAGAAGGTCCTTGAAGTCTGAGCTTTTAAACTTAATTAGCAAGATATCTGGGCTATTTGAGTCCAGCTGAGTAACAGAATATCTGCTATCTTGCTTAACCCATGTCAGCAATCCTCCCTTCGGTCTTCCCCGTAAGCTAGGGATGGCAGAAGTGTAAAAGTTTAAATATCCTGGCTTAAATTCCGGAGTTACCTGCCATGTTTCCTGGAGAATTATATCCTTATTTTCCAAAAAAGCTAACCAGTCCAGTGATGTTACCTTACTTCTCAACCCTGCCACATTCCATAACACCAAAGTTGATAAGGAAGGAGAATTCATGCAGTCAACTATGATTTGTTGGTCAATGCTAGCCCTGCCTTCTTTGGGTGATAAGACCCCGGAAGGACTAGTCTCCAATGCCTCCTGATTTAGATCGATTTTGTTTTGTACTGTATTATCAACCATACAATCCTGTGGTTGATTAGAGCCATTGGTCCCTTGCAGATCCGCTGAGGTATTACAATTGCCCATTGCATTGGTCCGGGGTATGCGGATATCACTTGTAGGGGCAGCGCTATGAGCTATAGTGTCATCTATTCCACAGACCTCAGATAATCTAGTACATGCCGTATTGCGGTCCCCAAGGAGTCAGTCACAATCATTTAGGCCTGACAAGATCCCAAACCTATTTCCTAGACTGATCCCCCATTCATTAAATGGAGCACCCCTTAACTGATGTGCCCACCAATTGGTGCCTGTCAAGACTACTTCCCAGCTTATTTTCCTCAAGCCTTTTGAAGTGAGAGCTAACCCTCTAGCTTGCTAGATATAGGGGTGTGATGGACTCTAGAAAGTGAATATGAACTGTTTACCTGCAACCCCAACACCTCCTCAAACAGAGTAAATTTCCTCATGGCTTTTTGTGAGCAAGTGGCTCTATATACACTGGACCAGAATAAGGTACAGTGTGTATAGAGTCCACAATCCCCAGAGGCATAAGAGGTTAAAGCCAGGTGTGACCTTACCCTCTAAAGTGATAGCTTGGTCAAGTAGTAAGGCAGTACCAGAGGACAGTGTAAAGCATTTGTTGTACACAGTCAGCAAAAGGTTTCACACACTCAAAGACTAAACTCCAGGCCAATTGTTTTTATATCAAAGATGTAGGTGTTTTATTTTCTAGAACCAACAGGTATCAAAATATACTGTTCTCAATATGAGAGGTCTCGGATGAGTACTTTGCAGAAAGGCAATAAACTTTGTAAACACAATAGGTACAGGGGTTGCAGTAGGCAACACAATTCTACACACAATTTAGCATTGAGCTCAATGGGGTTTCCTATATAAACACAGTGGATTCCTTTGTGGATTACTTTGGTAGTTCCAGGACTGGATCCTAGAGTCAGTCCTGGGGTCTAAGCTGAAAACAATTTAGTTGAAACGTTTTAGGTATTGCATTGATTTTTCAGAAATATAAAGCTATTTTAAAAGTCCACACTTGGAAACTTTTCAACAGAAATCTGGCAATGTTATCCAATGGGAGACAATTCAGGTGCAGGAAAGTACAATCTCATTACTTCTGTAATCTAGTACTGGGCTCCTGGGTCCAGCACTGGGTCTCAACTTAAAACAGGTAATTAATTATGTTTCGGTATTTTGTAAGATTTTTAAAGAAGATTTCTAGTTTTCAAACGTAGACACTTAGAAGAAATTTCATAGAAAAGCAGGCAATGGATTCCTATGGAGAAAATACAAGTTACTAGTAAACCCGATCGGGATTACTTTTGCGTTTCAGTACTGGGCTACAAGGTACAGTACTGGCTTCTCTCCTGATCACAGGTGAGTACTTCGGAATTCGGATGTTTTTATATGAATATTTTAAGTTTTCAAAAGTAGACCGAAGATATTTAGAGTCAAACCAGTCAATGTTATTCAATGGCAGGTAAGTGAGTTACCGGTTTGCAGGTGAGTACTCGGCTGGTGAAGTTAAGGTTCTGGGCATAGACTCAGGGGTCCCCCAGGGTCAGGTAGGTACAGTTGGTTCACCCTCAGCAGGGCAGGGGCGGCCGGGTGCAGAGGTAGTTAGGCCCAATGTTATCTAATGAGGGGCAGGGGGCCTCCGGTTGGTGGCTGCTGGCTAGCTGGGCTCCTGGTCACTTGCTATGGGCAAATGGGGACGTAGGATAGGGTACAGGTTGCACTGCCAGGGGCACTCGGGCGGCTGGGTGCAGGGTGCTTTTGAGCCGTCGGGCTCTCAATGTTATTCAAGGGGAAAGGTGAAAAGGGAACAAAGGCTGCAGACTCGGGGACTGTGATTCTTTTGGTGCGACCACCACTTCGAGAGGTAAGTTGGGATCCTGGAGAAGAGGTAGGTACCCCAAAGGGAGGCACAGGGGGTCGCAGGGCGCCGGGTACAGGGGTGTCTTTAGGTGTCGGGAAATCTTGCACTCGGCTGGTCTCGGTTGGAGGGGTCCCTGGTTCTGAGGCTGCAGGTGTCGTCTGGTTCGTCGAGGAGGGTCTTTGTGCACTGGACTTCGGGTCCCAGCCGCCGGGGGAATATCCTCGTGGTCTTGGATCACTTGGGCACGGGCCAGGATCGGCGGGTGCAGTGTGGGCTGGTCTTGAGCTTCCTGGCTGGCACCAGGGGTTGGTTGTTGAAGCAGAGCCTCTGCTTATGGGAGTCCCAGTCTTTAAGAGGGTCAAGGCAGGCAGGTCCTCCGGGTGTCCCAAGGTTGCTGTCCGCAGGAGTCGCCAGGATTAAGCAGGAGCTGGTTCCAGGATCGACAGGCCAGTAGGGCTGGGGCCAAGTCAGTGGGTGTCGTCCTGTTAGCAGCTGCACAGCGGGTCTTCTTCCTCTTGGTCTTCTTTCTTCTTTTCTTATCGGGATCTGAGGAAGGAAGGTTCAGAGAGCCCCTAAATACTGAATTTAGGGGCGTTACAGGTAGGGCAAGGGCATGGACCAATAGGTCCTTGCCCTGGGGTGGGTACACACCCTAGTCTGCTCCTCTCCTATGGGAGGGGGACAGGAGCCTAGCTGTGATTGGGAAGGGCTCCCCATCTTCAAGATGGCCGGAGCCCGGGGTCGTGCTTCACCTCGTCTCCCCACCTTGAGGGGTGGGGTTGGCACAGGCTGGCACACTCCCTTCCTGATGTAGTTTTTCCTGCCAGACTTCGCCAGTTGCTGGGTACAGCGAATGGTCTGGAGAAGCTCACAGAGGCGGCAGCCCTTTGAAACTCCCCCCTGCCCATCCTGGGGGAGGAGACCTAGCACCTCGCTCAGGATGTGCATTGTTGCAGGCCCAGGCGAGTGGGGGACTCTCCACCCATGGGTCCCGCAACAGGTCTCCTGTGTGGCAGCCTAGGCAGCCTCTCGATGCAGACGTAGATTGTGGTTAGGTGTCAGGGGGCATCTCTAAGATGCCCTCATTAAATCCCACATTGGTATCAGTGTGGATTTAATGTGCTGAGAAGTTTGATACCAAACCTGTCAGTCTTCAGTGTAGCCATTATGGTGCAGTGGAGTTCGTAATGTCGACCTCGCAGCACCATATGCTCTTAATGGCCTCACTGCACTTACAGTGCCCAGGAATGGCCCTGGGTACTGTAGGGGCTCAGGGCTCATGTACCTGTGCCCACACCACTGGCATAGGGCACCCAGCTAGAAGGGTGACTGATGTATGTCAGGGCAGTGGGTTTGTGGGCATGGCACACAGGGATGTGTGCCATGTCGACTCTTTGTTTAGTTCTGTACTAAGACACTCAGCCTGCAAAGGCAGTGTGTGGGTGCCAGGGTACAGGGCCCCTGAGGGTGCCACAATAAGTGCTGCAGTCCTTAGGGGTGTTCTCTGGTCACCTTGCCCTGGGTACCTAGGGTACCATTTACTAGGGGCTGATAGGTGGCCAGAGATGCCAATTGGGTTTTAGTTTCAGCACAGTTTTAGAGAAGGGGCACAGGCCCTTGGTACCTGGTTGGCAGGAGCCCAGGGCACACTCAGTCAAAGCACATCAGCAGTCAGAAAAAAGTGGGGGCATACCAATGCAAGAAAGATAGCACTTTCTCACACTGTTGCCATACTGCGGTTTCTTGTATTCTGTGTCTGTCTTGTAAATATCTGACTCCTGCAAGTCAAAGTCAACTTTCACTGTTCACTTCACCTAGCCTTATTTTATCATACCTCTTAAGACCATTATCTGTCCCCCACCCCACCCCCCTCCTGTAAGAGGCTGACTTAGTAGATGGTGCTCACGTATGTAAGTGTAGTACCCTGCAGTAATCTAGACAACCCTTATGGTGGTTTTAGTGTTCTTAGACAACCCTAGAAAGCTTTCTAAGTGATAGCTGTGGAGAGCAGCCTTCAGGCTCAGTTTAGGAGTGTGGAGCAGCATGTTTTACCATTACTAATCATATAATGTAGGTTAGGTAGAAAAGAACCCTACAGTGTAGTTATAAAAATATGTATTCATAATAAAAAATCACTAACACATTGCAATATCTCCTACCTGGAGATATAACCCCACTACACACAATACTTTAGTAATAGAACATGTAAGTAGCACAAATACACAGCGGTCCAGGGGGTGACCAAACCATATACTAATAAAGTGGAATGCGAATGACGACCTAAGTGGAGACTGACCCAGAAGACGGAGAAGAGCTGTGAGCCCAAGAAACCACCAGGGCTAAGTTCCCCGGAAACCCACTGAGACTGTGTGCAAAGTGGTAATACAACCGCATACCCAATACAAGTCAATGGGTAAGTCGCAGTTGCAGTTTTTAAGAAGGACCCTTCCCAGATGACCCTGAAGAAACCCTGTGGAAGATTGAAGGTTGGAGAGTTACCACAACTTTGCCAGCACGTCACTTTTGATTTTACAGCATCCTGTTTGGGTTGCTATAGACACTTCTCCATTCTTGTTGGGTGAGAAATAGTCAGGGATGCTTTGCCCTGGAGATGGGTGATGTAGGCATCACCCAGGGGGACGGTTCTTCTCCTACCTCGCCGCCACGACATGGAACTCCCTCCCGACCCACCTCCGCCTGACCCAGGACGCAACTCAAGACCTGGCTGTTTGAGCAGTAGCGGACCCCCCTCCCCTAGCGCCTTGAGACCCTCTGGGTGAGTAGCGCGCTATATAAATGCTTTGATTGATTGATTGATCCTAATTCTAGGGTGCATTTGACCAGACCATGTCATTGGATCCTGGTTGACTTTCAGTATTTCCATCACACTTTTTATCCAGTTGTGTATGATCCAGTCCAGCATAACATTTATTTACAGCCTAGTAGTGGGAGTAGCCAATTTTAAGCAGTAGTCTAGGGTTCCATCCATCAGTCATCCCTACATCTAGTCTTACCAGTTTCCCTACCCCTCATATGACTCTTAAGTCTCTAAAACCATTGTCTTGTCTTCGGTACCATTCATGGCTTGGTTTACATTATCTCCATCTGTTTATTAATTTTTGTACTGTGTCCGGCAGGAAGGCTTAATGTTCATGATTAGGGGCATGATATAAATGCTGTGGTTGGGGGCGTGCTTCTGAGTGTTCCCTTCAGAGGTACCCAATTGCCTTTCTTGTCTCTATTGTTGAAAACTTTAAATGAATGCTATTGGTTATTAGGATACATGCGATTTTTTATATCTGGCTATGGAAAAAGAAAAAAACACATAGGCTAATCTCTGGAGACCAGCAATTCCTGGTTTGTTTTAAGGAAATAGGTGTTTTATGTACTGCAGACATCCTCTCCCAATGATTTGCTTTCATGCAGAATTTCAACGGTGTATGTTACCTTCAGTGCCCAGAGGGCGTAACACGGATGTGTGCCAGTTTTATGCACCCTCCAGACCACTGTTTTATTAAGGTAGAGACCGCAGTCACTAGCACAGCCCCTTCTTCAATGCACATTGCCTCAGCACACATACAGTGACTACACCATCTTAAGAGAGCGTTTCTCATTAGCATGTGGTGTGGCCCCATGTAAATGAAGTAAACACTTTTCCTCTACCCTGTACCATATTATGGTCGCAGGTGCAGAGTCTAAAGAGTCCCTCGACTCACCACAAAAAGGTTACCCACAGTCCACGCTCCCTGAGGAGAGCCCTCTAGAGTGGGGGAAAGAGGTCCCATAAACTCTCCGGACATTCGCCCTGCAGCTGGGTGCAGTCCCTCATTTCAGCTGCATGCAGGGGATATTTGTCTAACCTTTGAAGATAATATGCATGTTTGTCTGGGTGTAATAAGCTGTGTGTTGAGACGTGCACCAACCCCTGGAACCAGTGCAAAAAATCTGGGCGTAAGATGGGACGAGAATCTCTCTTTCTCCTCTCACATTCAACAGGTCACCACGGGATGCCTCCATAAACTTAGAAACCTCCGGAAATTTCTGTCCTTTCTACCAGTTGAGTGTCGAAACATGGTCGTCCATGCGACAGTCCCATCCAGACTGGACGACTCGAATGGCCTTTACCTTGGTCTGCCAAAATATCTGGTGCAACGCCTGCAGATCGTACAGAATGCGGCTGCGAGACTGATAAAGCACATTCCTTTCAGACATTGTGTCTCTCCGCATCTGCACAAACTGCATTGGCTCCCAGTGGCGAGCAGAATTAAATTCAAAGCTCTCACCCTGGCGTTCAGAGCACTAAAAGGGACCTGCCCTAACTATCTAAAACTCAGACTCCCCCGCTACCATCAAGAGAGACACCTATGTTCTAACTCCCTGCTTCAGCTAGCTGTTCCACGAGTTAGGAAAGCTAGACTTGGGGGCAGGTCTTTCTCCGCTGGCACGGCGAAACTCTGGAACACCCTTCCCTTTGCCATCCAATCTGCCACGACAGAAGCTAGTTTTAAAAAGCTTCTAAAGACCTGCATTTTTTCACAGGAAACCTAAGCAATTCACCATGCATCTTGCCCTGCTGCAGTACTTTTTTAGCGCCGGGACACCTCCTCGATAGGTAACTTTTCGCGCTTTACAAGATACTGTATTATTATTATTATTTGTGCATTCTGGCTTATAGCCTGTAATTATTACTGCGGTCTCATTGGGAGTGATTTGATTCTTTGCTCCTCATTTTGGGAACTATGCCATGAATGTTATGTGAAAATGTTTTCAAAATGTTTGTCCCTGATGGATTGAATACTTAATGTGGGCTATGCAATATTTCCGCTAGGCTGTGTTTTGGTTTGTTTTCTAAACATACCCCAAATGTGTTGTCCTTTTTACCACCACACACTTTGTTTAGCACCCAGGTGTGCTTCTCCTTAGTATGTTCTCTTTTCCCTTGCTATGTGAATTTGTATACTTTAATTTTCCTTCTTCCTCCTTGTGCCAATAGTGGAGAAGTGGATTATGTTTTTTACCAGAGTGCTGTCACTTTGTTTAGATACCCATGCCTTTAAGAAAATGGAGTTTCAGCCACCAGAAGCAAAGAAATTCTTCAGCACTGTGCGAAAAGAGATGGCTCTGCTGGCGACCTCTTTGCCCGATGGTATTATGGTGAAAACCTTTGAAGACCGAATGGTGAGCCTCTCTCGCCACACAATTAATTTTTTTAAGGGGCATATGCTGTTTTCATGTGTCTGCAGTTTAACAGTTTAGAAAGCTGTGTTACAAATTGGAGTAGTTGAGTTCAGGTTTTGATGTATAAGGGCAGTACTGCAAGGAGTGTGTAATGGTGATGGCGGCAACTGTTGTTTGAAGCTTATGCATTGTGCTACAAGGGGGAACACAGTTTTAAAGCTTGTTTTTCTCCTTGCAGGATCTCCTTTCTGCTCTTATCAAAGGGCCTACCCGCACCCCTTACGAGGACTGCCTCTTTCTGTTTGACATCCAGTTGCCTAACATCTACCCAGCTGTTCCACCTCTGTTCCGTTACCTCTCCCAGTGTAGCGGGCGTTTGAATCCCAACCTTTATGACAACGGGAAAGTCTGTGTTAGCCTCCTGGGGACTTGGATTGGGAAGGTAAGCATCATAAATTGTAACTTAAGCTAGGAAGCACATAATAAATAGGTGCACTCCTCTGCTAAGGTTTGGGCCCTGTTTTCATGTGCCAAAGGTGTGAGGTTTTTTATGCTCTAGTGGGAGCTTTGTTAGACTGAGGGTCTTAGGGTAGTTAAAAGCCTCATCTTTTCAATGTGTGTGAAACAAATGTGTTTCAATTGAAGGGGGCTCTGATATTTGCACACTTTGTACTACTAGGTAAAGTAAATCTCTTTAGTTGGCCCATTTGCTACTCTGGCAAGTTTCAGTTGCTTAAATACATAGGGCTAGTTCTGCCTGCCCTGATCTACAGTAATATTATTAGCTCATTGACCTACCCTTGCCCCCCAGATCGTCTTCATTCATACCTGATGGTTTTGTGATGGAACAAGAATGTGTGCTTTAGCTAAAAAGGGTTTTTTACTCATGCAGTGCCCAAAAAGTACCCTAAACCCGCACATTCTCGTACATCAGTGTCTCTTCTTTCACCTTGAAGTACAGATGCACTGTATGGTCTAAGGGATGTTCCAAGCACAGGCTTTTTATCCACTTCTGTTTACATGTAATTTCTTTACTTGCTGATTAACGTTACTATACTCCCTAGTAAAGGCTGCAGAGGTTTATTTTTAAAGAGCGTTGATGTTCTCATCCATGAAATCTATGCTCACAGGGTTTTGTATGCTTTGCCTAGATGCTGTTGGCAACAGTATTTTGATGCATTGCTTAACTTACTTCCTGGCTCTCTAGGGTCCTGAGTGGCTGTTATCTTAAACTAACTAGGTGCCTCTGTTCTATGGTATGTATGACGTTACTTAACCACCAGAAACCTCAGACAAAATTGTTCCTGTTGCACTCAAGAGTTCAGTGTACAGGAAAGTAAATTCTTATTTCGTTCCTTGCATCAACCATTTGATTTGGGGGCAAAGGGGGAAGGGAGCTGATTGTTTTGCTTTTTCTCCCACTATACTGATTTTCCTCCTACAACCATCATGAAGATTTTTGTCAAGTTAGACCAAAACATTGGGTCATTGCCTTCGCACTTTCGTGGTTGTTCGCTGACCATAAATAAGTGGATGAGTACTAGCTTTGTGAAGCTAAACAAACCAGGCAAAGCTTTCGAGTGTTAGTGGTGGCAAGGAATATATGAACTTCTTGTTGCAGTTAGCGCCTCAGAAGATGCTGTAAGGGGCACTTCTGCCAAATGTCGTCTGCACTTGAACTGGTTCTGGCCTAAAGAAAGAGGTCTTAGTGAGTCCCCCTTCTCTCCTTATTAGAAATGTAAGATTTCCTGCAGAGCGAATAAAAAGTATTTTCTAACAATCAAAAAATTCTCTCCTCCATGGTAGCTTAATATAGTTTTAGCAGTACTAATAAGTCTTCTATGACCACCCCCCTTTCTGTATGTCTTGTTTACAGTATCTTTCCTGAAAAAACAGCTTTCCTGGTATCTATTAAGCCGCAATGCAGAGATGGTTAAATACAGGCTTTACATTCATAGGAAGAGTTCAAGGTTTGCCGTTCTTTCAACAAAAATATAAAAGGCAAAATCAAGACTTTCATCCTGTAGTCTTGGATTTCTGTCGAAACTGATGCGCTCCTTCAGTTTCCACGTGACTTCCTACGCTGATGACACCCACATCATTCTTTAAGTCTCAGATGATTGGGAAGGGGTGGCATACACGTTTAGATCCGGCATTGGCCGAAGTCAGTATTTGGATGAGGTAGAACTTGCTTAAAATGATGGGGAGAAGACCGAGATTGTGGTCTTTGGCGCAGGGAATTCCATCTGGACTGAATGTTGGTGGCCAGAAAAGTGCGGCCTGCTACCTGTTCCGGTGGCTGCTTCAAAAAATCTGGGGGTAAGCTTTGTCAATACGTTAACATTCGACGCCCAGGTCAATAGAATGGTGAGTTCTTGCTCTTGAATCATTAAGACCTTAAAGAAAATTCTTCCCTTTCTTCCTGGGAAGTTAAAGGTGTCAGTGGTCATTGCGCTTATTACATCTCGCCTTGACTGCTGTAATGCCCTGTTTTTAAATGCCAACCAGTATTCGTTAAATAAGCTTCAGCTCTTCCAAAATGCAGCTACTTGGTTGGTCCTGGGTATGCCTAAACACATCTCTGTAAGGGAGGGCTTGAGGACTCTTCATTGGCTTCCAGTGATGAAGCAGGTGACCTTTTAACCCATTCGAGCTAGTCATGAGGCATGGTGGAGCTGTGTTCATGACAAGCTGAACTCGTCATAACCGCCACGGAAGGCCCACGCGGGGCTAATTCCCCTCCTGTGCGGGGCGTTCCATTGAGTGGGCGGAGTCATGACAAGCTGAGCTCGTCATGAGCACTGTGGCGCCACGGGGGAATTAGCCCCGCATGGAAGGGGTTAAAGCCCTCTGTCTGGTACGTAAGGCTCTCCATGAGCAGGGCTCAAGTTATCTCAGGTTTGATTTTAACTGGTATTTTCCTAGCAGACTTCTGAGGTCGGCAGGACGGAGAAAGGTGATTGTTCCCAGGTTCCGCAAAGTTAGATGGGGGGGGGCTAAGAGGGACAAGCTTTCTCAATGATAGCTGCCAGGTTGTGGAAAACTATCCCAGAAAATATTAGGTTATTTTCATAATTACATTTCCCGCTGATATTCTGCCAATTTCTGCAACTATACTGCAAGGGCTGATCCCCTTTACCTCCGATGCCTTATTCAGTAACAGCGTTTTAATGTATGTGTTTTGTGTGCTTTATAAATCATTTTTTTATGTAAACCAGGCTGTCTTTTATATTTAATAACTAAAAAATTAAAGATTTAGGTTCCAGAAGATAGATGATTACACGGTCTGGATAGTAGGCGAGTTCTTCGTAATACTAGGAATATCAGACAATTGGAGCAAGAATTATTCTATCATAGCCCCACATGGACAGTTTTAGCCTCATCTAAAAAATCGTTTTCGGATAAATTGCTGTTTGTGTAGGTTGTCTGAAAGCTAGTGATCCTCTACCTTGTTAACCAACAGCCCCACAAGCTGTAGAATGGCACCCACAGCTTTATAAGATTATTATTTTTTTTTTTTTTTCTTTTTTTGTCCTCATTTGCGCATGAAATGTATAAGGAAATGCAGCGGAGAACTTTAGGACTTCCACTTTTGTTCCTTCACTCTTATTCTTTACTTTGCCGATTACTTAGAGTATCCCTTTGGTGGATCTGTCATATTTTGTCCTCCTTGTCCTTTACCATATTCAATAATTCATAGCGGAGGGGGTGAGAGCTAGCCATCATGGCCACTCGGCGGGGAATTATTCCCGTCTGAATTATTGTCACCGCATTAATCATTGGACTTGCTTTATAAGATTATTCCAAATTGCAGTCATTTAAGGAGCTCCAGCATGAAAAT
The DNA here is from genome assembly GCF_964263255.1 of Lissotriton vulgaris. NCBI lineage: Eukaryota > Metazoa > Chordata > Amphibia > Caudata > Salamandridae > Lissotriton > Lissotriton vulgaris. Next base: position 592,596,933 of record NC_141695.1, read on the forward strand.
CTCTACATAAGTTTATGGCTGGAGGCTCTTTCAGGACCCTCTGGTATACGCTTTTATACTCGCCATCCCATGGCTTTTTCTTCCAGTTTATAGAGATAAATGACTTTGCTCTGATAAAATGTGCGAGACTATTAATAAATCGCTCGGATGAAAAGAGAAAATACTTTCTTGTAAACCTTCTCCTTTGTGGCAATTTTCATTTAAGTCCTAATGGACCAAACCTCTTTCCTGACAGCAGCTTTAGGATGGTAAATCAAATAAAATGAGGAGCTTCAGCCCTCGTAAAAATGTCATGTCCAATTTTATTTGGATGGAGCTGCTGCTTACTGGCTCTGCAACTCATTTAATTGTTGTTCTCCATTAAAAAATAAGTCCATAAAGTTATCCTCGGGCAATTAGTTTTGATTTGCTGCATGTTTAAACCTGAATGGGCTATTTTTAAAACAAGATCTACCAAACTACTCTTCAGTTATGTGTAATGTTCTAATCTAGGTTTTCCTGGCCTATATGAATAGCTAGGGGAATTATTCGTCACTCCTTACCCTCACAACCCTATATTGATTTGATCATTGCCACTCTTCCTCCACCGCTGACTTTGCATTACCGGAAGAAGTCCGCAATATATTACATGCAGTCAGGCAAAACACATTCTGAACCTTTCATGGAACCTTGCCACATCTGTTTTGATTGGCCATTATGAGAGAGCCTCTTGGGAGTGTGGTGTGTAGAAGAGATTCCAAAGTACAAGCTGCAGGATTTAATGACATTTTTCACAAGAGGTGGATTGTGTGCAATTGGTGAATAGTGTTGCCATAAATAGTTTCTGGCTTGGAAACACATGGTTGTTGTCATAGGATTTGAATGAGAAGATTTGCTACATCAAATGAGCAAAGTTGAAAGGGACATTTTGCAAAATGGAACAAACCTACATCCGCTTCTCCAGAAACAGCTTGCTTGTTGAAACTGATAATGAGCTCCAGTAGATCAAGGCTGATGATAAAACTCTTAAGGTTGCAAATAGAAAAGAGTTTTGCAAAACTTACTAAGTTTTGTGAACCTAATAAATGATGCAGCCAAAGGAAGCAGTACATAATCAGCCATTTACTGCAGCGTATAAGCTCACTTCGCACTCCCTCTCCTTTTCTGTTTAACTTTGATGGTGTGAAAAATATCCTAAATTATCTACCAGAATAGCTAAAGGTAGTAGCTCTGCACTGAATGTTGTGAAAAAACTTTTTCCTTTGTGGTCAAACAACCCCACTATCTGTCATTTACCTGAAGTCTTGCTATTTCTGTGAATCTTGTATGAAAGAGGTCCATCTCCTATTGCAGAAGTACTCTGTGGGTGAAAAAAATTATACAAATTGATGCAACAGACAAGAGTATCAACCGGGCACGCAAACCACGGGAATATCACCAATTCAGCTGGCCTTCTCTCCGGATATCATACTGCCTTCAGGCTGCATTGTAAACCAATAACCTAGAAAATTAAGCATTTTTCAACAGAACTGGCACTGTGCCTTTAAGGCAGAAATAACCCATAGCTTCCCATCATGCCTCAGGTGTGACCGTTAAGTCAGTTGTTCTTTCCGGCTCCTGTCAGGACTCTGGATTCACAGCTCTCTTGTTAAAGGCATATGCACTGCAGATCACACACTATGCATAGATCGCCATCTGGTGTTTGGCCCGGATGTTTGTACTTGTTTTTGTCTTGGAAAAGTCTTTGGAAGTCACGAGATGGGGACTCCTCCTTTGGATCATAGTGCGCATGGGCATCAGCTCCATCTTTAGATAGTTTTTTTCTGCCATAGAGCTCGGATGTGTTTATCGGTTCGTTGCCGTTACTGGTCTTACTTTCGACGCGCAATCCTCACCCTTTTTCCGGTATTGTTTTGATCACGATCCCTAGTCATTGCGCATCTCTTCAATTCGAAGTTCTCAATTCCGGTCGTCGACGAAGGCCTTCGGGCCTACCTAGGCCATTAGATCTGGCTCATGGAAAGGACTCCTTTTAAGAAGTGTCCTCAATGTGGGTCTCGAAGTTCACACAGATCTTCATGAGGTGTGTAACATCTGCCTTTCACCGGAGCACGTGTCCAGAGACTGTCCAGCTTGCGCCTCTTTCCGCTCCAAGAAAACCATTTGGGATCATCTAAGAACAATGGCTCGCTCATCGACATCCATTCCCGATGACATCTTCCAGGAGGGCATCTAAGTACCAGAGCAGGAGCGGGTCGAAGAAGGCCTCTTCAGCGCCTCCGAAGCCTATGACTCCGTCGAAGACATCACTCCTGGGCAGTGGGTCGTAAGTAGTAATGTCGACCCTGACCCCCACCTACTGAAAAAGATTTCGGTAACACCTTCAGGCCCAGATGCACACCGAGACAATACTTCTCACGCCCCGCCTTCCGGCCCGGCAAAGAAGTCCACAACTAAGCCTTCAGGCCACTCTGGATCTAGTCAGCCTGCCGTCTGTTTCAAAACTCCAACCCCGGCGCCGAAAAAGAAACCTTCCTCCACCTCCATGCTGACTACTGCCTCCACATCTAAGCTCTCTGCACCAAAGCCTATTAGCAGCGACCCCTCGGTTCCGAAAAAGCTGTCGGAACCAAGCAAAAAGATACTACCGAAGAGTTCAGATTCTCAACCTTCGTAGCCAAAAAAAAATCAGAACCGAAAAAGCAACCGGTTCTGCAGACTTCTGCAGAGACTAAAAAATCTCACGCTCCGAAGCCAAAAGAGCACAAATCCACTCCAGATTCGGTGCCACGCAAGCCCTCGAAACCGAAAAAATAGGCGCCGAAAGACCAGCCTCCACCAGAAGAGCTTTTTAAACCGGATCCCACCCAAAAAACTATTCTAAAAGACCCAAAACAGGTCAATTGACTCTCAGTTCCAAGAAGAGACCAATGGACACGCCTGTGCCAGCTCCATGTCCACCTAAGAAGCGAGACATTGAAATATCTCCTCTCAGACTCCCTTCTCCACCACCTACCACACCACTCTCCTACACCATCTCCTACACAAGTGGACGATGATGACACCTCTGACACGGGGGAGGGTGCAGACAATGAACTACTAGGGGTTCTTAGTCCGCCTTATACCCAAGACCCCTGGGATGCTTACAATACACCAGATGTCCCTAACGTACCACAAGACGACATCTACTCCTCTAGATCTTCCTCTACAGAGGATACCATAGGTTTCACCCAGCTCGCTCAGAGCTGCACAATACCACGGGGTTGACTTGCATACAGACCTTGTGGAAGACGATTTCTTAATGGACACTTTTGATACTTCACAAAAGTCCACCTCTGTTCTCCCTATGTTAAAAGGGGGAATCAAACATGCACCCGAGGTGTTCAAAGATCCTGTTAGGGCTAGGGTTATTAACCCCAGGATAGAGAAGAAATACAAAGCGACCCCAGCTGACCCCATGTACATTAAGGGCCAAATACCGTTAGATTCCTTAGTGGTCTCCAACGCCAGAAAGAGGGCTAACTCGCAAACGTCAGGGGGATGCTCCACCTCCCGACAAGGAGTCAAAAATCTTGGACGCCTCTGGTAAACATATAGTGTCACAAGCAGCTAATATATGGCGCATTGCCAGCACTCAAGCTTTGTTCGCCAGATACGATAGGGCACACTATGAGGAGCTAGAGACCTTACTGCAACTCCTTCCTGATAAATACAAAACTAAGGCCAACGACCTCATACAGGAGGGTAAAATCATCACAAACGCCTCCATTCGTTGCGCTCTAAATGTGGCAGACACCGCCTCTCGAGCCATCAACACAAGTGTCATTCTGCGTAGGCATGCATGGCTACGCATCTCAGACTTTAAACCTGAAGTACAAACTTCCATTCTTAACCAGCCATTTGATCAGCAGCATCTATTTGGGTCTGCCGTGGATTCATCTCTTGATAAGATGAAAAAAGACACTGACACAGCTAAATCAATGGGAGCCTTGCAATCGCAAGTTCCCAGACGTTCCCTTCGTTGCTCCTCCTACAAGGGCACCTGCAGAGGCTACTCCTCTGACAATCCCTCCAGGTCCTATAAGACTCCCACCCAGAGCACATTCACCAGAGGTTATCAAAGAGGAGGCCACAGAGGCAATAATAACAAAGGTAGAGGCAAGACCAACAATACCCGCTCTGCCTCCACACCTACCCAATGACTTCTCTCCGCTCCCCCCGGACCATTCCACTCCAGTCGGGGTAAGATTGCTACAGTTCCTACCTGTCTGGAACAACATCACCACAGACAGGTGGGTGAGACAAATCGTTCAATCAGGTTACTGTCTAGAACTCACTTCTTCCCCATAAATATACCACCCAGACAGTGCCAAACGTCACCAGAACCTTTATCGCTGATAAGGCAGGAGGTAATCTCACTCCTACAAAAACATGCAATAGAACCAGTCCCCCTGCCTCAGCAAAACACAGGAGTTTACTCCCTGTACTTCCTCATCCCCAAGAAGGATGGCTCTCTCAGACCTATCCTAGACCTCAGACCCCTAAACCTGTACATACAGTTAGACCATTTTCATATGGTCCTGATTCAACAGGACCTTCCTCTTCTCGCACAAGGCGATTTCCTTGCCACTCTAGAGCTCAAGGACGCCTACTTTCATATTCCCATTCACACCTCTCACATGAAATATCTCAGATTTGTAGTGGACTGTCACCACTACCAATTCAAAGTTCTTGCATTTAGAGTCACCACTGCACCCAGAGTATTCACCAAGTGTCTGGCGGTAGTTGCGGCTCACCTAAGAAGACCGCACATCCACGTCTTCCCATACTTAGATGACTGGCTCATAAAAGCCAAGACATACCATCAGTGTGTACATCACACTCATGCCACAATCCAACTATTCCACGACTTACGGTTTACAATAAACCTCGCAAAGTCTCACCTACAACCGTCCCACATACAGCAGTACCTCAGTTCCACAATAAACACATCATATCCCAGCCCAGCTAGGATACCAAGCATACAAAGCCTCATGTCAAAATTTCTGCCGCAGCTCTCTTCCAGCTTGAGTGTTCATGCAGTTAATAGGGATGATGGCCTCTTGCATATTCATAGTACCTCACACAAGACTCCAGATGCGTCCCCTGCAGGAATGTCTAGCATGTCAGTGGAACCAGGCTCAAGGTCAGTTAACAGATCTGGTGTTGGTAGACTGTCGCACGCATCGCTCTCTGCAGTGGTAAAACACCAAAATCCTTTCCAAAGGGTGACCGTTCATTGAGCCAGTTCCACAGATTGTGCTAACAGCGGACGCATTGCTCTCCGGCTGGGGAGCTCATCTATTACATCACACCATGCAGGGCAGGTGGACGCTTCAACAACGGTTACTCCACATCAATTACCTGGAGTTACTAGCCATCTTCCTATCCCCAAAGGCAGTCCAGAAACAAATATCAGGCAAAGCTGTCCTAGTCTGCAGTGACAACATGAAAGCCATGTACTATATACAGAAACAAGGCGGGACACACTCCCTACAGCTCTCTCAACTAGCGCAATGCATATGGAGATGAGCTATTCCTCAAAACATTTTTCTCATAGCCCAACATCTCCCGGGAGTCCAGAACAACATATCTGATCTGTTAAGTCGTCAGACGCAAGAAATTCTTGAGTGGGAACTTCATCCTCAAGTTCTTCAACCATTTTTCCAGATGTGGGGGCACCAAGAGATAGAGCTCTTCGCCACACACGAAAACGCCAAATGCACAAGCTTCCCTGCCAGATTTCTACACCCATTGTCCAAAGGAAATGAAATATAGATGATTTGGTCAGGCAGATTTGCGTACGCTTTTCTGCCTCTCCCACTCATTCCACTGGTGGTGCGCAACTACTGCAGCACTTACTAACTCGCATTCTAGTTGCTCCAACCGTGGTACACCACACTACTGGAAATATCCATAGTACCGCACCAAAAACTACACCTCTCCCCATGCCTCTTAACCGAGAACCATGGAGAGATCAAACACCCGGACCTAGCACAGCTCAACCTAGCGATCTGACTCCTGAGGACTTAGAGTTCGGTTACCTTAACCTTCCCCTTGACTGTATGAACGTTATCAGAGAAGCTAGACGCCCCACTATAAGAGCCTGCTATGCGGCCAAGTGGAAACGATTTGTGGTATATTGTCACAACAACATCATCAATCCTCTCAATTTGTCTATTCAATACATCAAAGGTTATCTACTGCATCTCCAAAGGTGTAACTTAATATATACATCTATTAGATTACACCTCGCTGCCATAGCAGCCTACTTACAAAATAGGCAACACTTGTCGCTATTCAGGGTACCTACCATCAGAGCATTTATGGAAGGCCTCAAAAGAATAATTCCTCGCAGAGTACCACCCTAATCTGTGTGGAATTTAAACTTAGTTCTCAGAGGACTAATGGACCCTCCCTTTGAACCTCTGCACTAATGTAAGCTACAATTTCTAGCATGGAAAGTCGCTTTCCTAGTGGCCATTACTTCCCTTAGAAGAGTCAGTGAGCTACAGGCACTTACTATTCAAGCACCTTTTTTACAACTCCATCATAACAAAGTGGTTCTCAGAGCCAATCCAAAATTCCTCCCTACGGTTATTTCTCCTTTCCACCTTAACGAGTCTGTGGAGTTGCCAGTATTCTTCTCGCACTCACAAATAGTCGCAGAAAGAGCTCTTCACACTCTAGATGTTAAAAGAGCACTGCTTTATTACATTGAAAGAACAAAACCTATTCGCAAAACAACTTTTCGTGCCCTTCTCACCACCACATAAAGGCAACCCCATATCAAAATCTGGGATAGCATGGTGGATTGTCAAATGCATACAGATTTGCTATCTCAAAGCAAAACGTACATTATCAGTTCCCCCTAAAGCCCACTCTACCCGGAAGATAAGGGCTTCAATGGAATTTTTAGGGAACATTCCCTTCGATGACATCTGCAAGGCAGCTACATGGTCTACACCACACATATTCATAAAGCACTATTGTGTAGATGTGCAAACAAAACAACAAGCTAGTGTGGGCCAGGCTGTACTCAAACACCATTTTAAACTACTGCAACAGATACTGGTGGTCGTCGCTAAAGAAGGGTAGTACTATACAATCTATGCATAGTGTGTGATCTGCAGCTCCTATGCCTCGAACGGAAAATGCTACTTACCAGTATGCACCTGTTCTTGGCATGTAGAGGAGCAGATCCACACACTATGCATAGATCGCCTCCCTGCTAGAGTCGATGGCATCCTGAATCTGTCTGGTTCCCAATGCCAGGTTGAGAATGCGTCCTCTACAGCAGGAACTGGAGGACAAATGGGATCAGCGGACATCTCGCAGGGTAGTCAGAATCTGTCTATCACACACAGCCAGAGCATCCATCCCATGGTGAATGAAGGACAACCTGAAAGTAGGAGTTCTGTTCCGTCAAACTCCTCCTTCTCAGACTGATCAGACTCATCCCTGCAAGGATGGGGAGCTCACATGGGGTCTCTCCAGACGCAAGGCCTATGTTCCTCAAAAGAGCAATTGTACCACATAAACATGTTGGAACTAAGAGCCGTTCATCTTGCTCTCAAGGCTTTCCTCCTTTTGATTCAGGCGAGTTCAACCTGGATTAGCCTAACCATCCTTTCGATTGCGTTTAGCAGCAGTAGCTGTATACTCACAAAACAGACAACATTTATCTTTATTCAGAGTACCAGTGATAAAAGCCTTTATGGAAGGATTAAAAAGAGCTCCACCTGCACCAGTATGGAACTTGATCATGGTCCTTATGAAGTTAATGGGTCCACCTTTTGAACCAATGTACAAGTGTCAACCACAATTTCTCTCATGGAAGGTTGCTTTTATTACTGCAATCACTTCCTTAAATAGAGCTGGTGAATTCCAGGCACTAGCTATACAAGAGCCTTTCTTTCAGCTTGACAAAGTGGTTCTTCGAACCAATTCCAAATTTCTTCCTAAAGTGGTTTCTGCTTTTCACATCAATCAATCGGTTGAGTTACCAGTGTTCTTTCCTCAACCTGATTCTATAGCAGAACGAGCTCTACACACGCTAGATGTTAGAAGAGCTCTACTATATTATGTAGAAAGAACAAAAGATTTTCGTAAGACAAAACAGCTCTTTGTTGCTTTTTCGCCACCGCACAAAGGCAATCCCATTTCTAAATCTGGTATTGCAAGATGGATTGTGAAATGTATTCAAGCATGTTATGTGAAAGTGAAAAGAACCTTAACAATACCCTCTAGACCGAATTCCACCAGCAAAATAGGGGCTACTATGGCTTTTGTTAGGGAATATTCCCCTAGCTGACATCTGTAAGGCAGCAATATGGTATACACAGCACACATAAACAAGGCACTATTGTGTAGATGTGTTAGCGAGGCAACAAGCTAATGTAGGCCAGGCAGTACTTAAAAAACTTTTTCAAACAACTGCAGCAGCTACAGGTTAGCCACCGCTTTGGGAGTTTACTGCTGTATAATCTATACAAAGCATGTGATCAACTGCTCACATGCCTCGAACGGATAATTTTACTTACCCAGTAAGCATCTGTTTTTGGCATGTAGAGCTGTAGATTCACATACTCCCACCCACCTCCCCAGGTACCTATACCTGTTTTCTTATTTTACATACATATGCATGGACATCTCTATTATACCTTTACTAACTCCATTCTCACCCTCTGTGGGAACAAATTGAGTCGATGCCCATGCGCACCGTCACCGAAAGAAGGAGTCACCTACCTTGTGACTGTAAAGACTTCTTCGAAGAAAAACAACTTACAAGTATCTGGACCAAACACTAGATGGCAAGAGTATGCAAGCATGTGCACCTACAGCTCTACATGCCAAGAACAGATGCTTACTGGGTAAGTAACATTATCCTTATTCACCAGCCTGGCACTGTCTGTAAAAGCCATGTGCCATTTGGGCCATTACTCCCATCCCATGCACTGTGGCATTTGATTTGCGCAAATGCTGCCCATGGTTCTCTGCTCCTTCAGTTTCTTTCTCTTGCCCAGCAGGACTCTGCTTTGGGCACCTTAAAAGGCTATTTTTCTGTCATCTTGGCATTTCTGTGGTTGCCAGATCAACTATCCCCGTTTAAATTCCCTATTGTAAATAGTTTTTTTTAAAGATCTACAACACATGTTCCCACCTTCACCCTTCTTCATGTCCCAGTGGGACCTTAACCTAATACTCACCATTCTGATGTGCACTCCTTTTGAGCCGCTGCACAACTGTCCTCTCAGGCTCCTTACCACCAATGCAGCCTTCCTAGTGGCAGTAACTGCCCTGAGGGTCCGTGAGCTTCAGAATTTGTCATCTAAGCCTCCATACCTGAACATCTTCCCAGATAAGTTGGTTATTATACTCTACTCTTTCCGTGCAATCCATTGTACAGCCCTCTATTCCAAAATACAACTTTTCTATACTCTGCAACACAGTACTCCACTCTGTGTAAGCACCCACTCTATTTTAGAACAGTTTACTCAATTCTATACTACACTCCACGCTACTGTACAACAACTCAATACTCTGTTATACTTTACTCCTCACTGTTACGCCACTTCTCTAGAGTCTCCACCACTTAATGAGACTTTACCTGACTATGCTACTGTACAACAATCCACTCTACACAGCTCCACTGTTTGATACTTGCGTACTCTATGCAACTCCACTCTACAGTACTCTACTGCAATCTATGCCACTCCAACACTTAACTCTATACCCCTACATTCCACTGTACTATACTGCATGTACAACAGTGTTCGAGGCATGTGGGCTGCAGAATTCTTATCTGTGCATAGATCGCCGCCTAGTTTTGGGTCCGGATGATTGCACATTGTTGTCCTGGAGGAATCTTCGAAGTATAACGAGATAGGTAGCTCCTCCCCTGGACTACAGTGCACATGGGCATACTCTCCATCCTCAGATAGTTTTTTTCCGCCATTGGGTTCGGATGTTACTATCTTAGCTCAAGTTAGGAAAACTTTCTGTAAAGCCAAAAGGCTTTCGATAGCGTCGGTATCGTTTCGTTCGGTATCTGTGCCTTTGCTTAGAGGACATCGAGGACTCAACAGGTTTTTTCTTTCCACACTCTACCCGATCTTAGATCTGGAATGGAAAGGAGTCCGTTCAAAACGGCCCGCTTTGCAATGCAAAATACCCGCACATAGATGTCCACCCGGTGTGCAACAAGTGCCTGTCCCCAGACCATAATGAAGACAACTGTATGGCCTGTGCCCGGTTCAGGTCGAAGAAAACCCTCAAGATACGACGCGCGATTCGACTGGAGTCGAAGAAGTCAGCGCCTGTTCCCGTGAACATCTTCGGGACCGAAGACGAGGAGATCGTTGATCTGGAGGATCAGGAACACTGCTCCGATCCGGCTTCGGGCCATGACTCAGAGTATGACGCCGAAGACGAGGAGGTACAAGACGAAGATGAGGACGTCGTCGAGAAGGTAGGAGACGACGTGGAGGCCCTTGGGGCCATAGAAGATAGCTCAGGCGAAGAGCTAGGCCAACCCGGCCGCATAGAGGCCGAAGATGACGCACTCAGTAAGGCTCAGGTCGATGGATCGCCACTAGGCCTTACCCAAGATCCACAATCTCGTTCTACAGCCCCGTATAAAGGCCCGGCTTCAAAACAGCCATCGGTCGATACAAAGAAATCGAAACCAACAGCGTCTTTGCAGAAACCGAAAGTGCTTGTGCCTCTCGTCGGCTCCAAGGCCTCAAACCCCTCGGTGCCGAAGAAAACTAAAATGGCCGTCGATGCCGGAAAACTCAAGAAGGACGTCGAGCCACTGGTTGGGGCGCCGAAGACAAAGGTCAAGGCCGTCGAGCCATTGAAGCCGACGCCGAAGGGTGTCGGTTCGCACAAAAGACCTGTGCCTAAAGTCGGGATCGATCCGAGGTCGAGGCTTACGGACAAGTCGAAGACTGGCTCCAAGGACCCTGACGAGTCGACAAAGCCCACTCCGTTCATAGCCAAAGAAGTGTCGGAGTTGCTCCAACGCATCAAGGAGAAGGGTACATCGGTCGTACCGAAGAAGGCCCTGACGCCGAAGCTTGTCGGACAGGTTCAGACTGCGTCGACACCTATCAAGTTTGGGTTACCACCCATGTTGCGCCCGAAGATGTTCGAGCCAAAAAAATCCATCGGCGCCGCTACACATGTGTCGACGGAAATGGAGGCTACGGAGGAGCCTGAAGACCAGGAGCCTAGACAATTCATCGACTCGGACACTGGGAGACTGTCCATATGCAAACGAAAGTTGATGCCAGAGACTCCCATGGAATCCTATAAGATTCCCTTGAAGAAAAAAAGACTTTCCACAATGTCTCCAGCTCTTGTGGAACCCCTCCATGACTATGAACAGGAACCTCAAAATTTTTCCCCAACATACTCAGATGTTGAGACCGGGGATAATTACAATGAGGATGACCTCTATCATGTGGACACTGATCCTGATGATCAGGACCAACAATGGATGGACCCTGCTGACTCAAGGGATCCGCAGACTGGCCCGGACACTCATGTGTACAGTGTAAAAACGTCTCCTACTGAGGACGCAACTGCTTTTAACGCCCTTATTGAGAGGGCAGCCAGTAATCATGACGTCGAGCTCCATGCTGACCCTGTGGACGAAGACTTTCTGGTCGACACTTTTTCAACTTCAGAAAGGGCAGTCAAAACACTACCCATGCTCAAAGGGGTCCTCAAGCATGCTGCTGACATTTTTAAAGATACCACTAGGGCCAGGGTGTTAAACCCAAGGATTGAGAAGAAATATCGGCCGGCCCCTGTGGACCCTCCTTATATAAAGGGACAGTTGCCATTGGATTCATTGGTTGTTTCTAATGCACGTAAGAGAGCAAACTCCCAGACTACAGGTGATGCTCCTCCTCCGGACAAAGAGTCGAAGGTTATGGAAACCTCAGGGAAAAGAGTAGCTGCGCAGGCGGCTAACATCTGGCGCATTGCTAACACTCAGGCTCTCTTGGCCAGATATGACAGGGCACATTACCCTTGAGACAGTATTACAACACCTACCTGATCAGTACAAGGAGGGGGCAGAGCTACTCATACAGGAGGGGAAACTCATAACAAATGCTTCCATCAAGTGTGCTCTGGACGCGGCTGACACTGCAGCCAGGGCCATCAACACCAGTGTTATGCTAAGACTACACGCCTGGTTGAGGATTTCAGGATTCAAACCTGAAATTCAAACTTCTATCCTCAATCAGCCAGTTAACCCAGACTTCTTATTCGGACCTGAGGTTGACACCACCCTTGAAAAACTTAAAAAGGACACAGAGACTGCACAGTCTATAGGGGCTCTGCAATCCCAACAGTTTCGGGGAGGCTCCTTTCGTCGCTCCTGTACTAGAGGACCCTCAAGAGGCCAGTCAACGCAACAAACACAATACAATAAGGGAGGTACACAATCCACCTACAATAAGAACAACCGAAGTGGATATCTGGGAAACAACATCAAGGGCAGAGGCAGAGGAAACAGTTCCAGATCCTCTGCCAATACGAAACAGTGACGCCCTGTCACTGCCCCCTGACCATATAACACCTGTTGGGGGGAGACTGCAACAGTTCCTGCCAGTCTGGAAGTCCATCACCACAGACAGGTGGGTGAGAGACATTGTACAGTACGGGTATTGTCTGGAATTAACGTCCACTCCACCCAACATCCCACCAATACACGGTCCTATGTCCGCAGAGCACTTACACTTATTGCAGCAGGAGGTCGTAAGCATGCTGCAAAAAGGGGCCATAGAGCTCGTGCCTGTAGAAGAACAAGGGTCAGGGGTGTACTCTCTCTCTACTTGCTATTACCCAAAAAGGACGGGTCGCTCAGACCTATACTACACCTCTGGCCTCTAACCAGTTACATTCTGTCAGAGCATTTCCATATGCTCACCTTGCAACAGGTACTGCCGTTACTCAGTCAGGGAGACTTCCTCGCAACGCTGGATCTAAAAGATGCGTATTTCCATATACCCATACACCCGTCACACAGACAGTATCTCAGGTTCACTATTCAACATCAACATTATCAGTTCAAAGTCCTCCCTTTCGGAGTAACGATGGCACCCAGGGTGTTCACAAAGTGCCTTGCAACAGTAGCAGCACACCTCCGGAGACCGCACATACACGTCTACCCGTATCTGGACGACTGGCTTATTCAAGCAAAGTCGGCCCAGCAGTGTGCCAGCCACATGTCTTACACCATTCATCTTCTTCACAGTCTGGGATTCTCACTGAATTACCCGAAGTCACACCTTTAGCCCGCCCACGTGCAACAGTACCTGGGTGCGACGATAGACACTCTGGCAGCCAAAGCACAGCCAAATTCCGTGAGATTAAACAGCCTGCAATTGCTGATAAAAAAATTCAGACCTCAACAGCGCGCTTCCAGCGAAAGTGTTCATGCAGTTGATAGGCATGATGGCCTCCTGCATTTTCATTGTCCCGCACGCGAGGCTACATATGCGTCCGCTTCAGGAGTGCTTAGCACGTCAATGGAATCAGGCTCAGGGACAGTTAAAGGACCTAGTGTTGGTAAGCGGTCGGGCATTCAACTCTCTGCATTGGTGGAACCCACGAAACCTTTGCAAGGGCCGACCGTTCCAAGAGCCTATTCCACAAATTGTACTGACGGCGGACGCGTCTCTCCAGGGATGGGGAGCTCATGTACTCCACTACACAGTGCAGGCACTATGGACAGCACAGCAAAAGAAGATGCACATCAACCTTCTGGAACTGATGGCAATCTTCATGGCGATGAAAGCTTTCAAGGTACACTTGTGCAACAAGGTCGTGTTGATCCGGACGGACAACATGACTGCCATGTACTACATACAGAAGCAGGGAGGAATGCACTCTCCACAGTTGTCTCATCTGGCTCAGAGCATGTGGAAGTGGGCCATTCAGAGGAACATCTTCCTCATGGCGGAACACCTCCCGGGCAAAGACAACCAGATGGTGGATCTGCTCAGCAGACACAGCCACCAGATGCACGAGTGGGAGATACATCCATCAGTACTCCAACCGTACTTCCAGCAATGGGGTCATCCACAGATACACCTGTTCGCCACAAGGGAAAACGCAAAAGGCCAAAGCTTCGCAAGCAGGTTCCCACACCCACAGTCGCAGGGCAATGCGATATGGATGAACTGGTCATGCAAATTTGCGTACGCTTTTCCCCAAGCACCTTTGATACAGCTGGTGGCACGCAAACTACGGCAACACTCGATGACCCTCATCCTGGTTGCTCCAATGTGGGCACGCCAACCATGGTACACCACGTTTCTGGAACTATCCGTGGTACCGCATCAACGGCTACGCCTCACTCCCAGGCTTTTGACGCAGAGCCATGGAGACATTCAGCATCCAGATCCGCAACAGCTCAACGTGGCGATCTGGCTCCTGAAGTCCTAGAATTTGGCTACCTCAACTTGCCGCCGGAATGTATGAATGTCATCAAGGAGGCAAGACGGCCCACAACCAGAGCATGCTATGCGGCTAAATGGAAAAGGTTTGTCATATATTGTACCAACAATGACATTAACCCACTGGATGCATCTATTCAAAACATCATGTGTTATTTGTTGCATTTATACAGATGTAATCTAGCGTACAGTTCCATTCGTATACATTTATCCGCCATAGCAGCCTATCTTCAGAACAGGCAGCACCTCTCCTTATTCAGAGTGCCTGCCATTAAAGCTTTTCTGGAGGGACTTAAAAGAGTGATCCCTCCCAGACACCCACCGTCACCACTCTGGAACCTGAATGTGGTCCTCACCAGATTAATGGGACCACCTTTTGAACCTCTACACTCTTGTGAGATTCAATTTCTGACTTGGAAAGTTGCTTTCCTAGTGGCCATTACCTCACTGAGGAGAGTTAGTGAACTCCAGCCACTAACCATCCAAGAGCCATTCATCCAGGTCCACGCAAATAGGGTGGTATTACGCACCAACCCTACATTTATGCCTAAAGTAATTTCGCAGTTCCACATGAACCAGACCATAGAACTGCCAGTTTTCTTTCCCAATCCGGAAAATGTCGCAGAGAGATCCCTACACACGTTGGATGTCAAAAGGGCTCTAATGTACTATATAGACAGAACGAAGGATTTCAGAAAAACAAAACAGCTTTTCGTTGCCTTTTCTCCACAACACAAAGGCAACCCCATTTCCAAAGCAGGGATAGCCAGTTGGATTGTTAAATGTATACAGATTTGCTATGCCAAGGCCAAACGCACATTAACCATTCCACCACGAGCACACTCCACACGTAAGTTAGGAGCGTCCATGGCTTTCCTGGGGAATATTCCTTTAGAAGAGATATGTAAGGCAGCCACTTGGTCCACCACACATACATTTACGAAACACTACTGCGTAGATGTGCATTCTAAACAGCAGGCAGCTGTAGGACAGGCTGTTCTCATAACTCTTTTTCAGACTGCTGCAGCTGGCACGGGCAGCCGCCGCTAACAGGGGGGACTGCTATGTAATCTATGCACAGATATGAATTCAGCAGCCCACATGCCTCGAACCGAATATGCTACTTACCAGTATGCATCTGTTCTTGGCATGTAGGGCTGCTGACATTCATATCGCCCACCCTCCTCCCCGGTGCCTGTAGCAGCTGTAGCATTCAGAATTACTATCTAGCATGGACATCACTCACTGTATTACACTCCATCTCTGCCACAATGGCGAAAAACAATCTGAGGATGCCCATGCGCACTGTAGTCCAGGGGAGGAGCCACCTATCTCGTGATACTTCGAAGACTCTTCCAGGACAACAATGTGCAATCATCCGGACCCAACACTAGGCGGCGATCTATGCACAGATATGAATGTCAGCAGCCCTACATGCCAAGCACAGATGCATACTGGTAAGTAGCATATTCGCTACTCCACTGTTTGCCTTTCTGTGATACTCTAGTTCACTATTCAACACTACACAACTCTGTATACCACTGCCCCTGTCTTTATTCCTCTCTGATCCGACACAGTTATCCACTCTACTCCAGTGTAATCTACTCCACACCATTCAAATTTGTAATGCTGTATGCCAAACCACTCTACCACTCTACCACACACTACAACACTGTACACCAATCCACTCTACAAAACTCTACTAGGCTGTTTGCCACTCTACCCCACAACACTTCCAATACTATACGACACACCGACACACACCACTACACTCTATCGTACAACACTTCTGCAATTGATGACACTTTACTTGACTGTATGCTTCTCCACTCCACTCCACGTCACTATTGTCTACTACATGCCACTCTAGCACTTTACTCCACTCTACACTATCCCCATCCAGTGCACTCCCCTCAACTATACTCCACTCTGTCACACTGTATCCCACTTTACGCCACTGTACCATACTCTGCTCTATCCAGCTCCACTGTAAGGCACTCTACTTCACTGTATGCAACTCCCCTCTGCTACAGTCTACTCCACTGTATGCCAATGTACAACACTGTATGACACTCTACAAGACTCCGCTCTGCTCTTCGAGACTCCGCTCTGCTCTTCGAGGCTCTGCTCTGCTCTTCGAGGCTCTGCTCTGCTCTTCGAGGCTCTGCTCTGCTCTTCGAGGCTCTGCTCTGCTCTTCGAGGCTCTGCTCTGCTCTTCGAGGCTCTGCTCTGCTCTTCGAGGCTCTGCTCTGCTCTTCGAGGCTCTGCTCTGCTCTTCGAGGCTCTGCTCTGCTCTTCGAGGCTCTGCTCTGCTCTTCGAGGCTCTGCTCTTCGAGGCTCTGCTCTGCTCTTCGAGGCTCTGCTCTGCTCTTCGAGGCTCTGCTCTGCTCTTCGAGGCTCTGCTCTGCTCTTCGAGGCTCTGCTCTGCTCTTCGAGGCTCTGCTCTGCTCTTCGAGGCTCTGCTCTGCTCTTCGAGGCTCTGCTCTGCTCTTCGAGGCTCTGCTCTGCTCTTCGAGGCTCTGCTCTGCTCTTCGAGGCTCTGCTCTGCTCTTCGAGGCTCTGCTCTGCTCTTCGAGGCTCTGCTCTGCTCTTCGAGGCTCTGCTCTGCTCTTCGAGGCTCTGCTCTGCTCTTCGAGGCTCTGCTCTGCTCTTCGAGGCTCTGCTCTGCTCTTCGAGGCTCTGCTCTGCTCTTCGAGGCTCTGCTCTGCTCTTCGAGGCTCTGCTCTGCTCTTCGAGGCTCTGCTCTGCTCTTCGAGGCTCTGCTCTGCTCTTCGAGGCTCTGCTCTGCTCTTCGAGGCTCTGCTCTGCTCTTCGAGGCTCTGCTCTGCTCTTCGAGGCTCTGCTCTTCGAGGCTCTGCTCTTCGAGGCTCTATGACGCTCGGCTCGGCTGGCTCTATGACGCTCGGCTGGCTCTATGACGCTCGGCTGGCTCTATGACGCTCGGCTGGCTCTATGACGCTCGGCTGGCTCTGAGGCTCGGCTCGGCTGGCTCTATGAGGCTCGGCTCGGCTGGCTCTATGAGGCTCGGCTCGGCTGGCTCTATGACGCTCGGCTCGGCTGGCTCTATGACGTTCGTGGCGCTCGGCTCTGCTCTTTGAGGCGCTCGGCTCTGCTCTTTGAGGCGCTCTGCTCTTTGAGGTGCTCGGCTCTGCTCTTTGACGCTCGGCGACGCGGAACTCTGATCCATTCTACAATGCTCTGCTCCACTTCACTCAACTCTTTATTGTCTTTTATATGAGAATGAGTTTGGTCTGTTCAGTGAGAACTTCTCTTTTGACTTTCCGGTGCTTTCAGTGCAGTTAATTATTCCCTTTTTTTAAACCGTATTCAGTACTTTCTGTAGTAGGGGATCTCTGTGTATAGTCATAATCTAGTGAATAGTCCCGCCCATGTGCGTGGACCCCGGCAATCAAAAATAATCTCTTAAGTTGTCAAATCATGCAGAAACTTAAGAGAGAATTTAAAGACAAATAATGCAGCCTATCCACAGGCTACACTGTCCAGTACTTCAACTAGAAATTCCACCAAATAACACCACACATAATACAGCCAGCCCAGTTTCTACCATAGAGAAACTTGCCTCCACCAGTAAAAGACTCTGGAATGATAGAGAGGAAGGCATGGACAGACAAGCCCCATAGGCTGCCATTATGTGGCTTAAATAGGATACTGTGCCTTTAAGAGAGCTTTCTAGAACTTTCTCCCAGTATCCCAGAATCACGGACCTCCTCCTATTGTCCCAGTGCGATCCGATACCTCTTCGCCCTCTGCCTCACCTGCTCACCATGAACCAAGGACGATTTGCCATCCGGATCCGACATATCTCCAACTGCATGCTTGGAACCTGAACACAATGAGTTCGCAGGTCTGAATATCACTCCGGAGTGCAGGAAAGAGCTGGCTCATGCGCGTGCTCCTTCCACCATTAAGACATACCAATTGAAATGGAAGCGTTTTTGTGTTTGGTGTCACAAGGAAGCCCTTGATCCAATGCACGCTAAGACAGAGCAAATCCTGCCTTGTTTCTTATCTCTAACGAAGTCAGGACTTTCTCATTCCACTCTTAAAGTCTTTCTGGCAGCGATTTCCCGCTTTCTTCATGATGGCACCACATCTTTGTATTCCTCTCGGATCATTCTGCAGTTCTTCAGAGGCCTCTTTCGAATGTATCCGCCCATACGTCGTCCGCCACCTTTGTGGCGCTTGAATCTGGTTTTATCCTCCTCCTCCTACCTCCTTTTGAACCCATCCATTCAGCGGACTTAAAATTCCTCACGTGGAAGGTCGCTCTTCTACTCACGCTTACATCATCAAGGCGAGTAAGTGACATTCACAATTCAACCTCGCTTTCTTCAATTCTCCAAGGACGCTGTTACTTTATGGACAAAACCTAAATTTATTCCCAAAGTTCCTTCGGATTTCCGTCGAAGAGGCGTCATCGCTCTTCTGACTCCCCCCGACGCTCGCACGATGCGGCCGGGGGTTCGGGTGACACCGCCCACGGGGCTCCTTTGGGGTCGTGGGCGTCGGGTCCCGCTCCATACCCTCCGGTCCCTGGGCGAGACGCGACGCCGGAGGAGATCGAGCGCTTCCTCATGGCCATGAGGTCCCTCTCTCCTCCGGGCTCCGCGGCGCCTTCGGGCCCAGCCACACTTTCCCCCGCAGCATCCACCTTTAAACCCTCCTAGTCCGTGCTTCTCGGCCCATGTGATGCCAGTGGGGGGCAGGGCTCGCCATCAACACTCTCACTGGTGCACTGTCACTTCGGACAGGTGGGTGCTGCAGATCGTCCGGAGGGGCTACTCCCTCCCCTTCGAGACGACCCCTCAAGCCATGCCACCGCAATACCACCGCGTATCGGGGGATCACTTGCGGCTTCTGCAGAAGGAAGTTTCGGCCCTCTTGGCTAAGGGGGCCATCGAGCGCATTCCTGGGCCAGAAGTAGGACGTGGTTGCTACTCCCACTACTTTCTGGTACCCAAGAAGGGCAAAGGGAGCCTACGCCCTATCTTGGACCTACGGAACGTCAACGGCTTCCTCCGGAAGGAGAAGTTCAAGATTCTGACTCTGGCTCAGGTCTTAGCTGCCCTGGACCCAGGAGACTGGATGGTAGCGTTGGACTTGCAGGATGCCTATTTTCACACCCCCGTCCTGCCGGCCCACCGGCGTTACCTGTGGTTCACGGCAGGCCACGAGCACTTTCAGGTTACCGTGCTCCCCTTCGGCCTTACCAGCGCCCCACGGGTGTTCATGAAGGTGATGGCGGTGGTCGCAGCTCATCTGGGCAAGCTAGGGGTTTCGGTCTTCCCTTACTTCGACGACTGGTTGTTGAAGGCGGGCTCGCCCCAGACAGTTGTCAGCCACCTCCAGACGACGGCAGACCTCTTGCACCAGCTGGGGTTCTCCATCAATGTGCCGAAGTCACACCTGTGCCCCTCTCAGAAGCTCCTTTTCATCTGAGCGGTTCTCGACTCGGCGCAGTTTCGGGTTTACCCACCCGAACAGCGGGTTCAGGATATACAGGCTCTGATTCCAATCTTCCAGCCTCTATCCCGGGTTTCGGTCAGGTTGACGCTGTGGCTTCTGGGGCTGATGGCTTCCTGCATTCTTCTGGTGCAACACGCCTGTTGGCGGATGCGGGCTCTGCAGTGGGACCTGAGGTTTCAGTGGGCCCAGCATCAGGGCAACCTGTCCGACCATGTCCTGATCTCGGAGGGCACTGCGAGACAGCTGCAGTGGTGGCTCACGGACCACGATTGGATCAGCAGCAGATCCCTCTCCCTTCCCCAACTGGAGCAGGTAATTGCTACGGACGCGTCCCTCCAGAGCTGGGGAGGCCACATGGGAGAGGCAGAGATCAGAGGCCTCTGGTCTCCGGCGGAGTCCCGGCTCCATTTTAACCTTTTGGAGCTGCGGCGATTCGTCTAGCACTGAAGGCATTCCTCCCCTCTGTCCGGGGGAGTGTAGTGCAGGTGTTCACGGACAACACCACCGCCATGTGGTACTGCAACAAACAGGGCAGGGTGGGGTCGTGGACCCTCTGCCAGGCGGCTCTGCGCCTCTGGCAGTGGCTGGAACATCAGGGCGTGACCCTGGTGGTTCAACACCTGGCAGGCTCTCTGAACGCCAGGGCGGACGAACTCAGCCGCCGGTGCATGATGGATCACGAATGGCGTCTGAACTCTGACGTGGCGCAAGGACTCTTTCTGCAGTGGCGAGAGCCTTGGTTAGATCTATTCGCCACCGAAGAGAACGCGCAATGTCATCAGTTCTGCGCGTTGGAATTTCCAAGGCGGCACTCGCTCACACGCTTTTCGTCGCGAGTGGAGTTGCGGTCTGTTGTATGCCTTTTTGCCTATACCACTTCTGCCCAGAGTGCTGAAGATCAGGCGCGACCGGGCACAAGTCATCCTTGTGGCTCCGGACTGGGCACGAAGGTACTGGTATCCCGAGCTACTCAGTATGTCAGTCGATCCCCCGGTTCGTCTGCCTCTTCAGGAGGACCTTCTGTCGCAGCAACAGGGGACGGTCCTCCACCCGAACCTGTCCAGTCTCCACCTCCATGCTTGGAGATTGAGTGACGACAGTTGAGGCCATTTGACTTGCCTCCTGAAGTCTGTACAATCATTCTGGCAGCCAGGCGTCCCTCCACAAAGTTGGTATACGCCTGTAGGTGGAACAGATTTGTGGCATGGTGCACAGCAAAGGCTGTGGATCCACTCTCTGCCCCTCTTTCCGAGGTTCTTCTCTTCCTTCTTTCTCTTGCCCAGCAGGGCTCTGCTCTGGGCACTATCAAGGGCTATCTTTCAGCCTTCCTAAGGCTGCCTGATCAACCATCTTTGTTCAAGTCCCCAATTGTAAATAGATTTCTGAAAGGCATCACACACACGTTTCCACCTGTTCCCTTTGTGATGCCTCAGTGGGGACTTGAACTTGGTCCTTACATTTCTGATGTGCGCTCCCTTCAAGCCACTTCACAACTGCCCTCTACGCTTTCTCACTTTGAAGACTGCCTTCCTGGTAGCTGTGAGAAGGTGGCCTGATATGCAGTGCTCACTATTCTAGTGATCACTATGTATCAGTCCAACAACCCTTATTGATGATTGGTTGTAAGTCAACCTTACAGACCAGCTATCCTAGTAGTGTGGATACGAGCAGTCTAAGGCTAAAGACTCGAGAGGGCGTGTTAAGCCAGCTGTTATACCACACATATACCCCTTGAACACCAAGTGAAAGGACACCACACAAGTGTTATGAAAATAAACAGTATATTTATTAAGAATCACAACAGCCCTGTACTCTTTGAGGACAGGGTACTCAGCACAAAACAAAACTCTTACGAAAATACTTAAGTTAGCACAGTATATACAAATGCCCGAGGGGCACGGAAAACCATATACTCTGAAAGTGGAATGCGAAATTACTAGCAGGTAAGTACAGTACTAATAGGCTTTGGAATCGCTAGGTCTTGACTATAGAATCTTCAGATTACTTCTAGGAGGCCTAGGGTACTCGGGTGCAGAGTGTGCACTCTCACGCGGGATGCGGGACAAAGTCTATGGTAGCTAGACTTCACAGAGTTAGTGTTCTCGGGCGAACCCGACCTGGTAGGAGGAAAATGAAAGTGGATTCGGACCCTTGGATAGTGAGGCTATGCTGGGGCACCGAAATGCCGAAGTTACCTAGCCCAGGGGCTGCAGCTGCATAGGTCTCAAAAGACGTCGGGAATCCTCGTAGACGGACCAGGAGCCTGGAAGAAAGATGCTGGCAGGCGACCAGTGAAGAGAGTTCGAAGTGATCCAAGCCTGGATCTTGAAGATGGATGATACCTGAAAGCAGAGGGGACCAAGTTCGAGACTACTAGCCAGTAATCAGGTGGCACCAGGAGGGCCCCGGATGGTAGTCACCTCGGCTAGGTGAGTGGGCGACGCTGTGCTCTGCAGATCTCACGGACCAGGAGGCGTTTTCGGCGACCAGGATGGAGGAGCGAGCTGTCCCACGATGGATGAAGCTGTCGGCGTCGCTGGACCCAGGATTGGGCAACAAAGCCTTGGCAAATTCAAGCCCACGCGGTGGACTCAAAATGGCGTCTGGAGTGGACCAGGAGGGTCCGGGGTGCTTCTCTCGTGGAAGGAAGCAAGGGCCAGTCTGGAGCAACCAGACCAGCAGCAGTGATGTTGTCGGGCGTCGTTAAGAAGGCCACAAGCCTGCCGGCTAGTAGCCAAACAACGCGGTGAGCAGCAAAAAGCAGAAGGGCCCCACGCAGATCGTGGAGTTGCTGGAGGGCTGATCTTCGGTGCTGGAGCTGCTCAGGGTTGGGGCTTCTCGGACCCCAAAGCACTCACCAGTGGAAGACTCGGTGGGCTTGTTGCAAAGAAGTCGTGCAGTCTTGGCGATCGTCGGTCCCTCAAGGTCTCGTCGCACTCACGGTTCTCAGCTTGGCTGTAGAGGTGAGTAGAGGTCAGAGGTGCCAGGGAAGCCGGGTCTCGTCGAGCTGGGTCGTCGGATTCCTGAGGAAGGACTTGCAGCAGACCGCAGTGTTCTTAGGATGGTGCCTGCGGATGCAGGGTGACTACTCCTTAGCCACAAGGGAGAATCTTGAAGAAGAAATCTTGATGTCCTTTCGCAGAAAGTCGTGTCTTGATTCCAAAGATGATCTAATTTGAACAGGGGGCCCGCTCCTATCTATATACTAAAAAAAAGGGGCTGTCCCGGTGACTAGGTCCTGCCTATGGGTGGGACTAGGAGGGGGGTTGTTACACCCCTCTCCCATACCGGACTTCCCCCAGGCCAGGGGCTGGTGTGCCCCTGGAACTGGTTCTGACCGGCCTATGCGTAGTGAGCACCGGGGTGCCACTCAGCAGTCACCTTCCTGTAAAGCCCTGCCTACCCAGGATACACAAAACCCTGTCTGGGATGGTGCTAGCACCGCCCCGGACAGGAAACCCTTTGTCCAAGCTCTCCTCGCTGGAAGGACTCCCAGCAGCAGGAGGTCAGACTCGTATCTGTGGTGGCAGCATCCATTTTGTGGAGCTGAGGCTTCAGTTAACTTTAACCGGGGTTCACAGTTACATACATGTCGTGTCCCTCTAGAAAGGTGGAATGCTAACCCCGTCGCCAGAATGGGCGAGGGGTTAGTATTCCAATTCGTATGACACCTTACTCGACATGTTTTGATAAAGCAATACCAAAGATAGCATTTAACCGCGAGGATTATAATGCACTTAAGAGTATATGGTATGCGATATCATGGAACAGCTATTAGGACTTGGTTCCGCAAGCTGCAGACAGGCTCGGCTCATGCCAGAGCACCATCTCATACGATTCCAAGCACTCTGCCTTCAGGATTGTTAAGGCCTGCCATAGGAGTGACTGATAGGAATCTGTGTGTCCATTTTTAGGGTTAGATATAGGTATACTATATCTACAGCAAAGGGTGATTACACGACTTTGCCCCAGCTGTCATGCAGCCAGTTGTGTCAAATTTAGGAGGCCAGCCAGGGGTGGCATAATACATGCTTCAGCCCCTGGTAGGCCCTGGGTACACCTATGCCCTGAGTTACAGGGTCTGATAAGGTGGCCCAGTACCAATTGGTAAATGCACCTAGGGTACATGTTGTAATTTAGAGGTAGAACAGCCAGGCTGTGGGTCTGATTGGCAGGCCCACAGCCAGAGAAAGTCGTAAACCAGTGAAACAAAAGCAAAAAATCTGGGTGATCATAGGATTGCAGACCCTACTCTCCTACAGTAGCCACTACTTCTGCCAGGAGAGTGAGTGAGCTCCAGGCTCTATCCTGTAAACCTCCGTTCCTTTCAGTCCATCCGGACAAGGTTGTGTTAAAGACAAGACCTTCTTTCCTACCCTAGGTGGTCACGGCCTTCCACATTGGGCAATCCATTACCATGCCCACCTTCTTTCCGCATCCCTCGAGAGAGGAAGCGAGGCTCCGCCGTCTGGACCCAAAACGTGCACTCTCGTTCTATCTGGATCGCACACGCCAGTTCCGGCTGGATGACCAACTCTTTGTTGGTTACGTGGGCGCTAAGAAGGGTAAAGCGGTACACAAGCGGACCATCTCGCGGTGGATCATCTTGTGTATCCAGGCGTGTTACTCCTTGGCAGAGAAGGAACCCCCTGTTGGCCTGAGAGCTCATTCCACTCGAGCCACAGCGACTACAACTGCCTTGAGCCGAGGTGTGCCTTTGCAGGACATCTGTCAGGCAGCTACGTGGGCCTCGCTGCACACGTTCGCAAGACACTACTGCCTGGACAGCCAAGTCCAGAGGGATGGCTTCTTTGGCCATTCCGCCCTCCAGGACTTTCTGGTGTGATTATTGGTTCGCAGACCCACCATCGGGGTTGGTATTGCTGGGTTATCTATTCTAAGGTAAGGAATCCATCACTAACGTGTCTCTTTCAGATGCACAAGTTACTACTTGTGTAACAATATATCTGTAAGAGACATTAGTTAGTGATAGATTCCTTACCGACCCACCCATCCTCCCCGTTCTGCGAACCGATATCTATGGTTAAGGTCATCCCCTTTCAGGGCCCTAGTTTCAAGGCACCAGTGTTGGTTTTTGGCATAGCTCTGCGTTTCTGGCGCGGAAAAGCTGTGTCTAAGAACTGACGTCAGCACGCGGAGGCGGCGTCTAAGTACTCCGACGACGTCATCACGGCGCCAACGGCAGACGCGGAGCCGCAGACGACGCCTACAGACGCGCAAAGATACTGCTACGCAAAAGTTTCCGGATCCAGTCTGACGCCTGGGGATATTCTAAGGTAAGGAATCTATCACTAACTAATGTCTCTTACAGATATATCGTTACACAAGTAACTTGTGCCTCACGTTTAATGGTATGGGATTTCACACCCTTGTAATAAAATATATGTATATGTTTAATACTCTGCTCTTCAAACCTCTGCCGCTCTTTCTGATCTTTGCGATATATTGGGCAGCAGATATGATGCTCATTTACAATGTTGCAGGGCCCTTCTTACAATAAATGTAAAATACTTTTCCACCTTAGTTTTAAACTCGATCTAATCCATTTGTTATTTTTATTTTGTCTAGGGGACTGAGAGATGGACTAGCAAATCAAGTCTCCTGCAGGTTCTGATCTCTATACAAGGTGTGTGATGCACATTATAGGTTTTTGGCATGGTTTCCCATGGGAATGTATGTTTTGCCTCCAGTGCATGTTGTGGGCTTGTGGTGCTATTGTTGTCTTTAGAGGGGGGTGGTACAAAAATGTTTTCCTCCCCATTGACCCAACCTATGTGTGTTAGATTTTCTGTTCAACGACAGGGCTTCCAAATTACTACAAAAAGCTAAAATATTCCGACACCTTATACAAGTTCTTTTAGCAGACCCACCAGTTTCCCCCTTCTTGCTCTCTAAGATGTACTTCGAAATACAAGGGCTACCATGCATTATTTTCCTTTTTTATTCTGTCTCCATGCCATCTCTTTGAATTATTTATTTCCTTTCTACTACCTACAAGAATAAGGTCAATCAGTCTCTCCCCAAATCGTGTCTGTCTCCCCATTCGGTCTGTCTCCCCATTCGGTCTGTCTCCCCATTCGGTCTGTCTCCCCATTCGGTCTGTCTCCCCATTCGGTCTGTCTCCCCATTCGGTTTGTCTCCCCATTCGGTCTGTCTCCCCATTCGGTCTGTCTCCCCATTCGGTCTGTCTCACCATTCGGTCTGTCTCCCCGTCTCTCCGGTCTGTCTCCCCGTCTCTCCGGTCTGTCTCCCCGTCTCTCCGGTCTGTCTCCCCGTCTCTCCGGTCTGTCTCCCCGTCTCTCCGGTCTGTCTCCCCGTCTCTCCGGTCTGTCTCCCCGTCTCTCCGGTCTGTCTCCCCGTCTCTCCGGTCTGTCTCCCCGTCTCTCCGGTCTGTCTCCCCGTCTCTCCGGTCTGTCTCCCCGTCTCTCCGGTCTGTCTCCCCGTCTCTCCGGTCTGTCTGCCCGTCTTCTCTGTCTGTCTGTCTGTCTGCCCGTCTTCTCTGTCTGTCTGTCTGTCTGCCCGTCTTCTCTGTCTGTCTGTCTGTCTGCCCGTCTTCTCTGTCTGTCTGTCTGTCTCCCCGTCTTCTCTGTCTGTCTCCCCGTCTTCTCTGTCTGTCTCCCCGTCTTCTCTGTCTGTCTCCCCGTCTTCTCTGTCTGTCTCCCCGTCTTCTCTGTCTGTCTCCCCGTCTTCTCTGTCTGTCTCCCCGTCTGTCTGTCTGTCTGTCTCTGTCTGTCTCCCCGTCTGTCTGTCTGTCTGTCTCTGTCTGTCTCCCCGTCTGTCTGTCTGTCTCTGTCTGTCTCCCCGTCTGTCTGTCTGTCTCTGTCTGTCTCCCCGTCTGTCTCTGTCTGTCTCCCCGTCTGTCTGTCTGTCTGTCTGTCTCTGTCTGTCTCCCCGTCTGTCTCTCTGTCTGTCTCTGTCTGTCTCCCCGTCTGTCTCTCTGTCTGTCTCTGTCTGTCTCCCCGTCTGTCTCTCTGTCTGTCTCTGTCTCCCCGTCTGTCTCTCTGTCTCCCCGTCTGTCTGTCTGTCTCTGTCTGTCTCCCCGTCTGTCTGTCTGTCTCTGTCTCCCCGTCTGTCTGTCTGTCTCTCTGTCTCCCCGTCTGTCTGTCTGTCTGCCCATCTTCTCTGTCTGTCTGTCTGCCCGTCTTCTCTGTCTGCCTGTCTGCCCGTCTTCTCTGTCTGCCTGTCTGCCCGTCTTCTCTGTCTGTCTGTCTGTCTCTCTGTCTCTGTCTGCCCGTCTTCTCTGTCTGTCTGTCTCTCTGTCTGTCTGTCTGTCTTCTCTCTCTGTCTGTCTGTCTGCCCGTCTTCTCTGTCTGTCTGCCCGTCTTCTCTGTCTGTCTGTCTGTCTCTGTCTGTCTGTCTGTCTGTCTGCCCGTCTTCTCTGTCTGTCTGTCTGTCTGTCTCTGTCTGCCCGTCTTCTCTGTCTGTCTCTGTCTGTCTGTCTTCTCTCTCTGTCTGTCTGTCTTCTCTCTCTGTCTGTCTGTCTGCCCGTCTTCTCTGTCTGTCTGTCTGCCCGTCTTCTCTGTCTGTCTGTCTGTCTCTGTCTGCCCGTCTTCTCTGTCTGTCTGTCTCTCTGTCTGTCTGTCTGTCTTCTCTCTCTGTCTGTCTGCCCATCTTCTCTGTCTGTCTGTCTGTCTGTCTGTCTGTCTCTGTCTGCCCGTCTTCTCTGTCTGTCTCTCTGTCTGTCTGTCTTCTCTCTCTGTCTGTCTGTCTCCCCGTCTTCTCTCTCTGTCTGTCTGTCTCCCCGTCTTCTCTCTCTGTCTGTCTGTCTGTCTTCTCTGTCTGTCTGTCTGTCTTCTCTCTCTGTCTGTCTGTCTCCCCGTCTTCTCTCTCTGTCTGTCTGTCTCCCCGTCTTCTCTGTCTGTCTGTCTGTCTCTCTGTCTGTCTGTCTGCCCGTCTTCTCTGTCTGTCTGTCTGTCTCTCTGTCGGTCTGTCTGTCTGCCCGTCTTCTCTGTCTGTCTGTCTCGTCTGTCCTCGCCACAGCTGTAAATGATTCTCTCTTTTGCAAGGCAGCCCTACCCCTGTAACATCTGTTGGCCTTATCCATGTCCTTTTTTGTGAGAGTTTGTTTTCTGTTTTGCTCAGTAACATTTCCACTGTCTTCTCTGCAGGACTCATTCTGGTGAATGAACCCTATTACAATGAGGCAGGCTTTGACAGTGACCGGGGTCTACAGGAAGGCTATGAGAATAGCCGCTGCTATAATGAGATGGCTGTAATCAGAGTAGTGCAATCCATGACGCAGCTTGTACGGCGACCTGTCGAGGTCTTTGCACAGGAGATCAGAGAGCATTTTAGCATTAGTGGCTGGCGCATTGTTCATCGAATAGAGGCCTGGCTGGAGAACAATGAGGTAGTGGAAAAGCCTCATGACCACGATGATTCCTCCACACTGTCTGCCTGCTGTGGCCCAGCAGACAGTCCTACGGAGGCTGCCTCACTTGGAGAGTTTGGCAGCAGTCCAGAAAAACTGGGCGGTGAGTCTAGTGGTACAGAAGCAACCAGTGTGGAATTGCCTGTTGAATCTAAAGATCTGGATGACTCTGGTACTTCCACTTTAGTCCTTGGTGACAACCATCCTTTCTCAGACTCCGAAAGCACTTTGCACATCAAAACAGTCACCCTTGCTACGAGCCCTGTGGAGGATCCGAAAACTGGAGTTGACTGTGCAGCTCAGCCCAGTGTAAAACCAAAGAAACGCAGAAAGAGTTATCGGAGTTTCCTACCAGAGAAGAGTGGCTACCCAGATATCGGATTCCCCCTTTTTCCACTATCGAAGGGATTCATGAAAAGTATACGAGGGGTACTGATGCAGTACAAGACTGCCTTGTTGGAAGCCAACATACCAGACCAAGAGACAGACAAATGAAGCACTCACTTAAAAGACAAACTGACACCAGGGGCAACAAGACAATTTCGCTAGAGATCCCCTCCTCCCATTTTCACTCATCAATCGTCAGACACCAGACTTTACACTCCTATCATGGCTTTTAACTTATGCTCGGACAAATGCTGTTTTCATTTATTTGTATATGGTACATTTGATGCTGCTAGAGCTTGAACATTGATTTATGCTTCTCAGGGAGTCAGTTGAGAAGTGACAAGGGATAACACTGGACAGCTTGAGTTGGAGAACCAAATAAGGTTCTAATTAGGTGCCCTGCCTGTTACCCTGTGTTTAGGAAGCAGGGACTATCTAATTAGCACCCCTCCATGAAAATAGCTGCAACGTCACACCAATTATAGATTTACTATTACCTGAAAGCATCTCTTCCTAATAGGTGCACTCAGTACAATAACACTTCCTACAGATCCGCAGTATTCCCTTCAGCTTTCCCATAACCTTCAAAGCAGCACCCCTCCCACCCCTTGGCCAAACATCCAAACCCAGGGAGGATTTTGCACATTTCCCACAGTTCGGAGAGAACTGGTTGTATTAATTCACAAACTCAAAGACTTATAGCATTTGTTCAGCTCCATACTAATCCCTGCATATCATGTAATGTGTTGCTTCTCTCATTTGGCAGAACCACAGCTCTACAACACTTATTGATCGAACCTCACTAATTGCTGCAGTTAAACAGTAATGGTTGATAGTACTGTTTATTATAATGGGTAAATGCCTAGCATCTTAGCACTTCTATATCTCCACTCTCCTCACTTCAGTGTAACTTTGGTTGCAACTTTCCAACAGATGATCAAACTGGTAGCCGCTTACCACTGGCTGCAGCTTTTCCATGGAGCAACGCGAGGGGCTTAAGGAGTTTTATTTTTGAGCAAACATAGTTGTAAGATTAATAGACTTGCTTCAGGAGAATGCAAAAATACTCTTTAGTTCAGTTACAGGTATTCAAGTTATGACCTCTTATGTCTAATCCCTGAGACTGTCTTGCAGCTTTTGAGTCAACGAAAGTGAGATTTACCTTTGAGTATGTTCTAAGCACAAGGAGTTCGACAGTTTTGCCTTTACAGCTCCAAATCTGTAATCTCCAAGCTAGTTTGCTCACAGTCCTACTATACCTTCTGATACTTAATGCATGTTTTACCTATTGGCTTGCAAGTGTTCAAAATTGATACTAAATTTTTAACAGTGGACCGCTTTGCCCTGCACAAACTGGCACATTCTCCTAATTGATCATGGAAGAAAGTATACAAAAGGTTATTTCATTGGTGAAAAAAATCCATTTAAGTGAAATATTGGTTGAAGTGGTCACTTGTGTTACTGGATTGGAAGCCTCCCCATTTACCCTACTTCCCCATGCGTTTCCCACGAGTACAGAGCCTCATGTTGTACATATCTTGCAAATCAGTGTCCTATTACGGAAAGTTATACAATTAGAAATAAAGGCAAGGTGCTGGCACTTTGCTTTTTAAGCTGCTTTTAAAAGTTAAGCACTTCCCACTATTCACTTTTGAGCAACTTTCTGATTGCAAGCCTTTGCTCTTTTAAGTGAGCTGCCTCACTTTTACAAAGCAAGGAACAAAACATAATATTAAGTTAAAATCCAAGTGATGAGTAATGAGATGTGGAAGGACAGTGACGTTTCAAACTGACCCCTGCCTTTAAATCATTTCTACACCTTGTGCCACAAACTAGGTCTGCTGAGAATGTTTTCCCCTGCTAATCATGTAGTAGTCCATGTTGCAATGGCTTTGGGGAAGCCTTGAAATTATGATTGACTGTTGTTGGCGTTGGCCACTTTTCATTCCATGTAGATTGTCTCCAGCTTTTGAGGGAAGACTTCAGCCTAGTACTGACCAGAACAGAATTTTAAATGTGCAGTGTAATTGTACATTTATTTTGCTCTGAGATGGAATTCCGCTCAGGCATCTTTGTTTGCATTAAAGGTTTTCTTTTTTGTACAGGAGACCAGAAATTGTAGATGTTTTGGTATCAAGCAGGCATCTTTCAGGTCATGTGACTGGCCTTAACACACCACCTGTTTATATTGGCAAACAAAACTTTTTTTCAAACCTGATTTTGATAGGGTCGATTTATGTTTTGTTTGCAAGTTAATTCGTTTAACTGCCTAAGTAAATATTTTCTCACAACTTAAAGCCCCACTTCTCATCTGAAGGCTTTCTTAAATCACCCTAACTTGGAGAGTGATGGTATGCATGTGATATCATAAAGACACTTTTTGAAACTGTTGTTAGATGTCGGACTCCTGAAAGTGAGGGAGAGGTTTGCTTTTTCCCTTTTTTTTATGACTTAAAGCAGGCAGCCACTTCAACAGTGCCTGTAGTGAAGAGGTCCATTGTGACATCAAATTATGTTACTATGTATTCATCCTGTATCAGATGCAAGCTGACTGAATAACTCCTGTGCATGTCATTTCCTGATATTCATCATTACTTCCACAGTCTGTCCCCTGTGGCACCAGTGCCAGGTTTACACATTTTATATGCTTATTTCCTTTTTTGATAATGTGAATCTGAGTAAAGTTGGAGGCTGCTAAATCTGCATTTATCTAATATTTCGTGTGTATGTAATATTTAAAAGTGAAAATAGAAATAAGATGGCAATGTAAAAGATTAAAGACTTTATGGAAACAGCCAAAGCATGACTTTTACTGGTGACCTTAAGACTGGCTGAAAGTCTGTATATGTAAAATACAAATAAGACAGCTTGTGACTGTTTTTAGGGCGGATTTAAGGACAAAAGCTAACCATGCAACATTTGTAGCCCAGATTCTTGTACAGTATTTAAGCCTTGAAACTGGAGCTTAGGAAACTATGCTTAGCAATATGTACTGTGCGGTGTTGAATGCCCGTTTGCTTATCTTATGTATAGAGTGCTGTGACGGATTACATTTTTTGCTAATGATGTAATGAAAGAGTGAATGAGATAAGGAAAGCTGCCATTAAAGATTTCCTCTGCAAAAGTGTGTGCTGCCTCTAATTCAAGAACCTTAATTGGAGCAAGGAGTCATGCCTACAAAACAGAGCTTCCTTGAAAAATAGGTGCACTAGTTAACATTGTAATGCAAGCATACCATTAATGACCGTATCATGAGACTAACTGAATGAGGTCTGGGGTTCCATGAACATTTGAAAATGATCAAGTCAAGAGTGTGATATGCTTTTTACTATTTAGGATGGGGGAAGAGGGTTTCTGCATTCATGCGCTCTAGTATTGTTCTTAGAAGATATAATCAATAAAAAGTCTGTGTTCTAAAAAAATATGTAACTTTTGCTTAAAGGTAGTCTAAAGACGGAACTACTCATTTGCAAACGTTGACGTTTCAAAACTTTATCTGGTATGTGTATATCGGGCATTTGATATTTATTAACTAAAGAATTCTCCTTTATAGTCATATAAATGAATGGGAAATGTACCCTGTTCTGCAGATTGGGTGGACATTCCAAGATGTATTAGATGCAGAAAATAGAATTGTGCCATTGGGTTTGTCTTACAGAGGCGAGTAATATAACGTTTTCAAAAACATTAATGAGATGGCCTGTCTTTGTTACCCAGAGTGTTAAGTTTATAATTTCAATTCTAGCTTAAAGAGGAAAGCTAGCTTTTATTCCCTACAGAAAGACTTTGTACTACGGTCCTCCCAGTTTCTCAAATATGCTCAAATTCGACATGCTTGGCAAACAGAGAACATAGCCGCCTCTCCTTCTGGACTATGCACCATTGGAGGGAAGACTGCTACAGAAACATATTCTCACCAAGGCTGTATCACTCACTTACCAGACCCTAAATAATAACACAGCAGATAGACTGGGCAAGTTTCAAGATAACTGTGAAGGAAATTTGGGCACACTCGAAACCATAGATTGGCAGGCAGCCCTGATGCACCATAGAGAGGTGGCAATTAAATCACGCCTTCGCCTCATTCAGTACAAAATATTGCACAGAACCTATTCTAACCAAATCAGACTACACAAAGTAGGACGAGCCAGTGAACCTAACTGCCAGAGATGTGGCCATAGGGAGGGAACATTTTACCACATCATCTGGGAGTGCACTAAAATTCAGGCCTATTGGGGGAGGATACTACAGGAATTGAGCAATGTCCTAGAAGTGGTTATACCCTTGGACCCTAAATTGATATTGTTGAGAATTCCGGGAGACGTGGACTTGAGCCGACCACAAATCATCTTTACTACACTAGCACTGGTAGTGGCGAAAAGGGATGTAGTGAGAACTTGGGGAGCCATAAATGCTCCTTTACTCCGAGAATGGAAAGCAACGATGGACATGTATATGGCAGCTGGAAGGGTCACATACAAGGCGAGGGAGTGCCGGAAGAAATTCCACAGGGTATGGGGCAAATCGAGAAAGTATTATGGATTGGATGTCGTGGTGGGAGATTATTTGCTGGATCCCAAAGGGATGCTCCCTTCAGACTCACTGACAGTCAAAGGTCCCCTAGCATCTGAGGGAAAGAGAAACCCCACAGAACTACAATAAAACCATGTGGGCATTTTAAAGTTGACCTCTCAAGATGCCCGTTGTGGCTATAATAATGTACTGTCTAATGTATGGCTTACTAATGTATGACACTGCACGACTGTAACAGACTTTGTTATGGTTTGATTTCTTTTGATTGCAAAAAATATAAATAAAAAAAAAAAATTTAAAAGAGGAAAGCTAGAGAAACAAATGAGTGGATAATCCTAAACCACAAACATGACATCCTTCCACGTATAGGTAGCCACATGCATATGAATCCTACATTGTAATGCAGTGACAACTTCTCAGATCTCTCATCAGCTCCATAGAAAAATAACCTTTAAACACCAGGCTTTTTCCATGTACTGTATTTAACTGTGATGGAGACTTCTAACCGCAGATTACTCACCTTTTAAATATTCCCATGGCGTCAGACTAGTTCAGAAAACGTTTTACCAGTACCTCTTTTTGCTGGTAAGTTGCACTGTGCTGCTCCGTACTGATGGACTTCCGATTTGGAAATTATGTGCTTAGCCTATGTAGGTGCTACGCCCACTCACTTACGTCACTTCCTTTCTTTCTGCGTCTCGGAGTTGGTGCTGCTCCGACCTTGATTGAGGCTGCGATCCTTCCGCCAAACCGCAGTCTTTTCCACTTCCACCACTTATTACCCCACCCCCTCAAGGCAGATGTCATACTCTACATTCGATATTTGGAATGGATTTTGATAGTGACTGGCTTAGGAGATGAAATTAGTATCATGATTGGTATTGGTATGATGATCTCCAAGATGCCAGTTGTCTTCACACCACTCCTAATTCTGTTCTGGTCTCACCACCTGGTCCTGCAACTGAAGAAAGTGCTTCAAAGTTCTCAACGTCCCGCTCCCCACCCTAGAGGTCAAAACCAATGTCCTGATCAAAGTACTTCAGGTGGGGCAAACCACTGTTAAGCCCCTACTACCTTTTAATGAGGCACTGACCGATACCCTCCTAGGGGTCTAGGCCAAACCTTGCTCTGGCACCCCAGTCACGTGCCAAATTGCGAGGCATCAGCTATCCGCCTCAGGACGACCCCACCTTCTCCTTATCCTCAGAGCTTGGTGGTGCCAGCTTCCTTCAGTCGGATGAACCCAAATCATTTTCCGTCTTTTCCCCAGGATAGGGAGTCGGAGAGTGTGGAGACCTTTTGGAAGATGGTTTTTGTCCCACTAGTATGGGCATAATGCCAGTGGCCTGCTGGACTGCTATTTCCGGCAGGGCTGCTATTTCCACTTTCTTTGGGATCTGGTTGCTCAAGTCCTCTCAGTTGCCCCAGAAGACCTTCGCCCTGTCCTAACCAATGTCCTATAGCACGGCTGAGACGCAGTCAAATTAACAAATTAGTTGCAGGCTAGATACCCCGGATTTCATCAAGTGAGCCACTTGCACTAGTTTTGCATGTCTGGTTTCAGGCAACTGTTTTTCAGGCAGTCTTGAATGGTCCCTTATTGACATGCCCTTTGAGGGGACTCACCTTTTTTGAGACAAGGCAGAATCCGCTCGGAGCTCTTCAAAGAGAGCAGGGCCTCAGTGTGGTAACTGGGTGTTAGAGGCATATGGGCTGCAGACCACACACTGTTGCATTAGATCACCATCTGGTGGTGGGTCCGGATGATTACACTTTGTTGTTGTCTTGGAAGAGTCTTTGTCTGCTGGATGACTCCTCCCTTAGAACGTATTGCGCATGGGTATCGACTCCATCTTCAAATTGTGTTTTTTCTGCCATCGGACTCGGATGTGTTCATCGTTCGGTCCCGTTACCGATCTCTTTTCGAATTCATAAATCAATCTGCAACATCAATATAGTCTTCGACACTGATTCCGGTCACCCGCGTCAAAGAAAGGCTACACTTCTCAATTCCAGCGCTCGTCTGGCCCAACTGAGCCATTGAGCCTTTGGCTCATGGAAAGAACACCATTCAAGAAGTGCCCCTAGTGTGGACACAAGTTTCCCCACACCGACCTTCATGAGCCTTGCAACCTGTGCTTGTCTCCAGAGCACGAGAGTCGAGACTGTGAGGCCTGCGCTTTGTTCCGGTCAAAGAAAACAATCCGGGACCGTCTAGCTCGAATAGCCATTTAGAAATCATCGTTGTCGACACCAGACCTCATCGACGAGACGCCGATTTGAGGTAGACGTCGAAGAACAGCAAGGAGACGTCGCTTCCGAGCAGAAGAGTCCGCTTCCGGAGAGTAGGATCGAACCTAAGATGATGATCTTCTTCCAGCTAGTCAACAGGTCCGTGAGTAAGAGCGTCAACCCTGTTCACCCCCCACACCGAGACATGCTTCGGTTCCACCTCCACCTTCGAGTTCGGGTGCACACCGATCATAATCTTCCGATGCCCCGCCTTCAGGCTCGGCATCCAGTCGACTCGGCCTCGAGTCAGCCTGTCTGTCCCGAAAAGCAGAAAGTGCTTAAGCCGAAGGTAACACCGGCACCGAAACATCCATCGGTACCGAGGGTACCAAACCGAAACAAAGTTCGGCACCGAAAGAGGTTCCCAAGGTTACCGAACCGAAAACCACTCCGGTAACGAAAAAAGCGGACCCGAAAGCAGTTCCGATACCGCAACATACTTCTGCTCCAAAAAGCACAGATACAAAGAAAAGACAAGAAAAGTCTTTGGAACCGAAACCAAAACCCGTTCCAAAGACAATAGACACTGCAAAGTCTAAACCTGTCTGCCCCAAACAAGTTAAGTCCGCGCCGAAAAAGGATTTGCCAATAGAAGAGCTTTTCCAACCTGATGTAAGGCAAAAGACTCTCAAAATTCATCCAAAGACTGGACATGTATACACAGTGCCTGAAAAGAGGAAAATGGACTATCCCAAATCATCGCCAGTTCCTCTGAAAAAGCATATTCAAACTTACTCTATAAGAATTCCTTCACCAGAAGTAGAAATACCAACAGATATCTCTCCTGTGCATTCACCAGCTAGTACACATAGCTTTATACCACAACATGAGGATTATGGGGATACCTACTCACAAGAGGTAGAGAATTATCAAATGGATGATATTAATGACCTAGATGATATAGCTGGGCCATCATGTGACCCAAGGGAGAATCATAATGCACCAGACCTACCACAAGACTAAGCATACCCGTCTAGGCCATCTCCACCAGATGACACAATTGGGTTCACGCAGCTCATACATAGAGCAGCTACTTTCCATGGAGTAGACCTACATACAGATCCAATAGAAGAAGACTTTCTAATGGACACGCTGTTAACATCACATAAGACCACAACCACACTTCCAATACTTAGTGGAGTGGTAAGACACGCACCAGAAATATTTAAAGATCCAGTCAGGGCTAGAGTAATTAACCCCAAATTGGAAAAGAAATACAAAGCGGCTCCATCTGATCCGGCATATATTAAGGGACATTTGCCGCTAGACTCACTGGTAGTGTCAAATGCGAGAAAGAGAGCCAACTCGCAGACAACATGGGATGCTCCACCCCCTGACAAAGAGTCTAAGCTTTTGGACGCTTCAGGAAAACGCACCCTCACAAGCTGCCAATATATGGAGGATTGCTAACACTCAAGCTCTGTTAGCGAGATATGACAGAGCTCATTACGATGAGTTAGTCACTCGTGCAACACTTGCCAGAACAATATAAGGCTAGGGCTTCTGATTTAATACAAGAAGGCAAGGTTATAACAAATACCTCCATAAGATGTGCACTAGACACTGCAGACACAGTATCTAAAGGAGTAAATACAGGGGTACTGTTGCGCAGACATGCATGGCTACGTATCTCTGGGTTCAAACCAGAAGTACAAGCCAGTATCTTAAATATGCCATTTGACCAACATCATCTTTTCAGTCCAAATGTAGACCGTGCACTAGAAAAAATGAAGAAAGATAGTGATCCAGCAAAATCTATGGGAGCTTTGCAAACTCAAGCCCATAGACCTTCCTTTCGTCGCTCCTCATATAGGGGCACCTCCAAAAGTTTCCAAACTGACAATACCTCCTCTACTTACAAAGCGCCCAACCAAACCTCGCCCAGTGAGGGATATTATAGAGGAAACAACAATCAGAACACCTCTACTCCCAAACAGTGACTTCCCTTCCATACCCTAGACCATTCCACTCCAGTCGGGGGGGAGGTTACAACAGTTCCTACCTGTCTGGAACTCCATCACCACAGACAGGTGGGTGAGACAAATAATTCAGTCAGGTTATTGCTTGGAGCTCACTTCCACTCCTCAAACAATACCACCCAGACAACGTCCCATGTCACAGGAACACCTCATACTACTAAGACAAGAGGTAGAATCTCTACTGCAAAAGAATGCAATAGAACCAGTACCAAAGGAACATCAAAACACAGGGGTGTACTCTCTTTATTTTCACATACCCAATAAAGATGGGTCTCTCAGACCTATTCTGGATCTAAGACCCCTAAATCTGTACATACATTCAGACCATTTTCATATGGTCACACTACAACAGTTTCTACCGTTACTAGAGAAAGGCGACTTCCTTGCCACATTAGACCTCAAGGACGCCAACTTCCACATTCCCATTCATCAATCTCACAGACAGTACCTACGGTTTATACTAGAAGGGCAGCACTACCAATTCAAAGTACTCCCTTTCGAAGTAACAACAACACCTCGAGTGTTCACAAAGTGTCTAGCAGTAGTAGCAGCACACTTAGGAAGGGACAACATTCATGTCTTCCCATATCTCGACGACTGGTTAATAAAAGCCAGGTCCTACAACCAATGTGTACAGCACATGCATCAGACATTCTGCTTGCTGCACAAGTTGGGGTTCACAGTAAATCAAAAGAAGTCACATCGACAACCGTCCCGGTCCCAGCAGTGTCTAGGTGCCACAATAGAACCTCCAAAGCAATAGTGTACCCCAACCTAACAAGATTACAAAATATACAGGATCTCATCAAAAGATTCCAGCCACAACACTCATTACAAGCTCGAGTGTTCATGCAACTAGTAAGAATGATGGCATCTTGCATTTTCATAGTACCATATGCAAGAATACAAATGCGCCCCATACAAGAATGCTTGGCAAGTCAGTGGAATCAGGCTCAACAAGAAATAACCGATCTGGTGGTGGTAGACGATCAGACATATCGCTCTCTGCAATGGTGGAACACCAAAAACCTTTCCAAGGGCAGGCCGTTTATAGAACCTGTTCCACAAATCATACGGACCACAGACGCACATCTCACAGGATGGGGAGCACATTTACAAAGTCACACAGTACAAGGTACATGGACACTGGAACAAAAAGCACTCCACATAAATCATCTGAAGTTACTAGCAATTTTTCAAGCTCTAAAATAGTTTCAACATTACCTACCAAACAAGGCTGTACTAGTCCGGACGGACAATATGACAGTAATGTACTATATTCAAAAGCAAGGAGGGAATCTCCCGGCTGGCGCAGAGCATCTGGAGGTGGGCCATTCCTCAAAATATCTTTCTGTTAGCAGAACATCTACCAGGAGTTCACAATCAATTGTCAGATCTGTTAACTTGTCGGAGGCAACAGATACAGGAATGGGAGCTTCATCCTCAAGTTCTTCAGCCATTTTTTCAAAGGTGGGGCCAACCAGAAATAGATCTGTTTGCTACACACCGCAACTCAAAATGCCCAAACTTCGCCGCCAGATACTCACACCCGTTATCCAAAGGCAATGCGGTATGGATAAATTTTGCTTTTCCTTTTCTCCCACTAATTCCATTAGTGGTACGCAAGCTAAGGCAACATTCTCTCACATTG
This sequence comes from Lissotriton vulgaris, assembly GCF_964263255.1. Lineage (NCBI taxonomy): Eukaryota > Metazoa > Chordata > Amphibia > Caudata > Salamandridae > Lissotriton > Lissotriton vulgaris. The sequence goes on from NC_141695.1 coordinate 592,636,149, forward strand.
ATTCTCATAGCACCAACGTGGGCAAGACAACTGTGGTACACCATGGTACTACAGATGTCAGTAGTGCCACATCACAAACTAAAACTCTCCCCACATCTACTAACAGAGAACCATGGAGAGATTATGCATTCAGATCCAATGCAGCTCAATCTGGCTCCTGAAGCCTTAGAGTTTGGAATGTACCTCATGATTGCAGGGATGTAATTAAAGAATCAAGACGTCCTACTACTAGAGCATGTTATGCAGCAAAGTGGAAAAGGTTTGTTGTATATTTCACAAATAACAATGTCAACCCCTTAGATGGTTCCATACAAAACATCATATGTTACATCTACAAAGATCTAACTTAAGGTACTCCTCAATCAGGTTACAACTTGCTGCTATAGCTGCATATCTTCAAAATAGACATTTGTCATTATTTAGAGTACCTGCAATTAAAGGGTTTATGTTAAACTAATAATTCCTCCCAGAATACCACCCTCTCCAGTATGGAATTTAAATATTGTTCTCACAAGACTTATGGGTCCACCTTTTGAACCATTGCATAAGTGTGAATTACAGTTTCTTACATGGAAAGTTGCCTTTCTAGTAGCAGTTACCTCACTAAGAAGAGTAAGTGAAATCCAGGCATTAACAATTCAACAACCATTTATACAACTTCATCACAATAAAGCGGTTCTTAAAACAAATCCAAAGTTTCTGCCAAAGGTCATTTCACTGTTCCATCTCAATCAATCGAGTTGCCAGTTTTTTTTCCATAACAGCAAACAGTTGCAGAACGAACTCTACACACACTAGATGTAAAAAGAGCACTTCTCTACTACATTTATAGGACAAAAGCTTTTCATAATACTAAACAACTGTTTGTGTCCTTTTCACCTCCACATAAAGGCAATCTAATTTATAATCCAATTTCTAAATCCGGCATTGCCAGATGGATTGTTAAGTGTATTCAAATTTGCTACCAAAAAGCAAAACACACCCTCTCCATTCCTCCTAGGGCTCATTCTACCCGTAAATTAGGAGCATCTATGGCATTCTTAGGAAACCTATCATTAGATTATATCTGTAAGGCAGCTACATGGTCTACTACGCCGACATTTACAAAACACTACTGTGTAGATGTACAAGCAAAGCAACGGTTGTGTTCTTATCTAGGACCCTAATTCGATATTCCCGATTTATGCCCTTGTGAGGTTATAATCAATAATGTCCTGACAAAGGCATAAGAATCAGATTCATATTCAGTAATAGCCCATGCAATCCAAAGCTCAGCACAGCTACTCCCATCGACTCCTAGAAAGCACAACGCGTTCTTTAAACAAACCAAGCCTCCAGCAGCCCAGGAAAACCCCCCCCTGCTTTTTTTTTTACTTGAACAAGAAGTCCTGCAAGAACTGTTAGTTCTTGGTGACGTCTTATGTCCAACCTTACGTCAAACGCGGCACCTTTCAGGTATAAAATACCAACAGTTGCCTTAAGCAAACACACGGTGGTTTGGAGCAGAGCGGCCATCTACTTGCCCGCGAGCCCAGCTGATGCGAGTGCCCGCGGAAGACGCCCCTCCTGTTTGACGCACTGAGAGAGACGTTGTCTTTTTCTCCAGCCGAGAAAATCCAACTCCGGTGTTTCCAGCCTACCCTTGCGGGTTGCTGGGATATCTAGTTCTGAGGAAAGAGATACCAGACCTCCCACGTTCTATTACCAAGGTACGGAGCTGACTAAACCCTTAGGAGAATTCTTGATGCAGATTCTTGGCAAAATTATCTTAACCAACTTAACTTAACACTGCTTCTTACTTGTCCCTTCCCATGTATTAGGCTTAGGTCAGGTATGCCGGGGTAGGCTTAGTTAGAAGCACCAGTTGAGCCTTTTAGTCCATGTATTTATGTATGTATATATTTTATCCATTTTAAAGTATCATATGGCTAAGAAACCGTATCAATGCTTTTACAGTATTATTTCATAATACTACTTTTACTGTACGCACTTTACTTTACTTTAAGTATTGCAATTGTGGCAATTCATTTCTCTTGCATGAGAAGGAAGACTGCTCAATAAATAACACCTTTTTATTGAAAACGCCCGTCTCTCTATTTCCCTGCATTCTGGTGAAACGGAGTATGCACTGCTGACTGAGTGAAATAGCTGTCTATGGTTTTCACACGACTCTAGAGATATACTCTTATTCTGAGGGAGCAAAGTTGTCATGTTTATGCGGTTGTCGGAAACTGAATCCCTTCTTGTCTGAGCCAGGTAAGGTTGTCCATCCCTCTTCATTCAAGAAAGTTTCCAGTGACCTCTGAGCTAGCTGGCGCAAACCTAAATTAAGTTTAACATAGTCAGTAGAGACCTAGATGACCTCAGTCCTACGTCTACACTGCTGTTTGTTATTCCAATGTGCAGAGCCTATTGGGAAAATAGGAACTACACTACACAACAAGCAAGTGTGGGCCAGGCTGTACTAAAAACATTATTTCAAACTACTGCAACAGATACGGGTGATCGCCGCTGAGGGAGACACTGCTGTGCAATCTATGCAACAGTGTGTGTTCTGCAGCCCATACGCCTCGAACGGAAAATGCTACTTAACAGTATGCATCTGTTCTTGGCATATAGGGCTGCAGAACCACACACGCCCACCCGCTTCCCCGGCTGCCTGTATCTGTTCCAGTATTATCCTGTGTAGATGCACAACACATGGTCATCTTTATCTGTACTCATACAACTCCATCATTTGCCCCATGGCGAAAACAATCTGAAGATGGAGTTGTTGCCCATGGGCAATACGGTCTAAGGGAGGAGTCATCCAGCAGACAAAGACTCTTCCAAGACAACAACAAAGTGTAATCATCCGGGCCCACCACCAGATGGTGATCTAATGCAACAGTGTGTGGTTCTGCAGACCTACATGCCAAGAACAGATGCATACTGGTAAGTAGCATTTTCTTTATCTGCCCTGCCTTCCCAGCCCCATCAACCCTACCGTTTGTTTTAGTTTTGGCAGAGGTGCCCTTACTAACAGCCTTTTCAGGCCCGGATAAGGTGTCAAAGGTGTCAAGCAGTTTCACAGCTGAATCTTAGGAACAGACTGACCCTGTGATCTGGGACATTGTGGCAGTTAGTTTACTATCCACCCCTACCAAACCCCTTTAGCTTGTCCTTAGTGGACCACTGCCATCTGTTTGGAGGTTGGATCCTATTCTTTCGGGTTGGCAGACCATAACATTGGACAGATGGGTTCTGCAGATTATTCAGAAGAGATACGCCTCACCCTTTATACCCACTCTGCCATACCTTGCACCGGTCCTGGAACAACTGACCGAGCACGATCAGTCTGTTTTATGACAGGAAGGGCACGCCCTTTAAGTTAAAGCGGCTAACTAGAGAGTGCCTGCATCAGAAGTGGGTCATGATTGTTGTTACCGCTACTTTCTTGTGCCATAGAAGGACAGAGGCCTTTGGCCTATTTTAGACCTGCCAGGCCTCTCAGCGCCTTCCTCGAGAAGGGCAGATTCAAAATGCTCACTCTGGAACAGGTCTTGTCTGCCCTTGACACTGGAGATTAAATCTGCAGGATGGCTATTTCCATACACCTTTCTTGCAAACCCATTGTGAGGGATACCTGCGTTTGTGGTGAGACAGGCTCAATTTCAGTTTGCTGTGCTCCCCTTTGGTTTCACCAGTGCCACTTGGGTGTTCACAAAGTGATGCCAGCACAACTTTGGAGGTCATAGGTCCCAATCTTCCCCTACCTCGACGACTGACTCAGGCAGTTATTAATCCCCTCCAAACTAGGGCAAGCCACCTTTCATCTTTGGGGTTCGCTATCAGCATGCTGAAGTCACACCTGGCTCCTTCTCATATGCTCACCTTCATCTGAGCCTTTCTTGGCATGGTTTGGTTTTGTGCGCTTCCCCTGGAAAGGGGACTCCAGGACATTCAGGCTAGGATACCGATCTTTCAGCCTCTCTCCTGGATTTCGTATGGTCCACTCTGAGGCTACTGGGACTGATGGCCTCCTGCATCCTGCTAGTAAAACATGCTATGTGGCATCTGAAGTTTCAGTGGGCGCCCAACATCAAGGGGATCTCTCCAACCACATCCAGATTTTGGAAGGGAGTACAAAAGATATGCAGTGGTGGTTACTAGGTTTCGTTTGCGGCAGACCCCTCTCCCTACCGCACCCAAAGCAGAGCGTGGTGACCGAGGCATCAATTCTGAGTTGGGTGTGCCACCTGAGAGAGGTGGCGATTTAAGGCCTCTAGTTTCTGGCAGAATCCTGGCTCCATATCAACCATGTGGAACTGAGGGCCATCTGATTGCCATTGAAAGCCTTACTTCCATCTATCAAGGGTAGGATTGTACATATGCTTACCACCCCCACGTGATATTGCAGCAAACATGGTGGTGTTGGGTGTTGGAACCTGTGCGAGGAGGAAATGTCTGAACCATAAACATTTTCATGATAGTGAACCACCTGGCAGGATCTTGAATGCCATGGTGGACAGGTTCAGTCGCTGACGAGTAGCTGATCACTAGTGGCGCGAGATCTCTTCTGCTAATGGTGAGAACCTTTGCTCGATCTATTTGCCACCACCAAGAACGCACAATGGCAGCAGTTTTGCGTGTTACAAGTTTCCAAGTAGTCTCTTGCTAGTAGACTCATTCCTTTTCAAATGGAATACGGGAGGCCTGTATGTCTTTCCCGCCAATACAACTTGTGCCCAAAGGTCCATATATGTTCATGCCCGATTAGCCCCAAGTCATTCTAGTGGTCCTGGATTGAGCTCGAAGGGGTGGGGTCCTATCACTCTGCCCCTCAAGGACGACCTGCTGTCGCTGCTTCCAGGCCTTAGCAATCTCCTCCATCATACTTGGATATTAAGCGGCGACCATTGAATACTTTCGCCCTTTCGCTGACAGTGGTTGATGCCATCCTGGCTGCTAGGCGCCCTTCAGAACAAGCAGAATACGCCTGTCGGCGGGTCAAATTTGTGGCTTGGTGCATCCTCATCCAGGCAACATTATCTAAAGCTCTGTTTGTTATGCCCCTTGCCCGGGAAGGCTTTGCACTGGGCACTCTTAAGGGGTACGTACCTTTCTGCACTTTTGGTGTTTTTACAGTAGCTGGGCCAGCCCTCATTATTTAAATCACCTGTTGTGATGCGTTTTTTTTTTTAAACTTCTACAAAACTGTTTCCTCCTTCTCAGTTTGCTGTGCCACATAGGAACCTTAATTTGGTCCTCACATATTTGACGTGCACTACCTTTGAGCTGGTTCACAACTATCCACGACCGCTCACCCTCAAGACAGTGTTCCTGTCCACCATAACATTAGCCCGGCAATTAAGTGAGCTTCAAGCTCTGTGTGAGCCATTGTCATGAGAAATCGGCTGTACCAGGATCCGGTGACAGGGAGGCCGCTGTTTTTCACGAAGAAGTTAAATCCAAAATACGGAGAAAAAACACAGACTGTAGAAGGAAGTTTCCTCTCATTTCGAGATGGGATTACATCCATCCTTTCATTAAGAAGAAAATGTGTATCCGATCCTAGTACACATACGGTGGTCACCCCTGGTACAGCCAAATACTGAATGTACATATGAATTTCTGTTCAGGTGGAATAATTGCCAAAAAATTCCATTGTGAAAAATAACAAAATACGCAGCCCAGTGAATGAAAAGCTGCACCACCAAGATATCCTTTATGATTTGAATTCCTCAAAAGTTTGAGTGATTTTTTAAAAAAAAAAAACGTCCTGAAGAAGGTGTTGCCATCTACACAAGACACCGAAACGCTGCGTCGACTTTTGTTTTTTTTATTTGTTATTTGTTGCATTTTTATGTATTGCTAGATTTGACGATGTTATTAATTTTTAATAATATAGTGATGATTTTAATTTTTAGTGTACATAAGAGTGTTTTTAAATATTGTAGGATTCTATTCACATTATTTGTTGTTCACAGAGTTCCTATACTGACTGTTGGCCACTATTTAGTGTTAATTACAGTTACTATTTAGATTGTAAGGATAGCTTTTTCTCTGGGTCGAATATAGCCTCCCACAAACATCTCAGGTGGGCTATATTACGACATAAGGTATATCCTTAAAGCTCAGGGACTTCTTCTCTTTTTATACTGAGCCTGGCTTACACCACCTTTTTTCCCAGACAAACTGGTTCCCTGGAAGCGAGCATCCTTCTTGCCAAAAGTTGTGAAGCCATCCCTAGTCAGTCAACATATCACCTTACTGTTGTGCTTTGCTCTGCCTCGCACCTCTGAATGGGAAGAGAAATTCACCGCTTGGAACCCGAATGGTCACTAAGATGTGGCGTCACCAGGTGAACCATCAGCTCTCTCTGGGGTTCGCAAGAGCGAAAATAGGGAAGGCTGTGCAGAAAAGAACCATTCGCTGCTAGAGTGTACTCTGCATTAAGATGTGCTACTCATTGGCCAGAAATAGCCCCGAAAGGACTCTGAGCTCATGCCACCATCCCCAAACCTCCTACAACAGTGCTAGCATGCAAAGTTCCTGTTCTTGATATCTACCAGGCAGCTACATGGATGATCTTCCTTTCATTCACGATGCATTTCTGCCTGGACAGCCAGGTTCATCTCAAGGGACATATAGCCCGGCTGGTCCTGCAGCACCTTCTGGTTTGAGTCCATTCATAGTCGCACCTCCAATTAGGTATTGGTTTGGTATCTATTCAAAAGGTTGGGGTTAGAAGTCTCAATCAGAATAAAACAACTAACCTTCGGTAATGCCCTTTCTGGTAGACTCCAACTGCGTATTCCTCACTGCTCCCCCTCCTCCCCGTTCTGTGAATTGGAATCTATCCATTAATAAGATTCCAAGTCGAGGAATCTGCGCACTGCTGAAAGTAAATTTGTGTTTAGGGGAGCAGACAGCCTTGAAAAGCCACTGAGCTGTTTGGCCCCACCAGTGACGCGCAGAGGTACTGGTGAAACTTTTTCAGATCCAGGCTGACCCATGGTAAACATTCAAAAGGTGAGGTAACTGGTAGTCTCTACCAGAATAAATATTTCGAAGGTAAGTAACTTGTTCTTTAAGACCTCTTTGTCTTTACAAGTTGCTTTAGTCGAAGTAATGAAATGGATATAGTGCTGCCTTCTATACCCGATGTGTACCTTTGTAAGAATGCAAATGTATAACAGTGGTTCATCTTTGAGTTTAATCTGTTAATTTTGAAATATATATTTTGGATACAGCATTTGGGTCTGTTAAACTCTTTTTCCATTTAGTCAAAGCTTCTGTGTTTTCAAGATGGATTCCTCACATAATTTAAAACGTTTTCAAAACGTTTGTTCTATTGTATTTTGTAATCATAATTTGACATTTATTTTAGTTAATCTCTTGTACCTGTAGTCAACACAAATTTTTAGGTCTGTCAATACAGTATTGTATTAGAAGTATTTAGTGTTATTTACAAATTAACCCAGTAGCTTATTATTCCACTTGGGTGGTGTTGATATTTCCACCCTGAGAGGACAAGAAGGTGAGCCACCAGGGCTATGGATAACCTGATGGAGAACATATATACAGGACTTGAATTTACTGTACACAGTGCGCCTGGAGGCTCTGCACATGCCTCCCTTTCCCAAGGAAAATGATAGCCAGAAGATACTGGGGGTGGTGATTTACTTTGTAACAGCTTGGCAAGATTCCCCAAAACATCCACAGCATCAATCACATCTTATACGGATTGTTTTGTAAAATCAAATTACTGTTAAAACCGTGCCAGCTGGAAAATGTTGTTTAGGCCCGCATCTTGGGGAAAAGCAGTCTAAAGGATACCATAAAGGTGAATAGCTACAAGCCGGTCAACTAACCATCCTAATTAATCTAAGTTTCCAAAGCAAAATTTTTTCTAACTCTAGTTTGAAACTGGTTTTAATTTCTCGTTCTACTTACTCTCGAACAACATAATCCCGTAATCTGAATATTGGACCTCCAGAGGTGATACTTTGTTCACCATTGCAGATCCTGAAGTGCAGTGTTATTTCTCCAGTTTTGGCTTTTTTAAAGATTAACGTACTTAAATTATTCTCCCGTTTGTCTGGCTGTAAATCCCTGGTACTCTTAAAATAGCAATAAACAAAATTCCATTGGGACAGTAACTATATTTCTTTAGTAGCACATCCGCCTCATTTGAAACAACTTAAACCTCAGCCAACGAGGTGATTTGCTAATTCGACCACTACACCTAAAGGCCACCATAGCTCAGATTTCTTTCTGCACATTGTGTGGAGTGGACTTCAAGGAAACCCATCTGCTATTGGAACATATTTTCTATATTTCACAGGATTTCGAACTTTTCTTTAACGACCCTGGAATTCTGTCAGCCCTAATTCAGTTGCACTGTACAATGATCTGCCAATGGGATTTTTTGAAATTTTTCGACTCCGAGTAGGGATGTCCAGACTGTCAGTCTGACAAAGAAGAGATCTGAGTTTAGTTCAACCATACAATAGACTGAATAATTCACACATCAATTACAGAAAAGATAAGAGAATATAAACAAGTTAGATACTGATCACTAAATCATTCTTATTGATGTTACACCATGTTTTTATGATGTTGTATATAAAGACTACTTTTTTAAATGAACATTTGAAAGATATTACAAATTGCCAAAATCTGTACAAAAAAACACATTCAGTTAAATTGCAGTTTTTTAAAATTAAAAGTAGACTATTGGCTAATTTAAAGTAAAGCAGGACCCTACAGACCTGAAAAACTACCGGCCCATCTCTACTCCCCTTCGCGGCCAAAGTCACTGAGAGATTCGTAAACACCCAACTGACCGCCTTCATCGAAGAGAACTCCATCCTGGAGGCCTCCCAGTCTGGATTCCCCAGCAAGCACAGCACTGAGACCGCCCTCCTCGCCGCCACTGATAACATCTGCATGCTATTTGACCAGGGACACACTGCGGCCCTCATCCTTCTAGACCTCTCCGCAGCTTCAATACCGTTTCACATCGCACTCTCGCAGCCAGACTTCACGATGCTGGGATACAAGAAGCCGCCCTCGACTGGATCCAATCCTTTCTCTCCGGTCGAACCCAGAGAATCAGACTCCCTCCCTTCCTCTCGGAACCCAGGGATATCAACTGCGGAATACCCTAAGGATGATCGCTCGGCCCCATGCTCTTCACCATCTACATGTTCTGGCCGCCATAGTCAGACAGCATGGGCTCAGCATTGTATCCTACGCCACCCAGCTCATCCTCTCACACACGAAGAATCCCGAAGACGCCAGATTCTGTTATCAGGAAGGAATGAAGAACGTGGCAGCCTGGATGAAAGACAGCTGTTTGAACCTCAACTCAGAGAAGACCGAAGTCCTCATCCTTGAACCCTGCACCTCTGACTGGGACCACACCTTGTGGCCCTCCGCCCTCGGGAATCCACCCACCCCTACAGACCACGCACAAAACCGTGGCATCATCCTAGACTCCTCCCTTTTCATAAACATCCAGATCAACGCAGTCTCCTCCACCAGTTTCAACTGCCTGAGAATCCTCCGCAAGACCTTTAAAAGCATCTCCCCGACTGCAGAAGGACCGTCGCCCACGCGCTTGTAGCCAGCAGACTGGACTACGACAATGCCCTTTATGTCGGATTCAACAGAACCCTTCTACACAAACTCTAAACCATCCAGAACGCCACAGCCAGACTCATCCTCGGGACACCGCGTCAGGAACACATGAACCATCACCTACGAGACCTCCACTGGCTCCCTGTCGAGAAGAGGGTCTCCTACAAACTCCTCACCCACGCCTACAAATCCTTCAACATCATCGGACCCAAATACCTCAACGAGAGAATATCCATCCACGCAGCCAAGAGGAACCTCTGCTCTGCCATCCTCTCCCTGGCAGAGGTCTCCCGCATCCACAGAAACAAAACTGGCAGGAGAGCCTTCTCCTACATCGCAGCCAAAACCTGGAATGAGCTCCCGGTGAACATCAGATGCTCCTTGACCCTGCACACGTTCAGGAAGGACCTCAAGACCGGACTCTTCGACTGATCCGGAGCTGCTCCTATCTCCACCCCCTTCCCCAGCGCCTTGAGACCCTCATGGGTGAGTAGTGCGCTTTATAAACCCCTGAAAGCTGTAGAATAGCCAGAATCATACCTTTTACATTTCCTGTCATTTTGAGGTATTCTCCAATAAAAGAGTAGCAGAGTGCACCTAGATCATGTAGACAACTCTTTGTGAAGAGACCGAATCCATTTTCTACTTTCTGCAAGTAAGGACAACATAAATTATGAAGTAGTGACTTTAATGAGCTACCACATAAACAGCTTTTAGTACTGCTGATGTAGGAGGGTAGGGGAAGAGATCAGTAATTTCAGTGTCTTGAAAAAACTGCTAGAAATGGTTTGAGAATTTCGTTTTGGTTAAAACCTCAATTTTCCACCCAGAAGAGATGCATCTTTAACGTGTTTTTAGCAGGCAATTTGCTAGATAAGTCGATGATTTCTACAAAGACTCTAGCTGTAAAGTGATGACTGCGCTGTTTAAATATTCTGACCACAGGCAATATCGTTTTTTCTTCTCTACGAGTGCATACCAAGTAATTGAATGTAGAGTATTTTCACTGACGTGACACATTGAGTAATGGCAGGTCAAAAACTGTGAGCATCAATTTAAGAGAGGGTTGCTGGAGGTTGAATTCGAGCCAGTTTGTGGAACCTGGCAAGACAAAGGCGAGCCTACAGGCCTTGCATTGTATGCAGTGTGCCAAAGGCTCTATTTTCTCATGAAAAGTTGCCGTAATCAAGAGATGGCAAAAACTTTGATGAGATTAGACTTTTAATTAAAAGGGCATATAAGCTATTATAAAGTTGTCTGCACTCTGAGTGGGATCACCATTGGCGTTTGTTTGATGAATGGCGTGTCAGGAACCCCACTTAATGTTTGACTAAACCTTCTAGTATGCCTTGCCTCCATGTGATCCCAAATTTATCAAGTTTATTATTTGTGTATAACCTTATCTAAACATATTACTATGACACTGAGCTTACTCTGGGACAGGGTTCCTACTTCCATTGCTACCTGGTGATTACATCCGTCCTGGCTCGAGGATGGTGTGCCTAGGGAAATCCTCTATGAATCCACAGTATATTACTGCCATGATAACGCGTATGGCCTCGTCTTCTCCTGTAGAATAGGAGGATTAACAACTTTTGGTACCCGTGCGTTCATCCAGGCCAAATTAACCTCCACTGAGAGTGCCCTACAAAAACTGAACCTGGGCAGCTGCTGCCCCGGAGCAAGTTTGATGCACTGCTTGTGAGGTCTGGACATGGCCTCACACACCCAAAAAAACACATGCAAAGGTTGACTGACTGGGCAGGCTACTTACAAAACTAATTTGCCCTCAGACTTATCCAACCAGTAAGGGATGCAGCGGGAAACCTAATGCTCACACACAACTCAATGGCGTGTTCAAACAATACTGCTGGGAACACTGGATCATTTCATAACTTAAGACTGACAATGCTGCGTAAATTCCCCCAGATGGCATGGTAGACCTTGAGGCACTAATCTCTGAACAAGAAATCGACCAGACGATAGCGAAGAGTAAGGCACCAGGATCTGATGGCCTCCCTGTAGAGTTCTATGCAGTGTATGAAGCTCTCCTTGCCCCTAGACTGGTAAACGTGTTTGTGGAAGCCAAACAATGCGACTCCCTTCCCATATCCACAAATGAAGCAATGGTTACACGATCCTGGCTGACAGTCTATAACCCCACCTCCCTTATTTAATACACACAGTCCAGAAGGTATTTGTTTCTTGTCGTAACACCTTGTTAAATATGCGATGTCTGTACCATTTAATGGAAGCTGTAAAGCAGGACTGGCCTGAGTCAGCATATATAATAATTGACCTTGAACAGGCATTCAACTCCCTGAGTTGGGAGTGCATGCTCATTAGTCAAAGAAAATCAGCGTACACCCTCAAATGTTAAAGTGGATTAAGCTGTTATGTACCACCCCCATGCTCTGGCGGAAGTTAGGTCAAGTTTTTTTCAGATTGTTGTTCTATTGCCGGGGCACAAGACATGGATATACTTCCAGTACCCATTTTTGTTCGTCCTGGTGCTGGATCACATGGTGTTTAAGAAGTGTGCATGGGGAAGGAAGGACATGGGGCATACCACTAAAGGAAGAAATGTATCTTCTCTCCTTTAATGCTGATAACATCCTACTTTACACCCGATTTCCCCACCCGCCTCAATTTATGTCTCTTTTTAGATTACTTTTATGCACTCTGGGCTCAGAATAAACCTCAATAAAGTCATTTTTCCCCACTATGTCAAGTCGTGTCGAGTCAATAATTGTGGCTGGGTATAAACCGAATACAACGAACACCGCATTCTCGCTCTAAAACCAGGGTACCATGATTCACCACTCCACCAAATATTTACTTGAGATCAATCTCTGAGACGCTACACAAGCGCTTCATGCTCGGAAATCCTTTTGAATCAACTCGCCACTATCAGTTGCAGGATGTATAGTTGTCTCTAAAATGGTAATGCTTCCACGACTGCTTTATCATTTTGTTAACATCCCGGTCATAGGCCCTATCCAAACTTTTATGGAACTAAACACATTTCTGACTGAATATATGTTGGGCACTGGATGACAACTAATTGCTTTAGTACAGTTAACCACATCGCTGCTTGACAAATCCCTCTGCTGAGCTGGACAGCAATGAAAACGGGTGTGGTCATGACGAGCTCAGCTCGTCATGAGCACAGGAGCACTGTACTGCATGACGAGCTGAGCTCGTCATGAGCATCAAAGGGGTTAAAACTTTCCATTAGAGGCATAGGGTGAAAAATAGGGTAGTGCATTAGAAAGAGTAGTAGAAAGATGTTTGAGATGAGTCTGAGTTGATTTGAGGGATCACTGACATAATATCGAGGGACAGAATATCGACCATCAAGAATATCGTTGAAAAAATATCGACAGACAAAATATCTAGTTTCTATCTACAAACAGGTAAGTTAAAAATATCGAGTTAAAAATATAGTTTTTAAAAATATTGACTTTACTAAAAACAATGTTAAATTAATATTAAAAATTAATTACTAAAATATACTTAAAAATACTTAAATTAACTTAGAATAATTAAATAATTAATGAAAGTAAAAATTAATTCATATTTGTTAAAACATATATATATATATATATAGTAACAAAATTTAATTAAATAATAGCCAATATTATTAACGTACAAAAACAAAAGTGTAAAAATTACTATTCCCACTCCAAAGAGTGAAAGCGTTGGATAGCGTAGGGGTTAAAATTACTATTCCCACTCCAGTGGGTGCAACAGTAGGGAAAGCGTTGGATAGCGTAGGCGTAAAAATTAATATTCCCACTCCAGTGGGTGCAACAGTAGGGAAAGCGTTGGATAGCGTAAGGGTAAAAATTACTATTCCCACTCCAAAGAGTGCAACAGTAGGGAAAGCGTTGAATAGCATAAGGGTAAAAATTACTATTCCTACTCCGAAGAGTGCAACAGTAGGGAAAGCGTTGGATAGCGTAGGGGTTAAAATTACTATTCCCACTCCAGTGGGTGCAACAGTAGGGAAAACGTTGGATAGCGTAGAGGTAAAATTTACTATTCCCACTCCAGTGGGTGCAACAGTAGGGAAAGCGCTGGATAGCGTAGGGGTAAAAATTACTATTCCCACTCCAGTTGGTGCAACAGTAGGGAAAGCGTTGGATAGCGTAAGGGTAAAAATTACTATTCCCACTCCAAAGAGTGCAACAGTAGGCAAAGCATTGGATAGCGTAGGGGTAAAAATTACTATTCCCACGTCAGTGGGTGCGACAGTAGGGAAAGCTTTGGATAGCGTAGGGGTTAAAATTACTATTCCCACTCCAGTGGGTGCAACAGTAGGGAAAGCTTTGGATAGTGTAAGGGTTAAATGTACTATTCCCACTCCAGAGAAAACAACATTTGGGAAAGTAAATACTTCATATATTATTTAAAAATTTAAAAATGAATATCTATTAATAATTAATTAAAAATAATTAAAGTTTTTATATAATATAATAATTAATGTATTAAAATTACTAATTAACAATAATTATTTCAATTGATCACCTATTAATACAAATTAACTAAAAATTAACAATTAATTATTTAATAATTAAAAATTATTTAACAATTATTTCCAATTAAATAAATTTAAATAAATTGAATTATTTAATAAATTATTAATAAATTACTTCCCACCCTATTCCCCTATAAACCCACAACCCGCTACAGAAAATAAATTATTAAAATTAACATAAATTAACAATTAATTAAATTAAATGGCAAATAAATTTTTTATAATTACCTATACTTAATAATTAATTCTAAATAAATACCAATAAATAATTTTACATATTTAATTAATTATAATTTAATTACGACCACCCAATTCCCCTATAAACCCACAACAGAAAATAAATTAGTAAAATGTACATAATTACCAATTAATCAATTTATTAAAATTAATTACCAATTAAAATTTAATTAACAAATATAAATTAACAATTAATTAAAAATTACTATCAATAAATACATTTACATATTTAATTATAATTAAATTACTTCCCACACTATTCCCCTATAAACCCACAACCCGCTACAGAATTAAATTACGCAATCATTTTAAAAACAGTTCATTAAATAATATCAATTATAACATAAATACACACTTTTCACACATATTATAACATAAAAATACACTATAAAAAAATTGATATTAATAAAAAATCGATATTTTTAACTATCTATATTATATACTTCGATATTTTAACTTTCTATATTTTTAACAGTCGCTATTACATCACTTACCTTAAAAACGATATTTTGGTTATCTATATTCTGTCCTGTCGATATTTTGTCCAGTCTATATTTACAACTCGATATTATGTCCAATCGATATTTTGGACTCGATATTATGTCTGTGCACCGATGTTGAGGATAGATTGAGAGAGGTATAGGGTGAGAAATAGGGTAGTGCATTTGATATGCTGAATTAAAAGGAAAGTTATAAATATATAGATCCATAAGTACATGGAAGGTATATAGAGGCAACAAAAAGGAAGTGAGTATATGTAGGTTAAAGATGCATTAAATAAACTCCAGTTTTCAAGTGTTGTACTTAAAAAGTAATTTTTTTTGTTTATAATAATTTTTTTGTAATTCAATAGTGAAGCAATTTTAGATTATTAGTTATGATAAGTTATTTATTTATGCAGTCACTTATGTACGTTGAAAACCAAATAATGTAACTATCAGTGATATGTAAATTTGTTTTGTAGAACTACTGCATATCTCTGTGTGTGTGTGTGTATATATGTATATGTATATGTTCACCTTTGATAAAGTAGGAGCACCCAGGGTATGAAGCATCGAGCACTATCGGCCTCTGATGAAAGGAAACTGAAATGCGTCTGGCAGAAGCTGCTGTTTGATTTATTAAGCAGGATTTTTTGTGCTACGCTGCTGTATTTCCAATAAAAGGAGTGCTGTACAACATGCTGGGAGGCTCTTCCATAAGGGCAAGCTCTGTTTGACTTGATTTTTGCCGCTGGCCCAGTCGCGGAAGAAGCCCCTCTGCTGGAGCGGACCCGCGGTGATTTCAAGCTGAGATCACCAGGAAAGTGGGAGGCATGAGCCTAATGAGATGCATTATTTTTGCAGTGCCGTAACGAGACTTTATTTCCACCCGCGGGGATTTCAAGCTGATATCACCAGGAAAGCGGGAGGCATGAGCCTAATGGAAAGCATTATTTTAGCAGTGCCGTAACAAGACTTTGTGCTTTACCCACTTGGGATGAATAACTTTGCAAAACGAACTTCATGCAACTTCTCACTGGAACTTTATTGTGTGCTAACTACTTGAACCAGCATGCTGTGCATCACGGCAACGCCCACTGGGGGAGGTTCACCTTTGATAAAGTAGGAGCACCTGGGGCATGAAGCATCGAGCACTATCGGCCACTGATGAAAGGAAGCTGCTGTTTGATTTATTAAGCAGGTTTCTTTGTGCTACGCTGCTGTATTTCCAATAAAAGGAGTGCTGTACAACATGCTGGGAGGCTGTTCCATAAAGGCAAACTCTGTTTGACTTTATATATTTTTTTTATTAATTTTGTAATATATAGGTGAATATCTATTGTACACATAAATGCTTGTATACAGAGGGATATGCTGGATATTTCTCTGTTTCCGAATGGTGCTTAAGTGGGGCAGAGCCAATTGTGTAGTTTTCTGAAGATAACGTAGTTCTCTGTAGATCTTATGTTGGGGTAAAGAGTTCCATAGTTTGGCTACTTGAACACAGAAGGATGTGCCACCCAGGTTTTTTTTTCTTGTATCTTGGGATTTTGAGGCGAGGTGCCACTCTAGAGTGGAGGTTCCTTTGTTGAATGTGTTTGGTGATTTTATTCCTGATGAAGAGTGGTCCCAATCCATGTTTCGCTTTGTGGGTGATACAAAGTAACTTGAACGTGGATCTTACGGTCAACCAGTAACCAATGCACAGCTTTCAAGGCAGGGCAGGTGTGGTCTTGCGGTTTTATATGTAAGAGTAGTCTGGCAACTGAATTCTGAATCCGTTGTAGTCTTTTCATGGTTAAAGGTGATCCATGGTAGAGGCTACTGGTGTCATCCAGTTTGGGCAGAACAAGGGAGATGCAAGCTTGGACCTTGTGTGGAAATCCCAAATGGGGGAAGATTTATCGCAGAGTTTTGATAGTAGCAAAGCTTGATCTTGCTAGTTTGTCCACTTGGGCATTCATCGATTAGCTTGGAGTTCTAGGAAAGTGACCCTTTTTGCATGGATGCCACCCACTTTTTGCCTATTGTTTCTGCTTTGACTTGGTGTGCCTTGGGTCCCTAACAACCAGGTGCACAGGCCCTATGTTCGTTCCCTAAACTGTACGGTTGCAAAATCCATACTGGCAACTCTCTGGCCACATATAAGTCCCTTGAAAAAGGTACCACAGGTATCAAGAGAACTGTGACCAGGGAAGACACGTAAGGGCTGCAGCACTTATTGTGTCACCCTTAGAGACTCTGTACCTTTACTTACACACACTGCCATTGCAGGCTGCGTGTTTTGGTGCTGAACAAAATGAAGTCGACATGGCACACATCCCTGTGTGCCATGCCTACAACCCACTGCCCTGGCATAGGAAGCCACCCTTCTAGATGGGTGCACTAGGCCAGTCTTGAGGATACAGAAGAATAAGTCCTGAACCCCTACAGTGTGTCTAGGTCCATTCTTAGACATTGTAAATGTAGTGCTGCCATTATGAGTGTATGATGCTGGGATTTGTTATTACGAACTCCACAGCACCATAATGGCATTACTGAAAACTGGGAAGTTTGGTATCAAACTTCTCAGCACATTAAAGCCACACTGATGCCAGTTTGGGATTCAATGAAAAATGCACTCGGGGGCATCTTAAAGATGCCCCCTGAAAAACGACCTAACTCTAATGTCCTTACTGAGTGGCTGCTCGCCAGCTGCCACCACCAGACATGTTTCTGGACCCCAGGGTTGATAGCCTGACGCTCTCGGGATCCTAACACAAAGCACATCCTGGGACAAGGTTCCAAGCCTCCTCCGAGATGGGTAGGATCCATGAAGGGGGAGTTTTAAAGGCTTGCCTCCTTTGTGAGCTACCCCAGCCCTTTGCTGCTCCCAGCAACTAACCCTCACCAGTTCTGACCCCCACTTTTGCCAGGAGAATCGTCGAGAAAAAAAGGTTAGGAGGAGAGGTGTGCCCACCTTTGCCAACCCCACCCCTCAGGTCGGGGAGGCGAGATGAAACACAAATCTGAAAGAAACAGGTTAGTATTAAATTCCTTACCTTAGAATATCCCCAACGGTCAGACTGGATACGGAAATTTTTGCGTAGCAGTACACTTGCGCGTGGGTAGGCGTCGACCGCGGCTCCGCGTCCGTCATCGGCGCCGTGATGATGTCGTCTGAGTACTTAGACGCCGCCTCCACGCGCTGATGTCGGTTCTTTTTTCCGCGCCAGCAACGCAGATCCGGAAAAAGTGGTACCTTAGTCAATTTTTGACTAAACTTTTTTACGATCCCTTTTGATACTTTTCGAGTCTTCTACTCCGAACGGTGCCGGTAGGGATGCCAGGTTTTAAACCCTGTGAGGACTGCGAGCGACTGAAGTCAGTAACCGACCCTCACCGCCGGTGCCTTCACTTTCTCGGCGTCTACCACGATGACAAGGCCTTCCCCGACTGCCGAGCCCTGACATCGAAAGCTAGGCGGGAGCGGTCCCGCAAGCGGCTCGAGCTCCGGCAGTCGGCCCCGCGCCGCGAGAGGTCCCGGTCCGGACGGAGGTCGAAGGACCGGTCACGGGGTCGGAGCCATCATAGCTCCGGGAGTCACCATCCCTCTTCAGGCTCGAAGTAGTCAGGTAAGCACAAGAAGTCGAAGAGATGTCCTCGCTCTTCCGACACCCCCTGACGCTCACGCGACGCGGCTGGGGGTTCGGGTGACACCACCCACGCGGTTCCGTCTGAGTCGCGGGCATCGCAGCCTGCCTCATACCCTCCGGTCCATGGGCAGCAAGCGACGCCGTAGGAGATCGAGCGCTTCCTCGTGGCCATGAGGTCCCTCTCTCCTCCAACGGGCTCCACTGCACCTTTGGGCCCAGCGGACATGTCTGGGGGCCCTAGCGGGTCAGGTGCTTCGGCCCCGACGCCGCCGACTCCTTTGGGCCCGGCGCCGCAGGGCCCTGCTGGATCTGTTTCCCATCCGGGTCGTCGCCAGGTTGACCTGACAACCTCACCGGCGCCGGTCCCTAGGGTGTCACCTCCGGCGCCGCCTTCGGGCGACGTCGTCCCGGATACCTCCCTCGATCCGGTTCCGGCGTCGGAACGGCGCCGCTGGGCGCTGCTTTTCGACGCCGCTTGAACGCCTACTTCAATGAACCGGCCCCATCCTTTGACAACTCTGATTATCAGGAAATGGGTGATGAGGAGTATTGGGAGGGGTCTGAGGACCCTCTGACATGTGAGTGTCAGTCCCAGCAGGACTGAACAGGTGAACTTGGGGATGCCAGTGGTCTGGACACTTCGCCAGACACTGGTTATGTCTCACCCCCTACCGTGGCTACGGAGGAGGGGGCAACCTACAGTGTGGTGTTAACGCGGGCGCCAGGGCCTTAGGCCTTGAGCTCCCCGTCGCGGCCGTGAGAACTAACCTCCTCACTGAGGTCCTTAAACCGCAGTCAAGCTCGGCTGAGCCTCTGCTGCTGTTTAATGAGGCCTTGCTTGACGTTCTTTTGGGCACTTGGTCCAGGCCCGCTACAGGTCCGCCTGTAGATAGGAATGTGGCCAGATGCCACCGCCCGGCCCCGGGCGACCCTTGTTTCCTATCCACCCATCCCACCCCCGAGAGCCTGGTCACCCAGGCCTCCATCTCCCAGACCGCATTCCTGTCGGCTCCGCCCGATCGGGAATCCAAGAGGTACGAGCAATACGGCAAAAAGGTATTCTCCTCCCTGAGTTTGGGACTGCGGTCTTCCAACACCGCGTGCCTCTTGGGCCGCTACACCCACTCTCTGTGGGACGCGGTCGCGAATGTGCTGCCAGAATGCCCGGCGGAGGTCATGGCTAAACTCGCCCAAACCCTTGCGGAGGGTCGAGATGCGGCACGTTATTCCATCCGGTGTGGGCTGGATACCAACAACTCACTGGACAGGGCGATGGCAACGACAGTGGCGATTCGTCACCACGCCTGGTTGAGGTCCGGCAACTTTTTGGCCGATGTCCAGAATACACTCATGGACATGCCGTTTGATGGCTGTCGCCTTTTTGGCGACAAGGCAGACCATGCGCTTGAGCGCTTTAAGGACTCCAGGGCTACGGGCAAGTCCTTGGGCCTCTCGGCCCAGCGCCAGCAAACGGGTGCCTTTCGCTCCTTTCATGGCCAAGGAAGGGGCGCCCCCACACGTGCTGCCAGCCACGCACCGCAGACTAATTTCCAACGCGGTGGCAGCCGTGGAAACTGCTGTGGCGACGGTCGGGGACAACGGCGAGGTCAGTCCACACCTACCCCTGCAGCATCCGCCTCAAAACCCTCCTAGTCCGTGCTTTCAGGCCCATGTGACGCCAGTGAGGGGCAGGGTTCGCCATCACTTCCTCCACTGGCGCACTGTCATATCGGACAAGTAGGTGCTGCAAATCGTCCGAAGGGGCTACTCCCTCCCCTTCGAGGCGACCCCTCCAGCCATGCCACTGCAATACCACCGAGTGTCGGGGGATCACTTGCGACTTCTGCAGGAGGTAGTTACGGCCCTGTTGGCCAAGGGGGCCATCGAGCGTGTTCCTGGGCCAGAAGTAGGGTGTGGTTGCTACTCCCACTACTTTCTGGTACCCAAGAAGGGCAAAGGGGGCCTACGCCCTATCTTGGACCTACGGAATGTCAACGGCTTCCTCCGGAAGGAAAAGTTCAAAATGCTGACACTGGCTCATGTCTTAGCTGCCCTAGACCCAGGAGACTGGATGGTAGTGTTGGACTTGCAGGACGCTTATTTCCACATCCCCGTCCTGCCGGCCCACCGGCTCTACCTTTCGGTTCACGGTAGGCCATGAGCACTTTCAGTTTACCGTGCTCCCCTTCGGCCTTACCAGCGCCCCACGGGTGTTCACGAAGGTGATGGCAGTGGTCGCAGCTCATCTGCCCAGGTTAGGGGTTTCACTCTTCCCCTACCTCGACGACTTGTTGTAGAAGGCGGGCTCGCCCCACACAGTCGTCAGCCACCTCCAGACAACGGCAGACCTCCTGCACCAGCTGGGGTTCTCCATCAATGTGCCAAAGTCACACCTGTGCCCCTCCCAGAAGCTCCTCTTCATCGGAGCGGTTCTCGGCTCGGCGCAGTTTTGGGTTTGCCCTAGTATTGGAACTTTCATAGATTCCCATGCTTTGCATCATTCCCCGTCGACGGAATGGGAGCCTCGGTAAATAAAAAATACCATAGAAGTAAGCACAAAAGTGAAAAAAAGGCCTAGGCCTCATCTCCTTTTGTAGCTTATCCAACTCTTTTTGTAAAAGAGACCAAATTCTTGCAATAACCAATCAGAGCAGCCTCACCACATAGAACCTTCCTGAGAGAGCCTCAGAGCCTTAGATTTTCTACCGCACGTTGTGCTAGGGAGTCTCCATTGAGCTCTGCTCAATTTCTTCACTTTAACTCAACTTTAATTCGTTTTTTTCACTATGTCTGACAAAGAAAAGAAGGCTCTGTTTAGATCTTGTGGTACCTGTTCCAAGAAGCGGCTGTTTGTGGAGGACAAACATCAAGATTGCATATATTGTCTGTATCCGGACCCAAAGGCCACAGAGTGCAAGATTTGCAGGACCTTCTCCATGAAAACCTTGAGGGACAGAGAAGGCCGTCTTCTGACCTGCTTACAGAAAATGAAGACTCGAGAGGGGGCTTTGTCTTCTGACAGTGAGGGCTCTTCTTCAACTGCGTCCTCTAGAGGATCAAAGAAGAGGGGTAGGTCTTCCCACCCCTACGTCTACTGAGCCCCCTGTTAAGGCCTTGCTTGGGACCTCTGATAGGCTTGATAGGCCTGCTTCCCTAAAATCTCCTCACCGTGGTGAAAAGGAGAGGCAGGGACAGCTTGAGGAGTCACAAACAGCAAAGAAAGCTAAGAAGGTAGTCTCTGGGTCTTCTCCGCCTTCAGAAAAAGGAAAGAATGGCAAAAAACCTTCTACTCCTCAGGACACTGCTTTGGACAAAAAATAGCGTCTGTCGACGGTGAAAACTACAGGTACGTCGACGATTCCTATCAGGAAAGACTTGTCTCTGAAAATAACCTCGTCAACAGGCTCGTCGACTATGGTTACGTCGGCGGCATCTAAACCGTCGTCGACGTTTAAAGTGCCTGCTTCTTGTTCATCGTCGACGAAGCTTACTTCGTCGACGATGATGACGATGAGGCTAGTGTCGACTGCAATGACAACGACCAGAATGACCACCACGACGTCGACAGCTGCCATGATCATGACGACGAGCTCGTCGACAACAAGGTTGATGATTCAACCTTCGTCGACGAGAGTCGTCTCACCGTCGACGAGCCAACCTTCGACGAGCGCAGTTTCTTCGTTTACGACTCAGTCTACGACATAGTCGACGAGACTTCTACCATCGACGACGACTCCATCAATGACGACGTCGACAACTCCAGTCCTCTGTATCTCTCTCAAAAAGAGGCATATTACTCCGGAAATGACGTCTCCACGGCATGTCACATCTTTACCTCCATCATTGCTGTTGGACGACGATTCTGAAGAGGAGGATGAAGGTCCTTACGGGCCGGCTTATAGTCCTTCAGACCTGCAGGTCAAGTGCCAGGGGTCCAGTTCTGATGAAGGCGAGCTGGAAGAGCACCACTATATGCAGCAGGACACTTATGAAGAGAGACCTCAGGTGTGTGTTCACCCAGAGAGTTCTCAGCAAAGACCACACCAGGACATGGTGGCGATGCCGTCCTCTCTTATCTCGGACTTACAATTAATGCTACAAGATTATAGGAGGAGGTTCCAATCTCAGCCGGAGGGACAGCAAGTACGTCCTCCTTCACCCTCTATTCCGGCACCGCACCTTCAAGGGTACGCAAACCAGAGCCCAGGAAAGCTCCTCAAGAGGTAGTTCATATCCAGGATGATGATGTCTCATCGGATGACGAACACCAGGTTGACCTGGACAAGGATCCAGATAGAGACTGGAATACTGATGGTCTTCAGGATCCAGATGTCCAAGTGTCGGATACCGCAACTTCTCCTCCAGCGGACATTGGAGGATTTCATATTCTCATGGAGAGAGCGGCTAAGGGGTTTGGTCTGCCCATTTCAACAGTTCAAACTGACTGTTTTTTATACGACTTCAAAGAGCCATATAGGAAGTCGGTTCGTTCTATCCCCATCATAGAACATGTTTGGTCGGAGGGTATCAAAGCCATGCAGAATCCAGCGATGGTCCTCCCGGTTCTTCCCCTGCTGGAGAAGAAATATCGAGCGCCAGAGGGCAGCCCCGCATGCCTCACTGGTCAGCCGAAACCAGACTGTCATTTCCGAGGCGGCGCAGAGTAAGTCAAAGAACCCATCAACGCCGCTGACAAAACCACCGGATAAGGAAGGGAGGCGTCTGGATAATGTGGGGAAGAGATTCTCTACAAAGGCCAGCCTCCTCGTCCGAGCGGCAAATGCTCTGGCTATCCTGGGGAGATATGATCGCTAGATGTGATGTGACCTGTCTCCATTTGTAGAAGAACTTCCAGATGGGTCGAAGGAGGAGGTCAAAGAGATCTTGATGGAAGGTGAGCGCGCCTCTTCAGAGGTAATCGACTGCGCTATGGATATAGCGACAACGGGCTTCCGAGCGCTGGCAGGCTCAGCAGTGTTGAGGCGCCAGGGTTGGCTGCGAGCCACATGGTTTCGCCAGGAAGTACAAAAAAAAAATCTTGGACTTACCTTATGATGGGGAACTTTTGTTTGGGAAGCACGTGGATGATACCTTGCAAGGCATAAAAAAGGATACGGACACGGCCAAGTCCTTAGGAACTTTGACCTATCACAAAGTCCCTTTTAAGGATGCAAGAGGAAGAGGCTTCTCATCATACAGAGGCAGCAACCAACAGCGCTACTCTTCCTATTCACAATCTTCTCAATCGTATAAGCCCCAATATCAACAGCGGCAAGGTCAATCGGCGTCTTTCTCTCCCCAGCCGTCGAGAGTACGTCAGGGGCGACAGGGCAGAGACAACTCTAAACCATAATAGCAGCCCGGTGGCTCTTTCTACTGTTCCTGTCCCTTCATTAACACCAGTGGGGGGCAGGATTGCTCATTGTCTATGCAGCTGGAAGGTCATATCATCAGACCAGTGGGTTCTAAACATCATCAAGGAAGGACACACTTTGGAGTTCCAACATCTTCCTCCAACAAGAGCTCCAGACGCCATCACGCCCAAACATCTTGGTCTTTTTCGTCTCGAAGCCCACCAACTCGTTATCAAGGGGGCATAGAGCCTATACCTCTCTCCCAAAAGGGGAAGGGGTTTTATTCCAGGTTCTTCCTGGTTCACAAGACAAAGGAGAAGTGGCGTCCGATACTAGATCTTCGAGAGCTCAACACCTATCTCCTAAAGTTGTCATTCGGGATGGTCACTGTGAGAAGTTGGCCTGATATATGATGCTCACTAATTCTAGTGATCACCTTGTATCAGTCCAAACAACCCTTATGGTGATTGGTTGTAAGTCAACCTTATAGACCAGCTATCCTAATGGTAGCATGGACAAAGCAGTCTTAGGCTAAATTCTTTTGGCATGTGAAGCCAGCTGTTTTACCACATATAACCCCTTGAATACCAAATGAAAGGACACCACACAGGTAGTTATGAAAATAAACAAGATATTTATTAACTAACAAACACCTCTGAACTCTTTGAGATCAGAGGGCTAAGCACATGACCAGACTCTTAAGAAAAATACGTTCAGTTGCACAAGTTACAATGTTGCCCTAGGGGCGCAACAAACCATATACTAAACAAGTGGTATAAGGAAGTCGATAGAAGGAATGGAGCTGTCCAGAGGCTGTAGGATCGCTGGCACTCCACTACCCTAACTTTAGGTAAGCAATAGGAGGCCCACGGAAAGCGTGTGCAGAGTGTGAACTCACACGTGAGATGCGTAACAACGTCTATGGACAGTACAGTTCAAGAAAAAGTTGAGTACGGACAATCCTGACTAGTTAGGACTAAACGACTGTGAAACTGGACACTAGGAGAGTCAATCTACCCTTGAGCACCAAAATGCTCTTGTTACCTCACCCACGGTGTAGTGTAGTTCCTATTTTCCCTATAGGCCCTGCGCATTGGAATAACATAAACAGCAGTGTAGACGTAGGACTGAGTTCTTCTAGGTCTCTACTGACTATGTTAGACTTAATTTAGGTTTGCGCCAGCTAGCTCAGAGGTCACTGGAAACTTTCTTGACTGAATAGGAAGTGATCAGCTTCCCTGTATCAGACAAGAAGGGATTCAGCTTCCGACAACCGCATAAGCATGACAACTTTGCTCCCTCAGAATAAGAGTCAATCTCTAGAGTTGTGTGAAACAATAGACAGCTATTTCACTCAGTCAGTTGTGCATATTTAATTTCACCAGGGTGCAGAGAATAGAGAGACGGGCGTTTTCAATAAAAGGAATTCTTTATTGAGCAATCTTCCTTCTCATGCAAGAGAAATGAATTGCCACAATTGCAATACTTATTGTAAAGTACGTACAGTAAAAGGAGTATTATGAAATAATACTGTAAAAGCATTGATATGGTTTCTTAGCCATAAGACACTTTAAAATGGATAAAATATATACATATATACATAGGCTAACGTCCTCAACTGGTGCTTCTAAACTACGCCTACCCCGGTGTACCTGACCTAAGCCTAATACGTGGGAAGGAGTAAGTAAGTAGCAGTTTAAGTTAAGTAGGTTTGTTTGCCAAGGATCTGTTCAAGAATTCTCTCTAAGGGTTTAGTCAGCACTGTACCTTGGGAATAGAATGTAGGAGATCTGGTATCTCCCTTTCAGGACCCGATATCCCAGTCACCCGCAAGGGTAGGCTGGAAACGCCGGAGCTGGATTTTCTCGGCAGGAGAAAAGACAGCGTCTTTCTCAGCGCGTCAAAGAGGAGGGGCAGCGTCCTTGGGCTTCTCGCTTCTGCTGGGCTCTCGGAAAGTAGATTAGCTGCTCTGCTTCAGAATCACCACTGTGTATTTGCTTAAGGCAACGTTGGTATATTTATACCTGAAAGGTGCCGAGTTTGACGTAAGGTTTGGACATAAGACGTCAATAAAGATGTCACTAAGAACTGGCCGATCTTACATTGCTCGCAGGAGTTCTATTACAAATCAAAACAAAGCAAGCGGGCTTTCCCAGGTTGCTGGAGGTTTGGTGTGTCAAAGGAACTTGGTGTGCTCTCTAGGAATCTAAGGAAGTAGCTTCTGCCGTGGCTTGGGCTGCAGGGGCGATTTACTGAAATATGGTTCTGATTATTATGCCATTATAGGGATATTATTGATTATAGCCGTATAGGGGCATAAAGTCATAATATTGAATCGGGTTCCTAGATAAAACACATCACCCACTCCACGGTTTTATGTCCATCATTTACTAAAAACTAAGCAATAAAGATGCATGTGTATTCCAACCCACCCCAAAATACATATTGCATTCGAAATGGTGTATGGGAAATACACGGAACGTTATAGGTACTGTACGTTTTTAAGCAGTGTAATCATGCAAAAAAATTGCATATATCTTTAGCTGAACAATTTGCGAAAATCAAACATGAAATGTCTCTTAATTACAGAAAAAAGGTCGAGACTATTTTATCACATATAAATGAAATTGCTTTTGAGTGTGCTAGAGGCTGCTAGATTTGCTAAAAAATAGAAGCTCTGTTCTTTATGAATAGTTCTACTGTAAGCAGAGTACGTGTGCCAAAAAAGTAAATATTTTTGAAATTTGGAAAAAATAATTTCGTTTTCAGGGGAAAAATAGTTCAAAATGTTTTCAGTAGCTTTTGTTTTTCAAAGCTGAAGGCCGAATTCAGAGTTCAGGGGAACGCTGTGTGTCGGTTTGCTTAAAAGTTATTCTTTTGGTTCAGGGGAGAACATGACTTCAGACAGATGTGCAAAGAAAACAGTCTACAGCTTCAGGTGAAAGTTCGACCATGGTTGAAAAGGCTGTAACCGGGCAGTCGTGAGAATAATTACTATCATCGATGTCTGGATCAGCAATGCTCACAGAAGGTCGTACCTGGGTGATGTTGCTCTCATTTCTTGCTTCACTGCCACCACCTAATCGTAGTGCAGAAGTCTCAATGAATGTCGTCATCAGGGTTGGTAACCACTGGGGACAACACGATGCATGAGCCGTTACAGTACTTAGCTAAGTATCGATATCCATTGGTACTGCTGATTGTAGTGTAAGACAGGTGTCTAACACGCATTCTTCTCCGCATAGCATACATCGAAGCATAGGTAAGATGCAGTTCTGCCATCTTAGGTCTGAATGAAAGAAACCAGGTCATTTTCAGATCTCTTAGCCGGGATAATCCAAGGACTTTAGTAATGCGGTCCCGGTAGCGTATTGCTAGGATCGTTTCTTCCATCGTTGCCGGAGTCATGTCTGCGTTTTGGCTTGCCATATCGGAGCAGAAGAGTCAAAAATAAGATTCCTGCTACGAGTCCCAAAAGTAGTGATAGGCCACCAAAACCCGAATGGACAAAATTGGGAAAGATGCCCAGGACTGCTTCGAAGGTGTTAACAGTCCCGAAAAAATTGTCTTAAATACATTTGCGATACCACTGGCATCTGACATATTTAGGATTTGGCTTAGCATTTCTACTAAATGCACGGGGCAATTAGTTGATAAAAGTGTAAGTTGTCCTTGCAACTTGAAGATCATACGTTTCTTTTGATGACGTGATGGGCACTGTTGTCTGTAAAAGCACAGACTTCATTCTGCTTAAAGTATCAATTCGTATAGAAGAGATATTCAACAGAGGCCAAATCGTCGCCTCTTAGTCTCCAGGGCCGTTTGGATACAATGCTTGCATACAGCAAGTGACCATGGAACTAACGGTTACGAGATATGCTTTCCCTGGCACCATGCCACAACAGCTGTGATCCGATATTAGAACGTAACTCCCGTTAGAAAGTTGTCTAAAGAATGGCTCTATCTGTGTTGCAGGTGTGCCATGCTGGTGGCATGAAATGTTATTTGAAGTCCCCTCACAGGCCCCATGTAAATTAATACCTTGGCACAGAAGTATACTGCTTAGTGATTGTTTACAAGTATTACCACTAAGAAATACATTCTGGTTTTTGTCACTATAACATGTATGTGTATAAGGTAATTTCCATGATGACTTAATGTACCCTTTACCCAACCTTTCATACTGGCCTGCTGGTATATACTCTTGGCATTTTTTAAATTGAAAAGTTGTTCTCGGAATTGTGATAATTCCGTGTATTATCCATTCAATGACAGGTCTTTCTGACATTGTCAATGGTAATCTCTCAAGTTTTTCAATGCTCAGAATCGTATAGTCTGCTCCTTTCTGTGCGAAACTGATTCGTTTATCAGTAAGGTTAAAGATAGAGAACAATGAAGTTGTGTTGATTAAACGCCAAGACACATAGCCTGAACGGATGTTTTGCAACGTCCAGCCTAGCTGTTCAATAGAACGTAATTGGGACTGACCATGTTGTAGCATTAGCAAGTCCTGATCTATTATATCTACAGCAGATGATACAATACTGTCCAGTGAATATATTCTGGAGGACCGAGTCATTAACCCATTGTCCACAACAGAAAGTGATTTTTCCAAATTGATACAATCAATTTCTCGTATTTTCTCTGCGGTCTCAATTTGAGTCACTTTCCATGCCTCGTTGTAAGCAGCGTATAGACTGGCCGCTATGAAACGTTTTTGACGCGGTTTGCGTGGTCCCATTATGAAATCGCGCAAGTCAGCACCATCTTTAAGTAAAGACAAGTGTTGCTTAATTTCTGCCAGTGTGGATGTTTGTAGCCATTCAAGGCATAGTTTTATTACACTGTATGTTGTTACTATCCCTTGATGTTGTCTCTGGGAGTATCTAGGGTCTGGTCTGGTCATTTTTAACCCCTGTATTTTGTTCAGGAATCTATCTTGACAGTTATTTGTGTCTGTTGGCCAGATTAACCACTTTTTCCAATCAGGATGTGTTCTATTTTGATGTAAAATTTGGGATACGTCTATCTCAATATCTGAGGCTGTGTTATCAGGTATTGGCTTTGGAATAGACGGTTTGTTTAAGTCTTTGATTTTGGCTAGGCCAAAACAGGTAGTTTGTTGAATGGTGTCATTCAAGAACATTATTTGTTCTGGGATCATGCAGGCTCGAAATAATGCTACTAGGCCTTGTACCTGCCATTCTTTTGTACCCCAGATGGTTTTTGTTTCAATGTTATTTTTCCAGAAATCAAAACCAAATGTAATCATTTTTTCATAAAATATTTCCGAATAGATCAATTTAGTATTTGTCAGCATGGTTTTTGTCCCTGTTTTATCTAACAGTTTATAATAGAATGTTTCTGCATCCCTTGTGTTAAACCCTGAGAAGTATTGGAATTTCTCATAGAATGCTTTTGAACTGCTTTTAGGTGGAGTTGCACAATGTTCCCATTGATTATATTTAAAAACATTTCTAGGTTGAGCAGATTTATGCAAATAGTGGTCTGCATAGTTGGTATAGCAATACATCTGTTCATAATTCGATGAACCTTGCAAATAATCATGTTCTGTAAATTTTGCTGACATTACTAAATCTGACATCATATTATTTATGCTTTCAAAGTCCCAATCATCAGAGAATGTACTTGGTTTTACAAAGTCACTTAATGAAACCTTAAACTGATGAGGATATTTCAAGAGTTCGACCGGTCCATATATTTCGTAATCTGTTTTGTCCCAAACTACCCTGCCGGGTATTGGAATGGCTGTGACATTCACTGATGACAGTTCTCTTTTCTCGATGTGAGATGACTTGTGCGGCTTCAGAACTAAGTTGATGGCCTGACTTGCTGTGTCCATTGTACTGTATTTTCCCTCAACATATTTTCCCAAACAAAGTACCATGATGAGCCAAAGCAGGAGGAAAAGTACACCTAACACAATCCAAAATTCTAACCATGGAGAAACGAGATAAGTTTCTTTGAGTTGATGAAAGAGTTCTGTTGCTTTGTCTTTAAAAGTCTTTGTTGCTGGCGTTACTTCAGGCTTGCTTTGATCTTCAGAAAAAATATCGAAATTGACGAAGTAGCCAGATGCAGTTCTGTCAATTGTTGGAATTGTTTTTTCAATTTGCCTTTCATTAGCACATTCTGATGCTACATCATTGTAGACTGGTGTTTCTTGACGAACTATTTCAATTTGGGTTTCAAGAGGCACAAGTTCCATGGCATTGCTGCATAGTCCTTTTTTATTCACTGCAGGTTAATCAAATGTGATTAGTCTCTCAGTTTGAACCTCTTGGATTGGAGCAAATTTTGGTATTCTGCTATTTCTTGGGAGTCCACTGGGCCTACTACTTATTATTGGCCACATGATTGTGGTTTTACCAGGTCGATGGATACAACTCTGTTCTCCTTTTTACCAGCAAGGGGCGGTAGTACAACTGATCTTGTTCCGTTTACGTAAGACGGCGACCGGGAAACAACAGAGGAGGGATACCGCACTACTGCACACCGCTATTGAGAAAACGCACCCGTTTTCATAAGCGTCTCAGCATTTGGATCCCCTCCCGGTACAGCCTAATACATACCCGTATTAAGCGCTATTTCTGGAAATTTTGACCTTACCTATTGGGCAGAGCATAGCAGCAAGATTGTCTCTTGCACCTAACACAACTGGATGTACCATTCCAATTAACCATTA
Source organism: Lissotriton vulgaris (assembly GCF_964263255.1). NCBI lineage: Eukaryota > Metazoa > Chordata > Amphibia > Caudata > Salamandridae > Lissotriton > Lissotriton vulgaris. Next base: position 592,666,730 of record NC_141695.1, read on the forward strand.
TATATGAGCACACAAACACTCAGTGAATGCCACTACGAGTACCAGACTGTTCTCAACTCACTCTATCTGAGTCGAGTCTAAAGCCCTGAAGAGTTGTGTTGACTCACCTGTACACGACGAAACACGTGTCGGCTAACTGTGATTGTTCTTCAAGTCTGGATACATTAAATCGTCATCTTGCTGTGACAAGAAAAACACTGAAGAATCTGCTTCTGTCTATTTAATTACATTTGTCAATGTATTATTTTGTTGAAACCCTATTGTAGTTGCGAGAGCACAGCTGTTGTATTGTGATCTTGTTCCGTTGATTGCTAAGAGAGGTTCTGCTTTTCTGTAAGAAGGCCCAAATTCCTTCTTCACCGCAATCTTCTCTCTGACCAGATCCCCAATTTTTGGAATCCAGACAGGTCTTGCTGGGACAGGTGGTGTGTCTTCAGTGGTTGTTGGCTGCTGTTTTAACTTTATGTTGCTCAGGACTTTTCTTGTTTCATTTAAGTCCTGTAAAACAGCCAAACGATCTTTGATGTCAAAGCAATTTTTCTTATCTTCTACCACTGAAGCATGACTATCTAAGTCCTGAACATACATTCTAGTTCCGAACAATAGTTTGTACGGGCTGAAACCTTTTAGAGAATTTCTTGGCAGATTATTAAGACTACGTTGGACACTTGTTAAATGCTGGACCCACCCATCACCCGAACCTAATACCTTTGCCGTTATAGATTGCTTTATGTCTCGTCTTTTCTTTCCACAACCCCGTTTCCCTCAGGATGGAAGGGACAAGAGTACCGCAATCCAATGCCCATGCTGGGGGATGGCCTCCTTATAAGCTCAAGAGCTGAAAGCAGGACCCTGGTCAGAATGAAGCATGGCAATTGCGTATGTGCCGATAAAGACTCGCAAATCTTTTATAACAGTTCTGGCGTCAGCCGAGCGCTGGGGCCACATTATTAAGTGAATTTAGTCTTAAAAGGAATTAATAGGACGCTGGGTTTTATGTATAGATAGCCTTATGCTAACTACAGAAATGGCCATGGCAGTACTCCAGTTGGCTCGTTACTCCGGTCTCTGTTGCAGTCTGGACTGCTCTTTGCAAATTTATAATGTTGCAAGCTCATCCGATTGTAATTCGGTCAGAGATTCCCTCATCTGTTTGTGCCTTGGACCATCACCCATGTGTGCGTCTGCTAATATTAAGACTCTCCGGTTCGTGTTTGGAATTATCCTATCCCCCACTCCAGGGATTCGAGCAAAAGGAACCGAGTTTGCATCAATTACGTATGTATAATTGAGTGGATAATTCACGGGAAGTGCTGCACAGTTGCCTTTTGAAGACTTTTTTACCGCCAGCATGGTTTACCCGTCTGTGTTTTTCTGAACGTTTTTTTGTGGCTACGGAAGCCGTTTGAGTTGCTTACGCTGTTGCTGTATTAGCCAATGAATTCCCTGCAACGTGAACGCCATCACGGTGATGACTCAGAGTGTGTATCACGTGAGTCTTTTGTAGTTCTTTCTGTAAAAGAACTACCTGTTTCCAAAGCATTTTATGCTTGATTGTGGCACCTGTGTCGTCTTTGTAATCATTTTGAACCCAGTTCTGCAAATCATTATTGTAAGATTTGACGCAGGAATGCGAATCGCACACTATTAGTGTCGGGAATTCACGTTCGGCAATTTCAAGCACCATCTTTAAAGATCTGATTTCAGCTCGCTGAGCCGAACAGTTTCTCAGTGATTTCGTTTTTGTTATTTTCGGTCTGAATTTACTGCAGAGCCAGCGACCTTTAACAATCGCGCAGGCTGCATTGTAGGATTTATCATCTACATTGTAATGCTGTACAAATCTGTCTGTACAGATTATACAAGAGTACTGTTGGAGAGGCAGAATTTCGATTGGCAGAGGATATTCTTCTTCATATTTCAAATCATTCAGTTTTTTCATGTGCGGGACATAATAGTATGTCACTTTCTGTATCAAGAGAATTTTCCCACTGTATCCATTTTGGATCTAGTGCCACTGTTTTTAGATTTACTGGGCTGAATAGCGCCTCGAAGGCTGATTCTGCTGTGAAAACAGTTATTCCTTTTCCTTGTGCTTGGGCTCGTTCTCTTGCTACAGCAGTTTGAACTGCCTTTACAGTATTTTCTGTAAACTGAATGTTTTTTCTGCTTTTGTGTACAAATGCGATTTGTAAACTATTGGTACCGTTTCTCCCTCATTAGAGGTCAGGTACGTGAATCCGCATCTTCCTGGGATGACTCGGATTACAAGGTTGCGTGTATTGTCACGTGTTTCTAATTGTGTTTTAGCTAACTTGTCTGTTTGCAGTGATTTCAAAATTTCTGTGTGTTTTTGAGTCCAGTTGATTGGTTTAAAATCAGGTTTTATTAATTTCGTAGAGAGGTTTAACCCTCTCTGCATAATTTAGAATGTAAGTTCTTCCGAAATTCAGGAAGCCTAGAGTCGATTGTAAGTTCTTCAGCGTTTTTGGTGCTTGGAGTACAGCGCACTTCTCTAAGAAGTTGTCCGCTAGGCTTTTGCCTTCACTTGATAATTCGTATCCTAAAAACAGGACCGTTAGATCGGCAATTCGTGACTTTTTAAAGTTGAATTTGTAACCCTCTGCTGCGAACCCAAGTATTATGGTGTTCACTCTTTTCAAGTGAGTATCCAAGTCATCGTCTGTGAGATAGATGTCATCGACATAGGATAATGCCTCATCATCATACATTTGTAGTAACTCTGTTACTCTGGCTGAGAATAATCCTGGTCTATTCTTGAATCCCTGTGGGAGTCTACAGAAATGTTTCTGTGACCCCATTATTGAGAAAGCGGTCAAGTACCTGCTTTCCGGTGCAATATTTTGACAAAAGAATCCATTAGAAATGTCTAATGTTGTTTTGTATTTTTTGCGAACTGTTATTCATTAGTGCCGCACTGTGCAAATTTTGTACCGCAAATGTTTTGCAACATGAGTTAAGGTGTCTGTAGTCCAAGACTAGACGATATGAATCGTCTGGTTTGGAGACAGGAAACAAAGGATTGTTCATTTGAGAGGTGCATGTTTCAATCACCCCCCTGGTATTCAAGTTGATCTAAAATCTCCCTGACCTGTTTTTTAGCTTCTTGCTTAATCGGGTACTGCCTTTGTGCAGTTGGTTGACATTTTAACTGGATTTTGTGAGGAGGAGAGTCCTCATCCCATCCTACATGATTTTTATATAATGCAGGTGCTTGAGCTACCACCCATTTTCTTGCATATATGTATTTTCTATGAATTGGAATATGATTTGAGAAGGCAGGCATAATCATTTCTTCGCCATGAGGGCACTCCCTTACAAACTCTGGTGGCCAGTCTTTCTCGGCTAACAGGATGTCATAGCCTTTTGAGAGGTTATCCCAAAATAGACCCCTTATTTTCCTAGTCTTATCTCCCTCTATACGCAATGTTATTTCGTATATCTTATGAGGTTCGCTAACTCTGGTATCTGCAGTTTTCACTTGAATGTATTAATTCGTGTCTACTGTCTCCAGATGATTCATCAGGATCTTGCGAGCTATGCTGATTTCTGCTGCGCTGTCTAGCATTGTCTGTGCCCACTCTCCGTTTTTCAGCTGTGTCCTCAGCATCCTCGGCATGTTTGATTACTTTAATACTGGCTACCTTCTTTCTTGGAAATTGTAATTTTTTACTTTGAGCAGGTTCCTTGTCTTTGGACTTGGCATGCTCTTCCCTTTGTTCTGATCGTCCTCTTCTTTCAGATTTCTGCAAAAAAGATCGAGAGGGACGTGTATCAATATCTTTATCTATCAGGCTTTTTCAAAGTATCCCTATTTCTAAGGTTGTATCTTTTTTCAGAGGGCTCCCTTTGGGGAGACTGGTGTTCTCGGCTCGGAGCTCTTTCTCTCCGCTGAGGAGACCTTCCTCTGGACTGGAAACCTTTTTCTTTGCGAGTGGATTGTTTATTTCCATCCCAGCTCTTTTTAGGAGTGTTTTGATTATTTTTAATAAATAATATTTCAGGATTTTCAAGTAGTTGGGGTTTTACTGGTTTCCCACCCAAACTATCTCTACCTAGTTCTCATAGCATTTTTCTATGATTTTGGCAAGCTCAATTGGTTGATCTGTTATATCTGTTTCTTTCAATTTTTGGCGGATCGCCACAGATGCTGCTTCTCCTTTTATGTTGGCTAGTAATATAGCCGAGACCTGCTTGAAGTCTTTCAGTAATTTCATACCAAGAGTTAAAGCAGGTTCTGGACCGTATTCATTCTGAATTTGATTTAGCACATCTGGTATTACCGCCATGGACGGAACACCATGTGTTTTTGTGTATATGGAAGCAAAGACTGTGCCCCAAGTGTCACAGTCCTCCACATGTGGTGCGACCCCCCTTTGGAAGACAGATGGTCAGAATTCTGTGTTTCTCAATAGGGGTAATATTCGGGAATACTGCCTCTATTTGAGTTATTTTCTGTGCTAGCCAGAATGGAATTTGTTCCCGTTTTGCGGGTGTTTTTCCTAGACATGATTGTATGTTCTGTGGTGTAATTTTATTTGTGTTCCCCTGATGAGGGGTCAGCTGTGGAATATTAACAGCTGGTTGGGCTGTTGCAGTCCGCATTACATATTGGACTAACTGTCTGTGAATTTTAATTAGTAATTTTAGCTGTGCTAAAAGTTCTTCTCTTGACATTTTTTCGATGTCGGGATGTGGTGTGTAGCTGGCTAGAACTGGCCACGTTGCTCTTAGTCTACCTAGTGGACCGAGCCTGATGATGTGATCATTATGTTTTAGGGCGCCTTTAAACCAGAGCAGGTGCTCTTGGTAATTTAGTGGTATTTTAATATCCTCGAAAGGTGTATATTCATCCGGTGGTTCCTCTATTCTGTAATAGTGGAATTTGTGTGTTGTAGCGTTTGCCGCTGGAAAGTTTATCCATGAATAGAATACCGATATTCGTGTGCCTCTATCACGAAAATGACTGTACCACCTCGTGATGTCAGTCCGTTTTCTATAAGTTTTAAAGTTATAGTTTTTCTTATGTTGACCGGAATGAGGATAGCATTTCGGTCATTCTGTAGGAGACTCGTGTCATCCTCCATTAGTTGGGCTGCTAATTTAGCTGCTTCCCTTTCGTCTTCACTCCCTGGCATTTTTACTGTCAGAAAGGTCTTTGTTGCAGATCAAGTTTCAAGGAGACAAAAGATTAGGGGCCAGATGTAGGTAGGCATTTACCGGTCGGTAACGGCCGAATTCGGCCGTTACCGACCGGTAAATGCAATTTGAGATGTAGGGCCCTGTATTTTACAGAATCGGTAAATTTACCGATCGGTAAATTTACCGATTCTGTAAAATACCGAATCGGTATTTTTTCCGATTCGGTAAAATTGATATGTAGGTGGGACTCTTCTGAGTCCCACAAGCATTACAGAATCGGTATTTTACCATCAAATACTATTTGATGTTAAAATACCGATTCTGGTGTGCATGCACACGTGTGCATGCACACCTGTGCCATATGACAGGCAGACCTGCCCTTAGGGCAGGTATGCCTGCCACATGGCCCCCGAACCTTTTTTGGGGGTGCTAGAGGGTGTCAAAGTGACACCCCCTGCACCCTTGTCAGAATCGGTATTTACCGATTCGGTAAATACCGACCGGTAATGCCCCATTCATTCCTATGGGCTTCAAAGCCCATAGGAATGAATGGGGCATTACCGGTCGGTATTTACCGAATCGATAAATACAGATATTTACCGATTCGGATGTTCCTACATATCCACCCCTTAGATTTACCGATTTTTAATTACCGAATCGGTAAAATTCGGTAATTAAAAATCGGTAAATCTCATTTACCTACATCTGGCCCTAGGTGCACAATATTTTGGAACACTGTATCCTTCAACGTTGACTAAACCAAAAACTCTACATAGGAATCTCTTCCTACTAAGTTCCGGCGGATTTTAACCTTTCACCCACTCCAGACGTCTATTGGAGTATTTACGGGAAAAAGGGTCTGTGTAAAAAAGCACGACTGAGTTACTCTAACGTCTTGCGTTAGTTTTATCGCCTTACCAAACGTTGGGCGCCATGTAGTGTAGTTTCTATTTTCCCTATAGACCCTGCGCATTGGAATAACATAAACAGCAGTGTAGACGTAGGACTGAGGTCTTCTAGATCTCTACTGACTGTTAGACTTAATTTAGGTTTGTGCCAGCTAGCTCAGAGGTCACTGGAAACTTTCGTGACTGAATAGGAAGTGATCAGCTTCCCTGGATCAGACAAGAAGGGATTCAGCTTCCGACAACCGCATAAGCATGACAACTTTGCTCCCTCAGAATAAGAGTAAATCTCTAGAGTCGTGTGAAACAATAGACCGTTATTTCACTCAGTCAGTTGTGCATATTTAATTTCACCAGGGTGCAGAGAATAGAGAGACGGGCGTTTTCAATAAAAGGTATTATTTATTGAGCAGTCTTCCTTCTCATGCAAGAGAAATGAATTGCCACAATTGCAATACTTATTGTAAAGTAAAGTACGTACAGTAAAAGGAGTAGCGTGGCCAAGATGGCGAGCTGAGCGGACGTGCTTGTCCTCGGCTCCCCGGCCCTATGCCCTGATAGCCCTCTTCTCGCTGCGGTGGCCCTCGGAACCAAGCGCATTCTGGCCCCTAAGAGATGGGCAGTGACCACCAGCTTTGAGATCGGCCACTGGTTGGAGGAGGCGAGCGGATTCGGCATGGCCGGCGCACCGGCCCAGAGCGGAGGGCGGCCTCGGCCGAGGGACTGAGAGATCCGGGGAGCTCCACAGATCAACCCCACCGGCCGCGTAGCAGGCGGAGACCGGCGCTCCCAGCCACGGAAGCTTAGAGGCCCCGGAAACTGGCGGAAGTGGTGTGACCCCCCCCCCCCCCCCGAGGCGAGGGGGGAGGTGGCGGCCTGGTGCCCGACCGCACCATCACTAATTGAGGCCCCGGCTTCGGGCCTTTGCAGACATCCCCGGACCTCCCTGGCAGAGACAGCGGGGGGTCCGGCGCGAGACGAGGACGCGGGGGCTTGGAGCTCTGCGCCTGTTGGGGGGCACCAGAGGCAGCAGGGAGCAGCGCCCGCCCAGCTCCTGGTCGGCGTGCTGTCCGGGGCAAGGCCCCGGCTTCGGGCCTGGTTGTGGCAGCGGTGCCCGGCGGACTGGTGTGGCAGCGGTGAGACCAACGTGGTGGGCGACCGGCGGACACAGCGGAGGCCTAGAGCAGCAGGAGGCTCTCCGAGCGACGCCTCCGCCCCCCCACAGCACCATGGACCGGCCTAAGCAGAACAATCAAGGTAAGCCTGTGCGTCCCTGGGGCCACGCAGCGCCGGATTACGGGAGCTGAACAGACGGCAAGGGGCCCCGGGGGGTGCGGGTGAGACCACGCATAGGAGCCGGAGGGTGGAACACTGAGCCGACAGCCCGGAGGAGCAGCGCCGGAGCCTGGGCGCTTGGGCCCCCTGACCACGTGGATCCCCGGCCTCTGACCTGAGGCAGCCTGAGGCAGCGGAGCGGAGGGGCAGACTCGTGCGGCGCCGACTGGGTGGACTGGGCCCTGCAGCGCCGGTAGGAAGAGGCAGGCCCCCCCGCCAAAGCACAGAAGGCGGGGAGGGCCCGGCAACAGCTGGAACGGTGCCCCCACTCGCCCGGCTTAGTGGAGAGCCCTAGAGGTGCCAGGAGACCCCGACTGCAGAGTGGACCGGGCCGCTGATCTCCGGGGGCAGAGTGATCGGGCCCCCAGTGGGGAGTGTGCGAGAGAGGGGGGCACGTGGGGGCAGGAAACAGTGAGCCCAGCAGAGAGGAGTGGCGCAGAGGAATTGGTGGGGGAGGCATGAAGGCCACAGGGGTTCTGCCGGTGATCCCGCGCCGGACACGTGCGGACAGGAGTAGGCCTCACCCCCGGAGCCGACCGACTTGCGGACCTGCGACAGGAGGAGGTATGGCCAGTTCGAGTCGCAGAACCAACCGCACCATCACAGACATGCTCGCGAAACCCACCTCCAAGGGAGGGAAGGCACAGACGCCCCCCTCTACCCCGGCAGCCACAGGCTCGCAGCAACAAGAAGAACGGGAGGCTCTCATCACGCGCACCTTCTTGGAGGCGCTATTCAACAACCTTAGAGATGACTTTCAGGCTCTCAAGCAGGACATCGCAGGTGAACAAAGGGAGCTAGGCCGTGACTTGGATGGCTTGGGGGAGAGGGTAGCGGCGGTGGAGGAGTCCGGCCACGCTCGCAGTGACGAGCTAACGCACTTACAACAAGAGGTCCTCCACCTTCAAGAGCAACAGGTAGGCCTCCAAGCGCACGCGGAGGACCTGGAGAACCGCTCGCGAAGGAATAATATTCGGGTCCGGAATGTGCCACAGGGTGCCGAAGGGAACAGTGTCACTGGATACCTACAGGCCCTCTTTCGAGCGGTATTGGGGGAGGCGGAGGACTTTCCCGTCCGCATAGACCGTGCCCACAGGGTGGGCCTGCCGAGACAGGCACCGGCCCCGCCACCCGACATACTGGCCTACCTCCCAGATTTCCAGTTGAAGGAGCGGATTCTCCAGGAGGCCCGGCGACAGCAACCTTTGCAATTCCGGGGAGTGAATGTAGCATTGTATCAGGACTTGTCAGCCATCACGCTGCAGAAGAGGCGCGAATTTAAAATCGTGACCACCTTTCTACGTGAGAAAGAAGTACCATATTCCTGGGGCCACCCGTTCCGGATCATTTTTAAATGGCAAGGGAAACGGCACCAACTTCGCTCCCTCAGAGACACCTGCTCCCTTTTGAGCATTGACCTGCCGGACCCCTCGGACTCGGAGGATGGAATGCCACATGGCTCTCAGGCAGGGTCGGAGCAGCGAGGTCAGGGCGACTGGTGGAGAGTCGGACGGCAGCGCAAGCGTGGTTCCCGTTTGAAGCCAGACCCTGAGACGATAGCGCAGGAACAGGCTGCAGCAGTACAGGAAGTGGAGCGAGACACCACGGTAGCCCCGTGAGCAGCACGAGAGGGCCACTGCTGACACCTCGCTTTGAAATGGGGGGGTCGGGGGGCCGGGAGAGGGCCGCTACTGTCACGTTTCCCATAGACACTCTTCTACGGACCTATGAGGTTTAACAGGCCCGGGACTATGGTTTGTTTCATTTGGTTCCAAGTTTGGGTTCCTCAGAGGGGGGAGGACAGGGAGGGTAGCTGGGTGAGGGCAGGGGGGAGACCCGTGGGATTTGTGGGTTTTGGAGTAGGGGGGCCAGTTGTTTGGGGGGGAAGGAGAGGGGGGGGTGGGAGGGGACCTTCTTGTCCGCTGGCGCCACAAGATTGCACTGACTGTTTATCCTTTAGGCCACCGACCCGCACTGACCATGAGCGAGCCCTCGCCCCGCACCCAGGTTGATGCATCCTTTGACCATTCTTTCCCTGAATGTTAGGGGACTCAACAGCCCAAACAAGCGCAAGGCGATCCTCTCCTTCCTTGAGCGCTCGCGAGCTGACATCTGTCTCCTGCAGGAGACGCATCTGCTGTCCAAAGATCATCATAGGCTTCGGTCCCGGGCCTTCCCTGAGCAACTGTTCTCGTCCACCTCTAAGAAAGTGGCGGGGTGGCCATATTGGTGGCGAGGTCCTTTAGGGGGAAGGTGCTGCAAAAAGAGGCGGAGATCAAGGGCAGGCTACTGCTCCACCGCTTCCAGGTGGCGGGGCAGACGCTTCTAATTGGCTCTATGTATGCGCCCAATGAGGGCCAAGAGAGGTTCCTGCGCACGGCGCTAGAGGCGGCCACGGCCAACACACACCAACACTTACTTCTGGGGGGGGGGACCTAAATCTAGTGTTTCATAATATCACTGATCGCTCCAGCCAGAGGGTGGGCCAGGTGGGAGCCTTGTCGACAGAGGGGCACACTCATCTCGCGGACCTGGGACTGACCGATTTGTGGAGACACCTTCACCCTCATGACACAGCCTACACCCACTATTCCGCAGCCCATAAGACTTACGCGCGACTGGGCTACCTGCTTTGCGCAACTCACCTCGCGGCACACGCTCAGGGGGTAGAAATCCATCTGGCCTCGCTCTCCGACCACTCCCCGGTTTCGGCAACTTTCCTGGTGCCTGATACACCGAGCCCGCAACGCCACTGGCGCTTGCGCGACGGCCTGCTGCAGAGCCCTTCTTCTGTGGAGAAGATTAAGGCGGCCATCGACCAATTTCTCCAGCACAATGCTAACGGGGACACTTCCAAAGCGACTCAATGGGTCACGCTCAAAGCAGTCCTCCGTGGCGAGTTTATCTCCCTGGCGGCGGCCAACAATAGAGAGCGCGCGCAAAAGAGGGCCGACCTCTCGCAGCGAGTTTGGGAGTTGGAGCAGTTGCATCAGCGCACTGGAGCGGCCAGGGCTTGGCGCCATTTCTGCACAGAACGGAAGATGCTAGCTGCGCTAGACCAGGATGTCGCGGAATTTGCCGCGATACGTCTGAAGCATGCCTACTACACAGGAGGGGACCGATGTGGGAAATTGTTGGCGTGCAAGCTGCGGGAACAAAGGCAACGCCGACAAGTCCAGGCCATTCAGCCCAATCAGGGGGACTTGATCACAGACAGTGCTGCCATAGCGGCGGCATTTGGGGCCTTTTATACCTATCTGTACGATGCAGACGATCTAGACTGGCAGCACGGCAGCGACTACCTTGATGGGGCAACTCTCCCGTCTTTGACTGAGGCTCAGTCTCAGTTCCTTGACAGGCCCATCCATCTGGAGGAAGTCATTTCCGCGATTTCCCGCCTTAAACTGGGGAAGTCCCCGGGCCCCGATGGCTACTCTGCGGCTTTTTATAAAAAGTTCTGCCAGCAGGTAGCTCCCCTGCTGCGGGACCTGTTCAACACCTTCGATAAGACCGGGACTATTCCCCCCGAAATGCTGGAGGCAGCAATATCAGTGATACCCAAGGCCGGGAGAGATCCCTCCCGATGCAGCTCATACAGGCCCATTTCTCTATTGAATGTGGATCTGAAGTTGTATACAGGTATCATCGCGAGCCGGCTGGCACCATATATGCAGCAACTGATCGATCCCGACCAGGCAGGCTTCATCCCTCAGCGGCAAACGAGCGACAACACCAGACGCGTCCACCACCTTATAGAGGCCGGTTCACGCACAAGACCGGGATGTATGCTGCTTACCATCGACGCCGAGAAGGCATTCGATAGGGTGCACTGGCCCTATCTTGAGCAGACTCTTCAGAGATTCGGCCTTGGGGAGACCACCCGTAACCGGATCTTTAACTGCTACAGACAGGCGACGGTGCAGGTCAATGGGCATACCTCACCGCGTCTCCCGATCGGTAGGGGGACCAGACAAGGTTGCCCGCTCTCCCCTCTCCTGTTTGCGCTCTACATGGAGCCAATGGCACAAAGGGTCAGGCACCACCCTCGTATTCGGGGCATCCCCTTTGGGGGAGACACACACAAGATCAGCCTGTACGCTGACAACGTCTTACTCTCCCTGATGGACCCTATGCAATCCTTGCGGACTCTTTTGGTGGAACTACACTCCGCGCAGGCGTCGGGCTTTAAAATCAACGTTGACAAGTCGGTGGCTCTGAATGTGTCCCTACCCGCCGACGTTCTGGCGGACGCCAAATCCGAATTTGACCTGCAGTGGTCAGCTTCCACAGTTTCGTATCTGGGGGTCCTTCTGGCGCCTACGGTGCGGGGAACGGCCGACGCTAACTATGCCAAACTGAGCACGCAAATCAATGAGACACTGAGAAAGTGGAACCGCCTCACGCTTTCCTGGCTCGGACGCGTGGCGGCAATTAAGATGACCCTTTTGCCGCAGATCCTTTACATCTTTCAGACCCTCCCGCTACGCCCGCCGACGGGTTGGCTTCAGAAGACCCAGGCAGACTTGACGCGCTATGTCTGGAACGGGCGCCGTCCCCGCTTTAAGCAGCGAATAGCGTCTCTCCCACCGGCACACGGGGGAGTTGGTCTGCCGGACCTCACCCTGTACTTCCAAGCAGCACAGCTGCGCACGCTAGTGGAATGGTACCAACTTGAATCCAGCAAACACTGGCTCTTTCAAGACGAGGCGGTGGCTGGCCGCCCCTCCAAGGTGTACCCTTCCTTCCACGGTGTCACAGACCCCCTAATCTTTACGCGTCGTATATCACGAGTACTGGGATGAAAATTTGGGATCAGGTGGCTATACGGAATGAACTCACCTCATTCCCTTCCCCGCTGACGCCCATATTCGGGAACCCCGACTTCACGCCGGGCTTAGACCCGCAGGCATTCAAAACCTGGAGGACCACTCCCTGCAGAGAAGTGGGGCATATGTTTAACCTGGAGGGAGTCCTCTTCTTTCAGAAAGTGAAAGAGGAGTATGGGATACAGGAGGCGAATTGACTCCCTTACCTGCAGGTCCGGCACAGGGTCCTGCACCCATCCGTTCGACCGGGTGCGCAAAGATTCCTTACGCCATATGAGAAATGGCTTCTCACACGCACGTCAGAGAAGAAACTGCTTTCAGATCTATACCAACACCTACTCCTCACACACATATACACCTACCACCCAGGGAGGGCTAGATGGGAGGAAGACCTCTGGAGGCAACTCACACGGAAGGAATGGGAAGGGATTTATCATAGAGCCAGACATTCGGCCTACCATACTGGCCTCACGGAGACCCTGACGAAAGTAGCCATGTATTGGTACCACACCCCGGCGCGCATACATCAATGGGACCCTAAGACAAGCGATCGCTGCTGGAGGGGGTGTGGGGAATGGGGCACACTGGAACACCTGCTCTGGAGCTGTGAGAAGCTGCAACAATACTGGTCCACCATCCTGGATCTCATAGACGCACACTTAGACACTCAACTGCCTCGATTCCCTGCTTATGTGCTTCTAGGCCTGCCGAATACACTGATGTATCCCCTGAAATCCATGAGAGGGAGTTTGATTGCCATAGCGCTAGGTGCTGCGGTACAGAATATTGTGGCACGCTGGAGGGACCCACAGCCCCCCATACACCTCGGCTGGCTCCATAGACTCTGGATGGTATTGGGGATGGAGAAGCTATCCCTGACTGCGGCGGGGAGGGGTGAGGAATTTGCCGACCTTTGGCGCCCATTTCTGACGCTGCTCACAGGGGAATTTCGGGAATTGAGCTGCCCCCGCTACCTGCGACTACTGCATCTAGCAGATACTCCTATCCCAGAACCTAAGGTTAAGACTCGGAGGCACGCAATTCAGGGCGGGAGGACTCGGGAACCAGCTCTCTAGGACAGTTGTAATGAAGGGGATCGGGCCAGCATTACTTAGCGGACAAGAAGGGGAACGGGGTTGGGGGGGCAGTTTGGGTTGTTGGGGGTTTAATTGTATTGCATAGATCACTACAGCATCCGACTCATGCCATACTTGTTTGATGCGGCCGGCCCAGATGGGTTGTAGGCGGCTTGCTGTGTTTAATATGTACGGAACGATGCTTATGCCCGCCAAGAGTTTCCTTACACACTGTAAGTGTGTGACCGGTGCCTTCGCATGCATGGGTCGGAGTGTTCTGTTGCTCTGAATAAAAAACATTTAATACTAAAAGCATTGATATGGTTTATTAGCCATAACGCACTTTAAAATGGATAAAATATATACATACATATATACATAGGCTAACGTCCTCAACTGATGCTTCTAAACTACGCCTACCCCGGTGTACCTGACCTAAGCCTAATACGTGGGAAGGAGTTAGGTAGGTTTGTTTGCCAAGGATCTGTTCAAGAATTCTCTCTAAGGGTTTAGTCAGCACTGTACCTTGGGAATAGAATGTAGGAGGTCTGATAGCCCCCTCTCAGGACCCGATATCCCAGTCAGCCGCAAGGGTAGGCTGGAAACGCCGGAGCTGGATTTTCTCGACAGCGTCTTTCTCAGCGCGTCAAAGAGGAGGGGCAGCGTCCGTGGGCTTCTCGCTTCTGCTGGGCTCTCGGAAAGTAGATTAGCTGCTCTGCTCCAGAATCACCACCGTGTGTTTGCTTAAGGCAACGTTGGTATATTTATACCTGAAAGGTGCCGAGTTTGACGTAAGGTTTGGACATAAGACGTCAATAAAGATGTCACTAAGAACTGGCCGTTCTTACAGTGCTCGCAGGAGTTCTATTACAAAACAAAGCAAGCGGGGCTTTCCCAGGTTGCTGGAGGTTTGGTGTGTCGAAAGAACTCGGTGTGCTCTCTAGGAATCTAAGGTAGTAGCTTCTGCCGTGTCTTGGACTGCAGGGGCGATTTACTGAAATATGGTTCTGATTATTATGCCATTATAGGGATATTATTGATTATAGCTGTATAGGGGCATAAAGTCATAATATTGAATCGGGTTCCTAGATAAAACACATCAACTGGCTGTGGGTGCATAGGTGCGAAGTCGTGTCGGGTTTCTGCGTTGAAGTCTATGGAGCCTGAAAGAAAAGATGCTGCAGGCGACCAGGAGGAAGATGTCCAGTGTGATCCAAGGGTGGATCAGGAATGCTGAAGACCTGAAAGCAGAGGGGACAATGTTCAAAGTCACTAGCCAGTGACTGGAGTGGAACCAGGAAGGAACCAGATGCTGTCGTTGCGATCAGGTGAAGAATGGACGCTTGACTCTGCAGCCACGTGGACCAGGAGGTGTCTTCGACGACCAGGATGGAGGCACGAGCTGTCCCACGCAGGCTCTCGCTGTCTGCGGTGTTGGTTCCGGATTCAGCGTCAACAGGCCTTGACAAAGGCAACCCACGCGGTGAGTGGAAAAGCGTCTGGTGCGGACCAGGAGGGTCTGGGATGCTTCTCCTTTGAAGGGAAGCAAGGGCCAGTCTGGAGCAACCAGACCAGCAGTGTTGATGTCGTGGATCGTCGTCTAGGAGGCCACTAGCCAGCCGGCAAGTGACCAGACTATGCGTCGAGCAGCAAACAGGCAGAAGGGCCCCACACAGATCTCGTGTATGCTGGAGGGCTGGTCTTCGGTGCAGGAGCTGCTCGGGGCTCGGGCTTCTCAATCCCCAAAGCACTTTGTCGAGGTTACCTCAGAAGTCGTGCTGGAAGCGAAGTGCAGTTTCTCCAAGATGGCCGGTCCCACGTGTCTCGTCGCACCCACGGATCTCAGCTGTGCTGCAGATGTGAGTTTAGGTCGGAGAGGTCTGGGAATCCGGGTCTCATCGAGCTCTGAAGTCTGGATCCTCGAGGGAAGACGACAAAGTGAAGCCGCTGGATGCTTGATGGTGCCTGCTTGTGCAGGGTGGACACTCCTTGCCCACAAGGGAGATTTCTTCAGTCTTCTATAGCAGAATGTCGAAGTCCAGAGTTCCTTCTTGTAAGTTTTCAAGTCAGGATTAATCTGATTTGGAATGGGACCAGCTCCTACCTTTATCCTGCTAAAGGGGGCTGCACTATCACTAGGTCCCTCCTATGGGTGGGACCATGAAGGGGGGTGGTTACACCCCCTATCCTTTGTCCCGTTTCGCGCCAGAGCTGGGGCTGGAGTGCCCCAGCAACTGGTTTGAGCTGGTGTATGCACAGGGCACCTTGTGTGCCCCAGGCATGTCTCATTCCTTTCATCCCTGTCCTACCTAATACACAAAATACTGTCTGGGGTGGTGCTAGCACCTCCCAAGGCAGGAAACCCTTTGTCCAAGCCTCCCTCGCTGGAAGGACTCCCAGCAGCAGGAGGTCAGACTTGTCTGTGGTGGCAGCATCTATTTTGTGATGCTAAGGCTCGAGTTAACTTTAACCGGGGTTCACAGTTAGGTACATGTTGTGTCCCTCTAAAAGGGTGGAATGCTACCCCAGTCGCCAGAATTGGCGAGGGGGTAGTATTCCAATTTGTATGACACCTTACTCGACATGTTTTGATAATGCTATGCCAAAGTTAGCAATAACAGCGAGGTTATAATGCACTTAAGAGCATATGGTATAGCGTTATCATGGAAACAGCTAAAGGACTTGGTTCGGAAAGCTGTAGACAGGCTCAGCTCATGCCAGAGCACTATCTCACATAATTCCAAGCACTCTGCCTCCAGGATTTTTCAGGCCTGTCATAGGAGTTACTTATAGGAGTATATGTGTCCATTCTAGGTTTAGATATAGGTATACTATATCTAAAGCAAAGGGTGATTACACCACCTTGCCCCAGCTGATTGATCAGCCAGTTGTGTCAGATTTGGATGGCCAGCCAGGGGTGGCATAATACATGCTGCAGCCCCTGGTAGGCCTTGGGTTCACTTATGCCCTGGGTACCTATGGTACACTGTACAAGGACTTACAAGAGTGACCCAATACCAATTGGTAAATGCACCTAAAGTACATGGATGTCAATTTAGTGAGAGAACAGCTAGGCTGTGGGTCTGATTAGCAGGCCCACAGCCAGGGAAAGTCGTAAACCAGTGAAGCAAAAAGCAGAAATCTGGGGTGACCATAGGATTGCAGACCCTACTCTCCTACAGTCACCCTCCAAGACATCCTACCTCTGCTCAATCAGGGGGATTACATGGCAACTCTGGATTTAGAGGATGCATATTTCCATGTGCCCATCCACCCAGCTCACAGGCAATATCTTCGATTTACAGTAGGCAAGAGCCACTTTCAGTTCAAGGTGCTGCCCTTTGGTCTCTGGTCCGCACCAAGAATCTTTACAAAGGTACTAGCTCCTGTGGCAGCTTTTCTAAGGAGGCAGTCTTTAGAAGTCTTCCCATACCTGGACGATTGGCTAGTAAAGGCTCCTTCGTTCCAGGAGGCTTCCAAAGCGGTCACAAGCTGCAGTCAACTTTTCAAGCAGCTGGGTCTTCGGCTCAACCGGGAGAAATCAATCCTGCGGCCATCCAAAAGGACAAAGTTTTTGGGTGCAATCCTGGATACAGATTGTTGCAAGGCTTTTCCGTCAGAAGATCGCCAAAACAAGCTTATGCTGTCAGCTCGCCTCCTGCACACAAGGAAGTCTGTCGGTTCGTCAGTACAAATCCCTTCTTGGATCGATATCATCCTGCATACCATTGATTCCGCACTGCAGGCTTCGGATGCGCCCACTGCAGGAGCAATTGCAATGGCCTCCAGTGACAGGCTCCTTCAACAAAATTATGGTAACACCAGCAATGAAGAAGGCAAGCAGCTGGTGGTTGGTAAAAGAAAACCTCTTAGTGGGTTTGACATTCCAGCTTCCTCCATCTCCTATGGTGCTGACAACAGATGCCTCCATGGAGGGTTGGGGAGCGGTTCTTCAAGAGCTAAAGTCAGTGGTCATTGGAGCGCAATCCAATGCAGATTCCACATCAATCTGCTAGAACTGATGGCTATTCGTCTAGCCTTGCAGGCTTTCCTTCCAAGGATCCAGAACCGCACAGTGCTGGTTCGTACGGACAACACCACGGCCATGCACTACATAAACAAGCATTGCGGGACAAGATCCTGTACCCTTTCGAAGGAAGCTCAGAAAATTTGGAACTGGGTGATCCAACACAAGATCATTCTATCAGCGGAACATCTCGCGGGAACACTCAATTCCACAGCGGATGCTTTAAGTCGCCAGAGGTCGATCAACCACGAGTGGGAATTGGATCAGACCATTCTCGAGGAGATATTTTCACGTTGGGGGACCCCAACCATCGATCTTTTTGCGACACCGCAGAATGCCAAATGCCAGTGCTACGCAAGCAGGGATCACCATCAAGGATCCTTGGGGAATGCTCTTTTGATAGCTTGGCACAGCGCATTTGTCTACGCCTTTACACCAATTCCACTAATCCCGAACCTGATCAGAAAACTCAAAGCGGAACCGTGCAGGATGATTTTGATTGCACTGGCGTGGCCCCGGCAATTCTGGTACACAGAACTTCTTCTTCTCTCCCAAGACCACCCTATTCTCCTGCGGCTTGTTCAGTCGCTATTGACCATGGCTCAGGGACAAGTACTGCATCCGGATCTGAACTCACTCCAAACGACAGCGTTGCTCCTGAATACAGAGAATTCCAGAATTCAAATCTCCCAGGGGAATGTAAAGACATTCTGGCTCTGGCCCGTGCGCCAAGTACTAAACAGACTTATCGGGCGAAGTGGAAAAGGTTCTGCCTTTGGTGTCGGAGGCAAGATATGCACCCATACACTTCGGCACCGCACCAACTTTTGCCTTACATCCTGTCTCTGGCCAAGTCTGGCTTGGCTCATTCTTCCGTGAAGGTTCATCTGGCGGCCATTTCAAGATTTAGACGCACGTCATGAGGTCCTTCCCTTTGGTCTGCAAGAATTGTTAAACAATTTCTGAAGGGCTTGTTCAGAGTTTTTCCTCCAGTCCAGCCTCCACCACCGGCCTGGCACCTTAATTTGGTTCTATCACACCTGATATAAGCTCCGTTTGAGCCTATTCACAGGGCAGATATGAAGTTTGTTTCATGGAAACTTGCTCTTCTCTTAGCTTTGACATCGGCTAGAAGAGTTAGTGAGCTTCAGGCATTCACGATTGTAGAACCTTTTCTGCAATTCAAAAATGATGTTCTCATCCTGCGGACAAATCCGAAATTTATTCCAAAAGTCCCTTCAGAGTTACATCTGAATGAGCCTGTGATCTTAAAGCCCTTCTTCCCACGGCCCTCTACGCCAGCAGAGAGGGCTTTACATTCTTTAGACGTTCATAGATGTCTAAAATTTTACTTGGAGCGGACAAAGCAATTCAGGAAATCTTCCCAGCTCGCAAATCGCAAAATGCTATGCATTAAAAAATCGCAATATTTTTAGCGATTCTGTATTTTTCCTTAATTGCGATTCACAATTTGCGAATCGCAATTAAGGAAAACCCTTCCCATTGATTCCTATGGGCCAAAAGGCCCATAGGAATCAATGGGAAGGCATAGACATTTTGCGAATTTCATTTTGCGAATCGCAAAATCTAAATGCAATTTCAAGGGTGCAGGGGGGGTCCAAAGAACCCCTCCCTGCACCCCTGAAATTTAACTTTGAGTGCAATTTACAAACACACATGACCCAAGGACATGTGTGTGTGTAAATTAAAACTTTCAAATATGCAACTAGTGCATGTTTGAAAGTTTTCGGTAAATTAGCATGAAGTTCAACTTCATGCTAATTTACCCCTTCCAAATTGCGAATTCGCAAAAAACAATGATCATGCATTGCATTTAAGAAATCTCAAATTGTGATTTCTTAAATGCAATCGCAATTTTAGAAATCGCAACATGGTTACGATTCCTAAAATTGCGAAATGCATGATGCATTCCAAATTAGTCAAGTGCATTAGCAAACGGCCGAAAATTGCGATTCGCACCATTTGCGAATGCAATTGACGTTGATGCATGTGGCCATTTGTCTCTTACAGTGCTCCACGGAAAGGATGCCCAATTTCAAAATCTTGTATTTCGCGGTGGATATCGAATACAATCCAGTTTTGCCATCGAGAGGCAGGCAAGCCACTTGAGCGAACAGTTCGTGCTCACTCTACAAGATCGATGGCTTCATCTGTGGCTCTATTCTCAGGAGTCCCAATCAAGGACATCTGTAGAGCTGCGACGTGGAGAAGTATCCACACCTTCACTCGGCACTACTGCTTGGATTCTTCTGTGAGAGAGGATGCAGCAGTGGGTCAAGCAGTCCTGAGGAACCTTTTTCAGTGAGACGGTGAGCTTTCCTTACTATCCCGCCTTCCTGTATTGCATATTTTGTATCACTTGTGTTTGTTTCTACTTTGTGATATCTATATACATATATATTATATATCGATACAGGTATATCTGTTTTTTCTTTTCAGAATGCTTGTGTTTGCAGATATACAGGTGACAAAATATGCCTTATGTTTACTGCTAGCTACTCTGATACAAAGCATGGGAATCTATGAAAGTTCCAATACTGGGGCAAGAAAACAAGTTACTTACCTGTAACTTTGGTTCCCCAGTACTGGTAACTTTCATAGATTCCCATGCGCCCACCCTCCTCCCCTGGGAAAGCTCAGCCTTATTGTACAAAGATTGTTGCTGTTCCACAACGGCTACGAAAATCTGGGGCTCTGAGGCTCTCTCAGGAAGGTTCTATGTGGTGAGGCTGCTCCGATTTGTTATTGCAAGAATTTGGTCTCTTTTACAAAAAGAGGTGGATAAGCTACAAAATGAGATGATGCCTAGGCCTTTTTTTCACTTTTGTGCTTACTTCTATGGTATTTTTTATTTACCGAGGCTCCCATTTCGACGATGGGGAATGATACAAAGCATGGGAATCTATGAAAGTTACCAATACTGGGGAACCAAAGTTACAGGTAAGTAACTTGTTTTCTTATCCTCCCGAACAGCGTGTTCGGGATATTCAGGCTCTGATTCCGATCTTTCAGCCTTAGCCCGAGTCTCGGTCAGGTTGATGCTGCGGCTTCTGGGGCTGATGGCCTCCTGCATCCTTCTGGTGCATCACGCCCGATGGTGGATGCGGGCTATGCAGTGGGACCTGAAGTTTTAGTGGGCCCAGCATCAGGGCAACCTGTCCGACCATGTCCTGATCTCGGAGGGCACTGCGAGACAGCTGCAGTGGTGGCTCACGGACCGTGATTGGGTCAGCGGCAGATCCCTCTCCCTTCCCCAACTGGAGCAGGTAGTTGCGACGGACGCGTCCCTCTAGAGCTGGGGAGGCCACATGGGAGAGGCAGACATCAGAGGCCTCTGGTCTCCGGCGGAGTCCCAGCTCCATATTAACCTTTTGGAGCTGCGGGCGATTCGTCTAGCACTGAAGGCATTCCTCCCCTCTGTCCGGAGGAGTGCAGTGCAGGTGTTCACAGACAACACCACCGCCATGTGGTACTGCAACAAACAGGGCAGGGTGGGGTCGTGGACCCTCTGCCAGGAGGCTCTGCGCCTCTGGCAGTGGCTGGAACATCAGGGCGTGACCCTGGTGGTTCAACACCTGGCAGGTTCTCTGAACGCCAGGGCGGACGAACTCAGCCACCGGTGCGTGATGGATCACGAATGGCGTCTGAACTCGGACGTGGAGCACGGTCTCTTTCTGCAGTGGGGAGAGCCTTGGTTAGATCTATTCGCCACCTAATAGAACGCGCAATGTCATCAGTTATGCGTGTTGGAATTTCCAAGGCGGCGCGCGCTCGGAGATGCTTTTCCTCGCGAGTGGAGTTGCGGTCTGTGGTACGCCTTTCCGCCTATACCACTTCTGCCCAGAGTGCTGAAGAAGATCAAGCGCGACCGGCCCCAAGTCATCCTTGTGGCTTCGGACTGGGCACAAAGGTACTGGTATCCCGAGCTACTCAGTTTGTCAGTCGATCCCCCGGTTCGTCTGCCTCTTCAGGAGGACCTTCTGTCGCAGCAGCAGGGGACGGTCTTCCACCGAACCTGTCCAGTCTCCACCTTCATACTTGGAGGTTGAGCGGCGACAGTTGTGGCCATTTGACTTGCCTCCTGAAGTCTGTAATGTCATTCTGGCAGCCAGGCATCCCTCCACAAAGTCGGTATACACCTGCAGGTAGAACAGGTTTGTGGCATGGTGCACAGCAAAGGCTGTGGATCCTCTCTCTGCCCCTCTTTCTGTGGTTCTTCTCTTCCTTCTTTCTCATGCCCAGCAGGGCTCTGCTCTGGGCACTATCAAGGGCTACCTTTCTGCCCTTTTAGCCTTTCTGAGGCTGCCTGATCACCCATCTTTGTTCAAGTCCCCTATTGTAACTCGTTTTCTGAAAGGCATCACACACGTTTCCCCCTGTTCCGTTTGTGATGCCTCAGTGGGACTTGAACCTTGTTCTTACCCATCTGATGTGTGCTCCCTTTGAGCCACTTCACAACTGTCCTCTCTGCCTTCTTACTCTGAAGACTGCTTTCCTGGTTGCCATCACCTCTGCCAGGATAGTGAGTGAGCTCCAGGCTCTTTCATCCAAACCTCCTTTCCTTTCTGTCCATCCGGACAAGGTTGTGTTTCGGACTAGGCCCTCTTTCCTGCCCAAGGTTGTCACGGCCTTCCACATCGGGCAGTCTATCACCTTGCCCACCTTCTTTCCACCACCGCACCCCTCAAAAGAGGAAGAGCGGCTCCACCGTCTGGACCCAAAACGTGAGCTTTCGTTCTATTTAGATCGCACATGCCAGTTCCGGGTGGATGACCAACTCTTTGTTGGTTACGTGGGTGCTAAGAAGGGACGGGCGGTGCACAAGCGGACCATCTGGCGAAGAAGGATCCTCCTGTTGGGCTCAGGGCCCATTCCACTCGGGCCACGGCGGCTACCACTGCCCTGGGCCGGGGAGTCCCCTTGCAGGACATCTGTCGGGCAGCTACGTGGGCATCGCTGCACAGGTTTGCAAGACACTACTGCCTGGACAGCCAAGTCTGGAGGGATGGCTTCTTTGGCTGTTCCGTCCTCCAGGACTTTCTGGTATGATTATTGGTTCGCAGACCCACCACCGGGGTTGGTATTGCTGGGGTATCTGTTCTAAGGTAAGGAATCGAATACTAACCTGTTTCTTTCAGATGAACAAGTTACTTACCTTCGCTAACGATATATCTGTAAGAAACATTAGTTAGTATTAGATTCCTTACCACCCCACCCATCCTCACCATTCTGCGAACAGATATCTAGGGTTAAGGTCATCCCCTTTCAGGGCCCTAGTTTCAATGGCACCAGTGTTGTTTTTTAACATGGCTCTGCGTTTCTGGCGCGGAAAAGCTGTGTCTAAGAACTGACGTCCGTGCGCGGAGGCGGCGTCTAAGTACTCCGACGTCATCAAGGCACCGACGACTGACGCGGAGCCGCGGATGACGCCTACCGACACGCAAGGGTACTGCTACGCAAAAATTTCCGGATCCAGTCTGACGCCTGGGGATATTCTAAGGTAAGGAATCTAATACTAACTACTGTTTCTTACAGATATATCGTTACCGAAGGTAAGTAACTTGTTCCTCTGTCTCTGCCATCCTGTAGATGGGGGATCCAAAGCCAACCGGAGGGAGGCTTATGCTACCCTCCCACTGGAGGGTGCCATACTAGGGGGTGTACCCATTGGTCCCGACCTGTACCTACCTGTAATGCCCCTACATTTAGTATTTAGGGGCAACCCTGAACCTTGCCTCTTCAGGCAAGAAGGACCGAAGAGCTGTGCTGAAGAAGAGGATACCAACTGACTTGGCCCCAGCCTTACCGGCCTGTCTAACCTTGACCTGCTACAGTGAAATCCTGGTGTGTCTTGCAGCCAGCAGCCCCAAGAACCCAGAGGACCTGCCCTGCATTCCCAAACCAGACTTTGTCTCCGTGAGCTCCGAATTTACCCTCCCACTGGCTTTAGCCAAATCCGCGAATCTGCATCACTCTGCACCTTACTGCCTGAGTTCGTGTGGCCCGACACCACGAGGAGGTCACCCAAGAAATCCTTACCTGGGAACTGGTGATCCCTGACCTGCCTCAAGTCTCCAACCGACGCCTGCAGCTCCTTTCTGGAGGATCCCTGCAACCAGAGCACCCCTGCAACCGACGTCCCATGGCCTTGGATGGCCCAACTGACGGTGTCCCGCATCCCCAAGCATACAAACCTACGTCTCCAACCGGTTGTCGCCCCCAGAAGATCTTCATCCCGAGCCTGCAGTGTTTGTTGCAACCAGAGAAACCCCATTGAAATCAACAGGGCACCTGAAGGCAAAACAGCACCCTGCACCGGGCCACCCCTGTACCTCTGTGGGTGCACCTTGTGTGCCAAATCGGACCTCCTTTGCCCTGAGCCGAACACCAGGAGCTTTGCTCCCACAACCTTATGGCCTGCTCGTGAGGATAAGATTGGGCCTCAGCACTCTGCACCTGGCTGCACTAGTGCCGCTGAGCGTGCGTGAGAGTGTATCCTTGACACTGGGGCATTTCTGGTTCTAACCTCCGAATACCAACTCCAGAACCTAAGTACTTACCATTAAACCGTTAACACTGTTTTCTCCCATAGGCCTGCATTAGCTGCTTTTCTGTGAAAAATCTTTTAAGTGTGGAGTTGGTTTGCATGCAAACCTAAGAAACTGACAATGTACAAAAACTGATGTACTTACCTTTTCAGTAGGATATGTCATATGTATGTGATATTAGACATATCACACCAAGTAGAAAAAGTAACTTGAAAACCTAAGAAACTGCAAATGTAAAAAATTGATGTACTTACCTTTTCTCTAGGAAATGTCCCAGTGTGATATCTATGCATATCACACTGAGTAGAAAAAGTAACTTAAAGTAATCTGAAAAGTAATTCAACTGTTTTTATAAACAAATGACTTACCAATAAACCAATCCAGCTACATTCTAATTATATTTCAGTGCAAAATTCCTGCAAATTATTATATACTTACCTGTACCAGGCCTGGCTTGGTTCTAGAAAATAAAATATAACTAAATAATATCATTATACAAACAGATTGGTCTGAGTTCAGTCTTTTGAGTGTGTGACATCATTTATTGCCTGAGTGTGCACAATAAAGGCTTAACAATACCTTCTTCTAAAGCCCTACTGCTCAACCACAATACCACAAATGGAGAGTAAGGTATTATCTACTTTTAACTCTGCCTACCTTTGGGGTTCCACGGGACTCTGTGCACACTATAACTTACTTTGGTATAGGATATACAGAGCCAGCTTCCTACAGGAGCCCATGGTCATGCCGATACTTTTTACTTCCTTTGATACTTTCCCAGATCATCAGGTCAGGTGGTGAGCCGGTCATAGTGTTTCCAATTGCCACACTCCATTATATGGTAGTGTTGTCTTTATTATGAGCCATACTTTATTGTTATATTTTCACACAGCTATAGGCTCCCCGCCACAACTGTTTGTTGTTTGGTTAAGATGCTACCACTAGTATATACGCAATGTGTACCGTCCTTTTCTTTATGATTGAAGAAAAATCATGTGGTATCCATCTTGCGTTAACACTGAGCTGCAATTAAACTGATGGTCTTTTTTTTAATTTTGTCCCTCTTTAGAAAAGAAAATATAAAACATTAATTTAAAAAAAAGTTACTGTAAAATTGGCATATGTCAATTATGCAGCCTTTGATTGCACTCAATTAGTTGTAGTGTTCATGTCTTTTTACTGACAATATGCCACCTTTTTAATCTTTCAAGACTTGTTGCTGAATACCAGAACTGCTGAATTCTGTACATTAATTACCAGTTAACATCAATATAAACATTTAGTGCTGTCTAAGACCTGCAAGCCATCCACATTGTGGTCTAGGATGAATGTTTTGTCAAGCATACTGTAAAGTCTGAAAACGACACCTCCCTAGGCGAGCTCACAGACTTCCATCCAATGCATTGGGCTCAACCAATTCAGCAGTAGACAGTCTGCAGACCAATGATGTTAACACTCACCACTTCAGTTCGCTTTCTATTTGTCATAGTCTTACTTGAGATAAAACAATTATTGTGAAACTATTTGACTTGTACCCATTTGTTTAAACATAAAGATTGAATGGCACACAATAAAAGGGAAGGAAATCCCCATTGTAATCATTTTTACAACAAAGCGATCAACTATTTGATAGTCTAGGCTAGTTTTCTTTACCTTAAGTCTCATTATCATTGATAATGGCAGTATTGTCTGTCATGCTGCTGTCTGCTCTCAAACCTGTTTGAGAGTATGGAATTGTTTCCTTTAACCCAGACATCCAGTTCCGTAAGCCTAAGCATAAAGTCTCAACATTTAGCAGATCAATCATTCTGTGTTTTAGTGCAAGGATGGCTCACTCTTTTTGTCAGTCCACTGCAGAATACAGCCCTGCACGAAGGACTGAGCAATATGAGTTTCAAATGCACAGGTGTTTAGTATATTCAAAATCAATGGGGGGGGTGGGGGTGGGGGAAGGAATATGTGATCCATTCAGATTCCTTAGGTTATATATCATCTAATCAAAAAGGAAGAATCACTTGTCCTGCACAACATGCGGGATTTGTTCTTTCTAGTCCCAATTAAAAACCCTCATGCACGTGTTAATGGATGGTAACGTCAAGCGGCATATCTTGATTCTCCGCTAGCCCTCACAAGTGTCTGCATAATCATAGGGTTTTGTAGTTATGCAGCCTCCACCAGGAGGTAATACCCTTTGTTAAAAACAGTAGTGATCAGTGATAGTGACAGTGATCGGGTATAGTGAAGGTTGGTAAAAGTCTCTCAAAGCCAGAGAAGTATTTTAATAGTTCTGGTTTCTGGAGGCAGTAAACACAATATAAATGATTGAGAGTGGTAATGACTCTCTCACACTTAGGTGTGCTCTAGGTCGACATGTTTCAGCCCTTAATTGCCAATCGGTCAGGTGGGCTTTCTTCAGGACCAGAGTGTGAAGTGTATAGAGACTTTTAATGTCTCTATATGTGAATAATACATCTAGGTATTACCTAATGTATCTGTGTTGAAAAGAACATCAATCTGTAGAGTTCTCAAGAGGTCATAGGGTACCTCAGTTTGCGGCTTTAATAAACCTCACCAGGATCCATGTGGGTCAGGGAGGCCTGACTCTGCCACTGCTGGTCCTGGAAACGTATAGTATATTCAGCCAGAATACTACATTCGCATTAAACAAATTTGGGAGTCTGTTGGAAAAATGTGCACCATTAGATTTTCATGTTTCTAGCGATCATACGGTTTTAAAGCAACATCGGTGCTTGAGTTGAAACACAAGACATTCCCCAGTCACTTCTCTCATCCACATATAAGGATTTAATGTTAGCAACCCACACATTATGTATTTGAGTTGCCCACAGCAGTTTAGTTGATTAATGAACTCCCAATTTTTTTTTGGGTGTGTGGGGGACCAGATTCACATAATTTGATTACTTGCCGTCATTGCTGTCCTGTGAAGGCACATTTGATTTCCTATAGCTGCCATGTATAGATATGCCTTAACCCTATCTAATATAGAGGGCTAAAAGAAGAGGATCTAAGTGTTTTTCTTTTAAAATCTCTTTTTGCTTTCAAAGTTTCGTATTATACTAATTCTTCTTCCATACTACTTATATTAGTTTTTTAAAGCTACAGTTTGGGGCATAGGTACTATGATGGACTGCCATAAACGTGGAAGATGGATTCACACCAGGCAATACGTTTTAATTGTTTACAGCACTGAAAATGGCCCTGTTCCTAATGTACCTAATGTCTTAAAATATTGTCCACTAAACGCTTCAGTGGACAGCATGGTCGCTATCCATTCTTGTAACTGTTTCAAATTAAATATACTTAAAGTGCTCCACTGAAACAAAAGTGTAATCCAGCACTGCATTTTGGTATTTGGTGTGAATGAGTGTTGGTGGGAAATCTGACATTCAGTGACCCCAAGATAACGGAATATAAATACCTTAATAATGTAGACCCTTGAGTTTCACAGTGTTTGAAAGGTTTGAGAACTGCCCAGATGCAATCAATGTACACAAAATAAAGCTCATCAGTTAAATTGTGTACCAAATTGAAGTTAAATTTGCCTGCTAATAAATTACACACAATCTTATAACCATGTAAAAGCATGTCTGAATTAGAGCACTGTTTTTTCACATTACATTGCATAGATTTGGAAGCAGGTTGTAATTAAACATAATAACAGAGTACCAAAGACTCCAGGTATTCTTTACATTGTACGCCTCGAGTTTGAATCCAAGATCGATTAAATTAATCATACAATTCAAAACGTTTGAAACCGATTCCCATGCCACCTTTCTCTCTGTCTCTAGATTTAGCTTCAGAGGCACCAGTGCAAAAGGTATGGTAGCCCACTGTAGCTAACTAGTCACATGCCCATGATTCCTATTTACTGACGAAATCACTCTGTAGCAAAAAGTTGAGTATCTTTGTAATTTGAGGAATCTTGCTAATCCCACAACATTCCAAGAAAGCTGGGACGAAAGTTTTGAAATGGGGTGTGAGAATGGCATGTGCTGTTTTTCAATTTGACTCATAGCACCAGAGATCAGAACTGGGGCCAGCCATCTTTAATCTTGTATCCCAAATGTTTATTAGTCTCCAGTTAGAAGGCTTTTCTTCCAGAAGTGTCTGTACCAGCAAATAATTGAAAGCGAGTTTCCTGGTGGCATGGAGGAAGATCCACCCAAAGATCCTTGTACTACAGACCTGAGTCAGACATTTGTTGAGGCTGTTAGAAAATGGCACCAGATAACTAACCAGGCTGGGTTTAGAACGTTTGATGCCCCAATGTGTACACTGGTCTGCCTTTAAATCAAATTTGTGGGCCCCAGAGTTAATTGAAGTCACTTTCTTTGTTTGATTTCACAACAATGGGACATTGTTTATAAATAAGTCCAATACTTTCAATGGTACTCAAATTCAAGTTTTTTAATTCTGAATGTTGGTGTGAGAATCTAAGAATGTTTCCTTTGTTGAAGATGTCATGAGCACTTCTTGAAGTATATTCTCGTAAAAAAAGAATACCGGTCTAAGAGCCTGATTCCACTCGAGGTGTGGAAAAGGTATATTTTTTTATGGTCCTCGACCACCACCACCGACTGGTATAGTCTAAGTAGTAGGTGCCTCCAGTTCACCTGCTGCTGGTGCTTCTGTACAAGGAAGCCATTCATAGCAGTCTGTAAAGGAATGTGAGAAGCCATTGCTGATCCACCTGTTGTGAATTAAACCTTACTTACAGACCCATCGGCTGAATTAATCCCAATCATACCACTCTCAGAATCAACTGATTTTTTTCATTTACTGACGATTGGTTTGGATAATACTGGAAATGGTCTATGACCCGTACGTAAATTGACCAAACTATTTATATAAAAATTAGGGTCCATGAGTTTTATTCAGCTTACCCTTTTTTTCTTATGTTTCCTTGAAAGTGGTTTGTTGAGAGAGGTTTAGATTCATCTGATGGCATAGTTGGCTTTTCCCACGGTTACAAATGTTCAGAAGAGATCTCTCTTCAAGACCAGTTATTTTTGTTGGCAGCAAAGGTTCAATGCTGATAACCCTCACATACGTTTCCCTGTTGACTGTGACTTGGCAATGACCTCATTGATGACTGCTCTATTGATGACCTCACCACCACCCATGGCTTAGAAAGTTGTATTCTACCCTCACTGAAGGTTGCAATATCTTTTTTTACTGATTCATGCTTTGCTGTTAAAAGGGTCCATGAAACGGCCAGTCCATATTCTAAATCCCCAAATAGATTCAGACATTAGTGAACAGAATCTGTATGGTACAGCCAACAGTCCAGCTGATGTACCATATATTCTGGACCATGAGCCCATTGGAGCGGTTCGACTGTCGCTCTGAGATGTAGACTAAAAAGAAATCTTGATGAGCAGCAGGACTATGAAAGCTGTCGTAGAGGCTGTGAGCAGGCTTGTGGAACCAAACTGTACCATCAGGAACCCCGCCAATACTGGTGCCTGCAGCAAATGATGGCACTCTTCAAAAGATGGTTACACAGTAGCTTTGCTGTCTATTCCTCAGTAAGAGAATGCTTCCACCAGCCCACCACTAGTGGCTGTGCCACCTCTATTCCCAGAGCAGCTTCCATCTCCTCCTAGGCAACAGTCTCCACCTGCACTTCCAGCCCCCTATGCATCAGGATCTGATGAAAATGAAAATGAAGAACAGCAGGACAGTCATTTAAAAGTATTAAACAAAAAGATGTTCTTACTTGTGATCTGGATTATGATAGTGACGCTCATCAAAAAGGATGATGGATGGGGAGAACTGTTTCTGCCTGATGAGGGAATAAGAAACCTCCACAGCAGTTTGGCCTGCCAATGGTGACAGTTTAAGGACTATACTTTTTCTAAGACCTTGGATAACAACCTTTGAAGTCCGTGAATGAGATCTGGATTCTGAATTCTACTTGAAAGAGGGGCTAAAACTGATGAAGATATGTTGTATGATTCAAGCTTTCATACCACATCTGGAGAAATAATCTAGAGCGCCTGTTTCAGCTCTGCATTGCTTCATTGGTCAGTCTAGGTCTGAATCCATCATTACACTATCCACTCAAAGCATTTTCTTTTTAAAACGCCACACTTGGGTTTGTGTCCCCAACTAAATATTTAAGCTCCAAAGATAACCTTGAATGTAGAGGTCACTCTTTTCCTGCAACTGCTATCAAACGGGCAACATCTTAGCCATTCTTGGATATTATGACTGGCAGTTGTGGCATGATACGTCTCTGCTGGTAGATCTCATCCGAAGGATAGAAGGAACAAAGGCAACAGCTTTGCTAAAGTGTGAACTGTACTGCGGCTGTAAAAGATACTGCTGTGGACATTACAGGTTTCGGCTTCTGCCAGCAGGAGCTGCAGAACTTAAGGGACAGATAGTTAAAGTCCACCGCTTTCAGTCCTGAGGTGCAAGTCAAGATCTTCTATCTGCTTTTTGACAGAGACCCACTCCTGTACAATCATTTTTCCTTGTGTGGTTTCATAATATCACAGGCATATTGCAGCTCCCTGAGGCAGTATGGTTTACGAGATAGACAATGCTACTCTTGCAGGTAGGATATAGCCAGGCTTAGAGCTCATGCCGGCAGCCAGCAAATTCAACCCCACCAGTGGCACTTGGGCAAAGATAAGGGGGCATCCCAGGCAGGCTTCAAGACCACTCCAAGCGCAACTGACTTTCAAATACTTCCTTTGTCACCATCTCCACTCTTGCTTGGTGGGGGAGAATATCATGCTTTGCATCAAAATGGGGAAAGATCACAAACCGCTGGGTGCTTCAGATTGTGTTATCAGGGCATACGCTGGACTTTCTTCAGAATCTACCCTCTCACTCTCCAGCAAAAGAACATCACTTGCGTTTTCCAGAACTACAGCAGGTGATTCTCATTGTTTCGCACAAAGGAGCTATTGAAACCTTTACCCAAGGCTAAAGATAACCTCAGGTTCTTTTTGCAGATTCTTTCTGATGAGATAGAATAAAGGGGGGGAGGGAGGCGGTCGGGACTGACTCTAAATCTCCGGAACCTCAAGTTTGTCAAAAAGCAGTCCAGACACAAGCATCTCAAGACCTATTTCTGTTGTTGTGGAAGGAGAGTTTGACCAAATATATCTATTCCCTCCCACCCCCCAGAACTGTGCAGAATTCGATCAATCAAGATTTATT
The DNA here is from genome assembly GCF_964263255.1 of Lissotriton vulgaris. NCBI lineage: Eukaryota > Metazoa > Chordata > Amphibia > Caudata > Salamandridae > Lissotriton > Lissotriton vulgaris. The sequence goes on from NC_141695.1 coordinate 592,697,825, forward strand.
ATGTGTGGCTCGTCACCCGATAGGTTATCCAGGTGCCTGCAGGTCCCAGAGGCTCATTCGAACTGTCTGTCTTAAGAGCCCTTCAGAAGTCAGGAAGTGAGATAATGGAGTTGCATTGGGGGGCTGTTCCATGTCCTTGCTGTGTTATTGGAGAAGGAGCGTCCTCCACTTCTGCTGCGGTAGGTACGGGGAGTATAGGCAAGTGATGGGAGGCAGAGAGTAGTCTTCCCGATGGTTGGTGGAAGTTCAGGCGGTGGTTAATGTAGGCGGGTCTTTAGTTGAGTAGAGTCTTGTATGCATGGGTCTGCCTCATAGTTTAGTTACACCATAGAATTTGAGAGTATAAGGGGAAAAACAATCCTAGATTGATTTAAAAGTGGTACTAGCCTGAGGGGAAACGAATGAAGCAGACATCTGATATATGGAACCTAGGCAGAATGAGAAAACTCTGACTCCTCTTTCGAATGAAGAAAACTAAAGGCAAAAATTAAACCTCTTTCTGTATTGTGAACACGCAGGGCATTTTGCCTGTGAATGCTTAGTCAAGCCAAGAATCCCAGAAAGGTAGCAGTGATTACCAATAACCCCCTTACACCTCCCGAGGTGACAAGCTGAAAAGCTCAGAGAGGAACGAGGTCCACTCTTCGGGGACCTCTTGACAGGGGATCTCACAATATGTTGCTAACCTCTTTGCTAGAACTAAGAGTCATTTTACCATCACTGTTGCTAATTATCTCCAATCAATTGCAAAAAGCCCTCCAAATCAAGTTGGATTCCTAAGCGACCGGAAACTTCTTTGACTTCACCCTAGCCATACCCATGGTTCTTCAGGATCATCCAAAATCTTTAAGGCCAGTGGATGGTTTGGAATTCTATTCCGGCATGATCACTTTTCAAACCGAACTCATCCAATTAATTTGTGACTACAGTCATTCTTAGATCATCACATTTGATTTGATAAATACTTCACATTTTTGGAGCCATCTTGGGAGTACCTTGGCTTTAGTTGCGTAATCCAAAATTAGACTGGACTCTATGAAACTTGACCAAGAAATTCAAATTTTGCTTGTAAATCTATTATAAACTGGCCACTTATCGGGCACTTCTGCTCACATGAGCATCATCTTTTAAATTCACAGTCGAAGATTCACCTAGTCATTATTAGGACTACCAGGAAAGTGAATTAGCCGGGTTGCCCCTCACAGAAGCTTTGACTGACACATTGACTTAATACCAAAGACAACCCTGCTTTGTAGTCGGATCTACACACTTTCCAAATTCGAAAAATAACACCTAAAATAGAATTTGGATGAGGTTCAGACCAATAGGTTTATTAGGCATTTCTCCTTGGCAGTCTGTTTTCTGTTTTTGTGCCCAAAAAAGAATGAGGTATAGAGAGCCCTAAATAAAGTAACTATTAAGAGTTGATACCCATTTCCTTTGATTCCTGTTCTTTTGGACTATGTAAAGAACTCAACAATGTATACCAAATTTGATTTATGGGGGCGAAACACTTGATTCCCATGCATAAAGGCGAAGAATGGAAGACCAACTTCTGGACTAAGTAATCTACTTCCGCAGAATTATCCCATTGTCAAAAAAGAACTGTTGGCTATCAAAATGGCTTCAAGACTGGAGGCACTATCTCCTCTTTAGTCACAATACTATCACCATATTACCGAATCTTAAGAACCTACAATTCATCTGCTCTACAAAAGTCTTGACTCCATATCAAATGAGATGGCTTTTATTCTTTAGCAAATTCAATTTCCTAATAACCTCCCTGGTTCCAAACAAGTTAAGCCAATTCCCTTTCACTACTAGAAAACCCACACAGAAGCAGATCAAGAGATTAAAGAACAGATTATACTTCCCTTAGATAAAGTAATTGGAAGCTGCAGTTCAGAAAATGTTGGCAAATGTTAGTATAGGCTCAAAACACTGGACACACAAGGTTGGTTAGAGAATTTCAACCAATCAATCAATCAATCACAGACATTTATAGAGCGCACTACTTACCCAGAGGGTCTCAAGGCGCTGGGGGGGGGGGGGGGGGGAGTGCTGCTACTGCTCGAATAGCCAGGTCTTGAGCTTCTTCCTGAAGGAGAGGTGGTCTTGGGTCAGGCGCAGGTCGGTCGGGAGGGAGTTCCAGGTCTTGGAATCTGGAAAAATAATGGTTTATTTTGCACTTTTAAAAAAACTTCCCACTGCTACAGAGTTGGTCGATGTCTGTATTCACCAAATATTTTGGTATCAAAGAATTCAAACAAGGATCATTTTAGATCAAGGTGCCCAAGTCGTCTCCAAATTTTGACGAGTGTTGTGTTAATGGTGCAGCATAGACCTTATGTTGTTCTGGGCATATCAACCCCAAATGGACAGGAAAACTGAAAGGGTTAATCAATCATTGGAACAATCTGTGGTGTTTGCTTTCAACCTACACCAGTAATTGGGTCCTTGCACTAAGTCTATTTGAGTTTGCATACAACACCGTCATGCCAATGTCTCCATTTGTTTGTAATCAGAGGAAAGGGGGGGGGTTAGAAAGGGGTAGAACTGTCATACTCCGGTCTCTGTGCTGTTTGTTCTCTGTTGTCACTGTTTTTCATTTAGGGAGATGCCCTTTTCACTCCAATGTAGTTTATTTTGCATTCTCTGAGCGTTTAATGTAAACGGGTATGTATTTGTTTATGTGGACTGTAAGCCAGCCTGTTTAATGAAGTAGACATGCCTAGTATTTTTCTTAAAACAAGCACTGCGGATCAATTTAAATAAAGGCCCCCGTTTCTTGCTGTCCTTTTTTTCCTGCCCAAATGTCTGGTATTTTTGTTTGTACAGCGTTTTAAATGTAATGTAATGTAATGTATAGGCATTTATATAGCGCACTACTTACCCGGAGGGTCCCAAGGCGCTTCGACCGCTGCGAAACCCTTCCTGGCTTCCCTGAGAGATGGTCCCTTAATGGGTATCTCCAGGGTGAGACCAGGCATCCCCGGCGGTCTGGTGGGGCCGTTAGTGAAGATGAGGCAAGCTAATGCCCAGAGTTGCCGAGTGTGATTGCTGATCAGAGTGGGCACCGAGGCGAGAGAATTATCGAGTCCGCTGACCCTGGTCCAGAAACCTGCCGCGCCGGGAATCGAACCCTGGTCCCGGGGCGTCCTCTGCTCTCGGGTCTGCCGCCTCTAACCAGTGAGCCACACTACTTCACTGCTGAGTAATTAAAGACCTCAGTTTCCTGATGCCATCGTTTCCTGCAGAGTGATTGGTATTTTGTTTTTCGCTTGTACAATGGCTTCTGACTATACACTGCTCAGCAATTAAAAACTTCAGTTTCCAGCTGTCGTCATTTTTTTCCAGTGAGTGATTTTTAGGTCTCGCCTTGTGACGCAGCGCTTCTCGCTAATGAGCACTATTGTTACTGACTTACTTGCTTCAGAAGGAAGACAGGAGATGGGCATGTGCACGCGACTGGAATTTTGAACGCGCCCGCGAACGGGTATGACTGTGTTACTTTCCCTTTCCCTTCCCCTGTCTCCTCCTCTGAGACAGCTTTTTAAATTGGTCTCTGTATTATGAAGACCATAACTCTGTGCCTACAAGTCTTAAGTACTCCCAGTACATTCCCGTACCTACATGTCAAACATATACAAAGCATGCCTCAATGGCTGCTGAAAGTGTCAAAGGTAACAGGCTCAATGACCGAGGCTATGGTAGCTTCCAGCACTTGCTAGTGCCTCCTGTTGCCGGCTCGTCAACGCGCACCGAAGTAAGTGCTTGTCTCTGGTAATCACAGCACACCTTGGCATTACTCATAAGTACCCACAACACCCCTGATCAGTAGTAGTACTTCTGGGGTTCTTACCTCCGAGTCCTCTTTAAACCGCGGCAGGGGGGGAAACTCAAGCTTCATATTCTCCATGTCCCTGAGCCTAGCTGGTGTGCAGGGTGGAAGAAAGGCGTCTGGGTTCGGCGGAGCGGTTATTTTGTCTACTGCTCGTCAGCCAAGCTGAGTCAACAACCTTCCCATGAGATCAGGCTCGCGCCGGGAGCAGAACCTTGCATCCCAGCTCAGACCGTGTGCAATCTAGGGGTACTGTTTGATGCGGATCTCCAAATGACCTCTCAGACCAATAAAACCATCAGTGTCTGTTATGGATTGTTGAAGGCACTCAGACAGATTTTGCCCCTTCTGCCTGACGAATCCAGACCACTAGTAGTTAGGAGTGTGATTCTGGCCAGACTAGACTATTGTAACTCTCTATATCTAGGGGCCCCCCTATATATCCTACAGGGGCTCCAGAGGGTCCAGTCTATAGCGGCCAAGCTGGCACTTAAAAGACCTCGCAGTTCTTCCACTACGTTGGCGCTAAGAGATCTACACTGGTTGCCAATCGGGAGTAGAGTTGCCTTCAAGTCCCTGTGTATCGTGTACAGAGCCCTGCACAACACAGGACCTATCCCTCTACAGGAAAGGCTCTCCTGGTATAGTCCTTCCAGGTCCCTGCGCTCTGCTAGCCAGAGTCTGGCAGCTACTACCAGGATCAGGAGATCGAGGATGGGAGGCAGAGCGTTCTGTGTCTCTGCCTCTAGGCTGTGGAATTAGCTTCCCCAGAACATCAGACAAATAGACACCCTACTGGGTTTCAGAAAGAGCCTAAAAACCTGGCTGTTCGCCAAAGTATAATCCCCTTGACTCTATTTAATAGCTCTGGCGGCTGGTTTATATGTCATGACAGCTAGTGTATTGTTTACCATCTGATTACCATCTGATTACTTCTTGTTTGGGCGCCAGGATACCCGTAGGGTGACAGTTGCACATTACAAATAATAAATACAATACAATACAATACAATACAATACAATACAATACAGGTGACGGTTCCTTGTGATCCAGCGCAAGAGCAACTAGCAATTCTAATTCAGCCGCCATGCTGCTCCTATTAAACGGGTGCGCACGTGCGGCCACGTGCTCCCGGCTCCAGGAACTTGTGCTTCCGGGCCAGCATCGCCAGAGACACAGGGGGGTGGATCCAGAGGGCAGTGCGCGGAGGCCGAGCTGGGCGGCAGCGAAGCTCGCTTAATCTCCTTGCTAGGTGCACTCCGAGCCTCCCTGTCCGAGGCTTATTTCTATTGCAGCTTCATTAGAACGAGGTATTGTGGCTCTTATCAATGTGGCTATGGTAAACATCAGTGATGCTTATAAGGTTGAAAGGAACACTTTCTAATTTTTATTGTGACGGTCCCAAGCCTGTCTCTTTTCAAACCCACATCTATGCACGACAAGAGGCATTTGTTGCAATTGTGTACACAGACTGAGGGATCTGCAACACGATAAGAAATGTAAACAAAACACCCAGTGAGAGATAAGAATGTTAAAGTTATATGACCTGTGAGAAAGTCTAAAACCCCAAACATAAACCATTACAACCATTTTGGTTGAGAGCTAACTAGTTCACGTAGCAAGGAAACACACGTCAACACTAATGTCTACTCTGTGAGCATATTGTGCAACTGTGGGCTTTCTGCGAATGATTATACTGATACAGCTTGGGAGTTCCCAGAACAGATCTGCTTGCTCAAACTACTGACTATGCAGACTTTTGGCGTCATTTAGGGGTCGCCCTGGCTTGTTTGTTTTGTTTTTTGCTTGTACAGCGACTGCTGACCTTAAGGGCCTCCGTTTCTTGTCGTAAACTGCCCTGATTGTTTGGCAACACTCTCTACGTGTATGACTGGTTATAAATACTACATTCAAAGTGTGACTATCTGCTTGGCTTTGTCAATCAGTCCGAAGAGCAAGCTGTGTCTTCTGCCAGCACTGTCTGTGGGTTCTGCCGCCTGGAAGTTGGGGGCTTGCAACCTCTCTTGGAATCCTGTCCCTTCACAACTATGTACAGCCATAAACCCTTGAACTTGGTTGTTCAACAGCTGTGCCTTCCTCGCCTTGAGTACAACCAGGGCTTTAAGTGGGCCGGGTCTCACCGGTGCTGAGCACCAGCGGTTTTTTAAAGGGGGCCTCGAAACGGGTCTCTATCGGGCTCTGTTTTGTGCCCTGGCACAGGCGGTCCGTTTTTTTTCCAGACTGCAGTGACAGCAGGCGCATTGATGTGCGTGTGCTCACACTGCTTATTTCTCACTAATGGAGAAGTTATGGCATGACGTCATGCCAGGTGAGCGTTGTAGGGGGAAGGGAAATCCTTTAAAGTGGGTCATTTACTCTCTGCATTTCCCTTCTCTTTTTGAAACTCAGGAACAGCAACATCGTCGTGGTGTCACCAGGGCTTTAAGTGGAAGCTTTTTCAATATTATATACAAGCAATGGTTGCTGCCTATTTATCTTATGCAACTAATAACCATTGACAAAGCCAATAGTTGTGACTTGTTGTAGGTATGATGTTAACTGTTGAATCATATATCTGGATGCAAAGTATAAGTCCGGTGGCACACTATACTAAGCATAGATTTTTAGCTTACATGTTTTTAAATCACGCCCTTAATTATATTGGCTACCAACGGTTAACGCTGCAACTACTTCAGTCCAGTACACGGACCTCAGGTTAGTGCCCTAGCCGGTGTTTCTCATTTTTGGTTTCTCGTTTTTTCAAGGAGGCCCATATATATTTGGCTTGCATTCTAGCATACCGGTGTGCGGTCTTTTGGCGGTCGAGTATTGCTACCAGTCCTTTTCTACCAGGAGCGTCACTATCTTCATCAAACCTCACGGGCAATGCTATGACCAGATCATTCTCCATAGTATCTTCAGCTCCTGGGACATCCTTTCTACTTTATCTTTAGGTGGATACAAAATATTCGTGCTAACAATTATACATCATTATTGCTCGCCTCCGGATATTTTATCAACTTGTGGAGATAAATACTCGCTTCCTTCACTATTGCTCTCATCACCTTACCATCTACTCACTGGAAGTTATCCTCGTGGAGGTTCTACAAATGTCAACACAAATAACGATCTGAATCTAAGCTACCTCCACTATACTGTTCTACCACCTCCTTTTCTCTGATGTCATAACATCATATGACAAGCTATAGGACTACATCGTTCCACATCTCAAGATCTTAAGAAGCTGCCTTTACCGACTGACTTTTTATATCCACGCCACACCTAACTGTGAGTCCTGGACTCTTTGAAACTCTAACAATAGACGGTCACCTGAAGAAGGCTCAAGAGCCGAAACGCGCGTAGTGGTGTCTACCGCTTTGCCTTCATCACTGTATATATGTTTCATGTCTATTGATTTTGTATTTTCTCTTTTGTATTTTTTAATTCAAGACTATATAAAATTTAAACACATAATCACTTATAAAAACTATATATACAAAAAACAGTAGAAAACAAAAGAAAAATAGTCAACAACAATAAACAATAAAGCACTATCAGAAATTATTTTGCTCATTGGTTTCTATACACAAGTGGACTTAATATACTGTTTCATTCTAGGTTTTTATTTACAAAAAACCGTAAATTGTATTATCTAATCAATGTCTGTCACTTTGCTATAGACCTTTCCTAACTCTGTTTCTTCCCTATGTATAGCAAGTGCTACTATATTATATAGGGGTCCCCTTCTTCCAAATACAAGCTGTGTCTTCTGCCAGCACTGTCTGTGGGTTCTGCCGCCTGGAAGTTGGGGGCTTGCAACCTCTCTTGGAATCCTGTCCCTTCACAACTATGTACAGCCATAAACCCTTGAACCTGGTTGTTCAACAGCTGTGCCTTCCTCGCCTTGAGTACAACCAGGGCTTTAAGCGGGCCGGGTCTCACCGGTGCTGAGCACCAACGGTTTTTTAAAGGGGGCCTCGAAACGGGTCTCTATCGGGCTCTGTTTTGTGCCCTGGCACAGGCGGTCCGTTTTTTTTCCAGACTGCAGTGACAGCAGGCGCATTGATGTGCGTGTGCTCACACTGCTTATTTCTCACTAATGGAGAAGTTATGGCATGACGTCATGCCAGGTGAGCGTTGTAGGGGGAAGGGAAATCCTTTAAATTGGGTCATTTACTCTCTGCATTTCCCTTCTCTTTTTGAAACTCAGCAACAGCAACATCGTTGTGGTGTCACCAGGGCTTTAAGTGGAAGCTTTTTCAATATTATATACAAGCAACGGTTGCTGCCTATTTATCTTATGCAACTAATAACCATTGACAAAGCCAATAGTTGTGACTTGTTGTAGGTATGATGTTAACTGTTGAATCATATATCTGGATGCAAAGTACAAGTCCGGTGGCACACTATACTAAGCATAGATTTTTAGCTTACATGTTTTTAAATCACGCCCTTAATTATATTGGCTACCAACGGTTAACGCTGCAACTACTTCAGTCCAGTACACGGACCTCAGGTTAGTGCCCTAGCCGGTGTTTCTCATTTTTGGTTTCTCGTTTTTTCAAGGAGGCCCATATAATTTGAATTTAAATGATATTTTGTCAGAAGAAAAATATAATAAGAAATTCTGAGCTAACACAACATACTAGACAGTTAATATGATTCTTCTGATCAGTGAAGAAACTAAAAATACACGCTTAGGATTTAGCACAGGGTCACTGTTGAAAGGACCCCCAAGTGGACTCTTTATTTATTTTTATTTATTTGATTATTTGAAAAGTGTTATATAGTGCTGGCTAGACCCGGAGGTATCGGAGCCCATTACATGAGGACATTAAGGTACAAGTTACAAACTGCATCCGTTACAAGAGCATAGCAAAACACAAGCCAAAAACAATGTTGGCTGCTGAGGAAAGGAAACATAACAGGGAGACGAGGAAAAGCTATGTCCAATGTCTGGCTGGGCAGATGACGGCTGATGGGGCTGACCCAGAGCCAAACTTCTCTATAGCTGCCTAAAAAGCTCAGCCGGGCAAAGGCCATGTTGTTCAGTCCCCATTGTAAGTACAGTGCTCAAGGTTTCAGCCCGGGGGTATCGTCATAGATCGATTGGTAGCACCCATCCTAGTTGCTGGGAAGCGCTGTCCGTTTCACTCTTCGGCTCGCACTTATAGGTGGGAAAGGGACTGCGGTGGGGAATGGTCCAGTTAATAGCACAATTGTCCTTCCGACCTCTGAGGCCTTGCATGCCAGAAGAAAAAACAGGCAAAGACTTACTGTTGGGTTGGTAAGCACTCAGCAGCAAAGCTTCCAGGGATCCGGCCAAGACAGCCATCTTAAGGTCAGGCCAACAGAATGGTTGTAGGACATTCCACTTTTGCCCCATGCAATTCTTTCGGAGAGGGTGAGGCTGTAGCAGGACTAAGTGGGAAAAACAGTCCCATTGTAAGACTATTGCGCTGTGGAGACCCTGAAGTAGGCACCGAAACCTCGCTTCGGGCGCCATATTAGGGTCAGGCATAGCCCTTGCCTGTCCCACCTTCAAGCAACTCTGCCCAATTTTCTTCCCAGGGCGAGACACCTGCTTGTGTGGAACTCCAGGATCACCCCAGCTGGCCAGTATAGTGTCCCCCAGAGCTTCGCTCACCTCCCGGTCGCGCTGAATGCGTCGGTGAGATCACATGCTGCTGCTTTGATCAGCGCGTGTCTTTGTCCCAGACATCATTGGGGTGTTCATACTGAGCATGGGAGACTATCCCCGGCTCTCTAACAGCCTCTATGGAGATAGGGGAACTGCTTCCATTGCCGCAGCATGCAATGCAATCTCCACGGGTCAATGCTGATTATTGGAATTCCGCTGGATAAACAGCCGCAGCGCAATCTTGTCCACGCTGCAGCAGATATTTTGGTGATGCTCGATCTTGGGACGTGATCGGAGGAAATTGAAATAGGTCTCCAGGTGAGCCACTTGCTTTCCGGTTGTGGAATCTTGGTTAAGGGTAGGAAAACAATGCTGTGAAACGCCGTAAGGGAGGCTGGAAAGTGGATTCGAAATGGAGCATCAGCTCCGCCCGGCCATGATGAGAGCTGGCTCCTCTCTCCTGTGATTCTTTTAGTAATTCTTGTTTGATATTTTCTCCAGGCCTCATTCCCAAGAAACTCTCTAAATTAACATTTTTTCTTTGCCTAAATCTAGTTTTACCTTACAAAGAGTAAAAGGGTAGACTTGAGACTCCGTAAGTCAGTTTAGGGATTGTGTAAGTAAGCTCTAACTGAGGGGGGCGCTAGGTAGTGCACGAGCGGAATGGCCGCTATCGTGTAAGGATCCTGCAGTCTGGCGCCGATATCCTGAAATTATCCTGTCCCGGCGACGAAACTTGCCCAAAGTAACATCAGCATACAGAGCTCAAAGCCTGGGCGACATGAGTTTCGATGACGTCCGAGGCGAAATGTTGCCGTTATCACCATAGAACTGGCGAGACCGTGATGAGCCCCTGAGTGGCATGGAGCTGCCGCGGGGAGAAGGCACACATGCAAGTACTGTGGCTCCCACAAGGTTTGCTGGCCAGCGGGCTGTAAAGGTGGCGGGGTGGTGAGTGCCTCCGTAGCAGTTCATCTATAATCTATCATTGAGACGCACGCTAGGAAAATTAGGTGAGAGAGTGAGGTGCACAAACCCCCACGGAAAGAATTGATTTGGGCACTGTAGAAACTGGCGCAAAAGTGACTCTTGTTCGCAATCAATGAGAACTAGCTCTGGCTTAAATTGTTTGTATGTCTGCGGGCGGAGGAAAACCATTAGGTTTTATGAAGGCCCTCACCCACCAACCTAGTTAGTGGCATGCTTCATCATGGGGCCCCACCCGAGGTACCGAGTGTACCTCAGGTGTGCTTCGACGCCAGATTACTGTTGAGCGGGTTTTTTGGTTTGTGAGGGTGCTGTGAGTGTGCTCTGAGTGAGGTTTAAAATAGTGTCCTCGGTGTCCCAAAGACTGTTTTAATGGTGGGCCCCAGGCAGTCAATAAAAACAAAGGCTTTCGGACGTGCACAGTTGGCTTATGGCCTCCGACGTCCTGTGCACAAGTGACTCTTCCTGCCAACACTGTTGTAACACCTTGAATGCAGACAGCGCATCGGAAGCAGAGGTCTTAGCTGCCATATTAGAGACAAGTCAGCCAGTGGGGGAGACACACGGCTTGCAATAACCCTGTTATAAGAAACCATGACTACCCCCATAAAAAAACAAAAAAAAACAGCTGAACGAAATGTGCTGTCCTTGACATAGGCCTGGGGAAGTGCTTGTGCTGAAGCGCCAGATGGTTTGCGCCCCACTTTCGTAAAAGCCGCTAAAGAAAAGCTACAGTTCCTGGGGGGTTCCCGGAGAACCCCTTCCTGCTATCGCCTTACCCATCAGCCTCACATCGCTTTCTACTCCACTAAGAGATTCAAGATGGGGAAACCAGATGCACGCCAACCACGTCTCACCTTCGATGCGAAGAAAAACACTCACCAGCAGGCAGCAGAGGTGTACAATGGCACCAAAGAGATGCTGCAGGAACCACAATCCTCACCAGGCGAGAACATGAAAACAATTCTCTTGGTGGTGCGGCAGGGCTTTGCGAGCATTGCAGACAAAATGGATACCCTGACCACACGCATGGATGCGATAGTTCACAAAATTGACGGTCACGAGACGCACATAAAAGACACTGAACATCGCATATCTCAAGCTGAGGACACTACGGCCCGCATCCAAAACACAATGACGCAAATGGACAAACTACTTAAAATTATTGCTGCCAAAAATTAGGATCTTGAGGCGAGAAGTAGAAGGAATAATATCCACGTACTGGGAATACCGGAAAGTACCAACACGGGCAAAATGGAGGAATACGTCGAGAGGTTGCGGCTTGCGGTTGTAGGAACGGAATCACTTTCCCCTCATTTCATTGTCGAAAGGGCCCATCGATCCCTTGAACCGAAACCACCCCCGGAAGCACACCCATACCTATTATTGCATGACTACTGAATTACAGGGATAGAGATGTGGCCCTAAGGGTGGCGAGAGAGAAGAAACAACTGCACTTCCAAGGAGTGCCCTTCACTATGTACCCTGATTTCACTACACACGTCCAAGAAGAGTGGCGCAAATTCCTTCCTGTAAAGCAAAAGCTAAGACAGGCCCAAATCGATTATGCCCTACTTTATCCCGCACGACTCCGGGTCACGCATCAGGGAAAGCAAACGTTGAACACAAAGCCTCAACAAGTTAAAGAATTCCTAAAACAGCTCAAGAGACAAAAGACCACAACCTCCACACCAGAAGATTCGCCAAGATCACACTCACTGAACTCAGACTGATGGATATCAGGACAGGTGCTCTCCGGTTGTTTTTTACGTGCTAATAAAATAGACACAGCATTGCTGTGATGCGGCGGACGTTCGCACAACATGATCCACATCCCTGGGACGAATGAAGATGAGGACAAGAACTACCCTCGATACAAAATCCACAGGCAGCCAGACACCCTCGAAGTCCATTCAGGGACTTGATTGACAGTATAAACAACCCTGAACCGCGAGAGGTACCCGTGGGCCTCCCTGAATTTTACCCTAAGGGAGATCCCCCTTTACTTTTCAGGTTCACTCTGGTCATTGACTAGGGAAGTTCAAAGTAATGGTTTGTTTTATGGATACTAGGGAGGCGGGAGGGTTGAACACAAAATTGGGATGCTTCAGTGGGAGGGGGAGGTAGGGTCATGGGTTCATGAATATTTTGACAAGCGTAACCTACGGCACTTCTTTTGGAAATATAACACTCTAAATGTTAAATCATTACTCTGTACACCTTTGCAATATAGCAGATACTGCATCATAAGAAGGAATGGTGGACCTGGCGGAAAAATTCTAATTGAGAATAATGTCATGGAACGTCGGGGGCTTAGGCGACCCGAGAAAGCGCAGACCGATCCTAGCCTATCTAGACCGACAGCAGATAAACATTGCTCTGCTTCAAGAGACCCACATTAACCTACAATCCCCAGCCACGTTTGCTAGCAAGTGGTCGGACAGTAGACTTTTCTCCTCATATTCCTCTTATGCTCGCGGCACAGCCATATTGATCAAAAAACAGATACCCTTTGCACTAGCAGGGGCGATGGTGGATCATCAAGGGAGATATGTCATAGCATGGGGCGCTTGGGCAGGGATTCGGTCACAATAGCAAACTGTTATGGCCCTAATGTAGACACGCCTGGGTTTTTTACTAACATCTGGGGAAAAATTGTAAATGTAGGGTCCACTCATATAATCTGGGGAGGTGATTTTAACGTAGCCCGTAACCTGGCTCTGGATAGGTCTAATACTGCGATGCAACATTATAATGACACTCAGGAGGTATTACAGGGAATAATGGAAGAGAGAGGCCTGATAGACAGTTGGTGCTACACACACCCACAGGTCAAGGAAGTCACACATTTTACAACTTATGCTGGGACATGGGCTCACCTAGACTACTGTCTGCTTTCAAGGGGCTGGGATCGGTTATTCGGGACGTAGTACACCCTGCTAGAAAATTTTCAGATCATTGCCCTGTGAAACTCACACTCATACCCCCAGGATATGATAAGCCCAGGCCTAGCTGGAGGTTACAACCTAACCCCCTGCTGGATACAGTCTTCCATAGTGAACTGGGGGAAGAGATCTGGGACTTTTTCCTAAGAAACAAAGGGTCAGTGGGCAATGTGGAGACGATATGGGAGGCCTTCAAAGCCACAATCAGAAGGTTCTGTATCTCAAAGAGTTTTGGTGTGCTAAGGGATATACAGGGAACAATCAGGAAATTGGAAAAGGACGTGATGATGCTGGAGGTATGGATGGGGATGGGGGGAAACAGGACAGGTGCAGAGGGATTTCCGGGAGAAATTGACAGAATATGAGGATGCCACGACGAGAGAGGCGAGGTCCAGGGGACGATATTGGGTGGCCCGTAGATATGGCGAAGGTGAGCGGCCAGGAAGGCCATTAGCCGAAGTGACTAGGCGCCTTCGTTTCTCAACTCCCATACTAGAGGTCGCGGGCCTGGGAAGACAGTGCAGCGGGACGCACTCAACATACTTGAGACATTCACCTCACATTATAATGCGCTATACACCACACAGAGAAATGGATCAGTGGACCTAGATAGCTTCCTGGGAGATATGGCGCTTGGGTGGCTAAGTGATACACAAAGGGAGTTACTGTGCAATCCTTTTGAGCTGGACGAAATCAGAGGCAATAATGCAACTGAAAAATGGGAAGGCACCGGGTCTAGACAGCATCCCCGCTGAATTTGATAAAAGTTGTATTGATATTATGGCTCCAGCTCTTAAGGAAGTAAATGAGGAATCCTAAGAAATAGGTGTGCTCCCCCCATTGATGAGGGAAGCGCTGGTCACATCCCTCTTGAAACCCGGCAAGTCCCACAATTCCTGCGACTCCTACAGACCGCTATCTCTTATGAATTGTGACACGAAAATATTGGCTAAAGTCCTGGCTAACCTGCTGACACTTTTAATGGACTAGCTTCTTCTTCCTGATCAGTCAGGATTTGTCCCTGGACGAGCCACCACCTATAATCTCTGCACCTTATTCTCCCTGCTCCATAACGTAGCACCTGAATTCCCACTAGCTGCAGTCTTTTTGGATGCCACTAAGGCATCTGATTCTGTGGAGTGGGATTATCTCTCTTCGGGGTGTTGCAGCGTATGGGCTTCCCCCCTCTGTTCATCTCTTGGATCAGACTACTGTACCAACAGCCCACTGCCAAAGTGTTGATCAATGGTCCTCTTTCTCACGCTTTTTCCATCATGAGAGGCACCCGGCAGAGATGCCCGCTATCTCCACTCCTCTTTGCACTAGCAATAGATCCTTTGGCATCCAGGCTTCGCCAACCCCACCAAGACAACACATTCCGTTGTTGCTTATGTCAAATTTTGATCTCTCTTTATGCAGATGACGTTACTCTATATGTTAGGGATCCCCAGCAAAATATCAATCCCCTATTACGGGAGTACATTGTCTTTGGTAGGCTATCTGGAATAAGTTTTAATTGGGGGAAGTCTCAGGTTTTCCATCTGCGGTCACTAGATTCGCTCTCAACTTTCCGTTGGAGTGGTGCGATACTGACCTTCGGTACCTGGGCATACAATTGACTAGAGGCAGAGAAAACATCATACGACTCAATTATAGCACAGCGATTACGCAACTTGTCAGCAATGTTTTTTTTGTTTGTTTTAAAAAAAAAAATTACAAATTATTTTTATTGAAATTAAGGCCGCAGTGGCTAACATGGTCACACAAAGAGCATCAAAGAACTTGTCAGCAATGTTACTCGCTGAATTTCTCTACCTTTCTCGTTCGCAGGCCGCGCATCCCTGATAAAAATGGTTGTTCTCCCGCTGTTCCTATATCTCTTCTTGAATATACCGTACAACCCTGGTCCCTTTTTTAAAAAAAACTTTATGCACCAAATTACTCAAATTGCTTTGGGGAAGAAAGCAGCCAAGGCTTAAATGGTCTATACTTACGAGACCCTATGCTCAAGGAGGCTTTGATATTCCAGCCTTTGAAGTTTATTTTTTAAGCGCGCAAGCTCATTATACTTATTATTGGATCAAACCCCCTAGATACATGCCGCAGATGGCTACGGAGGATTGGCTTGCTGACCCCATTCCTTTGGATGGTATCATACATGGCCCTACCCGGACTCGTGGGATGGCACCCACCACAGTCACAGGTACGGTTGACGCAAGGAACCGTATTACAGACCTTCTTGATTTCCCTTTGCTATATTCCTTGTGGCTACCACTGTCCTATCATCAATGCGTGCCACTGTTGCAGGAAAAGGGCTGTCATAAATTATGCGAACTGATTAATGATACTAAATGGGGTGACCTCTTTCACAATAGTATATTCCGCTCCTCAGTCCAAGTATTCCAGGGGATACAACCTTTGCCTCTGGATCCTTTCCTATATGTGCGACTGAGACAGGGAATTCGTTTGGTTATCCCAGACTTTCCACAGGAACCCACGAACCTCAACCCGTTACATCAAATGTTGGGATCCTTGGATGGGAAACACCTATTATCGGGACTCTATAACTGCATACGCACAAAGCAAGCGGTGGCCACTAGCCCAGCTTGCACAAACTGGAATGTGGGATTGGAAAGGGAGGTGACTGACGATCAATGAACATATTGTTCTCTCCAAACCTCACAAATTTCTGCTAGTTGTAGACTGCGGGTAATACACTATAAATTCTTGCACCGCCTGTACTATACACCTGCCAAAAGTATAGATTTCAATTGACTGATAACGATTGATGTGAGAGATGTGGTAGGCCAGGGGCTGGATTCATACATTTAGCATGGGAATCCCCAAAAGTACTGGAGTTCTGGGAGCAAGTCTTTGAGGCACTTGAGAAAATGACGAATAGCACACTGGAGAGAGATCCCTTGATGGCGCTTTAGGGCTATACAGCACAGATCACAAATCATATTGTAAGTTCCTTGCTATGTCGTTCCCATTGGCCAAGTGCAGGGTAGCCTGCAAGTGGGGCAGGGGACGATCTCCGAAATTCAAGGAATGGTTAGAAGACCTGCTCTATTGTCAGGAGCAACTGACTGCTTATGCTGAAACACTTCCACTGGCTTCTAGGCCCAAGGATATATGGGGTCCTCTCCAAAGCTATATCCTGATACGGGACTCGGATGGGCCAGATACCCCCCTCCGCGAAATGATGCTTGACTGTGAACCAGGGACAGGGCAGAACTCTTAGCATAAGGATAGCCCTCACAAACGTGACCATTTGGTTTTAAATCCCTCTGCACGCCCACCCCGACGCCTACCTGCCTTGACACTTCCCTCAGAACCTCATAATAAACCCTGTGTATTCCCAAGACTAAAACGCACATACCTTACTTAAACCCCCCTCACGTGGTTTGGTGATGGTACCCTTTTATAAAAAAGGACCAGGTTCTGATCGCTGCTTTCTTTTGTTTTTCGAGCCTACTCCAGTTTCCCAGCATAACAGCGGAAACCCGTAAAAGGTTTCGTGACCGCCCAAGGAGAGAACGGCCACCAAGTTCTACTAGGACCCTGAGAAAACTCCTACAGAGCCCTGGTGCTAGCTGACTAACAGACCTCCTTTCCAAACCACTGAACCTTTGATTTACCAGGGTTATTTCTTTACCACCCAGTGTATTTTTTTCCTTAATAAAAACTCTCATTATTAACCCTATACGGCCTCCTCGATTCTGCTTCCGACCATCCCTCCGACAGGAAATGGCCATATAAGAACATATTGCACATGTTACCGGTTATTTATTTTTTAACAATCCGTTGTAACACAATGTGTGTGTAGTATTTAGAAAAATTCATTCATATGAAGTCTGAAACTGTCTTGACATACGCAAATGTATTAAATACACAATTCTAATAGAGACTTCTAGCCGTAGATTCCTCACCTTCTGAATATTCCCCAGGCATCAGACTGGATCTGGAAACTTTTTAGCAGTACCTTTGCGTGCCGATAGGTGGTGCCATGCAGCTCTGCATGAATGCCGTTCCACTCTGGAAAGGGCATGCAGAGCCTTTATAGGCGGCACTCCCGCTCAGTGATATCAGCTCCTTTTTTTTCCACACTACCAGATGCAGATCTCGTCCCCCAGATATTTTAACTTGATATTTCTCCTCATTTCCTACAGTGTGCAAGACATATCACTACCTAAAACAATAGGTTTTAAGTCCTATAGAGACTTTTGCAAGCACGTGTGTGACAGATCCCCATCAGGGGTGTCTGGGGTCGAGTCGTGACTTCAAGGCCTGCAGGGTCTGCACATTGTTGAATCTGAAGGCCACCCAGGACTCAGAGGCAAAACTTTACATCACCAAGCATAGGAAGACTCTTAGCAGAGACCACTCTAAGTCGCAGTGAAAGTCCATTGTTCAGTTCCATTACCGCTCCAGGAGTTGCCAAAGCCGCTCACAATCCAAATAGTCCAGTAAGTTTAAAAAGAAATACGACAAATCAAAGCAAGATTCAACCCCCTGTTGACACCTGCATTCACCTGGGCAGGCACAGGGCGGCGCCATGGAGCTTGGCATCCCTTCTGTAATTGGCTGACTTTGGAGCAAATCCAGCAACTGGTTCTGGCACAACCCGAGTTTCCAGGCTGTCCGCAACTCTGCAGCAGATTGAAAAGTTCTGTGTACACACACATCAGTTCTTTGGGTCCTCGTTGACTCCTCCTTGCATGCCTTTTGGCCCTAAGGAGCAGAGAGTCTTCCCATCTGGAGCACCACCGGCAGGTTGACCCTTGGCACCAGTTAGACCATTCAAGCATGTTATGACACGTATGGCTCCAGTACGAACCCCTTTCCCGGCACCGCACGCCATACACTTCCCTGGGACTTCGATGCTGGTACCAAATCCATTGATGCCGGACGAGGAGCTACCCATAGTACTATCCAACCCCAAGACAGTGACAGCCAGACCTCACTCGACATTCGAGGCGCTGGTTCCTCTGCTGTTTCTGCTGCCTCCACATGGAAGGCAACACACCCTACATTCAGTTTTGGGCACAAGCTCTGATAATAATTGTGATGTGGACGAGGAATTCGCTCAGCTTTATACAGACAACAGTTGCTATGATGACTTGGATGAGGCTAGTGATCTCAATACCTACCCTGAATTAGGCCCTCTCTTATCCCCTGGACCAGCCACTGAGGAGTCCTCTTCCTATATCTTGGTAATGTGTAGTACGGCTTAAGACTTACTCTTTACCTCCAAGGCAGGGGAGCTAGAGATCAAGGTATTGACAGAAGTTCTCCAGCTGGGGCAAACCTCTTCTAGCCCAGTTTGCCATTTAAAGAGGGCCTACTAGACACCTTATTGGGGGCGTGAGCTAAGCCTTGCTCTGGGGCACCAATCAACCACCAAATTATGCGATACGTTTGCCCTGACCCAGGTGATCTTGCATTTTTATCTCTGCATCCCTCCTCCAAAAGCTTGGTTGAGCAAGTATCCGCAAAAAAATCTACCCCCAACATGTTCCCAACTAATTCTCATTTTAGTCAAAATGTGTAAAAACCTTTGGCAGACCAGTATTTTAATCTACTTCCTACACTCCACTTCCACTTTCACCTACACTGATCCATGGCCCTCACACGCACCTCACCCACTGGCATAAAGGAAAAAAGAACTCCGCCAAGAAGGTCCCATCACGGGTGCCGATCGGGTATTGCACCGCCGACCCGATAAAGAGCAGACCCGATGATGAAGCAAGACACCTAGCTGGCTGGGTGTGTGAGGGTCTTTTTGCGAAAGGAGTGGTCTCTTCTCCCCACTTCGTCGACTCCATACCAGTTATGAAGCCCGTGCATAAAACACTAAGCCCTGCTTTTTATTTTAGGAACTGCATACTAACTTTGTATAATTTGGGTCACGGACATGTATGCTGGACCTGGATAAATAACAGTCCGTACTTCCCTCTTCTTGTCTAAACAATTGGCTTACACCTTATTGGTACTTTTAATTTACTTGAAAGTCCCTAGCAAATGGTACTATGTATACCCAGGGCCTGGAGGTTAAACGCTACTATTGGGCCTGCAGCACTTAGTGTACAATCCACTAAAGAAGCCTTTTAAACCCTGGCTCAGGCCTGTCACTGCATCCTGTAGTGCAATTTTAAAATGTCATTTCGACCGGGTAAAATAAAACTTTTGCCAAGCCTACACTTTTTTTTAATACCAATAAGTTATCTCTAAGGTGGACCCTGAAAGCTCATAGGGCAGGGTGCATTATATTTAAAAAGAAGGACATGTGTACTTCACTTTTACATGTCCTGGCTGTAATGAACCTCGTAAAGTCATTTTTCAGTGTTGTAAAGCCTCTCTTCATCTCCCGTTAACTAACTAGGTTAACTTATTACATTTCATAAGTGATAATTTTGGATTAGGATCTGATGGAGATAGCCAGTTTGCATTCAATTGAATAATTTAAAATCCTCTTTAATGGTAAAGGTGGATTTTAAATCACAATTCTGGAAATGCCACTTTTAGAAAGTTATACCAAATGGGTCCCTTACACACTTTGCCTCTGGATTCAAGATAGCCTGGCTGATGAGGGTTATGAACCTGAAACCCGTCCCAGGATGCTTGTTTCCGGTCCAGGGAACACATGGCTTGGCAGTTCGGGCTGGACTGTTCCCACGAGGCACAGGGTCAAACTGATTTGCGTATGGCAATCTTTGAACTGGGGTGGTGGAGTGAGCTAAAGAATGATGATGGATTAAACCCAGATCAGTTGATAGGGGTGAGTGTTTGTTTGCTCAAGCGCTCCGTCCATCATCCCTTTTGGTATTGCTTTGTTCACCCTAAGTTGGAATGGTATGCCCAGACGTGGGTCCCTTGCTCACTTTGCCACTGGATTCAAGATGGCCTGGCTGATGAGGGTTATGAACCCGAAACCGGTCCCAGGATGCTTGTTTCCGGTCCAGGGAAGACATGGCTTGATAGTTCGGGATGGACTGTTCCCATGAGGCACAGGGTCAGACTGATTTGCATATGGCCATGTCTGAACTGGGGTGGTGGAGTGAGCTAAAGAATGATGATGGATTAAACGTGATCAGTTGACTGGGGGTGAGTGTTTGATTTGCTCAAACACTCCGTCCATCATCCCCTTTGGTATAACTTTTAGAAAGTTGGCATTTTCTTGTCCCAACCATTTGCGCTTTCTTCCAGTATTCTTGGTCACATGACTGTGAATAGCTCTGCTGTTGGTGGTTGGGTATTCATCCCAGACAGTGACACAAAAGTGACGCACTTTGGCCAGTGGGAATCCGCACATCGTTTCTGAGCTTATCATGGCTTATGGGCCGGTTTGACACTTGACTATTTTTGCTGACTATGTTAGGGTAAACTTACAGCCATTTGAACTACTATTGAACTACACTTTTACAGATCCATTGTTTTTTACTATTGTGTTTTTGTGGTCCATCTGTCTATTATATAATGCCCTAGGGACCATGAAGTGAGAAACTTTAGCCTTGAAAAAGTCTACTTCAGATGAAACATGTGCCGGCTGTACATTAAATGAACACTTGCTAAAAGCCAGAAGGTTACAGACTGTTTTTTGTCTATATTCCTAGAAAACAGAAACTCACTTTATCAAACCACAAGACAGCATATTTACTGTTGGACTGTTTATTTAGGCAAGGAGGGGCTATTCTCTGCACAAACAGATTTGAAGTGTGCCAGTCCCCATTGTGTGATTGTATGTGACATAATAGGGACCAAGTTTGTGCAGTGTAGGCCATCCTGCCAGGATGGCTAGGGGCAGAGCTGTGCCTTGCCCCGCTCAAATTTCAAAGGGCTTGCCCCCAGCACCCATAAAGGAACCTAACACTAGTCCTTTGTCACCCCAGACTTCTTGAAGACTTGACAAGGGAAGGGAAGAACCTTCCAGAACCAGATGTGGTAGAAGTATAGGGAATCCCCCCACTTCAAAGGCTGGCACAAGGTATAAATAGTGGACCTACAAAGCCACACTTCAGAACACTCCTGTACCTGTGGACATTACAGAAGGAGGACTTTCCTGATGCCAGAGAACTACCTTGCTGTCTGAGTAGGAAGACTGGACCTGACTACCTTAACCTCAGGCTAACCTAAGGGGTTTTAAGGGTTGGTTGTCTGGCCTACTGTTTGAGCCACAGAGACATAACAAGCTCCACCGGCCTCCTTATAACTGCCCAGCTGGCAGACTGCACTGGCCATGTCAAGACCTTCATCTGAACCCTCCTGAGCCCTGCTAGCCTCTGATGGAGTGAGTTCCTGATCCCAGATAGGTGCCTCCCCCCCTCCAAGTCCTGGACCCTTGACTAACAGTTGAGCTCCTTCTGTGAAGAAAGGTTAAGTCCTGAAGTTTAGGGCTCCTAGTGAATGGGCCCATTTGGCCCAAAACCCTGCCACCAATAATGACAGTCAATGTGAAGACCCGGGGAACCTGACTCTTCATGCTACAGTGACCGCCAGCAACATGAGATATGCACTTTGCTAGGTTAGATGGTCTCTACCAGAAGAAGCGTTGATAGAGCGCGCAGGTCACCCGGGTCACTATTTTACCAAATTTTCCCATGCACTGGGCCCTGACGTGAGTATAACCAAGACTGAGTTTTGGTTGAACCGGGTGATTTTTTGCACGCCACTATGAGTAATTCGGGGGGTGACTCTTACACCACTTGCTATTCATGTACCTGACTTACCACAGGCACATTACTCCCAATGGATCAGGAGCTAGCAGTGGACAGGTGACAGGTTTCCTGGGAAAGAATATACTTTATAAACCCAAATACATTGTCCACACTGTAATCTGTAAAATAACCACAGACACCTGATATGTTTAAGAGTTTTATCAAAAGATTTCAAAGTGAATATGCCAAGATAAGCAAGATACAAAATAACACATCAAGCATTAGGATCACGACCAAAATATAACTGTGAATTAGAGCAAGGACCATTTGAGCATATGGGAACACTATGGGATCTGAGCATTTAGGGAACACGCTATTCAGCACAAGTTTAAACTAGGGCGAGGGACATGAATAGGATCTAGAATGTATATTTTAAGCTAGGCTACTCAAGCTATTCTTACTAAATTCACTGCAATCATGCTAAAGGGAAGGGGAAAAAACAGGATCATACTAAAATATAACAGTCAGTTAATTCCCTACAGGTGGGGAGAGAAGTGGAACAATTCTAATAATCAATTTCATATAACTTGCATTTCAAGGTGATAGAGCAATATAACAGGCAAGAGTGCTTTATTAAGGAGAAGGCGAGTAAGAGAGAGAGAGAAAAAAGAGAGAGAATCGCAAAACCCACTAAGTAATATTTACCTAATTAGGAATGAGGACTAACCCTGGCCACGGGTCAGTCCCCAAGACGCGATACATGAAAGGTAAGCGAGAACAAATTAGAATCACACATAAAAATGATCACACTGTATACCGTGATAAAATTTTACACACCCCTTACTTTATATCATCTATAGCATTAAAGTTTAGTGCGAAAAGTCAGATAGGCTAAAGCAGCAGTTGCAGGCATTGAGCGTGGTGAGAGACAAGCGGCCATGTTTGCCACAGTGCGCATGAGCAACGGATTCCCTCCAGAATGCGAGTGCGTCACATCACATGGGTATGACCGACGCATGCGCAGACTGAATTTCTGCAAAGCGGCCATTTCCTTAGTGCAAGCATTGTGAGGATGAAAAGACACACAGGCAAGCCTCTCGGGAACGCCCGCGTGTTGGGGAAAATGCTAAATATGAGACGAACAGTTGGATTAATATGATTAAAATTTAAACGAGGTTCATGAGTGAGAGCAAGTCGCTTTACGTGCGAATCCTTGCTCCATCAATCCCCTCTTTGATGATATTTACTATCATCACTACAAAGGAAACAGATGCCAACTCTCATTCTTCCATATCATTCATTTCAATCTCAACAAATTTATTATTTAGTTTTCTCTCAGCTTCCCTATGAGAGTGGTGATTCTTCACCTTCTTGTAGATTTGATTCCTTAATTCTTCTAATTCTAATTTATCAATGTTTCGTTTCACCCCTCTCTTATTTACTGCATATTTCTTTTTACATTTTTGGCATTTACAGCAGGTGAATATGATCAGAACAAGCACACCTATTCCGATTATTGGCATCAGTATTTTCCACAGAATGTTTCTACCTAGGTTAGAAAACCAACTACCTATTGAGGAGAGACCTCCAGTCAGTCTCGTCCAGGCACTGTCAACCTCTAATGGTTTGAGCTCTTTTTCCAAATTAGTTATATTTTTCACGTATCTTTTAAGTTCGATACTTTTATCAGGTATGTAGGTGCAACAATGTTGCGCCTTCAGCATTCTACAGACTCCGCCCTCTTTTGCCAATAAGGTGTCAAGAGCAAGGCGATTCTGCAAAACCATTGATCTGATCGCAACCATTTCAGTATTGACCAGCAGGAATCCAGCAGCAGTGTCAGTAGATAACCGATCCACTACTGTAGACAGTTTGCAAATTCTGTGTGTGTTCAGAACTACCCCCATTCCAGGTATCAGTGCACTGAAAATATCACCTATGATTTCTCCTACACGCTCACGTTTACTACGCACTAAGCCATTAGTATCTTCATCATTGCTTCCAGCAGCATTATTCACATGGTATATTTTCGGGAAAACAATGCCAAAGTAGCAGCTTCCATACCAGTGATCCGGCAATTTAAAGTAAGCCTTGTTCCCACATATATAATATATTCCGGGAAACACAGGTTCTGACCCATTTTTGAAACCCCAACCTCCAATTACCTTATAATTATGTTCACACTCGCTGGAACTAATGAATACATTGTTATAATATTCTGTCCTTTCTCTATGGAGACAAAGTTTTCCTTTCCGTTCAAAATCCAGCAACAAAGCAGGATTAGCTTCGCCTTGTGAGGTGTTATCCATGTGCTCAGCCCACCTAGGGACCCTATCCTTTTCATTATTTGCCTTTTCTGGAACTTTTCCCTCCTTCGGTCTGCCATTTTTATAAACATCTTTTCCTGCTCTTGCAAGGAACAGGTCAGATTTTCTTGTCGTGCTTCATCTAAGTCTATGTCACCTATAGTCAAGAAATATTCTCCCATATAACGGGTCACCTCGCTTTTAACATGTACGAGGTTCAGATGTCCTCTAATAGGAAGTTCAGAAAATACTACGTCAGCATTTGAATAGTAGTACTGCAAAGTGCTTCTATAAAACAAGCTAGCTAATATACTGCAGGAAATTCCGTAGGTTAGGGGCAAGTGGTGATATGTCACACCTTCAGCTACAGATGTGGGTAGCTTCATGCAGACATAACAGTCTTCTATTTCCATAGCTTCTACATAATGCACTAACAGGTTAGCGAAAACATTTAAATGCGTCCGGTTTTTCATTTTGTGAAAGTGCAGTTCACCCTCATCTGATGCTTCTAAATTTTGTCGTGTCTGTCTTTGCCTAACTGAATTGTCATGTCGTTCTAAGCTTCGTGGTGTTTCTGCAGTCTGTGCAACGTCAGTGTCTAATATTTCAGGTTCAGTAGGGGACAGGTTAGGATCTTTACTTATCATAAAAGGTATAAAGATTGTTAATCCTATCCACATCACTATTAGCATAGCTACACTACATAAGCATATTTTACAGCAAGTTTTACAACACCCAAATCTGGACCTTCCAGCTACGTTTGAATCAGACATTTTAGCTTACAGGTGGCCTTTGCAACCCCTCTTTGTTTCTTTTCACCAAAGCTTCGCTCTGTTTCGTCTCAAGGAGGGTCTTCGTCCGAACTCCGATCAGTGATGGATTCTTCGTCACTTTTGCCACTGTGATTGGGCTCATCAATCTCTTCCAGCACCAGGTATGTCCATTCAGGGCTCCGATACAGTCTATTCTGTTTCTTCACTCTGTCGCTCTTTCTCAGAGATTTGTCTCGGGCTGCTTTTCTTTCACTTTCAGCCCTCTGACGGTCTTTCAGTTTCTCCTCGACTGTTTTTATTCGGAGTCGTAGCCTTTTGACGTACCTGGGTGTACTTTTGCTTTTGTGACTTTCAGTGGTCGAGGACACTTGGCCTTCCTCGTGCACTCTTTTAATTTTTTCCTTGTGCTTGACAGAGTCTATTTCCCTCCCTGTCTGACTAGTTCCAGGTCCTTCATCTATTTCTTCTGCCTGGTCCTCAAACTGGTCCTGTTCAGGTTCGCTTTGTAAGTTTTCTTTGCTTTCAGGTGAACTGGATTCTGATTCCTGAACAACTTCGTCTATTTCTATCTGTTCTGGTTCATGCACTTCGCTCCCTTCATTTTCTTCCGCATGAACATCTACTTTGACCACTATCTGTCCCTTTCCAGACTCCGGAGTTTCAGGTGGAGTGTCGATGTCTTGATCTGTCCCTACTTGGCTTATATCCTGATCAGGTGTGATGTGAGTCTCGTTGACCTGACCTTCGTCCTCTAGTTCTGTCTCACCTGGGCTATCCCACTCACTGTCTAGGTAGGAATATTTCCTGGTTCGTATTGGATCATGAACCGGGTCGTCGGCAGGGTACCACTCAACGTCTCGACTTGTGCTCGGCAGTTCGATGTCAGTGAGGTCCGGACTCTCTTCGGGAGTCTCCTCAGCAGGGCTGCCTTCAGCTTCAGTCGCGTTTTCTCCAGTTACCCGCTTGGTGTGGCTGGCATGGATCCACTTCGGTACACCAGCACACTTGACAGCAGTAGTGGTGACAAGGATCACTTGTCTTGGCTTTCCCCACTTTGGTCCAAGGCAACTCTTCCGGGTGTGTTTCTTTAACACCACCCAATCACCTGGTTGAAGCTTATGCGCTGGAGTCTTGGGCCAGTCGTCAGCTGTCTCTCCAATCTGGTGGGAGATAGAACGCACTTGGTCACCCAGTTGCTTGCAGTATTCTAGCACCAAATCATCAGTAATGCTTAGCAGTTTGTGTCCAGGTACCCATGCTTGTCGCATCACTCTCCCCATTAGCACTTCATGGGGGCTCAGACCTGTTTTTCGATTTGGAATACTTCTCAGACTCATCAGCACAAGGGGCAATGCTTCTGTCCAGTTCATTTTGGTGGAATCACACATCTTCGCCAACCTGGACTTTATCGTGCCATTTATCTGTTCAACCACCCCTGACGCCTCGGGATGGTAGGCACAGTGCAGTCTTTGCTTCATCTTAAAGGCCTTACAGAGCTCTTCTAGGACGTCGTTGGCAAAATGCCCACCTTGGTCTGTTTCAATCGTCTCAGGAATGCCATACCTAGGTATCAACTCCCTGAGCAATAATTTGGCTACAGTCAGGGCATCATTTTTCTTTGCTGGGTAAGCCTCCACCCACCGGGAAAACAGGCACACTATAACCAGGACGTACCTATATCCCTTGCACTTGGGCAATGTTATAAAGTCAGCCTGCATCCTAACAAAGGGACCTACTGCCTTTCCAATGGTACTTTGCTCCACTACCGTCTTCTTTCCTGCATTGAATTGTTGACACACTAGGCACCTCTGGCAAAACCTTTCCGCCTGGTTCCTGAACTTTGAATTGTAGAACACCTTGTCAAACACACGGCACATGGCGTCCCTTCCCATATGTGTAGGTTCATGGATCATCCTGACCATGGGATCTATCAGGATGTCGGGCAGCACAGGTACTCCAGTTTTGTTTATCACCACACCGTCATTCCTTATTCTGCATTCATTCTCACTCCACCTGCCTTTTTCTTCCCTGTCTGTTAATTGTTGTAAGTCTTTCAACTCATCCCACGTTGACACATTATCAAACAACATCAGTTGGCAGCTGTGTCCACCCCATAACCCAATTTGGAGGGACATTTGGTATCGGGCACAAAACTGTGCGATTTGGTCAGCGTATCTGTTCCCAGCTGTCACATCATCATTTCCTGATCTGTGAGCCGCACACTTGACCACAGCCAATTCTTTGGGCAATTGAATAGCTTCCAATAATTCTTGTACCACCTTTCCGTTTCTGATAGGGGTACCTGAGGAAGTCATGAATTCTCTTTGTAACCATAGTTGGCCGAAGTCATGAACAACCCCGTAACAGTACTGACTGTCGGTATAAACAGTTATTCTTTTGTTTTTACCCCTCCTACAGGCTCTGGTCATGGCTATGAGCTCTGCCACTTGTGCAGATTTCACCTCACATAGGTAAGAGGCTTCTATG
This sequence comes from Lissotriton vulgaris, assembly GCF_964263255.1. Lineage (NCBI taxonomy): Eukaryota > Metazoa > Chordata > Amphibia > Caudata > Salamandridae > Lissotriton > Lissotriton vulgaris. The sequence continues at coordinate 592,725,462 of NC_141695.1, forward strand.
GTGTTGGTCAGTGTCACTACAGCATATGCAGCACACAGACCTCCACTCTCATGTCTTAAACATGAACCGTCCACAAACATTGTATGATCCCCATCAAGCAATGCTACCTCTCTAATGTCAGGACGGGGCTTAGTGCTGAATTCTGTTAGATCAATGCAGTCATGTTCCATTTCATTTTCGTCGTCTACATCCAGGGGAACAGGTAATAGAGTCGCTGGGTTTAGAACATTGCACCGAGAAATGGTTACATTCTCAGCACCAATCAGAATTCTCTCATACTTAGTCAGCCGACTAGGTGTGAGATACTGGGTCTTGGTTCTGGTCAGCAAAATTACAACAGAATGTGGAACATATACTGTGACAGGATGTCCCATGGCAATGTTTACACTCTGCTCTAGACTGATGCAGGTAGCAGCTACTGCTTTCAAGCATCCGGGTAATCCTGCGGCCACAGGATCTAAAGTGGTGGAAAAATAAGCTACAGGACGTCTGACCAGCCCATGCTCCTGGGTCAGGACCGAGAGGGCACAATTTTCTCTGGTGTCACAGAACAGTTCAAAACTCTTGGAGTAATCCGGCATACCTAATGCAGGAGCGGTACATAGACAATTTCTCAGTGTTACCCACGCATTCATGCTTTCACTGTCCCAACTGACTGGGTCTTCCACTCCTTTCTTGGTCATTTTTATCAAAGGCTTAGCTAGATTTGCGAATCCCACAATCCATTGCCTGCAGTACCCCACAACTCCTAAAAACATTCTCACCTCTTTCTGAGTTCGGGGTAGGTCCATTCCTTTGATTATTTTGATCCTTTCTGTGGTAACTTTTCGGATCCCTTTCTCTATCTGGTGCCCCAGATATTTTACTGAATTTTTGCAAAACTGTAATTTGTCAGGGGAAACTTTATGTCCTCCTTTTCCTAGGTGATTTAGTAAGGCAATGGTGTCAGTGACACAGTCAGTTTGAGTTTTAGAAGCCACTAAAAGGTCATCTATGTACTGCACCAAAACAGACTCTCGTGGCAGGACTAGAGATTCGAGGCATTTCTTTAGTATCTGGTTGAAAATCGATGGACTTTCAGTGTACCCTTGTGGGACGCGATTCCAGACATAGATATGGCTGTCAAATTCAAAACTGAAAAGAAACTTGCTTTCTGGATGCAATGGGATGGAAAAGAATGCATGACACAGGTCAATGACAGTGAACCATTCCGCATTCCAAGGAATCTGATATAGGATTACTGCAGGGTTGGGCACAATGGGACAGCAAGGTACAACAATTTGGTTTACCTTGCGCAGGTCCTGCACTACTCGGTACTTTCCACTAGGCTTTTTAATTCCAATGATGGGCGAATTGCAGGGACTGCTCATTACTTCTTCTATGATTTCTGCTTCGAGCAGTCGGGTAATTTCAGTTGCGACTCCTGCCTTTACTTCTGCACTCATTTTGTAATGTCTTGTTTTGGGGTATACTGCATTTGTTTTTATTGCTATTTTAACTGGGTCCACGTTTGCCATTAAGCCTACATCTTTTCCCGTGAAGTCCCACACTTCTGGTACCACTCTTAACTGAAGCTCTTCAGGTAAGTCTTCAATGGACAAGGTTTTAATGTCAGTGTCAGGTCTTACTAACATCAGTTGATACAAACCATCTTCATCGGGGGTCTGAATTTCGACACCCTTTGGTGTGCAAAATATAGTGCAGCGCATTTTGCACAACAAATCACGTCCCAGCAGGTTCACAGGACTGGAATCACAGACCACAAATCTGTGCATTTCTTTAAAGTTTCCTATGGAGATTTCCATAGGCTCAGTTACTGGAGTACTTATTATTTGATTGGAGACACCCACTACTTGGATTTCTTCTCCCGAGAGGGGTAGGTTTGGAACATCCACTGTTCTCACAGTGGACCGGGTAGCACCAGTGTCCAACAGAAAGGTGACGTCTTTTCCTTCAACCTTTCCTTCAATGTATGGTCCAGTCTGGTCTACCGGTAAGGAGGCGCCAAGTACGCACTCCTTGTCCTCCCCCCTCAGGCCCCGTCAATCTTGTTCATCACAGAGGAAAGAATCATTTAACAGGTACTGTGGAACGCTGCATTGCTTCCATTCTCTCCCTCCCATATCTCCGCCCTTTCATTCTGGTGGCCCTGATTCTTATAATTCTGTCTAGGAGCGCGAGGTACTGGAGGTAGCTTTACCTGTTGCTGGTTCTTTCTCGTCCCCTCTTTCTGCACCTGTGGATTTAAACCATTTATAGGGGCATTACCGGCCTGCAGGTGTGGACACTCGTCTCTCCAATGCCCTAACTGGCCGCACCCGTGGCATGGGAACTTCTTCATAGCTTCTTCCCGACTCATCTTTGCCCGGGGCTTCCCTCCTCCCCCAGCAGTGGCATTCTGAGCATTATTATTGGAATTCAATTTACTTAACTGTTTTTTCTGCTGTTCAGCCAATTTCACCTGTGCCCACATCACTTTCTCCTTGAGGGCTTTCTTTTTATTTTCGATTTCATCTTCGCAATATTTTGCGTATTTCAGGACATCATCTATGGGCTTTCCCTGCCAACTTATTTTATTATCTCGAATCCATTGGGATATTTCAGGCCTTAATCCTAGCACAAATCTGTAACTGAAATGGGTCATGTCTTTCATGTCCACATTATCGATACCACTGTAGGTTTTGAATACTTGCAGTAACCTTTCATAAAAGGAATGGACAGTTTCATCACGTTCTTGGGTGGTTCTATCTATTCTGGTCCAATCTGTTTCCTTGGCGGGCACCTTTTTCTTGAGGTACTGTATGACTTGCTCATACTTCCTCATTACGTCAGGTGCGGGAGCTCCAGTCTTTTCGTCTCTCGCATATTCCTCACTAGGCCAATCAATTTCAATTTTGCAGTCGGTCCACAAATCTACAGGGACCACAATGTCGAAAAACCCATCCAGGTCTTTCAGAAGACATTTCTGAACTTTTATGAAGCGTTCAACCTGTCTGTACCAGTCAACTGGTTTCTCTCTTAATTTCGGGAAGTCATTAGTAAATGACACAATATCTTGTCGGGACCAAGGGACATGGACATACTTTCCCCCCGGGACCTCTCTCATGGGACACAACTTTTCTGCGGGAGTTACTTCTTTCAGCACATATTCTGAAGCCTGGGATTTTGCCCTGCTGTCTTCCTTTTTCTTTGCCCACCGGGTTCTCCATTTCCCCACATCCCCCCATTTCTGCAAGAGTTTTAATAATTCTTTTATCTGGATCTGTTTTCCTCCCATATTCAAACTTTCTAAGTCTTTGTCCGAAAAATCTACTCTGTAGGGTTTCTGAAGGATTTAGGAGCGACTGACATCTATTCCCATTTCCGTGGCTGTGTCCATCAGTCTCTCATGGAGCAATCTAGCGTTTCGGGTAAGGTTTTTACTGATGAACAGTAACTCTTCTTCGCTGAAGGAGTTTAAACGGTCTAATCCTACATTTCCAGCCATCATTTCTTCTATTTCTATTCTTAGCTTATAGATTTCTAATGGTCTAGGTTGGGGAGTGGTCTCTTTCTCTAATTCTTTGGTCCATCTGTCTAATTCTTCCGGGGATACCACGGTGGCACTTCTAACCCCAGACGTACTTTCAATCAGAACTTCTTTTGCCCTACTCTGACTTTTCGCCCCCGACATGCTAGTTCTCGGTTCCCTAATGGGCATATCCATCAGGACCACTGATTCACACTCACTTTCTTGATCGTCATCTATGAATACTTCCTTTCTCGGGGGTGGGATACTAGGAGTAGGCATGATTGGGGAGATAACAGGAGGACGAGGACTAGCCAGGTTATCCCTATAAAGAGGAATAGCAGGTCCAATGGTCACTGGAATAGTCAGAGAATCGGGATGGGGATGTATCTGTGCTATGGTCCGGACTAAATCGTCTCGCTGTTTAGCCAGGGCTTCCTTCTCTTGTTCTCGCAAAGCCTTTTCTGCTGATTTGTCATGTAATACTTGGGGAACCAAGGGAGGGTAAATACTTGGGGCAGTCGGAGTAATCAATCGAGGTGGGCCTTCCCCAAACGGCTGATAATTCGGGACGGCGGTTTTAGGTCTGCAAAACCCATCCCCTTCACTGGTCTTACTGTCTGTACCCGTCCCATCTGTTTCACTATCCCTCCGACATCTGGGATATTTGGCAAACGGGTTTGGTGAACTTAAAGGCTCGGACTCTGCTACATAGGGAGGTGGGTTTTTCATCAACAAATCTTCTAGGTGCTCATCTTCCGAGTCCCCTACAGGCATTAAGTGATGGGTTTTCTCTTTACTTTTTCCTTTCCCTCGTTCTAATACCCCCATCATTGGAAACAAACCCTCCACCATCATGCTTTGTCTCCAATGTTTCATTTTCTGCTCTTTGGTTTCTCTATGGACCCTCGGATACCATTTGCTCACTCCCTTGTCCATCCGGGGTCTATCTCTCTCCAAAGCCTCAATTTCCCACTCTTCTAAGGCTTCGTACTGGGTTAATCTGGGTCTGGGATGCAATTCATTCATGCGGGTCCTTAAGTTAAACAGGATCCTACCATTAAAGGTACCATCAATAGGAAATGCTAGGACTCCGTCATCTGCAGTATATTTTGCCCAATTCTCTAGCCATACACAGGTATGATACCCCTTTTCAAACATCATGAAAGAAGCAGGAGTATTCGGCGGAGGAATGATCACACCCTCCCTCGTTCTAATGGGTTTGTCTGTTTTGAAGAAATTCTTTACCTTGTCGGTAAATGACATTTTTCTCTTTATTCCATACATCATGTGCGGTCTACCTCGTATAATCTGTTCCTTATAGAAGCCTGAGTTCTGAGGGTTAGGTAGGAACTCAGGATACCACATATGCCTTTCCAGGCTTGCTTCTAACTCAGCCTGGTTAATTTTGTTTACCTTTGTACTTCCAATGTCAGCGCGACCCTTATTTTGTAGGAACCAATCAACACCGAAAATACAAAAATCCTTGTCCAATGGGTGCGCGGCCTTTCGCGAGCCCAAGTCTCACGCTCCGGCACTCACCCCTCCCTTACAAATTCGGCTTCACTACACACCCGCTGTTCTGACCAATACCAGCGCGGCACGGAGTGACGTCAGAGCGGCTTTCCGACCGACTCCCTCCTTCACAAGGTAACGGAAACTTTTAACTTTTCCTAAAGTGCGAATATAAAACTTAGTTACTAACACACAACGTCTGCCACTATGTCTGAGTGTTCTAAATAGATAGAAAAATTTCCTCTCACTACAAGTAAACCACTTCTGTCTACTTTTCATTCACTCTGGATAGACTTCTTTGCCTAACCTCACACACGAGTAATATAGAACCCGTTATTCTTCTGACTCATCCACTTCAGTCAGGGATATATACTGAGCCAGGATTTCACCAGCGGACTATTTTACTTACCAGTCAAGCCTCGGAGACCCTATTACTCCTCCCGTATGTGACCCTTACTAGGTGATATCACAATGAAAGTTTTATAAAGGACTCGTAGCTATCATTTATACAGATGCAAAAAGATCCTAATTAGTGCTTCCAGGTATTCCTAACCCTACACTAATGACTCTAAACCAGTGACCTTTCCAGCTAACCGGATTCTACTCACCGTCAGCTATATACTTCCCCGGGGATTCGGACTACACTGAACGCTTACAAACAGTTCTTTGTTAATACGACATGTAACACTTATAGCAGCAATGCAAAAATCATATACATTTAAATATAAATCCTTAAAACATTGCAAAATATTTGAACCAATACAGTAGAAAATCAGCAGCACATTTTATTTTCACGGTTTGTTTATCAACTATCCTATCTACCTATCATAACTAGTCCTAACCATCACCTCTGCTACCAGAAAATTACTGATAGAGCGCGCAGGTCACCCGGGTCACTATTTTACCAAATTTTCCCACGCACTGGGCCCTGACGTGAGTATAACCAAGACTGAGTTTTGGTTGAACCGGGTGATTTTTTGCACGCCACTATGAGTAATTCGGGGGGTGACTCTTACACCACTTGCTATTCATGTACCTGACTTACCACAGGCACATTACTCCCAATGGATCAGGAGCTAGCAGTGGACAGGTGACAGGTTTCCTGGGAAAGAATATACTTTATAAACCCAAATACATTGTCCACACTGTAATCTGTAAAATAACCACAGACACCTGATATGTTTAAGAGTTTTATCTAAAGATTTCAAAGTGAATATGCCAAGATAAGCAAGATACAAAATAACACATCAAGCATTAGGATCACGACCAAAATATAACTGTGAATTAGAGCAAGGACCATTTGAGCATATGGGAACACTATGGGATCTGAGCATTTAGGGAACACGCTATTCAGCATAAGTTTAAACTAGGGCGAGGGACATGAATAGGATCTAGAATGTATATTTTAAGCTAGGCTACTCAAGCTATTCTTACTAAATTCACTGCAATCATGCTAAAGGGAAGGGGAAAAAACAGGAACATACTAAAATATAACAGTCAGTTAATTCCCTACAGGTGGGGAGAGAAGTGGAACAATTCTAATAATCAATTTCATATAACTTGCATTTCAATGTGATAGAGCAATATAACAGGCAAGAGTGCTTTATTAAGGAGAAGGCGAGTAAGAGAGAGAGAGAAAAAAGAGAGAGAATCGCAAAACCCACTAAGTAATATTTACCTAATTAGGAATGAGGACTAACCCTGGCCACGGGTCAGTTTGGAAGGACGGGGACAAGAACCCTCAGAAAAGGAATGCCAGAATGCGAGCAGGTACAGCTCACGGCAGTCAGGACAGGATACCCCTCAGATTTGGGACAGGACTGGGCTCACCAAGGTACGACCAACACCCACAGATTCGGATGCAACGCCTGCGTTACCCCTTCTGCAAGTAATCCGCCAGTAACCCCGATTGGGTTTTCGAATTTCCCCAGCAAAGTGCTTCGCCAGCACTTAAGACTATTTCCACCCCTAGGAGTTTGTGGAAAGTATGGACAGAGTGCTCCGCAGCACTCTAGATTGAGCACCTATAGAGATCGTAGGGTCAGTGACAGGTCTGCTACTCGGACAAGTCGGACAATTTTCCTAAGCTTCACTAGGGCAATTATACTGTTTGGGGTCCCTTAGACCACCCACCAATGTTGCCAATGACAGTTTCCTACATTATGATTGGTCGGAGAGGTGATTCAGTCATTGTCACCTCCTAGAATTCAACGTTCCCATCATTAACATTGAAATTTTGCTTATCCGCCCCTTGGGTTCACGTTCCCATCCATAGGAATACAGTAGAAAATACGAGTGTACAGGGTATAGCAACAATGTCTCTGAGGTTCAAGGTGGAATTTCATCATCTTGTGCTGGGTTCTCAGGCGCATCGGGCTTCAGGAGCCAGCTGGCTTGTTTCAGCTTCTGCGCAGTAGAGTTTCTCCCAGATCACATGACACTTCTCAGAGGAGCTTCACAATGGCGTTGCTCGTGTTTTGCCGGCCCCCCAAGACGCGATACATGAAAGGTAAGCGAGAACAAATTAGAATCACACATAAAAATGATCACACTGTATACAGTGACAAAATTTTACACACCCCTTACTTTACATCATCTATAGCATTAAAGTTTAGTGCGAAAAGTCAGATAGGCTAAAGCAGCAGTTGCAGGCATTGAGCGTGGTGAGAGACAAGCGGCCATGTTTGCCACAGTGCGCATGAGCAACGGATTCCCTCCAGAATGCGAGTGCGTCACATCACATGGGTATGACCGACGCATGCGCAGACTGAATTTCTGCAAAGCGGCCATTTCCTTAGTGCAAGCATTGTGAGGATGAAAAGACACACAGGCAAGCCTCTCGGGAACGCCCGCGTGTTGGGGAAAATGCTAAATATGGGACGAACAGTTGGATTAATATGATTAAAATTTAAACGAGGTTCATGAGTGAGAGCAAGTCGCTTTACGTGCGAATCCTTGCTCCATCAGCGTTACCAAAGGTAAGTAACTTGGCCATCTAGAGCAAAACAATCTCACCATTACATAAGCTTTACATTACTTTAATGTACTTGTTAATTGACACTCTATTTGGTCTTGAATCAGTGGACCACCATATTGTCCTTTACATCCATTAAAAATAGCCATGTATGAAGTCTCTTGTGAAAGCACCCAGTCTTTTGCCAGAATGTGGGTTCGATGCTCCATATGAGTGTATAGTTCAATCAGTTCTACATTATCAGATGAAAGGCAAAGCATGAATTAATCCAATACGCCTCACTTCATCGATGAACGCCTACACGCTTCAACCTTTTTAGCACAACGAGTTGAAAAGGTCTTCTTCAGAGTCAAATTGAATTTATTTTGTTAGGATGCACTAATGTCCGAATATTCCATAAAACTTTAGAAATATATTTTAGGGTTGTTGGTTCAGTTGGAGTCAATTGTTTGTTTTGGAACACTTGTACTTTATTCTGTACAGTGTAAAGAATTTGGGAAAAGAGGTATTAATTAACCCTTGTTGCCCAAATTAGTTTGGGCTGTTCTGTGAAATGTTATGGTACCGAGTAACCTGCAGTATGGAAGACTTCAAGTTCAAGAAAAGCTTTATTCGATTGTTGAATAGCAATCATAAAAGCACACAATTATAATACATAAACAATTTCATGTAAAAAAATTCATTACAAAAATTACATAAAATCACATTAAATGTTACAGTATTACATTATTAAAAAGAGGAGGGCCATCATTCCTGTGCAAAGAGCATTCAAGTAAAAATAAGTTTCCTAAGATAAAACACTTTTTTCAAAAAGGCTATTATTCTTATAACACTATTTTCATTATCTAAAAGTTGTAATGACAGTAGAGCGGGTCACATTGGCGTAACCCAGACTGTTTTAGTATATGTACCAAAGACAGCCCCCTGTCAGTAGAAAAAAATTTACAAAATAAAATAACATGAATCGTAGTTTGGAGGGAAATATTATCACAGGGGCAGGGCTGGCGGTCTCGTGACCAGTCATTCATAGCGGGGAAAGTGACTAATCTATGAAAAATCCCAAGCCTAAAACGGGTTAATAAAAACCTGTTGTAAGCACGGGGAACAAAAGATAAATAGGGTTGAATGTTAAAAGTAGTTAAAATCAATTGATAATGCAGGACTGTGGGTTTTAAAATCTCAGATATCATTCTCAGGGTGTCCAGCAGCATAAGACACTCTTTCCTCAGATCAGATCAGAGATAAACGGGAGACCTAGTTTTGCGTGGCAAATACACCCTGAGGTGCCACTTGGAATGGCTAAGATGTATTTTAAAAAGGAGTTTTCAACTGTCTGGATAGGGGTGAGGTCGGCAAACCCCCATACCCCACTCCCATAAAGTGCTGCAGAGACACACTTTGCCTTATATATTTTAATAGGTTCCTTAGGAGGTCTTTTACCCAATTTCCTGGCAAAGATAGTGAGGGCAGATGTAGTGCATAAAAGAGCCAATTTTTTTGCTGCTACAGCTTGTACCCAGGAATTCTTCTGGGAGAAAAGGATACCCAAATAAGAGAATTTTTTAGTAGCCTCAATCTTTTGTCCTGAAATGAAGATGTCTCTGTTTGTCTTAAAACCTCTGCCACAGCGCATAATAAAAGTTTTTGAAGAGTTTACCCTTAAACCCAGATCTTTCATGAAAACGGTAAAACTATCCACAACGCGCTGTAGGCCCACCTGTGTGCGTGACATCAGCACGGCATCGTCCGCATACAAGAGGGCTGGGATTGGACGGCCAGCTACTTGAGGAAAATCTTGATTATCTTTACACAAGGCTTCCTCGAGCCCATTTATATACAAATTAAAAATTAATGGAGCCAGGACACAGCCCTGCCTGACTCAACTCCTAATCGAGATTACAGCCGAGCACTCGCCCTTCAAGCCATAGCGCACACGTGCCTTAGTGTCACTATAAAAACGCTTAAGAAAATAAATAATATTCACATCAACCCCCAGATCTCCCAGCAATTTCCATAGTTTAGTGTGGACCACACCGTCAAATGCGGCTGAGAGGTCCATAAAAGCTAAAACCAGATTCCCCTTCTTAGCCCTCGTGTATTTTCCCACCAACAAAGAAAGATTCAAACCCTGTTCTACTGTCCCCAGACCAGCCTGAAAGCCATATTGCAAATCAGATAGGATAGAATTTTCATTGGCCCAGTCCAGTAGACGTCCCAATATGACCCGGCCTACTACCTTCGTAATGGCATCCAGCAAGGAGATCGGTCTGTAACATCCTGGGTTATTCCTATCCCCCATTTTGAAGATAGGCACAATGGTGGACTCTACCCAAGTGGGTAGAAAACCGGTGTTACAACTCGCATTAAGCACCTGCACAAGAAGAGGCCCCCATAGAGGTATGATCAACTTAAATATATCTATGGGGACCCCATCTGGGCCACGAGCCTTACCGCCCTGACTGGCGTGTAAGGCCCTCTCAACTTCCTCTAAGGTAAACATTAAATCCTTAGAATGAGGAGAATGGTTTATACCTCGGGCCTCCATTGGAGATTCATCTCCTCCATATACCTGAGCAAAGTGCTTTATCCATTGATTCTCCATTATAGCTATCTCAATAGTGGGGCCAGTATCATTAGATAGGAAAGGTGTTCTAATTGCCTACCAGAAGCCTGCACTATCATTGGTTACTGAAGCTAAATGCAAAGCCTCCCAGGCCTCCTTCCTTACCGTATTTTTCCTATCTCTAATCGCTTGTTTATATGCCAGCCTAGCTCTCCTAACATCTAAGATATTTCTTGTTTTGTTATGCAATTCTTTTTTTAGGAGTGAGTAAGCTTGAGTGCACCTCGAGTCAAACCACCCACTCTGGGCTTTATTACTCATGTGTTACATTTAACAATTACTGATTTAAGCATCTCTATTTCGTCTACCATAGCCCATCGCAGGGAATAACCATTAGTTATTCCGATTGCTAGGTTCTCTAATAATCGATCACTATTGATCACTATTATTGGTCCCTAAGATTTTCTTGAATGGCAATGTGACAGTTAAACAGAGAGGAAAATGATCACTTAGTGAATTATCAGAAACAGAAAAAGAATGGAGACTATGTGCATGATTGATAGAAGCTAACACATAATCAATGGTAGTACAGCAACCCCTACCGTTAAATTTAGGGGGGCGGGGGAGCTGGTAATAAGCACAATTCATTAGCAAAACCAAGGTCAAAACTATTAATTAATTCATTTAACTGCTCCCCTAAGGCAGTATGACTGAAGTGTGAAGAGCATGCACCTGCTCCACATAAATTGTTTTCAGCATTTTCACACAGCGTACAATTAAAATCCCCCACCAAAAGTAACATTGTATCTCTCCTTTTACTTTTACCTAGGAGAATCAGTGATTGAAACATATTCTTAATGACGCTACACACAAAACCTGGGGGAATATTATTGTAAAAATTGACCAGGGCTATAGAAAACATTGAGTCCAAATCCAACACAAGTAATTGATAATAATCAACATTGGCGAACTCGGTTATCTGTTTTAGGTTCATACTATTAGACAGATACACACACAAACCACCCTTGGCTCTCCTGCTCCGACCTTTACCGCTGGGATATGATAAGTCCTATACCCATTTAGATAGATCGCATCCTTGGTCCAAGTCTCCTGGAAGCAAAGAACCTCAAATTGTAAAATTGTAAAATAAAATCCCACCATAATTGGGTATTTAGTTTTGATCGGATTCCAGCAATATTCCAAATAACGATATGGCAGAGTGGGGGTTTGACAACAGTCGAGTGAGTATAAGGGGGATTTGCGCCCTCTGATAGGACTGTGTTAACATGTGCTAATTGAAAAGAATCACTAGGAACATCCTGAGCACTATTTGAAATCTTATTGCTAGAGTCCCTAAGCCCTTAAACCCTCTCACATCTCTGTTTATCACCAGTTTCATGCCATCCCGTAACATAATTGGATTTTACACAAGTCTCAGAGTAAAGTCAATCATTATCTTCCAGGCCACATAAAACCTCAAAGCGATTATATATAGGTATATGATATCTTGGCTGCCTAGTTTCCAGGTAATTTTCTACTAAACATTGAGGGCCTGAATTCGTTGCAGGTTCTAAGGGGCGATAGAAATATCCTAGGGGTAATATATTTATATCATGGGGTTTAACAGGCCCATTTTGACCCCTCTCAATGATAGTGCGTACCAGATGTGGTGCCCTAAATGTTATAACTAAACAACAGGGGGTGGTGATGGACAGAGTTTCTGAATTAAGCAGAATATTCTCACCCAGTCAAGAGATCAGGGCTTAATCCAACACCGTTTTTTAGCTCACTGCACCATCCCAGCTCAGAACCTGGCTATATGCAAATTAGTCGGTCCCTGGCCCAGTGCATCATGGGAACAAGGCAAACCAAACTACCAAGCCAATTCTTTCACTGGGAAGGAAACAAGCTACCGGGGACCGGTTTCTGGCATTTCAGCCGTCTTCGGCCCGGCTTGCTTGAATCCTGATGGTGCAATGAGCAAGGGACTCACGTCTGAGTATACCCTTCCACGCTTATGGTGGACAAAATAATTAAACAACAGGGGGTGGTGATGGACAGAGTTTCTGAATTAAGCAGAATACTCTTACCCAGTCAAGGGATCAGGGCTTAATCTAACACCGTTTTTTAGCTCACTGCACCATCCCAGCTCAGAACCTGGCTATATGCAAATTAGTCTGTCCCTGGCCCAGTGCATCATGGGAACAGGGCAAACCAAACTACCAAGCCAATTCTTTCACTGGGAAGGAAACAAGCTACCGGGGACCGGTTTCTGGCATTTCAGCCGCCTTCGGCCCGGCTTGCTTGAATCCTGATGGTGCAATGAGCAAGGGACTCACGTCTGAGTATACCCTTCCACGCTTATGGTGGACAAAATAATTAAACAACAGGGGGTGGTGATGGACAGAGTTTCTGAATTAAGCAGAATACTCTCACCATTGAGGGCCTGAATTCGTTGCAGGTTCTAAGGGGCGATAGAAATATTCTAGGGGTAATATATTTATATCATGGTGTTTAACAGGCCCCTTTTGACCCCTCTCAATGATAGTGCGTACCAGATGTGGTGCCCTAAATGTTATAACAACAACACAATCTCCTCTTAATGACTTTGGAGATGTGCCAACCCACCCGATCCTACAAACCATTTTAAAACTCTGAAAAGAGGGGATTTTTCAGGCCGGTCCTAGTGGTAAGGAAGTGAAGTGACTTATTCCTTAGGGTTGACCAGTGTTCAAATACGTTGGGTGCTAATGGTGGAACATTGGCCAGAACAACCGTATACGGGGTGGCTTCTGGGGGTAAATTTAAATTTTGTGATGGGTTGTAAAAATTCTCTCAATGGCCCTGTTGATTTGTACCATTTACAGCTACATCATTGCTTCCTCCTTCCGTCCCCCCTGTAATTACTATGCTTACTGTACAAGAGGGGTTATTAGTATGTAATAGTAACATCCTTACGCTTCATTTGCCCAGCGGTTACAAGATTAGAAGGTGGACCCGCAGTATGATCTTTCGCTTCGCAGGGTGGCGAGCATACTATTGGATTAGTGGCAGCTGTCTGTACCAATTGGTGTGTACTATGCACCAACTCCTCCACTTTTACTAACCGGGCTTCTGTGTTAGTGATTTTTAAATGAATGGGTTCCAGAAGGGTCGACATCAATGTCTCTAGTTTGCCTCAACAATTCTCATCCTCCGTTACATATTCAGGCTTGCCTACTTCATTCTGCTAGTGGAGCATACTAAGAGCTCCCTGGTTTCACATACAACTTCAACCGATTTCACTTTCCTCCCAGTAAATTTGTAGCGACTTTACGCAATTTTGAAATAGTTTTAGCTTTTTATTTAACAATTTTTGGTGAGGATTCAACAATTTGTGCATTCTTGCATTTGCATTTAGCCTTTTGCCCTCTAGTTGTGACTTTTGACCCAGTAGGGCTCTGTTCAGGAGATGTTAATGAGACAGTGTTCGTAGCTGAATCTATCACAGCTTGGACTGAGGTACTAATTAATAATGGGGGAGTCTCATTATTGGGTACTGTACTTGGTACCGTGAGTGTGGGAGTCAAGGAGAGTCTACTCTGAAGAGAGGGTGGTTCAAGAGACAGTCTTCGCTCTGTGAGCTGGATTTCATGAATGAGGACAGATTCTGCCCTCAATAGGAAGGCATCTAAGGTTCCTGCCACAGACCTACCTTTAACAAAATTGCCCTTACTCATGGTTGGACCAGTACAAGTTCAAGAAGTGTTACAAAAATGTAAAAATAGAATATAATACAAAGCGAAATACTGTACTCAGTCCAACGTCTTAGAGGGACGGCCCAGCCCTGCCTCTAACCGTCTCTGACGAGCGCCAACGGGCTCGCCCGCTGCTTTCCGCTGCGGGAGCCCAAGCCCCCTTTATGCACCTCCTGGCACTCTCCGGCGTCACTGCTGCTTCCCTTGCTGCTGGACCTGCTGGGATATGGAGTCCCTGATGGTGTTGGGACAATGGCGGCACCCGGTGGAGCCGGTCTCAAGCGGGCTCTGGCGGAACCCAGGGGGGGTCAATCAGCAGACTGTAGCAGTGTGGCAGGTAAGGGCAGAGTTACAAACACGGGAGTCCAAGCCCCCTTTATGCGCCTCCTGGTGCTCTCCGGCGTCACTACAGCTTCCCCTGCCGCTAGGGCTGCTGGGATATGGAGTCCCGATGGTGTCAGGACAATGGCGGCCACCCGGTGGAGCCTGCGTCAAGCGGGCTCTGGCGAGACCCAGAGGGGGGTCAATCAGTAGACTGTAGCAGTGTGGCAGGTATGGGCAGAGTTACAAACACGGGCCCGTATTCCTCTCTCCCTAATGCTTCATTTGCATGCTTAAGTAAAATCTGCAATTGTGTTGACAATGTTCTACTGTACAACACTCTGTGGTGATTCGCACCTCCCAATAAGCAAACATAATTGCATTATTTCTATGTTCAATAGGAAAATACAACTTCGAGACAGACTTTTGTCTTGAGCGGGTTTCCTGGAGTTCACTACAAATCCCTGGTGTCCACTAAGGCATGTCCAACACTTCAGCCTGTCCTGGCTACTGAGGCAACTGCACTGGTTTGCACTTTGGTAATGCTCATACATATAAATGGAAGGACCAAACTACACGTCCCAGAATCCAAAGTGGTGCCTGTTGAATAAATATGAAAAGCAGGAACTGGCTATCTGGCTATCTATCGCCCGTGGCATGGGGCCATTCAGTGGATACCAGCTCCTGCCAGCGGAGGGGTCGGGAGCTTGGGACCGCGGCCGCACAGCGGAGCAGCCGCAGGACAGGACAAACCACCCTGGCGAGGAGAGCGCCGGACCGGAGCCGCGCAGCACAGGTGCAGCAACCACCGAACAGGACAAATGTTCAGTCAGTCTGGAAGCCAAAATGGGTACTCAGGCGCTTGTCTTTCCGTCCACCGGGGGATCGCACTTCACCTCACCCGGTGCTGCCAATGCACCGGTGGTGTTGGAACACCAGGCCTCCCTCCCGCGTGTACAGGCCCTCTCTGAAGCAGGTTCTCTGGCGGGAATCCGTGGTACACACAGAATGGAAGACTTTACTCTGTTAACATTTTCTAAACACCACACAGGGATTGTCACAATTTATTTTTGAAGCACATATGAATTAATTTTAATACAGAATAAATTCCAATTTAGAATTAATCATTTTTTTTTATCTTTGTCCCACGTTTCCCCTTCTTACCATTCCCTACTCACTAACCCTTCCCCTAAATTTACAAGTCTTCATCTCTATTCATTTTAGTATCAATTATTCAGATAATAGTCACTTAGGGCCAGATGTACATATAGTATTTTTGTGGTCCCTAATGCTCCAATTCTGAGTTGGTACAAAAGGGGGTGGTGATGGATGGAGCATCTGAATCAATCAAACACTCACACCCAGTCAAAAGATCTGGGTTTAATCCATCACCGTTCTTTAGCTCACTCTGCCACCCCAGTTCAGACATGGCTATATGCAAATCAGTCTGACCCTGTACCTCATGGGAACAGTCCAGCCCGAAGTGCCAAGCCATGTCTTCCCTGGACCAGAAACAAGCTTCCGAGGACCGTTTTTTGGCATTCCAGCCGTCTTCAGCCCGGATTGCTTGAATCCAGTGGCAAAGTGAGCAAGGGACTCACATCTGAGCATACCCATATCCCTTTTGTATCGCCCAATTCTGAGTTGGCAACCACAGAATATGCTTTTTGCAATGTACTATGCCCAATATATGTATCTGGAACTTTTTTCTGAGTCCTAAAATGGGATAAGAAATGGATCAGGAATCATTATTTTGAAGGGGTATGTTGTAGGGGATCCTTCAAATAGATGTTCCCATCTAAAAGTATGAATGGTTTATAACCGAAATAGCACTCATAAACCATTGAAAAATTATTGACACCCAAAATGGGATGCCAACCCTTTTTCAAAATGAAAAGGGTCCCCTTGGGACTCCTTCCCTTTTAAATGTGAACATTTTGTTGGAGAGGATGGAGTTGTCCAGGGAACCTCAGTCTACTGTCAAACTTTTAAAATATTTAAAATGTTGTTATTAAATGCAGCCATTTCCAGTGAGAACATCATGATTTAACTGATTCAGTCCTCTTTTTGAGCGAAAAACTGCACTTTTCATGTTTTTTCAACTGCCTGAAGCTCAACTCCAACCAGACAGAAGTGCTGGTCTTGGGCAACAAGACCTCCCCCAAGGGATATCACCTAGTGGCCGTCAGAGCTAAGACCCACAGACAACGCAAGAAGTATAGGGATCATCCTAGATGACAAGCTCAACATGACTGCTCAATCAATGCAGTGTGCATCTCCTGCTTCCACATCCTTTGCATGTTGCAAAAGATCTTCAAATGGTTGCCTCAGAACACCAGACGGACCGTCATGCAAGCACTCCTCTCCAGCACGCTGGACTAGGGCAAGACTCTCTAGCTGTCATCTCCAAACAACTCCTACGCATACCAACCATGAACTCAGTCACAAGTCTAATACTCTACCTCCCACACTGCACTCACATCACACTGCACTTTAGGAAGCTTCACTGTCTCCTCATTCACAAGAGCATGCAAAGCCCTACGCAACACGAGACCAGAATACCTTAACAGCGGCATACACTTTCACCAACCCATTAGACACCTATTCTCTGCCTCACTCTCACATACACCCCGCATCTGCAAAATCAAAACTGGAGGTCACTCATTCTCCTACATTGCATCCAAGACATGGAACAACCTCCCTCAACACATCAGAGCCTCCCCCCCACTTCTTGAGTTCTGCTAGAAGGTGAGGACCTGAATCTTCATATAAGCAATTTGAGACCACACACCTACACACTTTGCCAAAGTGCCTGGAAACCCTCTCGGGTGATTAAGAGCTATACAAATCAACATAAAATAACATTTCCAATGTGGGATCTTCCTGCAAGTAAGCAGCAAGTGTTTAGTCTGTGGCATCAAATATGGAATTTTCCTGTTTCTGGTGAGGCATTGAGTATGGATGCCTTCACTCTATGTTTAGGATCCCCAAACGAAGGACGTTATCCTTCTTTACATCCAGTCTTCATAATAGCTTTACTGGCAAACTCATTTATAACTTTGTGAAAATATAATTAAACCTAGGAGGCACATTCAATTTAACAATCTGAGTCTCACCCAGGAGCCAAAGACATCTACCAATTTATATAGAAGTGAACATAGGATGTCTAACAGGTTTTCCAAATCTCTATTAATAAATTTATCAAGGTATTTTAGGTTATAAGTTTTCCACATAAGGCTGCTTTCCTAGTAGTTCTTTAGTTCATTTAGTTATTGAATTTCCCCCAGTTTATTCTATAGCCTCAGAACTTTGAGACGAAGTATATCAATGAATTAGTGCTGGTACTGATGTTGTAGGATTCCGTAGTGTCACCATCATGTTGTCTGCATAAAACAATGACTTTTGTTACCCTACAGCCTATGGATTCCTTTTATCATTTTGGGTTGTTTATCAATGCTGCCAATGATTCCAGAGCCAGTAGGAACAATAAAGGAGAGAGTAGACTGCTCTGTCTGGTTCCCCTCAGAGCTCTTAATTAGGTTTCCCCAAACTGTAGGTTGCTGATCAATAAATGAAAATGCCTGTAAGTTGTGTCTAACTTCTCACATTTACCGGTACTTCAAAGACAGTGGTCAAATCTTAGGCTATGTCTTCTGGGAAATTGCTGTTGGATTGGGATTACTTTTCTTTCTCTGACTGCAAAATGAGCAGGATTTTTAAAGTGAATTATGTGGCCATCTTGCTAGAGTGCAGAGAATGTTCTATATGGCCGGGATGCCTGTTACCCCCTCCCAACACAAATCCCCAAGGATGGGAAGACGGACGCAGTTATGAACTTTTGGAAGGCGGGAGGGAGTCACCCTCCCGGCCGTATTTATTAAAATATGAAACAAAATTAAAATATTAAAATAAACGTTTCATATCATGTACAATTTTCATTTATTACATTTCGATGAAGACATGTTTATTGGCTAACCTTAACAAATCTCTAGTACAGAGGTTTTCCTAGCCGAGTCTAACATCCTGCCAATGCATACTTTCTAAATTAAAATTGTACATCCTAGCATTACGGGCCAACGGCAAGGTCGCAACCGGTGTCAGATCCCTACTACCAAAACTCTCGCCCTCACGGTGTGAGTGGCGGCCGCACCGAGGACTGTACCCTCTGTGCCAACTCCAATTTCCCTTGTCGTGCGGGGCCCCCCATTTAACTCGACGCCATCTTAGAGGTCGTCCGAGGACCGGTGTGAGGTGACTGTAAGAAGGCAGCGTGGACTCCCCCTGCCACCCCACACTGTCTATCACATCCGCCGTCGCGGATATCCGGGCCCCAGGAAATTCGTAGGAGGTGCATATAGCCCCCTCCTCCCCTGGAAGGGGCCTATGGCCGTCTTCCCCTAGGCGACCCATACTTAGTGGGTGCCGCCTCCCCGTGGGAGGGGCCAATGGCCACCTCCCCCCGGGCACTCCCATCCATATTGGGTGGCGCCCCTCTCTAGGGACCTTGAAATTACTGCTCACCGATCATGACCTTACCGCCCGACCAAAAAATAAATACAACATTTGATTACCTACTAAGGAGAAAATTATGCTGTTTGATTGCAATATTTGTCGTTGCTACGAAAAAAAAACAGTACATTCAGACATTCATCATATCACTAAACTGGACCTTCGTATCCTGCTAAACAAAGGGGAGAAGATGTTCTCAAGAGGAGAATTACTTTATTGCAGTACTAGCATTGCTATAAGGGGCTGGTGGGTGGGTCAAAATTGCTCCTTGTTCTGTCGAGGGCTCACGTGCAACGAGTAGGTGCAGCTTCCAAGCACAGGAACAAGAGGATGCTTCTTCGGATTCCCGCTCCCTTTATCCGTCTTCGGGAGGGCGTGAACCCTCTGCTGGAACGCCTCCTGGGCGTGGCCATCAGTGTAGGTGTCTAGGACAACCCCTCCTGGGCGGGAAGAAGGCGCGCCCCGGCTACGCCGCTTCGGGCATACCAGCCGTGACACGCCCCCCGTCCAAAATGGTTTCCCGGGGGGATCCGGGCCCCCAACCATACGTTCGGGGGGACCGAGTGGTCGCCCCTTTCCAGGAAATGCTCTAGGATGTTTTTTTCAGCACACAACAAAATGTAAATACCTGTAAATGAACTGTATGCAACCAGAAGATAGGAACGCAAAAACAGAAGCACTTGTTTGGGGGTGGGGGGGGGGTAATTCTGAAGTGTGATGGTAAGAGAGATTTGAATAGGACCAAAACAAATCGAGACAGTTTACATTCAGCAGCGGTTTCTTCATGAGGGTGGAAGAGCGTCCCCCCTCCCATCCACAGTGAGCCGCATGTAGCAAATGTGAAAAATAAAATGGCAATTAAATAATTTCATTTCAGTATTATTTTTTACCGATGTGCACCATAACCTTCCCCTTAACCGAGAGAAATGCATGGCATGTCC
Source organism: Lissotriton vulgaris (assembly GCF_964263255.1). Classification (NCBI taxonomy): domain Eukaryota; kingdom Metazoa; phylum Chordata; class Amphibia; order Caudata; family Salamandridae; genus Lissotriton; species Lissotriton vulgaris. The sequence goes on from NC_141695.1 coordinate 592,745,530, forward strand.
CCTGTTGCTGATTGGCAGCATAAGAGGACTGGAGCAATGCTCAGACACTCCAAAGTGTGCATGTCAGTGTGTTCGGCTTGTGGTGGTGAGCCTCAGCAAGGCCTACCAGTGCAAGGGGTTCGCCCTTCTCTGCACAAGTCCTCAGACCAATAGGATAGAAGTTGGCACAGAAACTGGAATAGAAAATACAAAATGTATTAAACCTCATGAGGTGGAACTACATTCACACAACACCCTTCAGCAATGTATGAAGTAGCACACTGAATTGAAGGAGCTTGGTCCTGTTATACCCACACAGGTGCTCAAAAGAAGGCGGTATAAGTACAAGAGAAGGTTTCAGGTACATATAAGGTCATACAGAAAATGCACAGTCAACAAGTGGGAGGAGCTAACAGTTGCTAATTCTGGTGAACACATCCTGATATTTACAGACTAGGGACAGCTGCAAGGACAGCTGCAAGCTCAACTGAGCATGTGTGAAGCAGAAGAGGCTAAATATAACCTGTCTCTAGGTAGATTTCAAGAGCAGACAACAGCAAAGTAGGACAGCACATGGCACGCACGTGGTAGCACATGGCAAACAGGATGGCTACCAGAAATACAAAATGGATTCCACAAAACTGACAAGATAACTTCTAAATACAGGATGGCTACTGCTAATGCTAACCCAATCACTGCAAAATTACAACAGACAACCCTTTTAGCATTAGAAGAAGACATTCGCTCATCTGGGGTAATCTAGATATGCATTCAGTTCAGTGACCTCTTGTGAGAAGTTGGCCTGATATATGATGTTTCCAATTCTGGAACCACCTTGTATCAGTCCAAACAATCCCTTATGGTGTCAGGTTGTAAGTCAACCTTGTTAGACAAGCTATCCTAGGGGTAGCATGGACTAAGCAGCCTTAAAGGCTTAACTTAAGAGGTCGTGTTAAGCGAGCTGTTTTACCACATACAATCCTGTAATATCAAATGAAAGGGCACCACACAAGTATATATTATAAAAATATATGTGTTTATTTCTAAAATAATCCCCAGTACTCTTTATGAGCTAAGGGGCACAACCGTTAAATCAAAAGCACAGTATAACATACAAAGTTGCACAGTTATGGATGAGGGCAGGTGGCCACTCAAACCATATATTAAAAAAGTGGTATAAGAGATACCAATCGAACAGTGGTTAGGCCTAGGGCCTAGGGAATCGCTGGGAGCAGTCAGGACTAGCAATGCTGAAGTCGGGAAAAGCCCGCGGGATTCGGGTGCAGCACGTAAAGTGCGGCTTGCACCAATGCAATGTCAATGGTGCGTAAAAGTTACACAAAAAGAGTTTAAAGATACTTCCGCTGAACCTAGAGGAACAAAACTTAAGACACAGACCCTTGAGGTGTGTACCAGTGTGGGAACACCGGCGTTGCAATGTTACCTCACCCACAGGAAGCGGGTGCACAGGGTCGAAGTGGCGTCGGGTTTTGACACGCAAGCTCTTGGTGCTTGGAGCTGAAGATGCTGCAGGCGATGGGAAGCAGAAGTGTCCAGTGTGATCCAAGGGTGGATCGAAGTCGAGAAGTATCTGAAAGCAGAGGGGACAGAGTCTGGGTCACTCAGCAGTGACCAGGGTGGAACCAGGACAGAACCAGGCAATGTCGGGCGCATCAGATGGTTGTCGAGGAGCTTCTCTCCGCTGTCACGTGGGCTCTGGGGCATCTGCGACGTCCAGGAGCAGGTCACGATCTGTCCCATGCAGGCTCTCGCCGTCAGCGCCGTCGGCTTCAAGATTGGAGCAAACAGCACTTGGCAAAAGCAATCCACGCGGAACCGGGAGATTGTTTCTCACTCAGACCAGGAGGGTCAGAGTGGGGGCTCCTTTTCACAGGAGCTGGTGCAAATCTGGAACAACCAGAAAAGCAAGTCGGTTTAAGGTTTTCGTCGGCACAGGGGCCACAAGCCAGCTGGCAAGTGACCGAGCCAACACAAGCAGAAGGGCCCCACGCAGCACTCGTCGATTGTGGAGGGGGTAGCTTCGGTGCAGGAGCAGCTCAGGGTTGGGGCTTCTCAGACCCCGGTGTACAGCTTCGAGGGTCACTCGTGGGCTGCACGGTCAGCGTCTCGTGGCCTTTTCAAGATGGCGTGCCCCACGCTTCCGGTCGCCTCCAGGGGTCTCAGCTCTGCAGGGACTGTGGATCAGGCTGGAGGAAGGCAGGCAAGCTTGATCTCATCGATCTCTGTCGCTTGAGTTCTGGCGGGAACTGCAACAAAGCAAGGGTTGAGGTGCTGGATGGTACCTGTTTGCACAGGGTGGTCACTCCTTGACCACAAGGGAGATTCTTCAGTCTTCTACGTTGAGTAGGATGTCGAAGGGTCCAGAGTTTTGTTTCTTATGTTTCTTCAGGATAATCTGAGTTGCATTGGCACTGCTCCCACTCTTATTCGAATCTGGTGGGCTGGATTACCTGCTAGGTCCCCTCCTATGGGTGGGACCCAGGAAGGGGGTGGATACACCCCTTTCCTTTGATCCAGGCCGCGCTGGGTCTGGGGCTGGTGTGCCCCAGAACCGGTTTGGCCGAATTATGCAAGGGGCAGCCTTGTGCTCCCCAGGCAGTGTCTGGTTTCTTTGAAACCTAGTTCAAGTTCAAGTTCAGGTATTTGTATAGCGCACTGCTCACCCAGAGGGTCTCAAGGCGCTTGGGAAAGGTGATCATTATTTGTCGAATAGCCAGGTTTTAAGTTCTTTTCTGAAGGAGAAGTGGTTTTGAGTAAGGCGGAGATGAGTGGGGAGTGAGTTCTAGGTTTTGGCAGCAAGGAAGGAGAAGGATCTGCCACCCATGGTGGATTTTCGGATGCGCAGGACAGTGGTGTGGGCTTGACTGGACGATCTTAGTTGGCGGGTGGGCTTGTAGAAGGATAGTCGAGTGTTGAGGCATTCGGGTCCTAGATTGTAGAGGGCCTTGTGTGCGTGGGTGAGAAGGCGGAATGTAATTCTTTTGTTGACGGGGAGCCAGTGGAGGTCTTTTAGGTGTCCAGTGATGTGATCTTGGCGAGGGATGTCTAATATGAGTCTCGCTGCTACAATCCACTATCTCCTGTCTGGGGTGGTGTAACACCGCCCTGCGACAGGAAACCCTTTGTCCAGGCCACCATCTGCTGTGTTTCGGTCAGCAGCAGGAGGCCAGACCCGTGTCTGTGGCAGAGGCATCCATTTTGTGGATCTGAGGCTCTTTTAAAATCAACCGCGTTTCAGTAAAGTAACATGTCTTTTCCCTCTAGAAGGGTGGAATGCTATCCCCGTCGCCAGAACTGGCGAGGGGGTAGTATTCCAATTCGTATGACACCTTACACGACATGTTTTGATAAAGCCAAACCAAAGTTGCTATATAACCGCGAGGATTATAAGGCACTTAATAGTATATGGTATGGCATTATCCCGGATCAGCTTAGGGAGTGGTTCCCGACAGCTGCAGACAGGCTCAGCTCATGCCAGAGCTCCATCTCACATTAAACCACGCACTCTGCCTCCAGGATTGATAAGGCCTTCCATAGGAGTGACTCACAGGTTTATATGTGTCCAGATATAGGTTTAGATATAGGTATACTATATCTAAGCAAGGGGTGATTACACCCACTTGCCCCAGCTGAGTGATCAGCCAGTTGTGTCATTTTAAGAACCAGCCAGGGGTGGCAAAAGCTATGCTTCAGCCCCTGGTAGGCCTTGGTGGCACCTATACCCTGAGCACCTATAGTGCATGGTACAGGGGCTGACAAGGAGTCCATTTCCAATTGTGGTATGTACCTATAGCACATGTATTACAAATTTAGAGAGAGAACAGCAGGCTGGGGGTCTGATTAGCAGGCCCACAGCCTCAGTAAGTCAAAAACAAGTGAAGCAAAAAGCAAAAATTGGGGTGACCATAGGATAGCAGATCCTACTCTCCTACACCTCTTTATTTAGCATTTGTTGGGCTTTCATTTCTGCAATATTCCTCTTGGCAGGTGTACAAGCAGTGATACAAATGGAGCACAGCATGGGACCACATTGTATATATACAGCATGTAAATTGTATCACCAGTAGTATACATAGAACAGTCAGTAGCTTCCAGCCCAAAGTAATAAAGAGTGTCCACATCCAGTTTGAAAAAGTCCATGTACCAGTCTCTGGGTGAATCTCTGCAGCAATCTTATGCAGTTTAAAGATTGCATCATATACTGAAAGCGAGTGATCCGGTATAAAGACACAACAACTGCTACCGATGATGCAACAGGTACCACCTCGATCAGCCAAAATCACATCAAGCACCATACGATTCTGGAGTGCTACAATCCTCGCAACTTGCAGCTCTTCTGTAATGTTCCCAAGTGCCATTGCTGTCTGATTGGTAACAGCTTCCACAATACAAGTCAATCTCCTTAATTTTCTACTGTTCAATGCAGCACCCACGAAAAAGAATAAGCCTAAGTTAAAGTTGACATATTGTTGCAAAGCGGTGTCAGTTTGGTCAACTTCATCCATACTTATTGTCCTCTTATTTCTGTTCTTGGAAATGTCATTGCACAGTCTATAGTCATTCTGATACAATGTAGGTGCCAGAAACACATGGGGCAACATAAAAGGACACGTAGCAGACCCCAGACCACCCCACAGGTAGTTGGTAGTATCCCTTATTACCGCAAACAAAGTATGTATTATGCTATGAAATCAAGCTGCTATTATTGGTACCTTCAATTGTCAGAATTACAGTACATTCACTTCTCCCCACTGGAATTCTCCCTACACTACTAATTAACCCTGGGCGTAGTGGGCGTAGTGAGGCTTCGCGGAGCTACGTGAAGTGGGCGAGAAACTACGCCCACCTCCGTACTCCGTGTAGCCCCACTACGCACCACAGGCCTCCCTCCCGCCCGCCCGCCCGCCCGCCATACTTTAAATTACATATGTAAATGAATTAAAATGCACTTACCTTGCCAGCCGCTGCCCACCACGTCCCCAGGGCTCGCTCTCTTCGTCGCTTCCGTCTTGGGTAATAATGCGCATGCGCGGGCGGCCGCGCATGCGCATTTCTCGTGAGAAATGCGCATGCACGGCCGCCCGCGCATGCGCATTATTACCCAAGACGGAAGCGACGAAGAGAGCGAGCCCCGGGGACGCGGCGGGCAAGGTAAGTGCATTTTAATTCATTTACATATGTAATTTAAAGTATGGCGGGCGAGCGGGAGGGAGGCGGGTGGCGGCCAGCTACGCTCCGTCTGCGGAGCGTGCGTAGTGCCGAATTCTACGCCTGCTACGCAAAATGCGTAGAAGCCGGCACTACGCACACTCCGTGCACGGAGCGTAGCCGCCCGCCCACCCTTACTACTAATACATAAGTCTGCTTTAGTTCTTGTCACTGAAATTACAAAAGGTCCATTGTTCTTCATAGTCCTTGTATTTGTGAACACATGTGGCATAGAAATATTGTCAGGTTGGTACTCCTCCCTTTCCCATTTTGTTCCTCTAGCTTGAGGGTACCCATTCTCATCAGGATAACCTTCTTTATTAAGGTGATAATTAATCTGTCCTACTGTCATTTCTGTAATGTTGGCCCTTTCAGAGGCAAACAAGAGCGCAAACCATGATGACCAGACTAGCATTATGAACCTTACGCTGCCTAACGGTTTCTCCATGAAGCTGGTAAACAGAGACTCCAGGGGCGGGGGAATAGCCGTTATATATCGAACTATATATAACTGCTCTTTCACAAAAGAAGATATTTGGGGCTGCGAATGTGCATGATTTAAGATCTCCATTTGCCCTCAATTCGCCCTCTCTGGGCTGTATATCTACCGACCTCCAGGTCCCTCTGCCAGATTCATTGATGAATTACTTGAAACATCTCACACCTTGGCAGTGTCCTCCCCCAACTTCACCATTCTGGGCGATCTTAATCTCCACTTTGACTCTGTGACAGAACCCATCATTAAAAACTTGCTGGCCGACCTCACGGCCCTGCAGTTAAACTCCTTGGTCTACTCCCCCACCCACACCGCTGGCCACATATTGGACCCCATCTTTACCAATATGTTGGATGCTACGGCTGATCCCCCTGAACCCATGGGTTGGACCGACCACTTTCTTGTCAAACTTAGCATTACGGTGAAAAAACCGCCTACCGTAGCTGCGGCCAACCCCAGTCACAAACGACCATGGCACAAACTTTCCTCCGAAGACCTCATTAAAAAATTAGGAGAATTCCACCCCCCTGACGAGAACAAAGACATCAATACAGCCTATGCTGCCTTTCACGACTGGATCGTTGCAGGGCTTGATGCCCTTATTCCGGCTAAATGGACCAAAACCCGTAGTTCCCCCACAAACCCATGGTACAATGAATCGCTCAGAGCCTTGCGGAAGGAATGTAAAAAAGCCGAGCGCGGCTGGAGGAAAAACTACTTAGATAGTGACAAAACTCTCTACTTATCTAAACTACGCTTGTATCATAAAGCAATTCGGACCACCCGTGCCTCCTTTTACGCAAAGGAAATTGAACTAAGCTCCAACCCTACTAAAACCATCTTCAATTTAGTTCAAAGCCTCCACAAAGTCTCCAACCCAGGATCCTGCATCTCCTCCTCGACACAGTGTGAAGAACTTGCCACCTTCTTCATTGAAAAAGTAAGGAAGATATATACTTCCTTCCCGCAAGATGACCCTGCACCCATCAACATGTCCATAGGGACCGGCAGTAAAAGTATTAAAAAGCCCACTCTAGATCCCACTAAGCCAGAAAATTTCCGGCCCATTTCACTGCTCCCCTGGACGTCTAAGCTAGCTGAAGCCCACGTAAACAAAGTGCTATCCCATCACATGCTGCAAAACCTAGTCCTGGACCCCTCCCAAAACGGCTTCAGGCCAGGACACAGCACCGAGTCGGCCCTTCTAACCACCACCGAACACCTTCGAGGCGTCCTGGACGCTGGTCAAAGTGCCGCGCTGATCCTGCTGGATCTCAGCGCGGCCTTCGACACGGTATCGCACAATATCCTGTTGAAACGACTCGAGGCCATTGGGATCAGTGGACTTGCCCTTGACTGATTCCGGTCCTTTCTAAAGGACAGGTCCTTTCGAGTTTCAGCCCCACCTTACATCTCCCAATCCCATTCCATCGAGCAGGGAGTCCCCCAGGGATCGGCGTTAAGCCCATCCCTTTTTAATCTGTACGTCCAGCCCCTTGCAGTAGTGGCTAAAGAGTATGACCTTACGCTGGTGTCGTACGCCGACGACACACAGCTAGTCATCACACTCTCTGAAGGCCCATCACCCTCGGCTACTAAATTCAGGGATGGCCTAGCAGCAGTTGCACAGTGGATGACGCGCAACTGCCTGCAGCTAAACGCCGGGAAAACGGAGGTGCTTCTTCTTGGCAAAAACCCTAGCCATTGGAGCGATCATTGGTGGCCCTCTCTGCTTGGCCCCACCCCCGTCCCAAAAAATGTTGTCAAGAACCTAGGTGTTTGGCTTGACTCATCACTCAACTTTCAGTCCCACACAAAGAAAGTGGCAGCTACGTGTGTGGGGCTAATGAGGAGCCTTAGCCCGATACTTGGCTTTTTTGACTCCAGAACCCGCCAGCTAATCATCCAAGCCATGATCCTTGCCCGGCTGGACTATGCCAATGTCCTATTCTTGGGGGCAAACAAAGCAGAACTAGCAAGACTGCAGCGCATTCAAAACTCGGCTGCCAGAGCCGTGGTTGGTCTCCCACGCAGGTGCTCTGCTAGAGCCACCATTCGTAACCTTCACTGGCTGCCTGTTGAATCCCGTATTCACTTCAAAACCCTCACAATGGCATTCAAAATTCTTAACTCTGAGGACTGTCCCGAACTTCTACGCCCGATCCTTGTACCCTACACCCCCCAGCGCACCCTGCGCTCACTAGGTCAGCACCTCGTGACGGTCCCCCGAACCAAGCTCTCTAGAATGGGCGGACGCTCATTCAAAGTCCTAGGTGCAAGACTCTGGAACTCCCTGCCTCTACACATTCGCACCCTAACCAATCTGACCGTCTTCCGGAGGGAACTCAAAACCCACCTCTTTTCTGTCATCTAGTCTTGTTGGTTATCCCACCCACTCCTCAGGTACTGGTTAGGTTAGCGCCGGGACGCTCCGTTGCTGGGGCAGCTGTTTGCGCTTTAACAAAGGGATAACATAACATAACATAACAAGAACCATTATGAGAGAATGAAAGAGGAATGAAAGGTGTACCTCCTTTCTTTTGGTGCGCAGGTATCATCCCACACACCCAACAGTTGGTAGTATTCGTGGCATTATATGTATGATGCAACATCTGGATGAATGTGATAGTTTGGTAGGATTGTTGATGCTTCTGCTCATGGTAGGGAAGTGTAAAGTAGTGGTGCTCAAATGGTACTGGAGTAGTGGCGATCAAAAGCTCTCGAACAGGAGCCACTTTCTCAACATACCAGGTAATTGCTGCCATAACCACCATAGCACCAACAAACCCTACAGCACAAATTATTTTCTTAGTGCAGATGCTTAGCAACTTTTGATCTCTCGGCAGACATGATCACTTTGTCGTCCCAAAAAAAAAAACAACCGTTGGAGCTCTTATCCCTGGGCAGACGTTGATTTCTTCACCAAGGGTCAAGACAGGTGTCACTTTGCAGGACTGATCCCCCCCCCCCTTGCCACATCGGCACTCCGTTTCAACAATCCTGGGCGGTAGCTCAACCAGTCTTTTTCAGCACTGCAGATTCTTTCCTCTGTCTCAGTTGGTATCGCGATACTCCAGGAATCGTGTGGTCCGGGAAGACTCCCTCAGATTCGCAGGTGAGATAGCGTGGCCCTTCTCCGTCTCCAAGATCTCTCGATGATCAATCAGCACAGCAGGTTCCACCAAGGCAGGTGACACTCTCTTACAGTGAGTGCTATGGACCCAGTTCTTCATGTACATCACTCGAACTGCTTTCCTTGTCGCAAGGAGCACTTGCTCCGGTCCTCGCCACCTCGGCTCAGACTGTTTGACCTCTCGAAAACTTTGACCATCACATGGTCTCCAGGACGGAGTTAGTGGGCCTCACCTGTAGATCTGTCAGGGAGAGCTTCTCAAACCTGTTGATGAATAGAGATCAAACTGTCGGTTAACTGTGCCAAATAATCATTCATCAGAACATAAGGTACATCATGTATGGGGCGTGGCTTAGGAATTCCCCAAATGTTCATCGGTCTCCCAAACAACACTTCATATGGTGTAAGTCCAGATCGTGAAGGTGGCGCCAATCTTATGGACAACAATGCCAGAGGTAGTGCATCTGGCCATTTGAGAGACGTGGAAGCCAGTATTTATTACTAATTTCAGTTTCAAAGTAGCGTTGTACCTCTCCACTAATCCTGCTGATTGTGGGTGGAAGACTGCATGGAATTTCTACTTGATCCCTAATCCTTTCAGGACATATTCAATAACTTGCCCAATAAAATGAGGTACGTTGTCACTCCACAAAAGTTTGCAAACACCATATCTAGGGTAAAACTCCTTTAGAAGCACCTTCGCTTTAGTGAGAGCTGTATTATCCTTTGTAGGGTATGCCTCTATCCATTTACTGAAGGCACATACCACCACTAGGACATACTTTAAGTTATTGCAGCGTTCAAGTTGGATTTAATCCATCTGAAAAACTTCAAAAGGTGCAGTCGGTGTAGCAAACCCTCCTGTAGGAGTTCGTGTTCCTTTACCAGGATTATACTGCCAACAGATCAAACAGGACTGTACTACTCTCTTAGCTGTGCTGGCAATTTCAGGATGATCCCAAACTCGCTTAAGCAATTTCGTTATTGCTTAAGCTCCAACATGTGCCAGCCCATGTGCCATTTGAACCATAGGTTGTAAATAGGCTGCAGGTAGTTTCCATTTATCCATGTCTTTGTTGCGCCAACAACCCTCATCATCCAATATTCCTTCTTTAGCCCATTGCTCAATTCTGCTACAGAAGCAGATCTCTGTACATCTAACACTTCCTGTCTAGCGTCATGCCATCGCTCAGCTTGAGACTTCACTACGTACATAGAAGTAGTGCATCGTTGCATCGCAGTCTCATGAGCTACGCGATCCGCAAAGGCATTACCTTGTCCTGTCTTATCAGTTACCTTCTTGTGTGCACTACGCTTCACAACAGCTATCTTCTTTGGATATGTTAGTGCAGTCAGAAGATTACGCACTAATTCTCCGTGCATTATCTGCATCCCGTGGGACGTAAGAAAGCCTCTTTCCTTCCAAAGCAGGCCAAAATCATGGGCCACTCCAAAAGCATAGCGGCTGTCTGTAAAAATGTTCACACATAAGTCAGTGCTTAGTTCACACGCTCGTGTCAAAGCTATTAGTTCAGCTGCTTGAGCCGACTTTTGTGGTATGCAAGCTGTCTTCACTACTGTCTTAAGTGTCGTAATTGCATGTGCAGCTGAGGTTGTACCATCTGGTAACTTCAATGAGGACCCATCAACCCATAGTTCCCCATCTACATCTGGAAGGGGCGTATCTTGCAAATCGACACAACCCTTTGTCTGTTCCTCAGTAAGGAATATACAATCATGAGGCTCTTTTTATTGAGACTGAGTCACAGGATATGGCAACAAAGTAGCTGGGGTTAGAGACGCACACCTCTTTAGGGCAATGTGAGGGGCCAAAAGTGTCAATTTGTATCCTGTCAGGCGAGCACTAGTTAAGTGCTGCGTTTTAGTCTGATTCAAAAGGGCATGTACTGCATGGGGTACTAGCACCAACAGTTTATGTTACAAAACCATCCCTTCACTCTGACGTATAAACACAGCTGTTGCTGCAATTGAACGGAAGCATCCAGGCAATGCACGAGCAACAGGATCAAGAACTGCTGAAAAGTACGCGCAGGGACGCTGCTTGTCACCTTGTGTCTGTACTAAAACTGACAATGCACACCCATCTTTCTTGTGTACATAGAGTGTAAAGGCCTTCGTGTAATCTGGAGTGCCTAACACTGGTGCAGAACAAAGAGCTTAACGTAACTGATGGAAACCATTCTGACATTCATCTGTCCATGGAAGGGGCATTGGAGTATCTTTAGTCAAAAACGCTAGCAGGGGTTTAACAATGTGTGAAAACCCTGATATCCATTGCCTGCAAAACCAAGTCAACCCAATGAATGCACGGACATCTTTCTGAGTGTAAGGCACTGGTGTATGTAAAATTACTTGAATGCGATCTGGTGTAAGTGCACGGCCCTCCTTAGACAGAAGGTGACCTAAGTAGGTTACCTTTGGTCTACAATATTGCAATTTCTTCCGTGACACTTTATGATGGTGTGTAGCAAGAAAAGAAAGCAAAGACAAAGTACATTTTTAACACTGTTCTGGCGTATCGGCTGCCAACAAGATGTCATCAACATATTGTATGAGAGCCACTCCTTTAGGCAAAACGAAAGAATCAAGTTGTTGTTTCAATGCTTGACTGGAAATGCTAGGACTCTCAGTTTACCCTTGAGGAATTCTACAAAATCTATACGATTGATTATTCAAAGTGAAGCCGAACAAATATCTGCTATCAGGATGAATAGGAACCGAGAAGAAAGCATTCTTCAAATCGATCACAGAAAATGTTGTTGCTGTTGGAGGAACCAGAGTAAGAAGTGTCTTAATGTCAGACACCACAGGGTATTGGGGCACTACAATCTTATTAACTTCTCGCAAATCAATGATGAATCTGTAAATCCTAGTGTCAGTATCTTTTTTCAAAATTGGAAGACTAGGACTTTTGCAAACATTATAAGGAACTTTTTCCACAACTCCCACTTTAATCAAATCATGGACAATGCGTATAAGTGCTTCTTCCCCTTCTTGAGAAATTTTATATTGCGGCAATCGTGGCAATGAAGCGCCCTCCTTGACACTAATATGCACTAGTGGGCTAACCATTTGTCCTACATGGGTGTCTGAAGTAGCCCACAAAGTACTAGGGAGTGAAACTAATGCAATATCCTCTTTAACAAGACAAGATCTCTCAATTATGGGATAGTTGTCATTCAAAATAACACGTACACCTTCAGGAGAACATCGTATCGTAGCCCTGAAATATTTGAGCATATCAAGACCCACAATATTGTCTGGTGTGTTTGGAGAGAGCAAAAACGGACATGGAGCAGTAAATTTATCAACATAGAATGCAAGTGGCTGTGATAGCGGGCTAAGGGAAGGTGTTCCATCAAAACCTATTGATGTAATGGTTAAGCCAGACAGGGGAGCCCTTGGAACCAATTGTTTAGAGAAGGCGCTACGAGTAGCACCTGTATCAACCAGAAACTGACCAGTAGAAGCCAAAAAATGTGCTGTAACATAGGGACCCTTCTGATCTACTGGAACTTCAACTGATTCCTTACCCCATCCTAGGCAATCCTATGCATAAGCAGAATCTTTCAAATCAGATGGCACATAATCAGACATTTGATATTGATTTCGTCTAACAAAAGTGTTAAACCCATCATGCCCATGTGTATTAGCATCAAACCTAGCACGATCATCCGTGCTTCCTCTAGGCCCTGGATAGCCTGAACGATTTCTCATTTGTCCCCGTCCATGTGGATACTGCTGAGCAGGCAATGCTGGACAATCAGAAGGAAAAGACAAACCATAAGATCCACGTCCACCTCTATCATTACCTCTAGAAGGTGGACCATAAACCAGAGCCATCATAACCTTCGTTTTTAACTCCTTACTCTTCTTATCCTCATTACCCTTCACTTCTAACTCCTGCCGTTCATAATACTGAGCCATAGTTAAAAGAGAAACCGGAGAAGAGGTAGTCCATGAGCTCTCACTGGCCTTTAGGCGACTAGCTATTCATGGCAACAGGTTTGCGACATATTTATCGACAAACAGATGCCTGCCAGTGTCATCTGTCAATGACTGGCCACTAAAATCGTGGAATGCCTCCTCAAAACTCGTAAAGAAGTCAGAAACCGATTCATCTGCCTTTTGCTTACAAGACGCTAATAAAGTCCAATCTATCTTTTTAGGGGGAATAATCGTTTTTAACTTAACTAATATGGCTGCGGGAAGATCTAAAATTAACTGACATGGTTTCTGTGCGGGTTCCCTCTCTACATCCAGTCTTTCTTAATCTTTCCATAATGCCCCAAAAGTCGCATGATCATCAACCTTACATATAGTTCTCCACATATCAGGGGGTAATATCAATCCAAAAAACAGGTTAATATCAGGCAGAGTCATAGTACAAGAACTAATGGCACCCTCAACTTCCTCATAAAAAGCTGCTGGATTTTTCCTCAGAACGGGCAATGCAGTTTTAAGAGCCATAACATCCGCTCTATTCCAAGGAGTGTAAACCCAATTATAAATAAAATAACCCTTTGCATCAGAGGCAGCCTTATCAGCACACGTACCTGCTCCTTTAGGAGGAACATACAAAGGTGCGGCTTCCCACATAGGTTTTGCATGAACTATCATAGTCTTATCTGTTCCGAAGATAGAAGCTTGAGCCAAACAGGTCTGAGGTGTTTGTGCAGCTGCGTCTGCTGCCTTTTTCTCCTCCCGCAAACGGACTGTCTCAACACGTATTTTAACCAAACGCCTGATTAAGTCAGCCACTGAGAAAAGACAAAAAGACCAGCACGCATTTGCTTACAATCATTTGCTAGATCAACAGGCTCCAATTCTTCGGAATATTTCCTAAACCGTTCAACAACTTCCGTGGCAAACACCTCTGTAAAATATATTTGCTCCCTTTCCTGCCAATCCGTTATGCTATCTAAAAGTTAAGAAGCAGAAGCAGTATTTCGGGCGGCTTTGCAAGCAGCAGATCTAAGCTGAGATGCACGTTCAGCGGACAATATAGAACGAGTTTCTCGTGTTTTGTCCTGGTCTGTAGGAGAGTCCTCATCTGAATCATGAGGAGCAGAAGTAAGAGTATACGGAGGTGGAGAATGATCTAATAACAAGAAATCATCTTGAGGTTTCTTAAGGATAGGATAGAGTGGTCGCCGAACAGCGTATTGGCCAGTTACCTGTAAATGGCGCTCCCTATCTTCCCTCTATTTTAGTTCTTTTATTTTTTTATTTTTCATTTCTAATGCTTTCGCATAGATGTACTTTTGCTGTTCTTTTCCAAGCAAGGCTTGTTCACGCTTCATTCGTTCACACACTTCTTTCTCCCACATTCGTACACAGTCAAACATGTCTTGCCTAGCCTTTCGCTTTAACATTCGTTGCTCCACATACTAAATCTTTAGCAAATCAAATGACCCATGCATAGCCCAATGCAATTCTGGATCCTTACGAGTATATTCATTTCATAACGTGCTGTACATTATAGAAGACATACCATATTTAATATACATATCCCTATTAGGCGTCCCCTCCGGTTGTGCTTCCTCGAGTCTCAAACTAGTACCACTACAAAAGCAACACATCCTACGAAGTGTGCTAGAAACAGGCATGCCAAAAATAGTGCAGAATATGCAGTATTATAACCAAAGTAGCACTTAAGGTATCTTTAGTACAATGTGCCGTTCAAATCAATTCAAAACAGAGAAAATTCTCCTCATTACCAGCCTATATAAATAGCAATTCATATATCTATCCCCTACAAATCCAAGTTGGCCAACACAAATTCCAAAATTCCAAAGCCATTGTAAGCGTTACTAAACTACCTTACCAATCCCAGGCATCAAACCCAACAGCAAGTGTTGCAGCACAACAACGCTTACCAATCACTTGGTGTCCAGATTCCAACTGCCAAGTTCTCAAATCGACCAAACGGTCACTGCATGGCGAATCAACAGAAGAGATCTCAGTCGAGGACCGGCACCACCTGGGCGGTCAGATCAGAAAGAGAGGAAAACTCTGTGGTTTGCCAAGACACGGGTCTCCTCGAGCAATGATCATCCGTAGCGAGATTCCAATCCTTCATTTCAACCACTCCTTCGGGCATCCGAATCGCCGATGAGCCCCATGTGTCGGGTGCACATTTGTGGTGGTGAGCCTCAGCAAGACCCACCAGTGCAAGGGGTTCGCCCTTTTCTGCACAAGTCCTCAGACCAATAGGATAGAAGTTGGCACAGAAACTGGAATAGAAAATACTAAATTTATTAAACCTCGTGAGGTGGAACTACATTCACACAACACCCTTCGGCAATGTATGAAATAGCACACTGAATGGAAGGAGCTTGGTCCTTTTATACCCACACAGGGGCTCAAAAGAAGACGGTACAAGTACAAGAGAAGGTTTCAGGTACATATAAGGTCATACAGAAAATGCACAGTCAACAAGTAGGAGGAGCCAACAGTTGCTAATTCTGGTGAACACATCCTGACATTTATAGACTAGGGACAGCTGCAAGCTCAACTGAGCATGTGCGAAGCAGAAGAGGCTAAATATAACCTGTCTCTAGGCAGATTTCAAGACCAGACAACAGCAAGGTAGGACAGAGCACATGGCATGCACGTGGTAGCACATGGCAAACAAGATGGCTGCCAGAAATACAAAATGGATTCCACAAAACGGACAAGGTAACTTCTAAATACAGGATGGCTTCTGCTAATGCTAACCCAATTGCTGCAAAATTACAACAGGCTGTCGTATGATGGCGAGCCTAACATGCGCACTTTGATGATCTCCAACCCGAGCTGTGATCGACAGCTGGGTGGAAAGCAAGCACAGGCCTCCAGGGCCTGAAGGAGCATTCAGTCAACCTGCTCCATCCAATCCTGATGCTTTACTCATACTTGTGCATGAGAGCAGCATCTGGATTGGTTAGGGGAGTTAGCGCTTCGACATACCACAAACTGCAGAAGAGCCACGAGGAGGACGTGCAGCCCGTAGGTAGGTTCCATTTACTTATGTTTTATTTATTTCAAACGTTAGTGTCATGTATGTCAGTGTAGTGATTTAGTTTGTGTTTATGCTGCATGATGCTTATTGTTTTATTTTGGGCTTTTGGAGGGATTGTTTTATTTTGGGCTTTTAGAGTAAGGGGTTGTTTTATTCTTGGCTTTTGGGAAGTGGTGGGACACTTTGCTTGCCCCACCACTTTCAAGGGCTACCAGACGCCCCAGTTTTCCTGGTGATGCACAAATAATAAATATTCGCAGGAACTCCATCTCCACACATCATGCATGTGTGATTCTGAGTGAGTCTGTAAATGGGTGCATGAGTATCTGAGTGGGTGCATAAGTGCCCTGGGGAGTCTCTAAGTGAGTATGAGACTATACGCTTAAGTCTTAGTGGGTCTCTAATTAGGTGCATGAGTCTCTAAATGGGTCTGTACATGTATGCTTCACTCTCCAAGTGGGTGCATGAGTACCTGAATGGGTATGTGAGTGGGTACATGGGTATCTGAGCGGGTATGTGTCTGGATGTATAAGTGTGTGAGTGTATATGTGAATGGGTGTATAAGTGTTTGGATGAGTTTGTGAATGAGTATATGAGTCTGTGACAGTGACCGGCGAGTGTGTACAAATATATATATTTTTTCTATATTTTCACTAATATTTGTGATGTCCCCATGATGGTACATGGAGGGCGTTGTCGTAATTAATATCGCTTGTGATAAAAAAATCAATTTTGGACTCACAACTTGTGTCACTAGCACCCCCATTTCTCAAACATAGGTTCAGAGTATCTCCACCCTGACCCCTAATTTTAGCTTTCACTGAAATTTTCAGCCCTGGGAACCATTCTTGATCAACAAAATTGCAGCCGCAACTTTTTTTCAGGATGCGTCCAGCCAATCATAGGATTCCCAATGGCACGCTTTCGCGGTTTATCCCGAAGATGAAGTAATTTCACTACGATCACCGTGAAACTGCTCCAACTTTCTGTTCAGGTTGTGTCCAGCCAATCGGAGCATCCCCTCTGGTGCGCTCTTCACAGTTTACCTCGTGCTTTAACCACGGTCACTGCGAAACCGCCGCAAAATATCCACAAACCGAGATATCGCTTTATTGTTCAGATTTCATTTTGCAAAATAACAAAAAGCACAATCTGTGTAACAACATCTACCTTTCTGCCAAATATGGTGTAAATCCGTCCAGTGGTTCGAGCTGCAGGTCGGCAACGCGTTCCATTCGAAATTATCATTACAAAGGCACCCTTATTTTGTGCCCCTATTTCTCGGGCCCCACTGTATTGATCACCCCCAAACTTTCCATGACATACAGAACCTACTTTAACCCTTTTTTGGGAAAATTTCATGAAAATTGGCCAAATGATGCTCAAGTTAGAGGCAAGTCAAAAAATGCTTTTCCTATGGCAACTAGGTCCTAACTATAACTTCCTACATATATAGTAACCTACTACACAAGTTAAATTAGTATACTAGGTTGCACTACCACTGAATGATACCACTTCTAACATATGTTATGTGAGTGGCTGTGTGACTGTAATCTTGTTTGTATGGGTGTATAAGTGGCTCTGTAGGTGTATAAGTGGATGTGTGAGTAGGTGTGTGAGTGAGTGAGATGTTCTGTGAGTGGCTGTATTGATGACTGAGTGGGTGTGTCAGTGGCTGTATGGGTGAGTGAGTGGATGGTTGTATAAGTACGTGACTCGTGTGTAAATGGTTGTATTGGTGAGTGAGTGGCTGTTTGAGTCAATCTTTAGTTAAGTGAGTTGGTGTATGAGTAGCCATATTGAGAGTAAGTTTCTGGGTGAATAGCTGTATGGGTGAGTGAGCAGATGTGAGTGCTTATAGGGATGTGTTATTGGGCATGTAAGTGGTTGTGTGAGTGCTTGTATGGGTGAGTGAATGGCTCTGTTAAAAGGCTGTATGGTTGGCTTAGTGGGTGGGTGTGTGAGTGACTGTGAAGGTAAATAAGTGGGTGTGTGAGTGGCTGTATGGGTGAGTGAATGGCTGTGTGAGTGGCTGTATGAGTGAATCAGTTGGTGTGTGAGTGCCTCTGTGGAGGAGTGAGTGGGTATGTGAGTACTGGTATGGGTCTGTGAGTGGGTATGTGAGTGGTTGTATGGGTGTGCGATTGGGCATTCAAGAGGTTGTATGGGGGTGTGAGTGGTTCTGTGGATGATGTCATCAGTGATGTTATTAGAGATGTCTTCAGTGATGTCATAAGTAATATAATATGTGAGGTCAAAAGCAGTGCATTGTGAAGGCATAAGATATAGTTAGCTCAGGAAACTATAACTGCTGAATTTCGCTGGTTTTGTATGGGGGAAATTTCAGCCTAACTATAACGTTCCTGTGACCTTTGGATTTTTCAGTGAATTTCTAAGTTTGTTTTTATTCTATTTCCTGATTATAACAACCATGTAACCTTTGTTTTTTTCAGTGAATTTCTAAGGTTTTCAAAACCTGTTTCCTAACTATAACATCCCTGTAACCTTTGTTTTTGTAATTTCTATGGTTTTGTAAATGGTAGTCATGTTTGCAGAGTGGTGGAGAAAGGGGGAGGGACCTCCAACAATATTTTAGGAACCAAGCTGTAAGGGACTGGAGGTAACCGAAGGGCTTCCTTACCCCAAAGGTCTCACAGCATCCAAGAGGACGTCATCCTCCAACCAGTATTGCACCAGGAGGAGTTTTTGCAGAGTAGTAGAGAAAGGGGGCGTGGACGCCTAAGTCCTCACACCAATCGTGGAACTAACTGGAGGTACCAGAAGGGGTAGTTAGCCCCCAAGGACCCTCAGCAGCCAAGGGGGCTTTATCCCCCCACCAGCAGTACCCTAGGAGGTACTTTTGCAAAGTGGTAGAGAAAGGGATCGTGGCCTCTGAAGATCTCTCACCAATCCCACCGTGTGGGTCTTCCTGGAGGTAACAGGAGGGCTTGTTGGCCCCCAAGGACTGTCTGGAGCCAAGGGGACTTCATCCCCCAACCAGCATTTTACAAGGAGGCGTGTTTTCTCAGTGGTGGAGAAAGAGGACATGGCCTCCAAAGTGCTCTCAGCAATCAGGTGGTGTGGGACTTACTGGTAGTAACAGGAGGAATATTTGGCCCCCAAGAACCCTCAGCATCCAATGGGACCCACCCCTAATCAGCAGTACACCAGAAGGAGCGTTTCCAGAGTGGTGGAGAAAGGGGGTGTGCCTCCGAAGACCTCTCAGCAAACTTGCTGTTTGGGGTTTATTGGTGGTAACAGGAGGTTTTATTCGCTCCAAGGACCCTCAGCATCCAAAGGAACTTAATCTCACAGTCGGTAGTGTGCCACGAGGTGCATTTGCAAACTGGTGGAGGAAGGGGGTGTGGCCTCTGAATATCTTTCAGCAATCCCACTGTGTGGGAATTACTAAAGGTAGCAGAGTTTCCTGGTCCCCAAGGACCCTCTACATCCAAGGGGACTTCACCCCAACCAGTAGTGTGCCAGGATGTACATTTGGAGAGTGGTGGAAAAAGAGGGTGGAGCCTCCATTGACCTCCTGCTGTGTGGGACTTACTGGAGGTAACAGGAGCAGTTGTTGGTTCCCCAAGGGCCCTTAGGAGTCATAGGGAAATCATATCTCAACTAGTAGTGCGCCAAGAGGTGTGTCTGCAGTGTAGTGGTGAAAGGGGGCGGGCCGAAGGTGACTTGCCGGGCTGCTTTTTTTGTTGTATTTTTGGGGTTTTATTATGGAAAGGAGGGCCATGGGCCCCTCCGTCCCTAGGCTGATTTCGGCCCAGGGACCCCATCCCCAGGGTCAGGCATTTTTGGAATGGGGAGGGGGAGCACACAACCTTCCTCTCTAGGCAGACTTCAGCCCCGGGACCCCATCCTTCGAGGCATGGCCTTTATTCTGGGTGTTTCTGTTCCGCTCCTGGAAGCAAGAGCATTTTTTTGCTCTTGCTAGGTAGATGGGCACCCCGGGATATAGCCGGAGCTGACCCCTTTTTTCTTGATGGTGGGCCTGCCCCGAGGAGTTGGTGGTCCCCGGGGCCGAGAACGACCCAGGAGAGGGGCCGCACAGCACCCTCTTATCTTTACAGAAAATAAGTTGGCCCATGGAGGTGATGGTTTTTTGGCAGTGTCCGATCTTGCTGACACTGGGAAACATTGCAATGGCTATTTCCTGTATTTAGGCACTAGTTTCAGTGGGTAGAGGGAATTTCTGCTTTTATTTCGTCACTATTTTTAAAAGACTTAAATCGCCCTGAACACCTACCTGATCCATTGCACACTCATGCGCCCCGGTCCACCGCAGCCCTGTGGCTGATTGCTGTGGAGGGCACTGACAAGAGCAAGGACCGGAATCACTCACTTCCGGAAGTGCGCCATTTTGGTCGCCGCTCTAGTTGTTTCACGCCGCATTTTCTATTTAAATCAAAGTGACTGTGTGGGCACACTGTTTTTGGGCAGTTTCCGATCTTGCTGACATGGGGAAACATTGCAACGGCTATTTCCTGTATTTAGGCTCTAGTTTCAGTGGGTGGAGGGAATTTCTGCTTTTATTTCGTCACTGTTTTTAAAAGACTTAAATTGCCCTGAACACCTACCTGATCCATTGCACACTCTTGCGCATCGGTCCACCGCAGCCCTGTGGCTGATTGCTGTGGAGGGCACTGACAAGAGCAAGGGCCGGAATCACTCACTTCCAGTAGCGCGCCATTTTGGTCGCCGCTCTAGTTGTTTCACACCGCATTTTCTATTTAAAGCAAAGTGACTGCGTGGGCACACTGTTTTTTGGCAGTTTCCGATCTTGCTGACACGGGGAAACATTGCAACGGCTATTTCCTGTATTTAGGCACTAGTTTCAGTGGGTGGAGAGAAGTTCTGCTTTTATTTCGTCACTATTTTTAAAAGACTTAAATCGCCCTGAACACCTACCTGATCCATTGCACACTCATGCGCCCCGGTCCACCGGAACCCTGTGGCTGATTGCTGTGGAGGGCACTGACAAGAGCAAGGACGGGAATCACTCACTTCCGGTAGCATGCCATTTTGGTTGGCGCTCTAGTTGTTTCACGCGCCCTGCCACCTATTTAAGTCCAACATGGCGCGCGAGCGCAGAGGATGGGCGCTGCGGGCGCGCCAAAGGCAAGCCCGTCTGTGCCCATCCGCGCCAGTACGTCGCCTCTCGCCAGAACCGCTGGCCGAAATCCGCCAGGTAGTTGTATTTATTCTAGAGCGGCATTATTAAACCTGCGCCCTCCATTACACCATTGCAACAATTCCCCATTTCACCCCCTTAGTGGCCCTATCAGCTGCTCGTGTGGCATATTTGTACTTCCCAAACCTATGCTTCTTTCCGTTCCTCCTGTCACGCCCCCTCAACATCGGCTAAAAATACTGCAGCTAAATGTAAGGTCTTTAGTTAGACTCCACGCTGAAATATACAACTTTTTCATTGATGAAACTCCTGATGTATTCTTTTTGACCGAGACATGGCTTAGCGATGACATGGCGGCCGTAACTAATTTGGCGTTACCCCCTGAATACTCGATTTCTTTGGTGAATAGAGCGACTAGGGGAGGCGGCATTGCTGTGATTACCAGGTCTTGCTATACTTGTCTCCTTAATAAAGTTAATATGGAGGGAGGTGAATGCGCCCGCTTTAGCATTACTGTGAACACCCATTTTACCCTCTTTTGTCTTTTGATATACAGGCCTCCCGGACCTGACAAAGGCTTTAATAATGCTCTCTTAGAGACAGTTGGAACATTGGCCTTATGATTGGCTAATTTTAGCATTTCCGGCTATTAAAACCTCCACTTTGATCTGGAGTAGGACCAAACCATTCGCACTATGCTTGCCGACTTAGCCGCATTTCAGCTCTAACAAATAGTTAAAAGCCCTTACACACAGAGGAGGTCCTTTGTTAGACCCCATATTCACGAACATTGAGACTGCCACCGTGACTACCCCTACTCCTATGGGCTGGTCCGACTATCTTCTAGTCGAAATGACCATCCCCACATCAAAACCATCACGTAATAAAACTCAACATTCGGTATATAAAAGACCGTGGCACAAGCTTCGACTTGAAGATTTCCACGCACTTTTAGGAGCTGACCCTTTAGGCCCTTTTAGCAATATTGAGACAGGCCATGAGTCATTCTGTGCCTGGATTACCTGGGCACTCGACTCTCTTATCCCGGCAACCTGGATTAAGGGTCGCACGCAGGAATCTAGCCCTTGGTATAACGACACTTTGTCTCTACTGAAGAAGGCATGTAAAAGATATGAGCGCGAGTGGAGAAAAGATTTTGCTCCTGAAAAAAAAGCCTACTACCTAGCCGAACTTAAAAAATACCACAGAGCTGTTTGCAGGACTCAAGCAGAGTACTATGCTTCTGAGATTAAATTGAGCTACAATCCAGCTAAAGTCATTTTTAAGATTCTCAAAGACCTCAGTGCCAAGAAATCCCCGGTACCTATACCTACGTCAGAACTCCAATGTGAAGAATTAGCCTCCTTCTTTGTGAAGAAAATACGGGCAATCTATCGATCCTTTTCTCCCATGACTACTTCTTGTCCACCTTTTTCCACTAGACCAGTCCTATTCTCCAACTTGACGGTTATCCCGGAGATCTCCTCGGAAGAATTTAGCAGACTGACCGTGAAAATTTAATCCGGCTCTCCGCCCGACCCACTCAAACCTGCTCAGTTCAGAGACTCCTCCCTGCGCTGCATGACACCGCTACACCAGCTAATCAACGCCTCTCTCTCATCCGCCACTGTCCCGGCGAAATGGAAACATGCGTGGGTCCCTCCCATCCTTAAAAAACCTAGTTTAGACCCTATGAAGCCTGAAAATTTCAGGCCTATTTCTCTCCTTCCCTGGGTAGTGAAGGTTGTGGAAGCACGTTAACACCATACTCACCAACTTCCTGCATTCCAATAACATTCTGGACGCAACGCAACATGGTTTCCGTGCCGGTTATAGTACCGAGACCGCTCTCCTGGCTATGACGGAACACCTGCGGACCATCCTCGACCATGGTCAAATGGCGGCACTGATCCTGTTGGATCTCAGTGCCGCTTTTGACACGGTCTCTCATAAGGTTCTGCTCCACCGTCTTGAGGAGGCATGGATCACTGACCTGGCCCTTGCATGGTTTAGATCCTTTCTGACCGAGAGGTCCTTTCGTGTCTCCACCCCTCCTTTCTTATCCCAGGTGCACCTTATTGAGCAAGGTGTCCCCCAAGGCTCGTCATTGAGCCCCACATTGTTCAATCTCTATGTTCAGCCACTAGCTGCGGTCGCCAGACAATGGGACCTCACTATCGTCTCATACGCGGACAACACGCTGCTAGTGGTTGCCCTAACTGAAGGATCGACCTCGAATGTCTCCAGGTTTAAAAGCGGCCTCACAGCCGTGGCAGACTGGATGACATCTAATTTTTTGCAATTAAATGCAAACAAGACAGAGGTGTTACTGGTTGGCAAAAATGCTGACCTATAGGGCGATCACTGGTGGCCCAATGCTGTGGGTAAAGCCCCGGAACCTAAGAGAGAAGTCAAGAACCTGCAGGTGTGGTTGGACTCCTCTCTTAGTTTCTGTTTCCATACAAAAAAAGTTGCTGCTACATGCTTTGGCATCTTACGAGGTCTTAAACCTATTTTAAAATTCTTCGACTCATCTACTAGGCAGCTGATAGTCCAGTCCAATGTTCTTTCTCAATTGGACTATGCTAGTTCCTTGCTTTTGGGAGCAAATCAAGCCGAGATCTCTCGGATGCAGCGCATCCAAAATGCGGCTGCCAGAGCCTTAGTAGGCGTTCCCCGATTTTGCTCCATCACTGACACCATCCGGAGGCTCCATTGGCTCCCTATGGCTCAGCGAATTCAGTTTAAGACATTGTCTTTCTTTTAAAATTTCAAAACGTACAACTCCCAAAATGCTCTGTAACCTTTTGACCCTGTATGTTCCAACTCGCGTACTACGCTCTGGGGGTCAACATTTGGTCAGGGTACCCCGGATGTTCCTTCCGCTATTTGGCAGCAAAGCTGTGGAATTCATTACCAGCACACATGGGGGAACGGGAAGGTCTGTTGGATTTTAGAAAGGCAATTAAAACCCACCTTTTCCCCCTAAATTAAGCTTTCCTGGACTATGTCTTGCTGAATCCCATCGTAGTCAGTGGCTTGTGAGCTGCTAAAAGCGCCGGGACGCCCCTTTGCTGGGGCAGCTGAGCGCTATATGTTATTTTAACATAACATAACATAACATCTCAGATGGGTCCTGAGGCCCCACTTATCACCCATAAAAAAATTAGCCCCGGGGAGAGGGTGGTCCCCGGAGCACGATGGGTCCAAGAGGCCTCCCATTTTGTTTTTGAAATGTGTCCCCGGGGAGGTGGTGGACCGGGGTCCTGGTGGGTTCAGAGAGTCTCTCCCATTTTAAAACAGACAAGCCCCGGGAGGTGGTGGTCCCTGGGGACTTAATAAGACCCCGAGAGCCTGTGCAGCCCCTCCCTTATTATCAAAATGCACCTATGACTAGGCCCACCCTGAGGCTGATTACTAATGAAACACAGGAGCCTACACTGCTTTTTTTTATTTCAGCAGGATCCATGGGACCCCCACCCCACCCCCCCAAGAGGCCTAGGGGGTCAGTGTATTTCTATCCTGCCCCCTTTTCTTTTTAAAAAAAATATTTTTTCTGGTACTCGGCTCAAGCCAAGTCCCAAGATGGCTGCCAACACTTCCTGGTTTTAAATATTGGCAGCCAATCAGATCTCAGAACGAGATTGGGAAGAGTCACGGATCCTCCACATCCCTATATATGCAGTTGGAAATTTATTTAAAATTCTCTGCAACTACTGGATGGATTTATACCAATGTACAAAAAGGTTGCTTCTGGACCAACAGCTACCTTTCTGCCAAATTTGGTGTAATTCCGTTCAGCAGTTTGAGCTGTAGCCGTGTCTAAAGTTCCTATGAAAATGAACATGGAAAAATGCATCCCCACACCTATTTTTTACAGCCCCCGCTAGACAGATCACCACACAACTTACAGGACAGCAGCTGTAGTGAGTGGCAAACTAGTTTTGAAAACTTCGTGAGGATTCGTGAAATGTCATCAAAGTTATGGGCAAATGAAAAAGCTCTCTTCCTATGGAATTTGCATCATAATTATAACTACCTACTGGCCACCGTCATGGGATTTGTGCATGTTACAGCAAAGAGTTTTCTTTGTTTTCTTTATAGAAATTAAACATTGTGAGAGGTTTCTTTGGGCCTCCCCGTCCCAAATGGTGCTTTTATGCACCTTCAGTTTTAATTTAACAATGGGGGCAGCAAGCCCCACATCCTTTAAAAGCAACAGCAACATTATTCTGGGAGTTGCAGTGACCCAATCCAATCACTTTGGTGTTGTGGATCTGTCTGCAGATCCACAAACCTAGAGTGGATGACTGGAGACAAACCCCACTCATCCAAGCAGATTTCGGTATTTTTTTAATTTTGAATTCAATTAGGTCTGCAAAACCAACTCCACAAATGAACGTTCCAGGCGTCCCTAAAAAGTAACCTCGTCATTTCCATCAGGGTACTTATTAATTGCTAAATTTCAAACTACTAAACAGATTTACACCGAACCAATCAAAGTTACTTTTGTGAGTATAGTTCAACACTCATGCCAAGTTTAGTGTTATTCCATTTAGCGGTGTATTTGTATCTTATTTTTAAATTTGTAGGTGTAATTACTCATGATCCACGTAGTACCCACCTGGGTTTCTTGATCTCACCAAGCATTGCCTTATGGCAAATAGCGCAGTCCATTAGGGATCCTTGGGCCTGAAGAATGGCCATGACCTCCATAGGCAAACAATAGGGGTAGAATCATGTTGGCTTAGGGTTATTGATTGAGCTATTGTCCTCATTTTCCATCTCTGTATGACCGTAATCCAATCAACCAGAGCGACCTCGACAGGTTGACAATGACTGGGGATAGACATAGACCTGACTCATGCCTGCCTTCCTTCCTTGATGCAATATGGTTGGTGGACCTGTGGCGGGAGGAACACCAGGGGACATGACAATATGCATACAACTGCCTGCAATGCGCTCTGAGTTTAGACGCGAGTACTTGCACTAGATGCCGAAAAGACATTTGAATCATTGGAATAACCTTATTTAATGGCGATACTGTGCAAAATGGGGCTGGGCAAAGAGTCTGTGTCCTGGGTGACATTGTTATACAATGACCCATTTGTCAGGTTTAGGGTGAACATAGCCTTCTCTGAAGAGTTCTGCTTAGACAGGGGCCCCCACCAGGGGTGCCCACTGCTCCCCTTACTCTTTGCACTGACTCAAGTGGGAGTCCCAGGAAGAAAGGGAGGGTTGTACTTGGGTGTTTCATCATGGAATTGAGGCAGCGTCATTATGTGTTCACATATGCGGGACACTGCGTGGCTAGTCAGGGGAGCCCCAAAACCCTATATTTGAGGGGTGACTCATCACTGTACCCTTCTCCTTTGTAATACTGCCCGATTGTGGCGAGGTTGGACATAATTAAACTATTGGGGCAAGATAAGAACTCAACACTGCGGCCCGAAGACTCCAACTTGTGTATGAGGGCTGAAATAATTGTGTACCAGGTGCGGGTTGTCCACAAAAGTTCGAGAAAATATGGGCCCGTGGAAAAGAGCAGAAGAAACCGACCCCTACTAAATGACACAAGTGAGAGTTCCGGGAGGAGGGGACTGTACTAGAGTGCTTTATCATGGAACGGATGTAAAGTCATATGTATGAAAGATTAGTAGTTAGCCATTCTGCTATTACTATTAATGTATACGGACTGGTATGCCTCACATTGTTTTTCGCGTAATGGTGGGCGCTTTACCGCCTGGCTGATCAAAAATCAATGCAAAGATCTTTAAAAGAAAACAAAGTCTGCCCTGTCGAATCTGTTCTGCAAGAAATGGAAGACGTCATGTATCGCCTCTGTGAGAGAGGGAAGTTTGCTTTGCTTTGCGTTTTGAGCGGATTTACGATCTTTAGGCTTTGTTTTTGGCGCGTGGCCGCCATCTTGGGGGTGGCTAGTGTCCACTGTGCCACTGGTTGAGCGCTCTAGCGCTTATCACCACCACAGGTGAGCCCTACTTAAAGCTCGCTACACCAGCGCAGCGGTGACGCGCAGCGGTAGCGCCTGACTCGCGCCGGAGTCAAGCCAGAGTCCTGCCCGTCTGCGCCCGTCAGCGTCCCGGAGGCGGACGGAGAGGCGGGTGTGACTCTACCACCAGGGATGTGTCCCCCTGGGACCCCTGTCCTGCATTACTCCCCTCTTGAACTTCGTTCTTTCATCCCTCATGGTTCAGGCTGTCGCACTGTCTTTCCCGGACGTCATCTTGGGAAGTCCTGCTGCCCGGGTTGTGGCTGGCGCCCG
Organism: Lissotriton vulgaris; assembly: GCF_964263255.1. Lineage (NCBI taxonomy): Eukaryota > Metazoa > Chordata > Amphibia > Caudata > Salamandridae > Lissotriton > Lissotriton vulgaris. Next base: position 592,772,817 of record NC_141695.1, read on the forward strand.
ACCCGCTCGCTCTTTCCACGGCCGATTTATAACACCGGTAGCGTGGGCTTTGGATGCATGCTATTAAACACCAGGTCAGCATGTAAACATGCGCAAGACATCTTTGAGCTACTAGATATAGAGAAGCCACTATGTCTCATGCTCACGGAGACGTGGTGGGGTGATTCCTCTAACCCTGATGTCGCCATGGCAATCCCGCCTGACTATAACATCTTCAGGAAGGATAGAGCCAAGGGAAGGGGCGGCGGAGTGGCACTGCTGGTCAGGAAAGGCACCCCGTGTGCGATCCTACCAGTAATGGACATCCGAGGCTCGGAGTCCCTAGCCTTTTCCATTACTCTATCGCCGCATCAATCCTTCAAGGGACTGCTCGTGTATAGGCCACCTGGTGCACCCGGCACTTTCTTTGAAGATCTGGATTCGGTGCTGGTTGGGCTGGCCCTGAAAGCGGGACACTGTATCGTGGCAGGGGACTTCAACTTCCGGATGGATGATCCGTCCGACCCTGCTGCCATTAAACTTTCTGAGGCGCTGACCCCGCTGGGGCTGATCCCTTATATACAGGAGCCTACGCACGAGAAGGGGCACACTCTTGACCAGATATTCTCGTCCTCTCCTCTTGAGGACATAAAGATTACTCCCGTCTTATGGTCAGACCACTTTCTTGCCAAATTTGTGATCAAGGGCATAGGCAAACCTTTGCCTTTCTTGGCACTTGAACAGGGTCGTGTCCATAGGGCATATCACCGAGTAACCCCAGAGATGCTAGCTCAGGCAGTAGTAGTCCATCCTTGCCCCCTCTCCGGCGATCTGGACAGGGATCTGCAGACCTTGCAGGACTGGCTTTTTGACAGGCTAAATGATCTTGCCCCGGAATTGACATCTCGCCCGACACCGAAAAGGGTCTCTGCGCCTTGGTTCACCGCTGCACTGTCGGCTACGCGGCAGCAGTGCAAGGTAGCCGAAAGAGCCTGGCGGGCACAATATGATACTGGTGCCAAGCAGACCTACAAAACGGTGGTTAAGGCTTATCACCGGGACATTCGCCTGGGTAAAAAAGCATATTTAGCCAGGAGAATAGAAGCCGCTTCGAACTCCTGCAAGGAGATTTTCTCCATTGTGAGAGAATTCACTTCTCCATGGTCTAACACCTCGGACGAGAAGACATCAGGCACCTGGGCTACGGACCTTGCTGATTTCTTCACGAGCAAGATTCAACGCATTCAGGAGGCATTCCTGACACCAGTGTCCACGGTCCAGATTGAACCTGACATCACCGCATCGCCACTGGCCAGGCCAGGTGTGACGCTGAGTGTGTTTCCACCGATCTCCGCTACTGACTCCTTAGCTCTTATGGGCAATTTAAAATCAGGTTCACCCCTTGACCCATGCCCGGCTAAATTTCTAGCGAAAGTGGCGGAGGTGATTAACCCACTGGCCAACCCGCTGTTAAATCTTTCGCTGAAGCATGGAGTGGTCCCACAAGCTTGGAAACAGGCGATGGTGATTCCCTTGCTCAAAAAGCCTGGCCTTGATCCGAAGGCCCCAGTTAATTATAGGCCCATCTCTCTGTTGCCGGCTCTCACGAAGATTTTGGAAAAACACGTACAAGGTGTGTTGTCCAATTTTCTTGAAACTAACGAGATCCTGCATGCCACCCAATCGGGCTTTCGTCCCCATCTTAGCACAGAGACTGCGCTCCTCGAGGTCTCAGAAACCATTAAAGGGGTTCTGGACTCGGGGGGCAAAGTCATGCTGGTGATGTTAGATTTGTCGGCGGCGTTCGACACCGTTCCCCATGATGGTCTTCTCGCTAGACTCTCTGAGATAGGCCTTCGGGGGACGGTGTTCGATTGGTTTTCTTCCTTTCTAGCCGGCCGCCGGCAAACGATCTGGGCTCCGCCGTGATGCCGCCTCTGGGAGTCGGGGTCCCACAGGGCTCTATTTTGAGCCCGATCCTTTTTAATATCATTATGACCCCATTGGCGGCGCTGGTGGAGTCGTTGGGCGCCCAGATCGTATCCTACGCGGATGACACCCAGCTCCTCTTCTCTTGTAAGAGAGGAGGTGACTTTGATGGGGAGAGTATTCGGGATTGCCTTGGGGCTGTTTTTCACTGGTTCCATCTGAACAGCCTCAAGTGCAATTCCGACAAGTCCGAGGTACTTTTCTTTGGGTGTGACACAGAGCCAGATTGGCAGGCCTGGTGGCCATTGAATATGTTCCCCCCGTCTTGTTCCTCTCAGGTTGCCAATAATCTGGGGGTCAAGATGGATAATAGGCTAACCTTGAAATCCCAGATCTTGGGGGTGTCGGGCACTTGCTTCGGCATCCTTAGGATGCTGCGGAGGTTTTTGCCCCTGCTTTCCGAGGAACACAGGAGATTGACAGTCCAGGCTCTGATTGGGTCCAAGTTGGATTATTCCAACATTCTTTACCTGGGCCTACCAGAGTACTTGCTGCAGCGGCTTCAAGTGGTGCAGAATGCCGCTGCAAGGGCAATTTATGGTCTGAATAGGCGTTCCAGTGCCTCGGGCCTGTTAAAAACTTTGCACTGGCTTCCCATCCGCAAGCGGATTGCCTTTAAGGCTCTAACTCTGGCCTATAAAGCTCTTCACAAGGGGGGAGCTAAGTACCTCCAAAAGAGACTGGTCTTTTATCAACCGACCAGGTCTCTGAGGTCGGAATCCCTGTACTTGGCAGTTGTGCCACGTGTAAAGAAAGCGCGCCTCGGTGGCCGCTCTTTTGGATTGCTGGCGTCACAGCTGTGGAATTCTTTGCTGCTTGCTCTGCGGGGAGCCACTAACCTGCTGGCCTTTAGAAAAGGCCTTAAAACTTGGCTGTTTACTCAGTAGTCTGCTTATTGTGAGTTTTAGTCTGGCACTTTGGTTTTTTTCTTTTATCTGGTGTTATGTTATTATGTTGCAGTTTTCCCTTCTCCAATAAAGCGCCGGGACACTCTTTTTGAGTAGCCGAGCGCTATATAAATAAATAAATAACATAACATAACATAACATAACATAACATACTTCCATATTGTTACAGTTCTGTGAGGAGGTAAAGCTTGTGCTGCTGCTGCCCAGTTTGTCCTGTGATGGGAAAGGTTTGTGCTTATGCTATCCTAGCTGGACCTGTACTTTGAAGATGGGAAGATTGCACGGTTCCTGCCCAAGTTGTACCTGGTCTTTGAAGAGTGTTTTCAATGCTGTTACCCCATCTTATAAACATATTTTAATACATTTGTATAACATGTCCAGGCCACTTAGAAGCTTTTGTTGGACCAAGGGCAAAAACTAGTTGAGGGGCCCTGACCTAGAAACCCTGGTTTCAATCACAGTTTTCCAGCTTGACCAAATTGTGTGATCCTGGACAATTACTTTTCTTACTTGTGCCTTCTTTTCCATGATCATCACATTTGAGAGCACCTTAAAACAGTTGAGTTTAGGATGTGCACTGTACAAAACTCTCTCATATACGGTTTAATTGACAATAGTGTTGCTGCACTTATGACAGAAATAAAGGTCTTGCATAGGTGTCTCATGGCAACTGACTTGCCTCTTGGATCACTGAAAGAATTGTCATCAGTGCGGAAGGGAAAACTAATTCAATACCCACCCAGGGTCAGAATTGTACAATGTCCATTCAGGAAACCTGCGGGCATATTATCAAGAAACAGCGTTAACATTATCGCCTCGTTAGCGGCAGAAAACTGCCGCTAAAGCGGCGATAATGGGCTTGATAATATGCCCTTGTGAATTCCCATAGAAGCCCATGTTCTGGTGTGAACATGGGCTTCTATGGGAAATATCTACGGTGTATTATCAAGCCCATTATCGCCGCTTTAGCAGACGTTTTTTGCTGCTAAAGCGGCGATAATGTTAACGCCGTGCTTGATAATATGCCCCCTGGTTTCAATCCCAGATTCCAAGGTTGACCAACCAGCATCACCCTGGGCCAGTGGTTCCCAAACTCTTTCGGCATACAGCTCCCTCGACCATTTGGTCTCCATTCCATTTTCTTTGGGGGTGTAAGCCTGGCCTCTGTAGTACTTCCATTTTAATCCCTAAAACTAATTGGGAGGAAGGCATGGAGGAAAGTGCGTGCAAAGTGCATGCAATGCAAGGATATGTCTACTCTCTCTTCACAATATTTGTGCGTCCCTGGGCCATGCAGTGACTACATCTGTTTGCTGTTCGTGCTCCCACAGCTTGGAGCCGGACAGTACCGGGATGCCGCTGAGCACAGTTGGGAGCCACTGCACCAAGGCATCATTGATTACAGAAGTAGCATTTTTCTCTCATTTGCTAATCTTTCAGTTGCTTATGAGTCTTTGTGACAATTGACCTCGGGAGGTGGAATGTCAGCTACTACATGTTTGAGTATGATTAATTGAGACGACACATTTTCCCACAACAGTCCTTTGTAAATTGGTGAAGGTTACAATGTGTCCCAGATCCTCATTATGCTACAGGAGACCAGATGCTTTTTTTTAATATGACCAAAGACTTTAAAGTACTCAATGTACTAACTTTGGAACAATAGAGACCAAAGTCAGCCAAGCCGGGACTTGAAATTGTGACCTACAGATCACTATACTTTTTAAGGGTGAGCACGGACTTCAATAAATTATCCCGCCTCTGATACTTTACCACTGCTTGACAGTATGTTATAAAACACACACATTTAAGAATAAATTAATACATTTTGGGCAAGCTATCACTGGTAGTTGAAAAAATGCAACTGTGAAAGTGTGTGAATTATGATCAAAGATACAAATTGGTTTTGATATGCTGCACAGTGATGAAGATATAAAATATACAAGAACAAGCATTTGCAATGCAATAGGTCTCCCATTAGGAAAGTTTGAGTTATTTGTCTTGTACATGACAAATTTGTTAAATATGTGTTATTTTTGAAAATTGTGAAATTAATAGCTTTGTCATTTACAATGCTAATACTTTTATTTTTTGACAATGTGACACCTATAGCATTTTCAATGCAACATGTTTTGTATTTACGTGACTTAGAAGTATTGATTTTACAAATAACAATGTTTTTTTAAAAATAATTAATACTTAAATAAAAGTAATTTTAATTTATAATGGCAATAGCTTAAACTTTGGTAATTAACGTTTGTGAAGATTATGTTCAGTGTATTTTATTGTGACTAAAATATAAGAACAGAAGGGAAATATCAACATTTTTTTGTGACATTTGTAATAAAGCTTGAAACGTTGAGAGAACATATTTGAACCAGTTGTTGTTGAATGTTTGCACAGATTGATACTGTGGTGGCGCGGAGTGATGTTGTGGTGGCGACAAGTGATGCTGTGGTGTTTAGTGATGCTGCGGTGGCGCATAGTGATGTTGCGGTGCCCCTGAGTGATGCTGTGGTGCCCCTGACTGATACTGTTGTTGTGCGCTAGATGGATAGAGTGAGGGCGATAGCTAGCTAGAGGGAGGGGGAAAGATAGATAGAGTGAGGGTGATAGATAGATAGAGTGAGGGCGATATATAGATAGAGTGAGGGCGATAGATAAAGTGAGGGCGATAGATCTATAGAGTGAGGGCAACAGATAGAGTGAGGGCGACAGATAGAGTGAGGGCGACAGATAGAGTGAGGGCGACAGATAGAGTGAGGGCGATAGATAGAGTGAGGGCGATAGATAGAGTGAGGGTGATAGAGTGAGTGCGATAGATAGATTGAGGGTGATAGAGTGAGGGTGATAGATAGAGTGAGGGTGATAGATAGAGTGAGGGCGATAGATAGAGTGAGAGCGATAGATAGATAGAGTGAGGGCGATAGATGTGTGTGGTTGTGTGTGTGTGGTTGTATGTGTGTTGTTGTGTGTGTGTGTGCGTTGTTGTATGTATGGGTGTGTGCGGTTACAGAAGGATGTATGTGGAAGAGAGCAGCAGATCAGCATATTATAAGAGAACAGGGAGTTAAAGAAGGATGCGTATTGAAGAGATCAGCAGATCAGCACAGGAGAAGAGAACAGGGAGTTAGAGAAGTAGGTGGTGAAAGGGAACAGCAGATCAGCACGGGAGGCGAGAACAGGGTTTTGGAGAAGGGGGCGGCCTGGAAGAGAGCAGCAGATCAGGATGGGAGAACAGAACAGGGAGTTAAAAGAAGGAGGCGGGTGGTAGAGAGCAGCAGATAAGCACAGGGGAAAAGAACAGAGTTAAAGAAGGAGGCGGGTGTTTGAGAGCAGCAGATCAGCTCAGGTGAAGAGAACATGGAGTTAAATAAGGAAGCAGGTGGAAGAGAGCAGCAGATCAGCACAGGAGAAGAGAACATGGAGTTAAAGAAGGAGGTGGGTGGAAGAGAGCAGCAAATCAGCACAGGAGAATTTGCAATGCAATAGGTCTCGCATTAGGAAAGTGTGAGCTATTGGTATTGTAAATGACACATTTTTTTAATATGTGTTGGCTTTGAAAATATATCAATTAATAGCATCGTTATTCACAAAGACAATAGCTTACACTTTCCTAATGCGAGTCCTATTGGCTATGGCAATGCTTGTTGGTAGCAAGCAAGGACAGTGCTGAGTGATGATGTGGTTGGGCTGAGTGATGATGCGGTTGGGCTGAGAGATGTGGTGGTGTCCCAGAGTGATGTGGTGGTGTCCCAGAGTGATGTGGTGGTGTTCCAGAGTGATGTGGCGGTGTTCCTGAGTGATGGAGGGTGGAGTTGGAGGGTGGAGTTGGAGTTGGACGGTGGAGTTGGAGTTGGAGGGTAGAGTTGGACTTGGAGGTGGAGTTGGAGTTGGAGGGTGAAGTTGGAGGGTAGAGTTGGAGGGTGGTGTTGGAGGGTGAGGGTGGAGTTGGAGGGTGGAGATGGAGGGTGGAGTTGGAGGGTGGATTTGGAGGGTGGAGTTGGAGGGTGGAGTTGGAGGGTGGAGATGGAGGGTGGAGATGCAGGGTGGAGTTGGAGGGTGGAGTTGGAGGGTGGAGTTGGAGAGTGGAGTTGGATGGTGGATGGTGGATTTGGAGGGTAGCGTTGGAGGGTGGAGTTGGAGGGTGGATTTTGAGTTGGAGGGTGAAGTTGGAGGGTGAAGTTGGAGGGTGGAGTTGGAGGGTGGAGTTGGAATTGAAGGGTGGAGTTGGAGTTGGAGGGTGGAGTTGGAGGGTGGAGTTGGAGGGTGGAGTTGGAGTTGGAGTTGAAGTTGGAGGGTGGAGTTGGAGGGTGAAGTTGGAGTTGGAGGGTGGAGTTGGAGGGTGGAGTTGGAGGGTGGAGTTGGAGGGTGGAGTTGGAGGGTGGAGTTGGAGGGTGGTGTTGGAGGGTGGTGTTGGAGGGTGGAGTTGGAGGCTGGAGTTGGAGGCTGGAGTTGGAGGCTGGAGTTGGAGGCTGGAGTTGGAGGCTGGAGTTGGAGGGTGGAGTTGGAGGGTGGATTTGCAGGGAATGATTGTTCCCCTTGCTAGGCTCATCAGTACAGGATCCCTCCTTAGTCCTCATTAGGTCTGGTTTGAGAGGACAGCAGTAGTCTATTACGTGTAGCACCTAGAAGCTTACGCTTACTCTGCAATATGAGGCACTGAATATGGGGTGTTTTACCCAATACTGTCTACCATAAGTGCATGTTGCTGTGTGCACTGTTGTGTACTGCTGTTTAAATGTTTGGTGTTCGTTTGTGTTGGATGTGGCTGTATTTTTCTACTTGGGTGATCATAATTTACATAATTTTTCAACTTCAATGCACAGATAATTAACATTTATTTGGCTGTAAACGAAATGTTGTTGGAGCAAAAGCCATGATCACACAAACGAGGTGCACTTCCAGTTAGTCCAGAAAATCTTTATGTGCAGCTAAATGTCCAGGGAGAGAAGGCCTTTAAAACCCATAAACTCGATTTAAACATCAGAGAAAGGGCACATGCCCATTCAAACGGAGATATGGAGCAGATGCGTGTCCATGTTGGTTCATCTTATATCATTACACATCCCAGAGTAAAAAAAATCCACATAAACACAATGTATCCTGCTCTCTGAGTCATTAAAATTAGTAATGGCTTGTGCCTTATTCGTCAAGAGGGGCTGTTAAATAGCACATATTCTCCACTATGTATCCGGACGTACTGTTAAATAGCACTGGTTATATAGTATTTGTTCCAATGTCCCCTGAAACAGTATATATTCAAAATTAGTGGTGTGTTGGGTGAAATACCAAAGATACACAAGATTATTTATCCGGATTCCCTGTGAAATATCTCAAATCCAGTATCATTTAGCCAGATAGTAGGCTAAATAGCAGATTCTACACTGTGTATCTTGTTGTTCTGTGAATTGGCACAAATTCACCTCTATTATTAATGTTTTCCATTAACTAGCGCACATTTGCACCAGCTATATGCGTATATACAGATTCTGTACAGTTGCAACCTGTAATACCGACCGGTTTTACTATTAATCAGTGTAATGGCACTCAAGACACCGTGCTAAAAACACACAGAGTATAACTACCAATAAAGTAATGGGAAAATCTTTTTTTGAATATGAATACTGCAGCCACTGTAGGACAAAATAAGATTACCATATATCTCTGATCACACTTAAAACAGACCCTCTATCATTTCGCGAGATGTGAAATAATCGCAAAATCAGAAATAAGCTGACTAGCGCGATGACAGCAAAAGTCATAGTTTTGGCAAAATAAAGCTCTGCAGTAGGCAGCTGAACACAATGGTTACATTTAAGGCGCGCACGTCACCACGTGCTGCTGTATAGCCGTAGGAGCTTCCTGCTTCCTCCTGCCGCATTACAAAGTTATTGAAAGAAAGTTGAGAAAAGGAATGCAGTGCGTCACTGGCAAACTCTGTAAAGTGGCGCTGATCCGTTTGGGTATGAATAAAATCTATCTGGCCACCTTGTCTTATTTTACTTATTTATTTTGACGGACTTTCTCGGGTCTAGGACGCCAGGAAGTTGCTTTACACTAAAACACAAGTGGTGTCACTGCTAAAGCGTGAATTCTTATTGAAAGGCGTTATCGCAATTAGACTTTACTGCCAAGCGTTATGTGACATAAACTGGTGTTCTTCAGTGACATCCATAGTGGCTTTGCATTGGTCCTAAAGCGAGAAGGGCTGTCGGTGGTAAAACACTTTCCTGAGCTGTGTGCAGGCAGCGGTAGGGTTGCTGGAAGGCGCCGCAGGCAGCATGCGGCCTGGTTGCTGTGTGCTTCGGTTCGCTGATCTCACCTCGGTGCAGGGCACAAGTCCTAAGAGCGCATTGCTTCGAAGTCTGATGCGGGGCGGGGAGCGGCAGCTTTGAAGTGTGACGGGAGGCACAGACAAATGGTTGTTTGTGACGTGGCTGGTTGAGTTGGCTGGTGTGGTGGGGGGCGGGGGAGCGGAAGGGATTACTTTAAGTCTGATGCCGAGCGTCGGGGAGCAAATGGCAAGCGCAAGCACGGGCACATGCACTGTGTGTAATCTGCCTGTCAAAGCCCCTTGATCAGCTTTTCTGATCTACCTCTATATGTCTCGAGCTGCAATGTGCTTGCGCATTGGTAGGTCGAGACCTAAAAACGATAAACAAATCAACCTTAAACTCCTTTGTCATATTTGCCATGCTTGGCGTTTGTGATGTTCCATGCACTGCTTTCATAAAACCTATAAGTACATTCCACGGCCATAAAGTACATTCTTAAAAAAACCCGAATCTTAGACACAGTTTTCATTACTGGAATTTCGTTGCCAAATGCATACAATTTAAGCTCTCTAACCTATAGTTCTCAGGCATTTTGGGACTAATAAAACGGATATACCGATCAACACCTTCTGTTTACTGGCTCTGCCTGGAAATACACTTTGCCTTTGATTTGTATAGAATTTCAATTACCTCTGAAATGTAATGAACATTTTGGCAATAAAAATATTTTGCTTGCGTACTGGGAGCAAGTCTTGAGGCGTGTGCTAATACTGGCATCTAGTGGCTATTATAAGAACTGCAGTTTGTTGAAACAATCTGTAAACCTAGTTCCACTGCTGATCAAATATGTTCAGCATTGATAGTTTTGTAGAATAGGCTGACTTGATGAGCAGAACACGGTGCCCCTGGCTAGTTTTGGGGGTGCCGCGTGCACAGTTTGGGAACAATTGCTTTATTGTGTTGTTAAACTCAGTATAAAACGTTCTGCTACTACATATAAGCAAAAAATAATTCAGATTGCCAATGCTTGTTTTAATGCATGATGTGAGTGAAAGAGTAAACCCTCACAAAATATGTGCACAGAGTAAACCTTCGAACGTACACCTGAAACAAGCAAATTTTTTAACAGAGTAGTCCACTTTCTAAAATTTTAAAACATAGCTGACAAGTGGCCATTTCTGGCATTTTGTGCAGGAGCACATTATATGCTGGTGTTTGAGTCCATGATTAAACTGTTAAAAGCAAAACTACAAGCCCCACAGTGCAGCATACAATCGGTTGATAAAACAGATGATGGTAGAGTCCCTGGTTGCCTGCTTCGGTCTTGAGGGCAATCAGAGGTTAAACAGCCCAGTGGGTGGGAGGGCAGAGATAGCCTTTCAGATACAAATGGCAGCATCTTTCTGCGAAGCGGTTGACATAAACACTCCTTAGAAAACCTGCAAAAGGCGTGTTTGCCACAAGAGACTGGAAAGCAACAGTTAGACAAGTCTAGAGACTCAATGAAAGGAAAAATGTCGTGTCACTGCTGATCACAAAAACATCCTCAGCCTAGAACTTGGTGCGATTCCGATGATATGCTCACAACACTACTGTGACACCCTGCACTGAAGAAGTACCACACATGCAGCAGGTGCTTCTTCAGGAGGCCAGTGCCTCCGTTGCTACAATCTCAAGAGGCCTTTTAACCAGTACATTCATGTTGGAGTGAGGCATTCTGAAACTGTGGGACCATTCTGTGATGTAAGTGGGAACTCTGGCTCTTTATTGGAATTTTGTGGGCTGGGCTGACTGCAATCTATTGCTGCTGTAAATGCTTATTTAGTACGAAGCTGTTTCTGGAGGGATGTGAGAAGACAGGAGATTGTGGTTTCAAGCAGGATAGTTTAGAGTTTCACTGTGAGAAACAAACTCGCACAACCAGCAATAGCAAATTGTGTCCGTCAGAACAGGAGCAGAGGGCAGTGCTCCTCTCCACGGCAAGATGTGGTAATCAGAAAATAATTACAGGCATGATCTGATGAATGGTGTCACAATACTTCTCAAAACCCAAGCAGACTTCACGAAACAAAGCAGCGTAGAATGCTACTTGCTGATGATTGTTAGTGCAGGATTTGGTAAAGAGAATGGTGGGGTTTTCCCTCTTCAGAAAGCACATCCACACTAAATTGAAAGACATAAAGCAGCAGCAAGTATAAATGGTAACAGACAAAACATGGCAAAACCAAAGGGGATGATGGACGGAGTGTTGAACATTGCAAGCACTCACCTCCAGTCAACTGATCTGGGTTTAATCCATCATCATTCTTTAGCTCACTCCACCACCCCAGTTCAGACATGGCCATATGCAAATCAGTCTGACCATGTGCCTCATTGGAACAGTCCGGCCCGAACTGCCAAGACATGTCTTCCCTGGACTAGAAACAAGCATCCTGGGACCAGTTTTTGGCTAATCAGCCAGGCTAGCTTGAATCCAGTGGCAAAGTGTGTAAGGGGATAACGTCTGGGCATTACCTGCCAACTGAGGGCAAACAAAGCAAAACCAAAGGGGATGATGAACAGAGTGTTGAACATTGCGAGCACTCACCCCCAGTCAACTGATCTGGGTTTAATCCATCTTCTTTCTTTAGCTCACTCCACCGCCCCAGTTTAGACGTGGCCATATGCAAATTAGTCTTACCCTGTGCCTCATGGGAACAGTTCAGCCCGAACTGCAAAGCCATGTCTTCCCTGGAGCGAAAGCAAGCATCCTGGGACCATTTTCTGGCTAATCAACCATCATCAGCCAGGCTAGCTTGAATCCAGTGGCAAAGTGAGCAAGGGACCCACGTCTGGGCATACCCTGCCAACTTAGGGCGAACAAAGCAAAACCAAAGGGGATGATGGACGGAGTGTTGAACATTGCAAGCACTCACCCTCAGCCACCTGATCTGAGTTAAATCCATCATAATTCTTTAGATCACACCACCACCCCAGTTCCGACATGCCCATATGCAAATCAGTCTGACCCTGTGCCTCATGGGAACAGTCCAGCCCAAACTGCCATGCCATGTCTTCCCTGGACCGGAGACAAGCATCATGGGACCGGTTTCTGGCTAATCAGCCGTCATCAGCCAGGCTAGCTTGAATCCAGTGGCAAAGTGAGCAAGGGACCCACGTCTGGGCATACCCTGCCAACTTAGGGCAAACAAAGCAAAGCCAAAGGGAATGATGGACGGAGTGTTGAACATTGCAAGCACTCACCCCCAGATCAATGTCAGCAGTTCTGTGCGTTGAAATTTCCAAGATGGCATTCGTTTGTCGACCCTTTTCGTTGCGAGTGGAGTTGCAGTCTTCTACACTCCTTTCTGCCTACCACTTCTACCCAGAGTGCTTAAGAAGATCAAGTGCGACTGGGCCCAAGTCAAACTTGTGGCCCAGGACTGGGCTCGAAGGGTATGGTATTCCGAGATCTTACTTAAAAAAAAGGGGGGGGACCAGAAGCCGTTATTTAAACCAGGTCCTGCACATAAAGATTCAATAGGACTATGCTTCAAAGAGATGTGCAGTTCCTAACAAGGGGACAAGGAAAACTGGAGGTCTTTCTTCGTGATGCCCTCACACACCCCGGAGGATGTCATGCTTCATCATTGGGCTCCTGTCCTCGTCTGGCCGGAGCTGCAATGCCCGACGGGCTCCCGCGAACGGGGCTCTTTGGCGGAGATCTTTTGAAGAAGCCTTAGGGTGCGTGCAAGTATGAGGGCAAAGATAGGGTAGCGCATGGTAAGACATGCAGTGGCTTGTTTCTTAATGCCAGTATTCCTTCTTATTACAGTTTCAGAGCAACAACGTTCTCTGAATTCCCCTGTAAGGCCATAGACTTTCATACTGGGGTGAGTAGACACAAGCAATTTCATTTTGACTCCTGCCGCTTTTACACCAAACGTGGCTCTCCTCACTGTCACGTAACCTTTTGAATGTTGTGTAACGTGTGTAGGTGTGAGTAAAACTTAGTTGGTTACTGAGTGGCTAATCACGTTCTGCCCGCAATTACATGCACACCAGATCAACCATGTTCGTTATTTTAACTCACTATCTGATATGACTTCCATTGTTCAGCATGACCAACGGCACTAATATGCCAAAAACGTACACTGTCTGTGGACAGGAACACTGTAAACTGTGATATGAGCTCTCTTGCACTTGTGATTGCGATTGTTAGAGTAATAACCCTCTCGTTTTCTAATGAGTCCTACACACTAAACGGTCCATGGGTAGCATTTTTTTACCACATGGAATCACATGGATACAGTCAAAACTCCACACCTAAGGAACCAGACCTTCAGGGGTGCACCATCCACTCACTTAGGTCTTGATGAAGTGAAGTCCTGATGAAGTGCCTCACGACCCGTTAGGGGGTGACAAGGGCACGAAACATGTCAACCCATTACTTTGCGAGAGCCCTCTAGGAACATTACATCCACGCAGAGCTCCCACACATTTGTAACCAAGCTGGAACTACCTTAACAAATAAAATATTTCTGAAGAGGACTGCTCCAGATTTATTTTAAAATTCACCACCCATGCACTACCCTATCTTTGCCTCATACTCGCATGCACCCTACAGCTTCTTCAAAAGATCTCCACCAAAGAGCCCCGTTCGCGGGAGCTCGTCGGGCATTGCAGAGCCGGCACAACAAGTAGCAGAGCCCAATGATGAAGCATGACATCCTCAGGGTGGTCTGAGGTCATCATGAAGAAAGACCTCCCCTTTCCCTTGTCCCCTTGTTAGGAACTACACATCCCTTTGAAGCATATTCTGAGATCTTACACATGGCCATCAATCCTCCAATTAGACTGTCCCTTCAGGACGGTCTTCTGTCACATCAGCAGGGGACAGTCCTCCACCCGAACCTGTCCAGTCCCCCGCTCCTTGCGTGGAGATTGAGCGGCGAGAGTTGACAGCTTTCGACTAGCCTTCTGAAGTCTGTAACTTTATCTTGGCAGCCATATGTCCTTCCACTAAAATGGTATACGCCTGTAGATGGAACAAATTTGTGGCATGGTGCACAGCAAATGCTGTGGATCCCTTTTCTTCCCCACTTTCTGAGGTTCTCCCTTCATTCTGTCTTTGGCCCTGCAGGGCTCTGCTCTGGGCACTCTAAAAAGCTATCTTTCGGCAGTTCCGTCCTTCCTTCGGCTTCCTGACCAGCCATCTATTTTCAAGTCCCCTACTGTAAATAGCTTCCTTAAGGGCATTACTCACTTGTTTCCTCCAATCCCTTTGGTAATTCCCCAGATGGACTTGAACCTGGTTCTGACCTATCTTATGTGTGCTCCCTTCGAGCAGCTACATAACTGTTCTCTCAGACTTCTGACACTTAAAACTGCCTTTTTTGTTGCCATCACTTCTGCTCGCAGGGTGTGGTGAGCTTCAGGCTCTTTCTTCCAAACAACTTTTCCTGGTTATTCATCCGAACAAACTTGTTCTTCGCACTAGGCCTTCTTTTCTTCCCAAAGTGGTTGCCTCTTTCTACTTAGGACAGACCATTTAGTTTAGTTTAGTTTGTGAGCTTATATAGCGCATGAATCACCCCCTGAGGGGTATCTCGGCGCTCAAGGCCTTTCTAAATTTCAGATGGTTTGGGCATTGTCTTAAGGCAATTGGAATTTAATTCCATATGAATGATGCCTGATACGAAAAGGCCTTTCCTCCTGTTCATGCTTTTTTGATCTTAGGGATTTTGAGCAAGGATTTCAAGCCTGATCACAGGTCCATTTGGGGGATATGTTGATGGAGCCTCTCCCAGATAGGAGGGTCCATTTCCCCATATTGCCTTGTGCGTCAGGCAGCAGATCTTAAACTTCCCACGTTTACGCACAGGTAACCAGTGTAGTTGTTGTAGAAGAGGGAGTGAAGCTGATCTGTGAGGAGTGTTTAAAACGAAACATGCTGCAGTATGTTGTACCACCTGTAGGTGGTTTAGAGAGGAGTCATTAGCCGTGATCAGTAAGACATTACAATAATCTAATTTACTTAGCACCAGGGCTTGAATAAGGGTCTTTCGCAGGGGATCGGGTAGATAGGGAAAAACTCTTCTCAGCAGGTCCAACACATGGAAGCATGAGTCAACAGTGTGGGTTCCATGCTCTTTCATTGTTAGAGTCTGTTCAAGACGCACCCCTAAGTTCTTTGCCGTTGTTTTTGGTGATGGAGCGGTTCCCAACTCTTTAGGCCACCAATCTGGTGCTCATAATAGTGGGGCCTCTCCGAAGAGCATGATTTCAGTCTTTCCGGCATTCAGCTGTAAGAAGTTGTTTCTCATCCATTGTGAGATGGCTAGCATGCCGTAAAGCGAAGAGAAGGAGGCTTGGGCTGTCTGGGATGTCTTATTGAAGGAGAAGGTAAGTTGGGTGTCATCTGCATAGGATATTAGGACAAGCCCGTAGTTCCTCAGTAGAGCAGCCAAAGGTGGCAATTTAGATGTTGAACATGGTTGGGATTAAACATGAGCCTTGAGGTACTCCCTTGATCACTTCTTTCATATTGGACCGGTATGGGCCCAGGTTATTGGTCTGGGTACGATTGGAGAGGAAACTAGTCTTCCATTGCAGTGCCACTCCCCCAATCCTGGCTTCCCTCAGTCTTTTGAGCAGAGTCTGGTGGAGGACTGTATTGATTGCGGTGGAAAGATCTAATAACACTAGGAGGGTGGGTTGGCCCTGATCTAGTGCAAGCCTGATGTTATCGGTAACGGCCAGCAGGGCAGTTTCCCTGCTATGTTTGGCTGGAAGCCCGATTGAGATGGATCCAGGTAGCCGGCCGATTCGATATGGTCTTCGCACTAGGCCTTCTTTCCTTCCCAAAGTGGTTACCTCTTTCCACAGACCATCACTTTGCCCACCTTCTTCCCGCCCCGCATCCTTCTAAAGAGGAAGAGAGGCTCCACCATCTGGATCCAAAACATGTGCTTTCATTCTATCTGGATCGCACAAAACAATTACGGTTGGATGACCAGCTCTTTATTGGCTATGTGGGCGCAAAGAAAGGTTGGGCCGTGGAAAAATGAACCATCTCCCGATGGGTCATCCTTTGCATCAAAATCTGCTGTTCCTCAGCGAAAAAGGAACCTCCAGTGGGGTTGCACGCCCAATCCACCAGGGCAATGGCAGCCCCTACTGCTTTGGGACGTGGAGTGCCCCTTCATGACATCTGCCAGCCAGCTACGTGGGCTTCTTTGACCGTTCAGTTCTCCAGGACTTTCTGGTGTGAACTTAGTTTGCAGACCCACCTCCGGGGTTGTTATTGCTGGGGTGTCTATTGTAAGGTGAGTGAGTAATCCATAACAAATAGTCTCTTTCAGATGAACAAGTTACTTACCTTCGGTAACTATATATCTGTAAGAGACATATATTAGTTATGGATTCCTCACTGCCCCACCCATCCTCCCCGTTCTGCGAACTGGCTTCTAGGGTAAGGGACTCCCTTTTAGGGCCCTAGTTTTGTGCACCAGTGGTCAGTGTCTTTCATGGCTCTGCGCTTCTGGCGTGGAACGTTGTGTAAAGCACTGATGTCAGCGTGCAGGGGCAGCGTCTAAATAGATAAGCAACGTCATTCCAGCAACCACAATACCAACGACGAACGTGGAGGCGACCGACGCCACCTACCGACGCTCAGGGGTACTGCTTAAAAACCAATCCTCTGGATCCAGTCTGACGCCTGGGGTTAATTCTAAGGTGAGGAATCCATAACTAATATATGTCTCTTACAGATATAGCGTTACCAAAGGTAAGTACCTTGTTCAACGATTACATTGTGCAAAGCGCCCTATGTCTTCTCCGGTCTAGTCCGCGCTATGTAATTCTGCGTACATCCATCAAACTGAAATTGCTTGTCACATTTCCCTGCTATGAGCAGATATTTAAAATTAGAGAAGAGGGAATTTTCATAAAAAGCTAATGTATTTATAAACAGAGACCTAACTGCACAAACTGCTGGGGGAATCTACAATCAACAGCCATGAGAAAAGCTGATATATCTCAAAGCTTTTAGCCTTAACATTTGCAGAACACGATTCTACAGGGTAATGTTATATTTTAACAGTTCAGCATTACTGACATACAGAGGTGCCTGAGCAAAACATTCAAAGCTAGGCCCCCAAACCATCTATGTGATCACAATTAAACGGTGCTGCTCTGGAACAGAAAGGTCTCGGACTGCTTACACGCTAAACCAATGCAGAGACAACACAACTGCACCTCAAGTACAAATGCACAAAAACAGCAAAGCATGTTACAAGAACTCCCTACATAGTAGTGAACAGAGACCCTGGAAAACTGATTCATTCTGTTTTTGTGTGAATATTTGTATCAAAAGTTACCAGCTCAGTATAACATACAGTCATCGCATTCAAGTTATTTGACCAAGGCATAGCATTGTTATCGACAGTACACATGTTATCGAACCCCTCTCTTCAAGTCCCTACTGAACTCTCAGAGTGTTCTATTCTACTCTGGAATGCTGCCCCCCCCCCCCACCCCCAAACCTTTACTTTACCTAATACCCACAGTGATTCTGCCACTGTCCCCAGATTTTACCCCACTTATGTGGACAGCCTCTGGCTTTGTAAACCACTTTCTCCATCGTGGCACACCAATCCATGTCAGATTTCCATTTACACAGTTCTGGTATCTGTCCCCCCCCCCCCCCCCCCCCTGTTACACACAAAAGCATCCAGCGTGGGTCGATTGGAATGTTTATCCCCGTGACTTTTGACATGAGTTTTCCCACTTCTTCCCAGTATTCCTGCACAAATTTACATTCCCACAAAATATGGAAAAAAGTACCTATTTCTCCACATTCCCTAACAAAATGTAACCAATACATTCCCCCAACTTATGCATCAGTGGTCTGGAGGCGTACGATCTATGCAGGATACGCAATTGCACCAGCCGAAATAGGGCCTTCATTGCAACTGATTCATTCTGAATATTTACATCCCAGCAAAGAAGGCATTTGAAAAGCTGTTGAAACATAAATGACTTATTATGAATTGTAACAGACTGCTCGAGATAAGCCAAAAACAAAGAAGAAGATGGTGATTCAGGATGTAATTCTGTGTGCAGCAAACACAGAAGGATAAGGGGCATCAAAGAACATACAAAGAAAACCGAAGATAAAATTCTTAAGAAATAGAAGTATCTTTTAAAACAAACAGTTTTTCTACAAATGTTGTAATCTGTTAAGTAAAAAAATAAACTTACAACAATCTGGGCTTCAATCATGTTTATTTATTTATTTAGCGATTTGTAAAGCGCCTGGTGACCCGAAGGCATCCCCGCGCTAATGATACATGTGCAAGCTAGAGGGGAAAGGGAATTTATTTGGGGAACAGTAAAGTTTTTAATTTCTTACGGAAGAGGAGGTGGCAGGGTTCCAGTCGCAAACAGCGGGGGAGTGAGTTCCATCCTGCAGAGGCTTTTACAGCGAACCGTCTGCCGCCGGTTCGCGCCTTCCTGAATCTCGGAACGATGGCCAATCGTTCGTTGTCCGAGCGGAGGAGTCTAGGGGCCTTGTAAGGGGTGACCATGTCTCTCAGGATAGAGGGGCCAAGGCCATTGATGAGTTTGTGGGCAGTACACATCGTTTTGAAGTCTACCCTCTGACGAACTGGTAGCCAGTGTAGGGCCTTAAGAGCTGGTCTGGCCGAGGTTCTTGAAGGGAGGCCCATAAGGAGCCGGGCTGCTGCGTTCTGAGTTCGCTGGAGTTTGGCTAGGGTGGATTCAGGGGCCCCCAGGTAGACAGCGTTGCTATAGTCTAGCCGGGCAAGGATCAAACCCTGAATCAAGAGTTTCCTAGAGAGGGGCGGGAGTATTGGGAGGATTTTGCGGATGGAACGCATGAGTCCGAAGCAGGTGCCTGCTGTTTTGGCTGCTTGGGTCTTCATGGACAGCTCTGGTTCAAGCCAGACTCCCAGGGTCTTAATTTCGGGGTAGGGACCTCGCCGAAGACGTCTGGTCAGACCGATGGAGGGATGGTGGTCCATTTCTTCCCCATGAGCATGACTTCGGTTTTTGAACCGTTGAGCTTCAAGGATGACTCGCACATCCAGTGGTGTATTTCCTACACACCCCCCACTCACTTGAAAACATACCCCACACACTGGACACCACACATAGTCAACACCACAAGTGCTCCCGCGTAGCCGTAGGTCGCAGCACGCCGCATCTCGATAGAGGGGTGCGAAGACCCCAATGATGAAGCATGACACCAAGGGGCCTTTTGGTGTGTGAGGGGTATTTTACAAAACACTGAGTGCTTCAACATACATTGATCACTCTCTCCCCCTCCCTTTTTGATAGTTGGATTTCCTTTGTTTATTTAATCATCGCTGTGGAGCGCGAATCCAACCACTTGCTCTACCTCCCCCATGTGTTTTTGATAAGGTCTAGGCAGCGTGCAGCTGCGGGAGAATACCCTCTTACTCTCTTCACAACACATAATCACATACACTAGGTAACTGTAGACCACAGCGGTCACAAAAATATGGAGGACGAACATGGCCTAACCTTTGGTGAGGATGAAATCGACAGAATCTTAGCTGGAGCGAATCCTTTTGAGGGACTCAGCAACCCTGAAACTGGGCCGAGTATAAATGATTGGAATGAATTGGTAAAATTGAGACGCAATCAAATCAAGGCAGCCCTACATGGTTCGATAATGACTGAATATCTGAGGAACAAAATGGGCCCACCTGGTTTGATCGTAAAAAACGAACCCTTCATCTTCCAGACTGACATGCAGTTCAAAAAGGAGTGGTCATTGATCTCTTGGCATTGCACCAGGGACTGGTTGGTCCTGATCATAAAAACGGCAACCAGAATTACACAAGAACTAAAGATCGAAATTGGAAAGATTGAGGTAAAACTAAACACATATATATCAACCGAAGATCTGAAAACCAGATTAGACGAGCTCAATCAGCAAATGACGGAATTTGAATTTACCTTGAAGCAAAGCAAACTCAACAAATTGAGTAAAGATAAAGATAAATTCACACCAGAAGGAGCTTATCCTTATACCAAGGCTGACTATGTATCTATGAACAGAAATAACGACACTGACTGTGACGGGTCAGACACAAGCTCAAACAGTTCAAATTCGAGCGGTGGCAGAAGAAATCGCCAGAATAGAGGTGGATGGAGGCAAAGAAGACAACAGTTCCCAAGACAACGAGGGTGGAGAGGATACCCACCCCAATATCCACAATTCATGGGACAGGTGCCGTTCCAGCCATTCCAGTTCAACCACCCTACCAATGCTCAGGGTTATCCACAATGGAATCCAGACTTCAATGGAGGCTTTTACGGTCCACAACCTTTTTTAGGCTCCCGCCCAGGGAACCGGGGAAAGAACCGGAAAGGCAACAATGTAACTTGGGAGGAGAATGGCCAAGAGAACCTCCGACAAACCAGGAGCATGACAGGCTCCCTACCCAACCAAGCCTCAACCAGCAACCAGAGAGGGACCTAGTGGTCAATTTAACTTCTAAACAACTGACGGAAATACAACAACGGGTATTAAATAAAGGTCTAGGATTTGTACCAACACAGAGACCAGACATCTTTAAGATAAACGTTGAGATACAGGAATTTGTACGAAAATTAAAACTGCAGGCTTTCTTTGTAGACAAACCACCACAAGCCCCTACAACAGACACAGGCCTGAGACCTAAATCTACTTTCACGCCTCCTGACTCAATACTCCCTCTCGAGCTACTGGCCTTTGAAAAAGCCATAATGACAGAGGTCAACAAATTGAATGTGTCCTCCACACGGACTTTTCATAATACAACCAAGGAAGAACAACTTGCCTTAAAAACCTTGTCCGAAGACAATAGCATGGTTATAAAACCAGCAGACAAGGGGGGAGCTATAGTACTACAGTCAACCGAGGATTACGACAATGAATGTATGAGACTCCTATCAGACAGACGCAACTATATGGTCCTCCAACAAGATCCAACAGAAAACCTCAGGACACGAATCGGAGGTATGATTGAAGAAGGCTTAACACATGATTGGTTAAGTAAGAAGGAAGGAGAATTCCTGGAGCAGAAAAAACCACGCATTCCATACTTTTATTGTATTCCAAAAATACATAAAGATTTAACCAAACCCCCAGGAAGACCGATAGTATCGGGCATTGGCTCAATCCTAGAACCATTATCGAAATTCGCAGATGCCTTTCTGCGACCTTTAGTACAATCTACTAACACCTACCTAAAGGACACAAAGGCTGTCTTACAACTGCTGCAAGAAACAACATTCGACCCGCAAACCCAGCTTCTGATGTCTCTAGACGTGGAAAGCCTCTATACTAGCCTCCCTCATGACGAAACATTGGTAATTATCGAGGAGGTCCTTTTTTCCACACCATGGAAATACCAGACACCACGAGGATTGGTTCTAGAATGCATTTCTCTGGCCTTGCAAAAAAACTTTTTCCAGTATAAAACCACGCTTTACCAACAGTGCCATGGGACCAGCATGGGAAGCACCTTTGCTCCGAGCCTAGCTGGTCTCTCTGTGCACCATCTTGAGACCAACAAGATCCTCCATGACCAAAACCCATACAGGGCAAATATAAAATGCTGGAGGAGGTACATAGATGACATTCTGGTCATCTGGGAAGGTGACCAACAATCAGCGGAGAGTTTTCAGGAATGGTTGAATAACCAGAATGCTTTCCTGAAATTCACGAGCACCATTTCAAACGAAACATTGGTCTTTCTGAATCTGAACATTTATGCAGATGCAGGGTTGCTGAAAACCACCACTCATTTTAAACCTACCTCCAGGAATTGCTTGTTGAGATATGACAGCTTCCACCGAGACATCTATGGGAAAATCTGCCATATGGACAGTTTTTACGCCTAAGGCGCAACTGCACAGAGATGTCCGAATTTAAACAACAGGCAAATGACCTAAAAGAAAAACTCAGACAACGAGAATACCCCAACAAAATCTGTGTGACAACATTCAACACCATGTCAAATGAAGTGTCCAAAATTATAAATAAACATTGGAGAATATTGACATTTGGCAAACTGGATTTTGAAAAACCCATGTTCGCACATCGCAGGGGACGCAACCTGAGAGACATACTGGTACACACCAGACCGAGGCCAACCACAGTAGCCCTACAATCATCAATTGACATCCAGGGCCACTTCCCTTGCGGCAACTGCAGCAGCTGCCATTTGACGAAAAAAAGCACGAGACTTACCTTTCGCAATGGCACCACATGGGAACAAAGGAAATTCTCAAACTGTAATTCAAAAAACGTCATCTACCTGATCAAATGCCCATGTAACCTTGAGTATGTGGGAATGACCACGAGAGCCATAAAAACTCGAATGAATGAACATAAAAGCAATGTGCGGTGTAAAAAAAGCACAACCAAAATGGCAACGCATTTTTTGACTGAACAACACTGCGTCAATGACTTGAGATGGACAGTCATAGAGCAATTACCCTCAGACGCCGGCCTTTTCTAGAAGGAACAACGTTGGGTGTTCAGACTGGGGACCCATCTAAATGGGCTTAACGATGATGTACCCTGGAGTCAACTATCAGCATAACAGAGGACCGCCAACTGTTCTAATCAGCTATATAAACTAATGCCCTTTTCGCAATGTTGGTTCAATATTACTCTATCAATATACATCCAAAAGAGATGGATTGAGTACATATGAGTATACATAATCTCATTAACCAGCTGGAATAGCCCATAGTTATATCACTCGATTAACACACACGCTCTGTAGTCAAGCAGTGACATACGCGTGTGTTTAAAGCGCATGCGTGTGGAACAGACACACAAGCTGCTATCACGCGTGCATAGATGGACGCCGTAACGACAGTGCGCGTGCGCTGTCCATACTTGATCCATGATGCAGACGCTGATCCCAGGCCGGCGCCCGTCCAATTACATACGAACGCCCTGTATGGTCAGTAAGCGGATGCTCCTTACATGGACATGTAATTAAGGGCGGGATACCCTCATATGCATACATAATTACTTCCGCCTAATTAGGATGAAAGGGTATAAATATCCATGACCGAACCCTTACTCCACACCAGCGGAGCAGCGTGAGGGGTAAGGGGGCGATCAGAGAGTCCTGTCCTTGTGAGTATGATTCTGTCCAAAGAAATACATAACGACCAGCTGTAATCCTCGACCTAAGTAAGTGAGATAGAATGAATGATTAAAGCTGCATCATTCTCCACCACAGATAGCCATTGGAGCAACACCCCGACGTTCCGATTTTGCTCATGAAGCCTACAAAGAAGCTTCACAAGTATGAATACATCTTACAGTAAACCCTAGTATTTTATGTGTTTTATGTTGTATGTGTTGTGAGTCCCTTTTTCAACAGGCTTACTAATGAGCGAATGGTACGGTTCCAGGTGACTGCACCTGCTTGAACTACCCGCTACATGGGTAACCATTAGGTGTTATTTTTGTCTTTCTACAGGTCATTGTGCTTGTAGCAGACCGCTGTAGGCACACTTAGCCTATAATCTTAAAATTCACTTTTCTGTAAATACACAATTTTTAGTAACTAAGACGTGAGTAGGGAGGGGAGGTTGTGCCCCCGTCCTGAGGAAGGAGCTTGTCTCCGAAACATGTCGACAACAACGCACACCAGAGGTCTTGTTCATTAACACAACAACTTAGACCTCGCCCAGCACTTCTTTTAACAGTACCAGCCAGAGTTCAGAATAAAATTGTTTTCTTTTTATACTCTAGTGCCAGGTACTTTTTAATTTTTTCACTACACACCCCCCACTCACTTGAAAACATACCCCACACACTGGACACCACACATAGTCAACACCACAAGTGCTCCCGCGTAGCCGTAGGTCGCAGCACGCCGCATCTCGATAGAGGGGTGCGAAGACCCCGATGATGAAGCATGACACCAAGGGGCCTTTTGGTGTGTGAGGGGTATTTTACAAAACACTGAGTGCTTCAACATACATTGATCACTCTCTCCCCCTCCCTTTTTGATAGTTGGATTTCCTTTGTTTATTTAATCATCGCTGTGGAGCGCGAATCCAACCACTTGCTCTACCTCCCCCATGTGTTTTTGATAAGACCCCTGGGGGACGCCACTAGTGAGGGGAAGAGGGGCTGATCGGGAATTTCCGTCCCAGACCTGGAAAGAGCAACCTGATAGAAAGGATTCTATCCACGCAAGCGCCGTGTCCGTGAGTCCCGCTACGGCCAACCGGTGGAGTAGGACACGGTGATTCACCGTGTCAAAGGCTGCACTGAGGTCCAGGAGGATCACTGCCACTGATCCTCCTGAATCCAAAATGCACCTAGCCTCCTCGATGACTGCGAGGAGGGCGGTGTCTGTACCGTGGCCCGGGCGGAATCCAGTTTGGGACCTTCGTAAAAGGTTATTTGACTCAAGGAACTGGGACAATTGAGCATTAACTAGTTTCTCTGCTATTTTGCTGATGCTCGGAAGAAGCGAAATTGGCCGATAGTTGGCCAGGTTGGAAGGGTCCAGTTGGGGTTTTTTGAGAAGCGCCTTTACTACCGCGCTCTTCCAGCTCGGTGGGACAGAGCCCTGGGCTAGCGAGGTGTTGATCAGTTCCGTAATGGTAGGCAGGATAGTGGGGGCAACTACTTTCAGGAATCTGATAGGTGCGGGGTCAAGTGGAGAGCCGCTTTTCAGTTTAGCCAGGGCTGAGCCTACTTCGTCCAATGAGACTGCCCTGAAAGTGGTCAATTGAGGGTGCACTATGTTTCCTGTCTGGTTGGTAGATACCTCAAGGTCCTTGGGGTTGGGAAGACTGGGAGGTGGGAGAGAGACTAGGATGCGGGCGATTTTGGAGTCGAAGTAGGTTGCTAGTTCATCGCTTCTATCTGGCGAGGGTGGGTTGGAAGAGTGGGGCGCAGGTATTTTCAGAAGTTCTTTAGCGATGAGGTAAGATTCTCTCGCCGAGTTGGTGGAATTACGTATTCTGGTGTCGTAGTATGCGGCTTTAGTGAGCTTCAAGGTGGCTTTATATAATCTCACCGAGCTATGATAGGCGTCCTTGCTAGTATAGAGCCAGTCCTTTCTCCATATTCGCTCCGCTTTTTTACACTCTTTGCGGAGAGTTCTTAGCTCCGGACTATACCATGGGGCTGACCCGGTTTTCCCGTTTTTATCCTCACAGGTTTTTATGGAGAGGATGGAGTCGAGGGAAGTGGAGATCCACTCCCTGAACTTTCTGTCCGACTCTTTGATTTGTAAGGTATGGAGGTTGGTGAACACAGGGTCTAGTAAATGGCCCTTAATGTGTGTGGCTCCGGAGTTGGTGAGTAGGAGGCCATAGGCCGCCATATCGGCGATCAAATCGACTGCCCCAGTGTCAAGGGAGTCATCGAAGTGTATGTTCAGGTCTCCTAATATGGTTAAGTTGGAGGTGGAATGGGCCAGAGATGCTATAGATTCTAGGAGAGCCCTAGAGAACGGACCATAATGGCCAGGGGAGCGATATACTAAGAGGCCTGACAGTGTGCTAGTCGGTGCTAGCTGGATGGTAAACTGGAGGCTTTCCGAGTCCGAGATGTGTGCATCGGAGGTTCTGCAGGAAAACTGATTCTGGTAGAGAATGGCCAGTCCACCTCCTCTGCCAGATGGCGTGGCTGGGACTGGATATTAAAGTCTGGAGGGAGGGCTAGGACCACATCCGGGTCCGAGTGTTCGGTAATCCACGTTTCCGTCAGGAATAGAATATCTAGTTCATGATCTTCTATAAGGTGATTAATGAACAGAGCATGCATGGGGAGTGACCTGCAGTTCACTGAGGCAAGTTTAAGACCCGGGTGGGATACGCGTGGAATGGGTAGTTGTAGCTGAGCTGGATGACAGATTGTGCAGCCAGTAAATTGACCGTCTAGGTCATGAGCAAAGTTGCAGGTGCTGTTGGGGGTGGGTCTGAGACTAAGAAGGTCTCAATGCGAATATATTACTCTAGTGGGAGCTGGTTCCGGCAGGGATTCTGGCCCTGAGCCCGTTCGAGGGCGGACGGGCGCAGACGGGCTTGCCTTAAGCACGCCTTCGGCGCGCAAACGTCGCGCCCGCTGCGCTCGTCCGCTGCGCTTCCTAGGAAAGCACATGATTTAAAGCTGGGAGGACCAGGGGAAGTGGGCGTGGCCTGCAAAAGGGGCGTGGCCTGCGGGCGAGGCAAAGCGCTAGTAGAAGCGTCCTGCGCCTAAAACTATCAGCGTTAAAATCCGCTGTGGAGTGCAAGCAAGTGCTGGTAAATAAAGTTTTAAAAACACAGGAATCAACAACAGTTTAAAAGCATTCAATCTCCCGGCTATTTTGCTGCTTGCTCTCAGCGTCCCTTTATGATGATGTCGGAAGTGGGCGTGGCCTGCAAAAGGGGCGTGGCCTGCGGGCGAGGCAAAGCGCTAGTAGAAGCGTCCTGCGCCTAAAACTATCAGCGTTAAAATCCGCTGTAGAGTGCAAGCAAGTGCTGGTAAATAAAGTTTTAAAAACACAGGAATCAACAACAGTTTAAAAGCATTCAATCTCCCGGCTATTTTGCCTCAGGAGTGCAGCGTCATGTTAAACTAAAGTGGGGTGCAGAAAGGTCACTTGCAGGGCTCTTGAAAGAGTGCGCCCCTGCCTCAGGTTCATCATAGCATGCTGAGATTTTTGACCCCACTTCTGCACATACTACAATCATGCATGTGCGTGAGAGGCCTTTACAGTGACATCAATTGAAAACCAGAGTGGGGATCTGTGGTGTGGAGTGGCACACTATGGGCACCACCTTTACAGAGCAAGACAACCGTCAGCTTGCCAAGCTAGAGAGGACCGACAGAGGTGGCCGCAGCACAAAGGTTTTAATAGCAAAGCAGTCTCTCCAACCGATTCCCACCAGGGACAGTGGTCTAATTTCCCCTTCCACCATTTTAAATTAGTCTGCCTGCCTCTAAAACCGGGTCCTTCATCCGTGTGGGACAGGGATATCGCATCTGTATACCTTCCTGCCCTGTCTACCAGTGGCGGCTACCATGTACTGAGGGCAGGTGGCACAAAAAATAAAACACTTACCCTGACGTGCAGCGTGGCCTCCTCCTTCACCGGTCGTCTCTCTTTCGAGGCAGGTTCCAATGTACGACCAGGATACTGCACTAACCAATCCTGGTGCTGCTCTCACAGCATGGAAGAAGCAGCCTCACTCAGCGCTCCCAAGAGCACAGGAGGCCTGCACTTTCTCTGAACCATGTATCTAAGACATCTGAGTTAGTGAAGTTTAAAATGCGCATGTCTGGCTGGCCATCATAAGACAGCCGGCCAAAGAGACATGCACATTTAAAAGCGCACAGCTGCCTGCTGCTGCCCCTCGGAAGCACTGGCCCTGCCGCGTCCTGTCACTCAGTTGAGGAAGAGTCGGTTGCTGAAAAATAAAATGGTAATAAATAAACTTTATTATCATTTTAATTTTCTGCTCTGGCCTGTGGGGCAACGCTCCTCCACTCACCTGGAGGATCCGGCCCTACTGTCTATGGAATTGAGCAAGCATGTGTGTCACATTCAGCCATGCCATACTGCTATCCATTTTATGTTTCGAACATACAAGTGGTACCTTAGATGGAGTGTTGGAGAGGACCCAGACAGCAGATGTGAATTGCAGGGCTGCTCTCTGACATACCAGGTATCCTGTGTAGTGTGTCAGACTGTTGGGTGTAGACGAGAGGAGGCAAAGGATCCATTTGAAGCTTTGGGAATTTCACCTGCCCTTTCCTGGACCATTGTTCACTGGAAAGGTGACAACCCACAGGATAACAGGTCACTGTGGGACACACAGCCTACCTTTTTTTATACCCTTGGTTTGGGTTTCTCCAGACTGGGGACTCGCAGCACCCTGGACCTTGCTGTAAGCTCGCTGCAATCAAAGGCGTGGACTTAACCCATCTAAGGGAAAAGAGCAAAAGGGCCAGAACTGCCCTAACCGGTCTCAGAGCTGACTGTTGGAATACACAACTACTGACTGCAATTTTGGTTTACAGATGGGACAGAAACATCCAGCTTGTGTGTTAAGGTTTATTTTCCGGATTCCATGGTATTCACGCCAGTAGCAACCATGTGCTCCAGGGTTGTGGAAACCGCTGCCAACTTTGCTTGTCAGGACTAGAAACCTTGAAACTTCTATTAAGAGTGCCAGAAGGGACTACAATGGAGAGATTAAATCCATCCACATAAGCATTTGAACAAGAAAGATGCTGTCCAGAGGGAAGGGCCTGTGAATATGCCTAAATAGAATGAGCCGAGGATGTCCTCTGCATCATACAGTAAACATCCTGTACCACTATGCAAGGATGAGGCCCTCAAGTCCTGAAATCTCCCGACAGCAAGGACAGAACAAAGAGCCCCCATGAATGGAGGGTGTCATGGAATTCATCTCCACCAGAGTTTGATTATGAAGTGGTGCGCCAAGATGTATCGAGGCACAGGAAGAAATCAAATCATCATCTGTGGTCCACCTGAAAGAGGAACCCAAGTGACTGAGGAACCCTGATGTAAGTATGGGCGGAAAATCCGTTCCGCTCGCGGATTTTGCGGATTTTCGGGAAATTCGCAATCCGCGAGATTCGCGAATCTCCCTCAAAATCCGCAAATCCGCGAGCAGCGGATTTTGCTCGCACTGCTCGCACTGTTCGCGTGAGTTTGCGCCCCGCGAATAAGTGCAAAATTGCAGAAATACGATCTTAGCAAAACTGAAAGTAACTACTTACCAGGTTCAAAAGTTCAGGCTCATCATTAGTAGCCATTTCCTGTAGTGCTTCCTGAGGGGCCCCTCCAGAGTTCAGTTGCCAGTTGAAACTATTATGTGACCCTGCTCTGAACCTCAGAATAGTTACACATATGCCACAAAGGTCCTGAATTACAGCTAAGGGAGACAAGCAGGAGCCAGGCTGGAAGTTAAAATCCATTAATCAGCCCCTAATTCATTATTGTCAGTTGGGGCAGGGCAGGTGTTGTAACTAATTTTGCAACAATGAAAGCACTTAGCAAGTGCAAAAGATCACTAATCAGGGCGCACTAAGGAAGCAGGTGCCAGCTAAAAAAATATTCTGTGACACATTAATCAGCCCCAAATTAATTCAGGTCACTTGAGGCAGGGAAGGTGTGCTTTGCTTTGCCGAAAATAATGTACACTGGACAACCAGAGGGTGTGGTGATGAAACAGAGGGTGGCATGGGTGGGCCAGAGGGTGGCATGAGTAGTCAGAGAGTGGCAGTGGTGACAGAGAGTGGCAGTGATGAAGAAGAGTGTCCCAAACAGGCTGGACACGTAGAAACAACAAGTTCGCAAAACTTGCGACCCGACAGGTAAGTTCGCAAATTGCGAAATTGTAAAAACCCTCGCGAACTGGCAGAAACACGGGCGAACACAAAAAAAAAAAATCCACAAATTCGCGGGAATTCGCGGATTTTGCGGATTGCGAATCCGCAAATCCGCAAAATTCGCGAACGCGAGATCCGCAAAATTCGCCCATGCTTACCCTGATGTCAACAGAGCTGCCTGTGCCAAGACTGGAGTATTCACCGCCACATCCAGGAATTAGCACAAAGTGTGTTTGGGTGGTGGGTTTTGCAATTGAGCCAGAGGAATAACCCACACTGTAAGAGAGTGGCACTCCACTGAGTTTAAAACAAACCTCAGTGGTACTTCACTTCGCTCCACCCTCCCTAAAAATAAAAAAAATAAACTGATTAAAAAAATCACTTACCTGCTTTGGCATCTCCGGGCTGCCCGCCTCCTCACCGGGGTCTCTCCTCCTTGTCGGTTTCAACCCCCTGCGTTGTACGTCTTGCAGGTAGGGTGACCAACTGGCAAGGGTGAAAATTCAGGACGGTGAGTGTAAAAATTCAGGACAAAAACTCAGGACAGGAGGTCAAAATTCAGGACAAAACTTTGGGACAAAAGGTACGTTTTAGAGACACTTTAGAGGAGGTCGCACAGTAGTATAAAAGTAAGTAAATAGACAACCATTTTAGCACAAGTCAAAATAAGTTTATATTAGGTTGAGACAATCGTGCACTTCATGGTTTTTCAGTATGCCTGCAGCTTGTTAATTTAGACGATTCAAAACTTGCATCTTGCTCCAGCAGGTATTAGACACCAGACAATGGTGAACCACACCTGAATACAAGTGGGGCCGCTTTTATTGTTAATTGAAAACTACTGGATATACAAGGAACTTTGCGCCCCCCCCCCTTTCCAGCCTCAGGGAAACACTTGATGCCTGGTCCAACCAGTCCAGCCTTGCTACCACCCTCTAGTGGGGCCCCTCATCTTCACATAGACTGTCTCCCATGTGTATTTAATTTCTTTTATAGTGCTACTCATCCCAAGTATGTAGGGCAGGGTGTCGGAATAGGTTACATCACACACACATCATACAGAGACAATGACTCATATAAACGTGAAAGTCAATGCATAGGAAATGTTACTTAAGATAAAGGGTGCTACAAGATGTAATCATTCTTTTATCTATCATTCAGTCAATCACCATTCATTCTGTTCTTCCATCTGTGTGCCCATCTATATCCAAACATATTCAACCATTTGCGAACCTATCCACCATGTAGACTTCCATCCATCATTTCACTCATCCATCCCTTCATCCTTCCTATCACTTATCCATCAATTATTCATCCATCCACCCTTTCACCCCGTCAATCCGTACACTCATCCATCCACTCTTCCACCCATCCATCTATTCACTCATCCATCCAGCCATTTACCCTTTCACCCATCCAACCATCCTTTCACTTACTCATCCATCCACTCAGTCACTTATCCTTCCACCCATTCACCATTTCAGTCATACAACCTCCCTTTCTCTCTCCATCCCCTTTTCACTTATCCATCCATCCATCCTTCCACCCACCCACCTACTCATCCATTCATGAATCCATCCATTGACCCTATTACTCATCCATCCTTTCACTCATCCATCCATTCGTTCTCTCATCCATCCACCCTTTCACTCATCTATCCATCCTTTTGTCCATCTTCCCCCTTTCACTCACTCATCAATCCTTACATCCACCCTTTCGCACATCCATTTATTCACCCTTTCACTTATCAATTCATCAATCCATCCATCCTTTCACTCATCCATCCACCAATTCACTTGCCCATCAGCTACCCTTTCACTCATCCATCCTTCCTTTCACTCACCCATCCACTCTTTTACCCATCCATCTATCCTTCCTCCCAAACATCCATCTATTTACCTTTCCTCTCATCCATCCTTCCAATCACTCACTCATCCATCCTTTATTTCATTATCTATCCATTCGCCCTTTCATTCATCCATTCATCCTTTCACTAATCCATCCAGCCATTCACACATTCATTCACTTATTTACTCACCCACCTTTTCACATTATGAGCTGAGCCTTTGTCTGCAGAGTTGCAGATAGAAGAGGTCCATCAAGAACTTAGCCCCTGCTGTAGTTCTTAAAGCAAAGGGGTGTGGT
This sequence comes from Lissotriton vulgaris, assembly GCF_964263255.1. NCBI lineage: Eukaryota > Metazoa > Chordata > Amphibia > Caudata > Salamandridae > Lissotriton > Lissotriton vulgaris. The sequence goes on from NC_141695.1 coordinate 592,804,523, forward strand.
GGGGTGGAGGAGGGTTCACTATGCCCCTGCACATAGGTAATCTGAAAACTTAGAAATCATGAGACATGCATGATGCACAGTGCCAGGATGTGCGATGACGGGGACATGGTGTTGTTTCCAGGGCCTTTAGTGGGGTAATAAAACTGGGGGGGTCTCTTCAAAGGGGGTCTTCGATGGAATTAAGGGCGTGGCTGAAAACACCTAGGCTAAAAATATGTGCTTAGCATAGTGTTCTGCCCGAATGGTATTATGTTGTTTCTGTCATTGCATCCAGATCAGGAAGTATCATTACACCAACAACAAGCCAGGACTATTGGCTTTGTCAATGGTTGTTAGTTGCTTAAAATAAAAAAGCAGCAACCATGGCTGTTGAATATAATATTGAAAACGCGTCCGTTCTAAAATGATGAGACACTGAAAGAACTACAAACCGATATTTTTAACTTGTTTCACAGATTTCTTTATATAAATAGTTTTCTCACGTTGCAGCATGGGCGTTTTACCTTTCATCCATCTAACGGAATGCCCTGCTGTACACTGAGGCAGGAGGAGGCCACCACATGACTCATATTACCGACCTTAGCAGGATGATAGGCTGAGTCAGCTTTGTTGGAATTCGGAAGCCAGCAGTGAGCATGGAACTCATTGAGCCTCTAAGGCTGAACAAATAGAGCCGGGGCAGGGCACCAACTGGCCCCTCTGAAGACGCTAGTGGCTGGCAGCTATCCTCCAGCATCTTGGTATGGTATCAAGAAAGTCGCTGCTTTAAGTTGAGAGCACTCGTTTCTATCTAAAATGCACAGTTCTACTCATGAACTGGAGTCAGCAATGACTATACTTGAGTGAGTTACAACCGCTCGATACTCAAAAGGGACACGTTTAGATTCAGAAAGAGGAACCAATTCCAACATGGCTGTGCCAAATGTCAATTAAGTGGGGAGTTTTTCACCCCCTCCCAGGGGTCGCTGCACTATACTGGTAACATTCTGTACAGCACAGCTTTCCAAACTTTTCATGTTGGTGACACCTTTTTGTGAAATTTGTTTCAGGGACATGGTAACGCGAGCTAGCGCAGCGAGCTAGCCCGAATCAACCACAGCCCCCCACACACAACCCCACACAGACACAACCCCACAAACACACAACCCCATACACACCCCTCCACACACACTCACACACACACACACAACTCACCCCACACACACACAACTCCACACACACACAACACCACACACACAGCTACACACCCACACACACACCCCACACACCGCCCCACACACACCCCCACACACAACCCCACACACACACACATCCCCACACACACACAAACACACACACACACAGCTACACACACACCCCCACACACACCGACACGCATCCACCCCCAGATAATGTACGTATGTTTGTATGGATCTGAAGAAAAACCACATGGTTGGTAACAGAGCATGAACTGGAGATTTGCACATTTGTGAAATTACATTTTATATATTTACAATCACGTTACATTCCACACATATTTACAATTTTATGCACAGTGAGGTCAACTAATTTGCCCAGAATCACACATTTTAAAGTCAAATGCCTAGTTGAACACTTCCAGAACGCTGATCATAGCCCTGATGAGCTTTGCTGGCTGATCCTGGAAAGGCCTCTCTTGGCCCAAGGTGTGGAAATATGGGGCGCATACTAGATGTGAGGGAATGCAAATGTATGTCCCTTCTTGACAACATCAATAATGGCCTTAATGAATCTGAAGTCAGCCATGCCCAACTAGCGTGTCTCTCGCATGAATGAGTAGCCACACACACGTGCATTGGTATATTGGCAAATATTCACATAATACAGTGCATTAACATCATCGTGGTTTACTTACCTTTACTCTGATATGTAGACAAGATACAATGTTTTCCTCCCTGACTGTATTCATGTATTTTGAAATGCTAATAGTGTGTAATAAAGTAAGTATTTCTGCACTTGTATTCGCTATGATTTTGCCTCCCTCCGTGGAGTGGATACAACTCAATGATGTAATTTATTTTGTAGCATTCTGGATGTAATCATGTTTGTTACAGAATGCACATTGATAACACATGCTCTGCAAACAAGAAACAACAGTTTCCTCCTTGACTATAACCCGACTGTATCTGTGTATTTTGACCAGTAGAAATGCTATTAATGCGTAGTATGGCAATTATTTCTGCACCAGCATTCGCTGTGTTTATATAATGGAACAATTTTTATAATCATTCGTTATGTAAATACATGTTTAACACAATGCGCATTGTAAAGCGCGGTTTATACCCAAATAGCTGGATGTAATATCCCCCAGCCCCCCTCCGTTGTGTGTGTCAGCCCCGGCTCAGACGGCTCCTGGGCACACACACAGCCGCACCCGAGCACTTCACAGGTCTTTAAAAGACCACTTAACATGCTAATAAGGCTTTGTTATTCATATTAGAGCCCCTGCAGCGCCACTCTGCCTGTTGCTGGAAGGCCCGCGGGGGTGATCTAAACAGCATGCTGCTCGCGCGACACACCTACCCATGGGGCGCGACACAGTAACGTGTCGCGCCACACAGTTTGGAAAGCTATGCTGTACAGAATAGGGACCATTTCAATGAATTCAGCAATTCTAACTTTGTGCGTCAAAATACGTGAGTGTCCTGGCCAAGCTGTCATTTTATCAGCTTATAGAGCAAAACAGGCGAAAATGTGTCCATTGAAATAAATCTCCCACCAATTTGAATACATGTATTTCAGAATGTTCAGGGAAATCCTTAGAGGAGCCCAGACTGCCCCATTGCCATTCTGTATGTGGCAATTAGCCGGCATACAGAATGACAATGGGCAGGGTGGGGCTGATCTTGAGCTCGGGGAGGAGTGCGAGGCGCCATCAACGGGCTCAGGCTTCTCACAGGGGAGCATTTGCTGCTCCCTGTAATGGCCAGAATTACGGACAAAAGGCGTCCGTAAAAGGGATCCTCACGGACAACGGATGTGAGGTTCCAATTACGGACGGTCCGTGAAATTTACGGACGGTTGGTTACCCTACTTGCAGGACTGCGCATGCACTCACATGCGCAGTCCTCCCAAGATGTACAACTTAGGGGTTTATGACCGGTGAGGACTGCGAGGAGGAGAGACCAAGGCGAGGGGGCGAGCAGCCCGGAGACGCCAAAGCAGGTAAGTGATTTTTTTTCCTAATGTTTTGGTGTGCGTGGGCAGGTACTAACTCCACTCTGCTGTGGAGTTGAAGTTTTGCCTGAACTCGGCATTCCCAATGGAGCACGGAGTTGGCAAAATTCCGCAAACTCCACTGGCTGAGCGGAGTTCGCCACCCGGGTTTACTGTAAACCCGAGGCAGCTTATGCGACTGGTGCTGTTTCTAAATCTGCTTAACTAGTTTACTACACTAAAGCTCTAAACACCGATTGTCAAAAGTAAAGAGGGCCTAAGAGAAGACACTGCCTGTCATGCTTGTGGTTCACGCAGTGCACACCTTCATGAGCAGTGCTGCCTGTACCACAAGACAAACAGAAATGGACAATAAAGTATTGTACAACCCAGAGAACGACAAAGGGGAAGGGAACAAAGCACGTATGCATAGAAGGGGAATAATCATGACAGCTGGCCTCAACTACTTTGGCCTCCCTGGGAACTGAGGCCCAGATTCACAAAGTTTTAGTGTTACTTTTTAAACACTATTAGCATTAGTTTGTATGGAAATGCTGCTTTGAATAACTGTGCATCAAGGGGGCATTACATGGGCGTTCCATGCAACCACCCATGATTTTTTATGCTAAACGCTATTTACTAACATCAGTAGACAGGGTTTTGCGGCAACAATTAACGCCGCTGAAAAGAGGAGGTTAAAAGAAGAAATGTTTTCATTTCTCATTTTTTTCTGACTTTGCATATGTAGGAAAAGCTTTAAGATGTGTCTAGACATAATATTTTGTACAGGATGGGGACCCTTTCTGTACACAACCTATGGTAGATTCAGGCATGCACCCTAGCACTATATGGTGCACTGCAGCTGAAATCTGCACCGTCACTAGGGAGAGGGGAGAAGAGCCATATCTCTGTGACTATGGCGCTCTCTGTTATCTCCCTGTCATGCAACACAGTGTACTATTTTTGGCTGTTGCGCTGTGTTTTGTGACACCTTTCAGGATCTGGGCCTGAGCGTTCTGACTCCCCAGGAAGAATCACAGAGACATGTTTCATAAAGGAACCATTAGAATCTGTCCCACAGGCACAGCCCAGACTTTGTCCCCAGTAATAACCAATGCATAGTATAAGAATAGCAAGTGTCATTTTTGTCATCTGATATATGAACTGCATATTTACGTAATGTCTGATGTAGTAAAGTACTTACATTTCAAAGTCTTCCCACTGGATGGGCATTGAATATTAACCTGTATTGATTGAATTGTTGAGTTCTGAGTCTCTAACCCCCAGGCCACCTTCATGAGCAAACCTATGACTGATTAACTTAGCTAATTGTTACAGAGGTGTACTTGGTGCCCAGTTTTAGGCTCAACCGTAAGGTAAAGCCCCAAAACTAGTGGTTAAAGAGTCTGATTGGCCCAATATGACTCAGTAACCTCTGTCTGGTCTGGGACTCGTGAAAAGTTCCCACAGAATGCAAAATACATGTCCAGGGAGCACAGCTGGGAGTAAATCAAAGCAGCCATGTTGTTTCAGATGTTCTGCTCTAGACCCCCCAAACTTCTACACAGAGCAGAGAGATGCCATATTGCGCTGACAGTTGTAGTATGAGGTACCTATAATGGGACTGCTAATGCTATATCTTCTCACACTGAGGTGAGCTGTGACCTTCTGTGTGCTCACAGGCCTACATAAACTCAGGGGACAGATTTACAAGGAAAGTGACTCAGTACGTGCCACAAGCTATTTGGCTGCACAGCACTGAGTCACTTTCAAAGCACAGGGATGCATCATATTTTCAACAATATGTCGCATCGCTGCGCTTCCCCCTGCGCTGGCACACAAACTGCTGCCATGCGCCGGTACAGACACCCTTGCACCATGGTGCAAGGATGCCTGCGTCATGGGGATATTGTTTATGTGCAGTAAGGGTTCCCTTCCTGCACATAAACAATCAGAAATTGCGTTTTTCAACTTCTATGTGTGCTGTATCAGCACGCACCATCCTCTTTCGACATGTGAGATATTGTGAAATATAACACTTTCAGAGTGGTAAGGCGTAATCTCAGGAACCTCAGCACCAATCACAACACCCAATATAGCGTTGGAAAGGGCAGTTGCAGCAGAAGGACATAGGCTATGCAGACGCCGACGATATACATTTAAAAGGTAAAAGAACCGTGCCAGCAAAGTAGTCCCTTGTGGGCGTGTCTGCGTTGTGCTGTGGGCGTGTGCTGGGGGCGTGACAGATGCCGGTGGTGTGTGGTACGTTCCGCCCGTCATGCCATGTCTCATATTGTGTGCTAATCCCACCCTGCTCCCTTTAAATACCCCTGCACCCCATAATCATAACCCACCCTTACTCCTTAAAATACCCCAACACCCTTAAACACTAACCCATCTTAACCCTATAAATATACCCTGTACCCCAAAACCCAAACCTATCCCTAAACCCAAAAAATACACATGTCCCCCAAAACCCAAACCTAGCCCTGAACCCTAAAAATACCCCTATACCCCAAAACCCAAACCTAGCCCTGAACCCTTAAAATACCCCTGTACCCCAAAACCCAAACCTACCCCTGAACCCTAAAAATCCCCCTATACCCCAAAACCCAAACCTAGCCCTGAACCCTAAAAATACCCCTGTACCCCAAAACCCATACCTATCCATGAACCCTAAAAATACCCCTGTACCCCATAACCCAAAACTATATCTGAACCCTTAAAATGCCCAAACACCCCAAAACATATACCACAGTACCCCAAAACATATACCCCTATACCCATACTTACCTTATCCAAACATTTTAAAAAACATGCTTTTATCATTCATGCATTTACAACAAATTACGTTGTAAATGTATGCGTGGTAAAAGCATATAAAATGTAATGCCATGCGTTATAATGGCATTGCGGAGTCATGGTACTTTCATAATGAAAGTATGCGGAGTGATGGTATGCGGAAAGAAAGTTGCGGAATAATGGGTGTTTACCCTCCCCGGTAAGTACATTGGTGGCACGGCGGCCCACAACACCAGCAACATACTCATATTTTTTCACCACCGATTTGAAAAATGCACAGGCCTCTCTCATTGATGGCCAGCACCGACATACACTTTTAGACACATCTCCCGCCACAAGTTCTAGTATTGCGAACTTTAGAGCTGGGGAGCTACGTTCGAATCTCGGCATCAGCTCAACATCCTGTGATTCCAGGCAAATCGCTTTGTCTCCCTGTGCCTACCACAAATGAATGTGTCCTTCTGTAATGTAAATTGTGCTCATGCCATGTTGTCGAGTTAGCGCTATATAATATTGCAAGGAAAAATAGAGTAGGGAAACTCGAGTTCACACACTACTGAAAGCGCACTCTTAAGTGCATCAGCAGTGCACTGTGAATCGGAGAGTTTCACAGGCCTGTCACAGATAACAAAGGCTATCAAATGGAAATCCTACAAAACAATATACTACTGGCCGGCAGCAATTCATACCCGGACAACGTCGGGACGGGCTGCTAGTTCATAATATATAAAAATAATGAAATCATCTCGAAAGGTTGGACAATGTTTGTAAAACTAGTTGATCACATTTTACTAAGGCAAGGATTAAAGGCGTCATAATATCATTATATGAGTGTTAACGGGCTAACCCTAATTACTATTACAGAGTAGACGTTGGTAACACAAAAGGCCAGCTTTTCTGTGAATGAAAAAACAAAGACATTCCTCTGGGAAAAGGAAATTTTACTTGAAACTCAAATAGGTTTTCTTTTCAAACGCAGAACAAGAGCTCGTATTTACACCCTGCATGCATTAAGAGGCTGTTCTATTGTGGCATCTGTGTGGGTAGCAGAACAGGGGCCTTCTTTTGTAGTGTTTAAAATGAAATAATACAGGCACTCCTCAGAAAAAAAGAGTAAAATGTAAGTCTACATAAAGCAGAACAAGTCGCCTTTGTGTCCTATAGTCAAGTAGTCGAACTTCACACTGGCAGAACCTGCAAAGAGACAGTATTCGCCTCTCTTGCATTTTTTGTTGACTTCCAGAATGTTTTACTATAACTGGCATTTAGGACTATTGAGAAAAGTCCTTCAAACAGCATGCACGGGAAAAAAGTATATGAAACCATTTAGGGCATGTACTCTCAGGCCAAGTGCTACGTCAACGGCAGCGACATCATGATAATAAGACCATCAGGACAAGAAGCCGGTGGTTTCTGAATCTTACACGCTCTTTAATCTTTACATGACTGACCTGCCTATAACTTACGAGAAACCGGCCGCCCTGTGACCTCTACTAGGAGAAATGAAGAAAACAAGCCTTGAAAATGCAATAGGTCTCCCCCCGTTTAAGTTATAGCAATTCTGTTTGTAATTATGTGGCTTTTTAGCTTTGTTTTTATTAGTGTCTTTCAAACGTTCATGTACATAACATACATATGTATGTATATATGTATATGCATGCATGCATTTATATTTGAATTTATATAGATATGCAGATGTATATATGTTTATATATGTATGTATATATATAAACATACATATATAAATGCATATGCATATATATACATATATATATATATATGTGCATATGTGTGTGGGTAGAGAGTAGTAGAGAGGGAGGTAGCGCTAGAGGTAGAGAGAGGTAAGAGGTAGAGAGGTAGAGAGTGAGTAGTAGAGAGTAGTAGAGAGTGAGTATTAGAGACTGAGTAGTAGAGAGTAGAGTGAGTAGTAGAGAGTAGTAGAGAGTGAGTAGTAGAGAGTGAGTAGTAGAGAATAGTAGAGAGTGAGTAGAGAGTAGTAGAGAGTGAGTAGTAGAGAGTAGTAGAGAGTGATTAGAGAGTGATTAGTGGAAAGTGAGTAGTAGAGAGTAGTGAGTAGTAGAGAGTAGTGAGTAGTAGAAAGTGATTAGTAGAGAGCAGTAGAGAGTGGTAGAGAGTGAGTAGTAGAGAGTGGTAGAGAATAAGTAGTAGAGAGTGAGTAATAGAGAGTTAGTAGGGAATGAGTAGAGAGTAGAGTAGTAGAGAGTTGTAGAGAGTGAGTAGTAGGGAGTGAGTAGAGAGTAGTAGAGAGTGAGTAGTAGAGAGTGAGTAGTAGAGAGTGAGTAGAGTAGTAGAGAGTGAATAGTAGATAGTAGTAGAGAGTGAGTAGTAGAGAGTAGTACAGAGTGAGTAGTACAGAGTGAGTAGAGAGGAGTAGAGAGAAGTAGCGAGTAGTAGAGAGTGAGTAGTAGAGAGAAGTACAGAGTAAGTAGTACAGAGTGAGTAGAGAGGAGTAGAGAGAAGTAGAGAGTAGTAGAGAGAGAGTAGTAGAGAGTAGTAGACAGTGAGTCCTAGAGAGTAGTAGAGAGTGAGTCGTAGAGAGTACTAGAGAGTAGAATAGAGAGTGGGTAGTAGAGAGTGAGTAGCAGAGTGAGTAGTAGAGAGTGTCACACACACACAGTGTCTCACACACACACACAGTGTCTCACACACAGTCTCACACACACAGTCTCATACAGTCTCTCACACAGTCTCTCACACAGTGTCTCACAAACACAGTGTCTCCCACACAGTGTCTCACAGTGTCTCACACACACAGTGTCTCACACACAGTATCTCACACACACGCACAGTGTCTCTCACACACAGTGTCTCACACACAGTGTCTCTCACACACAGTGTCTCTCACACACACAGTCTCTCAAACACACAGTGTCTCTCACACACAGTCTCACACACGCAGTCTCACACAGTCTCACACACAGTCTCATACAGTCTCTCACACAGTCTCATACAGTCTCTCACACACAGTGTCTCACACACAGTGTCTCTCACACACAGTGTCTCACACACACACAGTGTCTCACACACACAGTCTCACACACACAGTCTCACACACAGTCTCATACAGTCTCTCACACACACAGTGTCACACACACAGCCTCTCACACACAGTGTCTCACACACACAGTGTCTCACACACCGTATCTCACACACACGCACAGTGTCTCTCACACACAGTGTCTCACACACAGTCTCTCACACACACAGTGTCACACACAGCCTCTCACACAAGTCTCTCACACAGTGTCTCACACACAGTGTCTCTTACACACAGTGTCTCTCACACACACAGTCTCTCACACACACAGTCTCTCACAGTCTCTCACACACAGTCTCTCACACACAGTGTCTCACACACACACAGTGTCTCTCACACACAGTCTCACACACACAGTCTCTCACACACAGTCCCACATTCTCACACACACAGTCTCACACAGTGTCACACACACAGGCCAACACTTTGGTGTATGCAGCGCTGCTTCTATACATTCACATACAGGAAGTGCACCGACACATAATATAAGCACATCGCCGACTGCAGTCGGGCACACGATTCTATAAGTGCTGGGGGCATCCAATGGTGGGAACCAGCTCTACAAATCCACATAAGTGTGTTGAATGCGAGTTTCCTCTTCTTGCTTACAGAACAGCGCTTTGCTCGTGGCAGGCAGCTCTGCAGCCAGCCATTACTGGCCATACTTTAGCAAGTTTCACTCCTTGCATACACTTTGGGCTCTCACTAGTCTCCTGGGGTATTTTTTGTCTTTCAAATGGCAGTCCTTTCTGTAGCTCAGCGAGCCTTAAATTTGGGGAACGTTATTCAATATGCACCAGCAGGCAGCATCTGCATGCATGGTTGGAGGCGCTTTGTGGACCGTTTACTAAACTGTAGATGCATCTTTTTATGTTGGGGGTCACAGCTCGCTTAACAAGGCCTTTCTTCTGACCAGGATCCCAGTTTATACTGCAATTGGCTTAGTATTGGGGTGGCATTTAACCACAGTCTTGAGGCGGCTGGTGCTGCAAAGGGGTATCTCTGTTGAGTAAAAAAATATACACATTGCCTTAGTTGGGGTTCCTTGGCCCATGCTATTTTTCTGGGACGAGAAAGACTACCCTCAAGTATGTGTACCTATGCGAAGATGCCAGCAACTCTTCAAAATAAATATCTTGCTTACGACAAAAGACGGTATATTGGTTTTCGCTCTGGGGTGGGGAAGAACAACAGAAATGGGCTTGTTTCCTAAATAAATCAGACAGAGGTCTCTGTGATGGATGGATTCTGAACAATGGACACCCCAGGGAAGGGCTGTTTGTATTGTGCACTGGTGAGGAGGGAGTGGGCAGAGGGCGAGGAAGAAGGTGCTTGTGCGCTGGGGGGAGGAGAGCGACCGGGGACCATGCAATGCCCATTGAACCTCTCAAACAAGAAATAAGGGGGGAGAAGGAGGTTAAGCCAAACTAGGTCACCCTCCAGTCTATATCAGAAAATCAGGAACCCACTATGAAGGGTTCAGAGACCTAGTTTGTGTGTATGGATACTGACAATTTTGTCAGTGTGTACCAAAATGAGAAAGAAAAATTTCTTTCTAGAGTCCCCTCACTCACCGGGGTTTCCCCACGGTGATATGCTTCATCATTGGGACCATCCCAGTTCTCTACGAAAAGGGGCGTGCTGCGACTAGCTGACTACGCAGGAGCACTATTTTTGTGAAAAAGACTATGTGTGGTGTAAAGTGCATGGTTCATATTGATGCTGCCGGTCGGGTGAGGATCGAACAGGTAGTACCGAGCGGGTTTGCCGATAGGAACAATGTTTCCACGAGGCGATCCTGCCCTCGCCTGAGACCATGAAGTGTAACTTAGCACTCATACATAAATACGAATAGCATACAAATTGTATGTATAAAAACGCATGTTTAACCATTAACAGCGCATAGTAAAATAACTATTTTTGTAAAAACAACCTATTTATTTAAATATAGGAGTGGAAAATACAGGGCTGGACCCTGTATGGTCCTGATGAAAAGCTTGGGGAGCTTGAAACATGTCGACCACAGAACACTGATCTAGCCCAAATTTTAGGTTAGAATACAGTGTTACCCCATTTTAACATACCAAACTAGGAGCAGAATAAATTGTTGAGGCCCACTAGCACGGTATTTTTAATCACACACCCACTCCACCACCACAACACTTTACACCACACATAGCCTTTTTCACAAAAATAGTGCTCCTGCGTAGTCCGCTAGTCGCAGCACGCCCCTTTTCGTAGAGAACTGGGATGGCCCCAATGATGAAGCATGTCACCGTGGGGAAACCCCGGTGAGTGAGGGGACTCTAGAAAGAAATTTTTCTTTCTCATTTTGGTACACACTGACAAAATTGTCAGTAACCATACACACAAACTAGGTCTCTGAACCCTTCATAGTGGGTTCCTGATTTTCTGACATTGAATCTCTCAAACACAAGCTGAAGCGTGTCCAGATCAGAAACCACAAACAATCCAAACCCTCTAGCAAATACGACCCACCCGAAGGGTAATAGGAGCCCCAAGCCTGCCAACGACAAAAGGCTAAAAATCGCCGATGTCAAGAGATCTTTGAGGACCTCAAAGTGAGAGGTGCCCTGGTTCTACCCGCAACGAGAAGCCTCTCCTCAACGCAGAGATAACCGAGGCGTTCCAACACAAGGCCTTGCAGCTCCCCTGCGAGTTGTACAAGGCCTTTTACACAGAGCATGCACACCAAGCAAGTGAAAACCAAGCGTTACCACAGGGCCTGCATAACAACCAAGAGAACCACGAGCTCTGCCCACAGACCTGCATGCAGCCAGTAGGTTCTAGAGGCCTGCAACGTAAACAAGCGCTCGCCAGCCACGGTTTATTATTGCATCTGGCTTTCACTTTAAAGTGAAAGCCAGATGCAAACATAAACACGCCGCAGAGCTTGTCTTTATGGGGCCATGTGTTTGAAACACATGGCCCCATAAAGATAAGAAAGCTTTTGCGATGAACGGAAGTCAGACGAGCCCGTCCAAGTGGGCCATCTGAAAAAGAGAAAAGTCTATGTTACGGAAAACTCTTTCCCAATAGCTGGCCACCGTTTAGCATAAACAGTGACGCCAGCCAATGGGAGAGAGGGGCGGGTTCTTGAAGCACTTTAATGAAAGTCCTCCAAAACATAAAATCTCGCTGAGCGAGCTGCGCATGTGCGCAGCCACACCGGCTGAGACCTAAAAACTGCTTCCTGTTAGCGGATGACGTAGAACTGGCTTCACATTTTAAGGCAGACTGGAGCAAGCAGGAGTCTACGGTCACACTACAGTCCGTGAATTGGGTTGAGCCCCTTAGGACAGGCGTCCCGGATCATGGAGGAAGGAAAGAAAGAAAGAAAGAGCGGTATCTCTGAGAAAGTTTGGCCAGGGTTCCATCATCTCCACCCAGCAGTGAGGCGCGAGCAGGATCGTGTCTTACTTCCAAAGTTACCGTTCCCACAGAAAGATGGGGCAGCTGAGGAGAAAGGAATCAAAAGACACCTGAAATGGAAGCCTCTTACACACCCGTGGACCAAACCAACACAGCAAGGCGTGTGGGTAAATCAAATCAAAAAATACCACCTTCAGGGGGAGAATTACTAAGATTTTACAACACGTTTGCTTTCTGATTTACTTACCAGCACTAAACTTGTTTTAGTGCTGAAAAACACATGAAAGTAATGCAAGTGCACAGTGCTGCTTTGCATTACTTATTGCCAAGAGGGAGTACCATGGGCCTCATTTATGAAAAGTGACGCATACCTGCGTGAAAACAGCGATGCCTCACTTTCCATTGCACTCTCCTTGCGATACCAATGATGCGTCATATTTACAGTATGACGCATCATTGTGCAAGGAGTTACAGATACGTCAGTGTTTCTGACGTATCTGTAGGTGCAAAAGTGACGCATTGCTGGAATGTGTCACAAAATTGACGCAACTCCAGCAATGTGTCCTTTCACATGGGGCAAGCCCCATGTGAAAGGGCCTGCGTCAGTCTTACGACTGCTGTGAGGCAGGCATAAGAAATTGATGCATTTGTGTCCTAGAAGTGGCGCAGTGAAATCGTATAGATTTCACTGCGTAACTTCTACGACCCTTTCTTGTGTCAAAACGCCCCCTTTGCATACATTATACCTGGCGCAGGTATGATGTGGCACAGGGGTTTACAAAGTGACGCATCTACCTAGATGCGTCACTTTGTAAATATGGCGCAACAAGGCGCATTTTTTACGCCACTGGTGCGTCACAAAAAGTGACGCACCGGCGGCGTAAAAGTGATGCGCAGCCTCATAAATGAGGCCCCATGTGTGGAACAAGGGCATTCCCATGCAACCTTTCAAGGTTTCTGATGCTAAACCCTATTTACTAAATAGAATAGACAGGGTCAGAAAACTGCACCCTTTTGAAGCAGGAGCAAAGAACAAGAAATGCTTTCATTTCTCCTTCTTTTTCTGACTTTGTACATGTGCTGCACCTCACAGCATGCATACAAAGAGGTGTCTATGCACAGTATTTTGTACTGGACGGGTAACCTTCCTGTACAACACCTATGGTAGACTCACGGTGACACCCTTGCACCATGGCGCAAAGGTTTCTTCATGGGTCACAGCAGCTGATTTCAGCGCCGGAGCTAGGTAAAGGGGCAGAGAGTGCCATACTTCTGTAAATATGGTGCTCTCCTCCTCTCTCCTTTTCACGCAGCGCAGTATTTGCGGCTGCTGTACTGCGCTCCAGGAGTAAGTGGTAATCTGGCCCCCTGTCTGCACCCAGGCAGGGAATCCATATTTTGGCATCAACGTATCCCATTTGAGAGGAGTGATTAGCCACCTAGGGCCCCATGGGATGGCCCAGAAGATGGGTACTTTCTGTGACCCTTTCCCACCTAGCCTTCACATTCATCCCATGGTGGACAGGAGAGTGGAGATAGTATCTTCGTACATAACCGACACCTGGATATTATTTGCAGACCTAAACTGGCAAGTGTGTGTGTGCACAATTCGATTGTGCGATGCATGGTTGACATCTGGAAGATGGCCCAGGTCCAACTTAAATTATCTCCACTGATTTATTCTCCTCCTCCGATGTGGAATAATACTGAGCTGCTTATAGGAGCCTCCATAAGTCACTGAGAAAGGTGAACAAGGGCGGTAATTGGTAGGCTGGGCCACCTTCTTGATAATGATCACATAGGGCCTGATTACGAGTTTGGCGGTGCGATGGCGGGACCGCCGCTCCACCAAACCCACGTGAGAACCACGTGCCATGTTATGTCTTTTTGGTCGATTGGTGTTCCCATGATGGTGTCTATAAAATAGGCACCGCAATGGGGGCATAAAAGGAAGTTCCAGCATAGCATGGACTTTGAAGTCCATGCCGTGCTGGAACTGGGGCTACATGCACACAGAGGGGCACGTGTTGTGCCCCCATGTGCATCCACATGGAGTGAAGCGCAAGGGGGCCCTCCATATAATCAGTGGCGATGAGGAAAGCCGTAGTATGCTTGGCAGGACAGCAGCGTCCCCGCCAAGCATATTACTGCCTCAAGACCGTCGTGCCACCGCCAGGGAATGGCGGTTCCCTGGCAGAGTCGGCGGTGCCAGGGTGGCACGACTGCCAAGGTCATCATGTGATGGTCTGCAGACCACCACTGCCGCCCACCACAAGTCTGGCGGTGCGAGGACTGCCAGGCTCGTAATTAGACCCATAATATAATTTGACATTACAAGAACAGAATGTAACCTGACTCCTGTACAAAGGTAGAAATATAATCAGTTGGCGCATTGTTTATGCACCTTATTCTACAACACCTCGATTACCATCCCACAATCTCCTGTGAGATATAACATTGATTCAGTGGAGTTTCATTAGGGTTATGCGGCATAATTATACATTATGTATATTCTACTCTTTTGGAAATCTCCAGAACGTTTTGGCAAACAGCACTGAATTGTGAGTATCCTGCCGAGTTTTTGTCTAAATTGCTACTTACACAAGAGTTGCTTCTGCAAGAGTCCAGGATAACATTTTGTTACTTCCAACTGTTTCATAATTAGTATTAGACTCCTGCAAGGTTGCGCAATGAACGCCTCATGGGCCTATCAGGGTGCAGGCAATGCTAAGAACAAAACTGGGATTTAGTGCATATACTGTGAGAATGTCCTAACATTACGTCACATTAGGCTACTATTTGGACCATACTGGCCACGGTTCCTGATAATACACTCAACCCCTCTATGCATCTAGCTATCCTTCCTGAATTGAAAGACAGCTCAATTCTTGTTATCTAGAGGCACAAATGGCTGGCCACCTCGCTGTGATTGCAAAAATGTGTATATTTCGCCACTGACAATGGCCTACGGTCTCAACAAAGGAAAAGTGGTTAAATGGAATATCTAGAATTGTGACCTCTGAATGGGTGATTTAAAAACCGAGGGGCTTATTTACAAGCTCCTTGCGCCGCCGGTGGGCCACTTTTCCCAATATTAAAAGCGATGCACCAGCAGCACATGAGGCTTGTAAATAAGCCGCTAAATGTCCATATATGCTTTTTTAGACTCACATGGGAACTCTTTTTAAAGCCTTGAGCTGGATCTTGATGGCCCTTGAGATATACTGCGCGTGTCTACCTAGCGGGCCGGAAGCATTTCATTAATAATAACCTTGAAGTATTTAAAAAAAGTATTCAATACATTCTGGAGACCATGGATCTATACTGGTCACAAAGTCAGGGGTTGGGTGCTCTTTGGGGGTATTTGTCCCCAGAAGCCTGGCTTGGACTTCCTTTTTACTATATATGTCCACATACATGATGAGAAGTTATGGGTACAAATGATATTGTAATAACCACTATATGGTGCAGTGATCATTAGATACAGAGGCAGCATAGTGCTTCATATCATCCTTCATTGCATTATCCCTTGATTGTACAATGGTTGATCTCATGTTGATTTGCGTTATGGGGTATATTTTATATCTCATGCAATTTGTTTTTTGACATGCTTGTCTGATATGGATTGCGGTTGGTGTAGAAGTGGATCAATATTGGTGTACCTTTGTTAATTTTTCTTTCTCTTATTTGTTCTCTGTATTATTTATTTATGAATTATTCAATTACACTTTTGAATTGATTTTAAATCCTAAAATTACCTTAAAATTAATACAAAACACATAACTATTAACTGCATTTCATAAAATATTAATTAAATTAAAAAAATGCTACTGTGGATTTTTTTGATAAATGTTGTTTAAAAATAATATTGATATAATATTTCAGAATATTTAAAATAACAATGTTTTACTTTGAAGAGGCATTGTGCTGCAAAATGTTATTTAGCAGTTCGAAGTTAATAGTAAATATGTTGTATTAATTTACATAATTATTTTACATTTTTAAAAATGTTTTGAACAATTATTTAACTTTATCATTTTAGACATACTTTACCATAGGGAAATCTCTGCCTACATGTGAAAGTTAGTAGTAGTAACCTAACGCTCACAAATTCTGTCTGAGATGTCTCCATCCCTGAAATGAGGATGTGGAGATTTTTAAGTCTGCACTTAGGCGTAAGTCTCCACTCAGAAATGGTGGAAAGCAAAAAAGTGTAGGCTTACATCTAACTGCAAGAGTACATTTGCACCTGAGTAAATGTACATGTGTCTATATCGCCTTGTGGATGGCAGCAAATGTTTCCTGTTTGATACTAGTGTGAAGCATTTCATGATTGGGAATGCTGTTGTCAGCACAGTTATAGCAAACCATATTGCATATGTGTGGCGTGTTGGATGCTTGTGAGTTCTTTTAACTAAAGTGTTCTGTGTAGATGTTTTGTGTATGACATATTGTTTGGTAAATCATATTTCGTACTGCTGAAATGCTCTACCATGCATACTAAAGGCAAATGACAAGTGCAAACTAACAATAACACAATAGTTGTCTAAATGACAAACCTGAACTGTGTTGGGTATTTCAAATGCTTTCTGGCTCACCTGTTCTGTTGTAGGTTTCTGTGAGTTATTTCCAAGTAGTTCATGCTGGTGGAAGCTGCTGATGGGCAGCTAGAAGCATATTTGTACAGTGTCGGCTTTAAGTGAAGTTTTCTAACATTGCTGGTGGAGGATGAACTGTCCTGTGGGGACTCTGTGGGCAGTGCCAATCAAAGCATGTCTTGTATTACATCCCTATACTAGATAAAACTAGGAGGACACAGTATATGTACAATGTAAAGGTACTTTAGGCAATAAAGACCCGGTGCCTGCCCTTAATGCAGTGCATAATATGTAAAAAAAAAAACTAGGTGCAGGGGCCACTTTTCTGGTTAGGAGCCCGTCGCTGCCAAATGCTGGAGTTGTTGATTACCAGGGCCGCCTAGTTTTGATTCCTTCGCATGACTCTTCCTTTTATCCCCTCCCACATTTCTACCTCTTCATCTCATTGTTGCAAGTCCTTTTTCATACCTACTTCTTCCCTTCGTGATTGTTTTCCCATCTTTCTCTTTCTCCTCACTTTTCGCTCTTTTTTTCTGGGTCAATGTCTATTGACAACAATGAAGTCCCAGCCCCTAAAATGGAGCATCCGCGCCCTCCAGCAATAAACACCGACGCAGATTAAGGAACGCTCAATGTACAAGGGAAGGCATACAAATGTGGGAAAGAAAGAGTATGCAACCGTGTTTCGCTTTGGTAGTACACGTTCAGTCGGCCTAATAAAACTTCCGTATTACACTGTGTTTGTTAAGTTGCAGGGGCCCCTGAAAGGTGAGCGCGGGGGGCGGTTCTTGGTTTTGAACAGGCTAAGGTATGGCTGCATGAACACCTCTGTCCTTCCCTGCTCCCTCTCTCTTCAGCGCTTCTCACATATTTTTTTTGCATCTTTTGTTTGGGCTGTGGGTGGTGGAGGGCAGAATTTCAACCAAAAGAGAAAGAACTGGAGGAAATATAAAAGTTGATCCGATTACCCTGAAGCCATAATACGAGTGAAATCCAATATGAAATCTGATGACTGTAATCATGTTTTCACTTTTCTCTGAAAATGTGTGAACTGCAAGCTTGAAAACAAGTATAGGTAAGGGGCCTGGCATACGCAGGTGAAAGGGATAACTTTAGATAGAAGCTTTAAAAAATATGTTCATTTCTTTTGAGCTGTTTCGTAAACTACTGGGAAAGGAACGTTGATTGTTTTTCCAGCCAATCTCGGTCTAGTTTGTGTTTTTTACATGTTTTTTTACACTACTGGGGTGCTGGAGCCTTAAAGACTGTCCACTCTGAAATACCGATTATTATTCTCTTTGCGTTTGATTTTTCATTCTCACCTTTCAGGCAGTACAACGGTGGCGGCGGCCGCAAAACGAAAGTAGGGGAGCAGTGGGGGTTGGGGGCACGGGGAATTTAGGGTAAAAATTATGGGGAGTATTATCAAGCACTGCGTTAACATTGTCGCCACTTTAGTGGCAGAAAATTGCCGCTAAAACGGCGATAATGAGCTTGATAATATTCCGCAGAGAATTCCCATAGAAGCCCATGTTCACACCAGAACATGGGCTTCTATGGGAATTCACAAGGGCATATTACGAAGCCCATTATCGCCGCTTTAGCGGCAGTTTTCTGCCGCTAAAGCGGCAATAATGTTAACACCGTTTCTTGATAATATGCCTCTATATTTTTTCAAAAACATACCTGTTGCTGCGCTGACGCCGGCGGCCACCTCGTGCTTCACTCCAGGGAGTCACTGGGGAAGCACAGGCTCCCCACCCAATCCAGAGCAGCGCCAGGGTTGGTCTCAGCAGCTTGGTCTGCTGCTCAGAGAGTGCTTGGGAGCCTCCACCCCCAGCTCTGCAACACAAATAGAAGTGCACATGTCTGTTTGGCCGGCCAAACTGACATGCACACTTATAAGTGCCCACCACTCCTCCCTGTCATGACCTGCCTCAGCCAGAGCCAGTCTCAGAAAAATAAAATTATATGATTGTTTTATTATCATTTTATTTTTCTGTGACTAACTTTGAGCAGTGGAGCGACGCTCCTCCGCTATTACAGAGGAGCCGCACCAGCTGTACAAGATAACTTTTAATGGAGTAAACTTATGTAAAGTGTACAGCCATAGGCGTGTCTGCACTATAAGGTTTTCTGTCTGTTTTCAGACAAGCTGTCCAGTTGCATAATAAATTGTAGTGCCAGCAGAAATATACAGTTGGCTTGCAGCACTCCTACAGCATGCCATGAATTGTTTTTGTTGGCACTTTCATTTGCATCTTATGATTGCTTAGTTCCCGCAGGCTTCCCTTCCTTTCTTGTGTACACTCCTCCCTGGAGTTTTCTTCCTCGTATTTTTCCCCATATTTTTTTGTTCCTCGTCTTTTTGCAACACACTTTTTAGTTAATTTTATAAGTGTTTCGGTATTATTCCTGGACGTGCAATGTGCTTGGCAACTTTTAACCCAGGAATATGGCTTCTTATTTAAGTTGATTTTCCCTTATCTGCCATCTCTGTTGACGCTTTAGTTACGTACACCCAAATCTGTACTACTTTAGCGCCAGGACACCCTAGAGTAGCAGTGAGCTTTATAAGTACAATTAACATAACTGTGCTGTATGCTACTCCACTCTTTGCCACTTCACTCTACTCTATTCCACACCACTGTACCCTGTCACTCTAATCTATGCCTCTCTACTTCATTCCAATCCACACAATTGCACTCTACACCACCCCACTCTACTCCGCTCTACTCTATGCCACTCCATTTTACGCCACTACAATCTAATATACAGCACTCTAATCCGCACCACTGTGCATCACTCCCCTCTCCTTTATGCCACTCCACTGTGAGCCTCTCCACTATATGCCACTCTACTCTAACCCACTCCACTCTAGTCTACACCACACCACTCTACTCTATGCCACTCCATGCCACTTCACAATACTTCTCTCCATGCATCTCTACTCTACGCCACTCCACTCTATGTCACTCAACTCCACACAGTGTCACTCCAC
Organism: Lissotriton vulgaris; assembly: GCF_964263255.1. NCBI lineage: Eukaryota > Metazoa > Chordata > Amphibia > Caudata > Salamandridae > Lissotriton > Lissotriton vulgaris. The sequence continues at coordinate 592,824,549 of NC_141695.1, forward strand.
TCTATACCACGCTAATCTACATTGCTTTACTCTATTCCACTCCACTCTATGCTATGCCACTCCACTCTATGCCACTCTACTCCATGCCACTCTTTTACTCCACCCCGTTTTATGCCATCCCAATCTCTGCCACTCTATTCTACTCAATGTTGATTTACTTTTCGCCACTCTACGCTAAGCCACTCCAATCTACGTCACTCTACTCCACAGCACTCTCCTCCACGACACTCTACTCCACTCTGCGCCACTCTACTCCACACAATGCCACTCTACGCCCTTCCACTCTGTCACTCAACTCTACACCACTCTATTCTGTGCCACTCCATTCTACCCTACATCACTCCACTCTACACCACTCCTCTCTGTGCCACTCTACTTCACTCTGCACCACACTCTACTCTATGCCACTCCACTTCATGCCACTCTACCCTCACCCATCTGCTTCACTTCACCCCGCTCTATGAATGAATAAATGAATGAATAAAAGCTTTGTAAAGCGCGAACTTAGCCCAGGGGCGTCAAGGCGCTGCAGAAAGGGATCAGGATACAGAAATAGCCATAAGTAAAAGGCTTACAGATTTGAGATGGTAAAGAGCCAGGTCTTCAGGGCCTTAGGGAACAGAATCTGAGTTTCCAGACCTGTGATTGAAAGAAGAAGAGAATTCCAAAGTTTAGCCACAGCCAGTGAAAAGGCCCTACCCCCATCTGGCTTTCCTAAACCTGGGGACTATCACCAGGTTCTTGCTGAAAGATCTTAGCTGCTTAGGGGGGACATAGCTCTGAAATAGTTGTTTAATGCCTTCTGACCCCTTGTTGTAAAAGGCCTTGTGTACCAGACACAGGGCTTTAAATACAATCCTCCGACCCAGTGGAAGCCAGTGCAACTTGCTAATGGTTGCAGACACAGAGTGGTATTTGGATAGGCCCATCACCAGTCTGGCAGCGGCGTTCTGCACTAGTTGATGTCGATGCACAAGCCCCTTATTTATGCCAACATAAAGAGTGTTACAATGGTCTAATCTAGACAGCACAAGGGCCACAACTGCCTGTTTCTGTGAGGGGAAGGAGAGAAATTGAGAGATATTTCTAAGGGTCCTTATCATTCCAAAACAGGTGGAAACTGTTCTATTTATTTGAGAAAGGGAGGTGTCAACTATGTCTAGTTTTTTTGGCACCAGGGCCAGGGTGGGGGCAAGATCCAAGCGTGTCTGTTCACCAGGCCTCTGACCAAATCTCCTGTTTGTCGCTAAATGTCAACATACTCTAAGCAGCTTTACTCTCCTCAATTGCACATTTACCAATCTACTTTATGCCTCTCTACTTAATGCCCCTCTATAACATACCACTCTACGCCACTCCATTGTACTCTATGCCTCTCCACGCCACTCTATTCCATTCCACTCTTTGCCACTGTACCTTCTGCCACTCTACTTTATGCCACTCTAGACCATTCCACTCTACACCAATCTATTCTATGCCATTCTACTCTACTCTACTCTATGCCACGCCACTCCAGTCTATGCCACTCTACACCACTCAAGTCTACACCACTCAATTCCATGACACATCCTCTACGCCACTTTATCTCATTCTACTCTGCGGCTCTCTACTTTACGCCAATATACTCTGCACCACTCTACTCTGTGTCTATGCACTATATGCATCTCTACTCTATGCCACTCTACTCTACTCCACTTTACACCGCCCTACACTGTGGTTCTCTGCTCTATCCCAATCTACACGATGCCATTCTACTCTGTGTCACTCCATGTGTCTCTACTCCACTCCAGTCTACTATACGCCATTCCACCCTAGACCACTACAGTCAAACACTGTGTAGCAATGGAACATCTTCCAAGTGCACGTTCCCATTTGCCTCCAATGTATGCGAAACATGGTGGTGTCATGTGCACTTCTGTTTCCTGCGTTGGATGGGGGAATCGGGTGTGGTCTGTAGTCGCATTTTTTATGGTTTTAATGTGTTACTGTTTACTATTTCTTTTTGCAAAATAGGCCTGTTGATACAATTGTCAACAATTTCACCCAGTTATCTCACTTGTAGGGTCCATCCATTCAAACAGGCACACCGACACAAGAGCCATCTGGTTCAACACCGACCTCCAGACTTCCAAACAAACCTGCCAAAGACTCGAGAAGCAGTGGCGCCAAGACCAGACAACCACGCGGCCCTCAAGAACGCCAGACGCAAGCACCACCAACTCATCCGATCCTCCAAAAAGACCTTCTTCAAAGAACGCATCGACAACAACGCACACAACAGCAAAGTGCTCTTCAGCATCGTGAAATAACTCACCTCCCCAACTCCAGCTCCAACTACATCCCGCCGTCACAAGAACTCTGTAACTGCCAAGCCCCCTTCTTCCACCGCAAGATCGCAGACATCCACGAGAGCTTCGACACCCAGATACCGACGACAGTTGCAGACACCTCCAACTCAACGCCCTCCAAACACACCGACCTCCTGCTCTCCTGGAACAACGTCAATGATGAAGACACCATTAAAATCATGAACATCAACGACTCCGGCTCACCCTCTGACCCATGCCCTCACCACATCTTCAACAAAGCAAGCTCCGTCATCGCACCTTAACTCCGAAAGATCATCAACAGCTCCCTCGAAACCACCACCTTCCCGGAGAGCTGGAAACACACCAAAATCAACGCCATACTCAAAAAGCCCAAAGCGAACCCAAAGGACCTCAAGAACTTTTGACCCATCTCCCTGCTCCCATTCCCAGAGAAAGTCATTGAGAAGACAGCAAACTGACAACTGACTCACTTCCTGGAGGAGAACAACATCCTGGACTCCTCCCAATCCGGCTTTCACAGCAGCCACATCACCAAAATCGCTCTCATCGCTGCCACGACTACATCAGGGCCCTGCTGGACAATGGCCAAACAGCGGCCCTCATCCTCCTAGAGCTCTCAGGCGCTTTCAACACCGTCTGCCACCACACCCTGCGCACACGCCTCCACGATGAAGGGATCCCTGACAAAACCCTAAACTGGATCACCTCCTTCCTCAATGGTAGAACCCAGAGAGTTCCTCTCCCACACTTTCCGATCTGACGCCACCACGATCACCTGCAGCATACCCAAGGATCATCCCTCAGGCTGACCCTTTTCAACATCTAAATGGCACCGCTCGCAGACATTGTCCAAGTGCACCACCTCAACATAATCTCATACGCCAACGACACCCAGCTGATCCTCTCCCTCACCAAGGGCCCAGCCACCGCCAAATCCAACCTGCACGACGGAATGAAAGCCGTCGCAGAGTGGATGAAGACCAGCCGTCTGAAACTGAACTCTGACAAAACGGAGGTCCTCATTCTCAGCGCCAACACCTGCGCATGGGACAACTCCTGGTGGGCGACCACGCTGGGAGCTGCCCCGATACCCACCAACCACGCACGCAACCTGGGGTTCCTCCTGGACTCAACGCTCTCTATGACCCAGCAAGTCAACGCTGTTCCCTCCTCCTGCTTCAACAGCCTCCGCATGCTCTGCAAAATCTACAGATGGATGCCCACCGAAACCAGAAGGACGGTTACCCAAGCCCTCGTCAGCAGCAGACTGGACTATGACAACGCCCTCTACGCGAGAACCACGGCCAAACTCCAGAAACGACTCCAAGGCATACAAATCGCCTCCACACGCCTCATCCTCGGAATCCCTCGCACAGCTACATCACCGCCCATCAGAGAGACCTGCATTGGCTCCTGGTCAACAAGAGTATCACCTTCAAACTTCTCACCCACGCTCATAAGGCTCTCCACAACGCCGGACCAGCCGACCTCAACAAACAACTCTCCTTCTACACCCCGAACTGCCAGCTTCGCTCCACTGACCTCGCCCTCGCCACCGTCCCACACATCCACCGAACAACCACCAGTGGAAAATCATTCTCCCACCTTGCCGCCAAGACATGGAACACCCTCCCCATCCACCTGAGACAGGCCCAGGACCTGCTGACCTTCCGTAGACTCCTCAAATTCTGGCTGTTCGATCAGTAGCTGTGCCATTCCCTCTCTCTCTAGTGCCTTGAGACCCTCATGGGTGAGTAGCACGCTTTACAAATGTTTGATTGATTGATCCATGGGCGCAGCTACTAGTATACAAATGGCATTATGCCCTTAACAAAATGCCTTCCTATTTGTTGCTTGCATGGGAAAGAGATGTGGCTTAGCAGCCAGGGTGCCTGACTCCAGACCACTGGGTTCACGGTTCGATTCTCAGTGTTGGCAGCCGGTTAGCCAGCACCATGTGACTCTGGGCAATTTCTCTCTTAATCTTCCCGAAGGCCCCCAGCGCCGGAACACCACTCCGAAGTTAGCTGTGCGCTTTACAAATGCTGGTATTATTGTAAATGAGAAAACTCAATAATCAGATTCAAACAAAAAAAATAGTATGGGCATTCCTTCCTGCACATAAACAATAATTTAAAAAAAAATGTTTTGCAAGTTCTATGTGTGCTAATTCAGCACACATAGAAGTTGAAAACACAATTTTAGATTGTTAATGTGCAGGAAGTGAACCCTTCACTGTCCAAGGCAGTCCAATAAAAAACAAGACAGGCCTCAAGGGAACACGACAGCAGGGCAGTCCTCTAGGGAACAAAACAGGCCTCAAGCATTAGGAGAGTCCTTCTTCTTTAATGTCCACAGGTCTAGAAGTGTACTGAAGAGTTGGTCTCAAGAGGCCTACTTATACAACTGGTGCCAGCTGTGAAGCTGAAGAAACCTCTGGAGTTTTCCCTCAATACATGGTCCTGGAATTTTCTTCCTCCCTGCCCATACCCTAAGGGGGCTTGGGTGACACTAAACCGGTGACAAGTTCTTTGTGAATGTGCTGGAGGAAGCCTTTGAGATGTAAATGCCACCACACCAAACTTTGCGGGATGGCCTTCTCCCAGCTACACTCAGGTCTGGGCCCAATATGCATTTCTGATGGGGGAACAGTTAACAAGCCCATGCAGACGGAAAATCCTAGAAGGCTTCAGACAGTTTAGAGCAGGAAAAGGCAAACTTTCTAAAAGTGGCATTTTCAAAATTGTAATCTAAAATAGGAATTTACCAGTAAAGAAGATTGTAAATTGCAATACACTTGAGTCAAAACATGACATTTCTGCCTGTTCCCAATCAAAATATAGCACTTAGTAATTGTAATAAAGTAACCCAATGTTATCCAATTGGAAAGGTTCACTTTACAGTAGTGAAAAGCTAATAAAGGCTTTTTTCACTACAAGTACTTATAAAACTTAAAACCACATGGCATACCATTTAAATACAATGCACCCTGCCCTGTGGGCTGTTTAGGGTCTACTTTAGGGATGCCTTATGTTTTAAAATTGAAGATTTAGACCTTGCAAATGGTTTATTTATTTTGCCAGGTTGAAATAGCTGTTGAAAACTGAACTGTAAGCTGCATTGACAGGCCTGTGGCTTGTTTTAAAAGGCTACTTTTAGTGGGTGGCCCAATTAGTGCTACTCCCATTTGTAACATTTAATTTACAGGCCCTGGGATTTTGTGGTGCCAAATACGAGGTACCTTCAAGAATATTAAATGGACCAATCTGGTATAAGCCAATTGTACTATGTTTTGGGGTGGGAGTACAAGTACTCTAGCAGCGGTTCACATTGCACAGAGTCCTAAAAGCCAACAAAAACTGGTTCAGAAAATAAGAGGGGTAAAGGCAAACAAAATTGGTGTGATTCTACTGAGAGGGTCAAGTCCAACAATGCGCATATTTATCGGATTGTGAGGTGGTCGGAGTTCAGAAGTTGAAGGTATGATGATGGACTAGGGTGGTCATAACAAGGCTTACTTGTGTCCAACCCCAACATATTGTGGACGTTCTTGGTGATATTCTGACTATCGATCTCATAATAATAGACCATTCATGAAATATTGTGGGCTTTCTGTGTGACATTTTGGCTATCCCCGGCATAAAGGCAGCCCTGACATATTCAGGGTATTCTTGGTGTCTTTCTACCCCAAACTCTGGCATAATAGTGGCTCTTACTTGACATAATATGGGTATTCCTAGTGGCTCACTGTCTATCCTTGACAAAATGGCACCCCATCCTTAATAAATAGTGACCATCATTAATGACTTTCTGGCCATCCATGGTATACTAGTGGCTGGTCCTTCAGGTAGAGTGGCCCATTCTTGTTGACGTTCTGGCTATGCTTGACATGAAAGTGGTGCATGCATGGCATATTGCAGACATTCTTTGCAACATTCTTTTCGTCCCTGACAAAATTGTCATCAAAATGTGACATATTGTGCACATGCTTGACAAAATGAGTGCTCTTTCTGGCATAGTAGTAGTCCATGCAAAATATCTTGTGGGTATTCATCTAGACATTCTGATTGTCTTTGGCATAATAGTTATCTGTCGATTAAATACTGTATGCATTTCCTTCAATATTCTTTCTATTTCTGACATAATAGTTGCACATCCTGGACATAATTGGGGACATTATTGATGAAATCCTTGGTATTGCAGATATAATTGTGGCCCATCCCTGACATACTGTAGCTGTTCTTGACACACTTTTGACTATCCTGGGCATAATGTTGACCGTTCTTGACATACTGTGAACATTTTTTACTTTATTGTAGCTACATGTTTCCTAATAATAGCCTTGGCAGAAATATATGCGATCTTGTTGTGAAAGCAACAGGGTCATCTCTCACCAAACGCCCTCGGAGATGAGGTGGAAACCATGCCTTGGTACCAACAGGTACCATTTTTCATGAGATAATATATTGCTGTTCCAGCCCCTGTAAAAACTCATACGGTTCATTATCGCGTTGGTTTAAATCATTGGACATCCCTTTCTATCCTACCATCTATATGTGTCCCATAGGTCCCAGTGCTTTGTACGCTTGCCTTCCCCTCTAACTCTGTCAAAATTCCTGAATTTATCTACTGATCAAACCCAATCATCGACCTTCGGGGGGGGGGGGGAGAATCCAATTTATACAATTATCAGATCTAACAATTAGCATAAGTGTAAACAAAAGGTATTTCTGGTTCTTTGTTAAAATAGTGTTGAGATCATCGATATCCAATATGCCAAAAATAACATTAAAGGTTCTTACCTTAATAGTTGTGTTTAAGGTTTCATCAATAATCTTACCAATTTCACTCCTAAATATGTCTAGGTGCTGACATGAATGAAACATGTGGATATCATTTGCTTCCCTCTCGCCACATTTTGGACATTTCTTAATTACCTGGGTGTTAATTTTTGATAACTTTTTGGGGGTCCAATACGATCTGTGCAAAGTAAACAAATGATTTTTCCTAAGAGGTGTAGAAATTATAATATGCCATAAAAAAGTGCAGGATACTTGCCATGCTTGTTGCAAGTCTTGATGCGGAAAAATCTTCTTCCATTTAAGATCTTGAGTCTCATTATCGGCTTCCTTCTTCTCCACCAAATGTCTATACCACTTTGATACTTCTTTCTTCCCTGGGTTTTTAAGAAGTTCGCCATCTAGGATCCCAACATAGTCTGGCCAAGTCACTTGGTCTTTAGCCCAGCTAACCAGCTGGTAAAATTTGAACCTAGATATTTCGTTCTTTGTCTTCTCCACTAACTGCTCCCAGGTTTTTAGATCGCCATATTCCAGCAACTCTCCCCACTTGAGGATTCCAGCCTTTATCAGTGGAAGTGCTAATGAGTCTTGCAGACATTCGGGAGTTCCTGGAGAATTCCATATCAGTGCTTGGGGTCTATAGTATGGATACTGCCATAGTTTCCTTATGTCTGACCATAATTCAAATGCTGATCTTGGCACCTTTAATCTAGTTTTTTTGAAAAACTTTTGATGGCCGAACTTATATAGACAGTGGCCATGTTTTGTCACTGCTTTCCAGTAGGGAGGGTAAGACTCATAGCCTTGGAAGAGATGCCATATGTTCTTAAAATGGAAGGCTTTATAGTAGGACAAGAGATCCGAGCTAACTATCCCGCCTTGGTTCTTCTTCTGACTCAATTTCTTCCATGCTATCCTAACACTTTTGGACACCCAGATGAAAGAAATAATTTCGCCCTGTATTTTTTTTAAACATCCTGAATCAAACTCCAAAGGGATCGTATTAAAAACAAAAGTGAATTTCAGAAGGATAGCCATGTTGATTACATTGGCTCTTCGCATGAAGGTAAGAGATAAACAGCTCCAAGACTTCAATAATTTCCTCATCTCTTTAGCTTTTATTTCTGAGTTTGCCTGGGCTATGTCATCAATAGTCTTTAAGACTTCGATCCCAAGATATTTGAATTTCTTTTTGGAATCAATTCGTGGAGTAAGTGTCTTCCAATGCATTACCTCAGTTTTATGGTGCTTTATTTGATATCCAGAAATTTCCCCAAAACCTATTACTATACTGGTTATGCTACTCAATGACTCATTTAGATTAATCAAATAGATCATCAAGTTGTCAGCATAAAATGCCACCTTTAACTCCCAATTATTAAAGCTAAAGGGAATAATCTCTTCAGATATCCTAATCACGTTAGCCAGCGGCTCTATATATAGATTAAAAAGGTGAGGGGAAAGAGGGCACACCTGCCTAGTACCTCTTTTGATTTGGAAACTATTTGAGGTACTTCCATTAATGAGTATTTTTCCTATTGGAGCTGAGTAAATGTTAGCTATTACCCGTGAAAAATGTTTCCCTAAGTTATTATGTAAGATAACTTCTTGTAAGTATGACCAATTGACACGGTCAAATGCCTTGGCCGCGTCAAATGTAAATATTGCTAGGGGTACCTTCTCTTGTGTTGCGATATCAATGGCTCCGATCAGTTGGTGCGTGAGATCATGCAACTGTCTCCCTTTGATAAATCCCTTCTGATCCTTGTGAATAAGCTTGTCAGATAAAGAGTCTAGTCTTTTTGCTAAGACCTGGGTAAAAATGTTATAATCTGCGTTAAGAAGCGAGATTGGCCTGTACTATTCGCAGTAAGTAGGGTCTTTGCCAGGTTTTAATATCAAGCTAATGGTCGCCTCATTCCAAGATTTAGGAATTGGAAGTCCCTCCAGAAAGATGGTGTTAAAGAGATCAGTTAATCTTGGTGGGTATGGCATCAGGCTCTGCTGCTTTACTTCTTTTAAGATTAATAATGACATCCCGGACCTCCTTTAAGGTAATATCTGCGTTTAGGGTTTTACAAGAGTCTACATCTAACTTCATGACATGTGAATTATTTAAATATGTGTCTACTGCTGTAGATGAGGGTACTAAATCTTCCTCGCATAATGCCTGGAAAAAAGCTCAAAGGCGTCTTCAATGCCTGCCTTGTCTTCTATTATTTGTCCACCATTTCCCTTATGGATAGCTGTTATCTTGTTTTTATTTGACTCGGGTCTTAAGCTTCCATGGTAACAATTTACTGCTGTTCTCCCCAAATTCATAATTTGACAGAGTACTAGCTTGCCATCTCTGCCTTATCTTTTCCTCTAGATCTATGACCAGCTCCTGTTTCAGTTTCATTATTACGCCTTTTAAGCTATTTTGGTCTTCTTCAGAGGATGGAGTTTCTAATCTAGCTTGCCTCTCTAGTAGGTCAGCCTCTATTTGTGATATTTTAATCTTCTTCATCTTTTTTTTACCTATCGCTATGCCAGCTACTCTAATAACAGCTTTATAAGCGTCCCAGACTATCATTTTAGACACTACTCCTTCACCATTTTCCTTAAAGTAGTTTTCCGTTGTAAATCTTAGTTCATCTATGATTTGTTGATCTAAAAGGAGTGTCTGATCCAAAGTCCACCTCTTCTCGCCCTGCCCTGGCTCAAACTTAATATTTAATTGGAACGGCGAGTGATCCGAGAGATGTGCAGGCAGATGGTGGACTTTCTTAACATTATTACTTAGGAGTTCATCAACTAAGAAAAAATCTAATCTTGAAGCATGGCCGTATTTATAGTTTCTAAAAGTAAATGTATTTGTTTGGTCCCCTTTTAAATTCCAGATATCAATTACACCCAGATCATTTTTGAGCCTATTCAAGCACTCTTGCATCCTGTGTAGGTTTAAGACTCTGCCTGGGGGTGTCTATCTTTTTTAGGATCTAATAAGATATTATAATCACCTCCTAATATAATTGGTGTAGACTGTAATAATAGCTGCGTGTATAACGATTGAAGAGGCGCAGGGTTATCTATGTTAGGGCCATAGTATCTCACCACAGTAAAGGCGGTGTCTCTGACTTTTATGTTTGCTATGGCCACCTTCTTATTTGATCTACTAATTGTCCTACCAACATAAAAAGTGTGATTTTCTAATAATAATGGCTACACCCTTGATGTTACATGCTTAATTTGTACAGACAGTCTCCCCAATCCAATTCTCGTATTTTATGACTTCAAGCCATTCATCTCTTAGGAGATGTCTTTCTTGTAATATAATAATATCCCAGTTCTGTGATTTAAGATATTCAAAAATTGACACCTCCCCCTTGTTCTTAGCCCGTTCACATTCCAAGTCACTATCTTCAATTCGCCCATTGAATTTGAATTCCTTCTTGCTGCTTATAACTCCTACCCAGTCTGCTATACAGTTTACATATCGGACAAATATTTTTTTTGTTTTTTCCCCAAATGCTCCCCATCCAAAGAAATTACCAACATGCATAAAAAAAGAGAGAAAGAAATTGTGTTTACCCCCACCTTGGAGAACCCGCCCCAAAGCCATTGAGCAATCCTAGTTGCCCAGTATGAGGACCGCAGTTGAATGGCTAATATTTTAAAGCAGTAAGGCTCATAATGTTACTTATCCCTATTTATCTTCATGTGTTCTAGTAATAGTTCCATTTCGTTTGGGTCTTTGATGTTATAAGTTTTGTTACGCCACATTATACGTCAAAGGGCTGGAAATTTCATTTGGACAGTGGCTCCTTCGGTCCTAAGGTCCTGCATGTATTTTCCTAGGGCCCATTGCCTATCAGCTGTTGCCTTGGAAATGTCTGAGCGGATTTTATAGTTGTATCCATCTCTTGTCAGTGTACCAGCATTTAGGGCCTTATTCAATATTTGTTCTTTTATTGAATAAGTCTTGAAATTAAATAAAACTCTGTGTGGATTTTTCCTATCTCTATTGAGCCTAAATGGGTCTCTGTGGACTCTCTGTATATCTTCAGCCAAGTTTTTTTCGTACATATCAGGTATGAAATCTTTCAAAAGACTTACTACGAAGGACCTTATGTTTTGTCCTTCTCGACCTTCAGGGATATTTAATAAACGTAAATTATTCCTCCTAGAATTGTTTTCTAAAGTCTCGATTTTGTCCCTGAGTTCTCTCTCTGATGAAGATACTTTCTCGATGTCGCTCTGGCAGAGCCTCACTTTCCCCCTGACTTATTCCAGGGATGTTTCAACCACCACCACTCATTCTACAAGAGCATTAACTTTGGTCTCCAGAACCTCGCACGTAGCCTGGATTGTTTCCTGGTTTTTCTCGGACTTAGCAAACCCATTTTTCATCTCTTTTAACAATGAGGCCACAAGAACCCCTATATCGCCCATTATAGGAGTATCCATAACTTGCTTGCTACCTTGGTCCTTGGCAGGCTTGCTTTGTTGTAGGTGATCCTCTATTTGTGGGATCCCTTCTAAAGCACTGTCAGTGGGGTGTTCTACGCCCTCCCCGAGATCTTTTAACATGAGGGCTTGATATTTGTTTGGTGACTCCATTGTCTTCATTAACGATACAGACACTGCGTTAGTTAAACCGTCTCTCTGTACTGGCTTCTCTTGTATCTTAAAAAAGGAGCAAAATGAGGGGGTAACTTTCAAATTTGAGCCTCTCTATAACTATTCTTTTTTTGCTGTTTTTGCGGCTCTGGTAGACACCACTGCTTCCGTGACTCTTTTGGTTTTCTGAGCACTCTGTTTCCTATTGTATATTTAGCTGAGCCAGTATCCTGCGGTGACCTCGAATTCTCTATTTGCCTTATTTGCTCTTGGGGTGATTCAGCAAACTTATCTATCAACGCAGGATCTTCTCCCCCTGTGCACGCCAGATCTGATTTTTGCGGGTCATTTCCTGAAGTTTCTAGAGTAGTATTAAATACTATGGGGTTATAATTATCATTAAAGCCCTCTATGGGCGACAAAGGTAATTGCGGAATAGAGAGACCCCTCTTCTTGCTTTGGCCCTTTTTCCTGTTAGAATTCATGCACGCAGCAAGCTCTACCTCATTATCTGTATAAGAGACAGTTTGAAACTTGTATTTAACCTGTTTAGTCTTATTAGTATGTAAAGTCTAGCTTTAGCATGACCACAAGAGGGTTCCACATGGAGTATAGGGATGCCTGGCGACCCCAGAGATTCAGGCTGGAAAGAGGTGTTATAGGGAGCCCCTCTAAAATTTTGCTTGTCTGTAACCCCACTCAGATATTGAAATGTATGAGCCACCTCTGTCCAGAAGTCCCCTGGTTTACTCCTTCCTTTATCAGGGCTGCCACGCTGCTACTGAAATCTCCCTGAGCGGGCATAGTATGCCTCTGGGTGCCTCTCCCACTCCCATCCAGTACCTCTGCACATTCCAAGCGCTGCAAACCGCTGGCGTCTCTCTCTCGCCGGATCCCGCAGCCTCCACTCACTCGTCCTGCAGTATCCGAGCAGCGAAGCGAAGTTGGTCAGGCCACCCCACGTCTCCACAGCTCAGCGGAATTCTCAGCGGGACTCGCTCACCGGAGTTCACCGGCACTCTCCTTCGCCGAAGACCACACCACCAACACTCCAAATTTACCAAGGGGGACCCCTCGCTGCCCGCACCTCCCGTTAAGAAATGCTGATCCTCTATAACTCGTAGTAGCACTCGTAGCCATTCAACCGCGGAGCTCATGACCTAGGCGTTCAGCCATGTTCTCCTTGACTTATAGTGACCATTCTTGACATAACTCCAACTATGCCTGATATGACAGGGGTGAGCATTCCTACTATCCGATGTACATTCATGGCAATTGGTGATGGTGATGGTGATTTTACATGAATAGCAGCATCCTTATATATGTGAGAATATCTTATGTAAGTTCTTGGTGAAAATGAGGAACCAATATTTAGGAACAAAGCGTGAGTTTAATAAAAGTGAAAATCAGGTTTTCAAGACAAAAATCACATTGTTTTGTTTGAATAGATTTAGTTTGTGTCAAAAATGAAATTGTTGTATTTCACTGGCTCATGTCTAGCTTCAGGAACTGGCAAGCTGATGTTTCAGACAAAATGTAATTCCTAAAATAGTGAAAAGTGATAATTAAGGGATAATTGAGGCTGAGTGTGGGAAGTATATTGACAATTTCGGTTCCTTGGTTCCAGAGAGCACGTTCTGCTATTGTTATTTGAAAACATGCTTAAAAGCATTTGATCAGACACATTGGTAAAGCAGTCTAAGAAATGACCATGATTTATGTGACTTATCTGCTGTCCGATAATACTAGCTTTACGTACTTTAGCAGTAGCATTGCAGTGTGAGCCAGTAGGATTTGTCTAACACTGTGATAGGGAGATTTCTATAACCTTTATTTCTTTCCATTCTGACCCTTCCATGTGGATTCAAAGTCATAGCAAGGTATTGTATGCATTTTGAAATTGAGAAAAGTATGTATATGTGTGTGTCTTCTATGAGCTCTAGATATATAGGGGTAAAGTACCCCATGCCGTACATTATAGGGATATTGTAAGTCATAGAGGAATTTCATAACCATATGGAGAATGAGGCCAAAGGCAGAGTTCCTTTATATGGTTATGGAACTCCAAGGTAACTTGCAATATCCTTATCATGTACAGCAGGGGGAACTTTAACCCATATAATACATGGTCACACCATCACCTTTCCCAAAACCACTTAAAATCTTAGAGTCTAGTTCTTTTTATTTCAAAGAGAGACCACGTTTGCAAACATAAAGAATACAAATAGAACCTGTAGTGCAAAATTAAACACATCAATAACCTTGTTTTCAACAGTTGCTCTGTGCCCTGACCTGCTTTTCACCTGGCTGTTGGCTCTGGCAGCAGGCATTGTGACATCAGAACTCTACTGCGATAAATTTTATGGCAAGGCACTAAGGTCAATATTATGCATATCCTCTTTATTGCCAACTCAGAGCAGCAACTACAACACACCTGAAGAACTTAGAATAGGAATAGCAGAACGTTCCATTCTCCATATAATCCCTTACCTGGCAGCAATCTTTCTTCTTTATTGCTTCTCACAGCTAAAATAAGTACATACATTGTTGAACTGTTTGATCCTAAAAGTTTAAATATGTGAGCAGAATGTATTTAGATTGGCTGACATGGTTGGAGAAGTTTGGTTGGTGTATTGTATGCTTGAACTAATAAGAGTAAAGGTTACTTATACATTTAGGAATTTTGTTGGGAAATGTATTTTTTAAGATTTCCTTTAAGTACTTAATAAGCGGATATATTAGGGGAATTTTATTTGTTTTAATTTAAGTCTCTGGGGGCCTGCGCAGGCAGGAAGAAACGATTGCAGTGAAGTCTGTTGGCCGGCGTTTTTTAAAACAAAGAGCATTCCGCACACTCCACAACCTCAGAGTGAGCGCGGAACCAACAAGCTTGCATTGCATGCACACGATTGGCAATGGCAGGAGTGCGCTTGCATCGTAAATAGATTTTAAATAAAGGAAGTTTTAAAAAAGAATTGCCATCGAACAGTATTTCTCTGCAAAACACAGGTCCAGGTTTCCCTCGCATAGAATGTTCCAGAGGAGTGGTCTGCTCATTGTGGTCTGGTTTTAACATACGTTCATTTGCTGGGCAGGTTGTTTTGTCAAAGATATGCTGCCGTAGAAGCGTCAGGTGATGCCTGTAGCCATTTTGAATTGGTGAGGTTGATTTTGAACAATAAGACTTAAGGCGGCCATATTTTGAGATTAAAAGTTCGTTTTTTTCCTGTCAATTTACACTACGCTGAGGTGATCAAAAGGACACTGGTACTTGAGGTCCACAGTTGTGGTAGTGAGCTATGTTTTGATAATTAGTGCTTTTTTAGGAATGTATCTGGTGTTTTATGAATAGTACTAATTATCTTCATGGAGAGTAATGGTGCAGTGGACAGAAGAAGGACAAGGTTCAGGATTGTGTAAACAAGGCAGTGGCTGTCTTGGCAACACAATTAGGCAAAAAAATTGATGACTGTTTGTAGAAAATAGAAGGAAGGTTTGTAAATAGAAAGGAGGATGAACAGTTTTGGTCTGTTGATGAGGTCACAGGAAAGGAGACAGCTGGAGGTAGTAGTCAAAAAGTGAATCAGAAATGAAAACGTATTCAGAAAGAGAAAGTCTCTAAGACAAAAAGGGGCGTTTTCTCAAAAAGGGTGTCAGATAGCAACTCGGTTGGAGTTGAGTGACAAGGCTATAATGGCTGGTAAGAGAGAGCACACAGCAATTGCCTGTGATGAATCTTTCAGAAGTGGGGATATTGCAATTTCAAGTTCATCTGATATAGATGATTCTGAGGAGGAAGAGTTGGTAAAGAAAAGAGTAAAGAGGGATCCCCTGGAGTGTTTTATGTTTGACCTGCATACAATTCAGCATCCACTTTCTCCTCAGTGGGTTCCAACTAGGTATGTAGATGAATATGTTGAGTATTGGATTTGGTGTGAAATGCCTAAAGAAGTCAGGACAAGACTTCGATCAGAGTGCCCAAGACCTACATTGGCCAATAAGGTGGTGTATACACCTGAATTAGATATAATAATAAGTCAGGGACAGATACCAGACATGGTCTGGATAAGGAATTAAAAGGGTGTCAAGACTGCCTTCTTGATGGGTGGACCCTTGTACAAAGATATTTGACTTATGTGAGGGGGCATATTTGCAGGAGACTGCAGTAGATATGTTGGAGCTGCGTCAATGGGTGCAGTGAGGACTGTGTTTACTAGGTAACACTAATGCAGCTCTGTGCGCACAGGCCCATAAAGATATTAGGAAGATTTTTGGTGGGTCCGGGAGAATGCAGGGTCGATTCCCCGGCCATGGTTTTGGGATCACACGAAGTTCCTCTTCACGTGTCATTAGACCCAGTGGATTCCAGTCATCAGAATTCCAGTCATCAGGATTCTACCCCGAGAGGCAGAAGGGAAGAGGAAGATATAGAGGAGACAGAAGGGCAAAGCAACAAGGTATGCTTGGGAAAAGACCATTTGTCTACTCCGGAAAAATTGGGTTGCAAACTAGCCCATTTTTTAAACCGGTGAAAGGAGATAACATCAAATCCATAGGTGTTACAAACTGTGAGTGGTTATTGAATAGATTGTGTTCAAAGCCCAATACAAGAATGACCTCCAAAATCATTGACATTTCAAAGAGAGAGGAGAGAATGGTAGATCAGGAGGTAAAGGAGTTAGTAAGAAAAGGAGCCATAGAGAAAGCTGGAGATTTGAAAACTGGGTTTGTAAGCAACTTCTTTCCAGTGGAGAAAAAGTAAACAGACATGAAACCTGTCATAACTTTGAAAGAGCTGAACAACTGGGTCCAAAACAATGACTTCAACATGGAAAGGATTCATATGTCGAGAGATCTCTTGAGGAAAGGGGATTGGCTAACTAAACTAGATCTGAAAGATGTATATTTGACAGTTGCAGTATGTCAGGAACAGAGGAATTATTTGAAGTTTCAGTGGCAGGGGATAATGTGGAGATTCAAAAGTTAAACATTTGTGTTGACGTCAGCTCCTTAATGTTTAAAAAACGTGGCCATGGACAAGAGGAATCTGATTAATAGTGTATTTTGATGACATCTTGATTATGTTTCAAAGCAAGGAGTTGGCACAAGAACATAGGGTGCTTGCAGTTCGAGTGCTGGAGGATCTAGGTTTTTGTGGTGAACAGGAGAAAATTAAGTCTAGAATCAGCACAGGAAATAGTGTGTTTAAGATTTCAAAATTTTGAAGAGTGGAATGGAAGGGCCATTTTCGGACCGAAATTTGGTTATAGAGTTGGATGCTAGTCTATGAGACTGGGGAGCAAGATGTGGTTCATTGACGACAGGGGGAAAATGGATGTATCAAGAGAAGAAGATGCACATCAATTATCTAGAGTTGTTGGCAGGCTCGTTTACGATCAAGAATTTTTTCAGGGACGAACTGAAATGTTATGTTCAATTGAAGATGGACAATATCTTGGCTGTACGTTATGTCAACAAAGAGGACCATGGTCAAAGGCGTTAGCAGATTGAGCAAGGGGGTTTTGGCATTTTTGTCTGAGCAAGGATATTATGATTCAGGCACAGTACATAGCAGGAATGAGAATCACCATAGCGAACTGGAATTCAAGGGAGTTGAAGAATTTCAGCAATTGGAAGTTAAACATGGAGGTGTTTGTGCCGATCAGCGACAGGTGGGGTCTGTTTATGGTAGACTTGTTTGAGAACAGGGTGAATGCTCAGAAATAGAGATTCTACAGTTGGAAACTGGACCTAGAGAAGGAAGCGGTGGATGCATTTCTGTAAGATTGGAGAAAGTTTCATGGTTATGCTTTCCCTCCTTTTTCTTCGATTCAAAAGTTTTTGCTGAAAGTAAGAGGATACAATGCAGAATGAGTATTGATAGCACCATTTTGGCCATCCCAGGCATGGTATCCAGATGTCATGGAGATATTGACAGTTGGAGCAGTGCTTCCCCTGGACTTAGCAGACCTGGTATTGAGTGCAGAGAGAGAGAGACACGAGTTACTGCTGCGAGGGCAGTTACGGTTGATGGGTTGGTTGATTTTGGGAGAGCCTTGCAGGTGTCAGGGTTATTGTTGGAAGCTTCAAAACTCAACAAGGAGTCCTGGGCACAAGGGACATCAAAAGCCTACAGATTGGCATGGAAGAGATGTGTTTGTTGGTGTGATTCGCAGAATTTGGATCCCATATCAGAGGTAGTTTATTTCCTAACAGAGGTTTTCTTAGAGGGGAAATCGTACAGTTTGGTGAATATTAGTAGATCTGCAATTTCGGCAGCTCATGATTTGATGGATGGTTTGTCAGCGAGATAGCATGATATAGTTAAAAGATGGTTGATGAGTGTACGGTTAAAGGCACCTCCGGGTCCAAAGTATTCTTCTTTGTGGGACATGTATCTTGTTCTGCAAAATTTTGTCAAGTCGGTCAGAGAATTAATTTTTGGATTTAAAAAATCTGTCTTTTAAGTTAGTCATGCTGCTTTGTCTAATATCGTTTAGCAGGGTCTCAGATGTTAAGGCATTTGAGGTTATAGCACGAAGGCACATGCCAGAGGGGATTTGCTTTACTATCAGAAGAAGAACTAAGACTAAGTCTTGCACTATCTTTTGTTTAATATCCGTTTATTGAATTCAAACAAATAGAAAAGTATACATGTCGCAGAAAATAGAAGGAGGGGGCGGGAGGGTAACAAAAGTTGGGGTATGGAATAAGCAATCAACTCTGAGTCTCGGCAGAGGGGTAAGACCGGCTCGTACTATCTTTTATCCAAATTTGGATCAAAGTAGAAAGTTGTGTGTAGTGAGAGGTTTGCATGCTTATGAAAGGAGGACAGAGAATTTGCAAAGCAGTGTGGAAACCCGGTTACTAATTTATTTTTCGCATCCTTATTAAACAGTGTCTACGCCCAGGTTAGCTTGTTGGTTAAAGGTAGTTATGAAAAGAACAGAAATAGATCTTACTAGGTTTGGGGCGCATTTTGCTGGGGATTATATGACATCCAAAGGACTTTTGTTGGGAGGTAATTTAACAGGTATTTTAGAGGCAGCAGATTTGTCAACAGAATCAGTTTTTAAGAAAATCTATTTTAAGCCAGTGGAGTGTGAGATGAGGATACTATGGCAAGGTTTTAAACATGCATAATATTGGCTTCCGTGCCTTGCCATAAAATTCAGATTTTCCGCAGCAGGGGTGGGTAGAAAATCATGATTTTATTAAAGACATGGAGGCTGATATTACCCCACCCTATGTTATGCACACCCTATAATCTGTTTCAGATTTTTTTTTAGAAGCAGGTGGCTACAGAAAATAAAAAATAGTGGAGGAAGAGCTGGAAGCAGGCCCGGACTGGCCGTTGCGGGCACCAGGCAATCCCCCGGTCGGCCGCATGGGTGGGGGCCGGTTTTGGGCCCCAGGGGGCCGTTTTTGTTACAGGGCTGTTTTTCGCAGCATAGCTGCAAAAACGGCCCTGTAACAAAATCGGCGAAAACCGGCCCTGGCAAAGAGCGCGGTCGCACCCCAATCCACCCCCTGGGGGGGGAGGGGGAGGCCGGCCGAGCACTTTGCCAGGGCCGGTTTCGGTTCCCAGTCCGGCCCTGGCTGGAAGAAAGTTGTTCCAGCTTGTAGTGTAATTCCTGTTGGGATGTTCAAGCGTTAATAGGCCTAAGGATCTTATGTTCGCAGCAAAAGAAGGTAGATGGCTGCCAGAAACGGGATTATATAGAGAATGAATGTTCTGGGATTCCTATTCTAAGTTCTTTTTGTTTATTGTAGTTGCTGCTGTGAGTTGGCAATGGAGAGGATATGCATAATATCAGCCTTCGTGTCTTTAAAAGAAATCATTATTTTCTACCCACCCCCGCTGTGGAAAATCTGAATTACACTTGAGTTCCAACGTCTTTTCTTTATAATTAGTGACTGGGTGCGTCACAAATCGATGATTATAATTAGGGGCAGACTTTTATTAATTAGAGACCCGTATTATTACAGGGACTATATATCTATTGTTGTTATCTATTGAATGTCTTGTTTTGTAGGATTTGCATAGTGTAAATACCCTATCATGCTGAGATGCTCCAAATTGCATTGGGTTATTTGGAGAGCTTTGTAGATTGTGTGGTTGGATGAAAGTTGAATATAGTATGTACAATATGGGAGGTGCTGGGTGAGATCCGTAAAGTTCAAAGACATGCATCAAAAACGGTTTGGATTATGTTGAAATGCAGAAGCATGGGATGTTAAGGAGAAAGTGAGCATTAACAACATCATGCATACCTATGTTACAATTTACATGATTCTTCATCTGTAGCTTGTGATAACATAGATTGGAAAACCCAGGTTTTTAGTGAGCTCTCTTAAATTTAGGGTGATTGGCGATTCTTCTTATTTGTGCAGGCACTGAGTTCCAGAGTGTGTGGCCTTCTGGGCGAGGAAGAAGAGACGTTCAAAGGAGGGATCCGCCTAAAACGCACTGGTCTTGTTTCAATGTGCAATAGCACCGGGGCCTAGGGTTGGGAGGGATCCACTGCAGCACAAGTATGGCTGTCTTTACTACTAGTATTAGGAGTCGTGGCACAAGTGTTATGCCACTGCTGCATTTCACACAACAGCAAACTTTCTAAGAGATCAATGCTCTTTGGTATGGTATGGCTACTGTGCTTCTTGCACGCGTTAGGATGCGTTCGTTAGCATATAAAAAACGTATTTCCCTCTGTAACTATTTGTAAAACCAGTCTGTTTGGCCTTGTATTCGGATCCATTTGCTTCAAATTTAGGTTGGTTGCATCTGCTCGGTATTGCTACCTCCAGCTCCTTGGCACTGACACAGAAGAGCAGTATTTACTGCTGTGATATTTTTGTCACATTCAGGTGGTTTTTCAAGCAAATGGAATAGATGGTAAATTGCCAAGGGTACTAAACTGTTTACTACCAGTCTTATAAATACCACCCATTCAGGAACGAGAGCCTCTGTGTGTAACACAACAGGCATTGCCAACTTGTGAGTCTGCAGTCATTGCCTCAGCGTCTGGTTGTCTTGGACCGGCTTGCTTTCCTGCTGCTAACTGAAGAGTCCTTTCCTACTCACTGCTAGACACCCCTGTCCATTGTTGAGCGTTGAGCTCGTAAGGAGTGCGCGGATAGTATTAGATGCAGAACCTTCTGAATTGTAAGTCAAGAGAGCACCAATGGAGATCTGACAAAAATAGCAAACACTTTATTTCAAGAAAATAATAACATTTCACTACAAAAGATTTCTCTGTAGCAACCAATCTGGAAGTTATCAACTTGCCATCAATAGTTTGCAGCCATACTGTTACACAATACCTCCAGGCCACTAGCACCAGGTTTTTTTTTTTTTTTTACAATTCAGTGAATTCTGTTAGAGGTAGTTTTGATTCAGTTTAGTACACCAGTTGGACTAAGAGACGCGTGTAAATAGGCCCAAGACTGTGCAACTTGTGTGACATGTTAACCATGCATAACCTAATCCCAACCAAATGTCCATGAACATAGACCCGCTCCTATTAATTCTTCATTTTCTTTGGGATGCGATGGGTCTTTTTTGTGTTCGTTTGGGAACCAGCCTCTTTTTGCCCAGCTTCACAACCTGAGTCACCTAGAGGCATGCCAGCCTTAGACGGGACAATGCCTAGCAATGAAACCCAGACTCAGATTTACTAAGACCCTGCACCAGTGCATAGCGATACAAAGTAGTGCATGGTATTTACTTTCCCATTCAAAAGGCATTTTGTGCTAGAAAGATGCCATTTTCTCAGTGAAAAATAACTTTGTGCAAAAGGGGCATTACTGGGATGTTTCTTGGGCAAGTCAGTGCAAACACCCATAAGTCTTGTTGCAAAGCCTGATCTTCTGATATAGCCAGAAGATCAGGTTTTGCATCACAAACACCTCCCTGAAGTAGGTGTTAACAAGGAGAAATGTTTTCATTTCTCAAAATAGAACTCATTGCATAAGTGCTGAAGTGCATAGCAGACATACAATGCTTTGGATCCTGGTTTTTTTGTCTAGACATAGGAATGTGTACTGCAAGAGTTTCCTTCCAGTATAATTCCTATGCAGCAAACACAGATGCTGTGGCACACAAGTCAGTAGTCTTTTAATGCATGAACTCAGGAGATAATAGCAGCATCAGGGTGAGCTTAATAGGTATAGGTGTCCATTTTGCAAGAGGATAAATTTGGTAGTTGTGCTACATTACATGGAAAATTAAAAATGGACCTCAGTGTCTCAACTCTGTGTGAGGTTTGAACTGCAACATAATGATTACACACTCCTCTCCCAGCACTTCTAACGAAACCAAACATTTTGTCCAAATTCCGAATATCCCAGAGATACTTACGTCACAGTGGCTTTGTCTCTTCTGATATGGATCTAACATGACCTGTTTCTAGCATTACTTAGAAAACCTTTAAGTTTTTCTTCCCCCATTGATAAGTCTGCCCAACCCACTATGGACCTGGCCCTGAAGTGGCTCACACTCAATCACCTCCCCATCCACAGTTATTATGTCTTTGGAGCCAAAGGGTTCAATACGAAAGGCCTTGACTGGAACATGAATCAAGTGGGGACAGTTGTGTGTCATATGGGTGCCATTCTCCATGGCCAAGAAAAGCTTGAGCAGTGAGCTCCTTGGGATCCCAGCTGGGATATAGAAAAGGTGGATAAGATTGTCACTAAGGCCAGTGACCATGGGGGCAGAGAAGAGGTCGGCTCCAAGGTGCGACTGCTGGATGGCAAGGAACAAAACAAAGTTCTCCTCCTTCACCACGGTCCAGTGTGTCGGCACTGGCTGGTCCAGAGGTGCCATGAGTGAGTCCTCCAGCTTCAAAATGTCACCTCCATTCTGTTGCCCCCCACCACCCTTTGCTTTGCCCATGTTGTTGGAGTTGCAGAAGTTGTAGAGAGTGTTTTGGCGAACCTGGTCAGCAGGGCTGAGTCTTTCACTATGGGATGAGGTTTGGTCCAACAGGCCAGGTTTGGTCATTGAGGCTGAAGCAGTGTCCTGCTCTGCTGGCAGGTAAGATAATCGACCCTTGTATGTGCGTAAGGCCGTCAAACGAACCAGCGTGCCCATGGTGAAGCGGATAGAGCCCAGCATTCGATACTTCTCGCTTTCGATGTCCACGTCAGAAACAAAGCCCCAGGCCACACTCAGGAATGAAAAGATGCGCTTGCCTGAGGCGGTGGTGATGGAGACAAGGTCCATCGGGGACACCAGGCCCTTACAGAGGTAAAAGGTACAGTTGATCAGCAGATCTGGATTCATGACTTGTTTATGCCTAGAACAAAAACACATAAAAAGAAGATAAGAACATCAAACCAATACAGAAGCAGCAACCAAAGCGCTCTCTATACTACCTGGTGAGGCTAAATATTACTACAAAGGTATATTTTTTCTTAGTCAACACTGCCACTACTGCTCTCCCTTTGACTAACTATGAGCTGCCATTGTCTGTGCCAGGCCTTCAGTACTACAACCCGCTGGCATGGCCTCCCTTTCAGTTATAAAGACTGATGGCATGGCCTCCCTTCACAGTTCTACAGACCATTGGCATGGCCTCCTTATCATTTGTAAAGACTGATGGCTTGGCTCCCATTTACAGTTTTACAGACCGCTGGTATGGTCTTCACTTAGTTATACAGACTGTTGGTATGGCCTCCCTTTCAGGTAACAAACTCTGGGAAATGCCCTAATCCGCCTTTTGTCCGCATGTCATGGCCCTTTGGATATATAGAATTCTGATACAGCTTTCCACCTGACCTTTGGTTATACATTGAAGTGATCATAATATATATTGGGTGTGCACTCAGTATAACACTGCTGATGCGGTAGAACGCATGAACAAAGTGAGGGCCAGTAAAAGTGTGTATATTTACACAGCACAGTGCACAACCAGGCTGAAACCATTGTTGCGGCAGTGTAAGATAATGACTGCCCAGTAGAATCTCAGTAGGTTATTTACAGGTTCATTAGGTTGTTTAGAGGTCCAGTGGTTTATTTATAGGTTCAGTCAGGTGGATGAATAGTCTACCTTTCGACTCTACTGGTAAATGTCATCAAGACAGCAAACCATTCAAATACAACAGGAGGGAACCCCCTGCTGTACTTAACCGAATTCTCCGTAACCACCCCAGGGGATCACCATATAGTATTAAAAGGAATCTCAACCACTAAGATTCCAAGTAGTATGCTTCATCATAGAGTCCTCGCCCAAATACTTAGTGTATATGGATGAGCTCCACCTTGGTAGCCAATGGAGGTCTTTGGTGATTGGGTGGGATCCTAGCTGTAAATAGTCTAGGATGCCCTCAGGGTTAATTTTATTTTCAAAAGACACCTTGGCGGAGTTAAAAAACAGCTGAGGATGCACTAAAGAAATTAGTGGATCCTGAGTGAGCCTAAAATAATACAGGCTAAGACGCTATTACATGGGGTGATAATGAGGGAATACTGAAAATCTAATGTTGCTCCCAGGGACAATGCACCAAGAATTTATTTCTGGAGGTTCAACATTTAGACAAGATTGGTCACTAATAGCCTGGCACTCGACCCATGATTGATCTATGGTAAAAAAAGCCAAGGGACTTTCCGATGCCCCGACCATAAAGATACAGATGAATGAGAATTAACTCAAGACCATGGTACCAATTAAGTCATACAAGGAAAGATTAGAAGAAATCAATCAAGAAATGACAGACTTTAGGGATTCCCTCACTCAGTCGAAAGCACAGAAACTTCAGAAGGACATGAAACGGTTCTCCTACAAGAAAGTATATTCATATTCTGCACCACAATACAAACCCCAGTTTGAAAAGGACAATGATTGCGAGGATTACCAGTCCACTGCAAGCAGTTGTTCTGACCAAAAGCTTGTAGTAGTGAAGATGACAAAAAAAGGAAAACAAAGAGGCAGACGGAAAGAAAAATCCAGGGGACATGGGTGGAACGCATCCAACAACCACCCCTACATAAAGTGTACCAGAAGAAATTCTCGCCTTAGAACAGGCAGTTGCAAGGAAAGTGGAAATGGCTGATCCAATGAAAATTACAACCTTCTACAACATGTCAAAATTAGAACATACAGGACTGTCTGAATTGACATCTGACCTGGAGATCACAATAAAACCTGCAGACAAGGAAAGTGGGATTGTGATCCAGAATACTGAATGCTACAGACAAGAATGTTTTTGCCTACTAGAGGACAGGAAGAATTATGTAGCTCTCGAATCAGACCCAACCTCTTCAATTCAGGGAAAAATAAAGAACACAGTGGAAGAGGCCAAAATAGGAAACTGGATCTCACAAAACACAAAGCTCAGTTGATAGTGATTATAGATCTAACAATCCTGTCTTTGTATACCCTGCCCAAAACATAAGCACAAAATTCCTCCCCCAGGATGCCCAATAGTTTCAGGGATAGGTTCTATATTAGAACCATTATCAAGGTTTTGTGATCACTTCCACCGCCCCATGGTACAATGTACACCTACATACTTGAAGGATACTAAGGATCTTTTGAGCCTGCTCAAAGACATATGGTTCAAAGCAGAGAAAAGCCTCCTCATAAGTTGGGATATCAAGAGTCTGTACACCAGTTTGCGTCACCTTAACAGTTCTGGAGGAACTCCTCTACTCTAGAGATTGGAATTTTTGAACCTCTCAACATTTCCTCTTGAAATGCGCAAAGATGGCCTTGACAAATAATTATTTTGAATTTCAGGATATTGTTTCAAAAAGGACACAGAATATCAATGGGCAGCACATTTCCCCCAAGTGTGGCATGTCTGTATGAACACCATTTAGAACAGGAGGGAATACTCAACACCAGTAATCCCTTTGTCAACCACATAAAGCTATGGAAGAGGTATATAGATGATATTTTGATTGTGTGGGAAGGTCGCCAGGATTCAATGTTACGCTTCTTTTCATGACTGAACTTCTTGGACCCCATTTGAAATTCAAACATACGCCTAGCAATAACAACATTGTATTCCTTGACTTAAGAGTCACAGTGGAACATGGAATGCTACATATAGAAATATATCACAAACCAACAGACAAAAACAACCTGCTTATGTTTGACAGTTTCCATCCGAGATCCCTGAAAAAAAACCTACGATACGGACAGTGCCTATGTCTTTGTAGAAAACTGCAGTAGAATAGAAAACTTCCAAAAACAAGCAGATGCGCTAATGAACAAACTTTAAACAAGAAGCTATTCAGAGAAGACCATACATAGGTCAACAAAAAGAGGCCATAATCAAAATTGGAAAGGTCCCTTAGAAAATATTCAGAGAACTCAGGAAAAGGGGAGGATGATCTTTGTCACCACGTTTAACACAGCCGAAAATTATATAAAGAAGATCATCAACAAGAATTGGAGAATTCTGAACTCAGGCAATCTTAGAATAGAAAACTCTTCTTACACAGACGCAGTACCAAATTGTGCATATAAGACACGCTAACCGACATGGGAAGGAGTGATGTCATGCTTTATGTGAAGCCTCACCAAGCTGGTCAGACATTACCCACGCGAACATTGTAGTGTCTGTAGTTTTACAGCAAAGATCAAGACGATTGACCTAGACTTAAAAAAAATCTTGTTTTCAAGAAAGCATACAAATTGCTATTCTACAAAAGTCATTCACCTGATCACTAGCCCATGCAACCATAGGTACATAGGCATGACGATGAGAAAGGTAAAGACCCGGATTTACGAACACTAGTAATCTGTGGTGTGGTCAAAGTACAGCACAAATGTCACAGCACTTTTGGATAGTAGGACTTGAGGGCCCGATTCACAGAACTAACTTAAGACAAAATTCTAAACTTACTACCATTATGGTATTCACAGATGGCACTTACACATTTTGGTATTCAGAGAAGGCACTTACTCATTTTGGTATGTACAGAAAGCACTTACTCATTGATGAGTAAGGGCCTTCTGTGCATACCAAAATGAGTAAGTACACTTACTCATTTTTGTTTGCACCGAAGGCACTTACTCATTAATGAGTAAGTGCCTTCTGTACATACCAAAACAAGTAAGTGCCGACTGTGAATACCAAAATGAGTAAGTGCCTTCTGTGAATACCAAAATGGTAGTAGGTTTAGGATTTTGTCTTAAGTTAGTTCTGTGAATCAGGTCCGGAGATGGGTAATAATAAAACTACAAGAAGAGAAAAAAAAATCCAGAGATAACCCTATATGAGAAAGAGCAAAGATAGATCTACCATTTGTAAGCTCATAGAACAGGATTAAATGATGAGATCTCATAGATTTTACTACAGACAGAATCCTGACTCACCCGTATATATGAAAACTGTAGATTAGAGGTCATTCCTGGAGACCCCAAGTCAGAATAACATGTAATAAGAGTACAAGAGTGTAGCATAGGAGTAACCATGTCACAAGATTCCTCTTCTTTTTTATATTTTTATATTTTCACCACATGAAATGATAGCCCTTAAAAATCTTGAGTCTGCGTACATAGTCACATATTTACACAGACAACGCAAGAAATATAGAGCCCCAGAGAGAATTAATAGCTTGATCTCATTTAAATAAGGGCTAATCCTATGAAGTCTAAGATCTGTGAGTCTCTATACAACACATTTAGAAAGTTTGTGCATTGTTCGACACTTAGTAAAATGACTAGGCAGTAAAATACCTTCTTGAAAATTGAGAACATTTTGGCAATTCTTTACAGAAAACTAAAGAAATTGGCAGCAGAATAGCCTACTGTGGCCCTTGCCTAATGAGACAGCAGTTCATCGTCATGTGATGAAGCACTTTGTCACAAGACTCCTAGGAACATTAGGGGCCTTATTTATGAAGGACTTGCGCCGCCGGTGCGTCACTTTTTCCCATGTTAAAAGTGACGCACCGGCGGCGCAAGTCCTTCATAAATAAGGCCCTAGGTACTTAAGGCCAGGAAAATATCCCCATGATAAGATGTGGGGGAAAGAAGAACCAAATAGGTTTTGAATGGCTGGAATGAGAACTTTCATGAAGTAAGTGGGGCATAAGGGAAGGCTCAGAACAAGTAATAAGTTACAGGCAAAATACTGTTTGCAAAACTTTTTGTTAGGTTTGACGCTTTTTCATCAGATTACTCAACAAGATGCACAACCTCGCTTAACCAGGACACGGCGTACGTCGATGACACAGACAATCAAATTTAACAAAAATTGTGCACAGCTACTACAGGCCGTATAGAAATTGATTGAATATGAACTAAAGCTCCCACAACGGACATCCCCCAGTGGGAGTAGTTAAGAAAGTTTTCCACACTTCTATCTAGATGCCCTGAAGTAGCCCACACATGGGCGAAACGTTTTGGCTGCGCGAATAATGAAAATCGAATAAAGGAATGAACGATTCAAGAATAACACCTCTCGATTCATCTTTTTGCAAACAGTACTTTGCCTGTATCCTATTACTCACTCTGATAGTTGCCTCTCAGATGTGTGTTAAAAACATTTGATTATTTATGGTTTAAACTGGTGGCAAACCATTATTTGTGGTAGGCAACTCGTGTTCATTGTATTGTAAATGATAAAACAACACACTTGTTTTGTGCAACAAATGGGTGCCCTAGCCACCTTTATTTGTTCAGACACAGATATATGTAAGGATGTTGTGCTTGATTAATAATCTCTGTCTCTCTCAGACCTATAGAGAAATTTTAACATAGAGAACAAATGGGTCGGTATGTATGAGAATGGTGAATGGAAGTTTCACAGTTGAATACATGCAAATAGGATACTAACATGATCCTTGTGTGGTCCTGATGAAAGCCAACCAGGGTGGGGATGCTTTGGTGTGATAGCTGAAACATGTTGCCCCAGGGATACAGAGGATACTAGTTTCCTTAGTGCATCCCTACCTGTTTTTAACTCTGTCAGGGTGCCCTTTCAAAATTAAATTAACTCTCAGGACACCCTAGAATATTTTTAATCTAGGATTCCACCCAATAACCAAAACGCTCCCTTGGCTACCAAGGTCGAGCCTGTCCAAATACACTAGATAGCTGGACGGGGACTCTAGAATGAAGCATACTACTTGGAATCCCAGTGATTGAGAGTCCTTGTACCACCATATTGTGTTGCTCATGGGTGGGTATGGAGAGACAGGCTAAGCATGGTAGGGGTTCCCTCCTGTTACTCTTGAATGGTTAGATGTTTGGGAAGGTGAGCGAACCTTGTATCACTTCTCCCTCCCTCCTTCTTGTTGTTCGAATACAGTATAATCCAGATAAAAAAGACACATCAGTTTTACTTTGTTGCACATGTCACCCTTGAGGCGTAAGTGTAATAATAAGGCTATACAAGTCCATGGCTTCTTATCTGTTCTTGGTGAGATGCTAGAGTGCACCCGACACTAGGCAAAAGTTAGCACAGCAGAGACCAACATCCCAGTCCACATCTTGACCTCATCTTTGTAATTTGGCTATACTGTACTGATTTGGTTTTACTGGCTGTTGTTACTCTTTTATTTTCAATGGTTATACTGACTGCTTGCACTGACTACTCTGCGCTGCAGGTGTCGCCTGTCTTCCCCTTTGATTGTACAGAAATCAGAATCTATCTTTTTGAGGAAACACTGCGGATTTGGTTCCGCATTCGATGCTTAATAGGAAATGCTTGAATGCCTTTGCCAGGGAATGCATTTGGTACTCCCCTTCTTTAACAGGTCTCTGGCATGGTACGCCCACCCTCGCTGCTAACATGGTCCTGTCCTTAGTTATACTAACTGTTAATAATTTCCCTGCCTCCAGCTCTACAGACGCTCGGCCTGGCATAGTGATGTGGTATTACTCAGAGGCAGGCGGCACCTCTTATACGAGGGCAGAACCCCATTGAGTTCAAGTACAATAGCTTCAGGCGCTATGTTCCAAGGCGCTATATTCCTTCTGACCCTTGATATTCATGAAGCGGGTTAAATAAGGGTCGGTGTAATGTTTCCACTAGCCTGCAAGCTCAGTTAGTTGATCTTTAGTCCCTTTTATCTGCCGGTCATTCCAACAAGGCTGACCCACCCTTCTGTTCTTCAGAGGTCATTACATTGGACACCAATAAAATTGGGCTCCAGTAACTAACATTTGTTATTCACAGCGCTCACAAATGGCGGAGGAGAAGCATGAAGTGCTGTATTAAAACAATAATTAGTGTCTTGGAATGAGTTTTACCAAGACACACAATTTTCTTTTCTATTTAGACTACCCGAGAGCTGGAAAGTTTCCGGGGTAGTCATGGCACGCAGACACTGCATGGTCTCCAGGTTTTCCCATGTTTTCTAAGTGTGATGCACCCCTGTGACTACCCAATACTTCAGCAGTCAGCTCAACTCATCCCTACATGATGCCTAACTTTTACCCTTTCTGTTTCCGTACACATACCAGTAATGTTCAGTAGCACCATTACCAAAAGCACCCAGACGTGTGGCATTGTGCTGCCAGACAGGCAGTGCCGAGCCTTCTTACCCAGAGTAGTGGTTGACCGATGCGGCCAGCGCATTCCCAGACCCCGCTGGCAGAATGCCCAACGGCTTCTTGATGGCCACACTCCAGTCGGGACGCTCCATCAGCCCGTTCACCACCTGCGAAGACAAGCAAGCATTGGTAAGGTCTCGCCTATGTGAGATCTTTTGACTCTGGTGGAGTGGAGTGGCGTAAACAGTGTCATCTTAAGGATTGTGGGGCCCCTGGATGAGGTACTGTGTGGCATGGAGTGGAGTGCAATTGTATGATATTGTGTGGTGTGGTCTGGAGTGGAGTGCAGTGAAGTGGAAGTACAGTGGAATTATTTGGTGTTGAGTGGAGTGGAACTGTATATCATTATGTGGCATGGAGTGAAGTGGAATTGTATAGCATTTTGTTTAGTGGAATTGTATGGCATTGTGTTGAGTGGAATTGTGTGCATTGGGTGGTGTGGAGTGGAATTGTGTGGCGTGCAGTAGACTGGAATTGAACTGTGTGGCATTGTGTGGAGTGGAGTAGCATTGTGTGGTGTGGATTGGAGTGTAAATGTGTAGCTCTGCATGGCATGGAGTGGAGTGCAATTGTGTGGGTTGGAGTGGTATTGTGTGGTACTGTGTTAATAGAAGTGGAATTGTGTGGCACTGTGTAAAGAGGAGTGGAATTACGTAGAGTGAAGTAGACTGGAGTGAAATTGTGTGGCATGGAGTGTAGTTGTGTGGCATTGTTTGGTTTGAAGTGGGATTGTGTGGCATCGTGTTAACTGGAGTGGAACTGTGTGACGTGAAGCAGAATTGTGTGGCATTGAGTGGATTGGAGTAGAATTGTGTGGCTTTGTGTGACAGAATAGCTTGAAGTGGAATGGCAATGTGTGAAGTGGAATGGAATTTTGTGGCGTGAAGTAGGATGGAATTGAATTGTGTGACATTGTGTGGAGGTAGTGGAATTGTGTGACATTGTGTGGAGTAGTCGGGAATTGTGGCACTGTGGAGGTGTGGACTGGCAAGTAATTGTGTGGCTTTGTCTGGCTCTGTGTGGCATGTAGCAGAGAGGAGTTGTGTGGCGTGGAGTAGAATAGTGTGGCATTGTTTGGAGTAAATTGCTGTGGAGTGGAATTGTGTGTGTGGAATGGAGTAGACTGGAGTGGAATTGTGTGGCATGGAGTGGAATTGTGTGGCATTGTGTGGTGTGGACTGGAGTGGAGTAGAATTGTGTGGCATAGTGTTGCGTGAAGCGGACAGTAATTAAGTGGAGTGGAATTGAGTGGACTGAAGTTGAGTGGAATTATGTGTCATGGACTAGAGTGAAATTGTGTGGCATGGAGTGGAATTGTGTGTCATTGTATGGTATGGAGTGGAATTGTGTGGTTCTGAGTGGACTGAAATGGAATTGTGTGGATATATGTATCTTTATTGTTTACAGTTATTTAGAACCATTACAATTAAAAACACTGAACTCGTTTACTAGGGAGATGCATCAGGTTGTTAAGTTCTGCGTCACATTATACCTGCATCAGGTATAATGTATGCCAGGGTGGGCGTTCTCACGCAGGAAAGCCTCATAGAAGTGATGCAGTGAAATCTACAATATTTCACAGCTTCCCTTCTTGGACGCCACTTAGTCAAAACCTTACGCCTGCTTGAAGCAGGCATCAAGAGTGACGCACTGTAGTGGAAATAGGCCTCAAAATGCATTGCTGGAGTTGCATTGTGGTTGTTACACGACTCCAGCAATGCATGACTTTTGCCACAACAGGTGCATCAGAATTTCTGCGCATCTGTCAGTTCTTGCGTCATGGTGCGCCGTATTGTAAATACTAGCGAGTAAATGAGCCTGCAAGGGATTTGTTGGATCAAATATTTGTATAATTATTGCATTCAGTGTTAGCAAGCTCTAGCAAAGTAGTTTGTAATTCAAATTTCCAAAGCCAAATTCAAATTATTTACATAAAAACAAATCATCACAGAAAGATTTATCAAACAGGTGTATATATTCAAATGTCAAATTTTATATTAATCAAATTTCATTAATTAAAAAAGGGTACAAAATAATTCAAGACACAAAGCAACCAGAAGTTACAGTTATATATATCCGTTTCCGTGAACACCGTTTCCCAGATGGTTCCAAGGCAATGAAACTAAATTCTGCAGACAATTTTGCCTTTGATACAATGATCTATGAAATCGGTGTAGTTGTTGACATTTCGGTCTATAACTGTTTGCATCCACTAGACCATCTTCAGGACTTTTAGAAACACAAATGACCCTTCAACAGTATTTAAAGTAATTATTGGTATTGGAATCCAGACCGATATGAAGTGGCACAAATACCTACAACTTATCCAGTGAGCAAAGTTCAATATTGTTTAAACTGAAGACCAGGATATTTTCTTCAATATGTAAACTGGTCAAAGACAGGTAAATCTGTATTACCACGACGAAGGTCACAGAATCAGTAACGCTCGCTCAGGAGTTGGTGTCTCCAATACCAATTATTACTTTCAATATTGTTGAAGGGTCATCTATCTGTATTGCACACACATGCCCATCAGGGTGTCATGCTTCATCATTGGGTGTTTTGCTCCTCGTGTGGCTGGAGCTGCGTTGCCCCATGGCCCCCGCGAGAGGGCTCTTTGTCGGAGATCTTTTTAGAGGAACGCCGCAGTGGTGAGTGCAGGTGTGTGGGGAATGGTGCAAGTGGATTAAAAATACTGTGCTGGTACCCTCAAAGGTATTTATTCCTGGGTCTGGACAGTATATTTAAAATTAGGCAAAGGAGGGAACTATTGACCCTGCTGTCAATGAGGAGGGTTTGTCCGTTATTGCAAATTGAAGTGAATAGTGGTGTTGGATAGGTAATCAGGTCAAGTCACGTCAACATGTTTCACGCTTCTTTGGTCCCTAATGGATCCTTTGGCGTTTCGACATTACACTATCTTCCTCCTAATAAACAAATAAATAAACAAACCAAATGTCAAGAATGGAACAAAATAGAGTTGGCGGAGAAAAATAAATTGACTAGTGACACCTATACATAGTCTTGTAACTTTTGAGGGCGTCTGATTGCCCTATGAGGTCTTACGTTCACATCAACTAAAGGCATTGAAGAAGAAGTAGAAGGAGTTGAAACCTCTAAGGGAAGACATTTAGAAACTCTATTGAGATTCCATACCCTATGGTCGTTGGTCTTAACAGCATTTTTTAAAACATTAATTACTCTAAATGGTTTGCTAAACTTGGAACATCCTGTATCTAGGCGGGGTGATTTTATTTTTATCCAATCACCCACCGAGACAACAGTTTTCTTCATAGCATTGCGTCCATCAAACCATACCTTACGTTTGTCCATCATCTCTCTCTCTCCTTCTCTTTCCATCCTTCAACACTGCCAACATTCTCATCCATCAAAATTCTTTTAGCTAAGACCCATGACGGACAGATTTCCACATTAGGCATTCTACCTTTGAAAAGTCTAAAGGGTGAGATACCTGTTGAGGAATGTGGTGTAAATCTATACTCCCTTACTTTTTTTATATGGCCTGTTCAAAATTGACCACAGACAAAACAGCTTGCTGTAACCACTACTTCAAGACCTTCACAAACCTCTCAACCAAACCATTGCATTCCGGATGGTAGAGAGCAGCTCTTTTGTACTTAATTCCTCTTGTAGACAGAAAATCTTCAAAAATCTTTGAAGTAAATTGAACTCCATTACCTGACAATAAAGAAGAAGGAAAACCTTCCCTTTCAAATAGTTCGTCAAGAAACTCTACCACAACCTTGGACTCCACCGAATTTACTATCTTAATTTCAGGCCAACGTGAGTGCATATCCATGCAAACCAAAACATACCGATCAGAGGCATTCCTTCTCACTAGACCAAAAATATCAATCGAGATGTCACTCCATGGTCCTTGAGAGGGCTCCCTCTTTACCATAGGCTGAGTCCTGCACTTCAAGACTTTGTCACTGCGACCACATTATAGACAGCTCCTAACAACCCTTTCAACATGTGCATCAACGCCAGACAACCAATACGCTTCCCTTATCCTTTCTTTAGTCTTTACAATGCCCATATGACTGGAATGAGCATGTTCCAACAAACTATTTCTAAGCTCTTGTGGAGGAACCAATTTACTACCTCTCAAGAGGATGCCATCTGCCACGGCCAATTCCTCCTTAACATGCCAGAATCCTTTAATTTCATCACTGCAGTCATTTTTATCACATCAATGACCCAACACCATTGAGATGACTTCCTGTGAAACTCAATCCTTGATTGCTGTCTCTTTCCACTCCTTCTCAGAAATTATCCCCTCACTGACAAGACAGAAATTGACTACTTCACTAAGTTCATCACCATCAAACCAATCACCATCCTTAGAAATACCACTTTATCTGGATAAACAATCCGCTAGTTTGTTGCTGGCTCCTGGAAGATAGTCCACTGAAAAATCAAACTCCTGCAAGGCCACTACCCATTTCCCAATACGGCGAGACACTAAATCAATACCTTTCCTTGAGAAAACTAATTTCAAGGGCTTATGATCTGTCAAAACAGAAAACTGACAGCCCCATAGAAATTTTGTTAACTTGCGTATGGCCCAAAATATAGCCAGTGCTTCTTTCTCAATTACTGAATAATTGAATTCAGCATCCCTCAAAGGTCTTGACAGAAACAAGAGTGTACTATCTGCAACTTTACCTTTTTGTAAAAGTACAGCCCCAAGACCCTTTGAGCTAGCATCGGTCATCAGGTGCCTTTGGATCAAAACTACTCAGATCAGGGGCTTTGAGGTTCTGAAACTCTTTATCACACTCACTGCAACAGACAAACTCACTCCCCTTTTTTAACAGATTTCTCAAGTTTTCTGTGATGTTAGCAAAATTAGGAATACATTTGTGATAGAATTCAGTCATCCCTAGAAATTTTACAAGCTCGTCCTTATCTTGGGGTATCACGCACTTTTCCCAACACTGCTCTCAATCTACTGTTGTGCTCATTCAAATCCGTTCCAAACACAAGCACATCATCTCAGTAAATTCTCACCCCTTCTACACCCTTCAAAACACGCTCCATGACTCTCTGAAACACAGAGGCAGCGGAAATAAGACCAAATGGCATTCTCACAAATTTGAAAGTACCAAAGGGCGTTACAAATGCCGTGAGATCTTGAGACAAAGGGTATAATTTGACCTAATGGTAGGCCGAGGTTAGATCAAGGGAGGAGAAGTGTTTTGCACCATTTAGCGAACAAAACATTTCACTGATATTAGGTAGAGGGTAGTGATCTACAACCACAGCCTTATTTAATTCTCTCAAGTCCACACAGAGCCTGCCCTCTCCATTAGCTTTGCCGGCCATTACAAAGCGTGAAAGCCATTCAGTGGCTTCGACTTCCTGTATAATGCCATTGGATACTCTTGTCCAATTAAATTCTCATAGATTCTTTTGCTAACAGGGGAACGTTCCTAACTTTGGCCACCTTAGGTAGGGCATTGTGTCGAATCTTGATATGATGATAATAATTTTTTAGACAACCCAACTTTGCTTCAAAAACTTCAGGGAATTATTTTACCCATGACTTATTTTCATCACTAATCTGGCACACTGAGGGCAACTCCTTTAAACACACAGAAGGGTTCTTGTTGGGATCCAGAATTATATGTAAATCTCGTTGGTGGAACCAACTAATGAGGGAATCTCCCTTCATGGACATGTACACCTTTCCCGGTACTATTCTCCCTTTGAGATCGATGGTACTCCAAAAATAATCAAGTAAGTCAATGATTTCCCCACTATATCCTCTCGGTTTAATGTCAGGCTTTGAGAGTTTTACCTTTTTGGCTAAATGTTGTTCAAAAAATGACCTTGGAATTAATGTCACTTTAGCCCCAGAGTCAAATAATTTTTTTGACAGGGGCATCGTTAATTAAAACCACCTCCATTGGACCATCACTGCTAGAAGTTTTGACCTGACATATATTTGTCGTATCAGAATCAGAATCATTGTCATACAGATCTATTTCTCTAACTTTGTCCTTTCTCTGGTACTTCCCCGATCTACAACATCTTGTGAAATTACCTTTGCGCCCACATACCCTACATGAGGCTTTCAACCCAGGACACCCTTTAAAATTGGCCATGTGACCTGGATTGCCACAATTAAAACACTTTCCAGAGAAAGACTTAGCTGGCCCTGCTTTGACCGAAATCTTAGGCTTTATAGATTGTCCCTTTTCGACAACCAAAATTGTCTCACCATTGTTTTCCTTAACAGGATCATCTTTACGTATGGTCTCTATACATGCTTTAGAATGTTCATGCGTTTTGGCAATAGTTAACACTTCATAAAGAGATGGATTGTCTTTCTGCCATAGACTATCCCGAGCTTTATCAATGGTACAGCCTAACATAAATTGGTTCCTTAGGCGTTCATCCAGAGATGCTGCAAAATTGCACGTAGCAGCAAGTTTACGTAAATCCGTAATGTGTTGTTCAACAGACTCATCTTGCCGCTGCATCCTTCTGCTGAAATGGTAACTCTCTAGGACTGTGCTTATCTTTGGGAGGTAATGCAAGTCCAATTTTTTCACAGCAATTTCAAATTAATTTACATTTGCAGCATCACTATCAGAGAGGTCAGGAAGATGCTCAAAAACTTCCTGACCCTCTGATCCTAAACAGTGCATTAACAAAGAAGTCTTCCTTTCAGCACTGAGGGAAGTGCCACAGACTCTTGCATAGTGTGTAAACACTTTCTTCCATTTTAACCAAGGAAGAGCCGGATCCCCTGGAGTTGACAAGAAAAATGGAGGTGCTTGCACGTTTTGCATTGTATATTAAATTAAGTTAATAAACATACAATAGAAAATTATTTTCTAAAACACAGTTTTTAACTTTTTAAAGAAATTGAAGAATATTGAGGAACAAACAATTGTGGAGATTGTGGAAATATTCACACACTACTGTTAAATGGAATTAATGTTAAATTATGACATAAATAAATATTAAAATGAAGCAAATACCTCGTTTTCCCCCTTTCACGCCGACATTCTAATTACAGCTGTGCGCGTCAGCGGTGTACTCCAAATAGCTGGCACACAAAAATCATTGACTCCTAATAAAGCTGTGTGTGTCAGCAGACATAAACATGTGAAGATTCCAAACCCACAAACTTGCTTATAGCAGCGGTGCGTGTCCGCGAGTCTTCTTGAAGAGATGACACACAAAGTGACAAATAAAAGCAGTGTGTGTTCGCAAGTATTCCTGAAGACGCAAAAATGCAAAGTAGTTAGTGACAGCGGTGTGTGTCCGCGAATAGTATTGCAAAATAGAAGACGTGAAGATAAGGCAAAGATACTGAAGCTCAAGATCTTTTCTTGAAGATGTTCATTAAAGTATGTGTTGAGGTCTCTGTTAGAGGAAGTGCAGTTCCTTTAGTTCTCCATCGTCGCCAAATGTAAGATCAATCTTGATAAAAATCCAGATAGGCAGAGTTGGTGAAGATTCAGTCTTTATTAAGTTCCTGGAAACAGAGACCCCATCCAACTCCTAGGGCAGGCAACTGTCTACTGACCCGAAGCGTAGACCACCATGGCAACATGAGGATTCTACATTCTACATAAAGTCAAAGAACACCATTTGCATACTAAACATCAAAGTAAGACATTACACATACCCCAGTCCATTCTGGCTGCTCATTGTTCTACAGTTGGGGCATTTCTGCTGCCCCATAGCTTCACTATGTCCCTTGTAGACACCATGAGGCTAGTGCTGCACAACAACAGAGTATACTTGGGCAATGTCTGCTCTACCCATCTCCCTAGGGTGCCAGCCCAAGGCTCACAGTTCTTTCTTCCCCAGAGACCTCCGAGAGCCAGCTGCCCACCTGGCCCTAGTAGTGCTTATCCCTCCCTACAGTGTATGCAGCAGTGTTCCTGATGGTCTGCAGCCTCTCAGGCATTTATCTGTGTCTGTCTCCTTGTGGTGCAACCTGGTTCTCGTGTAGTATGCCCCGTGAAGGATTTTCAGTGGTACTAGGCAGAACCCCGCTCTGATTGCTACTTCACTTGGCTGTCGAAAGGCCTCACCCCAGTCCTCGAGTCTGCCTGGGTCCCTTTCCCATTGTTCTTTCAGTGATTCAAGCAAGGAGAAGCTGTTGTTCAGCAGGGTTCTGTAGATCTGGGGCACCACAGGTCTGCGAAGCGGGGCTGCTAGTCATCAGAAGAAATATTCACTCCTTTCTTGTTATGCCACGGTGTACTATGACCAACCGTTGTCCGCTAAGGGCTTGCATAGTGAATCTACCAAATACAGACCTGGGTGGATCAAGGTGCACCAACTCTTGGAATTCACGCATATATCAATTAATAAGGACTTTGACCAGGAATTTAATATTGCCGTCTAGCAATGAGAGAGGTCTGTATGAGGAGTATTCCCTCAGACTTTTGCAAGGTTTTTGTTGTTCTGCTATACCAGCCCCAGTAAGGGTGTCATTACAAGGTCTCAGTTATCTCCCTAGGTGGTCTGCCAAGAAAGGTACTGACACCAGGGGCATTGGTTACCAGATTCCCTTGGTTATTCCACATTTACACTAGTATTTGAGACTCCACCTGTTTTGTAGCTGATGGGGTCTCCAGATGAAACACCCCAAATCTGCAGAGTTACTGCAGCTCTTGTAATCCTGTTACCGACTGAATTGAGCTAACTGGGGACTTTGCAATGGTCCCCATGATTCGAAGACAGTGAACCCATTTCCAGCTCTTTGGAGTATACTATCAACAGAGGGGGTATCAATATGTCACAGAATTTCAAGTAGAATTCTGTTCCAAAGCAGTCTCTTCCTGGCCTTCTCCCCTTTGCATGTCGGACTTTGCAATAAAAATGTCTTATTTTGTAATGACTGTGAAGTCTTGAGAAACGACCTCACCTAACTTAGTCAGCTCACCCCGGGACAGTACCTGATCATGTGTACACTTCCTTATTTGGGTTGCCAGCACACAGTGTCTGATAGCCCTCCACTCATTGTTCATCTGTGGGGATTTTCCTATCTGACACTTTGAGTTCATGAATAGGGTTGCCCCTTTTCCCTACTGACCGTCCATGGTAAAGTTCTGGCTGCTTTGTCTCATCATAAAGGAATCCAGCGTTTTATTTTCCATAGCTGTGTTTGAACAATTTGGTGGCAGTATTAACTAACAGGCACATGCATCAACTCTTTTTGCGAACGCAAACAGTGCGATTCGCAAAACTCGGGCACTTGCGCCAGCAAAAAGGGCATTTGCGATGCATCAAGGTTCAAGGCACTCGCAATTTGCAAATTTGCAATTAATTGTGATTTCTCAAATTGCGTTTGCATTTAAGGAATCGCAATTTGCGATTCCTTAAATGCAATGCAAGAACCACTTTAGAATAGCGATTTTGCTACTAGTGGGCGCAAATTACCATCAAGTTGAACTTCATGGTAATTTGCAAAAACTTTGAAAAATGCACTAAAGTGTATTTTTCAAAAGTTGTAAGTTACACACACCCATGCCCTTGGGGCATGTGTGTGCTCAAAATGTGTGCACAGGGCAATTTCAGGGGTGCAACAGGGTGTCCTTATGATACCCTTGCACCCTTGAAATTGCATGCGCAATTTGCGAGTACCTATTGGTAATAATCACAATTAAGGAATCCCAAAAGCCTACATTGATGCATGTACCTGATAGTGTCTACAGCCAGTTAAGGTTCCCTCGGGGAGGACTAAGCAATGCCCCCTCCAAATGTGTTCAGTCTCAGGGGTAGTACTCATGAAATTGACCTGTTTTTTTCCAACTCAGCAGAGGGATGTATCCCTTAAATATAAAGGGCCTAATTTACAATCTTTTGACGTAGGGGCGTGCCGCAAGCCTTCCTGCTGCACTGCCCTACGTCAAAAGAAAAGGGCTGGAATGTGCCATATCTATCAGATTTGGCCATTCCTGTCCTTTCCCCCTGCACTGACGCGCAAATGGCTGGCATGCACCAACACAGGCACCTTTGCGCCATGGTGCAAGGGTGTCTGCGTTTAATGGGTGATGGTTTTTGTGCAGGAAGCGTACCTTGGTATTGGTATTGGTTGAAGCTGTTCTTTCTCTTTACTTTACTCTATTGTGATTAGAAGGCCAGATTGTGAGTTTTTCTGTCTTTGGAAACCTGATTAATGTCGGATGGGTGGGATGCAGTTATTTTTTGTTAGTCATACGTGTTTAGTGTGCTCTACATCTGTATCAAAGATATATGTTTATGTTATTTCTTTTTTCTGTTTTAGTGTGCCACTAGTAAATTCACCCTGAGGAAGGTTAAACACCGAAACGCGTTGGTGACAATCGTGTTTTTCAACCAGTGTTTCCGATATAATAGTGGATATTAACATTTAGTTCCATTGGTTAAACTTCAAGACTCACCAACATATTATTGTGTTTGTCAATACATTTTTTCTCTCTTTTTTTCTTTGATTGTCTTTGTGTGGTCATACCTCATTAGAAAAACAGATATATTAATGACATTTTTCCAAAAATTATTCCCATTGTGATTTTATTGTTGTTTATTTGTATGATATTTAACTTAGACTTTTTGATAATAACCAAAAAAACAAATGAAAAAAATGGTCAAATAAATAATATATAAACAGATATATGTTTACATAATTTGTGTCTGTAGTATAGTTTTTGTTCATATACCTATGATATAGTTGTAACACATATAAATGAGTAACACTCCTGCCCAGTGCTAAGCCTTTTTTCCAATTCGGAAGCGTACCTTCCTCCATAAAAACAATCAATGGAGGCAATTTCCTCTTTCTATGTGTGATGCAGAATGTAGCACACATAGAAAGAGGAAAAATGAGGAGAAATAATGTTTCTCCTTGTTGTGCCTCG
The DNA here is from genome assembly GCF_964263255.1 of Lissotriton vulgaris. Lineage (NCBI taxonomy): Eukaryota > Metazoa > Chordata > Amphibia > Caudata > Salamandridae > Lissotriton > Lissotriton vulgaris. The sequence continues at coordinate 592,865,687 of NC_141695.1, forward strand.
CCTACGTCACCCCTGGGGAGGTGTAAGCTTTTGACACCTTCCAAGGTTTACAAATTCTCGTGAATCTGTGAATGTGTCTAATGTCATGGGTGTTACATGGGAACACCCACTGTAACGCCCATGGCACGTTTCCCCATTGTAAGGAGAGGCAACGCAGTGACTAGCGCTGTGTTGCCTCAGTCTATATCTACAAGGCCATGAAAGGCAATGCAGGGTAGCTTTATGTGGCCTTGTAGATATTGCCCTGCAGTGTGACGTTCCAGTGGAGCAGGGACCCTGTAAATAAGGCCCAAAGTTTTTAATGTATTTCAGAATTCAGATGATTAGACCACAAACCCCTCTGGCGGAAGATGTAAGCAGAGAACCCCCACCCCCTCCCTAAACACACATGCCATAGATTAGTGTAGCATTGCTAGTTAATTGTGCTTCCTGCAAATATGTGATTTGAACCTTTTCCTACCTGAAGGAGTGGACACAAATTTAATAAAAGTGGTCACATACAGGGCATAGGCAAATCTGCAGTAGGGCCAACCAACCCTGATGTCTCAAAACTGTTGCTGTGACAATGTCTATCAAATTTGAACGCCTTTTCTGGACATCGCAAAACTCTTCTCCACACTTGCCCCTTAACCAAATCTCCAGCCACGATTTGATGACTATTTGCTTCTCGAACTAACCAACCCATCAAAAAAATGAGTGGCATCCATAATACACCGTAGGTTTGCCAGCATAACAGTTGCATTAATTTACAGAACTGACTGAGACCAAACCAACTGCAATAGGGGAGCTTGCAGAAAGCTAGCAAGCGTAACAGTTCAGATAAATGTTATAACAGAGCTGAGATCAGGGTTCCACCATCCTCTACTGACCAATGTTATGGTTGTTTTTTAAAATGCCTATCTTGTTCATGAATGCTTTATTGAACTCTACACTTCATCTTCCTATGTCAGTCAAGAGGTGAGTTTCTGGTTGTTGCTGTGCATGTCTGTCCTGGAGGAGTTTGACTTAGAACCTTTTGGTTTTATAAATCAGTGGGCTTTGGGTCAGCCCACTATTTACCATTGCTTGTCTTTCTAACCAGTCTCATGTGCTTACTTCTTAGTAAATTGCTTTCCTTTCTCTCCTAGTTGTTCTCCCTCCCTGGAGCATCGCTTCTTTTCTACCTTCTTGACTAGATGCCTTGTATCCTTCCACTCCTTGCATGCAGAGAAATACTTTTTTTCTTTTCCTTTTAGCACTCCATGGTAGTGCATATATCTTCTTGCTCTCTCTCCCGCTCTCCTATGTGCTGCTTCCCCATTGACATCTCCGCGCTCTGTGCTGCTCTAACTCCCCAAACTCATCCGGTGCACCCTCCCCCCTGTTTTTTAAGTCATAGCATACCAGAAAGCACAACTGTCTGGTCTGCTAAAAACATCTTGGGGACATATGGAAAGCTTCCCTGGGAAGGCTTTCCACCTATTGCTAACCATTGGGTTGGTAAGTCACATTTGTATGGTTTCTATTTGGTTCCTATATTTGTTTTAGGTTGTCCAGTTTGAGTTTATCCCTCCCGTAAGGCATACCCGGTTTACTGTATCCTTCCACTAGTGTTTGATTTCTGTAAATAGACTTTAAACATTTGTTATTATCTTGTCACATTTACCGTGCATTCAAAGACCAAAGTCAGGCAACAGGCTCGGTCTTCTGAGGGAGCTTGGTGTTTACCTTTCTTTCTCGGACTTCAAAGTAAAAGGATTTACATGACAATCATGTTGGCTACTGGGGGTGTACTAGAGGATGGCTGTAGGATGTTATGTCTATAAATGAACTGTGCAGACATTTAGGACTATATCAGAATTAGGAATTCCGAAGCCCGGTGGAAACAAAAATTTTAATATGATCAAAACAAATCAATACACTACGTGGTAGTATTTCCATAAATTATCGTTTGGGCGCTGTGTTCTTTTATTAGTAAAACTGTATGTCTGTACAAATGTAATGGTCATTTCAATTGAAGAGGTGTTGTCTGTAATAGCAGTGTGCTACCACACCAAGCATACTCCACTTTATGCCACTCCAGTCTACTGTGGAACACTGCACACCACTGAACTCTACTCTGCCCCACTCCACTCTATGCCCCTTCACTTTACGCCTCTCTTATCTTCTCTGCACAACTCTACTCTACGACAATGAGATCTACACCACTCTACTCTACACCACTGCACTCTACAACACCCCAGTCTAAGCTACTCTAATCTACCCTGCACCACTCCACTCTGCTACACTGCACTCTATGCCAATGCACTCTACGCCAATGCACTCTACTATGTACTACTCCATTCTAAGCCACCATAATCTAGCCTGCACCACTGCACTCTGCGCAACTTCGCTCTACTCTGAAATATGAAGCAATCCACTCTAAGCCGCTCTGCTCTATGTCACTACAATCTGTGCTGCACCACTCCATTTTACGCCACTGCACCCTATGCCCTGCACTCTACGCCACTCTATTCCACACTGCACCATTCCTCACCACTGTACTCTACTGCATTCTATACCACTGCAATCTATGCTGCACAACTCCACTCAGCACCACTCCACACTACGCCACTCTACACCAATGCACTTTACACCACTTTACTCAAAACCAATGCAATGTACGTCAATCTACTGTGCACCACTGCAGTGTACGCCACTCTAATCTACTCTGCACCGCTCTACTCTACGCCACTCTACTCTGTACCACTCTACTCTGTATCACTGCACTCTATGCCACTCTACTATTCTTCACTGCACTCTAGAACACACTACTCTGCAACACTCCATTCTCCTCTACTGAATGTTCAGCCACTCTACTCTATGCCAGCGTACTACACTCTACACCAATTCACTGTATGCCGCTACACTCTATACCACTTCGTTCTGCATTACTCCATTCTATGCCACTCTGAATACTCTGCGCCACTGCACTCTTACACTCTACTCTATACCACTGCACTCTATGCAACTGCACTCTAACATGCACCACTCATCACAACTTCATTCTACTCTCAAACAATACACTCTACGCCACTCCACTTTACACCACTCTACGCTATGCCACTCCACTCCACCCAGCGCCACTTCACACCACCCTACTCTGTGTCACTGCACTCTATGCCAATCTACTCTGCACCAATGCACTTTACGCGACTATACTCTACTCTGCAACACTCTACTCCATGCCACTGCGCTCTATACCACTCTATTCCACTCTGTACCACTGCACTGTATGCCACATCTCTCTGTCACTCTACTGTACTCTACCCCAATGCACTCAATGTCACTGCACTATATGACCCTCTACTCTGCACCATTTACTCCATGCCACGGAACACTACTCTGCACCACTTCATGGCAATCTATGCTTCTACACTCTATGCCACTCAACTCTGCATCACTCCACTCTACACCACTGCATTTTATGCCAATCCATTCTACGCCACTCTGATTACTCTGCACTAGACACTGCACTCTACAACACTCCACTGTATTCCATTGCACTCTATGCCACTCTATTCCACACCATTGTATACCACTCTGCACCACTCCCATCTACCCTACACTACTCCATGCCACTTTACTTTACTCTGAAAACAATTTACTCTACGCCATTGCTCTCTATGCACTCTACTCCACAATCTGCCCCACTCCTCTTTACGCCACTCTACTCTAAAACACGGCACTCTACCCTCTAATACCTCCCTCCATGCCACTTCACTCTACTCTGAAACAATCTACTCTACACCACTGCACTCAATGACACACTACTCCACTTTGCACCACTTCTCTCTGTACCACTCTACTCTGCGCCACTCTGCTCTAAACCACTGCACTCTACGCCATGCATGCTACTCTGTACCACTCCACTCTAAACTATTCTAATCTACTCTTCACCGCTATACTCAATGCCACTGCACTTAATGCCACTACACACTACCTTGGATCACTCCACTCTACGCCACTTCACTATACAATTTACTGTATCCCACTGCACTCTACACAACTACACTCTATGCCACTGCACCACTCTACTCTGCGAAACTTCACTCTACTCTGAAACAATCTTCTCTGTGCCACTGCACTCTATGCTCTGCACTCTGCGCCACACTACTCCACATTGTGCCACGCCACTATATACCACTGAACTCTATGCACCTGAAATTTACATGGCAGTTCTTCACTCTATACCACTCTACTCTACTATGCACCATTCTACACTATGCCACTGTACTCTGAAATAATACACTCTATTCCACTCCACTCTTACATTACGCTACTCCACTGTACCATGCTACTTCACACCACTGCACTCTACACTAGTTTACTCCGAACCACTGCACTCTATAACACTCTACTCTACTCTACACCACTGTACTTTATGCCACTGCTCACTACGCCACTCTACTCTACTGCACTCTTCTACCCTATACTCTGCAACACTCCACTCTACTCCGCTCCACTACTCCACTCTACACCACTCCACTCCACAACAATATACCACTAGACTCTATGATACTCTTCTCCACTCTATGTCTCTTTACTCTACAGAAATCTACTCCATCTTATGCCATTCCACTCTACGACACTAGTCCACTCTATGCCACTTCTCTATGACACTCTATCCCACTCTACTTTATGACACTCAATGCCGCGCCACTCTATGCCAAGCTAATCTATGAGGTTCTACGCTACGCCACTCTACACCATTATATGCTACGCCACGTCACTCTATGCCACACCACTCTATGACACTCAACACCAGGCCACTCTACAACCCTCTAAGCCACACCACTTTACACGGTGCCATCTCCTTTACACCATTAACTTTTAGCTATGCTTAACAGCAGCCATTCTGGGGTACAGCATGGCTAAATGGTTAGAGCGGCAGACCCTGATGCAGAGGTCTAGCCCGAAACCAGGGTTCAATTACCCGCCTCGGCGGGTCTTGGGCTCAAAATTCCCCGGACCTGATCATTCTCGCCTCGGTGCCTATTCCAGTCATGGAGTCCCACTCTGTAACTCCGGGCAATAGCTTGCTTAATCTCCACAATGGCCCCCACAACGCTAAGGATGCCTGGCCTCCACCTTGGGGGTGCCCAGGAGTGGACGCCTCACAGGGAAAGCCAGGATGGGTTCCACAGCGGTATTCGTAGAAGCACCTTGAGACCCTTGCGGTTGAGTAATGCGCTATACAAGTATCGATTTACAATTTACAATTTTTAAATGCCTTGAATGCCGTTTCTGTAATTGCGAGTTTCAGTCTTCACAGCTATGCCATGATCCATCTTGTGGGTGATAACTTCAGACCGCTTTAAGTAGATTGCTACCCTTACACGTGTTCACAATGGAGGGTATCACTTATTTTTTATCCTATTGCTTAATTTATGCTCTGCCCAGCACCCTCAGGCTTACAATTCCTGCCCAAAATAAAAATAAAAAGTTGATGCTTAAATGTGTATTTTAATTTCTCGTTGGTTTACATTTGCTGGCAAGGTATTCTTTTCATTTGTTCTTTGAAAATGTTTTTTTTGTGAAGGCAGAGAATAACTGCATACAAGGAAAACAGATCATTGCCCCATGTGGTAAGCACTGGCCGCGTCAGATAGTTTTCATTTTTAGGTTTCGCCTATTATCATTCGCTTGTGAATGTAATAGGCGAAAATTCAAGTGCTCCATTCGACTCGTCAAACCACTGCGGTTTTTCCACAGTGCATGTGAGTCACGTGACCACAAAAGCGGGTCACGTGACCACACAAGCATGCGCATCTCCCTAATCTGCCTGCCACATTTCTCCTCCCCTCGCCCCGCCCACCCACTAGGCTCTCCTGCCCCCATCCGGCTTTGTTTGCATATTATTTGCTGCCCCTTCCACTGCACGAGCCCTCTCACAGCAACTTCGAATTTGTTCATTTTTCGTTCCAAGTGACTTTTCTTCTATTTTGACCAAAACTACGTTTTGTTTCCACGAAAAAAAGCATCATACTCAGTTTTTATTATTCTCATTTGAACATGTAAATAATTCTTTTTTAAAAAGAATATTTATCACTTTGGAGACTTTTTTTTCAATTTTCTAGGAGGCTTAAGTCGACATTTTTGTCTAACATGATGTTTTAGAATAAACTCCGTATTGATCCTACTCTAGCAGCGCTAGACTGACTGCTTCACCGCCCTTTAATCACATCATGTTTCCCTGCCTCACTTTTATCAACACAATTAACACAATTATATAGCATTACGCCCCAGTTTGTAAACAACCATTTAATTCAAACGTGTATGTTTGCTTGTACATTTTCCACGGTGGTTGGTAATGCTCTCCGGGCAGCATAAGTGCGCCATTCCAGGCAGCGGTGCACCATTCTCCTCCATTCCTCAACTACCGCTTTTGCGAAAGTGCATTTGCATAACGTGAATGCGTGCGCGCTGCCCCGTCTCGGTTCTAAAATACTGCAGCATTCCTTTGGCGGCAAACTTCTCAACGCCGCTCTTGTTCGGCTCGATCAATTGCCTTCAGTTACCATGGCAACCAGCAGATGGGGTTCTTTGACAAAGGTCAGCGGGGCGGCTGGAGGCGGAGAGGTTAATTTTTTTTTCTTTATAAACCTCCTTCATCACTGTGACAGTTCCGCCGTGGATGCGGCGAGGGGCAGTTATCAGATTACTTGTATTAAAAGCTAATTAAGATGTGTGCCAATCAGTGCCGCACGGCTACTTGAGTCAGTGATTTAGGTCGCCGTACGTTTGGCGTTGGCGGAGTACGCCAGAGCTCTTAAGCAGGATGTTTTTTAGCAGGGCTCGGCCGGAGGTGTCACCACTTACTTAGCCAAGCAGCGCCCAAAACATGTTTAAGTTCAGGGCCGCGGCAGGTTGCTGCATTTCCTCCTCGCAGTTTGGAACAAAAACTGTACACAGTATGCACCGTTATGGTGCTTCGCTCATGGAGACATTTCTATTTTTTGGCAGGAGTTAAAAACAAGCACTGGCGTTGTCAATAGGTTTCGCATTTGGAAATTTGGAGCTATTGGTTTTGTAAATGACATTTTATATTTATATATTGTTATTGGCAATTCGGAGCAATGCCAATAACGATATATAAATATAAAATGTCATTTACAAAACCAATAGCTCCAACTTTCCAAATGCGAAACCTATTGGCAACGCCAGTGCTTGTTTAACTTTCTAGGCCATGCTGGCCATGCTGCACAGCAGCTGTGCCGCTGTACAACACACCTAAAAGACATTGATAAATCCAATAGCTCTTGCATAGGCGAGACCTATTGGCTCCGCCACAGCTTGTTCAAAAAAAATTCTTGCTCACTGCTGCAGCTTTTCAGTGTCTGAATTTCACCCCTCAACCCACATTCCCCGCTTCCCTGTGGCTCCCACAGATCCGCCACCAGTCACGCCCAGCTTGTGATAATATATCTACCTCCATCCCACTCCTACATTATGGCAGCTGCTGCAATTGGCTTTTCCGATGCTGGATGCTTTTCATAATGCACTGGCAAAGCCAATAGCAGTGAAGAACCATCCAAAGGTATAAAACCATTTTTTTTAATTGCTGTTGTGCTTTGCAGATGGCCGCTGTGTCGTGCGAGGTGACATCAAGGTGCAACGCTTCCGCCCTCTGCAAAATGTAGAAAAAAATATTTCTCTTTACTTTCTATACTCTCAGTATGATGACACACGTCATCACTTTTCGTGATTCAACATGGCGGCTATCTTGAAAGAATAGAATGTATAGAAAATGTTTTTTATACTTTCCAGACGGTCACTGCTTTGGGGCTTCATGTTGGTTCATGCAACTTGGCGGTCATCTTAGAAGTATAAAAAAACATGTTTATATTGTTGAAAGACAGAGTCTAGAGGGTTCGGTTTTGTTGCAGTAAAGCAGATGCTTCTGGTCGTCTTTGTCTGATGCCACAGCCTATTTATACAAGTGTTGCTTTATATGCAATTGTTTCCTTGAAAACTCTTCGGCAAACGTGCTCTTTCTAAGTGATTCACACACTATAAATAAACTATTTCTGTCACATGCTGCCTGCCCCTGGGAACCGTCAGCACTGTTTTTACTTTATCTTTTAAAGCAAGCCTGCAAGCTAAACAACACAGTTGTTTCTGGTAGCGAAACGTAAAAGAGAAGAGCACATCTGACAAACTCATGCATCTAGAATGCAGAAATCAGATTAGAACTGGCATTGACAAACCCAAATGGTCTCAGCTATGCAAGAGCTATTGGCTTTGCCAATGGGTTTTAGCCATGTTGTACACCAGCATGGCTGCTGTTCAGCAAGGCTAAATGTTAGTGGTGTAGAGGAGAGTCGCATGGAGTAGAGTGGCACAGAGTGGAGGGGCGTAAAGTGTCATCGAGTGGAGTGTTGTAGAGTACAGTATCATAGTGTGGAGTGGCATAGAGTTTTGCAGAGTGGAGTGGTGTCCAGTGGAGTAGTGTCATAGAGTGGAGCATCATAGAGTGGAGTAAAGCGGCATAGAGGGAGTTGTGTTGAGTGGCGTAAAGAGGAGTAGAGTTGCATAGAGTGGAGTACAGTGTCAGAGAGTGGAGTAGAATGTCATAGAATGGAGTGTCATAAAGTAGAATTTCATAGAGTGAAGTGTCATACAGTAGAGTAAAGTGTCGTAGAGTAGAGTGGAGTGTCGCAGAGTGGAATAGACTGTTGTAGAGTGGAGGGGAGTGGCATCAAGTGGAGTGGTGTGGCATAGAGGGGGTGGCATGGAGTGTAGTCCAGTAAAGTGTCATAGAGTACAGTAGAGTAGCATAAAGTGGAGTGGAATGGCAAAAAGTGGAATGTATTGGGATGGAGTGATGTACCGTGGAGTAAAGAATAAGAGTGGTGGGGCTTACAGTGAAAGGGCTTAAAGAGGAGTAGAGTGTCATAGATTAGAGTGACATAGAGTGTCAGAGTTGAGTGGCATAGGGCAGTGGTTCCCAAACTTTTTTGACCTTTGGCTCCCTTGACCTAATTGGCAGTTGGCCATGGCTCTCCACCATTTTTCTACCGGCACACTGGGGTGACGCGGCGCACACTTTAGGAACCACCGCAGTAGATCTTTGTACTCTCTACCATTCCTATGTGACTCTTAGAGTTTATCCATTGGTATCTCTTCCTTGAGTGACTTTACAACCTGTACATTTGCAATTTTTTATATTTGTCTCTTCCCTGTGTGACTTTACTACTTGTACATTTGCAATTTATTACTGTTTATATCTCTTCCCTGTGTGACTTTATAACTTGTACATTTGCAATTTTTCTCTGCTTTTATCTTTTATGTAACGCATGTAATCCTAAGTCCTTAGGTATCGCAACTGGTTCTTATGTAAAGCGCTCTGACACCTCACGGTAATGCTGTTTCCTTGCGAATAAAAACAATTGAGGACCCTTCCCTCAAAAAGTATTAGCCACAAAGAAATATTTGTAAGCTATATCTTCAAATATCCGCTTCTTTGAACACTTGCTATCACACTTATTCGAGGCTGTCCACCTCTATTCGAAATATCCAAACCGGAAGTAAGTGTACTGGCCCCACTGTAGAAATCCACCTCTGCAACAGTAATTATTAGCACAACCTTTGCTGTTTTGACAGTTTTCTCCCACTCTATTTTCTGCCGTGCTGTCAGCCGCAAGAACGTGTTCGAAGCTATTTCTGCCTACAATGCACTTCCGATTTATGACACAAGATGCACCCGTCTGGAACTCCGAAGGAAACCATATAGAGACGCTGCCACACTCCACGAAAGGTAAAGTAAAAATGTAAAGCACCAGAGCTTTGTGTAACTTGTATTTACCATCAACAAAAACACAATGCCCAGGGTAAGACGTTCATTCAGGAACAAAGACTATTGCTTAAACTCTGAAACAAACCATACAGCAATGTCCACAGCATTCTCCGTAACCGCACCGAGCTCTTAATTGAGCCATTTAAATGCAGAGGATGAGGGCTGGGATCACGTTCAGCACAAAGGAGCCACATGCTGGGCGGCGGCGCATCACCCCTGGCTTCTCATCACGGCGCACCGGGGTGCCACGGCGCACACTTTGGGAACCACCGGCATAGGGTGTTAGAGTGGAGTGGCTCAGAGTGGAGTGGTTTAGAGTGGAGAGGTACAAAGTGGAGTACAGTGATTTAGAATGGAGTGGCATAGAATGGAGTGAGGTGGCATAGGGAAAGAGGGAATTGTATAGAGTGTCGTAGAGTAGAGTGGCATAGAGTGGAGTGGCAGTGTGGCATACAAGGGAGTGGCGTAGAGTATAGTAGTGGAGTAGTGTGTCGTATAGTGGAGTGACATAGAGTGGTACAGAGTGTTGTAGAGTGGAGTGTCTTAGAGTGGAGTGTCCCAAGTGGAGGGGCGTAGAGTGGAGCAGAGTGTTTTGGAGTGGAGTGTCGTAGAGTAGAGTAGGGTGGGGTGTCGCAGAGTACAGTAAAGTGGCGTGGAGTGCAATAGAGGGAAATGCGTGGACTGGTGTAGAATGTTGAAGAGTGGCATACAGTGGAGTGTCAGAGTGGGAGGGCGTAGAGTGGACTAAGGTGTTGCAGAGTAGAGTGGAATGGCGTGGAGTGGTGTAGAGTGGAGTGGCATAGAGTGGTGTAAATGGTTGTGGAATGGAGTAGCATGGAATGGATTGAAGTGGCATAAGTGGAGTGGCAGAGTGGAGTAGAGTGAAGTGACAGAGTGGAGTGGCGTAGAGTGGAGTGGATTAGAGTGGAGTGGATTAGAGTGGAGTGGATTAGAGTGGCCTAGAGTGGAGTGGCATAGAGTGGAACGATATAGAGTGGCTTAGCATAGAATGGAGTAAAGTGATGTAGAGTTGAGTGGCTTAGAGTGGAGTGGCATAGCATAGAGTGGAGTGAAGTATCATAGAATGGAGTGGGTAGCGTGAAGAGTTATATATTGGCGTAAAGTGGCCTGGTGTGTCAGAGTGGAGTGCCGTTAAGTGGCATAGCATGTCATAGAGTGCACTGTCAAAGCGAAATGGTGTAGAGTGGAGTGGAGTAGTTTTGCGTAAAGTGGTCTATAGTGAAATGGAGTAGAGTGACATGTGGTAGAGTGGATTGTCGCAGAGTGGAGTGTTGTGGAGCGATGTAGAGTCTAGTAGAGTGGCCTATAGTGACGTAGAATAGAATGGAGTGTCGAGAGTGGAGTGGGATAGAGAGGAGTGTTGTGGAGTGTCATAGAGTGGAGTGGCATAGAGTAGCATAGAGTGAAGCCTAAATTGCAGCCTTAATCCCAAACATGTCTCTTGTTAGTGGAGTATGCATGCTGTGCTATCGCACTACCATTACAAACAACACATTTTCAATTGAAATGACCATTACATTTGCAGATACAGTTTACTGATAAAACTATGCAGTGGCAAACGATAATGTGTGGAAATGCCATCACCTAGTGTATTGATTTGTTTTGATCATATTAAAGTATTTGTTTCCACCACACTTCAGAATTTCAAAAATGTGCTCCATTTGTCCTTTCTTATTTCTGATATATTCTGAAATATTTGTACAGTTAATTTACTGCAAGAAAAAATCTTTCCTGGGTATGGGAAAGGAAACATTTTCTTTCCCAACCCCAGTATCCAGCAAGATTATCACAGAAACCCTTTCACTTTGAAGTCAGTGAAAGAAAACACATAGTTCCCTCAAAAGACAGAGTCTGACATTAGACCTCTGCTTTTGAATGCACAGCAAATGCAACAAGATAAGAACACAATGTAAAGGCCTATTTACATAAAGCAAGCAACTGTAGAAGAATAAAAGGAGCATTGGTAAACAGGCTATGCTCCACAGTAGGAACAAGGACATGCTGGACAGCCTCAAACAAATAAAGCATGCAAATACAAAGCAAGCAAAGGTGAGTTACAAACTTCAAAGCGGAATACTTTCCCAGGGAAGCTTTTAGAATGTCCATAAGAAGTATTTTCGCAACCAGACAGCTGTGCTGTCTGGTAGGCTTCGACGTAAAAGTGTCTCTGGCATTAGAGAGCTACAGTTTTTTTTAAGTACAGCTAAATAGGAAGCATGGTAGCTTCTCTGGGATCCCACACATCTTTATATATCAAAAATCACTGGTGCACAGAAGGATCACCTGAAAATAGTCTCTTAGGTAGTCTTTATGCGATGTGTTTTCTTTGGAAAATACAGTGCATGACATGATGGCATAATGAGATTGACCCACGTTTCCTGGTACCACAGGTAGGGTCCTCTCTATGCACATCATGGACCCATGCACCAGCCACCAGATGGCACTGTGTTGGTGCTGGCTGCCAAGGTGCAAGTGGATGGGAATCAGTCTTTCCTGCGTACTACCAGCCCATACACATATTTAATGGCCTTTGTACCACTCCCTCCCCCAACCTGTTTTTATGTGACGTGCCCAATGGCTTCCTGCAGAACTTAATGTATCCATATCTCCTTGGCCAAACTTCGCCATTCCTTCCCAGGTGCACCACTTGTGGGTGAAGGAGAACACCAGATGCCGAGGCATGGATGCCAGTTCCTCACAAAGCCAGGATTAGTCGGAACCACATTACACACCCTTAGACTCGCGTGATGAACGAGCCTCCTGTTTCTCACTGAGTGGCTAGAAGAATGGCCCTTGCATGTGTAGCGTCAAACGTAGGTTAGGGTTAATGAGCTCAGGCTACAGCAATTGGTGTTCCATGGCTTAGACGTTGGGTTTGTGTCTCTAAACCCTTGTTAAAACCCAGAGATGGTTACAAGTCTTTGTTTTCACAGTTGTGCTTCTTCTGGTTCCAGCGGTTCACGAACGGCGGCTCTGCTTCCACCTCCCTGGCTCTGATGTCCTTGTGACTAGTACCCTGGGGGGGCCTGACATGCATTCCCATAAGCTTCATTCTGCATCTCTTGCATCCTGCTCCTACACATTTGCTTCCTAATACTTTCTGCCTCTCGTTCATGTTTCTTTCCTTGGTTTCTGTTCGTCTTTTGCTCCTTTATTTCTTAATTCATTAGGCTTTCAAGTTGTATACATTATACACATACTTTACTCTATTTTCACTAGAAAAGCAAAACTCCAAAAAGGTCTGAATTCCAATTAATATGCAGGAGGCGGTTTTTGAAAGGAAGTGCTGGTGTGGCCCTATTGTCTTTCGGTGGCAGGCATCAACCCTTCTACAAGAGGAGACCTGTCAGAGCCAGGTTTTTGTAACATCTATCCACCCCAAAGGGTGTGTCCGGCGCCCAGACTGAAGGGCCATCTTGTAATGCAATTTACTCTTTTTATGTGTGATTCAGAGAGCATCAGACATAGAAACAGGAAGTAGGGAGGAGAAAAAAAGATATTTCTCCTCCTTAAACTTCACTGAGGAAAGGTGTAGTATTTTGACGCATTCCCAGGTTTTCTAGCGTTACTAAATCTGAAAATGCGTCATAATGCATGGGTGGATGCATGCAACGCATCCCAGACAGAATGCATTAGCAGCCCGCTTCTGCACCAGTGCGGGGCAGCCGAGTGAACATCATTTTTTCAATATCAGTGGGTCTGAACTGTGGGCGAGTGTGGAGGAGTGTGGCTCAATGGTTAGAGCGGCAGACCCTGATGCAGAGGTCTGGCCCGGGACCAGGGTTCAATTCCCGCCTCGGCGGGTCTTGGGCTCAATTTCCTCGGACCTGACAATTCTCGCCTTGGTGCCTATTCTAATCATGGGCCCCACGCTGCAACTCTGGGCAATAGCTTGCTTAACCTCCACCCCGGCCCCAACAGCGCTAGGATGCCTGGCTTCACCCTGGGGGTGCCCAGGAGTGGACACATCACAGGGAAAGCCAGGAAGGGTTCCACAACGGTATGAGTAATAGCGCCAGGAAACCGCTTGGTGGCAGTGCGCTCTACAAATACCTTGACATTTACATTTACTCTGTCATTCAGCTCCAGTCTCTTGTACCGCTTGTGACTGTGTGTCCGGTAAAAGATAGGGGGAGTTCAGAAGTGCCACAATGGAACACACTCAAGAATGGAACCAGAGCAGAGGCCCGAGCCAGTGAATCTCTGAGAACTTTATGAACTAAACACATCATAACTCTATCCAGCCAACCTTGTGGAAAATCATAGTCTAGCCAGCAGTAAACCGGTATCTCAGGCATGAGGAGGCTTGGACTTGGAGAGACAATGATGAACAGCTTTCTATAGTAGCGGAGCACCAAGAGCTAGGTGAGTCTTTTCCAAGCAATAAACAACAAAATACAGCATATTTACACAGGAAAACGATCAGAAAAAGAAAATTAATTGGCAGTGGGTCGGAAAACGTCAATAGGGCCAGGCTGGTTCTTATTTGAAGAGGTCGCTGTGGGCAATGCCTAGCAAAGGTGCTCGTAATAGCAACAGAAGACGATTAGAAGTAATTTGAAAAGATCTCAAATTAAGTTATAGCGAAGGGACCCACGCCGAGGAAGAGAAGTCCCGCTATAGGTGAAGGAAAGTTGGAAATTAAACTCAATGTACAGCCTGTGAGGATAACACACTCGGTATAGAATCGAATATAGAATTACCCCTAGTCACACTGTGAGCCCGTGGATGGTCGTTGATGCTTGAAAGCGAGGGGGTGGTGGGATCCAGGCCAGAGAGGCCCCCTGGTTCACACTGGGGGGCAGATTTACAAGCCGCTTGAGCCACTTTTGCATCACTTTTCCCATGTTAAAAGTGACGCAAAAGTGGCGCAAAAGGGTTGTAAATCAGCACTTACCACGAGAAGCCAAAGCACCAAATGAAATGTCTGGGTCTGTAACACGTGACAGACAGAATTTCTAAGAGTCATGTTGTATGGCTGGCCTGTGAGTATACGTAGAATATACCACACATATTCAAGGGAGGGGTGCACGTGTGTCCCCATTTAGTCATATGCAGGAAGACATTCCAAATGAATAACCAAACAAAAACGCAGCCAAGTGCATAGCCACATTTCTAGAATGACATCATGTAGTACCCAAATTGTATATCTAGGTATAGCACTCGATTAACGTCTATGATACCCATCCCCTAGAACAGTCAATTTTCAAGGCAACGGAAACCGATCTACGCCTAGACTCAACATCTAAAAGGAGTAAAATAAATGAAAATATATATTTTTTTATGTATCCCTCAACCACTCTAGTAGTGGCATGCTTCATCATCAGGTGCGTTCTGTCTAGGTGGGTGTTGGGGGGGGGGGGGGGGGGGTGATAGAGAAATATGTAATATTCCCCATCCTACCCTAAGGTAACCCTTTATTAGCAGAGAGAATAGGATGGAACAATCTGTGGCATGCAGACAAAATGATTTGTGTTTGCAAAAACTATGTTTACTTGCCTTATCGGGGGTACCCTGCTTATGGGTATATTCTACCCTTCAAGGGGCGGTGGTCTAACCATCAACAAGGGTCCCTGCTCTCTGTAAACCTGCTCGCCCCCTACACCCTCCCCCCAGACAGAAATATCCAAAGAGCTCCCTGGAATACGGTCGAGCCCACCCTCAATGTTAGGCACCAGGGTGAACCCGATGATGAAGCCTCCCGGGTGAGAGTTATATCAAAAAAGTTATATTTCCCTTTTTTCCCACCTTTGAGAGGTGGAGCATCGCTCATTTTCCCTTCTCTTACAAATCGACCGCAGTAGGAGGGAGATACCATTGGAGTTATTTGATTAATTCTAGGGAGTGCGTATCCCCTCATCCTTTCAGGTATGAAAGGGTCTCCCTACCCTTCCAGGTTCAATCATTCCTCCTGATTTTAAGAGTTCAAACACGATATGACAGTGTTTGAAATCTGGAGCAAATCCAGTGGCGGCTGATAATTCGGACAGGGAAGGGGGCGAGAGGGACACACATGTGCACATTTACCCTCACTCACACCCATGCATTCAGAAATATACACACACATATATTCACAGAGTCGGATTGGCCCAGGCAGCACACAAAAGAGGTCCACAATTGTTGATTGTGACCTTTTCATGAAACATTGCTTGGTTAGTGTCAGAAGACACAGTTTTAGTTAAATGTACAGTAAATATTTCATTTTAAAGACTGTAGGGCAGGTAAAATTGGTCTAGGTTAGAAACACTTCTGCTCTCAAAAGTGAATGCTTTCCTATATTTTCAATGCCTTGCTGATTGGTAGTGTGATACCCTCTCGCGACCAACTCTATCCTGGATTCTGATCATCACATAAATCGGAAATATTGTAAAAAGCCAGGGGGAGAAGGGGGTTGAATGTGATTTATTGGAACACAACATGTAATGGCATATTAAGAAGGGAGAGCAGCTCTGAGATTCCTCCTTACCTGATGATTCACATCATAAGGGTTTCACAGAATAGAATCTGTAATGGCCAATAGTAAAGTGATAAATAGCACAAAGACTCCATTCTGACTGGACACAAAACAGTGGAAAAGATATACAAAATCACATTTGAAATGATAAAAGAGGCCGTCCCTAGTACAAAGAAAGGAGTCTTAAAGTGGAGAGTAGCATTTATGTATGCGTAAATCAACAACACGCCTCACTGAAACAGTTAAAGCAAATGAGAACTGGATCCACAACATTGGATTAAAGTTAACCATCATCACAGGGACAGACATTTGCAGGCGGGTCAGGTAATCATATTCTGTTTAACAAACAGCATAAGCTGATGCACTTCAAACACCTGCAGATAACTCATCACCCAAAGCTGATGGCCTTACATGACACCAGTGCACACAGCTGCCACATACTCAATACAATGGGCAGTCCTGGATTTCTAAACAGGCAAAGTAGGCACGAGCCCATAGGCCCCCCTCCTTTTAGGGACCCCATGACAACCAATCAAAATAATATTGATTTGATCTTGAAAGAAAATTACAATCAAGCTTTCTTAAATCCTTTTTTGGAGGGGGGGGGAGCGGAATTTCTACTGCCTAGGGTCCTCCACAGAGTTTAATACAGCACTGGCAAAGGGTG
The DNA here is from genome assembly GCF_964263255.1 of Lissotriton vulgaris. Taxonomy (NCBI): domain Eukaryota; kingdom Metazoa; phylum Chordata; class Amphibia; order Caudata; family Salamandridae; genus Lissotriton; species Lissotriton vulgaris. The sequence continues at coordinate 592,882,646 of NC_141695.1, forward strand.
GCGGGTTCATCCATCTCGCTGGCAGTTCCCTGGGGCAGCAAGATTTTGGTGGGAGGTATTTAAATTGCTGTGGGAAAGGATTGGAGGACATTTGCCCTGGGCATCACTGATTGCCTTACAGGGCTAAGCACAGCAGGTTCCTAAACACTGCCGGTCGCACTTTGTATTAATGTTCCTGCTGCTGACCAAAGGAGGGTGGGCATTCAGTGGGTGAAGTGCATCCCCCAAGAATTAGGATTGGATTTATGAATATATATTGTAATGAATTGATTGAAGCGTACTTAGGCATAGTTCACGCAGAAGTGAGACTCTGAAACCTGTGGTCCCATTGAAAGTACCTCTTAAAAGGAATAGAAGATGACTAAGAGGGAGCAGATGTGGAGAAAGTGCAAGGAAAAGAAAAGTAATTCTTAGAAAGATCAGCAAATGGATACGTAGTACTAGACCTTAGAGGTACTAACAACCAGCTCAACTAAAACAGCTGAGGTTGTTAAATCGCATCTTCTACATACCTGGGGCCTTATTTATGTAGTCCTTGCGTCAGTTTTGCACCGCCAGTGCGTCACTTTTTGTGACGCACCAGCGGTGTAAAAAATGCGCCTTGTTGTGCCATATTTAAAAAGTCACGCATCTAGGTAGATGCGTCACTTTTTAAACCCCTGCGCCACATTATACCTGCGTCAGGTATAATGTATGCAGAGGGGGCGTTCCACCGCAAAAAGCCTCGTAATAGTGACGCAGTGAAATTTATGAGATTTCACTGCGTCACTTTTAGGACGCTGTTGCGTCAAAATCTTGCGCCTGCCTCACAGCAGGTGTAAGACTGACGCAAGCCCTTTCACAAGGGGCTTTCCCCATGTGAAAGGACCCATTGCTGGAGTTGCGTCACTTTTGTGACACACTCCAGAAATGTGTCACTTTTGCGCTTACAGATAAGTCAGAAATACTGACGTATCTGTAACTCCTTGCGACATGATGCGTCATACATTAAATATGACGCATCAGGAATGTCGTAAGGAGTGCGCAGTGAAAAGTGACGCATCGCTGTTTTCACGCAGCGATGCGTCACTTTTCATAAATGAGGCCCCGGGGATTTAGAATTGACGCTGCAGGGTATAGCTGCGTTGTGTTCCAAAGTCTAACATATGCCTGTCAATCATGCAAAACCAGCTTCAAACATGAATCAGAATGCTATTGTGGGTGTACAAAGCATCAAACGTAAACCAAGTTTATAAAACGAAGTCCAGTTAAAGTTGTAGGCAGAAGCACCTGCTTCGAAGTGACATTACCCACCCAACGTATTATCAATGTCCGACTCCACTCCATTTGTTGGGGAGGGCCCTGCTTACCTTGATTCACTGATGAGGTGTAGGACACAAGCATCTTCTGTGAGTGCAGGGGTATTGCAAATACACACCTAGGTCCTGATTATGAGTCCAGCGAAGCAGAATTTGCATATGAAATTTCCCTCGGCCTGATTCGAAGTGGGACGGTGTTTCGCACCTGGTTTTCCCAGGTGTTGAAACACTGAACCCAAATTTACTCAAGAGGATTTGGCTGCAGTAGCAGACAAGCTTCTCTCCGCGTTCATTCTTTCTGGCAGGGAAGAGCATGTAATGCTACCCCCGGCTCAAAACTTTGCTTCCTCTACCCTCCCCTACTTCCCACAGTCGCCTCCTTCGATCCCCACTCCACCCAGGGGTCTTAGCATTCATTCATTTACTGGAGGCTCACAGCAGGTGGTAAATATATGCGTTAAAAACCCACGGATGACAAATTGTGTGATTTTACAACTGGTAAAGCCGTCCCACATGGTAATTCCCCATTCTATTGGTTATAACTTGTAATTGCTTGGTAGTGGTGTAGTGTACTTCACTGAAACAATATTTTCATGTGCATATTCACCGCCTCACAATACTGTGGAACTCATAAGCAGGCCTGTAGTGTTCATGGTTCTCATCCCCATCCGGCGAGGTCCCAACTGCCACATCATGCAGCACTAAGAAGAAGCCCCAAGGGCACGTTGGCTGTCATACTATGGACAACTGAGCACTAATAAATTAGAATTAGATATTACTGATACTGGTTATAAAGGCTTTGCTTAGCGTCCACAGAAATGAAGCATGGATTACTATACAGCAGTAAATTATATATCTTCACACCCATCCGCTACAGAATCACACTGCAGATAAGCAGGCAGTGGTACACATTTCATGCACAGTTGCAGGGGGATGCTGCACAGAAAACGAATGCACAACCATTGCATAGTCATTGGAAAGCGCAGTCAGAGAGGCACATTGCCTCACCCCTTTTTTTAAAGTTACATCCTCCAAGACAGCACAACTGTCTGGTTTGCTAGAGACATCTTGGGGACATTCAGAGTGTTGGACTAGGAATGCATTCTGCCTGTGGCTTACCATTAGCTTTGTGGTTTACAACTCACATTTTCTGGCTCTCTATTTGCTGGCTTTATTTTCTTTAGGCTGTGGTCGAGTTTGTTCCTTCCTTTGCCCAGGGCCAGACTGGCCGTGACGGTCATCGGGCATTTCCCTGGGAGGCTGGAAGGGAGGCACTTGGTTTTGGAGCAGTAGGGGCTGGTTTTGTTACTGGGGCCCGGTATTGCAGTGGGGCTGTAATAACAGCCCCAGTAACAAAAGCAGCAGTGCCGGGCGGTTTTATTCAGCAGTTATGCTTTACACTTGCACACCCCCCCGGGCTGGTCCGACAAAATTGCCAGGGGTGCTAGTGCTCTTACAGGCAAGGAAACTACTTTGTCCCAGGTGCAGGCTTCCCAGGACACAATGTTTGAGCCAGCCCCAAAGGATGGGGTCCCTTGGCCGTTAAAGGCTTTGGGAGTGGGGCCATGTGCCCCCCTCCCTTTTAATTTTGGATCAGCCCCAGGGGATGGTGTTCCTGGGGCCTATGTAGGCTCAGGGAGGGGGAATGCATCGTGTTCCATTTTCTAATGGTATTTGGCCCCAGGGAATGGGATCCTTGGGGTTTTATCCCTCACTGTGCCTAATAAAACCCCAAGGATCCCATTCCCTCCCCAAGCCGAGCCAACGGAGGAACTGCGAGGCTGGAAGTGCAGGGGCAGGAATCAACAATTACTCGACACAGTTTTACCATCCCAAGCCGACCGCCCTCCAACTCAGCCTCTCACTTTGAGAATAGAAAACACTCCGGCTGTGTGGTGAGCACTCTTCCATGCTGAGAACCAACTGCATGCTGGAGCATGCAGTCTTTAACCATGAACTGGGAGGAGCGCTCAGGTACGAGATGCGGTGCAGGTGAGCCCCTCACTACTTCAAAGGAGGGCCATAACGAATAAAACAAGAGAAGACATTCTTGGGAGTACAACAACGGAGGCATCAGATGAGGCTACCGCCGAAACGCATCATGCCGTAAACCAATAGAAGAATCCCGTGAAGCCCTGCTGCGTCCCCTCATATTTTTCTAACTGGGAAAGGAAGCCTTGGACATATATATATATATAGATCATGTGATCAAGCCTCCGGCTGGAGGCGAAACGCGTCATGCGGGCTTGCTGGGTTGTAAACTTTAAACTGGATTAAATCACTGCACTGGAATTCTCTTTGGGTCTGCCTTTTTCGTTTTTCCTGACAGTCTGGATTCGACTGTTGATGCTGTGTGAGCGGTATCGAGCAAAGTGAGAAGGATATATATATATAATCCAGCGGGGCTCCTGTGTGATCGTGGCTTTTAAAAGAAAATGCCTGCTTCCATTTTATTCAGAACTACAGGGTGGGCCAGGTCCTGGGATCGGGGGTCTTGGATTTATATATATATATATTTAAAAAAAATATATATATATATACATATATTTATTTATTTATATTTTTATATCTCAGAGTATCCCTACCCTGCCCAGTTATGGGTGTTTTAAAAATGTAATGCAGAACAGGGGACCAAGTCCCTGAGTCCTGTAATCGTTGCCTGCAACATTTTTCTTCATGTTCGCCGATATGGGGAAATGTCTTCCATTGGAGCAAATTGGCCAAAGGGAAAAAAGCCGCCTGGGCCAACAGAACACTCAATTGTTTGAAACTTGGTAAAAGGGACTCATGCAAGAGTCCATCAAACCCAACCATCCAGATATACAAACATTTTTGATCCCTAATTTCTAAAGTACTACTGAATGGATTTACACCAAATCACAAAAAGCTCGCTTTCTGGACCAAGATCTAGCTTCCTTCCAAATATGGTGTAATTCTATTCAACCATTTTGGCTGTAGCTGTGTCTAATTTTCAGATGGAAAAATGAATGCGGAAATATGTTTTGGGAACCCCTACCCAGTTTTTCGTGGACCCCACTTCAGGAATTACCCCGAACCTTTCCAGAAAGGAGCTGAGATCGACAAGCCTTTTTTTTTTAAGTATTGTGAAGATTCGTCAAATGGCGCCAAACGTATTAGCAAACCTCAAAAAATTATTTTCAATGGAAACATGGTCATGGATATAGCTATCCAGTAATATATATATATGTCACACACACACACACACACACACACACACACACACACACACATATATATTTACACATATATATATACATATATATATATATATATACATATTATATATATTAAGCACTGGCTGTGAGTGTGAGGGATAAGTTCTTCAATGTATTCATAAAAAGGTACAAATCCACTGCTCGAGGGGCACTGCATATCACTTGAGTGATGCACAAGCACACTGAAAGAGATAATGTTTCACTAAAAGATAGTTTTGAGTTCTTCAGCAGCCCCTTCCCTTACACCCATGCTTTACCTCATACATCAGACCATCTCCCGACATGACCACCAGGGCATCAAAGCGATCGAGGTTCTTCTCCCTGGCTAGCTCCCGTGCGTGGTTTGGTCTTTCTGCAAGCAGGAGGAGAGAGAAGGGTAAAAAATACACAATGGCACAGTGTGGGAAACAAGTCAAACTGTTGCCTCCAATCCCTCCTGGTGTCAGCTGCCATCAGGAACTGGGGGCCTGATGTAGAACGTTTTTTTGAGTTCACGAACAGCCCAATTCACAGAATTTGGCTGTTTGAGTCCGCAAAACAGAGTTTTCAACATACAAAAGCCTAATTGCGATTCTGACGAATTGCAGTTTGGGTTTGAGACAAAAAACAGAATTGCTATTTGGAAAAGGTGTGTTAAGGGCATCCCTTCCAAAAAGGGAATCTGAATTGTATGTACTAATATTTTGTGACCAAAATGTGGTCACAAACATTTGTAATTTACCATCAACTTAAAGTTGGTGATAGCCTATTCGCAAATGGGATGGGGTCCCCTTAAGACGCCTTCTCCTTTGAGAATGTCTGCAAATATTGTTTTTAAGAGCAGGCAGTGGTCCCACAGTCCATAAACATGAAACTTTTTTTTATTTTTTTATTCAAACACATCCCTTTAACGATAACGGGCTGCATTTAAAAAAGATTGCTTTATTTAAAAGCAATCACAAACATAGGATCTGCTGATCCCAAGAGGCCACCATTCCTGTGGTGGCAGTGATTCCTAGTGGGTCACAAATTGTGACCTACCTCATTAATATTCATGAGGTATGTCTATTTGTGATCCACTATGAATCGCTAATTAGGAAATAAGGGCCAGATATAAATTCATACATTTGTAATAGCGATTACCAAATAGTGATTCGCAAAAAAATTGCTGATTGGTCATAGCTATTACTAATGCTAGCACATCTGGCCCTAGATGACGGCTAAGTGTCAGAGTCAAATCAAAGTGCTACTGCCAGTACTCTCTTGGTGACAGCTGCAATCAGGCACTAAACGATGGCCAAGTGTCAGAGTCAAATGAGGTTGCTGCCTCCAACCACCTCCTAGTGACAGCTGCCACCAAAGACGGTCTCTTTCCTTGGGAAGCGGGTTATAGAATGGTTTTATGATAGGTCGGTGACATTACAAGGTCAGGAGGGCTGTCTTAGGAGCTCCCATAAAAGTCCCAAATAATACCCATCACGAACCATAGTGTTGTATCGTCCCACCCACTGCAGTGTACTTTAGCGAGGTTGGAGAAGGATCCTGCCCCAAAATCTACTATTGTCACAAATATGGGAAGTGCTGCATGATATGAAAAAGGGCAATAATGCACCATATTTACCATTATAAAGCGCAATCCATTTTTTTCCCTGCGCTGGGGCACAATGTGCTGCCAAACACAGGCACACTTGTACCATGGTGCAAGGGTGCCTGCGATGTAAGCAGGATTGATTTTGTGCAGGAAGGGTCACTGTATAGTGCCAGATGCCATGTTTTCTCTTTCCAAAACAGCAATATTTTTTTAACAAATGGAAATGGGTGCTTATGACACTTCACAAAAATTAACCTAGTATTCAGAGGGCCCTACATTAGCTTTTGGTCCCAAACATTGCAAAACATCTGACAAGGCTAACCTGAATAAATTACACATGCAATCACCTCTCACAATGGCCTTGTCTACCGGTTATATGATGGTACAACGCATGCCTGAACCATGCATGCATGTAACATGCGGTCTCTACCACGAGAGCATCTTTACCACGCATGTCTTTACCACACGTACCTTTACCATGCAATTTGTGGTAAAGACATGATGGGTATAGGGAAATGTTTGTTAAAGATCATCCCCCTGCCCTGTACACTGTCCCTTTTTCCTCTGCCCTGAGCCCTACAAATTAAACTTGTGCCCCAAAAACCACCCTGACCTCCGCCCTAAGCCTTAAAAACTGGCCCCTCATCCCTAAAGTACCCCAACCCAGCCCCCCTCACCCAAAGGTCTAAAACTACCCCGTGGCCTGTAAACTGACCCTTTTCCACTGCCCGGAGCCCTAAAAATTAACCCCATGCCCCAAAAACTATCCGACCCCAGCCTTCCCCACCCTAAGCCCTGAAAACTGTCCACTACACCTGCTAATTACCCCAACCCAGCCCCCCTGCCCTGAGCACTAAAACTGCTCCCTGCCCACAAACAACCCCGACCCCCTCCTAAGTCCTAAAACCTACCCCCACCCCAAAAAACTACCCAGCCCCACTTACTTCACCTCGTCCTCTCCCGAATCCCGATTATCCTTTCTCTTCCTGTCTTCCTCTCCCACCCATCCACTCGGCATCTAGACCATGCATTGCCTTAACCGGTTGATAGCTTTATTTCGATATGCAAATATCATAAAAGCATTACAAAATATATAAAATAGCACATCGTAAAAAACTGTACAAGTTAAAAACCAAGCCGAATAAAAGATTTCTAATGTACAACAAATAAATTATTTTAAAAGGCCTTAACCAATCATATGCGTTGTTAAGCCATATGCGCGGTTAAGGTAAGATTACGTGGAAACGGCACACGTGGCTGAGCCAGCATTTTAAGGCTGTTTCCCTTTGCCTATATATATGGATTAGCAGTCATCCTTTCGTCACATTGCACTAATGACCCCCATTAAAGGTCCCACATACTACATATGGCCTTACCTGCCGTATGCGCTTACACTCACCAGTTACAATCAGGTTGAAGCCAATGTCTGCTTTGCTCAGGATGGGTAGTACGTGCTCTTTGAAGAGTGAGAGAGCAGCCCCCTTTCCTCCACGAGGGTTCACGAATATCAGCAGCTGGCATGGCCTGGGCAGGAGGCTGTACTCGGCGCCTGAGTGATGAGAGAGGGAGAGCAGTTCATGACGTGGAAGTGCGGCAAGGGTCAGAAGCCAGGCTTAGGTATTCTCAGGAGACCCAAAACACAAGCCTATGGTCCAGTGTGGCCTTTCAGAGACACTGGCCTTGTTAGTGACTTTCTGCCACAGCTCTGCTAACCTTTCAGGGGCATTGACAAGTTATTTATACATATATTTATTTACACTGACTTTTTCTACAAAAACAAAACGTAGTTTGCATTGCGTGCATATAAATGGTCCTTTCCATGTATCGCTTTAAAAACCAGGGGCCTTATTTATGAAGGCCTTGCGCCGCCGGTGCGTCACTTTTTCCCATTTTAAAAGTGGCGCACCGGCGGCGCAAGGCCTTCATAAATAAGGCCCCAGCTATCTAGTTCTTCTGGGTCCAACATCTGACAGCATCATCCTGCCCTCCGCTTTATGTGCACTGACCAGATTTGTTCCATATCCAGAAGGATAAAGGATTCAGCAATAAACTATCTTTTTGTAGTGCCACTGAACACAGGGTAACAATGTTGTAGGACGATTCAGCTCTCAGTAACACACTGTGCCTGACCTCAGGGAGATGGATGAAATGTTACACACTTTACTCCGCAAGAGCAGCTGTTTTTGTGATACACACAGAGTGAAGGTCGATGTTTGATTATGCAGCTTGTGTTTGTGCTGGCAGACATCCAAACAGTGCATCATAAGATGTGAGAATCAGGGGGCATATTATCAAGGACCGGTGTTAAAATTATCGTCGTTTTATCGCCAGTAAACTGCCAATAAAACGGCGAAAATGGCCTTGATAATACGCCCTTGTTAATTCCCATAGAAGCCCATGTTGATGTGCTAACCTGTCCCTCTTTTGTGTTCTCACAGTTTAAATGACATCAGCTACATACGTAAGCATGCTGATGCACACACTAAGGGGACGATTATGATTGCGGAGCCTCCAAAGACCCACCGCCATATTAGGATGGCTGGTGGGTCTGGAATTCCGTCCGCAGCTTTTCCGCCGCGGTCGCTTTCCGACCGCGGCGGAAAAGCTCTAACATGGCTGGCGGTGTCTATCAGACACCGCCAGCCATATTAGGATGGTGGGAATGACATGCTTTTCTGCTGCGGCTTTTCCGCCGTGGAAAAGCATACGGACTTTCACTTTGGGGGCCCGTTGCGGGTCCCCTGGGTGGAGGGGGGGTGGGGGGTGCACATGGGGGGTACCTATGGTACCCCTGTATTTGCGTGCACAAAGCAGCAGGCACTGCGCGGTGCCTGCCGCTTTGTGCATGCAAATGAGATGCATGCGTTTTTAACATTGCGGCGGGTGCAGCTTGAAGCTCCACCTGCCGCAATGTTAAAGATAGAGAATGTGACCGCCACCCTGGCGGTCACATCCTAATCTGCTCGGAGGGAACGCCGCAGCCCCTGCGGACGTTCCCTCCTCCTCAGGGGTCGCGGATGGACTCAAGTCCGTCCGCGATCATAATCGGCCCCTTAATTAGGAAATTGTTGGGAAGTACTGACAGTTACCTGTTGGTGTTATTCTGATCCTGGTAAATGATTAATAATCTTATGTATATTTTGATACTATACAGTTTGCATATACCCTACAAATGTACAATTTTTAACGAAATGTATGTACTGTGTTTCTCTGAAAATGAATAAACAAAAATATATATATATATTTTTTTTTTAAAAAGAAGCCCATGTTAACACCAGAACATGGGCTTCTATAGGAATTAACAAGGGCATATTATCAAGGCCAATTATCGCCGCTTTAGCGGCAGTTTCCTGCCCCTAAAGCGGCGATAATTTAATTGCCGTTCTTAATAATATGCCCCTTGGTTTGCAGTGCAGCTGTACATGTAAAATAGGATAGACAAAGAAGAAATGCCATAAACCATTTTGAACCTAACCAAAAGAGTAAACTCGTAATTTGTATAACCCTGCCCTCCTAGCACTTGTTTATTCCTAGTGGTGGGGGACAGAAACCTTTAGGACCCTGAGCCGCCCAAGCCCGCCCAGACCCCCTCCCAAACCCCATAAGTCAATGACAGATACCAACTGCTTTGGGAAAACAGCCATGTCTATTACACAAGAACACAAACATGACTTCATAACATTCATATAATGTTCTTAACATTTATAGTAGTACACATCTAATGAAATGAGAAAAAACACATTTTAAATGGTATGCACATAGGGTAGCAAACTTTTACGATCTGACAGCTGAAATCATTGAAGTCACACAATCGTAACGGAGCCTTCAATCCTAACGCTTACAACACTAAGGCCTACTCAACCTTCATCCCAAGGAGAACCACACAGGTGTACTCCAACCGCATCCCTAAAGGAAGGTCCCCAGCCCCCCATACCGGACGGCAACCCCAGGGGTCGCGCCTCCGACACCAGGCTGTCTGCGGGGCTCGTAGAGTGTGACCAGGGATTGGAGCCCCACGCCCTACACCGATGTGTGAACATTCCTCTTTGGGGTTCAGATTGCTGTCTCCATCCTCACTGCAGCCCTTGGAAATGCATTCAAGGATTCCCCTCGCTGTTGTAAAGCGATCTTGGAGGTTCGATTTTATGCTAAATGAAAAAGTGGGGCTATTAAAAATTATGGCCAGTAAAAAAGTATTGGGACCAGTGGGTGCGCTACTCAATTCGCTCCCGCCATCGCTGCCTCTAATGCAAAAGGAGGTGGCCAGGGCAGGCGTGCCCTAAATAAGCTCAGCTATTGGGTGGCAGAAATGGAAGTGATGTGCAAACCGTGCGCCGCTCCCCGATTTAACCCCCCATCTAATAGGTGGAGGCAGCCCCAGCTGACCTGCAAGAACTAACATGCCCCCTTCCCCTCTGGCCAGAGAAACGCAGAGCGAATGGAGATGGTCCGGCCCTCGAGCCCTCGGGCCACCGGATCCTAATGCCGCGCCCCATTGAGGCGTGGCGCTATGTCCCTTTCTGAAAGGACCCTCACCCACCAAGTATAATGGTGGCAAGCATGCCTGATCCTCGGGTCCTCATTCATGGTGCCTAATGCACCAGGGTGGGCTTCAATGGTTCTTATCAGCGGAGCTCTTTGATTGTATTTTTTAAGTTAACTGTATTAAAATTTCCTGCAGGTAACTCAAATTCTCTATGAATTCTCATTCCTTATAAGTACCCATGGCAAGGTTAAAAACACTTTTAGAGGTTTTTTGGAGTGTACACTGCACTTCCACATCCAGATGTCTACATGTTTCAGTCACTATTAAACGCACAAACGAAGGGGTTGATTGTCTTTCTTCAGGACCATGATTATAGATAGATGCCTATGACCTATTTATCACTATTCAAACACTCTTTGTGCAGTATTTGTCACTGTTTTTTTTCAACTGGTCTTCGTTGAAATTACACACAGTATACCGACAGCAGTATGGCACAGCCAACATTAATACAGAAAATGTCAACACAGGAAGCACACATCCCTTACGGGAGAGGATTCTGCATCACCGCTGGCCCAGGGATCCAACACCCTCCCTACTCATATCACTCCTCTCATGTGCTGAACCACCTGCCACACATTATTCAGCACAATTCTGCCAATCAGTCAATAGCATCTCTTCCAACCAAAACTATTTGTAACAGTTACCAAAACAACCTCGAATACTAAGCAGCAGCCTTGGACAAGTATTTTTCATCGTTAGAGTAAATCGCTCATCTTGTCATTCTTTTGCATGCCTTACAAACAACAGTTAAGACATTGCCTCACTGGGAAATCTGCAAAAGAATAAAACGGAGAGAGAGTGAGACTAGACTACATCTGGAAATTAATTTTCTTTCCCTGTATCAAAAGTCTATTTGTGAGGTTCAATGCACTTCTCAGTTAAAAGGTGAGAGTAAGGCACATGTCAACATGCAGAGACCTTGACTGATGCCCATGAACTAATGCCATCAGGCGACATGTAATGCCCCCTTGCTCAAAACAAGAAACATGAAATATACAAAGGCGCAGGACTCATTGGGCCCGATTCACAGAACTAACTTAAGACAAAATCCTAAATTTACTACCATTTTGGTATTCACAGAAGGCACTTACACATTCTGGTATTCACAGAAGTTAGGAGTCCTAACTTTAGGGCTCCTAAATGCCTTCTGTGAATACTGAAAGTCTTAAAGTTAGGATTTTTCTCAGTTTAGGAGTAGTAAAGTTAGAACTCCTAACTTTAGGACTCCTAAATGCTTCTGTGAATACCGAAAGTCTTAAAGTTAGGATTTTTCTCAGTTTAGGAGTAGTAAAGTTAGGAGTCCTAACTTTACTACTCCTAAACTGAGAAAAATCCTAACTTTAAGACTTTTGGGATTCACAGAAGGCATTTAGGAGTCCTAAAGTTAGGAGTCCTAACTGTATAGATCGCCTCCTTCTGGTCGAAGGAATGTCGGCAAAACACTTCAGCTGTCTGGGAAAATAACCCCACCTCCATCTTGTCCACGTTGACAGGCGCGAAATTTCTAAAATGGGACCAACAGGCCTCCATTACTCTGGTTCACTCATACACGCAATGCATGCACCACGCAGGCTACACATGCACATGCATAACATGCAATTAGATGTTATCGCTAGAACCTGGGTTAGTGCTTATATGTGAATATTTACATAGGGTCAAAATCAATAACCAGAATACCAGATATTCGCAGGCAGGCACTCAGGATAGGGAACATGATTGTATAATATGCACTTCACATCAACAACTTCAATGGCCCCATCAAAATCTACTGGAGACATTGAATGCAAATGTTGAGGCATTAAAATTCTTTACAAAATACCAAAACTGCTGCAAAAAGCAACTGCATGAAAATCAGCCTCATGTCCTTGATGGGGTGACAACCTTGCTGCCTGGCCAGAGTAGGGCTCCTTTTTGTGCAGCTTTACTCTGTGTAACACCACTAGAATCCGAGCATGATGAGCTTAAAGCCCCTATTCCAGAGTAACCCTTGAGCAAAGGTGCTAAGCAGACAGTGTGAAGAGATTAGTATTGGGGTGTGCTGGATGCTACACCCTAGCTGCCCTTAAACCATGGGCCCTACACCATAGTCTAAGCAAGAGAAGGGGTGTTTTTAGCCACATGGAAGTAGTTTCTCAATTGCTGTAGCTACCATCCACTACCTACAACTAGAGTCACAGGTTTTTCAAAAACAAATACTGAGATAGACCACAGATAAAGAAGTAGGACTAGATGTTGGCACCATCCATGGACGCAAACAGGCTATTCTGACAGCTTCCATGGACAAAGAAAAAGACTACAATTGTACACCAGCTGATCCATAAAACAAATTAAATATAAGCAAGACAAACAATATAATGCAGAGTAACGACACCTGCCCTACAGATCCTTCAGCCATTCAGAACATCTACGTTCACCTCCAGAGGCTGCCCCGTTAACTAGATGGATTCCAGGACTTAGTCCAGGTTAGTGGGAATGGGCAGCCTCTTCTCCACTGGTAAGCAAACTTCCCTCTGTCACACAACCTATGCATCTCCACCTATCCCTCACTCCTAAGAAGCCAAAAACCCCTATACTGCAGTACTAAGCCATGAAAGTCTACACAGACCGCATCTGCGGTATTCCAGGAAGACTACTTCATACTGATGTCCGGCAGCACACATCACCTCCATGGTCCTTCCCCTAGAGGTATTCCCTCTCTTTAATCCCTCCAATTGCACTGTATACCTACTGCTGCAATCTTGTGCAGTTCCTGGTTTTCCCCGTTTGCAAAGTTTTCAGATTCCTAGCTTAGATTTTCAAAGCTTTACTGCACATTGTAAAACGATTGTCAGTGTATTGTGAGATAATTTCCACTCTAATCAAAACAAGCCAGTATGGGAAATATAAGGAGGGTGGGAGCACACTGCTTCACCCCAGCACTCAAGTTGACCCAATGCATCATGTGAGTCAGTGTGCTCCCACCCTCCTTCAATATGGAAAATGTTATTTTTCATTGGTGATTTCAATTAGCAATGGCAAATGTGTATTTTTCTGCAACTTTACATTTTGCAGAGAAGTTCAAAGCATAATGGAAAATAAATGCAGAATGTGTCCTCTGACAATCCACCATTTGGTACAAAATATTGCAAAAGTCACAATTTCCATGACGCTTATGGGTAACACAATTTGCACAGTCGTGTACTGGTAAAATGCGACGAAGAACTTTGCAAAGGTTGTGAGAAAAGCTCTTTCCATCTTTTCACACAAGAGCCGGACTGGGAAACAAAAAGCAGCTGTGGCAACAATGCTCACCCCAGCCCCACTCCCTTCCCCCCTGTGCTCTATCTCTTTCCTTTCACCCATCCATTCTTTCTCTCTCTCCGTATCTCTTCTCTGCTTTCTCTGATCTCTCCCTCTCTTTGTCTTGATGCTCTCTGTGCTTACTGCGATTAATTACGTGGATCTGGTAAAACTCACAGAGGCACCAGCAGCGGCCCAGGGCTCCTAAAACGGCCTCCAATGGCTTCAGCCCGCTGGGGAAATGCCCGGTGGAATAAAAGGCCTGTCCGGCCGACCAGCCCTGTTTCACACGCCCGTCTACACGACTCACATCACCCTCTATTCACCTCCCGAAAAGAAAGTGTTTTGTTTTCTGTTAGTTGCAGAGTTGGTTCAAGAAAGGATTTCATATGATGTAGATAAAAATGTGAATTGCTGCAATAAAACTACAACAAACAAAGAGGTGGTATGGTACATTACCCTTCCGGTCTACGGACGTGCATCTGCTAAAAGGTCATGTGTAGTCCATAAAGATAATCTACAGTGCCTCTTTATGTTATAGAGGTAGATTTAGAATGTCTGCGAAACAACACACAGACACCAAGAGAAAAAGCAGAGTTTACTAACAGAAAAGAACAAGAACGACCATTGACTCGAGGCCTTACATGTCTCCATCCTGCTTTCCTTTACTTTCTCTGCACTTTTAAGACTTTTTGAATACATTATTTTCCAGGACTTTCCTGAAAACCTATACAGTGCATTCCTCGTCCTCTCCTGGAAGATGTCCCAGTCTTAGCCACCACCGGTTGCAGGAGGGGACAGTGGCCGTCTTTCCTCACTGGGGAAGCGTGAGGCACATTTGGAACTGGGTCCAGCTGCAGCCCTGTGTGCTTTGCCAAACGCATTCGGCCTTGCACCTCGAGAAACTGCTACAGCGCGCGCTCGTCGTCCCGTGGGATGATTTCCATCCCAAAAGGAGAAGAGAAACATTCGGCTGTGTCAAGATAAAGTCTCATGAGTAGAAGCCAGGAGTTGGAACCGGAAAATGTGCTTTAAAATATTGAGGCATGGCGTTCATGACTCCAAAGGGATTCATTTGGGCAAACACGTCGTTATCGCACACAGTAAACTATTGAACAAGAACAAGTCTTTTCTGGGCCTCGCCTCCCTCCCGCTCCTTCAATAACATATTCTCCTGAGGTAGGCCGCCTAGGAATGGCCAGGGGCGAGAAAGGGTCCCCTTTGTAGCTATCGTCGGTGAGGCTGGTGCAGTGGTGCCAGGGGCCAGGGGTGGGAACGGGCCACTGTACTTCAATTATACCCGAATGTTATTGTCCAACCTGTTTGAATTGGCACACGTTTTCCTGGCTCACATTTTGGCCCGTGGCATTGAACTCACTCGTGGCGCAGTGTGTAGCTTAGATACGTGTTTGACAGACTGTCATTTAGAACCCTCACACTGAAGACGTCAGTCAGGATAGTCGAGAATCCGATAACCAGGGTTGTGTGGCCGCTCAAGGGGGCCCTCCGAGTCCTTCCTAAGGACACCCCACCCTCAGAAGGCCTCACGGCGATACTGACTTAAAGAGGGGCTGGACTGGCCGCCGCGTGCACAGGCCTCCCTTCCCTCACCAGCATCTGACGCCCACCCCTGCAAGGGGCATCTCATCGTGCGTGCTCTGAGAACATGAACTGTTGGCGGGAGAAAGTCAATGCGACAAACAACGAGTGAGGGCCCCAGGCCGCTCAGACCGGCGACACTCCGCCCCCCAACACTAATGACTGAAATGAGGACTCCTCAGCGCCCTCTGATCGCTTTAACGAGCACTGCCCGCCCTCGCGCACAGGCCCTGTCACCAGAACCATCATCCGATCGCCCAGAGAGACGGGGGAGGCTCAAGGACAGGATCTGCGCGAGGCTCGAGAGCGCGGCCACCTTCTGGTAGTTTTTCCCCCGGCAAGAGCGGCCTATAGCTGCCAAGGTTTCAGATTCCTTTTGTGTGACATTTTCATAATTTCAGTGTAATTATGAGTGGCATTCAACGACTACGAGTTACATTTTCTCACGAGCAAAATAAAGCAGTGAAGACGACGTAAACATATACATATCAGAGGAATACATACGATTTCGTTCACAATCCTATTTAGTATCACAAACGCGCATTTGCAGACTATTAAAACAGCACCGAATGGTAAGCGTTTTTTCTCTTGGTAAGGTGGCAGCCCTACTGGAAGATGGGCGCTGCTCTGAGCTTGTAATTGTGCACCTGTGCCAGCCCAGATACACTGTACATTGTGCGAGGCAGGGCCGGTCCTAGAATATGTGGGGACCCGGGCAGAATAGGAACATGTGAGGCCCCTAAGCAGATTGGATAAGGGCCGGCTAAGGAAAGTTTACATTTTTTTAAATAATTTAAATTAAAAAAAAAAAATGTGACCCGCGATTCATGCTGGCCGCGACTGGGTTTTGTCAATGGCTGTTAGATGTATAAGATAAATGTGTAACAACATTAACACACATGCTGGAAATAGCTAGCACACTTGAGGAATGTAAGAATAAGTAAAGCATGTGAAATATAAACAGGAACAAAACCACTGCCATGGATTACCCCAACATCAGGGCCACTGGAATTATGCGGCAGGAGAGGGCTAAATTATGTGGCAGGGTGAGTAAATTATGTGGCAAGAAAAGGCAAATTATGCGCCATAATCTGGCATATTTTGAAATTGTATTACTTCATTTTTTTGTCATTTTTGGTCTCGCCTACGCAGAGCACAAGAGCTGCTTAGGAGGGGGCCTTTTGGAATCGATCACCACTTTTGCCTAAACATGTGCACGTTTTGCATTGCATTGTATTGCAATGCGTGCACGTTTGGCGTTTCCTTTGCAGGAGCGAGCAGTGGCGCCATCTGTTTGTAATCATTTCGCCTGCCGCTGCTCGCTCCCGCAAGGTAAACAGCCGCCCGCTCCTTCCTTACCCATTAAAGGCCTTGCATGGGGCCGACTTTAGCTCTGCACATCCATTAAGGAGGTTTATGAGTGCTCCTTGCTAGATCTCTGCTGCCCTCATCAGGCAGCCTGCTGCAACTGCTTAGTGTCTATTCCACGCTGTACTCTGGATGGCTAGGGAACAAAGGGGCATTTTCTTCTTATGTGCTTCGTGTTTCGGCATCGGTTCTGCAGCCCTGTGTGTATCTAGACAGCAAAGGGTACCCCAGGTCGCAGCTCAGAAGAAGGGTATTGCCAGAAAGTGTTGCAAAAGTTTTTATAAAGAGAAATTTCTGCCCTCAAGATGTTTTAGGTTCTCCCTGCTGCGACAAATAAGTGACCTGCGATACACAGAAATACAGTGATTTGCCTAGGATCACACAACGTGGTCGAATTGGGAGGCAGAGATAAGATTTGTTTGCATAATTCTATGGCCGTTTTGCAAAACTATTCTTTCCGAAGGAAATGTGGTTTGCTGATATATCGTATGACTTATTTTAAGTGACTGCAGCTCTCTTAAAGAAGTCTCACTAGATCCTGGCAGGAAACTGGGTTGAACAGAAAATATCTCTCGGCCAGGAATTTCTGAACGGAGCAGTCTCCTGCTGATAACTCCTGAACAATGCGTGAGGTGCGCAAATACATAATTCGATATTTTGAACAAATTATGTGAATTTCGCATTACATAGGATTTGAGAATTTCGTATTTTTTGTGGAATTAAGACTTGCAATCAACCCTTTACAATCAAAGGACCCATCTCCTGCATCTAGCGCATGTAGTTCGGTGGATTTAGCTCTCCCTCTGACGGTCAGAGGTAGAGTCTGACCCCTTATTCTTTCCGTCTGTATCTACACCTTGCTGTAGTATTACATTTTACCGGTGTTGGACAGACTGCATGAGAGGACTTGACGGACTGTTCAGGATTTACAATTTGCACCCTCTGCTTCACCACTCAGGTGACACAAAGTGGCACCTTCTGAGTGCCAGGAGGCTTCTACTAAAATTCACTTTCAGGATTCTGTATGGTAAACAGTTAACTTTTTAGAAAAAATAGAAGGCGCACCGGGTTACGTGCAAGAATTTTAACCACACAAGTTAGACGCTGAACAATAAGTCAGGTACTAATAAATGTTTGCATGATCTATATTTTGTTTAATTTTAATCATTGTATCAAAAAAGTTTTGTTCACATTTTTATATCTTTTTTTTATTACATGTTTTTTGCCTTTGCAAAGTGCATCATATTGCATATGACCATATACAAATATTTGTAAATTACAATCACAGATAAATCACATAAAATTGATCAGTCATTTCTTAGAATACAGAACCAATTCCTATCCATTGATACAGGGGCAGGGCACCCTTCACAGAAAGGCCACTTCAATAAACTGTCTAATTGTAGTCATTAACGTGCAGATGCAGCCATTAGGCCCACAGAAACAGGCCTGCAGGGGAGATTGTTCAAACCAAGAAAAACGATGAACTCTTAGGGGGCCCCCTGGGCCTCAATAGTCTGGAGTCTGTAAAGGTGCGAGGCCCCACGGCTGCGAGCAAGCACGGGGCCCTGGGCAGCTGCCCATGCCTAGCGCCGACCCTGGTGCGAGGTGAGGGCAAGCTTACTCAAAAGTTGACACATTCCAGTGTCAACAACCTAATTAATAAATCACTATGGGTCTACACAAAAGTGAAACGTCTAGGGTGAAGAGTTTTTGGGGCTCAAGAGCAAAGTCAGCACGCACCAAAAAGCATCATGTGCTGCACCAGCACTGCTGTGCCACTCCACGAGCACACAGTATTTGATGCAGCAGCCAGGGGCGGCACCTCCGATTGAGCGGAGGAGTGTCTCCCCACTGAAATGCCCCCGGAGAAAAATATAAAATGGTAATTAAGTTAATTCATTACCATTTAATTTTTTCGTCACCCCAGCCTGAAAGAAGAGTCAGGACAGGGGTGGGGCTGCTGCTGACTGGCAGCAGCAGAGAGAGCAGGGAACTTTCAGTTTAAAGTGCGCATGTCTTTTTTGGCCCGCCGTCTTTCGACAGCAAACAACACATGCGTACTATAAACCTCTCTAACCCAGCTGTCTTACGACAGCTAGGTTAGAGAAAGCCAAAGCCTCCAGAGCGCTGTTGAGCATTGTGTGAGGTCACTCCCATCAACACTGGTGAGGAAAGGTGCACTGAGCCTAATGCAAGCAAGGAAGGATGGGAAAACAGCCTTAATTGGGGTTTAGTTGGCCCCTGACACCCCTGGGCCCTAGTGTCACTGCACCTGCAGCACCAATGATAGCGTCTCCTCAGCCCACTCCGCTAGATCATTATATTTTGCATTTATTTATTTGAGTTCTATCTAGCTCTGGCTAGATCCGGAGGTATCAGAGCGCTTTGCATGAGGTTCCACATTGTTACAAAGATACATCAGTTACAAGCATTAAAGAGCATAGAAGACAAGATGAAAGGATCGTAGAAGGGTGAGATAAACGGGTGGGTAAATGGCTCAAGTTTGGGCCTAATGCCCAAAGCAGAATGGCTTTCCCTTTGTGTTAAAGAAATGGCTACCCACCCCTGTTTATTGCTAGTAAAACAGCTATAAATGGGGTGCAGTAGTACCTCACACCATTATCCCAGTGCCACTGCACCTGCTGCACTAATGATAGTGATGGCCCTTTGAAAAATAAGCCTGCATAGCTAGCCACCTTCCTGAGGGCATCTCTCTGAGGAAGCTGTCACTGCCCATTTGTGAATGAAAAAAAGAACCCTCAAAGAGCTCAGGTAGGCCATCTCTTCCATGCTATCTATGATCGCTACTTTCTACTTCCTCCTGGGTCATTACTCTGAGGCCCCTGGACTCAGACATTGGGGCTCTGCCTCTGAATACCACCCTGCTGGAGTCCTCCCTGCAACCCCGCCCCCTTCACCTGAAATGGCATATGCATGTAAACAGAGGTCAAAGCGGGAAGGGTGATGGGGGAACAGATGTACCCAAACTTTTTAATTTCACACAAACAGTTCACACGCTTTAAAAAAAAAAAAACAATCATTCCTGAGCGGTTAATGGAGACCTTGAGGTGCCTGTGGGTGAAAATGAAAGACGGGGGATCTAAAGTGTAGCTGACAGAGAGACAGAGAGCCAGATGAGAAACTGGCTTTCTCACCAGGTTTCCTGCTACCTAAAAGAAATGTAAATGTGTGCAATGGCAAATCACCAAATGTGAAGGCTGGTTGAGAGCAAGTATAGGCTTTAAATTATGGGGTCACTTGAAGCTTTGTGTTGACAAAGAAATCACTCTTAGTGAAAGGTAATGCAATCGGGTTGAGTTTTAGAAAGCATCCTTTTAACAGACTTTAAAAAAGGTTCCACAAAGTTCCTATTACTCGAATGTAATCTTTTGAAAGCACTTGCTTTGTCTTAAATACTAAATCATATTAACAGCCTATCTTACACAGTTTCCGAAATAATTTTACGACAATGGCTTACATATTCACAGGATTTTCTGCTTAAGGCTAGGACCTCATGGCACTATAAAACATAAGTCACTATTCCACACTCCTCCAACCTAGATTAAATTCTTTGAGACTCTGTTCTCACAAAGGCACAGGCCTGGCTCCAGGATTCGGGATCAGGGAGGGCCATGAAAAGACATAGATGGGCTATGTAAAAGATTGGGGTTGCCCTGCATCTCCTAGGTGTCTGAGAGCTGGGCCTGGATTTGTAGGATAGTCTTGTAAGGGTGATGGAGCACATAATCTACCTACTGTCCAGGTTGTGCCTACTAGTTTTACTCTTCATTTCTGGAGGTTTGTACATATGTGCTTTATGTCTACTGCTTTCTCCACCTCACTCACGATTACTCTCCGCCTCGCGCTTCACGCTCTCTTTCACTGCTCTCCTGCCCACCTCACCCTCTGCTTCCTCCCAGCTCACCCTCTTCTCTTTACGTCTCACCCTCCTCTTTCTCTGCCTCACCCTCTTTCTCTCCACCTCACCCTTCTTTCTCCATGCAGTGGCCTCTTTTCTCTGCCTCACCATCTCTTTCCACCTCACCCTTCTCTGTCCACCTCATCTCCCTCTCTTTCTCCATCTTGCCATCCTTTCACTGTGCATCAACGTCCTCTCTCCCCTCACCCTTCTCTCCCCACCTCACCCTTCTCTCGACACCTCACCCATCTCAGAGTGGATTTTGAGCGAAACAAAAAGGAAATGTACCGCTCATGCGAGTGTTTAAGATCTGAACTGTTGCCCCCAAATTGTGACTGGCATGTTCATGCCTGTTTCAAGTTCTCTTCCTCTTTCACACTAGTCTCTTTCAGCCCCACCAGCCTCTCTTTATTTCTCCACCACTCTCCCTGCCTGCAACTTTTGTTCTACCAACCTCATCCAGGCTATTCACCCGAATTCCCTGATCCCTTCCAAACCACTGTTCATTTTAACATCACCCTTCTCTCTGACCACCTTCCTTTCCCATGAATACTCATCCCTAAACAGCTTCATCCTTTCCCCCTCCCCATCTCATCTCCCTCTCCTCACCTCTCATCATCCCCCTCAGCACATGCATACCCATTTCTCTTGTATACATCCAATGCATTTCGGGGCTATTGTTTGCCCCTTCATCAGGGAAAGGACACTATAATCAAAAAGCAAAATGAACAACCTGTCAGTTATGTGATGTTTGTGGTGGAGTCTATACAGTGAATTAAAAAGGGGAGGGAGTGGGTGGGGGGGGAGTTCTTTTGAATGGTGGGGCTGGGTGCTAATTTGTGTGATCACCTTAAGAAACCCGTAAACCCGTGGGAAATCAAAGATTATCAACCATTTCTTACGTGCTGTGGTTTTCCGGTTTTACGTGGCTCTGTGGATAAAAAGGTAAAGTAAAAGTGTTACCGCGATGCAGCGTATGGGACGGGAGCTTAACTAGAGAAGCTAATACCCTAATGGTAAAGTAGCCGGTGAACTAACCTGGATGGTAATGGCGAAGTTAGTTCGTGTTCTGTTCGTGAACGCCGGTCAGGACGATAGCGTCTATGGCCGCGTTTGGTCAAATTCAAAAGGTTGCGATCACGTGGTCTATAGACAGTGAGGATAGACTCGCGTAGTGCTTCGCGGAGGTACGGGCGAGATTTTGGAAGAGTCTTCTTTCAAAGGTGAAAGAAAAGTATGTGTGAGTGGTTCCTATGGAAGTGAGACAGGAGAAAAATATCGGAACAGGGAATATGCATGGGGATGTGACCCCAGGGCATCCGAGGTAATGGAAATAGGATAAAGTTTATGAGTAATATGAAATATTAACACTGCTAATCTAAACGTATGATGTTCGATAGGAGGTGATGGTGAAAGTTGATATATCCGATAAACATAAATAATGTATCCAATAAACACAAATAATATGTCACAGTGAATTCACACAGGAATTACTAGGTTGATCCAAGAACAACCTTACAGGTAACAAAAGAGTTCAATTCTATCATTTAAGCCGAATGGCTTCTGTGTAGAAAGTCTCTGAATCCAGGTATTTTCTCGTTGAAGTAGAAATTTGGTATTGTCTCTACCTTCAATTTTCGGAATCATTTCCAATATGATAAACTTCATTTGGGAGATGTTATGTTTTTCTTCCTGAAAATGTGCGGCTATTGAAGATTTAGTATTTTTAAGTCGAATGTTAGATTTATGTTCAGTGAGTCTTGTCTTGATTTTGCGTTCTGTCTTGCCAATGTACAGTTTGCCGCATGGGCCTTTTAAGGCGTAGATCACGTTGCTGGAATCGCATGTAGCATTGACCTTGAGTTTTATCTTATGGCCTTTCATGGGATGATTAATTATGTTTCCTCTGATGATGCTATTGCAGTTTGCACAGTTCAAACATGGTTTGGTACCAGTGTATTGGAGGGTAGTTATGGGTTTGTGATGAACCAGTTCTCCTAGGTTATGTGCTCTGGTGAAAGCGAATAGTGGAGGTTCCATGAATATCTGGTTAAAGTCAGATTCCAAGTTCAATAGTGACCAGTGTTGATATATGATCCGTTTAAATGTTGTACTTGCTGTAGAGTATTTCGAAACTACCACTATGCGGATCTTGTTCGAAATCTTGTGTTTGGATTCTTCAATGATATTGTCTGGGTATCCTCTATTATGAAATTTGGTGGCAACTTCCTCAATTCGTTGTTTGGATTTAATAGAATCTGACGTAATTCTTTTGACCCATGCCATTTGGGAAAATGGAGGGTATTTTTTCAGATTGGGTTCATGGAAACTCGTATAGTGGAGCATGTTATTTCTGTCTGTTGGTTTTGTGAATAAATCAGTTTCGAATCCCTGTTGGTTGGTAGAAACGTTAACATCAAGAAAGTTCACACATTTTCCGATATTTCCCAGGTTAATTGAATACGTTCATCAATTTGGTTAAATTCCACAAGAAGTTTTTGTAGTTTTTCCTTGGTGTCTTTCCAGACGATAAAAATATCGTCGATGTAGCGTGTTAGGAGTAACAAATTATCTGTCCATTCCTTTTTGGTGAAGATGTGAGTCTCCTCATATTGTTGCATAAAGATGTTGGCGTGTACAGGCGCCGCCGAATTGCCCATGGCCATTCCACGAGTTGTTGGTACCATGTATCTTGGTATTTGAAATAACTCTGATATAATGTAAGGAGCATAAGCTCCATCAAGAACGTTTGAAATGGTGCATCCAGGTCAGAATTAAGTGAGGCTTGTTCAATTGCTTCTATACCTAAGGAGTGAGGTACAGAGGTGTAGAGTGAGCATACATCCGCGGTACATAAAATCAATTGGTCTTCTGCATCAATCTTTAGATTATCTAATTTGGAAATGAAATGGGTGGTGTCTTTCGTGTATGTTCTCATAGATTGCACTGATGGTTGGAGGTATTTGTCCAGGAGTGGACCAATTGGTTCATGAAGATTCCCACATGTGGAAACTATGGGTCTCATGGGAGGTTCCATGAGGTTTTTGTGAATTTTGGGTACCATTCTCAGAGTGGGACTCTTTGGATTGGCTTTAGTGAGAAAGTTCTTGGTTCTGTCGTTGATTACTCCTGCTTCCTGTGCTTTCTCTAAAATGTTCATAAGAGTTTTCATGAATTCGGTTGTGGGGTTATTATCCAGTTTCATATAGGTGGTAGTGTCTGTTATGTGTTCCATGACTTTAGACTCATACATACTTCTGTTCATGATAACTAGGGCTCCCCCCTTGTCAGCTTTAGTACATCTGATCTGGTCGTTTGATGATATATTTTTCAAGGTATGCAAATCTTTTTGAGTGATGTTTTTGGTTTTTTTGTTGCCATGTTTGATGCTGAGCAGATCTTGTTTGAATCTATTCTCAAATAAATCAAGCGTTTGTGACTGACTGGTGGTTGGAATGTACTATGTGGTCTTAATCCGGGTAGTTGGTCCACTTCATCTTTGGGTTGTTGGGGTAGCACGTTGTCAAAAAAGTGGCGCAGCCTGAGTTTTCGCATGAGTTTAAAGAAACTTACTTCCAATTCCAAATTGTTTGTAGTGGTAGTTGGTACAAAGGATGTACCCTTTTGTAAAAGTTGTGTTTCGTGATTAGTGAGCTTGTAATCACTAATATTGATAACTAGTTTTTCTATGTTTGAGTCTTCTTTCCTTTCTTGTCCTTGATGGTTCCCGTTACACTCCTCGTAGTAGGTGGTTCTTTCTCTTTTTCTTTTTCTTTTGTTTTGTCCTCTCCGGGGTCTCCTTTTTGTGCTTGGCCCTGTTCTAAAAAAGGACTCGATTCTGCTTGTAGGCTAGTGGTGGGTTGTTGTGCCTGAGTAGTATCCCTATTTGTGGGTGTGGGTTGAGTTCTCCGAGTTCTTTGGGTACTGTCACTGTCCGATGACGAGGTTTCTGTTTGGGAGGTATAAGGTCTATTCCTTCTTTTCTGAGAATAGATTTCGGCCCATGTATAGACCTCTCCAAGTCTGTAGTCGAGAGTGTCCCTCTTATATTTGCGAATCTTACTTTCATTAATATCGCTTGTATGTTTATCCATTTGGGTTTGTATGTCATCAAGTATAATCTTTAATTCCTCCTCAGAAAGCATCTTGGATAATTCTGTTGATACTTCAGAAATTTCCATGGTTAACTCTTCTAATATTCCAGATAACTCTTCGATGATTAAAAGAATTAAGTCCAGAGAGCATTTGTTAAGAATTTCATACCACCTTTCTTGGAATTGTTTTGAATTTTTGCAGAGTGATGGTTTTAAGGCAATTCTTAGGCCCCTCGGTATTCGTTGATTGCGATGGTACTTCACAAGCGTACTTGCATGTAGTTGTTGATTGATTCGTCTCTTGCTTAAATATATTAGTTGTCTTCTATGTTGCTCTTTGGAGCGGGTAGTAGTTTCCTGTGCGTTTTCATCCCTGATAAGTGCGTATATGCGATCTGCTTCATCTGGTTTAAATGCAAAGGTGGAGGCTCTGGCCTCAGTACTTTTGGAAATTACCTCGTAGTTGCTCATATTGGTTTGGTTGCGTGCTATCTATCCTGTGGTGGACACAAAGTAGTAAAACAACGATTTTGGTAGGGCAGATGCACAGCTGGTTTTGAAAAAGTTTTGTCAATTTTAGGTGCTACACAAGTAACGTCAAGTGTCCCACGACGTTCATTACTATATTATTTGTGTTTTTTATTTGTGTTTATTGGATACATTATTTATGTTTATCGGATATATCAACTTTCACCATCACCTCCTATCGAACATCATACGTTTAGATTAGCAGTGTTAATATTTCATATTACTCATACACTTTATCCTATTTCCATTACCCCGGATGTCCTGGGGTCACATCCCCACGCATATTCCCTGTTGCGATATTTTTCTCCTGTCTCACTTCCATAGGAGCCACTCACACATACTTTTCTTTCACCTTTGAAAGAATACTCTTCCAAAATCTCGCCCCGTACCTCCGCGAACCACTACGCGAGTCTATCCTCACTGTCTATAGACCACGTGATCGCAACCTTTTAAATTTGACCAAACGCGGCCATAGATGCTATCGTCCTGACCGGCGTTCACGAACAGAACAGGAACGAACTTCGCCATTACCATCCAGGTTAGTTCACTGGTTACTTTACCATTAGGGTATTAGCTTCTCGAGTTAAGCTCCCGTCCCATACGCTGCATCGCGGTAACATTTTTACTTTTCCCTTTTATCCACAGAGCCACGTAAAACCGGAAAACCACAGCATGTAAGAAATGGTTGATAATCTTTGATTTCCCACGGGTTTACGGGTTTCTTAAGGTGATCACACAAATTAGCACCCAGCCCCACCATTCAAAACAACTCCCCCCCCCCTCCCTCCCCTTTTTAATTCACTGTATAGACTCCACCACAAACATCACATAACTGACAGGTTGTTCATTTTGCTTTTGGATTATAGTGTCCTTTCACTGATGAAGGGGCAAACAATAGCCCCGAAATACATTGGATGTATACAAAGGATTGTGTTATATGTTGAAAAAGAACCAAAAAAACGAATATCACATATATGATATGGAATCAATTTATGAACTACTTTGTTGAATAAAAAAGTATCAAATCATCGTAAAAGAAGTGTGAATCCTCTGTTCCAGTAGAGGAATTACAGTGTGCATACAAGGATGGGACCAGTGGTTCACTGACCTCACAATTTCAATACATAGTAATGAACGTCGTGGGACACTTGACGTTACTTGTGTAGCACCTAAAATTGACAAAACTTTTTCAAAACCAGCTGTGCATCTGCCCTACCAAAATCATTGCTTCTCTACTTTATGACATTCCCAGCCCTCCTACTCTTCTCTAGTCATCGTTCTTCTTTTTCCTTCTCCTCACTCCTTTATTCTTACTGACCTATCTCTTTCCTTGCCAGTTTGTCTTACTCTTTCTTGCCCTCATCTTTTCTATCCTAGCTCTCTCCTTTAACCCCTCTCCATCTTTCACCTCTGAGCTCCTTCTTTTCTTCTTCTCATGATTCTAGTATGTCTGATCATGTTCCCAAGCCTTTAGCACCACAGTTGTGAAAGGTGTGGCCCTGTGTGTTTCAAGACTTCCAATGAAAAGGCACGCCTCGCCCTCAGCAGCCAATTACTCGACTGCTAATATCATTACGTGGTGTGCGTTATGCACTCTCCTTTTCAAATAGCCCCAAAATATCACAATTGTTTGAAACTCAAATACGTGGGCTTATCTAGCTGAGGAACAACAAGCAGTTCAGAACAGTAATATTGATGTCAGGACATACATCTCTTTTAGAGCGCTTGCTGTCCCACTCTGTGTCAGAAATGAAAAGGAGAGCAGCAAGATTTGCATTTGTGAAGCCACGACCAGTAGGAACATTTCAGAAGCAAGTGCATTAGCCCTCCATATTATCGTTTCAGTTTAGGACCTGTTACAGGAGTGCTGCAATCTATTTATAGCTACTCATATAACCAAAACAGACAATTTTGGGGGATATAATGTTTGGGAGACAATAAAATCACAGCCACTAGAGGTGTCTGCGCCTTAAACTGACTCGAAATCTTTTGTAAAATTGTACGTACATTTTCAATTGCTTTTTTTGGGATGGTAAAATCCTATCAGATTCTTTCTGCTATGTGGCGTCTCCTAAATACTGTGTGATGGGTGCTGGGTTGGGCTCTTTTGATGTAGTGGGAGCGTCGCAGGTACCCTGCTGTCCCCTCACACATTACAACAGGCACCATTCCGACTGACTTCACACCTGTGCCAGGCAATTCGAGCAGCCCAGGGCATTGGCGTTATGCACGAAAAATCAGCTGGGAAAACGATGCTTCAGGCCCAGGCGACTCATTAAGAAAAAAAGCAAAAGTTTTATAACTGTAAATGGGCCTTGGGTGGGCCATAGGGCCACATTGGGAGGTCTTGGCCCTCCCTCTAGAACCGGGCCTGCAAAGAGACATCTGTAGTGATCACATTAAACAACTGCGGTTTCATAAGGTAAAAGATCTCCCAATGATTAGTTTAATTTGCATTTATTTCTAATTGAAGGTGTGTGCAGTATTTTATATTGCCTGAAGGTGAAAAAACTAGAAGTACTTGTAGAATGTTTTGTGCTTTTTTGCCAGGTCTTTAACCCACCCTCCACAGCGCTCAGGATCACAGTTGCCAGACTTATTCATGCACTCCAACTGGTACCTGTAAATAAAGACAGCTTGGAAACCAGGGCACGAGTCCTAAAAAAAGAAGTGCGGGGACGCTGTCACCGGAAGTGACGTCACGACAGGAAGTGACGTCAGGAAAGGTGGCTTGCACCATCGGACTTATTGCGACCCAGAAACTTGTGACAAGTTTCACACCATGTCTCCCAAAACGTATTCAAGTTCAATGCATTTTGATGTTAGCCTGTGGTTAAACGATCGAGGACCCTGGTCACTTTGACGTGTTGGGGGTTCTAACAACTGTTGTCTGTGATTGTGCTGGCAGAGCTTTGCAAGTGCAGGAGAGGAGAGAGGGGAGTTGGATGACCCCTGCAGGAGGTGATGCAGTAACGACGTTCAAACTGCACTGTCTTAATGCAGTGGGGGATGTAAAAAGTGTTTGCGGTAGAGGAAACGATCTCGCCCCAGAGAAGCCAAAGAGTGAAGTCCAGCTGTTTGGCAGGGGGGACGGCGTCTACCCGGTTAAATAAGTTGGGGGACGTCATCCACCTGTGTGGTACCCCGACTCGAGCCCTGCTGGAAAAGCAACAAATAAAGGCGCCCTTACTGGCCGTCTCCATTTACAAGTACTTACTGAGGCCTTTGCACCCCCTGGGAACACAGCCACAGCCCCTGAGGAGGACGGGGACACAGTTTGCAGGCCTCTGATATAAACGGAGATAAAGAAAGGGTGGAAGGGCATCAGAATGAGAGCGAGGGCAGGAAAAAGACAGAGTGGATGTGTGTAGGCAGGGCCACCTAAATTAGGTGGCTCTGCTGCATTTTCACATAATTGTAGATTTACCACATAATCGACCATTACTGCATAATTTGCAAATTAAAAAAATGCTTCTAACGCAAACAGATAAAAGGTTACTAAAAAAAAGCACCAGATGTGGTCCATGCAGCCGTAGATACTTTGCAAACGTTAACTGGTCATCTTTCAGTTGCTGATTGTTGCTGTGAACGTGTGAAATTGGTACTAACGGGGTTAACTTTGTCCATACATTATTAAGTGTTGTTAAAATGACAAAATAACAAAATACTGCTGCAAGTTCTATCGTATAATTTGCTTTTTCTTGCTGCATAAGTTTGCCAATCCTGCCATATAATTTGGTAATTGACTACCACATAACTCAGAAACCACTAAGTAGAATTATAAGCATAGGTATATCGATATGTGTGCAGCAGGGGCAGTAGCACCAGTGCCCAGAGGAGTGAGGGGCCCAATAGCCGAATTCTTGGTATCTTCTAATGAGGACCCAGGGGTCAAGGGGCCCATTTACCATGTTTGCATTAGGACCCATATCACAATTGCTACACCACTGCTTCTTAGGGTATTTAAACCATTGATTATTATATTAAATGCGAAACTACAAGTCCGAGAACAAAACATGTTGTTGGAAAGCATTGTCAGGAGTGACTGAATGTGCCAGGCATGAATAGGGTCACTTGTCGGCTGTTTGTGTGCTCCCTGACTGATCTCCGCAGCTAAGCTGGGGTTCTTATCAGCCACACACACCACAAAGTACGGCCACGCCCTCACGGGCAGGAGGCTCCCTCTGTGAGAGGGAGAATGTTAGTGAATGGGAAAGCCTGGGGGTGGGGAGCTGGGTCGAGAGAAGACAATACAGCAACAGTGACCCCCACGCGGGGAAAAGAAGCAGGGAGGTGGCTGCCTGCGTCTCTGTGCTTGGGGTGGATAACTTTCAAGCCCTGTCCGCTCCCCCCCTCCCCCCCTCCAGAGAATAGTCCACCTCTGCCAGGCTGCATCGCATGTGGCAAATACTCTTGTGTAGGGCAGGGTAGTTCAGGAAGGGACACATTAACCTGCGTTTGGCTTGCACTGCCAGATGTGATGTGACACCATAAGTACATTTGGGGCATATGTATGTAATTTTCGTTTTGCGATTCCCAAATAGCGATTTTTAAGGAATCGCTATTTGAGAATTGCAAAATGGAATGTAGGTGAAAAAAAAATCGCAATTTTTGGGCGAATTGCTAAAATTCCTTAATTGTGATTAGCAAATTGTGAATCGCAATTACGGAATGAGTGTCAAAATCGCAATTTGAGAATCGCAATTCCAAGGGTGCCAGGGTGTCCAAAGGACACCTGTTGCACCCCTGGAATGTGCATGTAAGTACATGTGGCGCACATACATGTCCTAAGGGCATGTCTGTGCGCCACATGGCACTTTCTATTTTTTTTTAAATGCATTTAAGCAGGAAATCGCAAAATACTATCTACTTGGAGTAGGTGGTATTTTGCGATTCCTTAAGCCAAAATCGCAATTTGCGAGGCACCCCTACATAGCATTTAAGGAATCACAACATTGCGATTCCTTAAATGCTTGAGCAAAATAAGGAATCGCAATTTTTGTGATTCCTTATTTTGCTAAGTTGCCCATACATACCAAAACGCCGATTGTGATTCGCAAACGCCGGAATTCTGCTAATTCTGGCGTTTGCGAATCGCAAACGGCTTCCTACATATGCCCCTTCATTCCTACATAAAAATACAGACCTTTAGCGAGGCAATGTAGCTCCCACGTGAAAGACCCTGGTTTTTAAACCCTCAATACATCATTTCATGAATTTGAAGTTTGTTTTTCTACTTTTGGACTTGAAAATGATAGCACGCGGTGTGTTGCTGACGAAAAAGCCAGAATTAATTAAAGCAGTCACACAGACGATGTAGGTGAAAATTGCGAATGCAGAAGTGAGAATAGCAGTACGTTAGAAACTTTGAAGGCATAAAATCCAGGGAATAAAACATGGATTTTTCCTTGGATTTGAGGAAGTATGAACCATCACATTTGAAATTCCCAAAACTGAAAAGTGCATAATTTATTATTATGTTATGCAGAAACGTTTCAAAAACAAACGATCTAATGGGTTGGTCTTTGTGGTCACAAAGCCTCTGCCGGAGGCAGGCAGTAATTAATCATTTGCTAAGATTGGTAACTTACACCTTGATTATGCATGCTGGATAACTTGGTAGGATCAGACACCAGTTGCATGGACCTCTCGAGGCTTCCCTTTTGCCCGCAGCAGAGCAGGCACACTCTGGATGCTGGAGGAGGAGGGGTGGGGGGGGGGGGGGGGTAGGGCTGCAGGCCCATGCAGTTCCCTATACCAGTATTTCCTAGTTTTCACCAGGAGTCCTACCCATGGCCGGCTTTAGCGCTGGTGGCACCTGGTGCGACAATCATTTTTGGCGCCACCACACCCCATGGCTGCCCCGCCCTGAGGTCAGCACCCCCTCCACAAGTCAGCGCCCAGTGCGGCCCCACCGGTCGGCTGACCTAAAGCCGGCACTGGTTCTACTCTGCTTGCTCCTGCACATTCATGATACACACAGGGCCAGACTGGCATGTAGGGCAACAGGCAATGCTCGCTTGGCTGCTCTGGTAAGTCAGTGTGTGGGCCAGTTTTTGTTGGCTGTTTGTGGCCTGTTTTATGGTCAGGTGGGCCGGTTTTTACTGTTGTTTCCCTGATAATGAGCCAACATTTCCTGCAGCAATCTCAAATGTATATAGTCTTCCATACCTTACAAAACACTTACACAGCGAGTCTTAACAAGTTAAAACCTGGTCCAAATAAACATGGTCTACTTTTTTACCTTTCTAAATTCACTAATGGGGCCACTTTTACTTTTGTGCCCGGGCTCGTTTTCTGTACCAGTCCGTCCGTCCGTGTGTACAGAGTGGTCATGCCTCTGTGATTACTTTTTAACCAAGCTATCACCTCTCGTGCTTGGAGCACTAGATCACCCTTGCTTTTACACGCCCACGTGTCAGACGTTCACGGGTCACCTTTGTCAGGATTAAAAGCCTCACATGCACTGACTTTATCTTTGTTCTTAGTACAGAATGACAGACCCTGTAGGAAAACACTTAAAACGTTCCTTTTTATGCTGATCAATTTCCTGCTTCTTCTTTCCACCCTCCATTCTTCCAGTTTATCCTGCATTCCTCAGCATCAAGATGCCATTCTAAGGTGGATGTAGGCAGAAGAATAAAAAAAATGCACTTACTTAGGTACCGTCGGCTGCCGCCTCTCCTCTTTCTTCTTCTTTTCTGACTCCTGGCAGCAGGAAGCACTCGGGTTCCCAGAATCCCTTAGCCAATCACAACGCTGCTGTCACAAGCATGACAGCAACATCATGATTGGTCTGAGCACCCTATTTCGGTGCTCAGACAGGGACTGGGAGTCTGTACATGTTCGCCACCCAGGCTGTACAGTACAGCTGGGTGGAAAACATGCTAAGTGTGCATAACTGTATGACCAGCCCAAGACAGACGGCCAAACCGTCATGCGCACTTAGGAGTGCCCACCACTCCTCCCTGTATTCTCTGGCCAGCCCAGCCCAGCATGAAACAAACCAACTGAGCCACAGCAGCAAGGAAAAATAAAATAAGAATAACGTTGTATTAATATAATGTTATTGTTCCTTTTTGAACTGTCCGGAGAGCAGTGGGGTGACTCTACTCTGCCTTATCTGAGAAGCTGCCGCTGGCGGATGGGAGAGAGAGCGCTAAAAAAAAAGATATATATCTTTAACAAGCCACACTAGGGAGGTACTGAGGAGGAGGGATGGATGGAGCCGACATGTCATTACCTGCATGAATAAGCTTCTTCCTGGTAGTTGTTGAGTCGTTCCAGCCATGGAGTCCGCGCCAGCCTATGGTTGGGGTGTCAACATACAGCAATAAGATCAGGAGAACTGTGGGGTTAAAAGAGTCCTTTGGGACTGCTGACAACCCCACCTAGACTCCATAACAATAAGGATAATCAACAACCATCTAGAACCCCAAGTGCAATAAAACCTCGCTGTTAATTAAAACGTAATCCGTCAGGTGCAGGTCATTAGAATAAAGGAACATATGTGCAAACTGAGATGCTATATTTCTTTCACATTCACTTTCATGCATAAGTGCTACTAAAATGTAATTGCAACATGACTGGAGCACACCATCGCAATTCAACATTCATGAGTGCATAGCATAAGGAGGCAAAGCTTTAGATAAACGTGGGTGAAACCCTTAGCTGGGAGGCAGTGGATGGCTCCACATGCTGTTGAGATATCGTCCAACTTTGTCAGGCACCGAGTGGTGTTCTTTCTGCATTATGTACCAAATGAAGACATAATTGTACAACAAAAAGAAAAACGTATTTAGTTAGAATGAAATAGTGGCTTAGGCATCAGGCACCAATGGGAAATAAAAGTATTAACCACAGATTCAGCCAGTAACCACCGACTAGGCCCAACATTTTGGGTATTCCACCTAAACATAATTTCAAATATATTGTGCTACCATAATATTGTGTGCTAATATGGGGCCCCAAAATAATAATACTATATAGGTAAGTATAAGTTTACTTCACTTAACTCCAATATAGCACTGTGACGATATATATATATCCTCTTGTGATCTGATTTAATATACTGTAATGTTGCTCCATGTATATTAAGAATCTAAGCTACATACTCGGTGCACAAAGACAACTGCCTTGCCTCTTGATCTGTTGAGTCCTAGAGCGAAGGAATACCATTAACTCGTCTCGGTTCTACTTCCTAATTTATTGGCTTATTTGCATTTCCAACTGCAAATGCCAAGAGCGCCTTACACTTCTCTCAGAAGCCGCCCCACCCCATGTTCATCTCCTCCACTAATCGCACAGTTTGCCCCCCTCGCAGGGTAGGACATGGCGGCCGGAAACCCTTCCCATCTATGTTCCTTTATCTCCTGTGACCTGCCGTCCAGCAAGAGACGTAATGCTTTTCACACTCCTGCCTTTCCGAAAGACGTGTCTAACAACAAAATGCTTTTTAATGATTTCTGTACCCGCTTGCACGATCAATTAAAGACTCTAGGCGCTTCAAGGAAGCAGGGTGAGCATACGCCCACCTTGAAGGGAACATAAGACAGACGCCTGGAAGCATAAAAACGATGTAATAGGTTAGTGATACTCCGGCCCGGGGGCCGCATGTGGCCCTCCCGACCTTCACATTCAGCCCCCAGCTGGACGACCGCACGGGCCAGCTGAGAGAACTTACACTCATAAAGATGTTAATTAAACTGTAAAGCGTTTATTTGCACTAACTGAAATAAAAGAAGCAAAAAAAATGTCCTTCACCGTATAACATTTGTAACACATTCATTTTTTAGACATCTTTCAACAAACATGTAAAAATAAAGGGGCATATTACCAAGCAATAGCGATAATTATCGCTATTGCTTGGTTAGAGACAAAAATTTACCGCTGAGCTGCGGCGATTTTTATCGCAGATAATATCGCAAATGCGATAAAAATTGGCCGCAATGCATGAATATCGCTGAAAAGTCAGCGATATTCATGCATTACCGAGCTAATGCTCTTAGCCATGTTATCCACATCCCGTTGGATAACATGGCTAAGAACTGCTCAGCGGTACAAAAGGGGGTGGTGATGGACGGAGCATCTGAATCAATCAAACACTCACACCCAGTCAAGAGATCTGGGTTTAATCCATCACTGTTCTTTAGCCCACTCTGCCACCCCAGTTCAGACATGGCTATATGCAAATCAGTCTGACCCTGTGCCTCATGGGAACAGTCCAGCCCGAACTGCCAAGCCATGTCTTCCCTGGACCGGAAACAAGCTTCCGAGGACCGGTTTCTGGCATTCCAGCCGTCTTCAGCCCGGCTTGCTTGAATCCAGTGGCAAAGTGAGCAAGGGACTCACGTCTGAGCATACCCTGCCACACTTATGGTGGCCAAAAGCGGTACAAAAGGGGGATGGTGATGGACGGAGCATCCGAATCAATCAAACACTCACACCCAGTCAAAAGATCTGGGTTTAATCCATCACTGTTCTTTAGCCCACCCCAGTTCAGACCGTACCGCTTAAGAACTGCTCAGGGCAGGTGTTCGCTTTTGGAGATATTTGCGCTTAGCCGAATATCTCCAAAAGTTGGTAATAGGAGATAGCGATGTTAAAGGCTGTTTCCAGTCGCTAACATCTCGGCACGCCCACTTTGCATGTCATTAGTGATAAATATCACTGACATGAAAAGTGGGGCCCAAGATGGTCGCTATACAACTGGTGTTAGCGACAGCTAGGTAATAGGGAGATACATTTATCTCCGCTTTCTTGGCTTTTAAAGCCAAAAAAGTGGAGATAAACCCCCTTGATAATATGCCCCAAAGTCTCTTCAAAGTTGTGTGTGTGGTTTAGTGAATGAATGATTGAAAAATATATAAAGCAGTCTACTTGGCCCTGGTAAGACTGACAGAGCGTTAGACTGCAGAAAAGGGGGAAAAAAGAGTGAGGCGTTCTTGCATATCTCTTGTAACTATTTATTTGTAAACAGCTTTGTTTTAAGGGATTTCGAGAAATGGACAAGCTATTTTGGGGTTTTAAGTGCATAGTTTAATTCATTAACATGCATTTCTCCTTGGCAAGTCAGTTTTCACGAGAAACCCTCTGGGTTGTTATTATAGGTGAACAACAATATAGTTTAATAAATAAAACGCAAGAGAAAGTTTTATACTGCGCATATCTTGACCACGTTTATTTCAAGGTGCTTTCGCAGTGCGCAATTCTATTTCATTCCGATTCAATCATTAAATTACTTTCCTTTCACACTTGAAGTATTGATAGCATGCAGAGAAGGATTACCCGAGTGCACCTCGGTGATGGCATAACAAAGAGGTTCACTGCCACGGTGCTTGCATTAGTCTGGCCCTCAGGCACACCACAGACCTTACTTTATGGCCCCTGGGAAAATGTTTGCGAGTACCCATGCAATTGGTGCTTGGTATGAGTTTGCTTTCAGTTGACAAAAACACACCACTGCAAAGTTCGGCAACTGAGAAAGACCAGAGTGGAGCATTTTTCACTGTTGAAGATTGACTGAGCACAGAGGACGCTGAAGTCAAACTGGGTGTGCAGCCAAGAGTCAAAGGGAGCACATCAACCTAGGAACATGCCCCAATATGTTGCAAAAGAATGCGCTATGCACACCTCCAAAAGAAAACAGGCTGCCTTGCCTGACCTCTTCATCTGTCCCTATGCTGGGGCAGGCAAGTGTACTACGCATACAGGCAACAGCAGGGGAGTAAACGGGCACAGAACGGCCACAGTTAAAATCAAACCTGCATTCATCCATGGGCAACGTGTAGTACCTGTCTGCAGGTTAAAAAGGTGTTATTGGCTTTGGGACATGGTTAGACATCTGAGGCAGTCCACCTTTGACATTCTAAAAAAAAGAAAACCCTATGGTGCAGTCAGTGTTGACCGTGTCATAGCACTTTTTTGTTTACTTTAAGCCATGTTGCACAGCAGATCGAGGGAGGACGGGACACACACTGCAGAGACATCCGTTCTTCAAGAGTGCATGTCCAAAACTGAAAGAAAAAAAAATTAAGTGCCTGCTGGAGCCAAAATTGTTGTTGGT
The DNA here is from genome assembly GCF_964263255.1 of Lissotriton vulgaris. NCBI lineage: Eukaryota > Metazoa > Chordata > Amphibia > Caudata > Salamandridae > Lissotriton > Lissotriton vulgaris. Next base: position 592,919,151 of record NC_141695.1, read on the forward strand.
CCATGCTCCACAGCAGGGAAAGAAACTTGAAGAGCAGGAAGTCACTGACCAATAAGAAGTAAGGAAACAAGAGCGACATGCAAGCTAACCAATGGTAACTAATAGTAAGTATGGGGCAGGCACTAAGCCTCTTTTAAGCTCTTGTTTATGTTTACAAGAGGGTTCACAAGCACTGCACATGCGCCGCTTCCACTGTTCAGGCAGAACCTAAATACTAATGGCTGTGAGCATGCCTCTCACCTCAAAGGCAGAGGCATTGCAAAACTGGTGCTTCAGTTAGCCTATTTTGATTGTCAGGCTCCTGAACTGCATTGGATGATGCACCTCATTTACAGATCTTTAAAATAAATGTTGCTCCTGTGCCCTGAACAGTTGATACACTTAGGATGTCATGGACCCTAGAGCAAGCAAGCAAGGGAAATGCTCCCCAGGCTACTCTTTAGGTAGTAAACAACAGTAATAATTAGGGTTCTGTGGGCCCTCCAGGACTTTGGGACCCGGTGCCACTGCACCTGCTGCACATTTGTACCTACGCACCTGGTACCGTGTACGTCTCACTGTCTAATTCATGTTCTTCAAGTATCTCTTTTATTATATTTCAAGTGAACGTGGGGCCAACATCATGTACCCCCAAGCACCCATTATGCCCCTTACGAAGCATAAAACAAACATTTAGGTGTCCATTAGCATGGCGGGCGGATTGCCACCGCCCATAATATGGTGGCGGTGCATCCATATTATGATGTGTGCGGAGAAATGCCTTTCCATGGCGGAGACTCTGCCATTGAAAGGCATGCAGTGTTTACTTTGGGGGCCCGCTTTGGGCCACCGGGGGGATAGGGGGTGGGGGGCTGCACCTGGGGGGTACCCATGATACACCCCTACATTGGCATGCACAAGGTCGCAGGCGCAGTGCCTGTCACGTTGTACATGCCAATGCCACCCGCCACAATGTTGATTATGCGGGATGCGACCGCCAGGGTGGCGATCGCATCCTAATTGGCAGTGCAGGACCGCCGCACAGCTGGCAGCGGGCCCCACACCGCTAGGGTGGCAGGCAGACTGAAGTCCGCAAGGCATCCTAATGGGGGCCATAATGCCTATCATTTATAGTACTTGAATTGCTGTATTTAAGTTATTTTTATTATTTGTTGTCATTTGTAATACGAATACATTTTCAAATAAGTGGATTTCTCCCATACTGATATTCTTTTTTTAATTTGTCAAATGTATTGCAGTACCTGCCTCTCAGACATCTCCCATAATCCTTCATAGCACAGGGTCATTACACAGCAGTGTCTGATCTCTGTTACTATATAAATGTCTCTGTCCTGACATTTCTTGCAATGATTTAGAAATCTGAAGCAATCAAAAAGTGGCACGATAGCACTACACATACATTTATGCCATGAAAATAATAACATTTATTTAGAGCAACTGAGCTAATACACACACATTCACACATTTATTACTACAGTGTAAAGGTCGAATTCCAGTTTGTTTCCACAGTGTTTACTGTCGCACAGATTGCATATTACAGGTACTTTACGCATGGCAACAACTCTCCTTCTAGTCAGGAAGCCGCTTCAATGTGATTTTACCTTACTGCACAAGTTTAACTCCCTGCATCCTGTTTTGGTTACTTATCAAACAAATACACATGAATAATGCCATGTCATAAACCAAATAAGCAGATGCTTAGAATAGAACATGCTATTTATTGCAAGTGAGGGGCATCATGACTCACTCAAATCCTCACCTTTTGTGATTCATGGCCACTCACATAATCTACAATGGCATTAAAAAACACATTGCACTTGGCCGGCCTGTGTCCATGCCTTCGACACGGTATCTCAGTCCATCCTCATCCAATACCTACATGACATGGGAATCCAAAGACACGCAATCCGATGGATCTGCTCCTTCCTGTCTGGAAGGATCCAGTCAGGCAGCCTGGCACCTTACACCGCAGATGCCAGTGACCACATCAGTGAAATTTCTCAAAACCATTCCTGAGCCGGACCATCTTTGACACATACATGATCCCTCTAGCCGGCATTGTCCTCTCCTATGCCACATATATGCAACTGATTTTCTCCTTCACAGATGCCCAGTACTCAGATTAATGCCTGCATGACTGAAATTTCCCATTGGATGAAGACCAGCAGACTAAAGCTGAACACTGACCAGACGAAAATTGTGATCTACAGTAAAATCATTTCACAGTGGTACTCCACCTGGTAGCCAACAGAGGTAGGACCAACACCCACCCACGCCAAGCACCTTGCAAATTGAACATGACAACCCAAATTCAGCGCCATCACTGCCTCATGTTTCCATACCCTGAAGATGTTGAGGAAGAATTCCAAATGGCTCCAAACCAGCTCCCGTAAAACTGTCATGCATGCCCTGATCACACGCAAGCTAGCCCACGGAAACACCCTCTATGCTGGGATCAAAACTCACCAGAAGGCTGCACACTGCTCTGAACTTGGTAGACAGAATCACTCTCACACTCACATGCCACACTCACACCACACCACACCTTAAGGATCTCCACTCGCCATCCATAAAAAAATTTGCAAAATGCAAACTCCCCACCCTCACTTTCAAGTGACTACATAACCCTTCCCCAACATACCTCAACAAGCACATATACTTTCATAAACCTTTCAGACACCTCCGCTCGTTTGAACTCCTACTTGCAAGCATTGCATACATACAGAAAACCAGATTCAGTGGTCGAGCCTTCTCCTACTTAGCTCCTAAAACTTGGAATAACCTGTCACCTAAGACTAGAAGCCTACACCTAAAAGCCTTCTCCACACTTCTTGAGCTCTGCAAGAATTCAGCAAGAAGCTGAAGACCTGTATTTTCGAGTAGTCCCACTAGGCCCTAGTTTTGGCTAGGCTCACACCTGATTAGCACCAAGACACCCTCCCAGGTGACGACAGTTCACTCTAAAAATCTGCATAACAGAACACGCCAAAATTTAGCTGACTGACTAAGTAGACTGTAAAGTTTTATGCAAATCTATTCACTGGGTCAAATGTTATGGTCAAATCAAAAAATGCCTTTTCAATTAAAACACTGCCTGAAACATAACTACACAGTGACCATTGCTATTGTGCAGTATAGATTAACAAAGCTTGTCTCTCTGTAATAGGCAAAACAAGATGTATAAGTGTGTTACCCGTTGGTAAAATGGGCACTGAAGGCATTTTACCACAGGCGGCTTGAAGTCACTTCTCCCAACTTCCACCTCTCCAGAGTGCAAGGATGATCCGCGTCATCAGCCACGAACAGCCCAAACAGGATGTGCTGCAATGCTGCTGCCTCTGAATCACAGGGCTGCCAGGAAGAGCCTGGGTGAGTCTCTGTCACACCCTGGCTCCTTCTGTACAGGTTCAGCAGGTAGGTGTGCTCACAGTATGCATGTGTTGTGGAGAGAAGGGGGGTGCTCCCAACACAGGATTCAATATACCAAGGTTTTCTCCATTTGAAATTCAGCCTTGATGCCTCTACATTGGGACACCGTACATGAAACTGAGAGGTGAATCGCAAAACCAGTTTTGTGAAAAGTGTACATCAAAATGTGTTTGTTGAGACAGAAAAGTCCCTCTCATGGTGATGAACACCCACCCCTGCACCGAGTGCCCAAACTGTAATGATATCTGGACCCTGATGTTGATTTTTGAAGTCATGGGTGAACATGGACCATGCGTGTGTGTCATGACATAGGATTGTCTCACATATTGTAGTCTCTATGGACCGGAAGGGGCGCTCAAAAGCGCTACCCTCATACTGGTGAAAGGCTCCTTCCTTTGCCAGAAGTTAAACAGCATGAGCATGGTGTTGGCAGCATACCATGAAGAGATCAGTGGGAGTGAACAGTCCCTTTTAGGACACAGCCTACCACACAGCACAGCTATCTGGTTTGCTCAGCGGTGGGGCTGGGTGGGAGGTTATTGCGACAGACGACAACGAGGAAAAATGTATTATTTATTTAATTCTCCTTTGTGGTCGTCTGTCGAATTCGGATGTATGTCACTACCACGCACACTGTTACAAAGCGTACCATTACAACGCGGTTGTAACAACGCAAGTCGTTACAACGACTTGCGTTGGGGGGGGGGCGCAAATTAAAAAAATATAATTTACTATTCCAACACCAGTCCCCGTGGATAGTAGGGAAGGTGTTGGGATAGTAAATTAAATGATTTATTATCCTTGAGCGCCACCCAGCGCAATTCGTTGTAACAACTTTCGTTGTTATAACCGCGTGGTAATGGTATTTCGTTGTAACGCGCGCGTTGTAAACATTGTATACCGTCGAAACCCCCCCCCCAACCAGGCCCCACTACTCTTTCCTGCACGGACCGGGGCTGGGTTTGCTAAAGACATCTTAGGGACAATCAGAAAACTTCCTTGGGAATGCATCGCACCCGTTGTTTGTCATTTGCTTTCTGGTTTGTAATTCAAATTCTAGCTTTCTATTCGATGGCTTTATTGGTTTTTGGCTGTCCAGGTTCAGTTCATCCCTCCCAAGAAGCAAAGCCTTTTCACGCTCCCTCTCCTAGTATTCTTCCAACAGCGCTCCTTTCTGTAAACATGCCTGTAAATCCTGTTCTTATCTTGTACATTTGCAGTGCTATTAAAACCAGAGGTCAGACATCAAGCTGTTACTTTTCTTTCTTTGACTTCATAGTGGAAGGATTTATGTGGCAATCTTGCAGGATACTGGGGGTTGCTAGTATTTCAGAACATATCAGAATTCTCAAGCACAAATGAAGCACAATTTTGTTAATTCTGGAGAGTGTTGGAAACAAATACTTTAATGTGATTAATACACTAGGAGATGCCATTTCCTGACATTATAGTTTGTGTGCTGTATAGTTTTATTACTAAAACTGTGTCTGGGCAAATGTAATGGTCATTTCAAATGAAACGAGTTGTCTGTAATGGCAGTGTGCTACCACATCTTGCATACAGCACTCCACTCTAATCTTCACTATACCACACCACTACACCAGAAGCACTGCAACACTGCACTTTATGCCACTGAACTCAGTTCCACTCTACTCTGCACTACTGCATTCTATGCCAATGCACGCTCTGCCACTTTACTCTGCATCACTCCACTGTATGCCACAGTCCTCTGCAGCACTCCACTCTATGCCATTGCACTCTATGCCACTGCACTCTACAGCACTATAATCTACTCTGCACCACTCTGAGTCATTCTACTCTGTAATACTCTGCACCACTCTACTTTGCACCACTCCACGTCACTCTACTCTGCACCACTCTTCCCCACTGCACTCTATGCCCCTCTACTCTACACCATGCACTCTACGCCATTGTATTCTATGGCACTGCACTCTACTATGCAACAATTTAATCTGCCCCACTACATTCTCCAACGCTGCATTGTACGCCGCTGAAGTCTATGCTGCTGTAGTCTACGCCACTAAACTCTGCAACACTCTACAACAATGCACTCTACATCACTCCACTATGCCACTCCACTGTACGCTACTCTAGGCGACTCCCTTTTATGTCACTCCACTCTACGACCCTCTACTCCACTGTTCGCTACTCCACTTTACGACACTCCACGCTACCCTCCTCTACGCCACTAACCTTCAGCCATGCTGAACAGCAGGCACACTGGAATACGACATGGCTAAAAAACATTGGCAAAGCCAATAGCTATTGTATATGAGCGTCCTATTGGATTTGCCAATGCTTGTTACCTATGCCACTGGTGTGAGGCTTACAGGCTCACTCATTTAAACTTCTACTGCTGTGTGCTGTACTCACCCTTGACCTACATTGGAGTGATGAGTAGTGCTGTGCAGTGCGTGTGTGCTATGTACATGTCCAGGGTGTATGTATGCCTTTGAATGCTACATTACAGGGATGATGCAATGCTGGGCAGTGACTGTAAGTTACATGCATTCGCTGAGTGTATGTATGCCTGTGTATCATACCATACATGGACGATTCTGGGTTCCATTTTGAAAGACCCAGTGCTATCTGGAGGTGCATAAGGAGGTAGAGGAATCTCCCCAGACAGATTTGTGGATTGCTGTGTTCCGGTGAGCTCAGTGGGACACACTGGAGGAAGGGAGAGATAGGTTCTTCGGTGTACTTCAAATGGGGCTCTTTGATTCACAGAGATGTCACTGGGGAGGGCCTGGTCACATCTCAGGAAGGATATGCAGCTGATAAGAGAATCATAAAGAAGAGACCTGGGGCCCTGAGGTAATCTTTTGATACACATATCACTGTGTTGACATCCAGGTGTGAACCTCTAATCAGTATCATGGTCCGTGTTGTGGAGCTATCAGGTTTGGAGTTGCTTCTGCTGTGACAAATTGCTTTCTGGGGGAACGCCAGGACAGAGGAAAGGGCACTTCAAAAGGAAACAGACCCTCGACATAAACTTTACAGCCTCACACTAAATCATATTTGGTGTATGGAAATTGACTGTAAGAATTGGAGATTGAGACCCTAAAAGCTGTCATCTTGCAAGCATCCAGGTGGGATGTGTGAGAAGGGAAGCTATGCAAGACTTCTGCCTCTGAGCAGGACTGGGGGCCAAGGCCTGCCAGTGTCCCATGTGGGTGAGTGGACATTACCCAGGTAATTAAAGATAACCTGCCCCTAGTGGCTGGAGCATCAGTGTCTACCTGCTTGCCAATACTAGGGTGCCCTGTGAGGAGAAGGAGGAGAGCATTGGAGGGAGCAGATTGAGCGGGGGATCGTCGCAATTGGATCTTTGTAGCAAGGTGGGAGGAGAGGGCTGCTGCCCATGTGCAGGTTAATGTCAGGGACCCCCATATGCCAGAGGAGGTTTCACCATAAAGGGAGCTGTGAACTTTCCGGAACCGATCAGGTTGTGGCCCATGTGCAGGTTTAACATGATGACCCCGTATACAAGATGGGGCCACTGTGTAGATTACTGCTGTGCCAATCGGGTGGTAGCCTTGTGCGGTGTAAAGGTGGCGACCCTGTGTGCCGATGGGGCCACTGTGAAGATTGCTGTTGTGCCGATTGGGCTGTAGACCATGTGCAGAGTAAAGACGGTAACCCCAGATGCCAGGAGGGGCCACCGGGAAATGGAAAGGAGTGTTGTCTGGTCAAAACTGTTGTTGAGAGGAAGAGGCCGCCACAGAGACCCTGTTGGCCCAAGCCCCCACTGAAGAAGAGCACCAGGAGTAGACCAGGCCTCTAGACATCAGGAGTAAAAGGCCTCAACCCCCACTGTTAGCCCTGTGGCCCTTTGAACAGGGTTTGGACGGTATTAAATCCACAAAGTATCCACATTGTTTTTACATTTCTGACAGTAGAGGATTCGTTTGCTCCTAGGTGCCAAGGGTCTGTTATTATCGTGGCTTTTTAGCAAACAGCACATTGAGAGTTCTAAGTCTATATTGAAAAGTGTCAAAGCAAACTACAAATCCCAGAAAGCAAGCTGAGGTTGGTGAAAAAGAACAGGACTACCTCAAGTTGTAGCATGACCTGTGACCACTGGGCAGCTTTGTGGGTGTTCCATTGGTAGCATCAAAGGTGTCGCCTGTGCAAAGGTAGTGAATGACCTCAGTGTAAATTTGTGGGTATCCAATCCCTCCTCGTTTTTCTCTCATTGGAGAAATAATGTACATAGGACAAGGATTGGCAAAGCCAATAGGTCTGGATTTAATGTGCTATACCATGTGGTGTTCGCATATTAGAGGGAGACACATGGAAGGGAGCCAGCAGGAAAGGACAGAGAGGGCTAAAGTCCAGGGGTGGCTCCTGCATCATATCATGGTGGAGGAGCATCGCTCACTGAAAAATAAAACGATAATAAAACCACTTTATTCAAATTTTATTTTTCATTACTGCCAGCCGAGGTTAGGGTGGGGTCATCCTACCAAGCGTTAGTCTACAGGGAGGAGTGTTGAGCACTTGTAAGTGCACTTGTCAGTTTGGCCGGCCAAATAGACATGGCCACTCATGTTTATCCAACCCAGCTGTGTGGAGAAAAGCCCCAGGCTCCCTGGGCCTGAGCGAGTATCAAGTCAGCCCGCTCAGGCCAATCACAGCGCTGCTTTCATGCTGGTATTACCAGCATGAGAGCAGCGAGGTGATTGTCCTCTGGAAGCCTGTGCAGTGTGACCATCGTCCGCAGACAAGCACCAAGGTGGCGGGCGCAGGAGCAGGTTAGAGTTCTTTTTTATATTACTTTCCCCTTGCCCCCCTGCCCCACCGCTGCTGTAGTTGTAAAATAGTCCCTCGTGTAGCTCAGTACAAGCACTCAAGGGAAAGTAGTAGGATATACCAAAACAGGCAACAGCATCAGGTGACTGATGAATACTTCACTCACTGGACTGAACCAAGATGTGATTGACATACTCTTAAGCCAATGGCTGAACAGACTGGTTAAAAAACAAAGTCCAAGGCTGAAAGGTGCAAATCCAATGTGCATTTTATATTTATTGTTAGCAATAGGTATGCTTCAGGGCTGCTCTGTCCATTCCCAAACCTTAAAGCCCTTCAGGTTATATTGTTAGCCACAGGTCATTCGATAGCTGTGCCTTCAAAACCCAGAAATAAATGTATTTCCCCATGAAGAAAAAATATTTTTACGTTTAAATGTTGAACAATTTGCCCTATTTCCATACATATGCCTGCGGGAACGGTAGGTCCATTGTGCTGACAAAAGCAAAACAACCCATCCCAGAATCCAGAATGCTAATAGCTAAAATGCACAGGCAGATTGATGGCGAGTGACCCTGGGGAGATGGTCCACTTGGTAAATATCATCCCATGTCATGATTTAAAGTGCTGCTGCAACTATTAAAAGGAAAGAGAGCTAATGTATGCAAGAAATGCATAGGTTACACTGGCATCATTTTTTTTAAATAAAGCACAAGTGTAAATGCCTTAAAAGAACGGTAGTGTGAGCTGCTGAGGCCGGACAGTGTGAAGCTGTCAATTTTCATGTGGGGGTAAAATCTCCCCATTTTCAGAATGTTTCAGGTCAGCGAGCGGGGTAGGTGTAGAAAACAAAGAAAAAGACGTGCGCGCTACTCTGTGAGAAAACCGGCGGCTTTTTTGTCCTCACTCAGAAAAATAGCACTGCGCCATATTAGCATCGCCTAATTTGCCATTGTCAGGGGCGTAGGAAGCACTAAAATTCTGGGGGGGACAGGGACAACCTTATGGACTTTCCAGTGACCCCATACAAATTACCTGTTGCGTGAGACCGGGCACCCGTTAAACAAATACAATCGCATAGTTTTGAAGTGACATATTGAGAAAGGTAGGCAGTAGTCACAGTTTAAAAAACATGTATATGAATCTTGCATCTTCATGTACAAAGCAAACAAAGGTCGCCGACTTCGGGTGGGGGTGCCGTGTTTGCAAGTGCATTATGGTTTGAAAAATACCTGCTGCTGCATTCCTGGTCTCCAGCAATTTTCCGGCAACAATAAAAATGTGAAGATAACTCTGGCGATAAATGTTCTTTGTTCAGAGAGATCAGAGGTTTGTCGAGTAGATGTATTGACTCTTGGTAAGGTAGGCACAGTGGGTTAATATGCCTGCTGCAAAAAACGTGTACCACGCAGATCACAAAGTGTATATAATGTAAATAGGTCAGTGGGTTAATGCTTTTGTCTCAGAGATTCTTTTGTTACTTGAAGTTTATAAGGTAAAATCTTAACATAGAACAGTGAGCTGTTAACCGTCATTAAAGAGCTACATGAAAACTACAAGGCATAGATTATACCGTTATGATTTCCCCCCTGTCTTTCATTAGCCTAATGTTGGAAGATGGGTTCATTTGGATAGAAATCAATTCTGATTATTATAGAGAACCTCCAACCGTGGTGTTATGTTTAAATTCTGAGTTTGTGCTTTTCCAGTGTTGCAAAGTCATCCTCTGCCCTGGGCACCCCCCTCAACTGTTTGCTAACTGCTACTGGTGGTAACTGACTCTGGGCTCTGCCTAACCAGGCCCAGGGCTGGTGCTATGCTGAAAGAGACACTTAGAAATACAGTGAAAAGTGAAAACACCTACATACACTATGGGTTAGGGTACCACTAGGATTGGCATTCCCCTCTCTATAAGGCCCTAGTACACGATAGAGCAGGGGGATCAAAACTACCTCTAAGTCCCTAGTATATAATATGGCGTTTTAGAGGCCAGCAGCCTTTCTGTACTTGCACGCGTGAACTTCTGAAGCCTGAGGATAGTTTAAACGCAGCCTTGTGTTGCAGGACTGCTATTAAGATGCAAATTGTGCCCAAATTGACTTCTGTGTTTGGGGCACTTAAAAATGGATAAACTACAATGTTGGAGCATATTAGGTATCCCTATAGTTTCCACAAGGTGTCCCAGGGGTGGGGGTGGAGGTGTTAGATATCTATACAGAGGACCGTTATAAAATAAGATTTATATGCCCTGAGTTTAGTGAAATTGAACATTGCACTCCCCATATTGTAGTAAAGTGCTTCCCAAACCGACTTTTGTGCTAGGAGCACTGTGAAGTCAGGATCTGCAATATTTTGGTATAATAAGAACCCCTAAAGTCTTTTCTAGGTGTTCTAGGGGAGGGGGGGGGGGCTGTGGGGATAAGCAGGGTCCTTATAAAACAGGTTCTATAGGGCCTGGTATTGGAAAAATTAACCAGTTCATATTTCCATTGCAGATCCCCAGCCCATAGGTTAACATTACAAGAGATTATTAATTAATAAGTGGAGAAAGGAAAGCCATAAAACTAGGATTAAAGGACTCAGTGGAATGATAATGTCAAATGCAACAATTTGGTAATGTTGAATGTATTCTAAAATGTACAGAGAAGAAGTTATAAGACTTTCTTGTCTGTAAGCCAAAATGTAGCCCTCTAGTGCTCTGCCTTGATTGTTCAAAGATAAGTGGGTGAGCATGGCTGTTTGAAGAGGTATTAAATAGCCCCTGGGGTTAGGAGGCCTTTCAGGGAGGAGAGGTTGCTGGGCATAGGAATGCCAGAGCCAGGGCGAGGGGTAGGAAAAATGCTCTTCAAGGGAAGGAGGAGACAAGCTGGAGAAAGCAATTTCATTTACACCTCTCCCCCTGCTCCACAGCTAAATGGGGGATTAAGGAGGAATTCCCAGATGTAAGTGGAGTGGACCTATGCAAATGAAGCAATCCTGTAGGCTGCTTTTGTAAGTTCTGCTCCCTCTGCTGGAAAATCAACCATGATGAATTATGGAGAAACTGTCCTCTGTGAGAAATAATGCCACACTTAAGCAGGCCTGGTCATACCCTGGGGTATTGCCCTGTACCTCATTGGACAGGAGTGACCTCCTGCTTGACCCAGAGTACTTGGAATACGTATCTGAGTGGGACAGACCCTCTCAGATTATACTGCTTGCAACTTGAGAGAAGAAGGGTCCCTGCTGAGGATTTTGATTTGCACCAACCAGGCCCCACACTCAGAAGATTCCGCCTGTTGCACAATCTGGAACTACAGCCCTGTGGACCACCTTGCTTCAAAAGGACAAAAGAGTGGACTCTCTGCAAGCTACAGGTTAGAAGCGCTCACCTGGACCTCCATCACCAAGAATCCCCAGCCTGTAGAACTACCAGTGAATTTGTAAGTGTTTTGTCCAAGTGGATTGTGGGAACTGAAGTCTCAAACTTTCAAGGACCATCATGGAGGTACCAAACCCTTGGAGTAAGGTTTGGACACTTTGGGAACCTTTTGGGATTTTCAGGAAATGTCCCAAAGGTTTGGACAAGTTTGAAACAACTTTGGAAAAAAGCTCCATTAGTGGACCGACTTGACCTGACTATCCAAGTTGGCGACCCTCAACCGGGTGCTGGCCTGCCGTCCAGGTTCCTCCCCCTGAAAAGCTCCAGAGGTCCAACTTCCAGAGTTTACTAGGCATAGGCAGAAACCCAAGCCGGCAAACTGTCATCGAATCCAGCCTGGTGAAGAGCATCGAGGGACCCCACAAGAAAAAGGTCAGTAAAAGTTTTTAATTCTGAACATAGAAAAGGTAACCGGGACCAACCGTGAGAGCCAAGCAGCCCACCTTCAACTGCAAGCCGGCCTGGATCCCTAGCCCCTCCCCCAGGAAAGCTCTGGGAATCAGACTTGCATAAGTTTGACAGGGAGGTTGTCGCAAGGCAAGCCGGCGAACCCTCAACGAATCTGGACTGGTTGAGAGCTTCGAGGGACCCTGAGAAGAAAAGCTCCAGAAATTCGATGGCACGGGGTTCAAGCAACAACTCCTGCCTGTAGAGTGTTTATATTCTTACATACCATGGGAGGGTACGTGGGGGGGAGCCATGAATGAGAAACAGCAGAAGCTATACACAATTCAGTTGGCAAGCATTCCTGAGTGTGTTGATGGGGTAGGCCTGTTTCCTCATTGTTTTATTGGCCTTGCACGTCTTTGTTCCCCTGAAAGAGGGTCTCTGAAAATGTCCCTGAGTGGCTCATTGATAATTTTGCATTGTTTGTTAGAAGTGACCTGCATGACTGGCCTAAGACTGGAGATGAGGCCTCACCAGTGGTGTTCACAGAACTTACACCTGTCTGCTAAGTTTGCACCCTGATATCCAATCAGAAGTCTTCATACTGACCCCACATTGTTGACAAGTGAATTCCACAGATTGCATTATTTTAGAGCCATCATCCCTCTGTCATCCTGGGCCCAGACTCATGCCTAGAGTTATTATTCTCCTAGCTGCCAATTGGCACACGTCATATGTAGGCTCTTTAGGTCCACTTCACTTTGCATGACTGGATTTCAAAGTCCATGCCTATAATAGAAAATGTAAAACTACAAGTACCAGAATGCAAAGGGCTGATGGCTAAAGAGCCACGACTGGCTGATGACCTCATCTGTGATTGTTTTCCACTTGAAGCTTTATAATGTAAAGTTACTCTGCTGAAAATTCAATTTGTTATTGTTATTGTTAACTTAGTTTTTTATAGCGCCAACTCACCTACAGGTCTCTAGGCGCTCAAGACCAGATAACAAACAACAGTGAATGAGGACAAGAGAGAGGCAGGGGCATGTAATATGACTTATTTAGCTGGATCAAGTACCTCCCTAAATAAAAAGGTTTTTAGCAGCTTCCTAAAACGCAGGAGATTCGCTTCTTTCCGAGGTGATTCTGGTAGATAAATGATTTGTAGTCTCAAAAAGCATAGTTTTTTTCCTTGAAAGCCCACTTGAGTGTCCCTTATTTAAGAAGACCCACAGCTGTCACAGTCAAAGACAAAGCACAGAGGGCATGTGGTGCTAAAGCACTTGCCACATATTTTTTCAAGAAGATGCCCTAGCAGGCCTGTGATCTGTGACACAATAAGCAGGAAGCAGTGGCCGAAGTGGAAAAAAATTAGGAGAACTGTGGATGCAGAATCCGAGGGCGAGAATAACCTGAGATTTCCGTCTGTGGGCGGAGTCAGAGGTGTGGCCAGAAAGAGCAAAACCTCCCTATTTTTAGTATTTCTTTGGCATTTTACTGACCAGTTAATTCAACCAATAGATACACATGTTTATTTAAGGTTCAATTTGAGTTTTTGACATTAAATACATTCACAAAGTGGGATATGTTTTCAATCACAGATTGTGCCAAATACGCATAAAAGTGGAATGAAAAGCTATTTGTCTTCCAGCCATGGAGTTTGTCATCAGCACTTCTCCCTTGTTCCACAACAGCAGTTCAAACATGAAAGGCAAAATATCCTATTTTGCAAATGTTTTCCACTTAATTATGGCTGTACCATATTTGCCACATAATACATCATCCAGTACATAATCTAACGATATCACCCAAAAAATTGTTTGTATCTCAAACAGATCAAAAATTGCAAATAAATGTGGCTTATGTTGCTGCGAAGTGGAGGGCCCTTTGCAAAGGTTTACTAATCACCTTTCACACTGCTGCATTTGTATGTTACACAGGTACTAATGGTGCAAAAGCTTTGTAGAGGCTGTTAGTATGTGTACAAATGTTAAAATAAAGTATCATAAAATGTACTGCATTACTCTGTAGCCTTTTTTACTACATAATTTAGCCAACATTGCACCATAATTTTGCCCTCCATTGCTGCATAACTTCAGTGGCCCAAAAGCAGGCAGCACATGTTAAAAGTGCTTGTGCATAAAGCAGACACCATGAAGTTTGCGAAATTAGTTTGATGTGCATGCAAATCTTACATTGACAATCCTTGGTAAATTGCACTACTACTGCTGAAAAAGGCCAATGGAGGTACCAATGGGTCCGGTGGACTGGCCTCAAGGGTCTTGTGACTTCAATGACCGTCATTGTCGCTCTATGGTGTGCTTCTTTGTATGCTTGCCACAAAGAATGGAGGTAAACTTCAGTATGGATTGTGGTGGACAGGCCTTCAACGTTAGGCATACTTGAAACCGCAAGGGTCTACCTGCTGGTGCTAAGACACCAATCGTTTCTAAGGTTTATGGGGGACTTCTAAGGTGTATCATGGGCATGTGCTCTGTCAAGAGAGTGGGCTGGTGGACTGGTCATGAAGGTTGAACCTGGGGGGCGTGGCTTAACACACAACGAAGATGGTCGCACCCGGGTAGAGCTCCTGCATAAGCTCCCCTACCCCGGGTCCTTTCTCCGGCCACACTTATCCTACCGGCCTGAAACTGCTGGCGGACCCGCCCGCACTTGTTCCTCGCTGGTGGTCCGAATTTGGGACGGATCGGTGCGGGGGCTCCCCTCCGGCGAGGCCGGCCGACTTGACGCCGCCCTGCTTGCGTCCTAGCCGGTGGACACTGCTGGGCGAGACCGAGGATCCTGGCGGCCGACTGGGCCTTGGTACAGGGCCTGCACCGGAACTGCCGCGATCCCGCGAGGAGGACTGAGCGGCCTCTGCCAGGGCCCCTCCTCATCCCCGATCCTGCACCCCACCTCAGCCACAACAGCGACGCCTGGAACCCCATTGGGAGGGCAGGGGGCGGCCGAGAGTGGCGGCCTTGTCCGGCGGCGGCCCTGCGGCCCATCTGGAGGACGGAGGTAAGCGGGGACCCCATACCAGGGGCGCAACGACGAGGGATCAACGCCACCCTGGGCTGCCCAAGCCACGTGGAAGGCCACGGAGACCACGAGGCGCCTGAGGCCGCATGAGCGCCCCCCCCCTCCGGTGCCTGGGGGTCCCTCCCCCCCCCCCCCCCCTCCTGCATGTTACACACGCTGGGGCACTATAGGCTGCTATGGACGGCGCCTGGGCGCGAACGAGCAGCGCTGAGAAGGCGCGCTGATTGCTGGGGACACCTACGTGTTCTCTCCCCCCGCAGAGCCGACCGGACCACGCCGCAATTCACAACACTTTGCACGCTGGGGGATATGACTTGCGAAGCCCACTTACCTACCTAGAATAACTTACAGACCTGCCCCCGCTGCCTGCTGAGGGATTGGCCTTACGCTTTCGCCCACCCCAGGTCCTCCTACCTGTGCAGCACGGACTGAGCCGCGGACAGGCCCCACGCCCGCCTGCAAGACGACTGCCCTCTGTGGACTGAGGTGACCGCCGCTGCGGCAGAAGAGGCCTGCACCACAACACTCGAAGGCCTGGGACTGAGGCCACTGTGTGGCAACCTGCGGGGACAGCCTGAAGCCCGCGGAGGTTCTCCTTTCTTGCCGGATACATACTCCGTGCTGCTGCTTATCCTCCTCCTGACAGCGGGGTCCACTTGCATGCCCTGCCTGGCCCATGTCTGCGGGGGTGAGATCGCGCTCTAGATTAGGGACTGCGTCAACGAAGGGAAAGCAGTCGAAAGCAATATCCAAGATGGATGCGGAACAGGTGGCGTCGAAACTGGACAGCGTACTGGCGGCCATGGAAAGGATGGAAGAATCCCTCCAACAGACACGCACCTCCCTGGAGACCAGGATCGATAATGTGGCCATCGACCTGACGCACCTACGAGCCGACCACAAAAAACTCCAAGACCGGACCTCGACGCTTGAGAGCACGGTAACGACCATCGAACCGAAGGTTACCCAGGCGGACAAACACATACGGGATCTCCTAAACAGAGTGGAGTTCCTAGAGGACCGCGCTGAGGATGCGGAAGGACGGGCGCGACGGAACAACATCCGCCTGGTGGGCATTCCGGAGAAATGGGAAGGGACGGATCCTGCTAGCCGCGTAGAGGACTGGCTGCGCGATCTGTTGCCGGAAGACACACTGTCGCCCTACTTCGTGGTGGAACGGGCCCACCGAGTGCCCACGAGACCACTGCCGCCTGGCTCGAACCCCAGACCATTCCTTCTCCGGGTCCTCAATTACAGGGACCGTGATGCAATACTACGCGAGTCCAGGAAGCTGGGGGAAGTTAAAATAGACAATGCCACAGTGATGTTCTTCCCTGACTACACTGTGCAAGTGCAAAGACAAAGACACTCATTCCTGGCGGTGAAGAGACGCCTACGCCAAGCAGATCTCAAATATTCGTTGCTCTTCCCGGCCAAACTCAGAGTTGTCGCTCAAGATAAAACACACTTCTTCACGAGCCCGAAGGAAGCAGAGGCCTGGCTTGATGCGGGACAACCGGACGCACCTAGGAAAGCGCAAGGAACTGCCACCACGGAACGGACTCGAGGATCGAGAAGACGGCGCCGCCGCGGGACTCCCCCATCACCACGAAACCGCGAAGCGCCCACACACTCTCCACCCATGGACCAAATCCTACAGGACCAACGAGACGCCCTACGCAAGGTGGTGGAAATCAGCAACTCACCCTCCCAATCGCCACACCCGGACGCCAGCCCGACTGCATCCCTGACAGATGATGAGGCAGTGTACGGAATGCCGGACACCCAAGGCTCCGAGGGACTCCCAGATATCACACCACAGACGGCAGACCTCTTTGGCTGAACCGGGAGGCCTGACAAATGAAGCGCCTCCAGCATGCAGCACTAGCGCACCTCAACGCCTGTATGGATGCCCACCCCCATGCAGGTAACCTGTGCGCTCACCCATGGACTCAGCCTCCCCGGCCCGACGGACCAGGGCTGCACCAATCACTGTGAGTACTCGTTTGCTTTTTCTTTCTTACACCTGGCCCGACCGCTCACTGCCGGGCACTGGAGATCGATTTACAGTGCTGCTCATACCAAGACACCACTGCCCTGGTTGCCGGAGGAAAGAGTTCTCCCTCCGGGGGCCCTGACCCCCCCACCAATGACACTTGGAACATGCCATTGACATTGTACCGGCTGGCGAGGCCTGGGCACCCGCCAGACAGCGACGGCCTTTCTCACACGCCCGGGAGGGACGCAGCACTCCCCACTAACCACGCTGTGACTATTACTCCTGCACGTATAAGCCACGCGAATCCCCCCAGAACTGTATAGTTTACGAGCTCATTAGAGTGTTTGGACGGCGGCATGTTGTGCAGCCGACCTTTTGGTATTTTTTACTTTATTGCCATGTTGAGGCCATTTGTTTTCCCTCCCTACCTTCCCCTTCTAACTTGCCGGAGACTGATTTGCTATGCACTTAAAGCTGGTAACCTCTTTGTATCACGGGCGGGGCGCTGGCTTTGGCGGGGGGTTACACGCGAGACGCTGCGGCGCAGGGGGGATAGGGGACACCACATACTAGACAGTTATGGCTGATATACGATTATGCACCTGGAACGTCAGGGGGATGCACACACCGGCCAGGCGCTACCAAATCTACTCCTATCTGAAACGCCACAGGATCAACATTGCACTACTCCAAGAATCGCACCTGAACAAGGCAGAGGTACACGCACTGCACCGTAGATGGCGCGGCCAGCTCTATGCCACGGACTACTCCTCGTACGCTCGTGGCGCGCTTGTGTGGGTTCGCCCTGGCACCCCTTGGACAGTCACTGATACCATAATAGACCGGGAGGGTAGATTTGTTGCTGTACAGGGCAGATTGGATGGGCGGCAGGTGGTCCTGGTCTCTCTATATTCCCCTAATGTCGATCAGGGTATCTTCCTGACGCGCCTTTCCACCGCGCTGGCGGCCTGGCATGCGATCCCATGGATATTGGGTGGGGACTATAACTGCACTCTAGACACGACACTGGACCGCTCTTCCCCACCCGCACGAAAGCCTTACTCGGTTGGGCTGCACAATGGGACCTCCAAGATGTTTGGCGATCGCGCAACCCCGGCACGCGAGTCTACTCTTACCACTCTGGCGCCCACAACCTACATGTCCGCCTTGACAGGTTCATGGCGTCTGCCACACTCTTGCCTCTAGTGACAGATGCACGATACATGGGCCGCACACACTCGGACCATAACCCACATTTCCTGTCTTTGTCCTGGGAATGCCCACGCCCCCTGTACCCACCTGGCGGCTACAACCAGCACTACTACTTGATGCGCCTTTCCACGATTCCCTCCTCACACGCACTGCCCAATACTTCGAGGAAAACACAGGCACGGCGTCCTCCCCCAGGTAGAATGGGACGCATTTAAAGTGGTGATTAGGGGCCATTGCTTGAGAACCCAGGGAAGCATAGGGCACCAACTAGAGAACGATCTAACCAATCTGGAAACCGACTTGCTTGACAGGGAGGAGGGAGCTGTCGAGGGGGATGCTGACTCACTACGGGTAGCACAGACGGAACACGCGCGGCTGCTGGAGCGCCTGCGCAACATTAATTATGCAGCACACTCGGCAAGAACACATCACCTGGGCGATAGACCAGGCAAGCTCCTAGCTTGGCTGATTTCGCAGGAAAACCGCATGACCCCTGTGACAGCTATACACGTGGAGGGGCAAGGCCTCCTGTATACTCAGCGCCGCATTCACGATGCGTTTACCACCCACTACACAACACTATACCGCTCCCGGCTAGCAACCCCCTGCCCTGACATCATTGGCTACCTCTCCCCCCTTCCCATACCACAGCTCACACCTGCCCAACAGACCGACTTGGGGGCCACACTTGACCCAGATGAAATTCGCGAAGCGATATTCGACCTGTCCAACGGCAAATCCCCGGGCCCGGACGGGCTTCCAGCAGAATTCTATAAGGCTAACTCTGATATCCTTGTCCCGGAACTGTTGAAAATGTACGCCGCTGCCGTGGAGGACGCGGCCTTACCCCCTACGTTAAACGAGGCCACTCTAATCTCCATTCTTAAACCAAACAAAGACAGCACACAGATGGGCTCGTACCGCCCCCTAGCGCTCCTGAATACGGACTACAAAATCCTAGCCTCCACACTAGCCCGTAGACTGGCTCTGCACATACCCCACCTGGTTCACCCAGACCAAAAGGGTTTTGTTCCGACGCGGCACACCTCCCACAACATCCGTCGCCTCTTCCGGGTACAAAAGTACGCTGTTCAGCAATGGCCTAGGGCAGGGTGCCTGATATTGGACCTGGAAAAGGCCTTTGACTCGGTCGAGTGGCCGTTCCTTAGAGCAGTTACTGAGAAGTGCCAACTGGGAGACGACTACGTGGCTATGGTGGGCCTCCTATATGATAGAGCGACGGTTCGGGTCCGCACAGGCGCGCTGCTCTCGGACGTGATCCGGGTTCGGAGGGGCACCAGACAAGGCTGCCCCTTATCGCCCATACTGTTCTCGCTGGCAATGGAACCCCTGGCCACGATTCTCAGAATCCAGGGACCCGAATGGGGGATTCCGCTGGCGGACGGCCTACATGCAGTGTCACTCTATGCAGACGATCTGCTGCTGTATGTCAGAGACATCACTGACATCCCGGCCTCCCTCACTGACGTCTTCCGCACGTTCGAGGAGATGTCGGGTCTACCAGTCAATTGGGCCAAGTCTGGGGCCTACCCCTTCAGTTCTGATACACCCGAGTGTGACATCTGCCTGGGCAGAGGGAGACTGCAATGGTACCCTACCACCTTTCGGTACCTGGGTATACAAATCTACCGAGACCTGACGGACGTCTTGGAAGGGAACCTTCTGCGGACGATCGCCTCGATCAGGGCACAAATCACTTTCTGGAACACCCTGCCCCTCAATGTTCCTAGCCGAATAGCGCTGACCAAAATGATTGTACTGCCCAGACTGCTATACTACTTTGCTAATCTTCCCACGTATGTGCCTTGCAGAGTATTCAGAGACCTGGAGGTCCTGCAGAGGAGCCTTATCTGGAACTCGGGCCGTCCCCGGGTGGCGCTGACCAAATTGTATATGCCCACTGACTCGGGGGGCCTAGCGGTTCCAAACATGGAACTGTACTATCTCTCGGCGCAAATACAGTGAGTGACGGGGTGGCTAAGCGGCAAACACCTGGATGATACTGCCTCGGACACCGCTGCCTGGACGCAACCCCAACTTTGCACACTGTTCCACCCACTCACCAGGGCTCCCTGCCCCTCCCAGCTGCACCTTGCAGTAGCACGTAAGTGCTTTCTGAGATGTCTGAAACTCACGCGATCAACGACACCATATGCCCCGATACTGCCCCTACTGGGCACTCCGAGCCCGACAGGCGCGCTGACGGAGGCACGCCTAGCAGCTTGGACGCAGGCTGGCGTTGACACACTTAGTGACCTGTATGCCGATGGAGAGCTGCTCCCCTTCGCGACCCTGGCGGCTGACACGGGCCTCCCAGCTGGCCAGTTCCTGTTACATGCATCCCTTTTGCGGACGCTCACCGCTTCCTGGGGCGACATGGCGGAGGAGCTGCCGATGCACACCTTTGTGCAATACTTGCACGTTATGGGTAATGGCTCACATGTCATCCACTGGCTAGCGCAAGCCCTGCAGACGCACTCACAACCACTGACGACACCGCTGCGGACGAAGTGGGCGACAGACAGAGGACGGGACTGGACCGACAAAGAATGGGAGATCATCCTGGCTGGACCAACGTACATCCCGCGCAACCCCCGTTTTAAAATAATTCAATTATACATAGTGCACCGCGCTTACCTCACTCCTGACAAAATTAACAGATACTTCGCGACCACGACTGCTACCTGCCAACGCTGCTCCCTGCCCGGAGCTGACCTCCTACACATGCTGTGGCACTGCTCAAATATTCGTCCGTACTGGGACGGCGTCGCAGCGCTACTCAACCAGGGCGCCGACGAACAGCTGCCCCACACCTGGGAGGCATGCATCCTAGGTTTATATAGACGCACGAAACTTAACAAGGTACAAGCGCGCTTCTGGGACATGGGTCTCATAACGGCGAAACGCTTGCTTACTAAGCATTGGAAAGCCGTGACCCCTCCGCACATCCGACACTGGAGCACCTCCTTCACCAACTGGGCACGCGCGGAAAGCACAGTCCTTCTCCGGGAGGAAACTGCAGGGCTTCGGAAATTCCCCATCGCTCAGCTCTGGGATGACCTACTCAAGACATACCAGCGCGCCTGCATGGAGCGAGGGATAACGTAAGGCGACAAGCCCTGTCGCCATCACGACGACGCACATGGACGACCACGAAAGTCATGGCTGAGTGCCCCCCCACCCCATGCCCTATGCCCTACATTACGAGACAGCCAGCTACATCCCACCCTGCTCCAGCCGCCACCAAATGAGACACTTAATGATCTCCGCTCTCCCCCCCCCCCTCTCCCTTCCCCCCCCTGATCTCACCTGTTTCCCTACTCACGGTAATCTCTCCTTCCCACAGTTATTAAGCTATAGGGATTAGTTACCTTGCTGGTCAAGTTCCAGACCAGACCCACTCCCCTATCGCAGAAGGAAGCGACCATTGCATCATGAAACTGACAAGAAGCGGCCCTCTAACGGAACTTACACCACCTGCTGCCTACCGAGCCGCGACAGCGCCCAAGGACAGCAGCTAGATGCAGACACACGCTAGTACCTCACATATGATATAATATGACCAGGACATACAATACATTTTCACCGCCCCTCGATCTTTCACACTGCGCTCTCCCACTCATATCATGGGAGAATCACTTGCACACTGCGCCATCAGACGTCCTGGTCCTCGTACACACAATGGCTCTATGCATGCCATGCCTAATTTCACCGCTTGTTCTACTCCTCAGTGAGCTATACTATCGCGCATTTTGTTACACCCGCGTCGCATTACTCACACTCACCTGAGCTACCACATAGGAACAGCTCCCCCACCTTTATTTCTCCACGACGCGCGCACGGACCCTCAGGGGAGACCTGAGCACTGAATACAACTGCACTAATGCTTGACCTACTCTGCAGAGTTTATGTTCATAATAAAATATAAAATGTAGACCTAACATTTATACAGCTGAATGCCAAACTGTTGCCTATGTATATTTCTGAATATCGCCGCCGGACCCCCGGGTTACCGGCTAAATGGCTGTGTCATTCGATTATGGACCCTGCTATTTTTACATGGCCCGACCGGCCCGTGCATGACACGAAATGTATGATGTATGACAACGATGTTATGTACAATAAAGGTCTTCCAAAAACAAAAAAAAATGAAGGTTGAACCTGGTTCTGCAGTTCAAAATTCTGCAGCTCTGGTCAGAGTGCCACATCCTCTCCCCTACTGAACACCATACTGCCCCACTGAAAGAAACTCGCACTGCCTTCAGCTACAATCCAATTGTGCTGCGACTCAATTCAAATGATGCACTAGACAAGAGTAATATGCTGCCTAAAAAAAAGTATTAGCATCCTGGAAAAAGCAAACACTCGTAGGGAATGCAAGGATAATTAAAGCATATGAAATGTAAGCAGGAACAACATGGTTACCTTAATGCTTTTACACTCATTCAGTCATCAGTGAGTGTTAGTGCCTGAAAAGTCAGGACATGACTACAAGACCCGGAAGAGACCCGTTTCAATGTCCATTGCTTTTATTCTTACAAAACTTAAGCAGTTTGCTTTAATAAGACCGCATTCCTGAACACCCATCAGTGGTACACATTTTATAATCTAAAATAATTAAAACTGTTCAAAATGATCACATTAAACGTTTCCCACTCCGCCCATCAACCTTTTGTAGTCCATCTAGGAATGGTGCACTTCCACACCCTGGGAAAACAATGTTGTACAAAGAAAGAAGGTAAATAGAAAGTAGAGCTTTCACTGGCAAACTCTGTAAAGTGGTGCTAATGTGCGTGGGTGTAAATAACACCAATGCGGCCTGTCTGTGACCAGTCTCTATTGCTTTAATTAGTTTTCGTATTTTTTACTTGTTTCTCTTCGTTTCGAGATTGTCTTTTGGAATAGAAAAAGGGTCAGAAAATAATGACATTTCCATCCTAAGTGGTTCGTTCTTTTTTGGAACCATTTGATAGGGGAACAAATAAAGGAAAGGTGGGACAAGAGGGGGTAAGTGCGGTCTCTTAAAAAAAGCAAGCGAGGAGGAGCGAGACTTAAAGAGAGGGAGGAATAAAGAGAGAGAACGCAGAGGAGGGCAGCTGCCAGAGGCAGCGCAGGAGAAATGGACACTTCTCTGTGTAGGAAGGAAGAGACAGGGTTTTTTAGGGCTCGACTGCTGTGCGCATGCGCACAGCTGGAAGCTCTATAGGGGCTTATCCAGTGTTTAACCACCACTGGCGATTCCACTGGCGATTCCTTTGAGTGCATGTGCTTTTTAGGTCATTGCGCAAGCGCAAGCCCTAAAAAGCGCGTGCACAATGCCACCAGCCATCTGCCTGCCTGCCTCGCATTACCACATCAAAGGCAGCCGTCCCAGGTCATTTGTCACCTCCTAATTATTCACTGCCTGCCGGCCGTATTTTCAGTTTCATCTCCTAATCTTCCCGCCCCTTGCTGCAACAACTGTTTATGCTCTGCTTGAAAAGAAACATGGAATGCATGCTGTATCCTTCCTTTCTGCACACATTGTTGCGATTTATTTTGCCCTGCTACTTATCATTTTCTAAGCAGACCTTTAAAATTCGTCATTCCTTAAAATATAGTGTAGCTTCGGTATTAATTAAACACCGACAGGTTTAACAAAACCTTCTCCCAATGCAGATGTTAACAAACAAACCTCTCTCATTTACGGTTCGTACTCTTTTTTCTTTTCTGTGATTTAGTTTTCCTTCCAGAATAACGTCCTACATATTTTTCTGCATGTATCTGTTGGAACAGTAGCAAGCACTTGTCATAATTTATCCAGCATCGTTAAAGGATAGATTTTTTTTGTTTTGAGAGTTGTAATTTCCGTTAAGGCTCCCACCACACAGCTTCACCTACACAGCTCCACCAAGGCACCCACCACACAGCTCCACCGAGGCACCCACCACACAGCTCCACTGATGCACCCACCACCCAACTCCACCTACACAGCTCCACCGATGCACCCACCACACAGCTCCACCGAGGCACCCACCTACACAGCTCCACCGATGCACCCACCACACAGCTCCACCGAGGCACCCACCACACAGCTCCACCGAGGCACCCACCACACAGCTCCACCGAGGCACCCACCACACAGCTCCACCGATGCACCCACCTCACAGCTCCACCGATGCACCCACCACACAGCTCCACCGATGCACCCCCCACACACCTCCACCGATGCACCCACCACACACCTCCACCGATGCACCCACCACACACCTCCACCGATGCACTCACCACACATGCCCCCACTACACATGCCCCAACCACACAGCTCCACAGATGCCCCCACCACACAGCTCCACCGATGCACCCACCACACAACTCCACCGATGCACCCACCACACAGCTCCACCGATGCACACAGCTCCACTGATGCACCCACCACACAGCTCCACCGATGCACCCACCACACAGCTCCACCTATACAGCTCCACCGATGCACCCACCACACAGCTACACTGATGCACCCACCACACAGCTCCACCAACACAGCTCCACCGATGCACCCACCACACAGCTCCAGCGATGCAGCCACCACACAGCTCCACCTACACAGCTCCACCGATGCACCCTCCACCCAACTCCACCGACACAGCTCCACCGATGCACCCACCACACAGCTCCACCTACACAGCTCCACCGATGCACCCACCACACAGCTCCACCGGTGCACCCACCACACAGCTCCAGCGATGCACCCACCACACAGCTCCACCTACACAGCTCCACCGATGCACCCTCCACCCAACTCCACTGATGCACCCACCAAACAGCTCCACCGACACAGCTCCACCGATGCACCCACCACACAGCTCCACCTACACAGCTCCACCGATGCACCCACCACACAGCTCCACTGATGCACCCACCACACAGCTCCACCGACACAGCTCCACCGATACACCCACCACACAGCTCCACCTACACAGCTCCAGCGATGCACCCATCACACAGCTCCAGCGATGCAGCCACCACACAGCTCCACCGACACAGCTCCACCGATGCACCCACCACACAGCTCCGCCGATGCACCCACCACACAGCTCCGCCGAGGCACCCACCACACAGCTCCGCCGAGGCACCCACCACACAGCTCCGCCGAGGCACCCACCACACAGCTCCGCCGAGGCACCCACCACACAGCTCTGCCGATGCTCCAACTAAGCTCCACCAATGCACACAGCTCAGCCATGGCACCCACCACACAGCTCCGCCGTGGCACCCACCACACAGCTCCGCCGTGGCACCCACCATACAGCTCCACCGAAGCTCCAACTAAGCTCCACCAATGCACCCACCAAACAGCTACACCGATGCACACACCACTCAGCGCAACCACAGCATCACTGGTTCAAATATGTTCTTTCAATTTTTCAAGCTTTCACGCTTTATTACAAATTACAAAAAGATGTTAATATTTCACTTCTGTTCTTGGATTTTCGTCACAATAAAAAACACTGAACATAATCTTCACAAATGTTATTTACAAAAGTTTAAGCTATTGCCATTACAAATTAAATAAATAATTAAGTATTAATTATTTAAAAAAATTAAAAGCCATTGTTATTTGTAATATCAATACATCTAAGTCACGTAAATACAAAACATGTTGCATTGCAAATGCTATAGGTGTCACATTTGCGAAAGTTATAACTATTGGCATTGTAAATGATAAAGCTATTAATTTAGCTATTTTAAAAAAAAACACATAAATAAAAATAATTCATTTATAACACCAATAGCTCAAACTTTCCTAATGCGAGCCCTATTGCATTTCCAATGCTTGTTTCCTTCTCTGCCCGTGAGCCTCACTGCAGCATAATAAAGGGCAGAGGGCGAGCCTTACTACAGCATAACAAAGGTCAGAGGTCGGGTGGCCTCTGTGACTGGAGGCAGATCACAGGTAAAGTTCAGGGCCATTAACGTTAATGGTAGCGCTTTCGTGTGCTAATGGCACTGAGAATCACAGAAGGTAGAGGGGAAATTCGTTTGTCTCCTCTCCCCCCCCCCCCCCACCATTGTCCCCCGTGTCCCCCCACTGCAAAATCTGGGGGGGGGGGATATATCCCCCGCGTCCCCCACACTTCCTACGCCCATGGCCATTGTATATACACAAATGATGCTGTGCTGGTGTGAGCTAACGTTTATTATTGCTCGACAGCGTATATGCAGAATAACTCGCACCAAACGTTTGCGTCTATAAGTGTGTGCTCCGTTTCTTCCCCAGTACACCTACTTCAAGGATTACTGGGGCCTCGCACTATGCGATAGAAGGTCAATTGGCGCTACACTCGCAACAACATTTGGAAGAAAACTTAATTTTGCAGGTGACAGTTGATTGACGCTGTAGTGTGCTTCGCATAAAGTCGCGTTGCATCGCTAAGCACCTGGGCAAAACCGTACTGTTTTATCAAAGCTCTGTAATGCCAGAGTCCTCTAATGCCAGCGAGATGATAAACGGCCAATATGAGGCACGAGAACTTTCCACCGGCCTCTGTCAGAGCAGACATAAACTCAGCAGGTGTGCCCGCGCTGCTCGCGACACGGTGCGTGGGCCTATCACAGGCCTCGTGACCAAAAACAATGTGGAAAACAGAGCTGACCCTGGAGACTCAGCAAACCGGTTCTCCCACACCGACGCAGGGGACGCCGGGAACTCAGGGAGGCCGTGAGAGGGCAGGGTGCCCTCCAGGGCGGAGCGGGCCAATCATTTCATTGCAAAACCAGCGACCTTTTATACAGCGTTCAACTCAGTAGCACTCCGTCTCTTCGACTTAGAAGGATACAAGTCAGAATCAGCTTTCCGAACCTCACCTGTGGCCTGCAGGTTGCATCCAAATGTCTACAGAATGTGAAGTGGTCCTATCCTTTTCACTGAGATTCAAACATGGCACCTGTAGGTTGCACAGCTCTGCAGCAGGTGCACAACCCTCAAAATGGGATTCACACACCGGACTTGTGTGGTATGATATCTGTAGATATAACTGAATAATTCCCCTCCAGTACTATCTTACTAGGCGGAGCGCCAGCGCCTTAGTACCCCAGGTTACTCCAAGCGTTCCGCCGCAGCTGCTGAACCCTCTGAGCCACCTCAAAAACTACGAGACGAATCTGAACCTTTAAAGGCTGAATCCCCCCTGCAGTAGAGTTTAAGATGTACATTATAGCTAGAGGTTTAAACCTCACCTATTGACCCCTCCCCAAGCCGTGTGTTCATAAAGAGAGTGGGTGGTGGTCTAAAGCACCATGAGATTTAATATACTAGACGCCGGGCAAAAAAGGGCTACTCTCGTAAAAAAATAAGCTATACGTTTTACCCGCCAGTCTTATTTTGACGACGAGGTCGGGTACATCAAGGTTTCTCGGCACTATAGTAGAGATAGCGCATGCGCCCTGAAGTTATTTCACTTACCTCCATGCGTGGGGACGTCGGGCATTGAAAGCTGCGTGATCCTCCGAGCCCACGCCTCGGCGCTCTGGCGGTTCTCTTCGGGGTCCAGAGAGCACCCGGCGCGGAAGGTCCGGCATAGCTCCAGCCTCCTCCCCCGACGCCCGACGGGCGGGTAGGTGGTGACAGTGAAGTAGTAGCCAAGAGGGTCGGCTGGAGGGGGGCGAAAGGCCCAGCTTCCCAGGCAGTCTGAATGCCTTAGCTCCTCGGGAACCCCTGGCGTGCCCTGAAGGCGCTGGACGTACAACGCACTGGTGGTCAGGGTGAGGGCGTACTCGACTGGGGGCCCCGGCACCGGCGTGAAACGACCACAAAGAAGGATCTCCGGAGAAGCCCCCGCGCTCCAAGGCTCCAGGTCCATCGTGCCGCGCTCATATGTAGCGCCCAAAAGCTGGAGAGTATAGCGCCCAGAACACCTCTTAGAAGCTGGTGAGTATCGCTCCTATCAGACGGATGCGAATGCCTAAAGAAGTTGTATTGTGTAGTTTCTAATGCTGAAGAGATTCATCGGTGGCTCGTGAGGCAGGAGGCATACACCATAAATGTGGACAGGAAGGGGCTGTTGGGCAGAGTCCCTGGGGTTGTAAAGCTTTTGGAGGTTGTGGTGATATAGCTCCTTGAAGCTGGAAGTGTGCAGATCGCGGATGTTCTGGGGATATGGCTCCCCCGCGCCCCAGAAGCCGGAGGGGACAGCCTCCAGAAACAGGAGGTCCCGGTGAGAGAGACTCAAGGACGGCGGCACCTGCTCCGGCCGGGAGCTGCGAGGCACTCGGCGGCACACGCACCGAGCAACAGTGGGCGTCCCTAGTAACTCCACGCCCCCTCTGCGAAGCCACGAGTCGCGGCTCCTGCCCGCCAGGGGCACCGGGGGCCTTTACAGCACCAGCTGACCGTGGCATCTCTTTTGATTATTATCAGCATTATTACAGAGGGCGACCTTCGCCCCGGGTTACACTGCAATGCCCTGGGCGGCGCCGGAGGTCTGAGGCCGCGGCTGGCATGCTACCATATTGATATCATTATTTTCATATCACAGATGAGGTGTTCCAAGTCTGACCCGAGCAGCTCCCACGTCGAGTCATGGTGTGCATTTATTTTTGCACGTTGCCTCTTTACCATACTTTCCCATTACAGTGTGTAAAAGTATGTATTTTTTGGTCCCTGTTATTTTGTTTTTCCGCTCAACAGGTCGGAACGTGTTCCAGAATGCACTAAAAAATCATATGCTTTAAAAAAATATATATGCGTCTTTATATAGCACGGACTTTACCCGATGGTGTCAGAGCGCTTCACAATAGGAACAGTATTGATACATGAGGAAAAAATAACAAGTGAGCAAATTACAAAAGCAAACGTTAAGTTACATGAGGCAAAAGTGACAATTGTGAGCAAATAAATACAAGAGGTAGCAAACGGTACATTACAGGAGGTAAAAGTGACATGTGTGCAGGTTAAAAAGCGTACAAAGTACAAGTAGAGGTATAGTACTGCAATAAATGGCAGTACTGTACCTACTATACATATAATAAATATGCTTTGCATGACGGGGTGGGCGCTTTACGCCCGCCCTGGGGCCATCCGCGGACCATGCTCTCCGAATGTTCTGCCAAGGCCTTGCGGCGCGAGGAGAGCCCCTCCCCCACAGCCCCCCAAACTCTCACCCCCCAAAGACTGTGATTAGAAGGATCTGCCAGTCCCGGTCAGACATGTTTTGGAAAATGTAGCTGCCTTCAAGCGCTGTGGAAGAGCACGCCCCTGCTTCTGTTGAAGCACCTGCTCACACGAGAGTGACAGTTCACAAGAGCCAGGGCTCGCTTCTACGCTCTGCTACAATATGTCCCCCGTAGCTCCTGATGTTTTGCATGCTCCTGTAGCCTTTACATTGCACCTCGTACCCACGACCACTGGAATTATGCAGCAAGGGATGCCCACATTATCTGGCAGGGTTGAACTAAATTACGCAGCACCAAGAGGCAATTATGTGGCATAATTAAGCACATGTTGTGATACTTTTAGTTTCTCGTGGTTAGACATGTTGACTGTCTGCACAAAGGGTTCATTCACCCCACTAGTGGCAGTTTAACAACAAATCTTAAAAATGAGAGACAGGGGTGTCCCCACGCGAGAACAGTCTAAGACTGAGTTTCACACCTAGTTCTTGGGTTCCAGGGTGAATATTCTATTTTCAAAGAGACATATTTATGAAGCATGCCACTAATATGGCGGGAAAGGTAAAGTTACAATAATTTGTACTCAACTTCTATCCGTGTATGGTAAGAGCAGCTATGTTTACCCACTCTTCTACTTGCTTATATCCTCAATGATGCCGAATTTATAGAGAAATGACTATTATACACCCTTGTTCAGGACTACAGTTATTTAGTACTACCCACCATGAACACAATTTTTAGTTTTTAAACAATAGTATAAACAGGAAACAATGTTGAAAATATAAAACAGGAAAGTAAAATTTACCACACCGTGAGTTACTCTGTCAAACATTTATTGTATATACACATTTTAAAATCTCATCATTACACAGTATACAATTTTTCAAAAATCAACGTTAAATACATTTGAATAAATACAATTAAAAAAAGAAGAATCACAGGTCGACGCGGCGTTTCGGTTTCTTGGATTTCTACCTTCTTCAGGACAGATTCTACATCAGATTTAAAAGATTTTTAAAAGAACAGAGTTACTCTAAGTTGCATTGGTGCAGTACATTATGTATTCACAGATTTATGAATAATCATAGTCGTGGTAACTAAAACTAATCTTTGGGCATCTCTAGTTCAAAGCAAGCATACATCTTTTAGCACAGGGTTTTCATTTGCATGTTAATAATAATCGTTTGACATGCTAAGGGTTTTTTTTAAGTAAAAACATTCTTTATTCTTTCTCACGTTTAAAACATTGAGTTATGCGACATATAAACCATATTATTACTGCTCATACACTTCGAACAAAACTAATAGTGTTTACCTCTCCCATGGACTTGTAACGTCCAATGCTTATGTAACTTAGAAGAAAGAGCTCCTATTCATACACTCAAGGTTTTTCTCAATTTATTGCGTACCTTAGGACAAGTGGATTAAATTCCCCACAGGACAGTGCTTTCTGTTCAGAACTTTGTTGCCGTCTTATTTATGGGCTTATTAACAATTTCTGTTTGGTGTTTCACCTTAGATAAAATAAATATATGAAAAGGATATTAGCAACTGTATATCTACAAGAGATATACATGTATACAGGTGTCACAATGGACGCGTTAATAGATGAAGTGGGAAGTGGAAGTTAATCCCTAACTCCAGATACTGTGTGTAAATATTGATATATACCTTCTATTCACACTTGGTATGCTTGGTCTTTAACTACCAGGAGGAGCCACCGAATTTTTCATATTGGGTTTCTTCAATGACCCTAGGAAACATTTGGTTGTTTAAATTACAGGTTCATATCACTTATTCGAATACAGAATATGACCTCAGGGCATTATTTATTTGTAGCTGAATTATCACTCACCCAAAAATATTTCTGCTCGTTGCAGTCCCTTAGGTGTTCTGATTCTCAGTCCCTTTCTGGATATCAGAGTTCGTGGCTATATTTAGAAAATAAAATGTTTCTTGTATCTTACTGAATTTTAGCAATTTTTACATTAGTTGTTACAATCTTGGAATCTATCTTTATAAAAAAACTGTCAAAGTGTTGGTTGTTATTACAAGTGTTTATTCAGAATTACTACTGGAGGCTTATTTAAATCCTATTTGCATTTTTAAAGGGTTTGAAAGAAACCCTCTCTTTTGGTAGTCATTACCTTTTCATTAGCAATCGGCCTCCCTGCTCCTGAATCCTGATAGTCTATCCCAGCGTCCCTTCGTCGGTCTGCTCCGATCCGTCAGAAGAACTGAGTGTTGGTTTCAGCGCGATGTTCTTATACTACACGCGCGTTAATAGGCTAAGTATACCACCATTGCTGATTGGTTCTTCATGAGCCAATGAGATTGCGGTTACCTAGGTAACCGAATGCTTTCCGCCGGGATGCGGAAACGGCTTTCTATTTGTCTTTCCCTTTGTTTCTAGACTCCTTTGATAGGCTTGGTTGGTTGCTAGGTAACCTAGCGCATTTCTCGTCACTCCGATCCGGCAGACGACCTGAATATTGGTTTCAGCGCGGTGTTCCCATCCTACACGCGCGTTGATTGGGTTAGTCTTTCACCATTGCGGATTGGTTCTTCATGGGCCAATCAGATCGCGGTTACCTAGGTAACCGAATGCTTTCCGCCGAGATGCGGAACCGGCTTTCTGTTTGCCTACCCTTTGTTTCTTCACTCCTTTGATCGGCTTGGTGCATTGCTAGGAAACCTAGCACGTTTTCTAGTCACCTCAACGTTTTATTTTTCTAGATTTGCGTGGAGGATTATGTTATTTGCTAAGATTCCTTCCGTGAGGGATATTTGTAAATATTCCACGAGCGGAGTTTAAACGGAGACAGGTGTGTCCCTCTTCGTGGATGCAAGACTAAACAAAGCCATACATGGATGTACCTTCCCTTTACTGAAGGCACTCAGGATAATTATTCAAAAAGGTGTATATTTTTGTTACACAATGAAACATTCAATAGGTTCCTATATTGCTTATTTAATAGTACTACTGACTCATCTCATATACTATTTATTTGCCCCTTCCTTGCATGTATACTTATCTTTTAAAGAGATGGGAGTGTTGTTATTCCCATTCCCATGGTGGATAGTAAAGTCATAGGTACACAAGTTTTGTTCAGATCTTGTATATCTATTGCTTATTATCCTTGGATAATTTTCTCCCAATCCTCCTTGGAGTTTAAGCCACACCTGACACTGTTCAGGGTTGACATGAAGAATTGTTCCCTTCTTTTTCTTTTATTGTTCTGATTCCCACCTCTGATGTTCTCACTTACTCTCTCTAGGCCACACCATTTTAAATCCTCAATTTTATGGCCAGCTTCCCTCCAATGCTCCGTCAGGGGGGCTCCAATTTTATTAGTCCTGATGGCTGAGCGGTGTTCATTCAGCCGAAGCCTGAGTTCCCGGGACGTTTCACCTACATATGGTTTATTGCAGGGGCATTGAATGAGGTAGATTGCGTTTGTGGTTCTACAATTAATAAAACTCCTAATGTTGATTGTTTTATCATTCACTGTGATCGTGCTGCCTTTAATAATATTAACACAATTAACACAACCTGCACACGGGTGGGTTCCTGTCGGAAAAGGCTTGCCATCTATAGTGGTTTGCACGTTCCTGTGGGACTCCTTGTATGTATGTACAAGGGAGTTCCTGATAGTTCTATTTCTCCTGTATGAGATCATAGGCTTAGGGATGGGCTCCTGTGCCTTGTCTGAGATAAGGTGCCAATTTCTATTTATTATATTTTTTACTTTGAAACTCACTTGGGAGAAGTTAGTCACGAACATGATTGGCTGCTCTTTTTGTTGGTTATTTTGTTCATTATTGAACAGATTTTCTCTGTTAAAATATTTCGCTCTTTTAAAAGCATGTCTAATCATTCTCTTTGGGTAACCCCTTTCCAAGAATTTTTCTTTCAGTCTATTGGCATGGATTTCGTAATCTGTCATCGAGGTACAGTTCCTTCTCAGGCGAAGGAACTGGCCAAAGGGAATATTATTTTTCTGTGATGGTGGATGGTTACTTTTGTAATGGAGCATACTATTCCTATCCGTTGGTTTGGTATATAGTTCCACTATTAATCTCCCTTCTCTGTGTTTGATCAGGATGTCCAGAAATTCTACCTGAGTCCTACTCCTGTGGGATGTGAACTTTAAATTCGCATCTCCCAGGTTCAACCATATCAAAAATTCATTCAAGGTGTCCATTTCACCTGTCCATATAAAGAAAATGTCATCAATGTAACGACCCCACTCAGAGATGTTTTCATAGAATGGGGCAGCTACATTGTAGACATGTTTCTCCTCAAATTTAGAGACATAAAGACATGCCAAGCTTTTATATGCAAATCAGCATAGCGGTATAAAATTGAAAAGATACCCTCAGATTCAACATAACGAATAGATTAATTATCCCCAATATGGAGGGTATAAAAACATATAGCTTCTCGGAAGATCAGTTTGATAGATTAATAAATAAG
Source organism: Lissotriton vulgaris (assembly GCF_964263255.1). Lineage (NCBI taxonomy): Eukaryota > Metazoa > Chordata > Amphibia > Caudata > Salamandridae > Lissotriton > Lissotriton vulgaris. The sequence goes on from NC_141695.1 coordinate 592,953,069, forward strand.
AGATCACGGAACACCACCACAATTAGACTAGATAAAACAGACGAGGAACAGTGGGAAAACTCTGGAACCTCAAAAAGAAAGTGATAAGAGCGGAATTACACGCAGAGTTCCTAGTGGAATACTGCAAGAGTGGTATTATCCCAAAGGGTCTACAAGTGACGAATGAACCAGGGATCTTTATCACAGATAAAAAATTTATAGACAAATGGACTTTGGTGGCAAATAGGTGCAGTAGAGACTGGATCTTACTCATTATAGAGACAGCAGAGGAATTTATATTCATTGAAAAAAAGGAAATTGAAACATTAGAGAGTCAACTAAGGGACAGTACTGCCTTGGAAGATGCAAAGGCCAAATTAAAAGAAATCCAAAATGACGTTGATAGTTATAGTGAGTACCTAATTAAAAAGAAGAGTAACAAACTAAAAAAAGATATTGAAAATTATAACCCAGAAATTGTTTATCCATATCTCCAAAAAGATTTTTATGATCGTCCCAAAGAAAACTTCCAACCCCGTAGACAGTGGCAGAATCAGCCTAGAAACCAATCTAGGAAACGGGTAAGATTTTTTGATTCCTCTTACAGTAGCAGTGACTCAGAGGGTGAACTTGGAAACGATAGACAACAGCAAGATGGTGAAACAAACAAACAACAACAGACAACTAAAGAGGGTCTAATTTTTTTAGAGAGGCACAATCAGATGTTCGGACAACAAAGAGGGAGGGGAAGGGGCAGAGGCAATTACAACCAGACACAATATACCCAAGCCCAGAACCCTCAACGTCCTCGCACTCGGAGCCAGAAGCAATGGGATTAAGCACTAAGAATGAGAAACTACCAGTTATCAACCTGTCGGACCACAAACTCACCCCAATAGAGATAAAACTTTTTGAAAAGGGATTAGGTTATGCCATATGCTCTCATGTAGACAGATACACCCTGGAAAGAGATCTGCAGAGCTTTTTCCGAAAAATAAGACTCCGAATTTTCTTTGATGGTAAAGATAAGATAGTGCGACAAAACAAATCCGGTCTCAAAAACAAATCAACATGGGTTCCTCCTATCAACGCTGTACACAAGGATGTAGAGGCTTTTGAAAGGTCGGTAGACAAAAGCATAGATAATCTTTTAAAACAAAAAAATTGGACATCATATAATCTCAGCAGAGAGGAGAAAAAGGCATTGGAACATTTTGAGAAAAACGGCGCCCTGACAGTCAAACCAGCTGACAAGGGAGGAAGTGTTGTTCTAATGAACAGCAGTGACTACGATAATAGGATGTTGAAACTATTAAATAATAGTGATCACTATAAGAAATCGAACAGAGGAGAGTGGCAAACCCTAAAGGTAGAAATAGAGAGGATGTTGAGGTTAGCGAGAGAAGATGATATCATATGTGAAGAAGAATTCGCATTCATGTTTAATAAGGACCCTTTAATTCCTGCACTATATGGCCTCCCCAAGGTGCATAAAAATATTGGTGACCCCCCGATGAGACCCATAGTGTCATGCATAGGGTCTCTGACTGAGCCCTTGAGTAAGTACGTCGAGATATTCCTGCAACCTCTTGTGCAACAACAGAAAGCATATATAAAGGACACCACCTCAATGATTAAGAAAGTAGAGAACCTAAGCTTCAATCCAGAGTCACAGATATTGGTGACTCTGGATATTGAAGCGTTATATACCAATATCCCTCAAGACAGTACGATTGACATTATGGAGGAGATATTAGGAGAAGGTGAACAGGATCTAACAGATCACCAAACCTTTATAATCGAGTGCATTAAGATCATTCTCAAGAATAATATTTTTCTATACAGGGACAGTCTCTTCAGACAGATTAAGGGGACCAGTATGGGGGCCACTTGTGCCCCCAGCTTGGCATGTCTTTATGTCTCTAAATTTGAGGAGAAACATGTCTACAATGTAGCTGCCCCATTCTATGAAAACATCTCTGAGTGGGGTCGTTACATTGATGACATTTTCTTTATATGGACAGGTGAAATGGACACCTTGAATGAATTTTTGATATGGTTGAACCTGGGAGATGCGAATTTAAAGTTCACATCCCACAGGAGTAGGACTCAGGTAGAATTTCTGGACATCCTGATCAAACACAGAGAAGGGAGATTAATAGTGGAACTATATACCAAACCAACGGATAGGAATAGTATGCTCCATTACAAAAGTAACCATCCACCATCACAGAAAAATAATATTCCCTTTGGCCAGTTCCTTCGCCTGAGAAGGAACTGTACCTCCATGACAGATTACGAAATCCATGCCAATAGACTGAAAGAAAAATTCTTGGAAAGGGGTTACCCAAAGAGAATGATTAGACATGCTTTTAAAAGAGCGAAATATTTTAACAGAGAAAATCTGTTCAATAATGAACAAAATAACCAACAAAAAGAGCAGCCAATCATGTTCGTGACTAACTTCTCCCAAGTGAGTTTCAAAGTAAAAAATATAATAAATAGAAATTGGCACCTTATCTCAGACAAGGCACAGGAGCCCATCCCTAAGCCTATGATCTCATACAGGAGAAATAGAACTATCAGGAACTCCCTTGTACATACATACAAGGAGTCCCACAGGAACGTGCAAACCACTATAGATGGCAAGCCTTTTCCGACAGGAACCCACCCGTGTGCAGGTTGTGTTAATTGTGTTAATATTATTAAAGGCAGCACGATCACAGTGAATGATAAAACAATCAACATTAGGAGTTTTATTAATTGTAGAACCACAAACGCAATCTACCTCATTCAATGCCCCTGCAATAAACCATATGTAGGTGAAACGTCCCGGGAACTCAGGCTTCGGCTGAATGAACACCGCTCAGCCATCAGGACTAATAAAATTGGAGCCCCCCTGACGGAGCATTGGAGGGAAGCTGGCCATAAAATTGAGGATTTAAAATGGTGTGGCCTAGAGAGAGTAAGTGAGAACATCAGAGGTGGGAATCAGAACAATAAAAGAAAAAGAAGGGAACAATTCTTCATGTCAACCCTGAACAGTGTCAGGTGTGGCTTAAACTCCAAGGAGGATTGGGAGAAAATTATCCAAGGATAATAAGCAATAGATATACAAGATCTGAACAAAACTTGTGTACCTATGACTTTACTATCCACCATGGGAATGGGAATAACAACACTCCCATCTCTTTAAAAGATAAGTATACATGCAAGGAAGGGGCAAATAAATAGTATATGAGATGAGTCAGTAGTACTATTAAATAAGCAATATAGGAACCTATTGAATGTTTCATTGTGTAACAAAAATATACACCTTTTTGAATAATTATCCTGAGTGCCTTCAGTAAAGGGAAGGCACATCCATGTATGGCTTTGTTTAGTCTTGCATCCACGAAGAGGGACACACCTGTCTCCGTTTAAACTCCGCTCGTGGAATATTTACAAATATCCCTCACGGAAGGAATCTTAGCAAATAACATAATCCTCCACGCAAATCTAGAAAAATAAAACGTTGAGGTGACTAGAAAACGCGCTAGGTTTCCTAGCAATGCACCAAGCCGATCAAAGGAGTGAAGAAACAAAGGGTAGGCAAACAGAAAGCCGGTTCCGCATCTCGGCGGAAAGCATTCGGTTACCTAGGTAACCGCGATCTGATTGGCCCATGAAGAACCAATCCGCAATGGTGAAAGACTAACCCAATCAACGCGCGTGTAGGATGGGAACACCGCGCTGAAACCAATATTCAGGTCGTCTGCCGGATCGGAGTGACGAGAAATGCGCTAGGTTACCTAGCAACCAACCAAGCCTATCAAAGGAGTCTAGAAACAAAGGGAAAGACAAATAGAAAGCCGTTTCCGCATCCCGGCGGAAAGCATTCGGTTACCTAGGTAACCGCAATCTCATTGGCTCATGAAGAACCAATCAGCAATGGTGGTATACTTAGCCTATTAACGCGCGTGTAGTATAAGAACATCGCGCTGAAACCAACACTCAGTTCTTCTGACGGATCGGAGCAGACCGACGAAGGGACGCTGGGATAGACTATCAGGATTCAGGAGCAGGGAGGCCGATTGCTAATGAAAAGGTAATGACTACCAAAAGAGAGGGTTTCTTTCAAACCCTTTAAAAATGCAAATAGGATTTAAATAAGCCTCCAGTAGTAATTCTGAATAAACACTTGTAATAACAACCAACACTTTGACAGTTTTTTTATAAAGATAGATTCCAAGATTGTAACAACTAATGTAAAAATTGCTAAAATTCAGTAAGATACAAGAAACATTTTATTTTCTAAATATAGCCACGAACTCTGATATCCAGAAAGGGACTGAGAATCAGAACACCTAAGGGACTGCAACGAGCAGAAATATTTTTTGGTGAGTGATAATTCAGCTACAAATAAATAATGCCCTGAGGTCATATTCTGTATTCGAATAAGTGATATGAACCTGTAATTTAAACAACCAAATGTTTCCTAGGGTCATTGAAGAAACCCAATATGAAAAATTCGGTGGCTCCTCCTGGTAGTTAAAGACCAAGCATACCAAGTGTGAATAGAAGGTATATATCAATATTTACACACAGTATCTGGAGTTAGGGATTAACTTCCACTTCCCACTTCATCTATTAACGCGTCCATTGTGACACCTGTATACATGTATATCTCTTGTAGATATACAGTTGCTAATATCCTTTTCATATATTTATTTTATCTAAGGTGAAACACCAAACAGAAATTGTTAATAAGCCCATAAATAAGACGGCAACAAAGTTCTGAACAGAAAGCACTGTCCTGTGGGGAATTTAATCCACTTGTCCTAAGGTACGCAATAAATTGAGAAAAACCTTGAGTGTATGAATAGGAGCTCTTTCTTCTAAGTTACATAAGCATTGGACGTTACAAGTCCATGGGAGAGGTAAACACTATTAGTTTTGTTCGAAGTGTATGAGCAGTAATAATATGGTTTATATGTCGCATAACTCAATGTTTTAAACGTGAGAAAGAATAAAGAATGTTTTTACTTAAAAAAAACCCTTAGCATGTCAAACGATTATTATTAACATGCAAATGAAAACCCTGTGCTAAAAGATGTATGCTTGCTTTGAACTAGAGATGCCCAAAGATTAGTTTTAGTTACCACGACTATGATTATTCATAAATCTGTGAATACATAATGTACTGCACCAATGCAACTTAGAGTAACTCTGTTCTTTTAAAAATCTTTTAAATCTGATGTAGAATCTGTCCTGAAGAAGGTAGAAATCCAAGAAACCGAAACGCCGCGTCGACCTGTGATTCTTCTTTTTTTAATTGTATTTATTCAAATGTATTTAACGTTGATTTTTGAAAAATTGTATACTGTGTAATGATGAGATTTTAAAATGTATATATACAATAAATGTTTGACAGAGTAACTCACGGTGTGGTAAATTTTACTTTCCTGTTTTATATTTTCAACATTGTTTCCTGTTTATACTATTGTTTAAAAACTAAAAATTGTGTTCATGGTGGGTAGTACTAAATAACTGTAGTCCTGAACAAGGGTGTATAATAGTCATTTCTCTATAAATTCGGCATCATTGAGGATATAAGCAAGTAGAAAAGTGGGTAAACATAGCTGCTCTTACCATACACGGATAGAAGTTGAGTACAAATTATTGTAACTTTACCTTTCCCGCCATATTAGTGGCATGCTTCATAAATATGTCTCTTTGAAAATAGAATATTCACCCTGGAACCCAAGAACTAGGTGTGAAACTCAGTCTTAGACTGTTCTCGCGTGGGGACACCCCTGTCTCTCATTTTTAAGATTTACGATCCCCCCAGTGCCCTATTAGCCTGTGCGGGGTCCTCCTTTACTTTTTAACTAGTTTAACAACAAATACAGTAACCAGCAACTGAAAGGTGGCCAGTCAACCCTTGAGAAGACCTTCCACTGCGCGGCAGAACGTCTTTGGTAACTTTTGATCTGTTTAAAATAGAGCACCTTTTTGGGGTTAAAATCAGCAAATTATGCAGCAGATGATAGGTTCAGCTGTGAATGCGGTAAATCCATAATTATTCAGAAAACACAGCAGTCACAGAATTGCATAATTCAGTGGCGTTGCTCATACTCCACCAAAGGGCGCTGATGCGTATGGTAGAACAAGTGGCACACTACGTGTGGGGGAGGGGGAGGGATGCATCATTGGGAGGGTGTTGAATTTGTGGTAGTCTTGTAAAGGAAATGTATTGGTATCCAATGCACTGCATAATTTCTTTTTTTTAAAAGTGACAATGGCCAACATTTTTTTTTTTTACTCTACTGCACACTTCTCCAATTGCCACTGTGAACACTGCACATAGCTGAATTGCATCAAACAATTGAGCCAGTGTTCACCAAGTAGGAATTCAGAAGTAGGTAACTCCCCTTCCAAAGAAATGTTTGAATACATTGGATCAAAAAGTGCGCTCTAGAGCACAATTTTCACTTACATTTGCTATAAAGCCAGAGACCATGAAAGGGTACTCATGAAGTATTCCTGGTCTGCTTTGGGGAGGTCAAGGGCTGAGATATAGGAAGAGGTGTTTTGTGCCACCTCTACCTCGCAGAAAGAGAGAGGGGAGAAGGTGGCCCTGCTGGGAAAGGTTCACATGTCCTTTTACCATAGCCAATCCGACACTCCCAGAGCCATTGTCACCCTCATTTCACTTGCATGGTTGCAGGATCTGACAGCCTGGACAGAAAGGGGGGAGCAAAAACTCTTTTCTATAGTTCATTTTTAGTTGTTTTGTAGATAGAAGTATATAGCACTTTATACCTGTGACGAGGCGCTAAAGCACATTTGCAGATGGGTACCACACAACTGTATTACTGACAGAAAGAGAGCCTGAGAAGAAGACCTTGAAAAAGGAACATGCAGAGCCAGAGCCTTAACTGAAGAGTCCTATTCAGCAATGTTACAACGTGGCTTGGCTGAGAAAGGATGATGTCGTGCCCATCTCCAGTGTGAGACATTTTGTCAATGTTGCAGTTTACAGCGTGAGAATGGAAAAGGACATTGGAATCCCTGATGATGTGAACAGAGGGGTGGTATCGGAGTGATCATTTTGGTGCATTTAATTGAACTCTACACTATCTGAGTTGCTTCCATTTTTTCCTTGGATTTTGAGGTTTTGACCTCAATGCTTATTCCGTCTGATTCTTGCTAAGTGTGACTCAGGCTAACACTCAAAGTCCCCAGACCAAGGAAGACTCTTTACAGAGCATTTGCAATGCTGACACCTTACCATACTTCCCTGCGTTAGTCTATTTTTCTGCATTTCCCTGAATTTTGATCTCCTTCAGGGTTTAAACCATCCTTCTTACTTCTGACTTTAACCTATTTGATTTTAGATTTTACTCGTGTATAGAAGAGAGGACCAGAAACTCTTCTCTGAGCACCAGGTCTTGCTATTGATCTTTTGTATTGCTGCAACTGAACTCTTGTTTGCCTAATACTGGTACGCCTAAACTTTTCAAAAATAACACACATTGGCAAAGCCAATAGGTCTAGAGTTTGTAAGCAGATAGCCAATTTTTTGGCATTGCCAATACTGAACTTAAAAATCATTCAAGCTATTAAAATAGAATACTGTAATTGTTTAATGTATAACAGGATAACGTGTATCATATTTTCTCTGCCAGTATTTGGAAACCATAAGTTACTGTACTGCAGCTGACCATAGTAGTTGAATTCACAAGCCATCAAAATTGTTGGATGTTTTTCTCAACAGTGTGGAAGTGACAGTGAGTGTCATAGCAATCATACATACCTTTGTAGAAATATAGAACTGTTTTATGCAGATTGAATGTTTAGATATTTACTGATCAAAGCCTCTATGCTAATGAGCTGTAAAAGAATAAACTTCACCTGTACTAAGCTCCCTCCAAAGACAGAGCCATTTGATATGTTACTGCTTAGGTTCAAAACAAATTGAGGCACTTGACTCTTGTGAAACAGAGAGGGCCAGATGTTCTAAACACAGGTAACAATATACTATAAGGCAACTGTTTTTTCATGCAGTTGTTTTTCATGAAGGAATCCAGGATGATTAAAAAAATGAAAAGTGTGACAAAGGTTTAAAGCGTAGGCAGTGGTCCACAGAACCGCTGCCAAGTCTTAAAAAATTGTGAACATTGACAGTGGGGAAGGGGTTCTTTAGAGACCCCTCTCCGTTTACAAATGGGTTCACTACAGTTGTGTAGTCGGTAAAATAATAATGTTTTAAAACCGGATTTCGTTCATAAAATATTAATGTTAATTCTTTTAATATGGAGTCGCACACTCGAATTGCACCGCGGCAACATGTTGCTGAATCGCAATTTGCGTTTGGTGCAAACCAAAAAGCCATTTTGCTGTCACAGATTTTGCAAAGCAGACCCCGGAATCACAGAAATCCTTAGTACATCTAGCCCTAAACTTCATCTTTAGAAATGGCCTGTACTTAATGTATGCATCTATGCAAAGTAAAGACAGTGTAGGGCTCATTAAGTGTAAACTGGTGACACATTAAAGCTGTCATAGATCCCCTCATTTAAACATTTGAACATTTTCACTGGCAGCTTGTGAGAAATTGATTGTGTTGGAGGGTGACAGCGCCTAACTTAGGAAAACACTCCCACTTAAAGCCTGAAAGGCACTTCACAATTGTCAATACATAGTAACGCCCGAGGAGACGGCACCAAATATGGCAGCCAAATATAATGAAAGCACACACATGTCTCTACCTGCTCTTCAAAACATCCTCCAGTGGGAGACATTGATAAACAAAACACCACCAATAAACTGGGTTATTTATATAAATGAAGGTGCTACAGTGCAATCATAACTTCAGTTTCCCACTATGAAAATGCTTCCAGCATGTCTGAAGCAAGAATGTTGGGGGTGCATTTTTAAAATAGCTTCTGTGTTTGCAATTTACTGAAAAAGACAAGCACAGGGATGAGATATCACAGCATGGAGGTGGGGGGAAAGCAGGGATGAGCAATGACAACATGGAGGCCGGGGAAAAGCAGGGATGGACAAGGAGAGATCACAACATGGAGGCGGTGGAAAAGTAGGGATGGACAAGGATGAGAGATCACAACATGGAAGCGGGGTGAAAAGCAGGGATGGACAGGGAGGAGAGATCACAGCATGGAGGTGGGGAAAATCAGGGATAAACAGGAATGAGCGATCACAACATGGAGGCAGTGGAAAAGCAGGGATGGACAAGGAGGAGAGAGCACAACATGGAGGCGGGGGAAAAGCAGGGATGGACATGGATGAAAGATCCCAACATGGAGGCAGTGGAAAAGCAGGGATTGACAGGGCGGAGATATCACAACATGGAGGCGGGGTGGAGGAAAAGCAGGGATGGACAAGGAGGAGAGATCACAACATGGAGGCTGGGGGAAACAGGGATGGACAGGGATGAGAGATCCCAACCTGGAGGCGCTGGGGGCGGGGGGACAGGGATGAGAGCTCAAAACATGGAGGCGGGGGGGAAAAGCAGTAATGGAAAGGGAGAAGAGATCACAACCTGGAGACGGGGGAAAAAGAAGAGCTGGACAAGGAGGAGAAATCACAACATGGAGGCGGGGGGAAAAGCAGGGATGGACAGGGAGGAGATATCAAAACATGGAGGTGGGGGGAAACAGGGATGGACATGAATGAAAGATCCCAACATGGAGGCTGGGGGAAACAGGGATGGACAGGGATGAGAGATCACATGGAGACGGGGGGAAACAGGGATGGAAAGCGAGAAGAGATCACAACCTGGAGGCGGGGGGAAACAGAGATGAGAGATTATAACCTGTAGACGGGGGGGGGGCAGGGATGGACACTGATGAGAGATCACAACATGGAGGTGGGTGGGAAAGCAGTGAGCGACAGGGAGGAGAGATCACAGCATGGAGGTGGGGAAAAGCATGGATGAGAGATCACAACATGGAGGCGGGGAAAAGCATGGATGAGAGATCACAACATGGAGGCGGGGTGGAAATCAGGGATGGACAAGGAGGAGAGATCACAACCTGGAGGTGGGGGACAAGCAGGGATGAAAAGGGATGAGAGATCCCAACATGGAAGCAGGGGGAAAAGCAGGGATGAACAGGGATGAGAGATCCCAACATTAAAGCAGGGGGAAAAGCAGGAATGGACAGGGATGAGAGATCACATCATGGAGGCGGGGGGGGGGAAAGCAGGGATGGACATGGATGAAAGATCCCAACATGGAGGCAGTGGAAAAGCAGGGATTGACAGGGCGGAGATATCACAACGTGGAGGCGGGGTGGGGGAAAAGCAGGGATGGACAAGGAGGAGAGATCACAACATGGAGGCGGGGGGAAACAGGGATGAGAGATCACAACCTGGAGGGGGGGGACAGGGATGGACAGCGATGAGATCACAACATGGAGGTGGGGGGAAAAGCAGGGATGGATAGGGAGAAGTGATCACAACATGGAGGCGGGGGGAAAAGCAGGGATGGATAGGGAGAAGAGATCACAACATGGAGGCGGGGGAAAAGCAGGGATGGATAGGGAGAAAGGATCACAACATGGAGGCGGGGTGGAAATCAGGGATGGACAAGGAGGAGAGATCACAACATGGAAGCAGGGGGAAAAGCAGGGATGAACAGGAATGATAGATCACAACATGGAGGTGGGTGGGAAAGCAGTGAGCGACAAGGAGGAGAGATCACAACCTGCAGGCGGGGGAAACGGGGATGGACACGGATGAGAGATCACAACATGGAGGTGGGGGAAAAGCAGGGATGAACAGGGATGAGAGTTCCCAACATGGAAGCAGGGGGAAAAGAAGGGATGAACAGGGATGAGAGATCCCAACATGGAAGCAGGGGGCAAAGCAGGGATGAGAGATCACAACATGGAGGCAGGGGGAAAAGCAGGGATGAACAGGGATGCGAGATCACAACATGGAGGCAGAGGGAAAAGTAGGGATGGACAGGTATGAGAGATCACAACATGGAGACGGGTGAGAAAGCAGGGATGGACAGGGATGAGAGATCACAACATGGAGGCGGGAGGAAAGCTGGGATGAACAGGGATGAGATATCACCACACAAGAGTGGGTGAGAGAGAGCAATGTGGGGGGAGCAAAGCATACGAGGTAGACTGCTAGAAAACACATCCACTCTCATGTAAATGTAAATGTAGAGGCTCTTATATAGCGCACGACTACCCGTAGGCATCTCGGCGCTTGCTTAGGGAACCCGTCCTGGTATTCCCCTGTGAGATAACCCCAACAGGGCATCCGCAAGGTGAAAGCCAGGCATCCCGCCGCGAGGGGCCGTAGTGGAGATTAAGCAAGCTATTGCCCAGAGCTGTAGAGTGTGAACCCGTGAGTCAAGTAGGCACCGGAGCGAGAATTATCGAGTCCATGGAATTTTTGAGCTCAAGACCCGCCGAGGCAGGGAATTGAACCCTGGTCCAGGACCGATCTCAGCTTCCAGGTCTGCCTCCTCTAACCCCTGAGCCACACTTCTCCACTCATGGAGTGCTCAAACAAAATGAAAAAAAGTAGTTCCCTAAAAGTGAGCTAAGGAGGCATAGAAGCCAGGCAACTAGTGAGCTAGTAATAAGGTTAGGGTTAGAATCTAGGGGAGGGACAAACACAAGAGAAACAGATTGAAATAAGGAAAGCCAGTGAATAGAATACAAGCAAAGAAGAGTGACAGGAAAGCCAACCAATGGTAAGCAGTGGTTGGACTGCAAGCTCACTTTTATGTTCTTGGTAAGCCCACAATATGTTGTTCACAACCAGACAGTTTACTCTGTCTTATATGTTCGACCTACAAATATTGCACAATGCATAATTGGATAGCAGGGTGGATGACTGCATATTAACCTGTTGCAAGACTTGTGAAGTGGAGTGTCAGACCTGGCATCCATGTTGTGGTTTCCCCCTAACCTTTTGCCTTCAGATCTCCTGATTTTGCTAGCCTTAGGGTTCTGCACACTTTACCACTGCTAAAGTGCTTGTTCTCTCTCCTTAAAACATGTTGGATTTGATTACATCCCATTGGCATATTTAATGTGCGTGTAAGTGGGAGTGTGACCGTTGACAAGATGCCCGCATCTTGTAGGGCTCCGGAGGCTGCGGCCATCTAATCTCGCTTGCTGTCCTTTGCACTACTCCGCCGGGTGGTGGTGCACGCCCGCGGCGTCCCGGGTGAATGGAGGGGCCAAGCTAGTGACCGGTGACCTGCGGTGGCACTGAAATCGAGAAGCGGGTGGGCGCTGGGAGAGGCACAGCCAGCTTCGGAGGCCCTGAGCCAATTAGGGCCGTGGGTGAGGCTGAGGCCAAGACCACTCGGTCCCGCTGGTGCTGCCCCAGTGTCGGACGCCCTGCTGGCATAATTGGCATTGAACCTGGGAGCCTGAGATGTGAGGGGAAGGACTGGCATCATCACAAACTACAAAACTGCGGATCGGTGATGGGCATACGTGCGGCCAGGAGACGCCATCATACAGTCACAGCGGTAAGGGATGCCTGCCCACGTCCGCGAGACTGCACACTGCCCCAGGTAACTGCTAGGCCTGGGCGTCATTGAACTAAAATGGAGGCGGGTACTTGACCTGCGCTGCGATACATGAGCTGCGGGTACTGCTGCTACGCAGGAGGCTGGTGGCAAGCGACAAATCGGTACGCGCTGCCCAGGATAATAAGGGGCAAGTCTGTAGGCTCCATCACCTGCTTCCCTAACTGTCAAACACTGTGCCTCCATGGCCTTGGGCCTTGGCTTTGTGGGCCTGAATATCGCCCCCACATGTGACCTACCTGCCTACTGGTGCAGTGCATCACTTTATCACACGTCCTGCAGGGCTCTGGAGCCCATTTCTCGGCACCTGATTACCCACCTGTGACCAGTTTGGGGCACTTTGTAATCACAGCAATAAAGAATGGATAGAAACGACCCCAAGCAGTGCTGGCTGCAATTTGATCAAGCCGGGTGGAGGTGCAAGCTCAAACGCTGAAGAATCTATAAGGGTACCTACAGAAATTTCCCTGCCACAGACAATGCGGCTCTTATGATTAAACTGAAAGCAGGGGTTCTAGCCATAGATGCCTGTTTTGATACACTGACCACATGGATGTATAGGCTAGGTGAGCGATTAGATCGCCAGGGGGTGAGGCTGGATAGCGCAGAGAAGAGGATATCCAGCCTCAAGAACACTACATCCACAGTGCAAAAGCGCTTGGAGAAAGTAGACCGGTTCTCAAGCAGGCGGCCATAAAGAATGAAGACTTAGAAGCCAGAACCAGGCACAACAATATTTGCATTTCCGGCATAGCTGAAACTGCAAACTTGAGCTGCCCTGACACCTTTGTAGAGCATCAGCTTGTCGACTTTTTTGATCGCTCCAGCTTCTCCCCAACTTTCTCTGTAGAGAGCGCTTACCGCACTCTGGAACATCAGCCCCTTCTGGGCGCCACACCACGCTTTATTATTGTGCGGCTCCTTAATTATAAAGACAGAGACGCTGTCCTCAGACTTGCCTGGGACCGCAGGCAATTGCAATATCAGGGGTCCATCATCTCCATATACCCTGGCGCAAATTTGGGGATGTCAAGACCACGCTACACAAGCTGAATATAAAGTTCGCAATGTTATACCCCTGCCCAACTTAAAATTGACCACCATGGAAAACTCAAGATCTTTAAAACCCCCGCAGATGCCGCCAGCTACTGTAAGCAACTGTCGAATGGTTCTCCCGCTCAGTTGCGTGGCAGCCCCACGCCGAACTGACCGTTCCTCAAGGCTACTATGCCGAGTATCAGCCCAGGCTAAGGGATCGCTCGGCTGGGTCAACTGCTCGGGTCCCCTGGGCGCTGCCCCTGGATGGTGTCTGAGTCCCTGGCAGTGGGTCAGCCTACTCTGCCTGTAACGCCAATGATCCTAACTGTATGTGATGGCACGGACTCTCTAGTATGCAATATATTCCAATTTCATTTCCTAGATGGACTGCTGTCTTCCGGGTCGCCTCTGCGCCCTCCTTGGTGTACACCATGAGTATAAGTTTGGGGATCATTAGTTACGTGTTTTGTATAATTGGGATTCACTGGATGTTTTTTAATCTAGTTTGGGAGGGAGCGGGGGTGTTTCTATGTCATAAGGGAAAGATCATGTTTGAATGTTTTTTGCTTAATCTCCCCACAGTATCACAACACCACAGAACAACTTTATTAGTACCTACTTCCGGGGCTGCACTTACATGCACGCTACATCTAAACCTCATTTTCGCTCCGCAACTTGAGTGGACTAAGCATTTAGATATATCCTGTATTACTTGGAACATCTGTCGAATTAATAACCCATGGAAGGGAAAACAAGTATTAGCATATCTAAACAGACACAGAGTCAAAATAGCCTTCTTGCAAGAAACACACTTATTGCCAGACACATCCATCTCCTTTGCTAAAGCCTGGGGCATAAATCGCTATTTCTCCTCCTACATCTCGTACTCGAGGGGCACCTGTAAACTTATACACAAAAGCGTCCATTTTCATCTATTACTGCACATCTAGATTCAAAAGGTCGATATATCATCCTATATGGTTTACTCGCAGATAAGCAAGTACTACTACTGCCCCACTATAGACGCCGCTACTTTTGATCAGGATATATATAATCATATGGGCAGAGTAGATTTCGACCAGATAATAATGGGAGGCAACTTCAATTTGATCCAGTGCCCACAGATGGACTCCTCCAGCGCACACCCTAGTGATAAACCTAAGGCCAGGGCTCTACTTCGGCATATAATGGAGGCCTATGCACTACACGACTTGTGGCATGCACTTTACCCTACCGATCCTGGTTACACCTATTACTCATAGCCACATACAATAAAGACAAAGCTTGACTACTGGCTCTTGTCAGCCAATATACTACACCGAGCATCTCAAATCACAGTTCTACCCTGAACCTTATCTGACCACAGCCCGGTCCTATCACAGCTCAATATTCATGTCAGTTCTGAAGCCGAAAAGCACTGACGATTCCCCAGTGACACTTTGCAAGGCCAGGCATTCCCGGGTGAGTTACTTGGGGCAATCACAGAATACTTTACCATCAATACTGGCACTGTCGACACTCAGCCCACAATATGGGAGGCCATTAAAGCCTATATTCGAGGTACAAGCATATCCAAGCAATTTGGCATTCTACATAATATATGTAGGCAAATTGAACACATTGAATTGGAACTGTGGAGCTTAGATTCAGCTGTGGTGGCGGACGGATATCCGCGCCTGCACCACGGAGTGCAACTCATGAAAGAATTTTGCGCTGGCTGATCATGAAACCTTGTAAAGTATGCCACAGCGTGCCAATATGGGGAGGGTGGAAGGTCGGTCATACGCTGGCCAGAATGCTGCGCCCCAGTCATGCAACTGGCTACATAACTGAAATCCAAGCAGGTACAGGTACCCGTGTCCTGGGCACCACAAACATCAAAAATACTTTTCAAGAGTACTATAATCAATTATATACAGCTCGTCTAGCCGAACCCCCTTCGACACTCTCAGCATACTTGGAGGAGGTTGCAATGGTCTGGCTAGACAACAGCCTGTAGCAATTCTTAAGCAAACCCCTTACATTGGACGAGATTAAAGAAGCCATCGATGCTCTTGATGGGTCAAAGGCGCTTGGGCTTGACAGCTTCACGGGGGTCTTCTACAAGGCCTTCAAAGAACAGCTAGCCCCACAACTTCTGACGCCATGTAAAGTGGCTCTGACTGCGGGCTTGTTGCCACCAACTCTGCGAGAAGCAGTGCTTATCCTATTATTGGAACCGGGTAAGGATCCTATGCATGAGCTTTGTACAGACCCGTCTCACACCTTAACCACGATAATAAAATACTTGCCAATGCCCTGGCAATTAGGTTGGCCCTTCTAATAGAGCAACTTATTTCACCAGTGCAGTGAGGCTTCGTGCCCCACAGATCGACCTCCCTCAAACTCCGTACACTATTTGCAGTCCTGCACAGGATAGTACCAAACATACCTGCAGCTGTCACACTTGCGATGCAGAGAAGGCGGTCGACTCCCTAGAGTGGCCTTTCATGGCCACCGTCCTGAAGAAATTGGGGATCCTCGCTGCTCTATCCATGATTATGTTACTGTACACTGAGCCGCTAGCCCGTGTAAGAATTGATGGGTCATTAACTGACTCCTTTCCCATCACTATAGGGACGAGGTAGGGATGGCACTGTCTCCACTACTGTTCATTATCACAATAGACCCATTGGTGTGCCATATGCATGCGAGACATAGTCATCGTGGGCTCCAACCTGAGCTTGGTCCTCTACTTTTATCTCTGTATGCAGATGACATACTCTTGTTTATCAGGCACCGCGCTGCTAGTCTTCCGCCCCTGGTTGAGGAGATAATACGATTTGGTAATCTATCGGGTTTGCAGATCAACTGGGCCAAGTCTGAGCTCTTCTCACTCACCAACGCTGCCCAACCAGTGCAGTCTGAATATCCCCTCAAATGGTCAGAAGGGCAAACCAGATATCTTGGCATCCAACTGCACAGAGATAAGCATCAAATACTACAGCTTAATTATGGACCTGCAGTGGCAAATCTGGAGGTGCAGATCGATAGATGTATTAAACAACCACTCTCTATGGCAGGTAGGGTGGCAATAATCAAAATGCTTGTACTTCCCCAATTTTTATACCTTTCCCTCCATATTCCAGTGCCACTCCCCATTACCTTTTTCCGAACATTACGCAGTCTCCTCTTGACCTTGATCTGGGCTGGATGCAGACCATGGTTGCAATGGGACACATTGACGCTGCCATATGAACGGGGCAGCCTAGGGGTCCCTGACATACAGCTGAACTATCTGGTGGCTCAATGCCACTAGGTGTAACATTGGTACCATCCTGATGCGCGCATTCCCTATCTGAAGCAAGAAGTAGATCAACTGAAAGGTCTCCCTCACTCTGCCCTACTACCTAGAGGCGTACCACTGGATCCCAATGATAATTTGACAGTTTCCACAACATGCTAGACATGGCACATGCTGCGACGCAGACCTGAAGGGGCCCCCTCTACTCCACTGATATTCCATTAAAAAATAATCTATAGCTTCCACTCATGGGGGAACCAGTGGTCCAGCGCACATTATCACACTATAACATGTGCACCATAGGAGACCTCTTACCAGATGGCCATGCATTGCAACTCGCAGATGACCCTAGATTCCACAATATGCCATACGTGTACCGCTTTGTATTCCAGAGCCTTTGCCACTCTCATATCCAAGATGTCCACATACCATCTTGCCCCAAAAGAGTTCCCACCATTAAGGCTTGCAATAACAGATAGAGCTCATTTGATTTCCAGAATCTACCATGTATGCATAGTGCTGAAACCTGACACAACCACTACGGTACGAGAATCATGGGCACGTGACTTGGGGGCCCGTGACTAAACACGTATGGTCATATTGTTGCATGCGAATACAGAAAATATCACTCAATCATAGACACAAACTACTACAGTTCAAGTTCCTACACAGAGCTTATCTTACCCTGGTGGAAATAGCAAAAAAGGATGCTAACAGAACAGACCGTTGTCTCAAATGCCAGACCCCAGCAGCAGACTTTGCACATCTTACATGGACCTGCCCCATCATTACTGGGTTTTGGCTATCAATATATTCGCTAATCAAAAAAGGGGGGGGGGGATCACTTGTCCTGTGTAACCTGGGTACAGTTCTTACTAGAATGACCCTTGGTAAAAGACCCTCATACACGTGTAATCATGATGGTATGGGCGGTATATCTTGATTCTCCGCCTTCGTTTACACGTCTGTGCAGAATCACGGGGTCAGTTGGTATGCACCCTCCACCTGGAGGAGAACACCCTAGGTTAAAACAGTAGTGATCAGTGATTTTTGGTGAAGTGTGAGTGAATTTCTTTAAAACAATCCAATCATGCCGGGAAGGAAATAATTTTATTGACCGGGATTGAATTGGTGGTAGAGGATATGGCAGAATACGTTGGAGAAATTATTAGGTTTCACACATATTCAATCCTCCAGTGTTCAAACAATGGTCGACATGTTTCAGCCTTGTTGCCCAAGGGGTCGGTGCGGCTTTCTTCAGGACCAGGTGAGTTCAGTGTAGAGAGTGACTAAGGTCTACTCTTTATTGAAGGTCAAAATTGGACCTATAAGTGAAAAGAGAATGATATTGCTAGGGTGTGGGTCATAAGGATTAGTGCAAGAGTCAAGGTTAAAAAGTAGGTTTTTAGTCATGAGTTAAAAAACTACGCTGTAGGACTCCCTATCTCTAGGGGACATAAACCACATACTCAATACTGGTAAACAAGTCGTGACTGGGAACCTCCAATTGTGTATGGCAGGAGGTAGAGGTAACTCTAGAGTTTGTGTAACTTCCTAGGGTTCTCTAAAAAAACCGTATTGTTTAGTAAGATATACAAAGGTCTGGATTCAAAAGGGAATCGTTGTGAAGTAGTAAAGCTGCATTAAACAACAGTGTTAGGGAACTGTTGTGATTCGCCCCTAAATGCCAAAAATACACTCGCAATACATACCTTTCATTAGTTAATTTTTAACATTTCAAACAGGTACCCAGAGGCTTGAAGGAGGGGCTCCTACAAAAATAGAGGTAGGTTTTAGTTTAAGGGAGCGGGTGGATACTTATCTCCATTCAATGTCCCGGCTGTTTGGTCTTTCAGCGCCATACCTCGTTGCTCCGCTCGCGTACATGCAGCTTGTGCTGTCTCTGCCTCTCGCGGTCCCGGATATGGCGGAAGCCAGTGTTGCCGGGTTAAATGGTCATTTTTCAGTATGGAGATGGAAAAAAGACTCAGGGGGGTTAACGGAATAACCACTGGTAAAGGAAAAATATTGACGAATATAATCAAAGCGATATTAGTCGCGAGGTATGGGTAAAGTAGCGGTGAATTTATACAGACCAACAGCAGATTTGTATTGTTATTACAGGGAGGATTAATGTCATCAGGAAAACTGTTGGGAAAGAAAGACTCCCGTGTTGGTGTCATTTTGTCAACTAAGTGAGTGTTATTTTCATGGGTATCGAAGGTAGTATTGTGATTTAAAATTGATCATTTATTCGTTTATTCTGTTCACCGTCTGAAGACAGACCAATGGGGACTGAATGATAACGTCCCTTGGCTGAGCCTCAACAGATGAACTGTCCCTTTAGAAATCTTGTTGGATACTGTGATTCAGAATAAACGAATAAATGATCAATTTTAAATCACAATACTACCTTCGATACCCATGAAAATAACACTCACTTAGTTGACAAAATGACACCAACAAGGGGGTCTTTCTTTCCCAACAGTTTTCCTGATGACATTAATCCTCCCTGTAATAACAATACAAATCTACTGTTGGTCTGTATAAATTCACCGCTACTTTACCCATACCTCGCGACTAATATCGCTTTGATTATATTCGTCAATATTTTTCCTTTACCAGCGGTTATTCCGTTAACCCCCCTGAGTCTTTTTTCCATCTCCATACTGAAAAATGACCATTTAACCCGGCAACACTGGCTACCGCCATATCCGGGACCGCGAGAGGCAGAGACAGCACAAGCTGCATGTACGCGAGCGGAGCAACGAGGTATGGCGCTGAAAGACCAAACAGCCGGGACATTGAATGGAGATAAGTATCCACCCGCTCCCTTTAACTAAAACCTACCTCTATTTTTGTAGGAGCCCCTCCTTCAAGCCTCTGGGTACCTGTTTGAAATGTTAAAAATTAACTAATGAAAGGTATGTATTGCGAGTGTATTTTTGGCATTTAGGGGCGAATCACAACAGTTCCCTAACACTGTTGTTTAATGCAGCTTTACTACTTCACAACGATTCCCTTTTGAATCCAGACCTTTGTATATCTTACTAAACAATACGGTTTTTTTAGAGAACCCTAGGAAGTTACACAAACTCTAGAGTTACCTCTACCTCCTGCCATACACAATTGGAGGTTCCCAGTCACGACTTGTTTACCTGTATTGAGTATGTGGTTTATGTCCCCTAGAGATAGGGAGTCCTACAGCGTAGTTTTTTAACTCCTGACTAAAAACCTACTTTTTAACCTTGACTCTTGCACTAATCCTTATGACCCACACCCTAGCAATATCATTCTCTTTTCACTTATAGGTCCAATTTTGACCTTCAATAAAGAGTAGACCTTAGTCACTCTCTACACTGAACTCACCTGGTCCTGAAGAAAGCCGCACCGACCCCTTGGGCAACAAGGCTGAAACATGTCGACCATTGTTTGAACACTGGAGGATTGAATATGTGTGAAACCTAATAATTTCTCCAACGTATTCTGCCATATCCTCTACCACCAATTCAATCCCGGTCAATAAAATTATTTCCTTCCCGGCATGATTGGATTGTTTTAAAGAAATTCACTCACACTTCACCAAAAATCACTGATCACTACTGTTTTAACCTAGGGTGTTCTCCTCCAGGTGGAGGGTGCACACCAACTGACCCCGTGATTCTGCACAGACGTGTAAACGAAGGCGGAGAATCAAGATATACCGCCCATACCATCATGATTACACGTGTATGAGGGTCTTTTACCAAGGGTCATTCTAGTAAGAACTGTACCCAGGTTACACAGGACAAGTGATCCCCCCCCCCCCTTTTTGATTAGCAGTATTTAAAGCCAAGGAACTTGGTGGGATCACTAACTTTCCTTCTCCCCATTCTTGATTACTACATATCAATATATTCGTACATTGCAAAAATGACAGACCTCACCCACCCTTCAGCCAGACCTGGCAATTACACTTATGGTTAACACCGCTGCTCTTCCCCGATCAGGGTGCAGATTGATTTCAATGGCCCTGCTATTGGCAAAACAGGAGATTGCTGTGCGCTAGGGTGATCAAACACCCCTCTCCCCTGCTGCCTGGCTCTAGTCTATATTCAGAAACAACAAGGGAACCCAAACAAGTCGACCAGGGACCTTGGGAATCCATTATTTAGAACAACAATGGTCCCCGGAAAGGAAAGATAGGAAACCAAGTAATGAATATAGACTCAATCTTTACTATATTTAGTGGGCTTGTCCAGCCGGACAGAGGTCTAATATTTACTTGAGAGCAGTTAAGTCAATAATGCACAACAATACATAAAATGGGACACAGGCCTGTGTCCTACATAGCCAGTGGAATAAAGAACAGGGGAAAAAACATACAACAGGGGGCTCAGGCAAAGCTTTTTTGGTTTGTTACAAATAGGAAATACATAGTACTGTGAGAACAAATCGCAACAGAACACCTTCACAGCAAGGTAAATGAAAGTTTTTTTTGGCATATAAGGTGTGTTTATGGTGTTGACGGTGTTTCGATCCTTTGAAAAAATGGGCGGATCATCATCCGGACATAGAATGTATGCCTGTTTAGATAGAGCTTCATTAGCTGGCAAGTCCGGAATGGGAGAGCCCAGCCCCACATACACTTGAATAGGCCCTGTAGTTAGTCTGGAGCCAGGAAGGCAGGGTACCTGTGCACCGCAAAGGTATGCATCCCAAAGGCATGCCTCTAGAAACTTCTCTCCACTTCAAAAGCACACTTGGGTATAAGTACTGGATCTCAGACACTGCCTCCTAACCTAGCACTTTTGCTGAGGGGACCCCTGGAGTTCAGGGTCCCCTTCACCTCGGGGGCTGTGGTGGCTTATATTAAGCCACTGCATGCATCACCACTACTGCGTGGCTTGGACCCATTGCAAATATCTGCATCGTATTATAGCTCATAGGAACCGCTGCTGTGTGACCCATTTTTGGTGCAGGCCCTCACATCCCTTGTTGACTACAGCCTCGAAGACGATGCCAGACTCTGCATCACACCCTCGCAGCTCCTCTGAATGGGCGCATCACACGACTATGTGCTGCATCGTCGGACTTCATATTGCAAGCCCAGTCGATGGGATCCTCGACAACCGGAATTAAGGTTCTCTGTTCAGTGGGCCTTTCTGGGTCCGATTAGTTTGTTCGCGCTCTATTGTGGTTGGCCTGAACTTATGCCTTTGTCTTGTAATGGCACGACCAAATATCCACAGATGAAGCTTTGTACTTTTTGGCGCTATGCTGACTAAAATCTTTAGAATTGTATATCTGCGATCCTACTTATGTAATGGCATGAGATGCTGGACCGTGACTCTGAGGTCAGGAGCGGTACACAAAGTATACCCTCTTCCGAGAGTGACTATTGGCCTCTTGTGGCTGAGGGACTGGTAGTGGTAGCAGCAACACATCTTGTAGAAGGGGCAGGCCCTTTTCCCATCACTTTCACAGGAGAGATGTCTACTGACTTCTCCTATTACGAGGGCTGTCCAGTCCCCGCAAAAAGGTCCTTCACTCCATCCGTGTAAGCAGTGGGTGGAGAGAGCTTGTTTAGTCTGTGAGTATATGCTGTATTGGGGCATATTTACAAGCCCCTATCGATACCACAGCGTCACTTTTTCAGACGTTGTGGTGGCTAGCAGAGCTTTGCATTATTTAAAAGGGAGCGTTAAGCCACTTAACGTGGATCAACACTGCCTTGTAAATAAGGCATCCTTTCACGCTACACTTAGCGTTAAAGGGGAGGGCAATGGGTGTTGCAGTGGTCGTTTCACTGCAACACCCGTTGATTTTGAAGCTGCCCCCTATTTACAAGGGTGGCGTAAATAGGAGACAGAGCCAAAATTCAGACCAGGGAAAACCTGGTCTTAAACGGACGAAACAAGGAGAAATGCTTTATTTCTCCTCGTTTTTGCTGTTTCAATGTGTGCTGCGTTGTGCAACACACATAGAAACAGCAAAACACCATTAATTGTTCATGTGCAGGAAGGTGTCTCTTCCTGCACATAAACAATTCTTGAACAAAAATGACATTTTGCAGCTTCTTTGTGTGCTGCATTAATCAGCACACACAGAAGTTACAAAGTGTTCTTATGTATTGTTTATGTGCAGGAAAGAGCACCTTCCTGCACATAAACAATATTTCCCCTGCAACGCAGTCACCCTTGAACTATGGGGCAAAGGTGTCTGCGTTGGAGCTAAGCAGCTAGGTTAGCGCCATAGCAGGGGGAAGCGAAATGCTGCACTATATTCTTGTCCATTGTCTCTTCAGTTTGTCCTATAACTGTGGTTTAAATGCCATATCACAAGACCAGTTTCAAAAGTGAACAAGGCTCTCCTGTCTCCAGGTATGTCTTTAAGAGAATCAGTGTGTTGGTTCCCTAAGCCCATGGCCGGACTGGCCAGCCGGGTAAGCGGTCAAATCCCCGGGAGGCTTGTTGAATAAAGGTAGGGCTAAGACCTTTTTCAAGATTTGCCCGGCGCTAACCGCCTTTGTACCATTCAAATTACCAAGCAATGAGGCAGGCGCCGGAGACCAGAAGGCAGGAAACAGAAGTTTTATTCCGACGGAGCAGAACACATCAGATCAGACAACAAGGTATCGTCTCGAGGTGCTCTAACAGCCTCTCTGAGGCCTGGCCTCTTATACACTGGTTTATGGCATGTGACCTTTCTTTATTACAATCAGAACATTGTGAAGTAAGGAAAAAGACATCCCCGTAATCCTCGTGTCAATCCCACCCCACATGCCTCTACAATAGAGATCCTCAACCTGCTGATAAGAGGAAGGGGTCATCGCGCAGCTGAGTGTTCTGCCGATTCTTAGGATGTGTGCGCCTGATCATATCCCGGGGGGTGGGGAGGTCTTGATCAATAGAGGGTCCTTTGAAGAAGAGTGACTTCATACAATAAGGGGCAGTAAATGATATCTCCCGGCTTAGGCGATGGCCTCGGACCTGTGTGGACAGCTGGACACGGGGGAAGGGGTCATCAAAGGAGTGGTATTCATGCCGCGTGGACAATCGAGCGCGGAGGGAAGGTTTATCAACAGAGGGGCAATTATGGGAGGAGAGGAGATGCTGGTCAGGCGCAGGCGTGACTCCCAAGGACAGGGTCATGCAGAAGGGTTATGCTCATGAGAGGGAGGGAGGGGGAGCCAGGGTGCGCGGAGGATGCCTGCTGGGTCAGAGGGGCGCGCTGGCGATCGATCGTGGACAGGGAGACCATGATACCTAAAATGGTTGTTGTGCACGTTGTACATGGGTGACAAGCTGGCGCAGATGATGTTCAGCTCGTAAACTAAAATTCCACAGTCCTCCCTTTTAACATGTCTCGCCAACTTGTCAGTTCGGATTTATCCCCATAAGGCCACGTATTTCTACTTCATAGAGGGGACTCATGTGCTCAGTTCGGGAGTCCAAAGTCTTTGGGCACATACAGTTAGAAACGAAGCTGCACAAGGAGGGTAGACATTGAATACCCAAGCAACACCCACATAATATCACAACAGGTATCAGTATGAAGGAAAACAACTTCCAACCCCAGCCCTTCAAAGTGTCCCAAAACCAGCTCCCAAGCGACCATACTTCTTGTTCTTGATGAACCTCCGAGGAAAGTCTGTGGAGGTGCTCAATTGCCTTGTAGACTGAAGGCGAGTTGTCTGGCACGTAGGTGCAGCAGCTAGATCCGATGATGCGGCATGCTCCTCCTCGGTCGGCTAGGACCACGTCTAGGACAAGGCGGTTTTGAAGGGTCACAAGGCGGACCGCCTGAAGCTCCGCCATGTTGTTGGCGAGGATGCCAGCCGTGATGTTGATCGTTGTTTCTACTGCCTGGGTCAGGTGTCGGATAGCGCGGCTGTTTGCCATTGGCCCCCACAGAGGAACAAGTCCTTTTGCGGCATCCAGGAACTGTGCTCCAGTGGAGTCGGCTTGTTCAATGTCATTTGCACGCCTCTGCCGGTGATGGTTGGCAGGGGCTACATACGTGGGGGGAAGAACGAAGGCAATGTAACAGATACCCTTCCAACCTTTCGGGAGCCAGGTGTAAGCTTTGGTGCCACACACAAAGTACATGTTTGGAGAAGCAACAAAGGAAGGGGGGTCGGCTGAGTCCAATGTTCTAATGATTCGGCAGGAACTGCGACCCACCGGCTGTGTTCCCTGGCCTTCGAGACACACAAGACCTGTGACATTGATAACAGACAGAGCCACAGTCAGAGTGGCAGTAGTTTGTTTTTGCAGATGAGAGAAGGTGGATCTAGCTGGATTGTGGAGCACCTGTACTTCGACACGTTCTTTGGCTGGAATGTCTTTAAGGAAGGTGGCGCCTGTGAGCGCAGGACACAGGGGAGCAGAGGTCTTTCCGGTTTTGTTCAGCCAGAACCCAGAGTAGAAGTGCGACACCGTCTGGCTGGAAGTGGCGTTGTCCTTGTGGCTCTCTTGCATGAGGATCAGCCAGGCGAGGCAGGAGCCGTGAACTGAGAAAGGAGAAGGGATGAAGGGGATGGAGTGTCCAGTGGCATGCGGGAGCAACCCGCAGATCCAGCAGTTCGTAGCATTTGCGGCAAGGTTGTGTTGGTGCAACAGTTGCACGAAGGAATTGTTCCAGAATTCCCCGCGCCTCTCTCGGAGCTGAGGCGACAGGGAGATTAGGTGATGCTCCTTCATGGGGGTCGGATGTGCAGTAGGCAGCAATGCCTCATGAGCCGGTGTGCTTTCCTCCAGAATCCAGAAGGAGGTCATGAGGAGGAGGCAGAAGAGGAAGACAATAAAGAGGGCGATTGTCTTTGATTTGTGCAAATTGTCAGTCTTTGGGTTTCTATAGTGGGTATTTCCTGTTGCTTCCATCATCTTCTTATCTGGCGCTTCCATCATCTTCTTATCTGGCGATTCCATCACCTTCAAGGGGCTCGGTAGCGGGCAGAACCACGGACTTCGTTTAGCGTCTCTCCCGGCAACCCTTGGTTTTGCTTAGGTCACCGTTCTGAGATTCAACTTAGTCCGTGGCCTACTTAGCCGAAGCTCCCTCCTTTCGACGCAGGAAATACCCTTCTCTGGATGGCACAGTGGGATCAGAGAATTTTGCAAGCTCGAGTGCCTCAGTATCGGGATAACAGTTCAATGTCGGTCGGTCTTTGTTCAGGAGCTCTTCTTGGGTGTTGACGTTTTCTGTCGTGGCCAGGTTTGCAGAAACCTTCCGGCAGTGATGCGCGTGCAGCCAATGCCTCTTCCCCTCCACTCGAAGCGCCGTCCGTGTGGTAATCAGCACTTGCCAGGGGCCAGTCCACCGGGGTTCCAGACTCTTGGTCCGTTGGAAATTTCGTATTAGAACGAAATCTCCCGGTTGGATGTCGTGGCCGGGGCCCCTGGAAGCATCGGGGATGGCCTGCTGCACCTGTTGATGAATGACAGACAACGTTTTAGTTAACTTGCACAAATAATCAGATAGTAGGACGTCCGGGACGTCCTGAATGGAGGTTGGCTTGGGAGAAGTCCAGAGGTTCATCGGTCGCCCGAATACAACCTCGTAGGGGGTCAAATGGTGTTTGGTGGGAGTAGAGCGCATCGATAACAATGCCAGTGGGAGGGCATCCGGCCATTTAAGTCCAGTGGTGGCCACTATTTTCGACAATTTCAGCTTCAGTGTGGCATTATGGCGTTCCACCAGGCCGGCGGATTGGGGGTGGAAGACCGCATGAAACCTTTGCTTCACCCCCAACCCCTTTAAGATTAATTGGATAACCTCAGCTATGAAGTGGGGGCCATTGTCGCTCCATAAAATTCGACAAAGGCCATAGCGAGGAAAGAATTCTTTCAATAGTACTTTGGCAGTAGTCATGGCAGTGTTGTCACGGGTTGGATAGGCCTCTACCCATTTGCTGAAGGCACATACGATGACTAGTACATACTTCAAGCCTTGGCATCTCTCTAGCTGGATGTAGTCCATTTGAAGGACCTCAAAGGGGTGATTGGGGATCCCAAACCCTCCCCGGGGTACCACAGTTCCTTTCCCGGGGTTGTGTTGCAGACAGATAAGGCACTGTTGGACTAGGCGTCTGGCTGAGTCGGGGATTTTGTCGTTGTGCCAGACTTTGGAAATGAGTTCGATCATGGGTGCAGATCCTATGTGTGCGGGGGAATGAGCCATTGTCAGTATGGGGATCAGGTATGAGTCAGGTAGCAACCATTTGTTTGCATCTTTTGTTCGCCAGCAGCCCTCATCATCCTTCAAACCCACCCCGGCCCACTTAGTCAGTTCGTGAGGGGTGCTGGTCGACTGGATGTCTCTGATCATTTCCCTTGTGTCAGTCCATTTCTCTGCTTGTGACCTGGTCACATACATGCGTGTCATCGCCCTATTCTCAGCTGTGGTTCGTGCAGTGATGTCGGCCAGTGCATTCCCTTGTCCGACTAAGTCTGTCACCCTTTTGTGTGCCTGGCATTTGATCACCGCTAATCGTTTGGGGACGAGAACTGCTTCAATCAGGGCGGAGACTAGATCTCCGTGGAGGATAGGGGTGCCGTGGGACGTCAGGAATCCCCTCTCCCTCCACAGGAGCCCAAAATGGTGAACCACCCCGAAGGCATACTGGCTGTCTGTATATACGTTCGCAGTGGTCCCCGTGGCTATGATGCATGCTCGTGTGAGGGCTATCAGCTCTGCTGCCTGGGCAGATCGTTGTGTGATGCAGGCTGTCTCAACTACTGTTCGGGCTGTCGTAACTGCATAGGCAGCCGAAGTGGTGCCATCTGGGAGTTTGATGCATGAGCCGTCTACCCATAGCTCTCCATCGGGGTCAGTGAAAGCAGTATCTCGGAGGTCAACTCTACTCCTAGTTTGTTCGTCCGTGAGGGTCACACAGTCGTGTATGGGAGGAACGTCGGGGTCATTTTCAGGTAGGGGCAACAATGTGGCCGGATTCAAAGTCGTGCATCTCTTTAGTGTGATGTGGGGTGCAAGTAGCGTCAATTCGTACCCTGTCAGTCGTGCGCTAGTCAGATGTTGAATCTTGGTTTGGTTCAGAAGGGTGTCGACAGCATGGGGTACTAGAGAGTTTGAAAGTACGATTCCTTCGCTCTGACGGATAGAGACGGCAGCGGCAGCCACCGCTCGAAGGTAGGCAGGCAAAGCTCTGGCTACAGGATCAAGAGTGGCGGAGAAGTAGGCGCAAGGGCGCTGCTTAGGACCAATTGATTGAGTCAGGACAGACAATGCACACCCCTCCCTTTCGTGGGTGAAGGGGGAGAAGGGTTTGGAGTAATCCGGGGTTCCCAGGACGGGTGCTGAACAGAGTGCATCTCGTAATTCCTTAAAGGATGCTTGACACTCAGGGGTCCAAGGGAGCGGGAAGGAGGCATCTTTGGTTAATAGGGCAAGTAGGGGTCTTACAATGAGGCTGAAATTAGGTAACCACTGTCTACAAAAAGAGGTTAGGCCGACCAAAGAGCGGACTTGCTTATGTGTTTTTGGGACGGGGGTGTCTAGGATGGTTTGGATTCGGTCGGGTGTGAGTTTCCTCCCTTCTTTGGACAGGAGATGGCCTAGGTATGTCACTTGTGGCTGGCAGAACTGTAATTTCTTTTTGGAAACTTTATGGCCATTCTCTGCAAGAAAGTGTAGGAGTTGAACAGTGGCTGTGATTGCAAGTGGGGTGGTGTCGGCTGCCAAAAGGATATCATCGACATATTGGATCAACACCACTCCATCTGGTAGCTGGAAAGCATCCAGCTGTCTTTTGAGGGCCTGGCTGTAAATGCTGGGGCTTTCAGTGTACCCCTGGGGAGCTCTACAAAATCGGTACGAGCGGGATTTTAAAGTGAAGCCGAAGAGATAACGGCTGTCTGGATAGGTGGGGATAGAGAAAAACGCATTCTTAAGGTCGATAACAGTGAAGGTGGTGGCAGTGGACGGGATGAGGGTCAGAATGGTGGTGATATCGGAGACTACGGGGTATTCTGGTACAACCACTTTGTTAATTTCTCGCAGGTCGATGATGAAGCGGTATGCTTTCTCATCTCCTTCGCCTTGCTTCTTAACAATAGGTAGGATTGGGCTGTTGCAGACATTGCTAACCACCTCTTCAACCACTCCTGCATCTACCAGAGACTGAATGATCGCTACCAGTGCCTTCTCGCCCTCTGGGGATATCCGATATTGTGGGAGTTTCGGGAGCATAGCGTCCTGTCTTGCAGTTATATGAATAGGGTCAATCATCATTCGTCCCACATCAGAGTCATTTTTGGCCCACAGGTACGGAGGCAGGGTGTCAAGCAAGGACAGGTCAGCGTCAGTTATGGAGCACATGTGTCGTGAGGGGCAGGATCTGGGCATGCCTGGGTTGTCGTACAGGATGACTCGGATTCCATCTGGGGAACACCTAATGGTAGCTCGAAAATGTTTCAGTAAGTCAATGCCCATAATGGCGTCAGGGGAGTTGGAGGAGAGCAGAAATGTCGTGTCAGTGGTGTTGTTTTCTAGGTCAAAGGTGATAGGCACGGACAGGGGATTAGTGGAGGGCGTTCCATCGAAACCTACCGACGTAATGTGTGAGCCAGACAAGGGTGCCCTTGGAATCAGTCGTTTTGATAACCCACTACGTGTCGCCCCAGTGTCTACCAAGAATGGAGACTCTGTACCCAGGACCTTAGCGGTGACATAAGGACCTTGCTGGTCAACACAGAGCTCGACTGGATCCCTCCCTTGCCCCTGGCAGTCCTATGCAAAATCAGGGGCATTCTCACCATCGGATAGTTGATATTGGTTCTGTCGGGGGCGGTCAAATGTGTTCGATCTCCCTGATCTGTCATTGTTGGTGTCGTTTGTGTGCCCTCGTCCTTGTCCTCTGTTTCTCTGACCACCTGCCACATCCCTGGGGTCCCTATTTCTATTCATCTCTAGCAGAACCGGACACTCGGATTTCCAGTGGCCGAATCCTTTGCAGAAGGCGCATTGGTCATTGCTAATGTCTCTACGTCCAGTATGTGGTGTTGGGGAGTGATCTTTAGGAGGTAGATTTCTGGGGGTGGTCGATTGGTAGTTCCCCCTTTGGTGTTCCCGTCCTACCGCTATACCTTGTATCTGGGCTATCATTACCCTTTCTTTTAAATCTTTCTTCTTTTTCTCGGACGCCCTATCATTCTCATTCTTTTGGTGCTCGTAATACTGAGCCATCTGAAGGATAGCTGCGGGTTTGGAGGCCCCCCAACTACTCTCACTCGTCTGCAGTTTTTGGGAGACCTCTTGTGATAGGCCCTTTACATAATTTTGTACAAACAGGTGCTGTCCGGTTGCGGTGGTCATGTCTTGGCCACTGTAGTCGGAGAACACTGTCTCGAATCGGGAGAAATATTCGGACACATCTTCCTGGGGTTTCTGTCGACAGGCCGTGACTATCGACCAATCTACCTTTTTCTCTGGGATCAGTGTCTTTAATTTCTGAACTAATTTGTCTGGGAGTTCTAATATGTCCTTTACTGGTTTCCTTCCAGGCTCTCGCTGTCTATCTAGTTTACTGAGTTGGTCCCAGGTATGTCCAAACAGATCCGTGTGGTCAGCCTTCCGGATTTGCTTCCACACGTCAGCTGGCAGGCATAACCCGAAAAACAAGTCAATGTCTGCTAAAGTCATTATTGTCGAACCCAAGGCTGTGCCTAATTCGGTATAGAATGCTGTCGGGTTCTTTCTTAAATCGGGCAGAGTTTGTTTAAAGGTTAGGATATCTTGCCGGTCCCATGGTTGGTAAACCCAATTGTACACAACTCTCCCTTTTGCATCTGCGTGATTAATATCGTCGCTTGTTCCCTGGCCACGTGGCGGGATCCAGTAAGGGGCCGCTTCTCTGATGGGCATCATAGTATTGGCTACTTGTATTGAGGTTGTTTCAGGGACTGTAACCTTGGTTTCTGGTTTTTGCTCCGTGAGGTGGCGGAAGACCTCAAGCGTCTGCATGAAGAGTTCCGTCGCCTCACATTCAGTCCCATCTCCGACATCAATCTTCCTATACAGCGTGGTCAGTTTAGCGGGGCCCTTACTTTGATACCTATCTTCATATGCGTTCAGGGTGTGGTAGCTGAATCGCAAAATGAAATGCCGTCTGTGGCTATCAGCATGCGAGTTATACATGTTCATTGTGTACTCTTCGCTCTCCCTTCGTTCCACTAGTGTCTTTGCTATTTTGTCAATCCCATCCCGTTCATCTTTGCTCAACCTATTTGATCTGGCTGGTGGGTGCTCGCTAGCCTCGAGGGCATCTGTTGATGCTGCTAATGTGGCTGGTGCGGAGGCCGTGAGGGCTGGTGCACTAGCGCTAAGGCCGTTCTCGCTCGTGCTCAGGGCCTGCAGGTGTTGTTGGCAGGGAGCATATGGACGGGGCATGTAGATGATTGGGGGACCTAGCAGTAACTCATCGTTCGCCCGCTGTTTGGAGGGCAATTCAGGGTAGAGCGCAGAGGGGGTCCTAACAGGACATTGACCTGTCGACCCTGATTCTTGGTTTTGTGCAGCTTCTTTTCTTTCTTTTATTTCTTCTTCTAGTTGCTTGGCGGCTAGGTGGGCACCCATCGTAATTCTTTCCCTATTTTTGCTTCTTCTCTTTTCTGTCGTTGTTCCGTTTCTTTGCGCCACATGCCAATACTATCGAGCATAGTGGGCGTGGTCTTATTTTTCTGGAGCGCTATTTCCAATGTTTTTATTTTATTTTCATCAAAGGAACCTATCAGTGGCCACTGACTTTCAGGGTTCTTCTTTGTATATTTATGCCATAGTTTAGTATAAGCTATAGCGATTAGTCCATGCTTAGTGAACATGTCCTTATTAGGGGTGCCTTCCAGTGGAGCTGGATGGTTCATCTCTAATAAGCGGTCCGGGCTGTACAGGCTACCAATCAGTGGGGAGAAGATAGGCATGACGGGTTACAACGGGGACAAAGGTCTGCACTACCTATCTTATCACGGCGGGCAAAGACTAGACAGAATATTTCTATTCTCCGTTGTTTGCCGGCAGTGAATACCTCAAAAGAACCAATACCGAACAATCAGTGTTCGGTCAATCAAACAATCAGTGGGGAGAATAAGTGGGTACGAAAAAGGTTTGCGTTACCCACTCTTTCTCTATCTGCAAAGAGAGACCTTGTTCTTCCCTGTTTGCAGACAAAGAATCTCCAGACAATAATCCACGAACGACAGTTCGGGAAAACAGTGGGGGAGGAAGATAGGCACGACGGATTACAATGGGGACAAAAGTCTGCGTTACCTATCCTTCACTGCTTGCAAAGAGAGAGCCTGTTGTTTTCTCCGTTTGCAGACGGTGAATCTCCAGAGGTATCAACAAAGCGTAATACTAGTATTATCCAAACCAAACAATCATTTCTCGATTTGTCGTGTTTACACGACCTTACCCGGACCGCATGGACGGTTTCCTGTCTTCCGAATCCAGCGCCCGATCGTCCTCTCTTCTTCGCGATGTTCGTGGCACTCCTGATGGTTCCCAGTCAGGACCGTAGATCACTCGAGAGAGGTCTATTCGGAACTAGTGAAGGTCGGATGATCGGCTGTCTGACGAGGGTCTATCGGACACGAGCTCTCCCGATCGTTGCAGTCGTTCACTCTGTCGTCGGGACCTCTCCCACTGGATCCACGTGTCGCTGATGGGCCCCACGCTTTGGGACGCCAATTGTTGAATAAAGGTAGGGCTAAGACCTTTTTCAAGATTTGCCCGGCGCTAACCGCCTTTGTACCATTCAAATTACCAAGCAATGAGGCAGGCGCCGGAGACCAGAAGGCAGGAAACAGAAGTTTTATTCCGACGGAGCAGAACACATCAGATCAGACAACAAGGTATCGTCTCGAGGTGCTCTAACAGCCTCTCTGAGGCCTGGCCTCTTATACACTGGTTTATGGCATGTGACCTTTCTTTATTACAATCAGAACATTGTGAAGTAAGGAAAAAGACATCCCCGTAATCCTCGTGTCAATCCCACCCCACATGCCTCTACAATAGAGATCCTCAACCTGCTGATAAGAGGAAGGGGTCATCGCGCAGCTGAGTGTTCTGCCGATTCTTAGGATGTGTGCGCCTGATCATATCCCGGGGGGTGGGGAGGTCTTGATCAATAGAGGGTCCTTTGAAGAAGAGTGACTTCATACAATAAGGGGCAGTAAATGATATCTCCCGGCTTAGGCGATGGCCTCGGACCTGTGTGGACAGCTGGACACGGGGGAAGGGGTCATCAAAGGAGTGGTATTCATGCCGCGTGGACAATCCAGCGCGGAGGGAAGGTTTATCAACAGAGGGGCATTCATGGGAGGAGAGGAGATGCTGGTCAGGCGCAGGCGTGACTCCCAAGGACAGGGTCATGCAGAAGGGTTATGCTCATGAGAGGGAGGGAGGGGGAGCCAGGGTGCGCGGAGGATGCCTGCTGGGTCAGAGGGGCGCGCTGGCGATCGATCGTGGACAGGGAGACCATGATACCTAAAATGGTTGTCGTGCACGTTGTACATGGGTGGCAAGCTGGCGCAGATGATGTTCAGCTCGTAAACTAAAATTCCACAGGCTGGGCCCTTGGAGGCCGGTTTCCGTTCCCAGGAGGCCGGTTTTACTCCGCGGAAGTGGTGATGCAGTTACGCAGCCCCGCAGCAACTTGCAATGTTGCCAGTTTGACATTTTTTTGGAGGTGGTTTTAGGGTGAATGCGCATGTCATGCACACGTCTGTACTTCCAACCAAATAACAGCCACATTGGCACCTGCCTACATTAACAGCGCACATCAGACATCAACAAAGAGGTCAGAGAACCACATGCAAGGCAGTTAAAACTGCCCAGGTCATGCACTCCCAGAGCATGCTATTACTGCCATGCGCTTGGCTACTGACACAGACTCTTGGGTTAGGCCGCATGGCTACCTACATACACCTCGTCCTCACGGTTATTGCAGTGGCAGCACCCGTGACACGTTGAGCGGGCCCACAGTATGTATCTATAAGTGTTTTTCTTGACAGAAGTAGAAGGGAGTGTGAACGTCGACAGCAACTGTAAAGGAAAACAAAGGACGGCTTTAACGAGAAAAGTTTGCACCTGTTGTAAAATTTGTTTTTAGCTGGTGCTCCTTCTGTCAAGCGGAGTTTTCATACTGCATAAGTCTCTTCATTCTGGAACCTGTAGCCTTGTTAATCTGGTAAAACACCCATACTTCAAGTCCCAGAATGCAATGTTAAATCCTGTAGAGGAGCAACTCGTTATGCAAGTCTCTGGAAAACTAACATTGCAGCTATATGCAATGTGTGTACCTGACGATTTGTTGTTTATTGTGGAGGAATCAACTGTAGATAATAATCGTCCTGCTTGGGGAGTAGCAGGATTTAGAGATGTACTGCGAGGGGAGGACTCACTTGGTGTAAATGGGGGCTGAATTTATCATTTTTTCCAGGGCTGCTTAAAGTTACCAGTCTGGCCCTAAGCCTCCAACAAAGATGTAACTGGTTTATATCCTCCGTTGTTTCTCAGCGGAAGGTGGTTTGGGCGGCAGCCAAGCCCGCAAGGTCTGCCCCCGGGCAGTTTGGGAGGAGGCGGGGCGGGTGGTAACGGACATTTTATGTAATTCTCTTGGGCTTCGTGGGTATAGCCCAAGTTATTTGATAGCCCAAAGGCTATAGGGGGTTAGCCCGCCCTCTTCCAGCCACCATTTAGTTTGGGAGGAAGAGGGGCGGCTGGCAACGGCCATTTTATGTAATTCTCTTGGGCTTCGTGGGTATAGCCCAAGTAATTTGATAGCCCAAAGGCTATAGGGGGTTAGCCCGCCCTCTCCAAGCCACCATTTTAGGTTTGGTGACCTGGTGGCTGGGAGGGTAGCTGTAAGTAGAATTTTGTAGGGCTTTTACATTTCGAATTTTGTGTGGTTTACTTTGTGGGTTTAGCGGTGCGATGAGCGATTATGGCTGCCGGGGACTGGAGAGTGTTGGAGGCGGTCCGGCTGCTCAGGGAGGCCGGCTGGCTGGGTTTTCATCAGGCCCGCGCACCAGCGAGGCTCGCGTCCGCAGAGGTACGGCCGCAGTCGCGGCCTTCTAGTCCCCAAAGAGGGCGAAACATGGCATGGTGAGTGACCCGGGCCGCAAAGGTGGCGTTTGGGTGGCCAGGGATGCTGACACAGAGCTGCAGGCTCTGGTAAGTGACAAGGCTACAGCGGGAGGGTTTGAGGGCGGGGTTCACCGGCGGAGCGCGTCTTGCGTCTCCCCGGCCAGTCAGATGACGGTGCGGGCTGCTCCTATACCAGGAGAGCAGCCCGTGGGGGAGAGATACACGGGAGCCTCCCGCTTCCTTGGGGACTCAAGCAAGAATGGAGGAGGGCGTGGCCCACCGGAGAGAAGGGCCGCTTGGTTCCCTTGGTTCCCTGGCTGGACTCTTGTCACGTGTAGGTATGGGCCTGGGTTTGCTGGAGATTACAGGCGTTTTGGATATGGTGCCAAAAGTACAGAACCGCTAAGATAACACTCCAAGTAGGGCGGGGGGCGCAGAAAAAGGGGAGGCGGCTTCACACCTAGGCTCCCTCTCTTTCCTGGGTGACGGGATTGTTCTAAAGTTGGCCAGATTGGCAGAAGTTTGGAGTTACATTTTGGGAAATTTTGGGGGCAGGGCCCGGGAAAGGTTAGGCAGGCAGGATAAGTTTAGAATAGAGGTTAGGTAGTTACAGTTGCAGAAGGACAGAGATAGGGTTGTAGGTTTTATTAGATGGCAGGAGTTTGGAACTGCAACACTGTGGAATATGATTGTTATGGGTGTGGGGGTGGGAGAAATGGAGCAGCAGTTTATTTATGTATAGTGAGGTTTTAGTTTGTAAGGCAATGCCCTAGGTTGGACTTTGTGATGTGCACCTGTTTTCAATGAAGCAGCCTTTTTCACACACAAAAAATGGGTCTCGGTGTTGGCTGTCCCCCCCCCCCCTCCCAAGCTGTGGTTGGATTCTGTTTCCTGTCAGTTTATGGTCCAGTGTTTGCTAGTTTAGGTGCAGCTTTTGATGACCGTTTCACATAAATACCTTCGTGAGATAGCGCCATGTTTGTGGAGGAAATGTTTGTACTAATCAGGGTGAGGTCTTTCCTTTTTCCTTAAAACTGACAGGCATGCTTGGAGTCTGGTAAAACAAAACCCAGTCTATTTTCGCGGGTAAATTATTGTGGCTTGGCCTTCAGGTGTCTGGGCAGCTGCTGGAAGGTTTGCTTGGCCGTTGCTGTGAGTTCGTAAATTATTTCATCCTACTAATGAACATAGAATGGTCCCGATGCATGAATTTATCATCATATTATCTCTTTTTTTTCCAACACATTTTTTATTGAGTTTTAAAGTTTACAAAACAGTGCAATATAATCGGGGTCTGAGGCTAATATGGAGCATTATACAGGAAGTCGATACATATCAAAGCGTTATCTGTGCTCATAAATGAGAGATGGCCTTTGGCATTGTTCACGTGACTCTGAAGTTTGGAAGTTGTGTGTCTCACTCACTTGGATAAAATCTAGCCCGCCCACCAGAGCACCTTTGCTTTGTCCCTTCAACTGCTCTGGACTGCTCTTCTATCCCTTACAATGATTCTCAGCGGTAGAGCGCCACTAGCTAACCACTTTGTTGCGCCGCATTTCTCCTCCTCCGAGCTTGTGACTCCTTTGAATTCATTTTTAAGGTCGAGTCTGGGCACCGCGTGTGCTGCTCTGCGAGGCATGTGGTATTCAGGTATGGACTTGAAGCTCCACCCACTCTCCGCCCATATTTTCCATTGGCCACTGTAAAGTGTGGCTTTTCATTGGTCAATAAGCTTAGTAGTCCCTCCTTAGTACCGCCTTGTCTCATTTTGTAACCTCCCATGAGGAAGACCCTTTACATGTGTTATTACTCGGTAGGCTTTAATTACCACCTCCAAGAACTATTTTCTCAAATAGCTTTGTCCTGCCTGCTGTTGCAGGCGGGACATGCTCTGTCCTAACACTTTTTAAAAAATGTATCTTTATAGCATTTGCAATTAAATAGGTCTCGTATTTGCGAGCGTTTAAGCTATTGGCATTGTAAATGAAAATTTATTTTATGAATCTGTTTTAAAAACAACACATAAATAAACAGCATTGTCATTTACAATGCTAATAGCTCAAACTCTTGTAAATGCAAGACCTATTGCATTGCAAATGCTTGTCTACCAACATTCGCTAGTCAATTGGAAAAGGGCGTGGCAGGGTCTTTTCTCCTATAAATGACTACCCATGCCATAATAAACCATTACAAATTCACACGATTAGTGAGTTCCTATGTACATCACATATTTAATATACACATCCCTGAGCAGAGCCTGTAGTATGCCAAACTCTCTGTAAAAAATGCAAATTGATTGTAATTTTTTTTTTATATATCTTAGAATAATTTTAATTGTTACTTTGTGAAATCGCATTTTAAAATATATAAAATCCTTTAGCATGTCTGTAAAACCGCATCATATCATGGTGGAGCATAAATGAAAAAGTAAACACTCAATTTACTACTTGCTCCGTGTCATAGAACTAAAGTGTCTGTGTTTTCCGGTTAAAAGTGTGTGTCGGGCCGGGGTAAACTACACTCCGTCGGTGGAGTTTGCAAAGTTTTGTCCGCTCACGCGGAGTGCCAGAAAAATGGCGAGAACCGCCACGTGGCAGAGTTTTGCTCACACGTGGCTTCCCAAACTTAAGTTGGTGAGTGCAAGCAAGACAAATTGAGTGCTAGGACGAGTCCCTGCGTGATTTTTCAACGCTGGCGGTCGCAGCAGGTCCCTACTGTTAGCGTTGAGAAAGCTGCTCCTTGAGTATATAATGTACTTGAGTGGTAAAAAGAAGCAGCGCCCTCTGGCACGGTGCGTGTTGCAGATCATGCTGATTTTACAGGGCAGAACAATCTCTCGGTGCTGAAAATCAACACGACATGCCAAAATTCCGCTGCTCGAGGAACTCCTCAGAATCTCGCTGAATTTTTATGTAACTCCATGAGTTCCGTCCACCCTATTTGAATGCTGATGACAAATTACAGAAACCAGGACATGCACTGAAGAAGGAAGTAGAAACATGCAACTGATGCAACACACTGTACATTCTGTTTTTATATCACACATTCATTTTGGGTGCATTTGTTCAAGCAGAGTATCTTGGACTGACCAGCTGGCTATAAAACAGATGAACAAAGCAGCTCGTCCACTTGGTCTCTTTACTTGAATCCTATATATGATCGACCCATTCGAGCTATGAGAGCCACCTATCTGAAATAATCAGCAATAAATCTTCTATACAAGTTGGCCCATCCCAAAAGACTCATATTATCTTTCACAATCTTGGATTGTGCCCATGCTATGAAATGGAATGTCATTTAGACTATTCCCAATAATGAGTTGTCAAATGAAAATCCGATTCGGAACTTGCTAAAGCGCCTCGAAAAAATGTATGCGCTCAGAAGTAACAAAAAGGTGGGAGCACAAATTGCTATCGAAATATCTCGAGGAAGGGAGAGTACCAAGAGGGCTTCGTATTTTACTAGCCCCAAGCTACGAGAGCCCGAATCCTGAAATGTTGAAAGAATGGGGACACAGCAATCTTGGAGCATCAGCTAATTTGGTAAAAATTCTAGTGAAATATGCTACCATTGACAGAAAAGTACTGATTAAGTAAATTGATAAACAGAATGAACAACTAAAAAAGTTTGAACTAATTGAAATTAAAACAAAACGAGAAAGGATATGCAAGAAAGATTAACTAAACAAGAAGAAAAGAATGAAGGCACGCAAAGTATATAAGCTTTCTCGTGATAAGGAAGATTGAGCAAGGGCGCATTTATACATTCGCGCGTAAATACAAAAATGCTAAAAGGTCAAAATTCAATCAGCAAACTCCATCCATGATGCGAGCAGGAGCTCAAGGAGAGAATAAAAATACTGAATTGGTGGCTGGTAATAGTGACAGTGATTCTGTAGTGATCCCCATGTCATCTGGAGAGGGTTGTTCCAACAGATTGGATATAGCTGAAAAATCAAGAATATTAAACCTAGGAGAAGAGGTGATTTTTTAGAGTTCTAACGCTTGCAAATCCTGAGACCGCGGAACCAAAAGCAAAAGCAAAAAGAAAACGAAACAACAAAAGACGGGGAGAGTGACGAAAAAAGCGGAAATTCCTTCAGAAAACCAAAAAGGCAGTACTGGCGGAAAAATCAATAAACACGAAGACCATAATCAACCTGTCTTCAGCTGTTCTTACTGAAGCAGAGAAACAATTGCTCAGCCTTGGCCTATCGTTTTGTCCTATTTCGGACTTCAACTACACACGAACATGTGTAGACATTTTTTGCTATATTCGCAAATTAAAACTGTGAAAGTTTTGATGGCCTACAAGAAATGGAAACTTTTGCCAATAACCGACCTAATCTGGGGCCTCATTTATGAAAAGTGACGCATCGCTGCGCGAAAACAGCGATGCGTCACTTTTCACTGCGCACTCCTTGCGACACCAATGATGCGTCATATTTAATGTGTGACGCATCATGTCGCAAGGACTTACAGATACGTCAGTATTTCTGACGCATCTGTAAGCGCAAAAGGGACGCATTGCTGGAGTGTGTCACAAAAGTGACGCAACTCCAGCAATGCGTCCTTTCACATGGGGAAAGCCCCATGTGAAAGGGCTTGCGTCAGTCTTACGCCTGCTGTGAGGCAGGCGCAAGATTTTGACGCAACCGCATCCTAAAAGTGACGCAGTGAAATCTCATAGATTTCACTGCGTCACTATTACGAGGCTTTTTGCGGGGGAACGCCCCCTTTGCATACATTATACCTGACGCAGGCATAATGTGGCGCAGGGATTTAAAAAGTGACGCATCTACCTAGATGCGTCACTTTTTAAATATGGCGCAACAAGGCGCATGTTTTACGCCGCCGATGCGTCACAAAAAGTGACGCATCCGCAGCGCAAAACTGACGCAAGGCCTCATAAATGAGGCCCCTGGAGATTACAGGGCTGATACCAGAATGTTTCTCACTATGCAGCAACTTGGAGATAAAATTACTGCAGTAGAAACCGAACACAAATCTACTCAATTAGAACTAGCGGAAGCAGCAGTTACACAAATTGGAGCCAACACTAGCCCCTTCAAGCCTAAGTCTGTATTCATGCCGAATATGCCGAAGGACGCCATAGATACCTTCCACGATGTCACTGTGGAAGATTTAAAGAAATTGCACTTCAAAATCAAACATAGAAGAAGGTACAAAAGCAAACAGGAAATGGAATATGAAGCACTAATAAAAAGATTAAACAGCTAACATCAAATTGTCACAACATCTGACAAGGGTGGTAACATTGTTATTTGGCCGCAAAAAGAATATATTGCAGAAGCGCAAAAACAACTTGGGGATCCGAGCTGCTATGCCAAATCCACCCTCAAACAATACAACGCTGCCATAGATCAAATTAAAAAGATCCTTTTCAAGTGGAAAAGAGAGGGCATGATATCCACACAAGAGTTTCAGTTCCTACAGGTTGACAATCCAGTGTTACCCATATTGAACTTAATTCCTAAAGTGTACAAACAAATATTTCCAGTCCCAGGTCGCCCTATTATATCGCCTATACAAAGTGTGGCAGAACACATCACGGAATACATCGACTATTTTTTGCAGGAACTGGTAAGAGGCTTGCCAACGTTTATTAAAGGGGGAACATCACTTACAACGCATTTATTACAACGCACTACCATTACAACGCAACCATTACAACGCAAACCATTACAACACATTGCGCTGGGGGGCGCTCTAGGATAGGGAATATATTTAATTTACTATCCAACACCTTCCCTACTATCCACGGGGACTGGAGTTGGAATAGTAAATTAAATAAATCACTATCCAGCGCTTAAAAGCACTATGCGTTGTAGTGGTATGCGATGTAAAAACCGCGTTGTAACAGCAGGTGTTGTAATAGCCTGCGTTGTAACGACACCAATCCTTATTAAAGACACCGGTGATTTCCTCAAAAAAATTAAACATGTTCCATGGTCTGAGGATTTAATATTTATGACACTTGACATCGAATTGTTATATACGAGTAGTGAATATCAAACGGGACTGAAAGCATTGGAAATTTTTTGGGGGACGAGACCTATACATTGTTATAATCATAACAAAATGTTCCTTGAACTGGTAACCTGGTGTTTATATAACAACCATTTTATGTTTGGCAATGAAATTTTTCTGGAGAAACGAGGTGTGGCGATGGGGGCCTGTTTCTCCCCCAGCTACGCGTGTTTACATGTGGTCTGGGGGGAGGAGCAGGTCCTCATGCTCACACACAAGGCAGCTTTTCAGGGGCATTTTTTAAAATGGATGCGTTACATAGATGACGTTTTTGTCTTATGGGGGGGACAAATCGAGTGCTATGGAATTTGTGAATGAGATCAACAAAAATCATGTAAATCTAAAATTTACGTCATCCATTTGCAGACAGGAATGTGATTTCTTGGTTGTGAAGGTTTTCATTCATGAGGGAAGAATTGCCATAAAACTCCATAGAAAGAGCACTGCAGGCAACACAACACTGCACGCCAGCAGTGCTCACCCCAAACATTTGATTAACAACATTCCCTACGGGGAAATGTAAAGACATATCACATATGTAGCACAGAGGAGGACTTAAAAATCTGTACCCCGCAAGCACTGGAAAGATTTAGGCAACGAGGGTATAAAGAGGTCATTCTAAATCAAGCAGTTAAAAAAGTCCAAGCCAGATCTAGGGATTCATTGCTAAGAGGGGATGAAAATCCGAAAACAGATGAAATGGTAAATGACCCAGATACTGGTCCAAGATTCATCACGACTTACAATTGTCAGGAAAGAAAGATCAGGTCCATAGTTACACGCAGTTGGCCCATTCTTTTAACAGACGGAGTCTTAGCTCACAGACTCCCCAATACTCCAACAATTACCTACACTTTAAATGGAGGTAATACCGCCCATGGGCTGTCATGTGATCAAGGCCGTCTCTACCGCCCTAAGCGCGTCATGGTGACATGGTGATTGCTAAATAAATCACTTTGAAGAAAACTGGTCTACTCTTGCCTTTTTTCCGAGGTGGATTTGAAAAAGTGGGCAAGCATGCAGATATATTTATACAAATCACAAGAGTTGTTCCCTTGGAGAAAGACACAAGGTAAGTTCTTAGCGGTTTATTGGGAGAGCTGCATCTGCCAAGTGGAAACAAGCATTCAAATATTAAGTCAATTCGCTGATGCGTTTCGTGCGCTGCGCGCACTTCTTCATAGGCTGACACAGTGAATGGTGCAAGCAGAGTCAGGACACCTATATTGCTTTTTACCTACACACCCTTGTGGTTGGAGACAGTCGTGCTGCCTGCTGGTTGCAGTAGTGCCTGAAATTGTTCTCCCAGTGGATTGCTTGCAAATAATCACTCAAAAAATAAGAACACCTGCCTGCAAAAATGTAGTAAATCAGTATAAAAAAAATAACAATTAATACATTTAAAAATTGTCATTTAAAAAACCTTCGAAATTAAATGAAAAAACCATAGGTTTCAGGCCTGATATAGTTAGGAATTAGCATTTAAAAAACCATTGAAATTCACAAAAAAAACATAGGTTTCAGACCTTATATAGTTAGGAATTAGCATTAAAAAAACCTTTGAAATTCATTGAAAAAACCATAGGTTTCAGGCCTTATATAGTTAGGAATTAGCATTTACAAAACCCAAATTCACTGAAAAAACCTTAGGTTTCAACCACGTTTTAGTTAGGAATTAGCATTTAAAAAACCTTGCAAATTCACTGAAAAAATCATAGGTTTCACACACGCTTTAGTTAGGAATTAGCATTTAAAAATCCTTTGAAATTCACTGAAAAAACTATAGGTTTCACACCAGTTATAGTTAGCTGGACATTTTACTCATACAAAACCATTGAAATTCCCCCGTTATAGTTAGTTCTACTCACTATAACTCGCGCGCCCGCAATCCACTGCTGCTGATGTCACATATTACATCATTCAGGACATGGTCAGTGACATCACTGATGACATCACTGATATATATATATGTGTGTGTGTGTGTATTATATATATATTATATATATATATATATATTATATATTTAATCACTCCCATAGGTGACAAAACACGTGTCGGCTAGTTGCTTTTTCGTGTTACATTAATTACATTTATTTCAACTCATCATTCTGGTGTGGACCACAGATTTTGTTATTTGACACTGGAAATTCCATGACCATACTCTAACCCCAACTACGTGTGCCCGGGACCTTGTTGCTCAAAGCCATTATTTAGTTTGGCCAGCCGTTTTAGGCCGGCTAAACTGTCATGTGCACTTAGTAGTGCCCACAACTCCTCCTCCTGAAGCTCAGGAGGATGCCCAAACCCCCCTGCAACTTGGCTACCCAGCAGAGGCAAAGGTGAATAAGAAAATGATGATAAAATCCTTTTCTTTTTCACTTTTGTCTCTGCTTGGTAAAAGCAGTGGGGCGACATTCCGCCCATATAGCGGAGGAGCCGCCCCTGCCTCTAGGCATAGAGCAACCCGTCCGTCCCTGTCC
Organism: Lissotriton vulgaris; assembly: GCF_964263255.1. Taxonomy (NCBI): domain Eukaryota; kingdom Metazoa; phylum Chordata; class Amphibia; order Caudata; family Salamandridae; genus Lissotriton; species Lissotriton vulgaris. The sequence goes on from NC_141695.1 coordinate 592,996,554, forward strand.
CCGGGAAACATTTGTCTGGGCTTAGTGCTTAATTAGTAAAAGAATAAGTGCTGCGGTAAAAAGTTTGACTCAGAAGCCCATGGCCTGCGCTGTTCAAGGTCAGGGGTACCGAATACCAAGGCCACACAATCTTGAGTTTACTTAATGCCCCTTTAATTCACCTCAAGACAATTCCTGCCACTTTTCTCACTTTTCAGGTTCTTTTTCAGCAATGCTTTTTTCTGTTTTTCTGTCTTTTGTTTCCTCCTTCTTTCCCCCTTTCTTGTTTTTCTCTCTCTTGCTCTGAGGAAATCCTGATGAGGAACAATATGTGGCATTTCCTACATATGAGTGCTGGTGAGCCTTCTTGAAGTCCAGGAGAAGGACAACTTCTAGCGGTGTGCCCCAACGTTTTATCCTCATTTGAGAGAAGTTGTAGAAAGTCAAGGACAACCAAAACATAATATTTATTTAAAACGTCAACCCCCCACAAATGAGGACAGAGTATATACTCTCGTGCATATTAAGAAAGCTGGGGAACAGAATGGTATGGACTGGTCAAAGTATGTAAACTGCCCTCTGATCGACTCAGACACTTTCAGCAAAGGTTCCAGGTTATTAGGTGACACCAATCACAACACAGGAGGAGGGAAATAGAAGCTCCGGTAGCCAACCAGACGCGTATGCAGTTTCGGGTAGGCTTCCAAGGGCAGTCTGCACGCAAGATGTCAATTTCAAAAGGAAGAAAGAAGAAAAGATACATCTTTTGCAGGAAATCACTGTGACCGCTGTTGGACACCACTTCCCATGTACAAAACACGTCGCATATATCAGACCACTCCTCATGTTAACTGAGCGGGCATTTGGAAGCATGGCCTGTATGCCATCTCTCATCAAGAGCTAGAGGTCAAATGGCCTGTGGCCCCCCCCCCCCCCCGAACTGATGTCAGCTGTCACAATCGTCAGTCTAACCATAGTCTAGTTAGAGACAGGTACCCCACCTGGACAGTTGCTCTTCAAACCGGGCTGGCTTTAGGGCAGTGCGACTGGTGCAGCCGCACTGGGTGCTGACCAGTAGAGGGGATGCTGACCTCGGGTAGGGGGGGGGGGTACTGTGTTTAGCAATAACTTAGAATTGGGGATCTGAGGGTCACTTATGACCGATGGTAGTAAAAGAATCCGAGGAGGGGGTCATGGGGTGTGGGGTGCACCAATTTCTTTTCACACTGGGCGCCACCAGAGCTAAAGCTGGCCCTATCTGCAACTGAATGTCTCAAAATAAACAACCCCTTCCACTGGACTTGGAGATAGCCGAGTCCACTGGGGTAAAAAGATAGGGCCGGCCATAAAAAGTCTAGGCATGTGCAGACTCTTGTCCGTACACCCGCTGTGTTGTGTCACGATTCACTTGTTCTGCGCCTTGTTGTATGCTACTTCTCTCCCAGGCTTCAAGTGAGACAGTGTTTGGCAGGATGCCGACCCCTAAGAGCACTTATCTGTTCTTCCGTACAGAATACCTTTAGCCATAATCTGTCTGAAGCACCTTTTCACACCTGTACAGTTTTCAATTTCATCTCAATGTAGACTTTGGCTTTATTTCCCAATTTCTTGCTACCTGATTTCAGGTTTTTAAGGGTAGCTGGATTAGTATATCAGAAGGTGGCTCTGGATAGCTCTCATTTTACAGATCAGTAACAAAGGACACGGAAACTAGTATTGGTTACATAAGGAAAAGAAGCTTTAGGCTGAAGGGATTATTAAATAAAACTTGTTTTGCTTTGGGGCTAGGAAGAAAATAAAGCCTTTGTAAAACAGACTACCAATGAATGAATGAAACTAACACTGATCACCTGGTCAACTGGAAAAGAGAGGCAGCTGCCTTGTTGTGGTACATGTGGTGTGTTTGGAAATCCATGTGCTAGGTGAATGGTACCCCAGTGACGACATGGTCAATGCAGCACAAGATGGAGGGCCCTTATGAGTGGAATGGCCATTATGGCTTTGCTTACCCTTGCAGCAGGTTTGTGAACCGCACCTTGGAAGACCATAGCAGCATCACCAATGTCTGGTTTATAAGCTGGACCACACATCCATCCAGGAATACGTGCAGTAGCATTATCTGCAGAAACCTGTCTCAAGTGCCAGGGGCAGAGCACGCTCTGTACTGCCTTGGAAAAGCCTGTCGGCAACCGCAAAGCCTGGCTTTAGACTCCCCAGTCCACATCCTGTTGACGATGGCAGCCGCGGCCAGCTCAGGTAAGAGCGGTGGGCCAGTGGGGTCGGGCTGGGGGGGATTCGACAGACGACCTGGAGGGAAAATTAAATAAATAGTGAATTTCCCCTCATGGTCGTCCGTCTTATCAGCCCCAACCCGGCCCCACCGCTCTTACCGGCGCGGGCCACAGCTGGACGATTGACCTGCTCCCTCTTCTAGTTGGCTGATGAGTTATCTCTTTAAATGTGGAAAATCTTTTGATTGGGTCTTAATTTCCCACCTGTGTCCATGCTTTGGGTAACCACTGCCCTCTAGAGTTACCACTTTGTATTTATATCTTGGAAAAGCACCAGTTGAAAGATGATTTAAATTGAACAACAATCTGGGCAAGACTTACCAATTTCTCACGCAGCACAGTGCATCAGTCGCAAATGCTGTGCTGTGCTGCATGAGAGGAGAGCACCAGATTTACTGAAATATGGCATTCTCCTCCCTTTCCCTAGCACAGGCGCTGAAATTAGCTGCAGTGCAACACAGAGAAACCTTTGCGCTATAGGTTGCATGGGAACACCCATGCACCACCCATGGTACGCCCACTTAGCGCTAAGTAATGCAAAGCAGCTCTATGCGCTGCGTTGCTCTACTTTCATGTTATTTCCTGGGCTAAACAAGTTTAGCGCTGAAAAAAAAATCTGAGTAAAAGATTTTGCACCAATTTGCCTCACTTTTGTGATGCAAACATGGCGTGAAATGTTAGTAAATCTGCACCTCTGTTTTTGTTTGCCTTCAGGATGAAGCTGCTGTCCTTCCTTGGAAGATGAGGCTCTGGACCACTCTGAGGGGAGAGCAGCAGCTCTGACAGGGAGAAGACAGAGCCAAGACTCCACTGACTGAGCCCGGCATGGTGATTAAAAGGAAAGAACATACGCAGGAGCCAAGTGATCTGAAGCCCAGCTGTCCTGGACTGAACCACAAATATATGAACATTAGTGCATCATGAATGTACAGTGGACAAAAGACAAATAAAAGTTGTTGGGGAGCTTACACTGCCCCTCTCTAACCATCTCATGTACTCACGCCCAGCATGACAACAACAGTGTGTGCCTGGACTTATGACCTGGATAGGAATGTGAACCCTCTCATGTACTCTGCCCCAATATTTTGGCCTGGAGTGAACCTCTTAATACTTCCAGAAGTACCTTTATCCCCCATTCTTGAACCGAGCCAGAGAGGAATACTAGGGTTTTCTTCCTGCAACTAATACCTGCCATAAAAGCATGGCCGATCTGAACTTGGGAACACTTGGACCATTATGCTACATCCCATGTTTCAGAAGTTATCATGGCGACAAATTATGTTGTCCAGTTAAACTATGGTGTGCCTGTTCCTGGTGGAGTGGCACATTATCTCATCAGTGCTTCTGGATCCCTTGGAATCCCAGCACTCAAAAAAACACCACTGAGGCCAGCTGGCCCCTGAACTGTAATGCAAGTTTGGGTGGTTCTCAATTTCCCAACACCAGTTATAAAGGAGCTATGACTGTGATCAGTTTAGGGCACCGTGAAGACACAGTCACAGAATCTTGGGTGCCACCTGCATTTGGACTGGACTGGATCTCACCCGTTTAAATCATCCCTGCTCCGGTGACCAGCTTTAGTACCGCTTTTTGGGATGCATTCCTTTCCAGGTTTGAATGGTGTGCTGTGGACAGTGGTGTTCGAGAACACCACATTAGGACCTCACAGACAAAGAACTTTTGCAGGGATCCTGTTAGCTGTTGTGATTTCTGCAGAAAAAGTTGGATAGCCGAATTTACGTTTGTTGCAAATTCTTGGGCATATTTACAAGCGATACAGGTTTTGACTTATTTGTAAGGCAGCGTTAAGCCACGGCACCATTAAGCCAATAAACGTTACTTAACGCTACCTTGTAAATAAGGCACCCTTTCACGCTATACTTAGCGGGAAAGGGGCAGGCAATGGGTGTTGTGGTGGGGCATTCCACTGCGACACCCATTGATTTTGACGCTGCGCCATATTTACAAGGGTGGCGTAAATAGGGGACAGCGCCAAAATTAAGACAAATAAAAACCTGGCAATACCCTGGCACAATGAGGAGAAATGTATAATTTCTCCTCGTTTTTGTTGTTTTTATGTGTGCTGCATTGTGCAACACACATAGAAACAGCAAAACACCATTCATTGTTCATGTGTAGGAAGGTGTCCCTTCCTGCACATAAACAATCTTTTTTTTAAAACGACGCATTGCAACTTCTATGTGTGCTGCATTCTTCAGCACACATAGAAGATACAAAACGCCATTGGTGATTGTGTATGGGCTGGAAGGGACACCTTCCTGCACATAAACAAACATTCCCCTGCAACGCAGACACCCTGCACTATGGTGGAAGGGTGCCTGTGATGGCGCTAGGCAGCTGCAAAGAGCGCCAGCGCAGGGGGAAACACACGGATGCACCGTATTCTTGTAAATACGGTGCAGCCCTGCATTTCTGAAGTGGCGGAGCGCGACGTTAAGCCAAGAAGGCTAAGGCTGCGCTCCCCCACTTCTTTGTGAATATACCCCTCTGTGCGGCCCTTTATTTCATTGATTAGAGTTAAGAATATTGTGAGGCTAAGGTGTACACCTTCTAAAGATCCCGCACCTTTGAAGCCTTCTCGAACCTGCAGCTAAAGGTTAAGTTGCAATATGAACACTGTTATTGCACTTTTGAGTCTAAGTGCTAAAAAGTGATTATAGCTTGCAATAATTTTCGGATTTTCTGAGTGCTTTATAATTTTAAGTGCCATGCACTATCAACTGTAAAAAATAAAAAAAGAGGCATTTCGTAAAAGACAGCTCTAACTCGGGAAACGTCACTGTTCTCCAGTGCTACCTGAGTAGAGTCAACCTAGTGTTAGCAATTATTTCTTCAGGCCCGGCTAAACGTTTGCTAGTGGTATAGCTGAATACGTAGACACTAAACGTCCCTTCTGGTTCTTATAGGATTACACTGACCCGTATGTAAAACCGGTTTACTTTCAGCACTAAACTGCCTTTGGGGCATCAGATAGCATCGGGTTACTGTAGCACAACAATGGACGCAGACGTTTCGGTGCAAGTGTTCAATAGTCTGGTAAAATCGATGCAGCAGATAAAGCAGGTTCCACAGGAAAGGTACAGCGTGTCAACAAATTGAAATGCCGCCCTGCTGCTTCCTGCTGCCGCTCCACATTCCACAGGGCGCATTCCATGGGCTCGCCAACATTCCATCACCTTGACCAATAGAGACTATTCAAGCGCCGCACCTCTTCCCTAACCTAATCAATTTAAAAAACACACCACACACAGTTACCTCATAATTTCCTACCACCACAGAAGCTGACCTATATACTAAGGATACCTTTCAAGTCCTTCAAATTTCAATTCATTGACAGAAGGCCCAAATTCTGCAAAATTAAGTTTTCAAATCCTTCTCATCTCCCAAAGCCCAGAGACATTTTGAGGCATGGCCAACGTGGGCAATTGCCCAGACCCCCACCTTAAAAGGCCGCTTACTCTCTCTATATCTCACCTCTATCGTTCTCTTTACCTCAACCACTCTGAATCTAACTACCCACCACTACCTCTCATTCGTTCTCTCTTTGTCCAATGGTTAGGGGTCACAGGACTATTTCAGCTACTTTTGTATAGCACCGTTTCTGAAAGTTTAAGTATAATTCAATATTGTTCGAATTCAAGCATGCTTGAATTGGCAGTAAATATGTAACAAACTTCAAAGTAATTCCAAACAGGGGGCCCAAAATATGTCTTGCCCTGGGCCTGATACTCCCAATCTCCTGGCATAGTATACCAGGCCATTGCCAATGTAAAATAGTTAACGCATCATTGCATCTAAGAGATGCAATACAAATTCTGATCAACCACCATAAAATGACCGCTGGCTGAACGGTTTTGACTAAAGTGCTCCCAATACATTAACTGAAGCATGTTTGACAAAATGATTCCCCCCACAGCTGGCTGCAATTTCGGGTTCGGTTAGAGGTGCCTAACCGCACTGGTGGACTGATGGGCTGCCCACCAAGATTACAAGAATGTCCCTATTCCTAGCTATAGCTTTGACTGGACACTGAACTAAATAGTGCGTGCTTACTCTTTTAGCAATGCAGCTGATTTTCAAACCAATACCATCAACCAGAAGCCAGACTTCACTGCTCACCAGAGCTACCCATAGAAAATTGAAAGGACTTTAAACTAATCAAAATTTAGTGCAAATTTGCACAAGACACTGGGGCACTGATGGGAAATGCCAATACGTCTACTGATGCTGGCCAGTACCATATGTTGCCTGAGGACTTGGAGAAAAGTTCTAAAATTTCCCTCCCTGATGGTTCTTATCAGGCTTTATGAACCCAATGTCTGGCCTATTCTGCCAGGCATGAAAGTGCATAATGGGCTCCAACATTATGTTTTTTGCTTTAGACAGTAATGCCCAAATTTACTAAGCCCCTTCGTTGCATGGGTGTCACACAACGCAAGGCAAAGCAAGGACTTAAGTCAAAGGTATTAAGTGAAGCAGTAGGCAGCTTCCGTAGCTTTTGTCAACTTGCATGGTGCAAGTGCTACACTGTGTAGGCCTGCGGGATGCGGGTATTAATGGATGCAAGGTGGTTGTTCCCACGCAAATTCCAGCACAATAGTAACACAGTGGGATTTACAAAGATAGAACAACAGCTTTAGCGAAGAAGGAAGGAGCGGACATTCAGACAAAGATATCAGAGCAGAGGAGGTGATCCAACTAAACAGACTGAAGAAGGAGAGTATCCTGGAGTTGTTGGAGAAGATTGTTCCAAGTCTATAACCAACCACAGGATTGTCCAATGTCTACCACCACATGTGAAACTGATGCCAGTACTCCACAGTTTGGGTTTTGGATACTTTCGGAAGACAGCTGCAATATTGGCTGGAATATTTCAGAGTATGTTTTCCTCATTTCTGCCATCTGTGCTGGATGCAATCATCAAGCTAACAACACAATGCCTGCATTTCCCCAATACAAGCCACAAACAATTCACCATCAAGCAAGGCTTTTATGAAATATTGCAGGCTTTCCATGTGTTGGGAGCAATTGATTGAATACATATGCAATTGTAGCCACCTGCGGCAACTGCACACATATATAAAAATAGGAAGCACAACTAGTCAATAAATGTGAAGGCAATTGTGGGCCACAAAGGTAGGCTCACCAATGCGGTAGCGAAATAGGCTGAAAGTGCTCATGAGTCCTACATTTTCAGACAGTGTACCCTAAATGAGCAATTCCAGAAAGGAAATATATGGAAATGGACTACTGACTGGTAAGTCTACTGTCCCATCTAATACATTTTTGTAAATGTGAAACACAAGTACTAGTATCCAATGATAGTAACAAGAAAGTTTTGCATGTAGCCACAATTGCTGCTTCCAAACAAATAAAATACCCAGTTGCGTACCATTCTATGCATTGTGTATGTTAAGGATATAAATCTACTGTAAACAAATGAAGCAATGGAATGTAGTACCCAAATGTGTTGCTCATGTGTGACATTCCCACAAAGGTGTTATTTGTAGTCAACTTTGTAAATAATGCATACAACTTAGTCACACAATATGGCATCAAAGTTGAGAGTGCGTAATAGTAACTCTCACACACTTGTGGAAATATACAGTTTCCTCTGTGTAATATCAAACCATGTTACTGTTGATTCATGTAATGTATACACAGAAACAATACCAAATGAAAGGCACAAACTTCTGTACATGACTGCAACTTAATCAAGCACCAAAAGATTTAAGTTAGTGTTGCTTACATTTGTTTACTCATGTCCTATATAGTGGAAGTGTCACATAATAAATATAACTGAGGACACAGTAGTGCTCCAGCATGAAGATAGCTAACCTAAGGAATAACCTGCATGGGTAAAAAGGCCACATTGGTAAATGTGGGCAATTAAGTGCGTCAATATACTTCTCATTGACCTTTAATACCAAAGGATGGTTTGAAATGATGTGATTTGCCACATGTAAACAAATACTACATAGGTGTCAGTCATTGTAAACAGAACACATATAAGATCCAACTTAAAGATCCAACCCCTGGTTCAATTGTAACCTTAATGAGGGGTGCCAACACCGCAAAGTCGCAGAAAGAGCATGGAGACATATCACCTCTCTGTCCAACCTCAAACTTGACATGTCAAGGACGGAGCGCTTACGATAGACATATTAGGCACTCCAAAGCAGCTTTCTTCCAAAATCAACTAGACCCTGCAACTAATCGACCAAAAAAACAGTTTGAAATCATCAAACACCTGTCTATCAGCAAAAGTGATCCCATTTCCTCTGACAAAAAACACTCCCTAACTCTAAAACCGTTGCCTCTTTTTTTTGCTGTGAAAACCATGCTAATCACAAATGACATCCAGAATGCTGTGATATTCTTACCCCACAAAACCTCCCTACTCCCCACCCCACTCGATCAGGTAGTATACCCAAGTAACCCCCCACAACTAAAAATAACACCACCTAGTCCAGCTTTAAAACCTTCGATCAAAATGAAATCTTTAACTTATTGACCTCTGAAATACTCCAACCACTTCAACAACACCCTTCCCTTCAAATTCCTACTCCCACTGTGGACCATGAAAATCAATGCCTCACTCACCCAAGGCTCCTTACCTGAATCCCCAAAAAAGTGGCCAGGTTACTCCCATCCTAAAATACCCACCTCAGACCAGTCCGCTCCCATCAATTTCCACCCTATCTCCAACATCCCAACTTTAACTGAACATTTAGAAAAATGTATGCACTTACAGCTTCGCAATCACATTGAGCAATTCCAACTCCTTGACCAATGTCAAGCTAGCTTTCAACTGGGGCAAAGCACCAAAACTGCTCTCGTCCACATTGTCAACGATGCCCTACCCATTGTTGACCAGAAAAGTATTGTGCCTCCTAATTCTACTTGACCTGTCAGCTGCATTTGACACAGTCAACCATGATACCCTTTTAAACCTTCTAGAAGACAGGATGGGTCTCTCTGGCACCTTGCTAAAATGGTTCTCCTGTTTCATGCACAACAGATTTCAGTGCACCTTAATCAACCAAACACTCTCCAAGCAGTCTCAGGTGGTGCTGTGCGTACCCCAAGGCTCTACTCGATCCCTGAGACTGTTTAACATATATATGAAGACCCTAATGGAAATCCTCGCACTCGTTCACATCTCCTACTGCATGTATGCAAACAGCACTAACTCTACATGAAAATCACCTCACCTGATGACATCATTATCCTCTATAATACCTTGACAAAAACACAACAGTTGCTGACTCGCAATCAGCTTAAACTCCGTGCCCTCAAAACTGAATTCTTATTGATCTAAACACCCAGCATCGCCCCGGATATAATAGACTGGCTCCCACATCTTACTGCCCTGAATTGTATCCCACACATCATTGACTTTGCTAAATCCCTAGGTAGAACGCTGGACAATGCCCTCTCCATACAAAAACACATAAGTGCAGCCACCTGAGGTGCTAACAATAAGTTGAACCTTCTTAGGAAACTCAAATCTTTCCTTACCCCGGCTGACCTCAAAACTGTGGTTCATGCTCTGGTATTATTGAAATTAGACTACAGTAACACTACCCTCATGGGCTCCCCGAAAATCTCACTTGCATTGCTGAAGGCTGAGCTGAATGCAGCAGCTATGCTCATCACCGGATCAAAAAAGTGATCACATTATCCCAGACCTTCAATCATTGAAATGGCTACGCTATGAGGCTAGGATCTATTTAATAATTGCATGTATGATCCATAAAGTGTTACATCACAATACCCACTACTACTTGTCCCAGAAACTGACCCTATCTGGTGGAAACAGATGTTCTACAAACTCAAGCACCTTACTACTCAGAAACAAAAATTAAAGAAAAAGACATACAACCGAACCTTCTCCTGAATTGCCCCAGAATTTGGAACTCTTTCCCTCCCGAGATTAGATGCAACCCTTAAATATCCACCTCCAGGAAAGAAGTGAAAATTCTACTATGAAGCACATTTATCACTTATTGAGGACTTTACCCCTTTCTCCCCATGAGTGACTCTTCCCTGCCTGCTCCCTGATATCTGCACTGCTCTCTCTTCTGCGTTGCTGTGTCATCTACAAAATATTATATCATCTATCGGACTTTCTCGGCCTGGATCTATACTGGACTATGTGCTCTCATCTCTCTTCTTCCCATTTGAGCTTTAAATATTGATCCACATGATCTATACAATCCTTTATATGCTGTCTCAGTTTGTATCATATTTTCCATTGTTTTTGCTTGTGCTGTAAAGCGTTCTACCACCTGAAAAGGTCTTGGTGGTCGCGCTATATAAACCGCTAAAAATAAATACATTTAAATAAAAGATATACCTGAATATGTCATATGCGTTTATGGATATACGAGAACCCAAAACAATAAGCAAAAAATGTGTCTAAGGCAGGGAGAATATGCTGCAAAATTGTAGAGATGTGAAACATAGTTAAGGAGCTTTCTGGCATTAAGCTATGGAAGGTGAAGATAAGTAGATTGTACTGGGGAAATAAAGATCCCACACAGGCAGATGTGGCTACATTACATTCATCCATGGTGCAATCATACTACCAAAGCAAAGAATACGTTCAAGTGAATCAAATTGTGTATATGTCTCTTACTCTATAATTGACTTAGCATGCAGATGTAACCTGTGGAATACTCCTAATATGTATTTCTATCTCTCTCACCAGGTGATCAAGGCCATCCAGCAATGATTAATGAATTCCTTCAGCCACACACCGAGCCTCAAAATAAATTTAACACTGCACTGATTGCTGATTAGAGTCATCCAAGATGCATCAATATAGTTTTATATACATAACGTGGCCGAAACGCGTCATGAGCAGCACACTTTTAATAAAGGAATAACTTTGCACCACATAACCAACGGAGTCTGTGCCCATTTCCCTTCTTCAATGGCACAAACTCAAGTGAGTTGGTTCAGGGTGCAACTCATTCATCAGTTATTTCCCGTCGGTATGACGGAAGCAGCGCTCGAGGTGGCAGCTTGGGATTTTAGCAGACAAGTGAGCATGCTGATGCACCACCCCACATGGTAAATAACTGATGAATGAGTTGCACACTGAACCGGCTCACTTGAGTTTTTACAATAGCCTTCGCACTACCAGGACCAGAAGGCTGCGCGAGTGGCCCCGCCCACTGTGGTGCCCAGGGAAATATAAGTGCAGGAAATACGGTTTGGTGTTTGACATGAACTTGTGCCATTGAAGAAGGGAAACTGGCTTTCCCCATGAAACGCGTCTGGCTGGCTGAGATAAGATTGGTGTACGGACTTTGCCATTTGTCTGTTTGTTAGCTGTCACCATTAAAGAATCGAGAATGAACGCGGCCGTCAGCTGTTCCTCCGTGGGGCTTACCTTTGTTGTTATATATATATATATATATATATATATATATATATATATATATATATATATATATATACATATATATATATATATCCAACGTAAAGGTTGTCCCCACTTAGAAGAGCCAGCATTCAGGTAGGTTATGTAATTTCGTTTTTATTTTCAGGAAAACAGCGTGGAATGATGAAAACAAAGTCCATGCAATTTACAAGCCTGACGCGTTTCATGCTCCCCTGAGCATTTCTTCAGAGGCTTCTGTAAACTCTGTGTGGAGCTTTCAGAGTCTTTAAATGATTAGCACCTGCTCCAGTGGGCGTGGGCGCCCCCGGAGCCTGCTGGTGCTAGTAGTTCAATAAATCACGTTCCATTGAGCTGCTCCCAGACTGAAATAATACTTGAAAGTTAAACCCGAGTGGGTCTGGAAAATGTTCAATCTACTCTGCGCTGCAAATAACATCCTGAACAACGACCTTGCCTGCCAATTCCAGCTGTATGCCATGTGACTGCAGCTTGGACCACTTCCATATGGTAGGGCTCTTCCCCGACCGGGAACGGCCGGTAAATAAATCCAACGTAAAGGTTGTCCCCAATCAGAAGAGCCAGCAATCAGGTAGGTTATGTAATTTTGTTTTTATTTTCAGGAAAACAGCGTGGAATGATGAAAACAAAGTCCATGCAATTTACAAGCCTGACGCGTTTCATGCTCCCCTGAGCATTTCTTCAGAGGCTTCTGTAAACTCTGTGTGGAGCTTTCAGAGTCTTTAATTGATAAGCACCTGCTCCAGTGGGCGTGGACGCCCCCGGAGCCTGCTGGTGCTAGTAGTTCAATAAATCACGTTCCATTGAGCTGCTCCCAGAGTGAAATAATACTTGAAAGTTAAACCCGAGTGGGTCTGGAAAATGTTCAATCTACTCTGCGCTGAGTCAGTGACTCTTTCCAAACCCACTGGGGTTTTAAAAGGACAGAATTGTTGGCAGCGCACCGCAGCTCACTTGAGAATGGCAACCGCCACTACGAAGGCCAGAAGGCAGTGCGCCTGAAATCCCACCAGGGCGGGCCTCATTAAGATCATCAGGTGCTGGTTAAATAGCGATGTGCTGCCTAAGACTGTGTTTGCCCATGATTAAGTGCATGGTTTGCACGAAACGCGTCGGGCTTTAGAGACTGTTGGAAGCGTCCTGATTCCATTCTGCAGCTCTCCTCATTAAAGGCGGTTAAACCTACTTCTCGTGTGTGGCTTCTTCAAAGTGGGCAACTTTTTATGTGTGGATATATATATATATATATATATATATATATATATATATATATATATATATATATATATATATATATATATATTCCAACTGAATTTGCTCCCTCAAATGAAGACACCACTCGCGATGTGTAGATTTCACCATTTAATGCTTGGCAGGCTGCAACAAGAACAGGTACGGCTTCACTTCGCGAGTATTTCGACATCCACCATACGTGTTTCGAGTCTCCTCTTGTTCACTGGCTAGGCTCCAAGGTGTCAGTACAGCCTGGTTGTTTCATCGCACCTGCAGTTGGTTTAAATAGTCCCACCCACATTTGGCGTGTGCATCGGTACACTTTGGGTTAGGTAGTTCAATTTGTTTTAATCCGTAGTGGCACCGCTGTAGCATGACATTCTTCAATATGATCCCGTTGGATCAATCGTTCCGACGTGACTGGTTGTTGCAAACTTGCGCCTCACCAAACTGGCAACATCGCTCCCCACATGCGCTGCGAACTTCACAGCGCGAGGACCCGCCTTGCAGCAGTGGGGTGTCTTCGTGGCCAGAGCAGGCCACTATACATTCCAACTGAATTTGCTTCCACTCGCGATGTGTAGATTTCACCATTTAATGCTTGGCAGGCTGCAATAAGAACAGCTACGGCTTCACTTCGTGAGTATTTTACCATCCACCATACGCGTTTCGAGTCTCCTCTTGTTCACTGGCTAGGCTCCAAGGTGTCAGTACAGCCTGGTTGTCTCCTCGCACCTGCAGTTGGTTTAAATAGCATAGGTATAGTGGCCTGCTCTGGCCATGAAGACACCAGTCACGTCTGAACGAGTGACCCAACGGGATCATATTGAAGAAGGTCATGCTACAGCGTTGCTACTACGGATTTTGGAATATATATATATATATATATATATATATATATCCCCTCGCTCTCTGCCCCAAAGTACGTGGCACTCTTTTCGGCGGGTGCAGTCCAAGTGCGTCGGAGCCTCGCGCTCTCTATATGCAAGCTCGATCCTCACCTTTAGGAAATCTAAATCTATGGCCAACGCCTTGGTCCAAAATGCCTTAGAACCCCAGATGTCATCAACGTGGAAGGCCTTAGGAGGGGGATTTAAGAAATGCATACAATGTAAGGCATGCAAACATGGGGTAAACAAGTCGAGCTACGTTGTCCCATTCTCTTGTACACCTAGAAAAATTACCAAACGCCTTACTTGTAAAACAGACTATGCGGTCTATGTGCTGGAGTGCACATGTGGACTTAGGTATGTGGGGAGCACCCGCCTGCCGGTCCACAAACGTGTGCTTCAGCACATTAGAGCTATCTCTAACAGGGACCAAGCCTATCCTGTTGCTAGGCATTTCGAACAAGAGCATAGTTCTAACCCCGGGCATCTTTCTTATTTTGTCATCGATGCAGTATGGCCAATGAAAAGAGGAGGGGATCGAGAGGCTAAACTACGTCTCTTAGAGACGAGATACATCCTAGAATTAGACAGCAAGCAGCCACAGGGACTGAATGCGACGGAGGATCTATACACTTGTTTATAGGAAAATTGGAGCAATTGTATGTTTAATCCCCTTCAGTACATTGGTTTCAGGATGAACTCTTTATTAATCATGTATTGTATGTGCTGCCAGATGGGTACTTGGTTTTACTGAAGTAACAATGTTGTTGTTGTATCTGTCCAATTGACGCCTCCTCACAAACTGTTTTAAGAGCTTCGTTTAAGTAAGAGGAGGGTAAGCCTAAGGCGGAATGCCATGGGTTGAACGCAACATGTTCCCTTGTTTATAAATTGATTTCTTTTTCTTTGAAGTTTTATTTAGAGCACTCAGCACGAACACTTTAGGAAATCATGTAAACGTAACACTTTTTTGTTGCCGATGTCAAGATGATAAATGTGATATTTAAGTGCAATGTTCCAGGGTTCTGTGCCCACTAGGGCTTTATTTCTCCTGCTCAGTGCCTTGTACATTTGGGGAGAGAGTAACTATGTGAACAACAATACTTGATGAATCTAAGGGATAAATCTCATTGGTTCGTGTTCACTTTTGTAATAACATGTATTTATACAGTTATTTAAATTTGTGGTTTTTAATGTGTAAATATATATTTATATATTTTTATTAATTAAGCCACTTGTACATTTAACATTGTATGTTTACAATTTATATATACAAATGTTAGCACATGAGGAAGCAGTATTTCTTCCATGTTGTTTGTACCCATTGGAAAAAATTGCGCGCGCACTAGCACTTTAAATGTTCGGCATTGGCTCTCAGCAACTCGCCATGTGATCAAGCTGTGTAAGGCGAAACGCGTAATGGCGGCGGCAGGCTTGCTGGTAATAAATCACCTCGATTAAAGCACTAAGATTTGGGTCTGTTCCTTCGTCATTGTTGGAGTGTTGGGCTGAAGCGGCTGCTTTAGCTATTGACGGATTTTCGTACATATATATATATATATATATATATATATATATATATATATATATATATCCTCCCTCTCTGCCCCAAAGTACGTGGCACTCTTTCCGGCGGGTGCAGTGCAAGTGCGTCGGAGCCTCGCGCTCTCTATATGCAAGCTCGATCCCTCCCGGTCCCGGGTGGGAAATAAAGACTGCACACACGGGAATCTTCAATTCAAAAAAGCAACTTTACTCGCACAGACGTGTTTCGCAAGCTACGCTTCCTTCCTCAATGTTGTTACATCGCAACGCGCGCCAGAGCGCCATTTTATTTCAAATGCACACACGGGTTTGGTATGGGACATAGAGAGAGGACATATTGCTAGTACATGTGAATAAACAATAACATAGCACTAAATTGATGTTATCACCATATTATTTCTATGGCAGTTGTTAAGTTAGAGCAAACATTTAAAAAATAGAAAACGTTACTCTCAATTAGGTATCGCCGTGAATCGGCATTTAACCTCTCATATGTTATTACGTGAAGGCAGGGAATAAAATCTCGCGTGGATCGGCCTGTGGCAACCACCCAGGTTGCCTATTCAGTCCCCAGAGCCCAATGCACTAAACTGTCCCAAAGATACCCTGTGTTGTTCATAGCACTATGTTAGAAAGTTACTATATAGTTAACAAAAATCATACAAAATCCAAAAAATACACGTTGGTCAATCATTACATTCATTTGATAGATTGATCTCATCAATTCATCCAATACTAAAGCATCATCATTTACGGTAGGAAATTCATAGCAAATAACAAATTCATTTTAGGTTTTTCTGTGTATATGTATAGCCTATACAAGATTGATCGCTGCACTCTATCGTCTCATGGTATCGTTACATAGACGATCTTTGCATAGTGTGGAACGGCTCGGTTGAGACAGCTCAGCAATATATTGCAGTGCTGAACGAGAATGACTGTAACCTGATCTTCACCGGCCAGGCTAGCACAAGTGAGGCAGTGTACCTAGATTTAAAAGTGGAGGTGACAGACAATAAGATCAAAACCTCCCTTTATAGAAAGCCTACGGCAGGAAATAGTACGCTACATGCATCCAGTAATCATCCCCAAAAACTTATCAAAAGTATACCCTATGGTGAGCTATTAAGGTTGAAGCGCAATTGTTCAACCAATGAAGACTTTGAGCTTGCGGCAAAGGAGAGCAATGAGAGATTTGAGGCTAGGGGGTACAGTAAAATAAATTGCTACAGAACACTCTAGACAGGGTTAGGATACCATCGAGAAACACCCTATTCACCAAAAAGAACAAACCCATGACTGATACAGAGAAATTCAGAATGATCACCCCCTATTCTCAGGATTGCCAACAACTCAGAACAATTCTGAAGAGACATTGGCATATTCTGAAAAGTGATAATATCATAGGGAGTGATGTGCCTGACAACCCCCTAATTACCTTTAAGAGGGCTCGGTCTTTGAGGGACACTCTGGTGCAGAGCCACTTGTCACCCACTCCCACGAAGACAGGAAAGCTGAAAGATGTGAAGGGCTTTTTCCCTTGTGGACGCTGCAAGGCCTGCGCCAGTAGTAAAAGGGTTTATACATATGAGATCACAGGGTGTAGACAGAAAAAGAAAATCAATCAGTTCCTAACCTGTACCATGCCATTTGCAGTCTACTGAAGGACTGGGCTTTTCTAAGGCCCAGCGGTGCCAGGGGACAACACCTGAAACCTTCGTGGGTTACCTGTTCCGGCGTACAAATGACAGAGACATGGGACACTTCCTTCGGCGTCAAAGATCAAGGTTTATTTACTGCAGGGAACACAGAAGTCACAAGAAGTACAACACGTGTAGGTTCTAGGAGACTGCTTCAAATTGCAACTGTGGATCGCTCCTTTTATACAGTTTTCTGTCATAGAACAACATGGCGAACAAAAGGTTACAACTCAGTTCCCACAGTAAACTTCAAAAGGGTCGCTTTCATGTATTCAGGGTCCCGGAACATAATTACAGTAGCATCGCCGGTTCCCAACTGTAAAAGTACATTATCCCACCATTTGGTGCATTCCATTCCGGCTCTAAACGAGTTAAGGAAGAAGTCAGAAACAGGTGCAAGGGAAGACAAAGATAGACAACAGATTGAAAAGAGTGTAAGGGGGTGCTATCGGAAACACGATTGCAGGATCAAAGGAGACATGCCTAATGAATGCACGGCTGATACAATAGACCGGCACGGCAAGATGAGCCTCAAGCGGGGCCAT
Organism: Lissotriton vulgaris; assembly: GCF_964263255.1. Taxonomy (NCBI): domain Eukaryota; kingdom Metazoa; phylum Chordata; class Amphibia; order Caudata; family Salamandridae; genus Lissotriton; species Lissotriton vulgaris. Next base: position 593,014,188 of record NC_141695.1, read on the forward strand.
CTGCCTTTGCAGTGTCATCCCCCTCGTCATAAAGACACCCTCAAAGGAGCACGTGTCTTCCGCAAGAGCTTGGGAATCCCAGGGTCACGAAGCGGACAGTGTCCGTTCGCTGGCTACTTGAGGGCAAGAGACAAAATGGCTGCTGTATCTAAAATGGAACCCGTGGGTTCAGATGAAGAAACCCACGAACAAGATGAACGGTTCAGGTTAGCGTAGCAAAAACGCGTACACCCACTAAACTCGTCATTTGCTGTTCATAGATACCAAACTCGTCCATATTCGAGCGAGTCGAAAACACCATTTTAATTGTCACGGAACCTCATTACTGCCTTAAATGCCCATGCGGGCTTAAGTACATAGGAAGTACCATCAACCCCGTAAAATTGCGTATCCTGGAGCATATGCGGGCTATAGCCAATAGAGACTTTACAGATCCTGTCGCAAGACACCTTTCTATCAAACACAATAGCGACAGAAGTCTGTTGCAATATTACTGCTTGGACGCAATTTCTGAAAATATATGGGGAGGAGACAGGCTACAAAAACTTCGTAGACTAGAATCTCGACATATTATAGACTGCCAGACCAAGGCCCCTGGGGGACTTAATTGTGGAGAAGAATTAACAGTACACCTAGGCAGTTGAGTGATAATGAAGCAGTAATAGAGTGCAGCGATCAATCTTGTATAGGCTATACATATACACAGAAAAACCAAAAATGAATTTGTTATTTGCTATGAATTTCCTACCGTAAATGATGATGCTTTAGTATTGGATGAATTGATGAGATCAATCTATCAAATGAATGTAATGATTGACCAATGTGTATTTTTTGGATTTTGTAGGATTTTTGTTAACTATATAGAAACTTTCTAACATAGTGCTATGAACAACACAGGGTATCTTTGGGACAGTTTAGTTCATTGGGCTCTGGGGACTGAATAGGCAACCTGGCTGGTTGCCACAGGCCGATCCACGGTGAGATTTTATTCCCTGCCTTCACGTAATAACACATGAGAGGTTAAATGCCGATTCACGGCGATATCTAATTGAGAGTAACGTTTTCTATTTTTTAAATGTTTGCTCTAACTTTAAAACTGCCATAGAAATAATATGGTGATAACATCAATTTAGTGCTATGTTATTGTTTATTCACATGTACTAGCAATATGGCGCTCGCGCGCCTGTCCTCTCTCTATGTCCCATACCAAACCCGTGTGTGCATTTGAAATAAAATGGCGCTCTGGCGCGCGTTGCGATGTAACAACATTGAGGAAGGAAGCGTGGCTTCCGAAACGCGTCTGTGCGAGTAAAGTTGCTTTTTTTAATTGAAGATTCCCGTGTGTGCAGTCTTTATTTCCCACCCGGGACCGGGAGGGATCGAGTGTGTGTATATATATATATATATCCTACTGGCGGTCGCCAGTAGGTATATATAGTTAGGACCTAGTTACCATAGGAAATTCCGAACATTCTATTGGTAATAACTTTGGCGCCGATTGAGGGATCTACCTGTAATTTTCCTTAAATTTGCCTCGCTGCGTTGCGCACCGTCCCTGAAAGTTTCGGGGGAATTCGTCAATCGGGGGCTGAGAAAAAAGGGGGGTCCCAAAACGTGTTTTCCCCATGTTAATTTCCATAGGGACATTCTGACAAGGCTACAGCTCGAACGGCTGAACAGAATTGCACCAGATCTGGCGAAATGGTAGGGACTGGTATGCAGCAGTGCCTTTTGTATGTTTGGTGTAAATCCCTCCAGTAGTTCTTGTGAAAATGTAATTTGAAATTTTTTCAAATGGCATTTTCTATGGGACCTTTAGACACGACTACAGCCCGAACGGCTGCACGGAATTACAGCAAACTTGGCAAAATGTTAGGGACAGGTATGCAGTAGTGCCTTTTCTATATTTGGTGAAAATCCCTCCAGTAGTTGTTGAGAATTTGAATTTGAGCAAATTATATATCTATATGTGCTCAACATTCTATTGGGAATAACTTTGGCGCCGATTGAGGAATCTGTGTGTAATTTTCCAGAATTTTGGCCAGCTCCGCTCTGCTCCTTCTCTGAAAGTTTCGGGGGGGGATTCGTCAAGCAGGGGCCGAAAGGGGGGTCCCAAAACGTGTTTTCCCCATGTTAATTTCCATAGGGACCTTTAGACACGGCTACAGCCCGAACGGCTGAATGGAATTACACCAAACTTAGCAAAATGGTAGGGCCTGGTATGCAGATGTGCCTTTGCTATGTTTTGTAAAAATCCCTCCAGTAGTTCCTGAGAAAATTGAATTTGAAATTTTTCAAATGGCATTTTCTATGGGACCTTTAAACACGGCTACATCCCGAACGGCTGAACGGAATTACACCAAACTTGGCAAAATGGTAGGGACAGGTATGCAGTAGTGCCTTTTCTATATTTGGTAAAAATCCCTCCAGTAGTTGTTGAGAAAATTGAATTTGAGCAAATTATATATCTATATGGGCTCAGCGTACGCGTACGGTACGCGTACCATATGCGTACTTGCGCGTACCTTTACGTGCGCGAGCGAGTTTCTGATTGGGTGGCAGTCGACTGTCAACATTCCAAACTGTCCAAACCAGGAAGTGTTGGCCACCATCTTGTTTTTCAAGAGAACTGAGGCACAAGAGAGCCCAAAACAAGAGTGGAAAACACGAAAAGGGGGCAGGGTAGAGACCCTTATCCATCTAGCCCTTCTCAGGGGGTCCCAAAAGGACCCCCAAGGGCAAAATAAAAATAAAAAATTCAAAAGATCGCGGGGTACCGCACCGTACGCGTACTGTACGCGTAGCGTGCGCGTACCCCGCGATTTTAAAAATAAATACATTTTGAGATGTCATCAGTGATGTCATTTGAGATGTCATCAGTGATGTCACTTACCATGTCATGAATGATGTAATATGTGACATCATCAGCAGTGGATTGCGGGTGCGCGAAATATAGTTAGTACAACTAACTATATAGGAGCAATTTCAATGGTTTTTTAAATGCTAATTCCTAACTATATAAGGCCTGAAACCTATGGTTTTTTAAGTGAATATATATATATATATATATATATATATATATATATATATATATATATATATATATATATATATATATATATGGTTGAAAGGGCTCCCAACCAGAGTTTCTTCCTCCCAGGAACCACACAAATGACCCGCACTCCAGGGTCTGTGTTTGAATTGCGTTTAATGGCCAAACGGTCTTCTTCCAAAGCCTATATATATATATATGTATATATGTATATATATGTATATGTATATGTATATATATATATATATATATATATATATCTACATATTACCTACTGGGGGTCGCCAGTAGGTAGTTATAGTTAGGACCTATTTTCCATAGGAAATCCGCAACATTCTATTTGGAATAACTTTGGCATCGGTTAACGAATCTTCGCGAAATTTTCAAAACTTACGGTCAGCGCCAGTCCACTCCTATCTTGAAAGTTTCAAGGTGATTCGTCAAGCGGGGGCCGAGAAAAAAGGGGGTCCCTAAATGCGTTTTCCCCATGCAATTTCCCATAGGACCTTTAACCACAGCTACAGCCCAAACTGCTGAACAAAATTACGCCAAATTTAGCAAAGATGTAGTCCTCAGTTCAGACTCGTGCCTTTTTCTTAAATGGCGTCAATCTGTTCAGTGGTTCCTGAGAAAATTACAGTTAAAAGCATTTATATATCTATGGCCGCGGTGGATCCACGCACCCTGAGCGCAACATGAGCGCACCATAAGCGCACCCTTCCGATCACGCACTGAATGCTAATTGGCTGTCAAGTGGTGGTAAACATTCGAAACCTGCAAGTGTTGGCAGCCATTTTGTGCCTCTGTAGAAGCGAGGCTGAAGAAGTCAGTGGAATATGTGTGCAAAATGTAGAAAGGGGGCAGGGTAGAAATAATTTTACCCTCTAGACCTGCTTAGGGGGTCCCATAAAGTCCCCCCCAGGCCCACAAATATATATATATTTTTTTTAAAGACCCAGGAGGTGCGTGTAGGGTGTGCAGACTGCCGTAAAAAAAAAAAAAGCTGAGCTTTTTTATAATTAGCCCCCGGGGGGGGGGGCTAAATACCAGGGGCAAAATGATTAAATTTTATGGGGAGTCAAGAGGATTGTCACCCCCCGGGGCTACAAAAAAAATGGTGGGGGAGGGGTCCAAGGTTCCCAAAGCACCGGGGACCACCACCCCCTGGGGCTTTATGTATTGTGGGAAGGGGACTGCGTGGCCCCCCTCCTGGAGCACTCAAGGGCCCAGTCACCCACCGGGGCTACAAATAAATATGGTTGGGGGGCTGCAAGGTCTCCAAAGCCCCGGGGACCATCATCCCGGGGCTTTTTGTATTGTGGGTGGGCCGGCTCCTGCAGTGCCCCGGGGTGCCCATCCCACCCTCCCATAGCAAGGAAATCTGTTCTCTCTTTCAAAATCTAAACCAGATTGCTTTTCCACATGGGGAGCTGCATGTTAGTAGCTCCCCATGTTGAAAAGCAACGCTGGCTCCCAAACGCGTAGAAGTTGCAAGCACTCTACAGATTATGAGTCGTGCATCAAGCGCATGCACACCAGGCGGCCGCACTGAGCGCTGCGCTGGGTGCATGACTTCTAATTTTACAGTTAAAAAATAGCCTCTATCAGTAATTTCTAATATCCCCGGGACCCCATCCCCAGGGTGTTATAAAAAATGTTGGGGACCGTGAGGGGAGCTACAATGCCCTCACGGTCCCGCCTGATCCCTGCGTCCTTCGGGAGCCAGCATTGCTTTTTCACATGGGGAGATGCTAACATGCATGTGGAAAAGAAATCTAGTTTGGATTTTGTAAGAGAGAACAGATTTCCCTGCTCTCTCTTTCAAAATCCAAACCAACTTTTCTATGGGAGGGCGGGAGCCACGAGACTCTCGCCCTCTCATAGGAAACAGCAATGTCCCGGGTGTAGGCCCCATTTATTTATAGCCCCGGGGGTTAGCTCTCACTCTTACATAGCAAACAGCAATGTCGAAAAAATCTTTCGGTAAGAAAACAAAGGATTTTGAAATTTATTTTTGGCTTTTTTGTTGTAGTTTGCTGTCCCGTTAAAGCGACGACAATTTTAACACCGTGTTTGTAAATATGCCCCTAAGTTTTGTAATGTCGACAATCCCGTCTCCCATTTAAATAGGCACTAAGTATTTATTGAAGTGCATTGTGAATTGTGAAGCAACACTGTCTAATTGTGATCGATAAAGAATTAAAAGAGTTGTGTACTTCTTTTGCTCGTAATGTGCATATGAGGCGGATTTACAAGTTCATTGCGTTACTGTTGCATCATTTTTAAGATGGGAAAAGTGACTTGAAAGTGGCTCAAGGGGCTTGTAAATCTGCTACACAGTGTTCTGTCTTACTTTGCTTTCCTTTCTGTTATGTAAAGGATCCTGGGTAAATATAACGGTTTCTGTACAGCCAGTACTTTTCAACCCTACCCCCAAACAGCTTACTGCCTGTTACTATAATAACAGTTCATGGAACAGTTAAGTGAGCACAGAGGTTAGAAGTTCACCACACAATGTTGGTAATCGAAACAGTTACTGTACTGGAGTTTAACATTTTTCCATAGGAACTGTTAGTCATAGAAGTCAGTGGAAAATCTAATAAAAATAATAGCAGGGGTTAGCTGGGGCCCCCACAGTCCCCGGGCTTCACATGTTGGGAAGGGGGTGCAGAAGGCTGTGGAAATTATATCATATATACATATACATATATCATTATATACAATGGGCTTATTGCTGCTTTTCTTTAATATAATATGGAATAATGTTTATTTATTAGGCAGTGTTCACTGTTGTTATGGATATAGACACTTTCTTACAGGAAATGTATTAATATGTAGGACTGCGTGTTCTGTATGTGTGCGTGGAACAAATTTAAAGTTTAATTGGCTAAGGTGTTCCAACAACAATCTTAATGTTCATTGGGTGCGAACTATTGAAAATAGAAGTATTTACTGCAATTCACTGCTGCTCCAGAGAGTAGCAAGGACATCTAATTGGCTTACATGTTGTAAGGAGGACTTTCCCGAGCTTAATGTTGGTTGGTTGCGAACTATTGAAAGTAGAAGTGTTGCCAGCCATTCACTTCCCCTCTGTGGAGTAGGAGGGACATCTGATTTACTGACGTGCTCCAAGGAGGACTTTCCTAAGCTTAATGTTGATTGGCTGTAAACTGTTGAAAGTAGAAGTGTTGTCAGCAATACCTTTCTTCTTTGCGGAGTATTAGGGACATTTCATTGGGTAACGTGTTCCAAGAGGGACCTTACAAAGCTTAATGTTCATTGGCTATGAAGCATTAAAAGTAGACGTTTTGGCAGTCATTCCTTCCTCCTCTGTGGAACAACATGGACATTTTATTGGCTAAAGTGCTTCGAGCACAAGTTTGCTCCTTATTGGGTGGGAACGGTTCTCTGTTTGTGACGCACTTCCAAAGGAGTATAGGAAATAAAGTAGTAGAGAGGAGGTTAGGAACACTATCAACTCTGTACAGTGGTCACAAGGTGGTGGACAGAGATTATGAAGGTAAAAATGATTTTTATATGTTTTAAGGGCCATTTATATAATTGCTGTGTGGTGTACACACACATTTACTCTCTCATACAAATACTCTCTTAACTAATTAAAAACTAATATAGAGTTTCACATACCTAGTAACCAACTTATGCAGTAGTTTACACAACAAGACACAGAGTGAAACAAATATTCACACAGTTAAATCACTATCTCATATATTTAGTGAGACACTTTAAATTACTCACTTACACAGTCAATCACAGTAGTACTAAATCCTCCATCCAGACACTTCTACATCCACTCAGTCTTCAATGCAGATTCCTATATATATAATAATTATATAAATAACAAACTAAAACTTCATCTGGGCCAGCGCTCTTGGGTGAACGTACATCGCTGTGTGCCAGTGCCTGGGCGCGGTCTGTGCCGACCCGCCCTCTCCCTCCCTCTGCCTGGAAACACCATTGAACCGCCTGCATGACCTCCCTCCCGTCTGGAAAACAGAAGAGGGTAACTTGCGCAGCTGTCGCTTTCCAGACATAGCACCGCCACCGGCGAATAAGCGATACCTACCCGCGACGTGAATACCCTGGTGTAACTCCATTCCACCACTGCGCAGTCACGCTTCCCTTGCTCATAACTGGGCTGACTGTCGCCTCTACACTCCCCTGCATGCTCCTCTAGTCATAATCCTGACCTGCACAGTGGTCAGATGCCTGCACAGTGCTGGACTGAGCCATCTAGTAGTTGCCTGGTACACAAGCGTAGTATCTGCTGCACTCCTTCAGCAGCCCAGTCAAGAGCTTTGACCTGAATACCCTATTCTGGTTCTCCTGTGCCGCAGCGGCATGGCCGCAAACACCCTAAGCAGCGCCTACTCCCCTTTGAAAAGGTAGTGGAGACCACCCACGACCAGCCTAGCGACATGGCGGAAAGTGGGCAATCATCCTCCATACCCAAGGACAACACTAGTCAGTTGGGCCCACTACTATAGGAGATGAGGGCAGGATTCAAAGAGCTAGATGTGCGCTTTGACACATTAGACAAACACATGGCGGATCTGGCACGAAGATCCAGGTGCATGATAGGCGCCTCAATGTGGTAGAATCCCGCACGTCAGATCTGGAGGATGGGATGGCGCAATCTTTGAAAAGGTTTCACCGCATGGAGCGTATCCTCAAGGATGTCTTAATAAAGAACGAAGATTTGGAGGCGCATAGTCGTCATATTAATATTCGCATTTTGGGCGTTCCCAAATCTACAGCTGCTAGACGCATGGACAGCATGGTGAAGACAATACTGAATGACATGTTTGGAAGAAAATCCTTCACGGAAGAGAATCCTTCACTCCGGGCTTTGTGGTAGAGCTCGCCCATTGATCACTTGGCCCCAGACCTAACCCAGGATGCCCACCTAGGTCTATCATCGCCCGAATAATGAACTTCAGAGACAGGGATACAGCACTGCGGTCTGGCACATGAGCGTGGCGACACCACTTGGCAGGGCTCAAAAGTATCTCTATACCCTGACTTTACCGTGATGGTCCAGGTTGCAAGAAGGAAATATCTTGGTGTCAAAGCAACGCTCAGGAACCTTGAACTGAGGTATGGTATGTTGTACCCCGCTAGGCTGCAGGTGGAGGTCAATGGACAGGCCTACATTTTTGAGAATCCTACAGAGGTGCAGGAGTTTTGCCATACTTACAAACTCAACAACAAACGGCCTGCAGAGAAGGATAAGCTTCCCCCCCATACAGTGGTTCGGACGCCAGCATGGAACTGTTCTCTGGCTCTGTTCCCGGCTGACTGATTGATTCTTTCTTTTTCGTATAGGCTGCGCATTTGATAACTTGATGTTAACATTGGGATTTGGCTCGTTGTGTACAGTATTCTACATATGTTACTAGGCCGTTGGGGCATGAACTCCCCCCCCTTTTATGGTGTACACCTTGCTATCGTTTTGTGAAAACAAAATGTACCCTAATTGACTGCTTTTCACCATGTTGAGGGTACTATTGGTGTATTACTGTTTTGATAGAGTTGGAATTGCCTCTCCGGATGGGCGGGAAGTCTGGGTGGGGGGTGGCGGGAGGGTTTTGGTTATTATTGCTTTGTACTGAGTCAATGGCAAGTTTGTTCATAGGCGCATCTGGCAAGTACACACGTTTGTTACTCATTGAGCTCCTTCTCACGTCAACACCATGGCACAGTTAGGTTGCAATTTTGGCCCTCAAGCTTTGCCTTTGCTACATAGAATGTGCGGGGCTTGAACAATACTCGTAAAAGGTAGCAGATAATCCATTATCTACTCCACCACAGGGTCGATATAGCCTTCTTGCATGAGACACATCTTCCCACCAGTGATCTGGCCCGTTTTGCCGCAAATTGGGGACCGAATACATATTTTGCGAATTACAGTAATTATGCCAGGGGCACAGCCATTCTCATACATAAGCGTATCCCCTTTAATTGCCATTCTGTAACATTTGACGATGAGGGCAGGTATGTGATTGTTGTGGGCACACTAATGAGTCACAAGGTAGCATTGATATGTGTCTACGGCTCCAATGTCGATTCCCCTGATTTGTATTATTCATTACTCTCTAGGTTGATGCAGATTGGCCCCGTGCCCCTCCTGTTAGGGGGCGATTTTAACATTGCCCTCAACCGAACTGCAGACAGCAGACAGCACTTTGACTGCCCCAGACCCCAAACCATGAGCCTTAGAGTCCATGTGCGAGCAAATCTCCCTGCTGGACATGGGTCGTACACATGATCCGAGTCACTCTACCTATACACATTATACTAGCTCCCACAACATGTGGACAAGGATCGACTATTGGCTTACGTCGCCAGAGATTTCCAGTTGGTTTCATGGGCTCCAGACATTTCCCAGGGCTTACTCTGACCACTCCCCTGTTCTGTTGTCATTGAGAGTCCCTCGCCCTGAGGGTTTCGAGCGACAGTGGCGTTTCCCCAGCCGTGCGTTGGATGATGAAGTGTTCAGGCAGGAACTCCGAGAAGCAATCGAGTACTATTTTACCATAAACAATGGGTTAGTGGATTCTGAGGCAATGTTTTGGGAGGGCTTTAAAGCTTACATGAGGTGTATGCATGTTTAAGAGCTCCAGAGTGCTGCGGGACTTGCACGGTATTCTTGCACGCTTGGAAAAAGAGCTTGGGTCCCTGGGTGCTAGGCAGCCATCGGCGGCCGACCCGGGACTAGACAAACGGCGAGCAACTCTGCTCTTGGAGTAAATGTAAATGTATTTGAGCTTATATAGCGCACAGCTACCCGCAGTGGGTGTCCCGGCGCTTGCTTAGGGAACCCGTCCTGGTATTCCCCTGTGAGATAGCCCCGGCAGGGTATCCACAAGGTGAAAGCCAGGCATCCCGCCGCGAGGGGCCGTTGTGGAGATTAAGCAAGCTATTGCCCAGAGTCGCAGAGTGTGAACCCATGAGTCGAGAAGGCACCGGAGCGAGAATTATCAAGTCCTTGGAATTTTTAGCCCAAGACCCGCCGAGGCGGGGAATTGAACCCTGGTCCAGGGCCGATCTCAGCTTCCGGGTCTGCCGCCTCTAACCCCTGAGCCACACTTCTCCAGAGACACCGCTGAGAGGAAAATCCTTTTCATAGGGAAATATTATAACGCCAAGGTTTATGGGAAGGGGACCGCCCTGGACGGGTATTGGCACAGATGATACGACCCCCTTACACCAAAGCATACATTACCGAGCCACGCACAGTGTCTGGACAGCAAATCAAGGACCCGCTGGATATCCAGAGGGAATTCCTCTCTTATTTTAAAACATTGTACACCACTAAACTATGGCAGAATCGAGCTGACCAGGAGTCATACCTATCGGAGGTCACATTGGTATACCTTGAGAAATTCCTGCAAGACTTCTTAGCGGGGCCTATCACAGAAGAACGATTCAGAAAAGGGGGTGGTGATGGACAGAGTATCTGAATTAAACAGACCACTCTTACCCAGTCAACAGATCAGGGCTTGATCCATCACCGTTTTTTAGCTCACTGCACCATCCCAGCTCAGAACCTGGCTACATGCAAATTAGTCTGTCCCTGGCCCAGTGCATCATGGGAACAGGGCAGACCAAACTACCAAGCCAATTCTTTTACTGGAAAGGAAACAAGCTTCCGGGGACCGGTTTCTGGCATTACAGCCGTCTTCAGCCCGGCTTGCTTGAATCCTGATGGTGCAGTGAGCAAGGGACTCATGTCTGAGCATACCCTTCCACGCTTATGGTGGACAAAACGATTCAGAAAAGGGGGTGGTGATGGACAGAGTATCTGAATTAAACAGACCACTCTTACCCAGTCAACAGATCAGGGCTTGATCCATCACCGTTTTTTAGCTCACTGCACCATCCCAGCTCAGAACCTGGCTACATGCAAATTAGTCTGTCCCTGGCCCAGTGCATCATGGGAACAGGGCAGACCAAACTACCAAGCCAATTCTTTTACTGGAAAGGAAACAAGCTTCCGGGGACCGGTTTCTGGCATTACAGCCGTCTTCAGCCCGGCTTGCTTGAATCCTGATGGTGCAGTGAGCAAGGGACTCATGTCTGAGCATACCCTTCCACGCTTATGGTGGACAAAACGATTCAGCCGAAGCGTGGAAGGGTATTCTCAGATGTGAGACCCTTGCTCATTGCACCATCAGGATTCAAGCAAACCGGGCCGAAGACGGCTGTAATGCCAGAAACCGGTCCCCGGGAGCTTGTTTCCTTCCCAGTGTAAGAATTGGCTTCTGTAGTTTGGTTTGTCCTGTTCCCATCATGCACTGGGACAGGAACAGACTAATTTGCATACAGCCAGGTTCTGAAACTGGGATGGTGCAGTGAGCTAAAAAACGGTGTTGGATCTAGCCCTGATCTTTTGACTGGGTGAGAGCTTTCTGTTTAATTCAGAGACTCTGTCCCTCACCACCCCCTTTTTGTAAATATTTTTGTCCACCCTAAGCGTGGAAGGGTATTCTCAGATGTGAGACCCTTGCTCATTGCACCATCAGGATTCAAGCAAACCGGGCCGAAGACGGCTGTAATGCCAGAAACCGGTCCCCGGGAGCTTGTTTCCTTCCCAGTGTAAGAATTGGCTTCTGTAGTTTGGTTTGTCCTGTTCCCATCATGCACTGGGACAGGAACAGACTAATTTGCATACAGCCAGGTTCTGAAACTGGGATGGTGCAGTGAGCTAAAAAACGGTGTTGGATCTAGCCCTGATCTTTTGACTGGGTGAGAGCTTTCTGTTTAATTCAGAGACTCTGTCCCTCACCACCCCCTTTTTGTAAATATTTTTGTCCACCCTAAGCGTGGAAGGGTATTCTCAGATGTGAGACCCTTGCTCATTGCACCATCAGGATTCAAGCAAACCGGGCCGAAGACGGCTGTAATGCCAGAAACCGGTCCCCGGGAGCTTGTTTCCTTCCCAGTGTAAGAATTGGCTTCTGTAGTTTGGTTTGTCCTGTTCCCATCATGCACTGGGACAGGAACAGACTAATTTGCATACAGCAGGTTCTGAAACTGGGATGGTGCAGTGAGCTAAAAAACGGTGTTGGATCTAGCCCTGATCTTTTGACTGGGTGAGAGCTTTCTGTTTAATTCAGAGACTCTGTCCCTCACCACCCCCTTTTTGTAAATATCACAGAAGAAAGCATTGATGAGGCCATCTCTGCCCTAAATTCTTCCACTGTCCCTGGTCTTAATGGTTTCACAGGCGAATTTTACAAGGCTTACAAAGACTTATTGATCCCTCGCCTCTTGGAGGTATATGCCGAAGTGCTGGAAAGACAGGTTTTGCCACCTACTCTCCATGAGGCTGTTATAATTCTACTCCCCAAACCTGGAAAAGACCCCCTATTGTGTGGCTCATATCAACCCCTATCTCTCCTAAACCGCGATTACAAAATCCTTGCCAAGGCTCTTGCATGCCATATTTCCCTCCTAATGGAATCTATAATCTCCCCGGCTCAGTCTGGTTTTGTTCCTCATTGCTCCTCGGCCTTTGATCTCCGCACATTATTCAATACCCTACATAGAATAAATCCGGACATCCCGCAGCAGCAATTCTCCTAAACACAGAAAAAGCTTTTGACTCCCTTGAATGGCCCTTTTTTCTCTCCATTATGCAGTGTATGGGGATGCCACATGAATTCATTGCCACTACAGCTCTGTTATACAGTCAACCCACTCCTAGGCTCCGGCTAAATGGTACCTTATCGGCGCTTTTTCCCCTATCACGTGGCACGAGGCAGGGCTGCCCGTTGTCGCCTTTGTTATTTATATTAGCAATGGACCCCTTGATAAGACATTTCCAGGAGAAACACCGACACAGGGGTTTACAGTTCACCACAGGCCCACTACTGGTTTCACTATACGCAGATGACATCATATTATATGTTCGTGACCTTCAGGAAAACCTGGTCCTCTTATCTGGGAAATACTCAGTTTTGGTACTTTTTCTGGACTGGGAATAAATTGGCATAAATCAGTGATGTTTTCCCTCATGGCTCGCACAGTCCAATGGGACTTAGAGTTCCCATTGGAATGGTGCTCAGACTCAGTGAAATACTTGCGGCTACATATACATCTTGAGACGGATCAGATTATTTGTTTTAATTATGGGGTGGCAATTTCCAAACTAGCGGCGCAAATAGACACATGGCTTAAGCTCCTACTCTCCATGGCAGGGCGAGTGGCCCTCATCAAGATGATTGTACTTCCGAAATTTCTATATCTATTCAGAACATCCCAATCCCACTCACGAACAGGTTTCTTAGTACTCTTTGCTCCCACTTAATTAGATTGGTATGGGGCAACAGGAGTGCCAGAGTACGCTGGCAGATCATGACGCTCTCCTGCAATAGAGGAGGATATAGAGTCCCTGATTTGCAACTGTATTATTTGGCAGCGCAATACAGCTTCGCACAGGCATGGTACCATCCATATGCCAGGATCCCCTTCCTGAGTCCGGTATCAGATTTTGTTTTGCCGGACACTTTAGCAACCGTACTGCCCCTGGGAATCCACAAAGACCCCGAAGACATTCAGCCGGTTGCAACTACCAGCTGGGCATGGGCTAGGCTGGGGCGTATTATGAATTCACAGTCAATGTACTCCTCTGCCCTTCCACTCCCTAATGCCAAATGGTTACCTATCACGAGCAAAAAGCTGGTGCAGAAGAGTTGTACTAAATTGAGGATCGCTAAGATGGGTGATTTGTACCCGGCGGGCCACATTTTTGACCCAGATGATGAGTCCTTCTTCCCAAACATTACATGCATGGATAGGTTTGTCTTGGTGAGACTACATTCAGCTCTGCGGGCTAAGCTCCCAGATTATCCGCTGGAACCTGCATCTTTCCCCCCACTCACAATGGTGATAGGTAGTAGCAAGGGGGTCCATCTTATATCCCAGCTCTACAAGGCATGTGCCGACATCATCCCATTTAGTGAAGGCGCAGCGCATGGGAGGCAGATCTGGGCAACCCAATAACTGATGAGCAATGGATGGCCTGCTGTGCTGTGACAAAAACGGTATCCTTCAATAGTCGTCATGAACTGATTCATTTTAAGTTCCTACTCAGAATGTATGTCATCCCAGCTAGAGCACACAGGATAGATCCCACTAGATCACACTGTTGCCAGAGGTGCAATTCCCCACAAGCAGACTTTGCGAACCTTGCCTGGACATGCCCAAGCATACACACCTTCTGTGAAGAAATACACAATACAATAAGCAGTATGATAAAGGTGCCAATGGACCCCCTGCCAGAGTTGCCCTTTTAGGATATGTCATCGAGTTTCCCCATAAAGTTTGCAGATTTGCTGCCATCTGTTTACTGTTGTCTAAAAGAGAAATCCCCATACATTGGGGTGGCAAGCGGACACCTACGATAAATGATTGGCTCCATAGCTTAGTATTGTGTTCTATGAAAAGTGAATTATATGCCAATACAATCCCTCCCTCCTCAAGAACTAAAGATATCTGGGGCCCCTTCAGAACCTCCCTATCTACACAGCAACAAGATCCCCCTTCTCAACAGGAACAGGGTATAGTCCCAACAGGAGTGGGCTAGAATGGTCCAGGGTATGCATCAATAACAAAGTATATAAGATATCCCTTTATAGAGTTAAGATCTCATGCTATTTTGATGTATGTCATGGGGAGGATCGGCATTTGTGTATTGATGGACACGAAAGATGGCGGAACGCTCGAGATGGGTCATGAAAGAACTATTTGTATTGTATATCACATTTGAACTCACCAACTGTGCGTAGGAGAAAGTTATGTCAGTTATAACTTGTAATCGTACTTGGGATGACATTTGACTGAACTCAGTGCATTGCTTTATCTTTAATAAAATGCTAAATAAAGTTTTAAAAAAAATTTAAAATGTTGTAACGCTCCTTCATCAGTGTCATGTGATCAAGGCCCCACGCGGGCAGAAACGCGTTATGGTGGTGGTGATGCTGGGCATGAAATAAACTACAATTGCACCATCATTTGGGTTCGCTTTGTCTGTTCTACAGATCGTTACCTTGGTAAAGAGACAAAATTAACTGCAAGTATCTTTCGAGTTTGCTTCCTCGAAATCAGCAAAACCCCTCCTTCGTTTACGGGTTGTGCGGCAGGAAGCTGCGATTCTGAGTCTCTTGGAATCTTTAGTTCTCCGAGCAGGAGTAGCCGTGGTTGCCCCAGGAAGGCGGAAGTGTACCTACTGTGCAGTGGAGCAGTATGGTGGAGTCGTGGTCGGAGGTCGGCTGACAGGAGGACCCGTTCTTTACCAGATACGCCTCTCTGTGGTAGGAGCCCACTGAGTGGCCCATGAAGGAGTGTGCAGGTACTGGACGCCGACATTCATTCGGCGCCAAGGTCTGAAACAGCATATTAAAGCCCATTAACTATCACCATGTCCGCAGACACGTTGAGGAGTCGGGAGGAAGCAGCAAGCAGCCTGTTTGACGATTCTCCATCCGGGGAACGTGTACAAAGTTCAACATCCAGCAGTCCGCCTCATTCTATGTCAGGACAGGAGGCTCCGATTATGCTTTCTCATTTCTTTAATGAAATGCTCAGCAGCCAATCAAAAAACAGAACTACAAATCCCATGAACACTTGGGAATGACCCTAGAGGAAACACTATATAAGGTCCATAAATCAGTCTTTCTTCCTCTTTCTTTGCTGCTCCGCAGCCAGTTAAGTCTCTTTTACCTTACTTGCATTGCTTTACTTGTGATTGCTCTGCTTTGGTTGTGTACACTTGCCTTATATTGCGCTGCTTGTACTTTATTGCGCGTTGCTTGTGTACTCTTGTTCGGTTTTCATTGCCGATATTTTTCAGCGTCCGTTGGCGGCGTGTCTTCCTGGGAGCGTGTGTTCACCTCCCTGCGCCTGGCCGCGTCCTTGTGCCCGGTTGCTTTGGTGGAGTGGGAGCAGGGGTCGTCGGCTTCTTGGGAGAGCGCGAGCGCTCTCGAGCCGGTGTTTCAGCGGCAGCGACGTCGCGCATGCGCGTTGCTTGTTTCCGGTTTCTGGCTGTTCGCCTCACGCCGGTCGAGTGAAGGAACGCTTCTCACCAGCGCTCACGCCCACAGCCCTGAACTTTCGACCCCGTCTACGCCGCAGCACATTGAAGTGTTTTGGCTGATAATTGTTGCATAGGCTCTGCCTAGAGTGATTTGTTGGCAGGCTCTCTCCCTCCACATTCTATTGTTTTTTCTGGAGTTTGGTATTTTTTCCAACCTCTCTTGGGCCTGCTTTGGGGTTCTCACTCCCCCTTACTGGTATCACTGATACTCAATATTTACGTCAGTCATCTAGTGGGCATTCAATTTTGTACCTTGTTACAATGTCTGAGTATTACGACGCAGATGATGACTGCTATTATGACGAGGAGGAGGATGACTCCATGGAGTACAACCTGGTCGAGGAGTTGGACAAGGGTGTCCAGTTTTCGGTAAACAAGGCCTTGGTTCGAGCCATTACCCCTCTGAAACGTCACCTCAATGACTATGCTGTGCAGCAAGGGTGGTTGCCGCCTTCTCAAAAGGCCGCAAAATCTCCTCACAATCCGCATAAATCGGACTTTCAAAGGCTGGCAAGGGCCTTGTCTTCCGACAAACCCAAAGCTTCTGCGTCACAACCTGTGGATGAGTCGGACCAGGCTCAGGCCTCTTCTGAGCACGACTCTTCGCCTCCAAAGAAGCGTCTCCGCAAGGAGCGTTTCGTTGACGCTCCTGAGCGTCCCCTGCTCTTAAATTTTGAACCGGAGGATATCATCCATCCTAATTCCACGTCCTGGTTGCCGGCTCCGGCAGTGGCCGCATATCTTGAGGCGCACGTTCGCCACCCTTTCGAGGCGCCAGTCAGGGCTCGTCTGCGCTCGGAGTGTCCGAGACCTGATCTTGCGGACCACATTGCGGAAACACCAGAGGTGGACCCCATGATGGTGACGTACCTCAAGAAGTACACCAAGGACCCTAAGAAAGGTCTCGACCGCTCGTGGCGGTCCTGTCAGGACAAGTTAATGGACATGTTGGGCCCTCTCTCAAAGATCCTGGATTTGGGCTTCAAGGCCAAGGAGGCTTCAGCGACCGTCAACCCTGACGAACTAATTGAATGGGCTCAGAGAGCTGTCTGCATGTTTGGCAATGTGAACTGCGCCATTTCTGCGGAAAGGCGACGGTCTATTCTCCTCAAACTAGACCCGAAGTTGGCTGAATTGGCTACGTCTGAAGCCGGTCCGGAGGCGCAAGGCCTTCTTTTCGGTCAACCATTCCTCAAGGAATTGACCAAATTTGTTTCCGCCTTCAGCGGCATTGACAAGGCGCAGGCATCTTTGCGCCGGGCCATGCGTCCGGTTTTCGGCAAGGCCGGACGACGGGGACGGTCGTTCGGCCGCGGGTCGCAGCAGCAGTCCCACAGGGGATCTTCGCAGCAGCGCGGTGGTCAGTACGACTCCGGTTACTCCACCCGCGCGAACTTCTATCCTTCCCGGAAAGGAAAAGGCCAGTACGGCAAAGGCAGATCTGGTGGCCACCAGGGACAGTATCAGGATTCTGGAGCTACAGGTGAGCCTAATTCAAGCATGCGATGTGATGCTGGGGGGCAGGATAAAGTTTTTTCTGAACAATTGGCGCTTAATCTCCAGCGATGCTTGGGTGCTGGAAACCGTTCAAGGGTTCAAGATCGAGTTCTATCACCCAATTCATCAAGCCCGTCTGCCGACCCCTATGCTTTTTTCAAGTCACTCTCAAACTTGTATGTCGGAGGAGATAAAGGAACTCCTCAGCAAGGGGGCGATTGTTCCAACAGTACGCCATCCTCAGGGCTTTGTCAGCTCAGTCTTTCTGGTGGAGAAAAAGGGAGGCGGATCCCGCCTGGTTCTCAACCTGTAAGACTTCAACAGCGGGGTTGTGTACAGGCATTTCAAGATGGAGGGCATCCATCTTCTGCGGGATCTCCTTCGGGAAGGGGATTGGATGGTCCGTCTGGACCTGAAAGATGCTTATTTGTCCATCCCGATATACAGTCCTCATCGCAGGTTCCTCCAGTTTCAATGGCTGGGTCAGTGGTACGAATATCAAGTTCTCCCGTTCGGCCTTTCGTCAGCACCGTGGTGCTTCACGAAATTGCTGAGGCCGGTAGTGGACCATCTTCGATCCAGGGGGGTCAGACTGATTATTTACCTGGACGACATTCTTTTTATGGCAGATTGTCCTCTCAAGCTCCTACAGCATCTGGAGTGGTCCATCACCCTTTTACAATCTCTGGGTTTTCTAGTCAATGTGCCCAAATCGGTTTTGGTTCCCGCTCAGTCTATCGATTTTCTGGGTTTTCGGATCGATTCGTTGACTTGTCAACTACTCTTACCCAACCAGAAACTCCGTTACATCAGGAGAGAGTTGACGTCTGTTATTTCCAGACAGACTGTGTCGTTGAGGTCGTTGGCGCGTGTAGTGGGCCTTCTGGCGTCCTCCATTCAGGCGATCTTCCCGGGTCCCTTACATTACCGGGCGATGCAACGCTTGAAAATCCAGCATCTCCGGAAAGGTCTCCGCTATTCAGATCAAATTCCTCTTTCAGAGGAAGTGCGGATGGAGATGCAATGGTGGCTAGACCACATGGAGGCCTGGAACGGTCGAGCCCTGTTCGGGTCTTCTCCGGAACTGGTGATAGAATCGGATGCCAGTCAATGGGGCTGGGGAGCCCGTTGCGGGTCCGTCTCGACGGGGGGTCGTTGGTCACCCCAGGAATTATCTCTCCATATCAATTGCCTGGAACTCCTGGCGGGTTCCTTTGCGATTCGGTGTTTTTCCCCCCTGCAGGCGAATTGTTGCATTCTTCTCCGGATGGACAACGTGTCGGCAGTCCGATATGTGAACAAACTGGGCGGGACACGGTCCAAGATTTTAGCGGAAATTGCCAAGGATTTTTGGCATTTTTGCCTTCACCGGAAGATCACAGTTATTGCCGAGTATCTTCCGGGCCACAACAATCAGGTGGCGGACTGGCACTCCCGTCATCTTCGGGACTACAGCGACTGGAGGCTTCACCCTCGAGTCTTCTGCACCATTCTTCATCATTGGGGTCAGTGTCACCTAGACCTTTTTGCATCTCGCCTCAATACGCAGCTTCCCCAGTTTTACAGCTGGAGACCGGACCCATCAGCTCTGGCCACGGATGCTTTTCTCCAACAGTGGCCCTCGACTCTTTGCTATGCGTTTCCCCCGTTTATGATGCTTCCCAGAGTCCTGGCTTACACCAAACGCTTTCGAGCGGAGCTGATTCTGATTGCTCCCTTGTGGAAAGCTCAGGCATGGTTCCCGGTTCTCCTGGAAATGTGCTGCGCGCCTCCTCTCCTTCTTCCCCAGAAGCGGAATCTGTTGCAGGATCCTCTCGGATTTCCGCATCCCCTCATTCTCGCCGGCACTCTCCAGTTACTAGCGTGGCGAATTTCGGGGATCGTTGGTCGGTCCCAGGCATTTCTAGCGAAGCTGCCAACTTCATCAGTAACGCCTGGTCTCCCAATACCCACAAGCGGTATCGAGGAGCATGGAAACGCTGGAGTGATTGGTGTGTTCAACGGGAGGTTGATCCCGTTTCGGCGGATATCAGTCTAGTCATAAACTTTTTGACTTCCTTGGCCACGTCTGGTCTTGCATACCGGACTGTTAATGGTTTTCGGTCGGCCATTTCGGCAGGTCATATCCATGTTGATGGTAAACCTGTTGGGGAACATCATTTGCTTTCCAAACTATTGAAAGGAATCCGCCTTGCGAAACCTCCCACACCGAAGTACGTGTCTTTGTGGGATGTTTCGATTGTCCTGAGATACTTGGAGGCCTGGCCTTCTAATCTTCTATTGTCCCGGAAACAGTTGTCTGCAAAACTAACAATGTTATTATGCCTAGTTTCTTGCAAACGTGTTTCGGATATTCGGGCTTTGGACCTGGCGGGCCGCTCCTTCACTCCCGAAGGTGTTACTTTTACTCTTTCTCAAAGGACTAAAACCAACACCTCATCCATAACGTATCCTTCCTTCCCGGATCACCCCAATCTGTGTGTTGTACAATGTTTAAAGGATTACGAGGTGAGTACCGCTTCTTTGCGCGCAGATATGCAAGGTCAGCTGTTGATAGCTTTGCAGAAGCCTTTTCGCCCTGTAGCCCAGCTACCTTAGCCCGCTGGGTGCGCTGGCTTATGTCCGAGGCAGGCATTGATGTTTCTGTGTTTGGGGCGCATTCTGCTAGGGGGGCAATGGCCTCCAAAGCCTTCTCTATGGGTGTGACTTTGTTTGACATCATGAAGGCTGCAGACTGGTCTTCGGACTCTGTTTTCAAGCAATTCTATTATAAACCTATTGTTAGTGTTGCCTCTGTTGTGGTAGACGAGCTTTGAACAAGCATAATCGGAGCCTCCTGTCCTGACATAGAATTCAAAATTTGCAAACATTCGTGACAAGAATTTTCAATTCTATTAAGGACAAGGAGGCGAGGATTATCCCACCCGGATTATGATTAATTGGTATTAACATGTACTGTATAAAAAATTGCATACTGTTACAGTTGTGAAATTTTCTGTGTTTTCCCTCCCCTGTATATCTTATTCTCTCGATGTTGGGATATTACGGCTCTGTCTCTGTTTCAGGTTCTGACCAGAAGTGATTTGGTTGTTACGCCTCGTGGGCCTCCTCTGTCTCCTTGCGCACGGATCCCGGATACTTCCACCTTTGTCTTCAAGATCC
This sequence comes from Lissotriton vulgaris, assembly GCF_964263255.1. Taxonomy (NCBI): domain Eukaryota; kingdom Metazoa; phylum Chordata; class Amphibia; order Caudata; family Salamandridae; genus Lissotriton; species Lissotriton vulgaris. The sequence goes on from NC_141695.1 coordinate 593,035,016, forward strand.
TGTGGATTTCAGCGGCTTGCTTGGAGCTGATGCTGTTACTTTACCTTGGATTGTTTTTTGATGTCGAACTTATTACCCAAAGAAAGAGGAAGAAAGACTGATTTATGGACCTTATATAGTGTTTCCTCTAGGGTCATTCCCAAGTGTTCATGGGATTTGTAGTTCTGTTTTTTGATTGGCTGCTGAGCATTTCATTAAAGAAATGAGAAAGCATAATCCTCGCCTCCTTGTCCTTAATAGAATTGAAAATTCTTGTCACGAATGTTTGCAAATTTTGAATTCACAGTCAAAGATTAAAGAACTGTTTAAAAACCTGGAAATAGCAAGCAAGGCGGAGCAGGCGAAGTGGTGGGAGCTTCGCTCTCTCACCCGGCACTTGGAGGTTGACAGGATACCGCGGGGTCTCCCTATAATGCTCGCGCCGAGCTATGAGAACCCAGACCCCCGCATGCTATCGGTATGGGTCGAATGCAACCTGGAGTCCTTTCGGCGTTTGGTGGAAATCCTTGTCAAATACGCAGAGAGTGACTGTGTTGCATTACAAAGCAAAATTTATGACCTGAATGTGGAAATAGAAAAGATTCTGATCACTCCAAACACCACCAAATATCGGGACGACATGACAACACGTTTGCTTCGTGAGAAGGAAGTAATTAAGAAAAGAAAAGCCAATAAATTCCAACAAGACAGGTTTGATTACGAACACGAGCAAATATTTACCTGTGCAAAAAAATACGACAATGTGAAAGCAACAAAGAAAATGACACCAATCCCATCGATGTCACAAACAGTAAACAGTGACATACCACCTGCATCATCACTTTCAGACCTGAGCTCGAACATTGATAGTGAGTCTGATAATGATCAACAACGAGCACAGCGCTTGGGGTTTCGAAAGTTCACACTGGCGCAAGAATTAGAATGCATGCGCCAGGATCGAAGACAGACACTACGTTCTGGTGCTAGAAATGCAAACAGCAGCAAAGCATCAACAGGAAGCGGGGGGCAAGACGGCAACCCAACAAACAACACACGTGAGTACAAAGCCACCCAGCAGAAAACCATGAAAGCAATGGAGGCACAAATAGTTTCACTAACTGACACCTGTGATTCATAAACGGTAATCAACCTAACCAACATATCGTTGAGCCCTGAGGTTAGAATGAACACTTCTTGGCTCAGCTGTAGTAAGGGTTTCATCAAGTGTTCCGTTTGCAAAGCCTGCAAAAATAGAGTTAGTAAGACTGAATACATGACACCTTAGCAACAGACCTGTTCGCATTCAGAAAAAACTTTCTTGCAAAACTGAGTTTGCAGTATATGTGCTGGAGTGCCCCTATGGCCGGCGCTATGTGGGAAGCACGAAGCTGCAGGTCCACAAGAGGTTACTCCAGCACATACGTGCTATCAATAATAGCAATGCTTCTTATCCTGTTGCTAGGCACTTTGATGAATCACACGCTAAAAATTCTGCTGATCTAAAGTACTTTGTAATTGACATGGCCCCACCACTGAGAAGAGGTGGGGATCGTGAATCATTGTCACACAAATTAGAAACAAGGTACATTTTAGAAATGGACTGTAAAACACCAAATGGAGTAAACGCAAGTGAAGACTTTTACACACATCTTTAATATTCTTAATGATTAAGATCTGATGTTCATGCTGCTGCCTACCTACCTGATAATGTTTTTAAAGTTTTATTTTGAGAATTGAATTTTCACTGTACTGTTTGTTGTTTACACTTTTGCAAATGGTGTTTGCACTTTAGATTGTGACATGATTTTGCATATTTTGCACTGACTTTGTCTCATTTTGTATGCTGACATGGACTTTTGGCATTGCCCACTTGGGCTTTATTTTTTTTAACATCCTAACCTCAAGAGTATATCATATGTGCAAACATTAGACTTAATTGTTTTTTGAATGATGCTGCTATATATGAGATTTTTTTTACATTGATTTTACTTTTTTTAGATTAATTTTATTTATGAATATAAGCCTTGTTTCGCTAACTGGTGGAATTCTTAAGAGCTGGTCAGACATATATTGAGTACATATATATATATATATATTTTATTTATTTATTCAATGTGCTGCTATTTTCATGATATTACATCCTGTTTGCTCTTTTAATGCACTTTAGAGATGTATTTATACTCTCAGTGACTCAAAATTATATTATCACTACTTGGTAAAGATGTGTTTTCATACATATGTATTTTTTCCATGTCTATGGAAGAGAAAAAAAGTTGATGCAAAGCAAAACGTCACTGACTTGCACTTTAAATGTTGTAACCGCTCCCTCAGCAGTGTCATGTGATCAAGGCCCGTGGGCTGAAACGCATTATGGTGGCGGTGGAGAGGGCATGAAATATACTACAATTGCACCATCATTTGGGTTCGCTTCCTCTGTTCTACAAATCGTTACCTTGGTAAAGAGACAAAATTAACTGTATATATATATATATATATTTATTATTTTTTCTCACACAATCGCCTTCGCATTTTGGTAAGGTCACTCGACCGCACCCCTCCCATCCGGTCTGTAACCTCGTATAGACAGCATGAATTCTTCCCAGTTTCAAATGAACAAGCCGACGCGTTTCGAGGCATTGGCGCCTTTTCTTCTTGGGCTTCTGTGGAGCAGCATTGAAACCACACCTGATTAGTTTTGCCACGCCTTTTTATTCTGCAGTTTGCCAAACATGGCGTACCTTTACTTTACACTGCATTGTGGGACATGAAGTCTGCAATCAGGTGTGTAGTATTACAACTTTTAGTAAGCTCAATGTCCGTTCCTTTGGTTAGCAATTATTTGATAACTTTAGTAGGTTGGGACCACATTCATGCTTTCAAATGTACTTGCGGGGTGCCGTGCTGACAAGGAAGGATTGTTCAAACTCCTCAGCCTCCCCCTGTGTGCGCTTCCGCTGGGGATGGTGCTCCTTATCAGGACAAGACAGCCCTCCTGAGTATTTTCACATAATCGCCTTCGCATTTCGGTAAGGTCACTCAACCGCACCCCTCCCATCCGGGCTGTAACCTCGTATAGACAGCATGAATTCTTCCCAGTTTCAAATGAACAAGCCAACGCGTTTCGAGGCATTGGCGCTTCTTCTTCTTGGGCTTCTGTGGAGCAGCATTGAAACAACACCTGATTAGGTGGACGAGATCAGACCTCTAGATGTCATCTTATTTGTACTGCACATACTGTCCCATATAGAAAAGATGGACATTTTGTTTGACAGTGACATACTACATGTTCCATGCAGAATGTGTATAGCACTATGGACCCAGAAGAGGCCACTGCACCTTTTGTAAAAGCTCATTTCCAATAACTCTTGTAAACACGTCTCCTGTTGTCAACTGCATGTGGTTGTTAAGTTAAATGATTTACATGTTCTACAAATAGCAAAGTGTATTCTAGGTAGTCAAAGGTATACACTCAGAGGTGGATATATTAACAAAATTATTAGCTGTGGTAAAGAGTAACTTTAATGCTGCTTCTCCAGTGCAACATAGCTGTAGCAATGTACTAATGAAATGAAATGAAAATGAAATTTTTAAAGCGCATAATATTCACCCCAAGGTGTCAAGGCGCTAGCTCATCAGACAGGATTATCTGGACGGTTCAGGGTAACATCAGAGGTTAAACAGCCAAGTCTTCAAGGCCTTCCTGAAGGCCAACAATTGCGTTTCTTGTTTCAGCCTCAGAGGGAGGGAGTTCCACAGTCTGGTTGTGCCGACCAAAAAACTTCTTCCACCCGAGGATCATTTTTTAAACCTGGGAACTATCAGGTTATGGGAACGGGCGAGCGAACATTGCGGGCAGGTATGTAAGGTTGTAAGTTATATTTAAAAAAGCCCAGCCCAATATAATGCGTGGCCTGAAATGCGATACAAAGAGACTTAAACTCAATCACCTCTTCACTGGCAGCCAGAGTAGTTCTTTGAGCACTGGTGACACAGATTTGTGTCTTGGAATGTTCAACAGAAGACGTGCAGCAGCATTTTGCACTATCTGTAGCTTGGACAGGCACTTCTTCTGAAGGATGATAAATAAACCATTACAGTAGTCGGCTCTAGATCAAACCAGAGCCGAGACCACTTGCTTCCGCAGCTCAACCGGAATAAATGGAAGAATTCTTCTCAGTAGTTTTAGTGTGTAAAAAGAAAGGATTTTGACCTGATTGGTGTGGCTTTCAAAAGAAAGCATAGAGTCAAACGTGACTCCCAGGTTTTTCACCTTATTTGCTGGCGTTGGTAGCGGGCCCAATTCCAAAGGCCACAAAGTAGGGCAACAGAAATTAGTATGGCCACCAAAAAGTAGGACTTCGGTCTTACTTGAATTCAGTTTCAAACAATTGGTGGCCATCCAATCCCCAACCTGACGAAGACAGGTGTTAAAATGTGCAACAGTATCAGCAGACGAGCCTGTCACTGAGACTACAATCTGGGTGTCATCGGAATAAGAAATAGCAGAGAAACCCAGGGACCTGATTAGCCTTGCTAGGGGTGCAACATAAATGTTAACAGGGGTTGGGCTTAACAAAGAACCCTGTGGCACTCCAAATGGCAGTGTAAATTTCGGTGACTTAAACTCACCAAGGGCCGCAAATTGCTCCTGATTAGACAAGAATGATTGAAGTAAAGGAAACGCTTTCTTTTTAATACCGATCCCCTTTAGTACTTCCAATCCTTTTTGGTGGTTCACCGTATCAAATGCGGCAGAGAGGTCAAGATGCACAAGTGCTGCATTGCCTCCTGCATCAACGGTCTTCCTAATCAGTTCGGAAGCTTTGATCAATGCCAGTTCGGTACTATGATGCTTTCTAAAACCAAACTGAGTGGCATATAGAAAAGCATGCTTCTCAATATATTCAGATATAGCACCATTCATGGCTTTCACTACCATCTTAGCAGGCAGAGGGAGTCAGGAAATTGGACAGTAGTTGTTAGGATCTGCCCCATCCAAGTTTGGTTTCTCCAGCAGGGGGAGAACAGATGCCTGTTTCCAACTTGTGGGGAATATACCCAAAGAGAACATTTGATTAAAAATAGGAGACGGCGAATAATTCTGGTACAAGATGGAAGATTTTAGGAGAGCATGGGTCCATTGGGGAGCCAGATTTAGTGGACTGCAGAAGGTTAATAACCTCCTTGGTAGTCAGTGAAGGAAAGAGCAACAGTTCAGGGGGGTCACTGAAGTCTAGGGGGGGGCTAAGGAAATGTCACTGACTGCACTAGATGCAGCTAATGTCCTGGGAGACAATAGAGTTCCTTGAACAGGGAGATTGGAAAAACCACTGTAAACCGCCTTAACTTTATCTTGGAAAAATGTAGCCAAAGAGTTACAGAGTGTCTGATTTTTAAGTGACTCTGTTACTTCGGACCATTTGGCCAGCTTTTTTACCTTAGAAAAAAGTTCCTTTGAGGAATTCTTTGCAGTTAGTATGACTGTAGTGAAGTAACAAGTTTTTTCCTCATGCACACATTTTTTATACTCAAACAAAGCTTGTTTATAGACAATTCTGTCCTTCGAAACGTAAGAAGTTCTCCACTTCCTTTCTACACAGCGTTATTTTTGTTTTTGTGATCTGAGGTGTTCTGAATACCAGGGTTCGGAGGGTCTTAACCTATGACTAGTTATAGATTTAGCTGGTAAAACTTGATCTATTGACCTCCTAAGTCGTTCATCAAAGGCAGCAGCTGCCATATTGGGATCCTCTATAAAATTTAGAGGGTTCTGAGATAGAGACTTTTCAAGAGTGTCCGCAGCCATCTTATTAAAAGGCCGCACATTTTTCAGTTGCTTATTTTTTGATTTCTCTACCCGTGAACTTTGGAAGAGAAGTGAGAACATGACAGCTTTATGGTCTGACCACACAAGCTGTAGCGATGGAAGGCATTGTAAGGACTTCTTACTAGTGAATACTCCATCAAGCAGGTGTCCTCCAGAGTGTGTACTGCCAGTCCCTTGCTGAGTGAGGACAAGGCTATTTGCGATGTCATTAAACTGTACTGCATCTCTGTCTAGTGTGTCCTCAAGGTGCAAGTTAAAATCGCCCAAAAGTGTGAAGTCAGATGACTGGGATATTACATCCAGGGAGCTGCCTATAACCTTCAGGAAATCAGCCCGGGGGCCAGGGGATCAGTAACATAGCACCCCATTGAAAGTATAGTGGTTATCTATTAAAATTTTGAACTGTAAGGATTCCATGGTTGGCCCATTGTTTTGGGAGGTGAAAGTTTCTTTCCACGCGCTTCGAAATATTTCGGCCAGCCCCCCTCTTGCCTACTCGGTCTTGTCTGAACATAGTGTACCCAGACAGGACAGCCATAGCTAAATCAGGGTCTGTGCAGGCCTCCCCCCATGTTTCAGTGACAAAAGCAATATCAATAGTGTGTGCCTCTACAAACAAAGCAAACTCAGAGGCATGTTTACAAAGGGAACATGCATTGGTAAGGGTGCCTGACACTTTACTCGTCTCATCCACCTTGCATGGGACTAGATTGGAGCTGAGTGTTGTCTGTGATAACATAGAGGGGTGAAATGAAAAACTACACTCCTGGCACTGAAAACATGTTACCGAAGAACAAATGCCAAGACTGGCTTTCTGACAGCAACTCCCGCTCTTATTAAATGCTATGAGTTGTTCCCCGGTGTATGTGACCCCAGATACAACATGGGGTCTAAAACCGACAGCATCCTTGGCCCTAGGCACGGGTCAGGCGCGGACGGGCGCAGACGGGCTTGCCTACGGCACGCCCGCTGTGTGCTTGCCTACGGCTATGCAACTAGAGCGATAACCTGCCCCTGAGTGCTTCCTGGGCAGGCGGAAACACTAGCGGACAGGCGGAAGTACAGCAATGAATGCCGTCCTCGTTACCGGCCCAGAGAGGTGCAAGTTCACTGGAAAGGGTAGGATCACTTTTAAAATCTTTTAAAAAGACATTCGATTCTGACTCAGATTCATTACAATAATCCCCCCAAAAAAGTGTCTAAGTGCTTTTTAAAAGAACGAGCAATACAGTAAAACAATCCGTTAGTCTGTAAGAATAAGACTGCTGACGGACACAGAGTCCAGCCACATCAAGTAAAATGAGCAGTCATGCAAAGCCAATTTGTGTGGCTATGCGTGGTTTACTATACAAATACTATTGTGAGCCATTGCCTGGTGCTTCCCTTGGTTACTTTGAGTTGGGAATACTTTCCATTGCTGCATCATGGGTGTACCTATGCATCCACCCATCTATAGTTCCACATTCATAGAGTGACATTCCATAAACTTGAAATGATGTGACGTTTTACAAGTGGTGCTGCAATGGGTCCGGATCTGCAAATATGTTTAACAAGAGTAGTAACACACACGCAAGTTCCCCACTCTGTAGATCATTATGGCAGGTCATGATGTCTGGATTTAAGAAAACACCATACCGCTATAAGACTAATATGTACTTAACCTGTACAAAATGTACAGGTAAAAAACAAAACACTTTTCATAACATATGTAACCAGTTGTCTGTTACATATTTTTAGGATCTGCACAGACTATGGAGATCACAATTGATGTATGCTCAGCAAAGGCAGATTATGTAAAATATTCCTGCCCGTGGACTTTGAAGCAATGAAGTGACAGAATCAACAGCGTATTATCACCATCTTGATGAGGGTTATCATACACATACCTCTGAGTGGACACTAATCTCAAGTAACTCACGTCATTAAATGGCTCAATGTTATCTGTTTACTGGCCACATTGGCATATCTAAAAATTGCACAAGGGGAAGTTTGTATATTCCAAGGCAATCATAATCGAGCTAAGCATCTCACCTCATTCGACATGAAGAACAGTTGTGGGAGCAACAGTGCATACACTTTGCACACACACAATACTGAAATAGCTCTAGCTGCCAAGTTTACTGATCTGTCACGCAATGCAGAGTAGCTAGAAAACTTGCTAAATAGTGTTGGTTATTTCGTTACAAGATGTTGTAATATTAATGTCAACTTTAGTATATACACTTGTGCACAAATCAATATCAATTTCTTAAGCAATATGGATAAAACAATCAAATAACTCCAATGTATTGACAGACATTACAGGATGTCAGTAAATTACAAGCACAACATAAGCGTTTGTAGACCCTATTTTCATTTCACCAATCAACAAATTTAACAACTGAACACCATACATTGTAACAGGTCCTGCTATCTCTAGCCCCAGATGCACCAACAAGTCTTGCACAAGTGACACAACATCCACCCAATGCAGCAGAAGTTGGTGGACGTAGCATGCCTACATGCTCACTTGCAGCAGATGCTTGTTTATTGTGTCATACTACACCTGTTGCTACATATGTCGATCGGCATGACTGACACAGGCAGCATCACAGACCAATCAAGGATGGTAGTGCACCTGTGACCACCTCTGTGCATATACTTCCCTCTCAATAAACAATTAAACACACACCTTACCTCAAATAATGTACACTTCTCAAAAGAGATATACCAGAGAAAATACCTCAATTAATCCCAAATGTAGAAATAATGGCATAACCCTAACACGTATTCTAAACATACAGATACAATTGTACAAATCAATACACATTTACACAAATATCTCAACTTTTCCTATATATCATACCCCAATGTATTTGTAACATAATAGACAATAATCACATAGGCAAACTATTTATAGGTCTATATTGTGCAATATCCTTTCACACACACAAAAAGGAAAGTAAAACTACACTGCCAAAATCTTCACCAAGGCAGCCATCCCTCTTGCATCATATCCAATGTGTAACCTTGTGAGTTGTATAGCATTACATTGATTTTTTCTAATGCAATGTGACGCAACACATGTGTGAGTGATGCTCAAAATGACGCTGCGTCAAGCAAACATGCCTTTTATGGCCTTGCGTAGGAAGAAATTACGCAAACCTAGGAAAATTGTCAAGAAGCACCCAGGAAATGACACAATGGATGTAGCTGCATAGCAGCATGGTAGTGTTAATGAGCTTTACTTTCTCATTGTGCTTGGTGGTTGTGGGTGGTTTTGGACTGTGTTGTAGATTTGCCCGTGCAAAGTATTGTCTTTAGATATTATCTGTATGTAATTTGTGTGTTAAAAAGTCTTGTGTTGTCTGTTTGAGGTTCATTCGGAGTATAGTTATTTAGTGTTCATGGGTATGTGGGGGTTTATATAGTTGTGGTTTTTGTATTTAATACTGTTAAGTATGTCTGGCAAGGGTAGCCACATTCAAAGAGAGGGAGGTAGGTGCATTAATATTGTTTAATGTGCAGTACCTCCGTTGTATGTTTGGGACTGGGGAGAGAGTGAGGGGGTAAGGGGTCATGGAGTGACATGCCCATTGGGAGCTGAGACTCAACCACCACTGCAGCAGACCATCCATCAGCTCCAGCACTGATGGACTGATTTAATCTCCTGGACCAGACTTGAGCTTTCTGGCACTATTTGTATGGATGTGTTTCTTGACAATGTTACCATGATTGTTTTGTATGACTGTTTAGTTTTAGATAAAAGTTAAGTGCATTTACATTCTCCATGAAAGCAACAGGAATTTCAGGAAGTGCTTTAGATAAGCATTCCAGTATGTAGTTGATACATAAATACAATAACCTGTGGCCAGGACCATGTGGTAACTTTACTGCATTACAACATATACATAGTAAGACTGTTTGTTACCATTAAGTGGGAATGTGAGTATAAACTTCATTCAACCACTAAAATTATTTGTACAAGGAACTATTATTTTGAAGATTACAACTGGCATGTGGAGTACGTATAGCATACATAGTGCATAGTAACATATGTAACCAGCATACATAGTTACATAGTGCAAGGTTCCAAACACTGCAATTGTGACAAATGGAATCCTAATGTGCCCAACTGCATATTGTCTCTTCGTTATGTGAAAATGGTATGATATATATATATATATACATATATATATATATATATATATATATATATATATATATATATATATATATATATATATATATATATATATATGTGTGTGTATATATATATATATATGGCCCATTATTGAAGTGGCAACAACAGCATATGCCACTTCATGACTACGACCAAAATGCTTGATCTAGAACCTGGAAAAGATTGGATAATAAAGAAACACACAAACTGTAATTCAACCAATGGGATAAATCGGATCACATGCCCATGCAAGATTTGCAACATGGATATGACCAGAGGAAAATTAAGACATGCATCTTCGAACACTGGAGTAATGTACGCTGCAAAAGAATTACAACAAGGATGACAGACTACATCCCGAAGAACCGACATGCATTGAGAGACATGAGATGGGCGGTCATTGAGCAACTAGAAGGGAGTTTGAACAACTTGTAGGATCTCTCTCTTATATGAGAAGGAAATAAAAGTTAGAGTTATCGGTTGTCCACCCACACGTATGGACTTAATGACAAAATCCCTTGAAACATAATCCTAACATAACACACTTGTCTTTGCCCAGATTAAGCTAACGATGAGGAATAACCAAAACTGTATCAACCCATAGAGACCATCGCTACAGTGAGTCTTACACCCCGCAGACACTCTGTAAATACACAGCAGTCAAGAGTCGATCTATAAGAACATTTACTGCCTCTTAGCCATAGCTCATGTTAAATGTTTTTCTGATCTCCTATCTTATTTTATTTACAACTATTTTTCTGGGATCGGTAATATACCCAGGCTTACTACAACTAGGCTGTATGAGATGATTATTTGCCTAATAGTGCTTTTTGCGTGATTTCTCGACAACTAGCCCTTTGTAAGAACATTAATTGCTACTTAGCTCATAGCTCAGGTTATAAGTTTTCTGTGCTCATTACATTTGTCACAGCTACTTTTCTTGGGGCCAGTAATGCAACCAGGCTAACCAATATGTTCCTTGGCCTAGTAACGCTCCTGATGCAACTTTTTTTTAAATGTGTCCTCTGAGCAGCACCGTGTCACTTTCATAATCAAATGCAGTCAGTAAGGCACAGCTTTCCAAACTTTTCATGTTGGTGACAAACCTTTTTGGGAATTTTTTTTTAGGGACACGGTAACGCGAGCGAGCGCATCGAGTGAGCCCGAACCAGCTAAGTGGGGTTTGGGGGGTTCTCCCACTGAGAAATTTTTGAAAAATAGTGGGCACATGGAGCATTTCCAAGCAAATTTGAGAAAGGAGGAAGGTTAATTAAGCAATTCTAAATCTGGTCTAACAAAGACAGTGACTGGTAAAACTGAGTGTAAGCAAGGTTAGGTTTGTGCATGAAACAAGAATATAATCATGCACACATTGACACATGCCCCAGTGATTTACGGCACAAAAAGGGCAGGTGCAACCCTTTTCAACCACGCACAAAGTCCACCTGCTGTCTTGCTGAATATGAGTTATACAAAAATCCATTCAGGAAGGGGAAATTGTGAGTGATAAAACAATCATGCTACTTATCAACCGGTCTCTGCGCATTGAACTCAGGTGGGACCGTTTTCCTCCGCGCAGCACATCAAAAGGCAACAGAAAATAAGACAAGTCATATGTTTTCCATTCAGCACTTTGAGCTAAAATTAACTGCATATAAGAGAGAAGGACACATACATATATGTCATAGAAATTGTAAATATCAAAATTGATGGGGACACAACATATCTCACGAAAACCGTTCATTGATTTTTACATTTTTTTTATTATTTGTAATATAACACACATACATTTCCAAAATATGATGTGCTTTATGAGTAACAATATGTAAATATGTGCAAGAATTAAATAAATCGAATAAAAACAACAGCATTTACTATTTTATTGAGATGAATGAGGTGGATAAGATGAACACAGATGGTCAATATTTGGTGGAATATTAGATAAATACACTGATGCAATCATAGACTTGGATTTCAGCATTTGGAAAGTAATGATGAAGGTTCTCTCCTAGCAATGTTAAATGGTCAACAATCAGCGGGCTGATATCACATTTCAGCTGGCACTCAGCAGTTTTGGAAAACATTTCAAAATTTCCTTCGTTCACTTTGCTTTTCCAAATTGCTCTTTTGTCTCTCATAGCACAAGAATTACAAAATGTGAATAAAAACAAGAGCACTTGTCTTACTTTTTCAATGAGTTATATGAGGCTGATAGGATGAACACAGTTGGTCAATATTTGGTTGAATATTTGAAAAAGACATTCGCATTTCATCAAGCATTTTCAAGCATCCACGTTTCAGTGTCTTCAAGTTTGTCATTGTTGAAAAGGATACTTCACCAATGTATGTAGTAGAAAACTGCAAGAGAATTTTTAACGCTTTTTTACCTAGGTATGGATGCATTTTTGTAACACGAACCCAAAAGCTGTCTAAATCACCCTCTGAATGCATCATAAACATACTTCACTATTTTTTTATTTCAGCTAATTCTGCTTCTTCAGTAAGAGAGAAATTCCCAGGTGCAGCTGAAAGGAATGGATTTCTGATCCAATCATAGTCTTGGATTGCAACATTTGGAAAGTAATGAGAAACTTTCTCTCTGAGCAATGTTAAATGGTCAACAATCAGCGGGCTAATATCACATTTCATCTGGCACTCATCTGTTTTGGAAAACCACAAATTGTATCTACTGCTGTTAAGTTCTCCTTTTCTTTGCATACTGTTGTTAATTTTATTCAAATGTTCAAATATGTCAGCAAGATATGCCAATTTTGTGCACCAAAGTTTATTTTGAATTAGACCGCAGAATTTGTGCTGCTTATTGTCCTCAAAAAGTTTAACCATCATGTCACGCAATTCGTATACACGACAAAGCACACAACCTCTTGAGAGCCAACGAACGTCTGTGTGCAGTAGGAGCTTTTTAAACCTTGCCCTCATTTGTTCACAAACATGAGCAAATATTCTTGATTTAAGAGGTCAGCTTTAATGTAATTCACCATTTGAATCACTTTGTCCATAAGTTCCCTTAATTAATTCCCAATGGTTTGCGCGACTAGTGCCTTCGCGATGTAAAAAGCAATGAGTAAATATGATAGTTTCATTTTCTTTCTTTGCTAAAGCTATAACACCTTTTGGTGAGCCAACCATTGATGGTGCACCATCCGTGCATATCCCAACACAATTTAACCAGCGCAAATTATTTTCCTTCATGAAGCAATCTAAAGTTTGAAATATATCCTCATCTCTAGTTCTCAATGGAAGTTCTAGGCAACACAGGAATTGCTCAATAATTTTGCCAGTATGAATGAAACATATAAAAACCAGTAATTGAGATAACCGACTGACATCTGTTGATTCATCTAGTTGCAATGTAAAGATCATATTGTCGTCTTGAAAAATATCCTTCATTTGCAGCTTAACATTAGCAGACATATCTTGAATCGTGCTGTCTGCCAAAGGGATTTTAATAACTTCAATCTCAAATTCTGGCCCAAACATTGTTCGAACAATAGCACAGCAAGATTGCCTTATGGTGGTTTCGGCAACAGTGTGTGGTTCCTTGTGTTTGGCAATTATTTGAGCAACCAAGTAACTTGCCTTTTGAGCTTTCCCTGATGTCTTCATTCTCTTTGTGAATGATGCAGACTACTTCCTTATAGACTGAGGTAGTGTGGCTCACTGGTTAGAGGCGGCAGACCCGAGAGCAGAGGACGGCCCGGGACCAGGGTTCGATTCCCGGCGCGGCAGGTTTCTGGACCAGGGTCAGCGGACTCGATAATTCTCTCGCCTCGGTGCCCACTCTGATCAGCGATCACACTCGGCAACTCTGGGCATTAGCTTGCCTCATCCTCACTAACGGCCCCACCAGACCGCCGGGGATGCCTGGTCTCACCCTGGAGATACCCATTAAGGGACCATCTCTCAAGGAAGCCAGGAAGGGTTTCGCAGCGGTCGAAGCGCCTTGGGACCCTACGGGTAAGTAGTGCGCTATATAAATGCCTATACATACTTTGCAAGCTCAAAAAAGTATTCCAGTCATTTTTCTGAAAAAAGGCTGTGTTTGTGGTAAAATGGTGTTTTAATTTATTTGGTACCATACTTTCATTTGCCAGTATTTCCCCACAAACTAAACACTGGGGACAAGGATTCGTTTTCATTACCAGAAAATGTGAACCCCAGTTCCATATAAGCTTTATTATATAAACGGGGATTGGCGATTTTCCCTTTACACTTCTTACGTCCTGAGAAAGACTGTTCAGTTGATTATTGGGTACTTTGCTCAATAGCTGCTACATTTTGTTCTTCGCAAACGTCATCGTCACCAGCTTTACGCTTCCGAATTATAAATTTATCCATTTTGAGTTTCTGTTTGCCTTCCGGGAAAGTGAAGAAATGTGGAAATCTAGAGATAGGAAGAACATGAGAAACGAAGTTTAACAATCTTACGTCTTGCTTACAGTCTTCATTCTCTCCAGTAACATTTCAGGATTTGAGTATTAGATAATCATGTAAAATCAGAGCTCAAAAGGTATTCAATATACTTGCTAAAAACAAGCACAAGAAAGTATCAAGCTGCGGCCAGCGCAACTGTAAACATAAAAAGTCCTTTGGCAGGGGTGGACATGAAAACTGACCTTGGGCATGGCACAGAAAGGCTCTGCTGAGCGAGCCAAGCAGGGTACGAGTGGAGGAGTACACCCAAGCTGGCCTTTGATGTCTGCCAGTTTAGCGACTCAAGCATGTCTTGTACATTATGCACATCATGCAGACAGACAAAGGACGAAACCTCTCCTCTCATCTTTATCCTCCTTAATTTGTAGTTAAACGTGCCCTTTAAATTGCAAATAGCAGCTGATACTAAAGAAACAAACACACATACAGAGGCCAATACATTAACGCTGTTGGCATAAAATTAATATGCCGCCAATCTCTTTGTGTCAAATAATTATATCTCAGTTTAGAATGCCAATCATAGTGGGGTATGTAGGGTCTCATTTAGTATAATATGCCTCTTTTAATTAGCGATGAACCTGTCTTGTGTAATCTCATTACAAAGTTACAAAGTTATTCCAGTTTTGCTGTACAGACAGTTCAGTCCTGGTCCATAATTTATATATTGGTCCAGCGCCAGTGCTGTGTCACACATTTTTCTTTCATGGATCAAGAAGTGCATAGTTATCATGCTACCACTGATCCACGAGTTCATGCTTTGCACCGGCAAGAGAAGTGTCTAGGCATGCTATCTGAACTAGAATAAGGCAAGACTTTAGAGGCAACCGCAGATGTGCACCTCTGTATGTCAGTGGCTCTCACTCTTCTGAACTCCCATTCTCTGTGTAGTTCTTTCTCTCACCCCCCACACACATACACACGCACATTGCCTCTCCTCCCACACACACATATTCTCTCCCTCTCTCCCTCTCTCTCTCTCCCCCCTTTCTCTCCCTCACTCTCCCCCTCTCTCTATCTCTCTCTCTCCCGTTCGACCTGCCTTGAATACTAGGGCATGCATTGAGAATTGTTCTTTGGTCAACTGCATTGCCTCAGTTATGTAACCACGTTGGAGCCCAAATACAAACCTAGCATGTGCTGTGGTATGCAGTTCTATTATTACTGCCCTGGAAGTCCTTTTGTGCCAGGAATCTGAGCGGTGGCCAAAAGGGGCAATGAGAGGCCAGTGGAGGCAGGTATTACTCTCCTCCAGGCCAAGCAACATGTGTCTGGTGTTGCAGAAGGCCTCGGTGTAGATTGAGGTAGATCCTGCACTCCAGCAATGATGGAAGTGAGGGCGGTGCATTCCGCAGGAGGACAGAGTTGCGTTTGTGCGATTGCAAATTAAATGGCGACCAGGCACCACAGCCAGATGGATTTTCAGTCTTCCATGCATTCGAAAGAAGGGGAAGGGGAGCTACATGGCGTCCAGAGAAGGTATGGGCCCTGATATCAGGGACGAAGGAGGCAAGTGATGCTCTTTCCTCCACCAAAGGCAATATAGATGTGGGCGGTTCCTTTCTTAAATAATGGTCTTCACTGATCTTCCTGGCTGGGAGCACTAGGAGTACACAGCACTGCTTCTGGAACAATCTTTCAGCAAGTTTGCTTTGGTTCCTGCAGAATAGTGTTTGTGCCAGGACAGCTGTCTCTTCCAGAGGTTATGTTATGTTAAATATATTTGTTTAGCACACAAATACCCAAGGGCGTCTTGATGCTGGCTACAGGGTGCAGAGAAAAATGTGAAGAGCTTAGTTGTATTGAATAACCAGGTCTTGAGGGATTTCCTGAAAGTCAAAAGATTAGTGGAGGATTTGATATTGCATAGAGGTAGATGCACGCTAAACCTGATAAAGCCTTTGGGTGAGTGAACCCTCCAATGAGCCACTGTTCCTAAGTGTGGGCTGTGAGGGTGAGTAGAAGGAATATTCTTCCACTTGCGGTCCACATTCAAACATCAATGAGTACAAGCAAGTTTTGCTACTGTCCATGATCATGACCTCACTTCACAAATGCAAAATTAAATTCAAACATTCAACAGGTTCATGAGTCAAACAGTGGGTGGCTTCTAAGAAGATCCTGTGAAAGAATAAATGGGCAAGAAAGAGGTTGGATCCTAACTGACACTTCCCTCTTCCACGTATGTGCTATATTTCATTTGGTATTCTTCTGGCACACTGAGTGGCTGCTACCAACACACCTACTGTACTAATATATTAGAGTGAGATGTGGCCTAGAGGCTAACGCTGTTCACCTTGGAATTGGGGAAGCAGGTTGGAATCCCGGTCTCGTCTCAACATCATAAGATTATGGGCAATTCACTTAATCTCTGTGTGCCTTAAAAAATGTATAACCAGTTCTGTTGTAAAGAGCTCTAATGCCATCTGGCCAAATTCAGACTCTATAAAACTACCAAAAATTAAAGTGTAATATGTGATCCAAGAAAACGAGTCAGTTGGGTCTTCACATCTCACAGAGGTCACACTATATTCCACACGCTCCAAAAGTCCTATGAACTGATGCCTCATCAGGGACATGAAGCACTTTCCAAACGCTGAATTACAATAGAATACAAGTTACATGCTGTCTAATCATGTCTGCGCTGCGGTTCATTACATCACTGCTCCGGCAGTAGCAGCCATCTTAGATTGGGCTTCTTGACAGGGCAGCAGTGGACGTGGCAGGCGCTGGAAGGTCAAATTTACTATTTTAACTCCAATCCTGGAATATTTTGGGGAAAGTTAAAAATTCCCCAAGCATTTTTAGTAAGGGTTAAAAACTAGTCATGTTGTATTGGAGAAAGGGCTGCCCTGAGGGCCCAGCTCAGAGCAAAATAACTACAAATACCACAAATGGTGGTAGAACACAGACCTCCACTACATCCCCACCCCCGGATAAAACAACAGTTGGCCAGATGGGGGGGTTGGGGCATATATTGCCGTCTTTAGATTCTGCTACTGAAGGGGATTCTCTTCTGGCACGTGCCCTCCCACCCACCCTCTCCTGCTTCACTGATAGTGAGTGGGTGTACTGTGGCGCAGCACCAGGCATTACGTTATTCTATTTGTTAGCATTGTTTTAGTAACTTACAACATGCATCCGGAAATATATCATAATAACTTTTTTTTAAAGCCTGAAGTGAGGGCAGGCAACATTTCAAACAAACATGCTCATTCAACGTGAGCATCTGGCATCAGACGCTCCACGGCAGGAACTTGCCCTGCTTTGTCTTATTCCATATCTATAAGGCCATGCAAAGCCATGCACCATATTTTATAAATATGGTGCATTCCTGCCCTTCCACATTGGCATAGAGCAGCGCAGCAAGTGGATTTGCAGTGCTGTCAGACCCCAATTCCTTATAAATGAGGCCCTTTGTTTTTAGCTACACATTTGACCACGCCCCCATGCTCCCTGACCTTTGGTTTGACAAACACTGTTTAATATTATTTCCCCACTGTAAACATTATTTTGTGTAGGAATTGGTGGTGTTTACGGTTGTCGATGATGAGGAGTACCAGGTTTTAGAAATTTTTATCAGGAGGGGGTCCTTACTCCTAAAAAAGTTTGACAAGTGGGTCTCAGCATCAAAAAGTTTGAACATCTCTGGTGTAAGGCATTGTGAGAGGAGACCAAGCACTCCGCTAGTGCCGATCACTGATTTGTACTTTTGATAGGGTTCGATAACACAGTGGAGTGAACTGTGTCTCGATGCCTTGAGCACCCCTGCATGACAGGGGCACAAATGTTGGCTACAGAATATAACTGTAGTGCTATGTGCTAACATTGTTTGTCTGTTTAATGTTTTCTCATTATATCCACTCCAGATACTATTAAGGAGGATAGTGAAAATCATAAGTTACGATCCATTAGAAAACTTTCCCTGCATGCCTTAATGCGCATGCCCACACTACACTAGGTTGGTTCCTAGTACATCTGGTCCTGAGGAAAGCCACTGTGACTTAAAAGCACACAGGAGAAGTGTGGCTCAATGATTAGAGCTGTTGTGTCAAAGAGGGGAAATACAAGCGGACAATTTTTAATGGGGTCCAGTGTAATGTCCTAACAAGTACTACACAACAAAAAAGAACAAAGTTCCCCAGAAAGAGTCAACTAAATGACTCCTATTAACCTCTCTCTCATGGGGGTAGAAATAAAAGTGAAAAGTGAACCCTTAGTCGGAATTTCAGGGATACCTCACACAAGACATCGGTTGGACAACTGTTGTCATCCCACCCGATGGTCGTCCAGCGTCATCATCGGTATCCTGCCCCTTCGACAAGCTGGCGGTGCAATGCCCGTCGGGCAGCACCAGGTGCTGCACTTTGGTGGAGTTCTTTTATTCCTTTGCCGTAGGGTGTGTGTGTGTGAGGGGCCTAAAAAAGTGCAATAGTGAGCGTGAGTGAAGTGAGTCTAAAAAAAGACAGTGGAGTCCATTGGGTGAAATTTTAATAACATGGCTCACTGCTTTATTAAAAATTAAGGGGTATTGAGGTGAGACAGTTAGGTATCCAACCTCATTCAACCCTTAGTGCAAGTGTGGTCGACATGTTTCTTGCCGCTAAGGCAATTCTTCAGGACCAAAAAAGTGCTCATATAATTGCTCAAAGATTTCTCAATAGTAGGAGAAATCGAGGATACGACCTGGTTTAGTGTCGTAGGATCAAACCTCCATTGAGAACCTACCCAGAGATAGGAAGGAAACAAAAAGGAGGATCAGTCAATGACATGTCAATTGTCAGAGAGCAGTTCAATGGTTAAAATTAGGTGATATTCACAATGAGAGAGGAGGTAAGAAGGAAATGTTTAAACGAGGGGTTGCCCCGTTTAATATGTGATCAAGGTGTGTAGGAAGTCGGCATGCGTAATGTGTGCCCTAAAGTTGGCATGCACAATAATCATTATATCCGGTGTGCCGCAACAACCTGTGTTATGTGTAAAGGACACACAACAAAATTGTGAGTCTGTGTATCCACACACACATGTTTAAACAAAGTTTGAAAATTCAGAGAAAGAGGACCAAATTGACACTCTAAAAATGCGGTAAAAGATTGCATCGCATCGATAAGGTAATGCTACCGATTCCAAATAACCAAGCATGCGAGGATGATGCCCACAGGAAAATCAAAGGATGGTAATCTTACCCGCAGTCCCCGGTAGGAGATCCCCTAGGCTGACCTGGTGGGGCCAGAACTGTATGTAAATTACCTAGGGACGAGTAAAGGTCGGAGAACAAGTTAGCGGTGAGGCTTACCATGTAGTGCCGCCTTAGGAATGGCCACGGCAGGCAGAGAGGAACCGTGGTATTCCTTGTTTTGGATCAAGTCACCTTACCTGGTAAGTTGCTGGCAGAGGGCATCTAGTCACCTACCCCACCCACGTCGAGATGATCGCAGGACAGCCGGAGTCGACGACGAGTGCAACCGGTGTTTAAGAAAGCCGGTAGAGCGGGAGCTCTCAAGGCGTGTCCAACGTGAGTTGCTAGGTTACTCGACGCGGGTGTGGAAAGCAAAGACGGCCCAGCCCTGTGGGGCGATGGTTATGGGCGCCATTTTGGAATGGGTTGATCATAGGTAAGAAGACATCAGTAATTACTGCGGGGGGGACAATCAAGTCCACATATCGAGCTATCTGGCTAGCATAGTCCATGGCACCGCATCATTGAGGCCGAGCTCATCGGTATGCAAGCGATGCACCCATCTCTGTTCCAATCTGAAGAGGGCTTGTTGATTTTTGCCAGGGTGACATTCGAGGACAGTCCATCGTATGTTCTCAGTAGAGTGATTTAGTTCTCTGCAGTGCTCATAAAGTCTCGTGTGTGTCTTATGGCATCGAATGTTACTGTTGTGCTCTATGATGCGTTGTTTGACGGGGCGCATCGTCATTCCAATATAGAGCATTTGACATGGGCAGATAAGGACATAAATGCACCTAGCACTGTTACAGTTAGTGTGTCTGTTGAAGGTCCATGTAAAGTCTTTATCCAGTTTGATCGTTTTCCCCTGGATAGTTTGAGGGCACACGGTGCAGGAACCACAACGGTAATGTCCCGTGACTGGTGGAATGTCCCAAAGGGTCCTGGCCGGTTGGGTGCTTGATTTCTTCGGACGGGTATGGATCAATGTATCTTTCAAGTTTGCCGTTCTCTTGAATGCAACACGTGGGCGTGACAGCTCCATCCCAGCAGAGTTTAGAATCCCCCAGTGTTGGTTCACAGTTTTTTTAAGGAGTGCCGAATGCTTGGTGAAGGATGTCACACAGGTGATGGTGTTATCAGGTTCCTTCGGATGGACTTCAAGTAGAGCCTCTCTATTGTTGTTCAAAGCTCTTTTGAAAGATTTCTGTAACAGTCGTGTGGGGTATCCCCTATCCAGGAGTTTATGTTACAGAAGACTCGCTTCTTGTTTGTAGTCTTTGACTGTGCTGCAGTTTCTCCGTAAGCAATTCCTCGCTTACGGGCAATTCCTCCGCTTACGGAGAAACTGCAGCACAGTCAAAGACTACAAACAAGAAGCGAGTCTTCTGCAACATAAACTCCTGGATAGGGGATACCCCACACGACTGTTACAGAAATCTTTCAAAAGAGCTTTGAACAACAATAGAGAGGCTCTACTTGAAGTCCATCCGAAGGAACCTGATAACACCATCACCTGTGTGACATCCTTCACCAAGCATTCGGCACTCCTTAAAAAAACTGTGAACCAACACTGGGGGATTCTAAACTCTGCTGGGATGGAGCTGTCACGCCCACGTTTTGCATTCAAGAGAACGGCAAACTTGAAAGATACATTGATCCATACCCGTCCAAAGAAATCAAGCACCCAACCCGCCAGGACCCTTTGGGACATTCCACCAGTCACGGGACATTACCGTTGTGGTTCCTGCACCGTGTGCCCTCAAACTATCCAGGGGAAAACGATCAAACTGGATAAAGACTTTACATGGACCTTCAACAGACACACTAACTGTAACAGTGCTAGGTGCATTTATGTCCTTATCTGCCCATGTCAAATGCTCTATATTGGAATGACGATGCGCCCCGTCAAACAACGCATCATAGAGCACAACAGTAACATTCGATGCCATAAGACACACACGAGACTTTATGAGCACTGCAGAGAACTAAATCACTCTACTGAGAACATACGATGGACTGTCCTCGAATGTCACCCTGGCAAAAATCAACAAGCCCTCTTCAGATTGGAACAGAGATGGGTGCATCGCTTGCATACCGATGAGCTCGGCCTCAATGATGCGGTGCCATGGACTATGCTAGCCAGATAGCTCGATATGTGGACTTGATTGTCCCCCCCGCAGTAATCACTGATGTCTTCTTACCTATGATCAACCCATTCCAAAATGGCGCCCATAACCATCGCCCCACAGGGCTGGGCCGTCTTTGCTTTCCACACCCGCGTCGAGTAACCTAGCAACTCACGTTGGACACGCCTTGAGAGCTCCCGCTCTACCGGCTTTCTTAAACACCGGTTGCACTCGTCGTCGACTCCGGCTGTCCTGCGATCATCTCGACGTGGGTGGGGTAGGTGACTAGATGCCCTCTGCCAGCAACTTACCAGGTAAGGTGACTTGATCCAAAACAAGGAATACCACGGTTCCTCTCTGCCTGCCGTGGCCATTCCTAAGGCGGCACTACATGGTAAGCCTCACCGCTAACTTGTTCTCCGACCTTTACTCATCCCTAGGTAATTTACATACAGTTCTGGCCCCACCAGGTCAGCCTAGGGGATCTCCTACCGGGGACTGCGGGTAAGATTACCATCCTTTGATTTTCCTGTGGGCATCATCCTCGCATGCTTGGGTATTTGGAATCGGTAGCATTACCTTATCGATGCGATGCAATCTTTTACCGCATTTTTAGAGTGTCAATTTGGTCCTCTTTCTCTGAATTTTCAAACTTTGTTTAAACATGTGTGTGTGGATACACAGACTCACAATTTTGTTGTGTGTCCTTTACATAACACAGGTTGTTGCGGCACACCGGATATAATGATTATTGTGCATGCCAACTTTAGGGCACACATTACGCATGCCGACTTCCTACACACCTTGATCACATATTAAACGGGGCAACCCCTCGTTTAAACATTTCCTTCTTACCTCCTCTCTCATTGTGAATATCACCTAATTTTAACCATTGAACTGCTCTCTGACAATTGACATGTCATTGACTGATCCTCCTTTTTGTTTCCTTCCTATCTCTGGGTAGGTTCTCAATGGAGGTTTGATCCTACGACACTAAACCAGGTCGTATCCTCGATTTCTCCTACTATTGAGAAATCTTTGAGCAATTATATGAGCACTTTTTTGGTCCTGAAGAATTGCCTTAGCGGCAAGAAACATGTCGACCACACTTGCACTAAGGGGTGAATGAGGTTGGATACCTAACTGTCTCACCTCAATACCCCTTAGTTTTTAATAAAGCAGTGAGCCATGTTATTAAAATTTCACCCAATGGACTCCACTGACTTTTTTTAGACTCACTTCACTCACGCTCAGTGAAGTAGTGTGGCTCACTGGTTAGAGGCGGCAGACCCGAGAGCAGAGGACGGCCCGGGACCAGGGTTCGATTCCCGGCGCGGCAGGTTTCTGGACCAGGGTCAGCAGACTCGATAATTCTCTCGCCTCGGTGCCCACGCTGATCAGTGATCACACTCGGCAACTCTGGGCATTAGCTTGCCTCAACTTCACTAACGGCCCCACCAGACCGCCGGGGATGCCTGGTCTCACCCTGGAGATACCCATTAAGGGACCATCTCTCAGGGAAGCCAGGAAGGGTTTCGCAGCGGTCGAAGCGCCTTGGGACCCTACGGGTAAGTAGTGCGCTATATAAATGCCTATACATACATACATACATACACGCTCACTATTGCACTTTTTTAGGCCCCTCACACACACACACCTTACGGCAAAGGAATAAAAGAACTCCACCAAAGTGCAGCACCTGGTGCTGCCCGACGGGCATTGCACCGCCAGCTTGTCGAAGGGGCAGGATACCGATGATGACGCTGGACGACCATCGGGTGGGATGACAACAGTTGTCCAACCGATGTCTTGTGTGAGGTATCCCTGAAATTCCGACTAAGGGTTCACTTTTCACTTTTATTTCTACCCCCATGAGAGAGAGGTTAATAGGAGTCATTTAGTTGACTCTTTCTGGGGAACTTTGTACTTTTTTGTTGTGTAGTCAATGATTAGAGCGGCAGACCCTGATGCAGAGGTCCAGCCCGGGACCAGGGTTCAATTCCCCGCCTCGGTGGGTCTTGGGCTCAAAATTCCACGGACCTGATAATTCTCGCCTCGGTGCCTATTCCAATCATGGAGTCCCACTCTGCAACTCTGGGCAATAGCTTGCTTAATCTCCACAACGGCCCCCACAACGCTAAGGATGCCTGGCCTCCACCTTGGGGGTGCCCAGGAGTGGACGCCTCACAGGGAAAGCCAGGACGGGTTCCACAGCGGTATTCGTACAAGCGCCTTGAGACCCTTGTGGGTGAGTAGTGCGCTATACAAGTATTAATTTACATTACATTACATTTACATAATTGGCTGAAATATGTCGACCGAACTACAGGATGTGTGAGACCATTATTTTTTCATCCTACATCCTCTGCTTTTAATTGATTTAGCCAAGGTATAAATAAAATTCTCAATTGATGCAAACAACCTTGAGGTCGTTTTAAATACACTCACAAATTCACAATCACATAATAAAAATCCAGCTCCACTGTAATCAGGCTTCGCAGCACACCCGGGATGCAATGGGCATCTTATGTGGGAACCCAATGATGAAAAATGCCACCAACTAGGTTTGTGGGTGAGGGTTCTTTTAAACAACCCAATGGTTCCCCTAGGACATGAGTGAATGATATTCGTGACAATAGGGCCTAATGTAAGCTGGGAAACATCCTTTACAATGCAACTTTTACCACGTAGAGCCTTTACCATGCAACTTTTACAATGCAAACCATTACAACGCATTGCCCTGGGGGGCGCTCTAGTATAGGGAATATGTTTAATTTACTATCCAACACCTTCCCTAGTGTCCACGGGGACTGGAGATGGAATAGTAAATTAAACTATTCACTATCCAGCACCCTAAAGCACTATGCGTTGTAAAGGTTTTCGTTGTAAAGGTTTTCGTTGTAAAAACCGCGTTGTAAAGGCATGCGTGGTAAAAGCATGCGTTGTAATGTCATACATCCATGTAATCTAGCACGTTCTTGTTTGGTTTTAATATATTAAAGGTTAACAGGAACAAGCCTGTTTGCCTCTTCTCGCTCTCTTTTTTGATTATTCGGATATATATGAAGTACAAATACTGATAGAACAATAATTTATAGTTACTGCCCACTACATCATGGACTTCGTCCTGCAGTGGTTCATGACACAACATATATTCAAATGTATCACTTCGAGTCTCTGAACAAAATGATCCATAAAGACATAATATACACCAGAAAGAACAAATATAGCTGGGAAATGTGTGTTATATAGTGACATGTTATTAATAACTGTCCTATTTATTATATATGATATTAGAAACAATGGGTAATGCACCATGTGGGTAATTCTAACAACTCTCTCCTAAAAATT
This sequence comes from Lissotriton vulgaris, assembly GCF_964263255.1. Classification (NCBI taxonomy): domain Eukaryota; kingdom Metazoa; phylum Chordata; class Amphibia; order Caudata; family Salamandridae; genus Lissotriton; species Lissotriton vulgaris. The sequence goes on from NC_141695.1 coordinate 593,060,092, forward strand.
TTCAGGTGGACACAAGCCTTTCAATGAGGCCAACGATGACAGTTTTTGTGACCCTACCACCAAAGGTATGTGTTCTAACTCCACTACTAGATGAATCTTTGTACACGAGTTAATGACTTGGTCATTAAGAAGCATATGCATTAGATTTATTAGTTCCTCGTGTATATGCACTCACTGAAAGTTCTCACGAGGCCATGTCAACATGGTAAATCTGCCAAGGCTGCTTTCTCTGGCGACTGTGGTTATCACCAAAAAACCCACCATATAAGCAAGCCTAATGTGTAAGCCCCATATTCACATAGTTCCTCACAGGGACTTTTACCTGTCCACCATCTTGCATTGTATCCATATTGACTTTGGTTGGTCTGCTACATTCACCTCTACACTGTCAAATGAATCATGTGTAGCCAAACACACACTCATTCTGTATCAGGATAGAACATGAGTGTTGTAAATGTCTCACTTGTACTCAGCCAAAATACCACTTACTAGCTGCATTTGCAATCCCATGCTTAGATAAAGACAATGTATCAGAAGACTAGATCAACGTTAAACATTTTATAGCAATCATAAATCAAGGTCAGTGGTCTCTAATCCACAAAAATGCCTTGGCATGAGAACCTGAGAGCAAGAATGAGGAATAAATAGACATAATGTCTGCCTTCTATTCTGTCTTGTAGCACATCCCCACTTTGTGCTGCCTATCCCTTACACCGGCAGTCTAGGGCCATGAAGCGTGTGTGTGTGTGTGTGTGTGTGTGTGTGTGTGTGTGTGGTTTTTAGCTGGACACTTTAAAAGATATTGTAGGTATCCTCCATATATATGTTCATCCTCTTTACAACTGGGTCTGGAAGGGCTACAACTTAGAATTATGAACTTGCCACCACACCTTCATATAGTAAGATAATAATATGTTTGCTTGGGTGGTTGCATGGGAACACCCATACTCCACACATTCGTTGCAACGTTTCTGCTGTGTCAGGCAGTGCTGTGATAGGAGCAGCCTAACCTGACTCGGAGTGTAATGAACCAGCCAAAGGCAATTAGATGACTTTGTGTCTGTTAGTCATCATCAGTTAAGTACTTAGCTTGACTTCCATGCCCTTGAATGATGCAATCACTTCTGAATTCATTAGTATATTAGACCTAATATTTTAGAAGCCTTTGCATTGTCCTTGCATCATGAAAGGTCACTCAAGGAGAACACAAAGTATTCACTGATACTTACTAAACCACAAAAGGCCTAATTTGTGTGACCTTGTGTGGGTTGGTAAACAAAATGTGACCCAGGACAGCTGCTATTTTAGTCTGGGACACATTCCGTGGGTGATTCATGGCCATTCCCAAGCATCCACCCATGTTTCTGGACCACACCTTCCTGCACACAAATAATCTGGCTTGTAACGCATACAGGGAGGCGGACCCAAAACACTACCTTCATAGTGGTAGGAGGATACTGCCTTCATAAGGAGTTAAGCAGCACGAGCACAGTGGTGGCAGCATACTGTGTAGTGATTGGTAGGAGTCAACAGATCCTTTTTAACTTATGTCACTGAAGTGAAGTCTACAGGCTCACTTACTTTTTAATGTTCCACTGCTGTGTGCTTAACTTGCCCTTGGCCTATATCAGTTGGATGTCAAGTGCTGCTTAGCACAGGAGAGGTGACCCTGCACTTGATGTATTTATGCCTTGGAAAGGTACAATGCAAGGATAGGGAAGGGCTGTGCAGTGCGTGCATGGTGTGTGCATGTACTGTGTGTATGTGTATCTGAGAGGAGTACAATATATGAAGGATGTAGTGCTGCTCTATATGTGCATGGTGAGTGTGTGCCCTGGGTGTATGTGTACCTGGACGACTACAGTCCATGAAGGATGTAGTGTTGTGCAGCACGGGCATGGTACACTGGGGAGGAAAGAGTGCGGATCCACCTGAACACTTCAAAGGGTGCTCATTGATTTAGCCAGAGTTTACAAGGAAAAAGCATGAACACATCTCAGGAAGAAGATGGAGCTGAAAAGGGAATCATCAAGAGTAGGATTTGGAGCCCGATATTAACCTTAAGATGCAAACATCACTGTGGTCGACATCTAGGTGTGAACTCTAGTTACCCTAAATCACATTTGATGTCTGGAAATGGATTATAGGAAGGGGGATTTTAGAGTCTAAAAGTTGTCATTTGCCAAGCAGCCAGCCAGACTGTGTGAGAAAGGGAAACTCTGTAAGACTTCTGCCAGTGATCAGAACTGGGGTATAAGTCATGGGTGAGGGGACATCACCCAGGAAAACAAAGACACCTGCTCTCGAGTCTGAAGCACCAGCCCCTGCCTGCTTGCCAAGACAAGTGTGCCCTGTGAGGAAGAGAAGAGGGTTGGAGGAAGCAAGGTCTAGTAGGGAACCCTTTTGGACAGACTTTCGGTGTGAGGTGAACGGCTGCTTCATTGATCGGGTCGTTGCTCGTGTACAGAGCTGAGCCAGCAACCCCCATATGCCAGAAGAGGGCCACTGTGAAGATAGTCATAGAATAGATTGCAGTGCGATAAAGGTGGAAGCCTGCGCAGCACCATTGTAGTGACCAGAAGGGGCTGCTGTGGAAAAGACCATATTGAAGCCTGCGCTACGCTGTTGCGGCTACCCCATATGCTAGGTCCGGCCACCGTGGTAAAGACTGCCATCCAGTAGGGGCCAATGCCTTGCATGGCAGCTGTGCGGAAACCCCGTGTGCCAGTAGGGGCTGCTGGGAGTACTTGTGCCATGTAGATTAGACAGGAACCCGTAAATTGTGAGCAGTTCTGACATGTAGGTCACTTTCAGCAACAAGGACTGTGCCTGGCTGCACTACATAGAATGAGTGAAGACACTCTGGGAGCATTGACACACCAGCTTGGGATCAAGGACAGGAGTATCAGAATCACCCCAGTCCCCTTGAGGGCGTGGAAACGTACCCTACAAGAAGAGTGCAGGAAAAGACGGAGCGTGACTGTGAGGGAGAAATAGGGAGCCTGCATCTGTCTAGTGAAGCCATTGAGTCCATGTGCAGCGGACTCACCTGATATGGACTGGAGCTGCTGTGATCACCTGCCGAAGGGTGCGCTTCACTCCTGCCGGAGCGGGTAAGACTTGTTTCAGGCATATTAGCCCCCGGTTCTTACTCGCTGCTGAAAATGCTGCAGTGCTAATGAGTGGGCTCTTGAGAAACAGACTGCTACTTGAGTATTGCATGGATGTGGCCAACAGTGAATGGGGAATAACCCCTCTAACACTGAGAGGAAAAAGTGGCACGTGGACTTGCCATTGAAACACTACAGCCCCTACCTCGAGAAAAAATGTGAATGGCGTATTCTTCCTTTGAATGAGTAGACTTAGGAATACTTCTCTTTTCTACAAATGTGAGAATTTGACTGGACATTGATTTATTGCTACTGTTGCTGTGCGCTCTTTGAGTTGTGAATCCATGTCCATTAATCTGTATCCTCACCTCTCCTGCGAGGGAGCATTTGACTACCCCTTCACATCTACCACTGGGAGTCAAGTGCAGAAGGGGTACTTGGCCTGGTTACTCAGGATCAGGCCCTAGTACATAAGGAGTTAAAGGTCTCAACCTCCATGGTTGAGTCCAGTAGCCCCTGCATGCCCCATGGTCCTCTGAACGGGGCTCTGACAGTTATCAATGTAGTCTACATTATTTGATATATCTATGCTTGTGACAACAATATCATGAGAAGGGCAGTGGATGTACCAACTGTTGGTAGGCCATCACTAAATGGTGTGTGGCCTGTATTATTATTTTTTTTAATTTATTTATGAAGTTTAATATAGCGTGAACAAGATCCAGAAGGATATAGGAGCGCTTTACAATAGGATGGACGGTAGGTAATAAATGCAATATAGACATCGAGTAAGAATAACAAACAGGCATAATTACAAAATTACAGGATAAGGGGTCTGAGGACAGTAATACAATAACAGGTACATAGCGGGTTAAGAGAAAGGCACACGATGAGGTAAAGAAGAGTAGCATCCACTGAAGGTCTCAACTTTGAAGGAACGGTTACTTAGAGCCGTGTTCATTAGGAATCTTTTGGCTTCTAGTTTGAAAGCAATCATGGAGGAGATTCTGCGTACTTCTGGTGGAAGAGAGTTCCATATCTTCGGGGCCGTGCCGGAGTAGGCTCGGTAGCAGGTTCTCTTTTCGTTGAAGATGTGTGGTTTGGAACTAGAATACACATACACGCATATAACATTTATTGCAAAAGGAACAATTGATGAACTGAATGCAGAACAATATCATGCATTAACCCCAGTACAGAAATATGGGCCTAAATCCATAGTTTTTTTGCTCCATATGCCATCCGAGTTTGAACTCAGCCATATGCAAATCAATCTTGACCCTGCTCCCTATGGGAACAGTTCAGCCTGACCTGCCAGGCCAGGTCCTCCCTGGACTGGAAACAAGCATCCTTGGACCGGTTTTGGGGTTTCACCCCTCATCAGCCTGTCTTGCTTGACTCCAGTGTCATGGAGAGCACGGGACCCATGTCTGGGCATACCAGGCCTACTCGGGATGACAAATGCAAAAAGAACAATTGATGGACAGAATACAGAACAAATACATTCATTTACTCCAATACAGAGATCTGGGCCTAAATCCGTTGTTTCTTTGCTCCCCATGCCATTCCAGTTTGAAACCAGCCATATGCACATCAGTTTGACCCTTCTCCGTAGGGGAACAGTCCAGCCCAAACTGCCAGGCCAGGTCCTCCCTGGATTGGAAATAAGCATCCTACGACCGGTTTCAAGGTTTCACCCCTACACTGCCAGACTAGCTTGACTGCAGTGGCATGGAGAGCACGGGGCCCATGTCTGGGCATTCCCATCCCACTCACTCGGGTGATAAATGCAAAAAGAATAAATCAATCAATCAGGGGATTGTAAGCTTGCTACTCACATTATTATTATATTATTATATTTAAATTTCTAAAGCGCTCAGCTACCCGTAGGCTTCCCGGCGCTAACTCAACAAGCAGAGAGGGGAGGGCAGAGGGGAGGAAGCTTACATGTTGAATAGCCAATGTTTCACTTGTTTGCGAAATCTAAGATAATTGGGTTCTTTTCTTGACTGAAGGGGGAGAGAGTTCCAGAGTGAAGGGTCTCAAGGCGCTGGGAGGGGGGGGGGGTCAGTAGGTCCGTTTAGCCTAAGAGCCAGGTCTTGAGACTCTTCCTGAAGGTGCTCAGGGAGGGGCGCGTCTGATGTCTTCCGTTAGCTCGTTCCAGGTCTTTGCTACAATGTGAGAGAAGGATCTTCCGCCTGCTCTGGCTCTGTGGTTGTGCGGGGTTTCAGCCAGTGCGAAGTTGGAAGATCTGAGGTTTCTGTTCAGTACCTGGAAGTTGATTCGGTCGTTGAGGTATTTGGGTTTGTTGTTGTGTAGGCATTTGTAGGAGTGAGTGAGGATTTTGAAGGTGACTCTTTTCTCCAGGGGAGCCATAGGCGCTTTCGCAGGTTTTGGCTGATGTGTTTGTGCCTGGGGATGCCGAGGACAAGTCTAGCTGCGGTGTTCTGTATAGTCTAGAGTTTGCAGAGTAGGGACTTGTTGATGCCGGCGTAGAGTGTGTTTCCATAGTTTGGTCTGCTGGTGATGAGTGCGTGGGTGACTGTCTTCCTTGACTCAGGGGAGATCCATTTGAAGGTCTTATGAAGTTTGCGGAGGGTGTTGAAGCAGCTGGGTGTGAGGGCGTTGACTTGTCGGTTCATGGTGAGTGATAAGTCGAGTATGATGCTGAGGTTCTTGGTGTGGTCTGAAGGGGTAGGTGGGCTTCCGAGGGTGGTCGGCCACCAGGTGCTGTCCCAGGCTGATGGGGTAGTTTCAAGGACGAGGACTACTGTCTTCTCTGCGTTGAGTTTAAGGCAGCTGTTGGTCATCCAGACAGCTATATCTTGCATTCCTTCCTGGAAATTGAGTTTGGTGGTGGTTGAGTCTCGAGTGAGGGAGAGGATGAGCTGGGTGTCGACGGTGTAGGATCCAATGTTGAGGCTGTGTTGTCAGACGATGGCTGCGAGGGGGCCCATGTAGATGTTGAAGAGGGTCGGGCTCAGTGATGACCCCTATGGGACTCCACAGGTGATTTCCGTAGCATCAGAGAGTAAGGGTGGTAGTCTGATTCTCTGGTTTCTTCCAGTGAGGAACGATCGGATCCAGTCCAGGGCTGTTCCTTGCATGACGGCTTTATGCACTGGGTGCCTGTCCTGATCCTACTTCCTCAGCTAAAAACCTTGGGGTTATGATTGATCCCATCCTTAGTATGTGCCAACAGGTCAACAGGACTGTATCGACCTGTTGGGGTATCATCCACATACTAAGGAAAATCAGGCACTACCTCTCTTTGCAGGCAAGAAAGCAACTTGCCGTTGCCCTCCTGGGCTCCCGTCTGGACTATTGCAATGCGCTGTATGCGGGACTGAATAAAAGTCAGCTACAGCGCTTGCAGGTGGTCCAGAACGCAGCAGCCAGATTTGTTCTGGATCTACCCCGACGTGCCTCTGCCACCTCTGCCCGGAAGCATCTCCACTGGCTTCCTGTTGAGGACCGGATACTTTTTAAGACCATGTGTCTGGTCTACAAGGCTTTAGCTAAAAATAGCCCTACCGGCATTGGATCTATTTTGTCCCACTACAATCCTGGCAGGAACCTTCGCTCCTCAAACAGACTTCTTCTCTCTGTTCCGCGTATTCGGAAAACCAGATGGGGGGGGGGGGTAAAGCTTTTTCCAGTCTGGCCCCAAAGTGGTGGAACGCTCTCCCTCTTGAATTAAGATCTCTCCCCACTCTACAATCTTTTAGATCTGCCCTGAAGACCCACCTCTTTGTACGCGCATACCTGTAGTTGTGCTCTGCATTTTTGATTTTTTGGATAGGCGCCTTGACACCTTCGGGTTTAGTGTGCGCGTTACAAATTGCATAATAAATAAAATGCAGTCTGGCGACTAGTGTGCAGTGAGAGACGGTGTTGAAGGCTGCTGACGGGTCCTTGGTCCAGGAGGGTGTGGCGGTGAGTAGGGCACGTCTCGGTGCTGTGGTTGCTTCGGTATCCAGATTGGGATAGGTCGAGGATGGCATTCTCTTTGATGAATCGTGTTATTTCCCTGTTGACTGTTTTCTCTGCAACTTTGGCTACGATGGGGTGGAGCGAGATGGGCCGGTAGTTCTTGAGGCCGGTGGGGTCCGCAGTTGGTTTCTTGAGCAGGGGCCTGACTTCTGCGCGCTTCCAGTTGTCTGGGAAGGGCCTGTTTTAAAGGTGGTGTTGATGGTGCATTGTAGTTCGGGTGCGATGGCGGCTGTGGCTCTGTGGTAGATGTGAGGAGGTCAGGAGTTGGTGGAGGTCCCTGAGTGGATGCCTTTCATGGTCGAGGCGGTGTCGTTGGTCGTGAGTGGTGTCTACTTGGAGATGGTGGGTTGGACTGGCGTACATGGAGGGTGGGGGTGGTTGTGTCATCTGGAGGTTGGTCGACGAAGTTGTCGTAGAGGGTTTTGATCTTGAGGTGGAAGTAGGTTCCAAGCTTGTCGCAGATGTCTTGGGACTGGGTGTTGTTTGCAGCTTCGCTGGGTAGGTTGGTGAATAATCGAGGGACCAAATGCAGAATAATGTCATACATTCACCCCAGAACAGAGATCTGGGCATAAATCTATAATTTTGTTGCTCCCAATGCCATTCCAGTTTGAACCCAGCCATATGCAAATCAATCTTGACCGTGCTTGGGAAAGGATTGCAGTTGAATTCTTTGAGCCCCTAGGAAACGGACATCATCTCATGGTAGTCACTGTTGAGTGTTTACATTTCCCTTTGGTAGTAGAGTTATCATAAACAGCCAATGAGAAGGTCATTGAGTGGCTGGACGACATATTTGTAGCATGGGGTATCCCTAGCATTCTCAAATCTGACAACAGCAAAGAGTACAGAGAGTTCCTAGTCAGAATGAATATCAGCATATAGCTGTGTCTGAACTAGGGTGGCGAAGTGAGCTAAAGAACGTGATGGAGCTGGGGAATGACAAAAAATTTTGTGTACCCTTTGTGAAGTAAATTTCCATAACCTTAACATGTATTAATCGTGTGAAGTGTTTGAACTAACTAACAAAAAGAAAAACACACACAAAAAAGTACATGTGGGAAACTAACTTGCTTATTTTTGCAACCTTAATGTATTAATCATGTAAAGATGTCATAATAATATAGTGCAATAACGCTCTTAGTTAAATAAATCTATGCATTTATGCTTATTATGAGTGTTTTCGTGGCAAAAGGAACAAATTTGGTAAGTAAACAATGCATTTATGTTGCTTTCCACAAGGTAACCTTTAACAGGGTTAACTTACAATGGTGGGAGGTAAACAGAAGCGCTTTAATGCTAAAATCTAATGTCTGTTGTGTTTGTTTTCATATTAGTTACCATTGAGGCCCGTGCGGCCTAGCTAGAAAATGGCAGATTTGCGAGACTTCGAGAAAGTATGGCTCTACGCAAGCGCGACTGTGCTCGAGAGGTGTCAAGGTCAGCGTGGCCTGGAAAAGAGTACTGATGCCAAATAGATGCTTGAGTTTGTGAGCCTGGGAAAATTGAGTGAAGTAACTACATGATGTATAATCAATACAAAGACAGGATGATGAGTATCGAAATGGACAATATTGACCACATGAGAAAAGTGGAAATGACAGTGCAAAATTTGGACAGTAAGGAGATGAGGTGATCTTCACCACCCCTCTAATGGACCAATGAGGAATGAGTATGGACCCTAAAGTTTCAAATTCTAGTTAGATAGTTAGTGAAAAAGGGTATAAAAGAGCCAGTACTAAAGAGAGAAAAAAGCTGTTACTGAAATTATTTTTCGCACCACGACATGCTGTTGGACTGAATGATTTTTAGGTGCAAAAGACTTTGAAATTTATTCTGACTTTAACTTTTGATGGGGTATAGAATTGAATACGGAGTCCTGATGGGATGTAGACATCGAGGAAGATAGAGTGTCAGTTTTGGGAACCTTTGTTGTTTATTCATGTCTTTTTTCTTCAACGAACTTGGTAATATGATATTCAAATTTCTTATTTCTAAATTTGTTTTACTAATAAATGTCAAAATGATTGAGTTCATCTTTCTTCTTGACTAAATCTATAGAAATGTTTTAATAAGAAAATTTTAAAATTAAATGTTAGATTTTAATAAATAAAGTCATGACAGAATAGTGGAACTAATAAGAGAAATAAAGATACATGAGAAATAGTAAATTAAGCTGGTCTTGATTTCCATCACCTAACTTCTACTAGCTGGTCCACCGACCAAAACAGTGGGGTGCCTTGATGTTATTTCTTATGAATCTAAAGACAATGGAGACGTCCATATATGCATGTGTACATAATGTATAGAACTTGGAATTTTAGATTAATAGGGTACCCTGCTGTCCAGCAACTCACCTTCTAGTCTCACTGATCTTGGGAGAGGTGTGATTTGTGTGAATGAGTGACTCGCAGTGCTATGGGCCCCACTGCCGAGTAAAGTGTGATAGCTCCTAAGTATTTCGTAATGGTTTGGAGGGTTGTTTGAGAGCAGCGCTTAATCAGTTTTCTTGGTAGCAGGAGTCTAGTTGCTGTAGGTTAGATTGGATAAGCAATGTATAGATTGACAAAGTTAATGTATATAGAGTTCTGATGTACGGAATTATGACTAACATTGCATGTTGAGCTTGTATTACGTTATGTGTAGTCGGAATTTTGAAGCTTCTGGGAAGTAAGAAGCTGGTTACTCTGTCTGCAGGCAGAGGGGAACGTGTGGCAAGTGAAGTCGCACATTACATAGTCTGTTTCAAAGTGGTAACATCGCCGTGTGTTACAAGTTAGGGACATTTACCGTGTGAAAGGCTGAATGTATAGCAAAGGCAACCTATAAAATCTTGGGCTTCAGCACAAGAATCAATTGGGTATTCTAATTAAAACTTATCCCTGGGAGAGTAATAGAGTTTTCTCCTAAGCTTGAGAGAAGGGTAAGGTAGAGGGAAGTGCTACTTTATCGGTGAAACTAAAATTTTGTGGTAAAGAAGAGGTAAGCGCTGTCTACTGGAAATACAGAATTCTTGTGAGTTTGAGTAAACTATCACTTTGGTTTTAGTGAAACAGATGAATGGAAATGTTTTATGTCGTAAATAACTGATTTAAGTTGTGTAAAATACAGAAATATTGTGCCGATAAATTTTGTAAAGGAGGGTTCAGTAGAAGCCGGAGCAATGCTGGCGTCAGTAGTGTTGCGCTGGTATAGGTCCACGTGACTAAAAGGTTTTGAGTGCTGATTGGTGCGTTAGCAAGAACTGCACAAGCATAGGTCAATTTGAAGCATTGACAGAATGGGAAGATGAAATGCATGAGTTAGAACGAGAACGATTTGAAGGTTTCAGAAGACAAAGGTGTAATGTGAGAGGTTTATCTGGAACAACTCATGAGAGTAGAATGAAAAGATGGAGAAATGCTTACATGTGGGATGAAATGTATCCAGTGAGAACAGTTTATGAGATTGTAGGGCGGAAATGCACGGAGAAAAGGAAAAATGTGGAAACAGAGAGAAAGAGTTATGGGATCAGTGACACAGAGGATGAGGTGATGGAGGAGACTTTAAATAGAAGACCTCCTCTGTATCAGCCAAATTCGGATCACTGACCTAATATCGAGGGATAGAATATCGACTAGCAAAAATATCGATGACAAAATATAGACAGACAGAATATCGAGTTTGTATCTACAAACAGGTAAGTACAAAAATATTGAGTACCAAATATCGTTTACAAAAATATAGTTTATAAAAAAATCGACTTTATTAAGAACAGTGTTAAATTAAATTAATATTAAAAATTAATTACTGAATTATACTTAAAAATACTTCAATTAACTTATAATAATTAAATAATTAATGAAAGTTATAAAAAACAATTTGTACAATCATATTTGTTAAAACATATATATATATAGTAACATAATATAATTAAATAATATCCAATATTATTACCGTACGATAGCAGAAGTGTAAAAAATACTATTCCCACTCCAGAGAGTGCAACAGTAGGGAAAGCGTTGGATAGCGTACGGGTTAAAATGACTATTCCCACTCCAGTGGGTGCAACAGTAGGGAAAGCGTTGGATAGCGTAGGTGTAAAAATTACTATTCCCACTCCAGTGGGTGCAACAGTAGAGAAAGCGTTGGATAGCTTAGGGGTAAAAATGACTATTCCCACTCCAGTGGGAGCAACAGTAGGGAATGCGTTGGATAGCGTAGGTGTAAAAATTACTATTCCCACTCCAGTGGGTGCGACAGTAGGGAAAGCGTTGGATAGCGTAGGGGTAAAAATTACTATTCCAACTCCAAAGAGTGCAACTGTAGGGAAAGCGTTGGATAGCGTAGGGGTAAAAATTACTATTCCCACTCCAAATAGTGCAACAGTAGGGAAAGCGTTGGATAGCGTAGGGGTTAAAATTACTATTCCCACTCCAAAGAGTGCAAAAGTAGGGAAAGCGTTGGATAGCGTAGGGGTAAAAATTACTATTCCCACTCCAAATAGTGCAACAGTAGAGAAAGCGTTGGATAGCGTAGGGGTAAAAATTACTATTCCCACTCCAGTGAGTGCAACAGTAGGGAAAGCGTTGGATAGCGTAGGGGTAAAAATTACTACTATTCCCACTCCAGTGGGTGCAACAGTAGGGAAAGCGTTGGATAGCGTAGGGGTAAAAATTACTATTCCCACTCCAGTGGGTGCAACAGTAGAGAAAGCGTTGGATAGCGTAGGGGTAAAAACTAATATTCCCACTCCAGTGGGTGCAACAGTAGGGAAAGCGTTGGATAGCGTAGGGGTAAACATTACAATTCCCACTCCAGTGGTTGCAACAGTAGGGAAAGAGTTGGATAGCGTAGGGGTAAAAATTACTATTCCCACTCCAGAGAGTGCAATAGTAGAGAAATTAAATACTTCATATATTATTTCAATAAATATAAATTCATATCTATAAAAAATTATTTAAAAGTAATTACCAATTTAATATAATATAATAATTAATCAATTAAAATGAAAAATTAAAATTAATTATTACAATTATTTACCTATTAATACAAATTAATTACAAATTAACAATTAATATTTTAACATTTAAAAATTAATTAACAATTAATTCAAATTAAATACAATTAAATACATTGATTTATTTAATTAATTATAAATAAATTACTTCCCACCCCCCATAAACCCACAACCCACTACAGAAAATAAATTATTAAAATTAACATAATTAGCAATTAATCAATTAAATAAAATTAATTGGCAATTCAAATTTAATTAATTACCCATAAAAAATTAATTAACAATTAATTCTAAAACAATACCAATGAATATTTTAACATATTTCATTAATTATAAATGAATTACTTCCCACCCAATTCTCCTATAAACCCACAACCCGCTACAGAAAATAAATTATTAAAATTAACATAATTAGCACTTAATCAATTAATTTAAATTATTTGCCAATTAAAATTTAATTAATTACCAAATATAAATGAATTAACAATTAATTAAAAATGACTACCAATAAATACATTTACCTATTTAATTAATTATAATTAAATTACTTCCCACCCTATTCCCCTATACACCCACAACCCGCTACAGAAAATAAATTACTAAAATTAACATAATTAACAATTAATCAATTAATTAAAATTAATTGCCAAATAAAATTTAATTAATTACCAAATATAAATTAATTAACAATTAATTAAAAATGAATACCAATAAATAAATTTACATATTTAATTAATTATAATTAAATTACTTCCCACCCTATTCTCCTATAAACCCACAACCCCCTACAGAATTAAATTACGCAAAAATTAAAAAAACAAATGTCATTAATTAAAATAAATTATAACATAAATACACACTTTTTACATATATAATAACATAAAAAACACTATAAAATATTCAATATTATTAAAAAATCGATAATTTTGATAACCTATATTATATACTTCGATATTTTAACTGTCTATATTTTTAACATTCGATATTACATTACTTACCTTAAAAACGATATTTTTGATGTCTATATTCTGTCCAGTCGATATTTTGTCCAGTCTATATTTAAAACTCGATATTATGTCCATTCGATATTTTGTAGTCGATATTTTGACTGTTTACCGCCAAATTCTATGGTGGGGACACCGAATGCTCCACCAATGGAGACTAGATTTACTGGAACTCCAAAACAGTATTCTGAAATTAGAAGTACTCCAGAAAAATAGAACAGAAACTTGATGAAAATCCTAGTACCTCTGAATTAATGCGATTCACAAATGAATTAACTGAGAAAATACAAGAACTTACTAAAACATAGAAGCTGTGACTGTGCCAGTAACAATAGGTCCTGTAAATCCGGTTTTTGAAAATCAGAGAATAAAAGAACCATTGTTAACAATCCCTTTGAACCCAAGTAAAAGTAAGAGAAAAGGTTTACCCAGATTTAACTGAAGTTAGGAATACTAGTTGTATGACACCACTTGAATTAACTATAAATCAAAGTCCTGTGTATAGGATTCCTATGGGTGCAGAATCAGAATCTGTAACACCCGAAATAAGCATAAATAAAATTGATCTGACAAAATCTCGGGTAGGACCAACGGCAGAAGAATTGAGTGATTGGGTTAAAACTTTAAAATTAAAAGATCAGGAACCTAAACTTTTAGATGTGGTTAAATTAAAAATAGATATGGAAGTATTGATTATTGGAACAATTGGAACTGAAAGACTAAAAATTTATCAAGATGATGAACTCATGTTTATGTGTAAAAGCATTACATGGCGAGCTAAGAATCTGCATGACAGATTGGAAGAAACAGCAAATAAATTATGAATTGAATTTGCAAAAATTAAAATGTTACAGAAACCCTACAGAGTAGACTTTACTGAGAAAGATATAGATAATCTAAATACTTCAGGAAGATTGACCCAAATAACAGAATTAATTGTGCTTCCGAGGAAATGGGGAGATGTGGAACGATGGAGAAGCAAATGGGTAAAGAAAAGAGAAGAAATTAGTGACAAAAGGTCATTAGCATTTCCTGTCAAAGAGAAAGAACCCGTAGTGAATGAATTTCCTATGAGAAAAATATCGGGAGGAGGTTATGTACATGTACCTTGGACTAGACAAGATATATTGTTGTTTACTAATGATTTTCCTAGATTGCGAGAAAAACCTGTAGAATGGTACAGACAAGTAGATAGATTTGTAAAGGTCTCAAAAGTGTTGTGGGAAGATGTAGATGGATTATATGACATAGTTGTACCAGCAGATTTATGGACAGAATGTAAAATTACTGTTGACTGGCCAAAAATAGAATATCCAAGGGATGCTAAAACAGATGCTCCAGGTCCTGAAGTGATGCAGAAGTACGATCAAGTAATAAGTTTTTTGAAAAACAAAATTCTTCCTAAAGAAACAGATTGGGTAAAAATTGACAGAACATTGCAAGAACCTAATCATCTGTACACTCGTATTACAAGAGATTACTTTGAGTTTTTAAACAATACAGTGGATATGAGGAACTAAGTGAAAATGATATGAGTCATTTTGTATACAGATTTGTATTTGGTTTAAGACCAGAAATAAGTGACATGATAAAACACCACATGATGTGCTGGCAGTCCAGCTCAGTGGATGAAATTTTAAGATATGCAAAATAATGTAGTGATGAACTTGATGCCAAGCAGAGAAGGCTTAAAGAGAAAGCTATGTGGGCACAAGTGAAAGTAGCTGAACAGCAGGGAACTCAATTTGGTAACCAAAATAATGACGGAAGCCAAGCAAAAATGAAAGGTAATCAGAACAAAGGAAACGGGCAATTAAATTTAGATGAGGCAAAGAAGAAATGGCCATGTCATAACTGCAGCAAGATGCGGCATTGGAAAAACGAGTGTAAGTTACCTCAAAGGGTTAACCCAGAAAATAAATCATTGAATCCACAGGGGCAGAATAAGGTAAATCAACAGTCATCGCAACAGCAACAGGTAGTTAACCAGCAGAGTCAGGTGCCACACCCACCACTCCCACACAGTGTAAATCTTCAAAAATACAGTGCAGAGACAGGATTCATCGGAGAAGAACAGGTAATAAGATTACCGGATGTAACTGCAATTCCGCAGTATTGGTTGAGGTCGGATGGAAATGAGTCAGATGAGAGTTGTTGACGGTGCCTAGGAGAGGAAGAGGAGTGCGTGTGTGGCGCAACTGGTGTAAATATTACCTTCCTAGTGGATACAGGTGCTACCCGTTCTACCGTTAGATTAGTAGAAATTCAAAACCTTCCTCTCTCAGGTGACTACATCCAAGTTGTAGGAGTAACGAATAGACAGATTAAAACACCCCTTACTACACCAGTAGAAGTTGAAATTGGTAATTTTAAAGAAATGCATCGATTTGTGGTATGTGACAGCAGTCCTGTTAATTTGCTTGGACGGGGCATACTCTGCAAAATGAATTATGCCATTTATTGTTCACCAGATGGCATTGCGTTCCAAACTGCAGCTGATGACATGTTGTATAAAATGACCATGTCAATAATAGATTCAGATCGATTTAAATGTTTTCTGTGTTTGACAGAGAGAAAATTCCTAGTGAATTAAAAGAAACAGCCAGAGAGGAAGTATGGGATTTTACAGGAGATGAATTAGGGCTAATGAAAGATGTAAGTCCTGTTAAGATTTCTGTGAAAGAAGTAGCTGTTTATCCAAATATTCCACAGTATAAAGTGACATCAGAAATAATTGAAGGGATAACTCCTGTAATTGACAAAATGATTGAACAGGGAATTCTAAGAGAAATAATGAGTAGTACATGCACTTCACCTATAATGGGATTGAAAAAGCCCAACGGAACATTTAGAATAGTGCAAGACTTGAGAAAGGTAAATAGAATTGTTGCCCCAGGTTGTCCAATTGTACCAAATCCAGCTGTGATATTATATCAGATTCCACATGATGCAGAATGGTACACAGTTATTGATTTTTGTAACGCGTTCTTTACAGTTCCATTGCACCCTGACAGCCAACCGATATTTGCATTCCGGTTTGGAGACCGTATTTTGGCATGGTGCCGAATTCCTCAAGGGTATACTGAAAGTCCCTCTATCTTTAATCAGTTGTTAAAGAAATCACTAGAGAGTCTAGAAATGCTAGGAAAATCTATTTTGGTTCACTATATTGATGACCTTCTGGTCGCATCAAGACCCAAAGATGCATGTGTTTCTGACACAATAGCATTGTTAAATCATTTGGCAGGAAGAGGACATTCTGGGGCAGATTTATGTTGGGAATGCGCCACGTTTGCGTCACGCAACTGCGGTGTAAACGTGGCGCATCCCTACGACCCATTTACAACGTGACGCATCTAGGCAGATGCGTCACGTTGTAAAGCCCTGCGCCACTTGTGGGCGTTCCGGCGCAGGGTGGGCGTTCCGGGGAAGGTGCGCCTCGCAAAAGTGGCTGAGTGAAATCTATAAGATTTCACTCAGTCACTTTCAGGCCAATGCTGCGTCAAAACCCTGTGCCTGCTTAAAGCAGGCGTAGGTCTTGACCTAGCATTGTAAAGATGGGGCACCCCCGAGCCTTGCTGGAGCTGCGTCGCGCTTGCGACGCAACTCCAGCAATGCGCCACCTTTACGGCACAGATGCGTCACGCATCTGTGCCGTTTTTACCCCATGTTGCGCCGCATTGTAAATGCGGCGCACCATGGGTGGCAGAGCAGCGGCGCAAAATAACTGGCGCATCCCTGGGGATGCGCCAGTTATCATAAATCTGCCCCAAAGTGTCTCCATCAAAATTACTATTTTGCCAGAAAGAAGTACAATATTTAGGTCACAAGATTGTAAAAGGAATAAGACAAGTCACCATAGAGAGAATCAGAATTATTCAAGGAATGAAACCCCCCCCCCCAAGACACAGAAACAGGTGAGAATGTTTCTAGGAATGGTTGGTTACTGTCGACAAAGGATAAGAGGATTTTCATTGATTGCAAAACCTCTGCAAAGATTGACAAGAGGAGATGTGAGAGACCCTATAGTGCTGAATGAGAGAGAAATGGCAGCATTTGAACAATTGAAAACCAGTCTGTGTGAAGCACCAGCACTAGGTATGCCTGATTATGAGAAAGAATTTGAACTGTATTGTAGTAAAAGAGAAGGGTGCGCATTATCAGTTCTAATTCAGAGACAGGGAAAAATTAGAAGACCAATTGCATGTTTTTCAGCAGTTTTGGATCCATTTGCTAAAGCATTGCCAGGATGCCTGAAAGCAGTTGCTGCTACACGTGTGAGTTTGGAGCAGAGTGAAGGTATAGTGATGGGATACCCAGTGAAGGTATATGTACCACACTCGGTTGAAATTCTCCTCACTAGTTTTTGACCAACAATAGATTGACCAGATATGAAAAAGTGATTCTCGGTGCAGACAATGTGACAGTGGCAAGATGTGTAAATGTGAATCCTTCTACATTGTTGCCTGATACCCTGGATGTGTAAGTGAAAGATGACATTGATCACAAATGTTTGGATGTGCTTGAATATTACCCCAAGCCAAGACCTGAAATTAAAGATGAGCCATTGGAAGAATCTGATTATGTGATGTTTGTGGATGGTTCATGCTTAAGAACTGATGAAGGTGTATTGAGTGCTGCATATGCTGTATGTACAGTGGCAGATGTTTTGGAAGCATCTTGTCTGAAAGGAGTTCGTTCTGCTTAAGTAGCTGAATTGATTGCTTTGATTCGAGCATGTGAACTGGGAAAAGAGGTTTGCATAACCATAGTGACTGACAGTCAGTATGGCTTCGGAATCGTTCATGACTATGGACAACTGTGGTCTCAAAGAGGATATCTGACCTCTGCAGGATCACCCATTAGAAATGCTGAATTTGTGAAAATGTTGATTGATGCGATTCAGTTGCCTAAGAAAATTGCGGTTTTGAAGTGTGCAGCTCATAAGAATGGAGATGATTATATCACCGAAGGTAACCCATTTTGCCTGATTCAATTGCTCAATATTGTAGTAAAATTTAGCTTCTATCAATCGGGACTGAGAGAAGGAACATGTTTCAAATCCTATAATGCTTACCAATGTGGTTGAGACTTGACAGGAAGTAAAACACTTGCAAGAGGAGGCAGGTGAGGAGGAAAAAGATATATGGTTAAAAGCAGGTTGCAGAAAAAGAGCGGAAGATGAAATTTGGGTATACAAAGATAAAAGACCAGTAATGCCTGATAGCATGGTCCCCTACATGGCCAGAATGTATCATGGTCAAGCTCATATTGGTAGAGACGCAATGATACGCCTTTTCAGGCAGACTTGGTACAACCCCCAAGTACAAGATGAACGTTGAGAGTCTGTGTCAGCAATGTTTGGTGTGTTAACAATTGAATCCAGGGGAAAAAACTGTTGTAAGTCTGGGAACCATAGGGCGGGAGGGAGGTCCTTTTACTAGGATGCAGTTGGACTTTATCAAATTGCCACCATGTAATAGGCTCAAATATGTTCTTGTAATCATTTGTTTGTTTTCAAGGTGGGTCAAAGCCTTCCCTACCAGGCGCAATGATGGAGTAACTGTTGCAAAGCTTCTTTTGAGAGAAATTATCCCAAGATTCGGTTTCCCAGTAACGATTGAGTCAGATAGAGGAAAGCATTTTCAAAACAAACTAATACAGTTGATTTGTGATGCACTGGACATTCGCCAGAAACTGCATTGTGCATACAGACCAGAGGCTTCTGGGGTAGTTGAACAAGTAAATGGAACAATAAAAAAGAGACTTGGAAAAATGTGTTTGGCCACATGATTTGAAATGGCCTGATGCTTTACCACTTTTCTGATGACCTTAAGGTGCATACCAGATAGAAAGACAGGATTTAGTCCTCATGAAATACTGATGGGAAGAGTAATGAGGCAAGCATTTGTGCCAGTTGATAAACTATTGACTATAAATGATGATCTCATAATGGATTACTGCAAGAACCTGTCTGATGTGGTAACTTCTGTATTCCACCAGGTTGGGATTGATGCAAGTACAAAAGAGAAACATCCTGCTCATGATCTAGTTCCTGGAGATTGGGTTCGGATAAAGGTGCACAGGAGAAGAAACTGTCTAGGTCCTTGCTGGGACAGACCGAGGCAAGTCATCCTAGTTAGCACCACTGCAGTAAAGTATGCTGGAGTAAAGAGATGGGTTCATGC
Source organism: Lissotriton vulgaris (assembly GCF_964263255.1). Taxonomy (NCBI): domain Eukaryota; kingdom Metazoa; phylum Chordata; class Amphibia; order Caudata; family Salamandridae; genus Lissotriton; species Lissotriton vulgaris. The sequence goes on from NC_141695.1 coordinate 593,079,386, forward strand.
CAGCCACACAATTCGGGTCCCTGAACCTGTAAATCAGCAATTGGAGAAGACAGAAAGTAGTACTGACTCTGATTCTGAAGGTGAAAAAGACCAAAATTCAGTTCTTGAAGCTCAACCAGTACGTCGACATCTGGAAATATCAGATACTAGCTCAGCATCTGAAGGAGAAAGTGAAATAATTGAAGTACCAGATCTTGAAGATCGACCTGAAAGTCGACATCTGGAAAAACCAAGTACCAGTTTGGATACTGACCAAAGTAAAAAGAAAACTGGTAAAGGTATCAATTCTAAAGGACAAGTTGAAAGCTCTGATAGCAGGAACGTAAATCTTGAAACTGGTGAAAAGGAAAGATCTCACGATAAGGATGAGCTTCCAAGTACCAGCTATGGAAAAGTTCCTAACAGAGTGACTGAACTGATAAGAGACGACACAGATTCAGTGGATGAGTCAGACATAATAAAATTCAGAATAAGAAAAAGTGATGAAAAGTCTGAAACTGAGTCTGAAGAAAGTGATGATGAAACAAAACTAAGGAGAAGTTCACGAAAAAGAGCTTGGAAATTAGAACGTGGAACAATAGAGCCTGAAAATAAAAAGCCACGTAAAGGAGACAATTGGCCTACAGGAATTGATGGACTAAAATTCAAATTGATTAATAAAAGTAGAAATCAAGAGTAACAAGTAAATAAAAGAACAAGTCAAAAGGAGTTGTCAAAAGAAAATAAAGAGACCTTGCAAAGACCAAAAAGAGTAAGAAGGCCCAATCAGAACTATAAATCACCTGAGTGGACATATGTTGCATTGCCCTCAATAGAGGAAGTGAACAGTAGTCGAGAAAATCTGAGTTATTAAAGTGAGTAAAAGACTGATGAAAGACAAAGGGCTAGATGTAGGTAATTCCCATTTACAGACTCTTAAATACCGAATTTTACCGATTCGGTATTTAAGAGTCTGTAAATGGGAAGGGGGCAGATGTAGGTCTTTTAAAATCTGAATTACCGAATCTGTAAAATTTGGTATTTACCGATTCTGTAAATACAGAATCGGTATTTTCCATTGATTCCTATGGGCTTTGAAGCCCATAGGAATCAATGGGAAATACCGATTCTGTATTTACAGAATCGGTAAATACCGAATCCTGCAAGGGTGCAGGGGGTGTCACTTTGACACCCTCTAGCACTCCAAGTACAGGCTTGTGTGCAATGTGGCACACATACATGCCCTAAGGGCATGTCTGTGTGTCACATTGCACAGGTGTGCATGCACACCTGAATTCGGTATTTTACCACACAATAGGATTGTGTGGTAAAATACCGACTCTTAAGGGCCTGTGGCACTGTAAACTGTGCCACCTACATTTGTAATGACAGAATCGGTATATTTACCGATTCGGTAATTTACCGAATCGGTAATTTTACTGAATCGGTAAATATACCGATTCTGTATTTTTCAGCCCCCTACATCTGAAAACCCTAATACCGGTCGGAAACGGCCGAAATCGGCCGTTTCCGACCGGTATTAGGGCTCCTACATCTGGCACAAAGCTGTGTAAAAAAAAAACTGGGGGAAAAAACAGGACAAAAGCAAAAGAAATAAAGAGAATCATAAAAGAGATTGATATTAAAGAAAGATTTAAAGACACATTTCCAAGTGCAAAAGTGATAATGACACTGTGGTGACGATAAAAGACTGTGAATGAGATATTGTGTTTGAATTGTTGGAAAAAAAATTCCAACTAATGATGTCCAAAGATCAAAATGTGCTATTTTTTTAAAATGGTGTAGAATGTGGTTAATATGTACAACATTATTAATAGTAGTGTGGCTTATATTAGCAATTTTGATACCTTTCAGACCTGAGTTTGAACATGCGAAGACAAATGGGAGTACAAAAGAAAAGATTCATGGGTTAAAGAGTGATGTGAAACATGTATATAATCCTGATTTACATAGAGATAATTCCCTTAGTGATTTTTCGAAAAACACTTTTTCTAAACTTTTGTATGAATATGTGAAAGCAATGCGGTACAAAAGGGGGTGGTGATGGACGGAGCATCTGAATCAATCAAACACTCACACCCAGTCAAAAGATCTGGGTATAATCCATCACCGTTCTTTAGCCCACTCTGCCACCCCAGTTCAGACATGGCTATATGCAAATCAGTCTGACCCTGTGCCTCATGGGAACAGTCCAGCCCGAACTGCCAAGCCATTTCTTCCCTGGACTGGAAACAAGCTTCCGAGGACCGGTTTCTGGCATTCCAGCCGTCTTCAGCCCGGCTTGCTTGAATCCAGTGGCAAAGTGAGCAAGGGACTCACTTCTGAGCATACCCTGCCACACTTATGGCGGCCTAAAGCGGTACAAAAGGGGGTGGTGATGGACGAAGCATCTGAATCAATCAAACACTCACACCCAGTCAAAAGATCTGGGTTTAATCCATCACTGTTCTTTAGCCCACTCTGCCACCCCAGTTCAGACATGGCTATATGCAAATCACTCTGACCCTGTGCCTCATGGGAACAGTCCAGCCCGAACTGCCAAGCCTTGTCTTCCCTGGACTGGAAACAAGCTTCCGAGGACCGGTTTCTGGCATTCCAGCCGTCTTCAGCCCGGCTTGCTTGAATCCAGTGGCAAAGTGAGCAAGGGACTCACGTCTGAGCATACCCTGCCACACTTATGGCGACCAAAAGCGGTACAAAAGGGGGTGGTGATGGACGGAGCATCTGAATCAATCAAACACTCACACCCAGTCGAAAGATCTGGGTTTAATCCATCACCGTTCTTTAGCCCACTCTGCCACCCCAGTGGCTATATGCAAATCAGTCTGACCCTGTGCCTCATGGGAACAGTCCAGCCCGAACTGCCAAGCCATGTCTTCCCTGGACCGGAAACACGCTTCCGAGGACCGGTTTCTGGCATTCCAGCCGTCTTCAGCCTGGCTTGCTTGAATCCATTGGCAAAGTGAGCAAGGGACTCACTTCTGAGCATACCCTGCCACACTTATGGCGGCCAAAAGCGGTACAAAAGGGGGTGGTGATGGACGGAGCATCTGAATCAATCAAACACTCACACCCAGTCAAAAGATCTGGGTTTAATCCATCACCGTACTTTAGCCCACTCTGCCACCCCAGTTCAGACATGGCTATATGCAAATCAGTCTGACCCTGTGCCTCATGGGAACAGTCCAGCCCGAACTGCCAAGCCATGTCTTCCCTGGACCGGAAACAAGCTTCCGAGGACCCGTTTCTGGCATTCCAGCCGTCTTCAGCCCGGCTTGATTGAATCCAGTGGCAAAGTGAGCAAGGGACTCACGTCTGAGCATACCCTGCCACACTTATGGCGGCCAAAAGCGGTACAAAAGGGGGTGGTGATGGACGGAGCATCTGAATCAATCAAACACTCACACCCAGTCAAAAGACCTGGGTTTAATCCATCACCGTTCTTTAGCCCACTCTGCCACCCCAGTTCAGACATGGCTATATGCGGGGAGGGGCGTGGCCAGCAGCATGGCCGGCTAGACATGCCTCGCCGGAGCTCCTGCCGAGCTGCGACTGAATCCGACTGAATACTTTCCCCACGATGCACACACGGCACCCAGCGGCAGATTAAGCACCCTAGAAGCTGGGGGGAGTGCCGCGGCGGCGATACCGAGTCGGGATCTGCAGAAAAAAAAAGTGGTTTAAATCCGACCCGGTGAATCCTTAAGCGGCCAAGATGGCGGCCACGACGCCTGACGGACTCTGGCGCATCTAGGAGCCCATCCGTATCCCTGCAGAAAAGGAGAAAGCCAGCGGAGACACTGCGACACGAAAGCAAGCCGGGAGGTACCGTAAAGACTTGCCAGGCGCCTGGAGGAGAGCCTGGGGAACCTCCGACGACCGGCCGCCTTTACCAATATGGCGGCCGGCAGTACCGGTAGCCGGCGGTGAGGAACTGCGGCCCTCCGATGCTCTCCCCGCATTAAAGTGAGGCTGGGGGACACAAGAGTAGAGACCGGAGGAGCAGCGGTGCGGCCGAGTGAGGAGGCGGTGAGTGGCCGCGAACGGCGGGAAACCAGGGCACACTCGGCGAAAGCGGAAGACTGCACCAACATGGCAGCGGCGGTAGGGGGTTGCCCGGGGGGGCGGATAGCAGCGAAGGCGGCCGGACGGTAAGGGCATTGTGTATGCTCATCTGCGACACACGGCCTCCCCGCGGCCCCCCCCCTGCCAAGGCGCTCAGTGATCATAGCGCCGAAGAACTGGCACTCTGTAGAAGGGGAAGTCGCTCCAACCTAGGGCAAAGACGACTCGAACACTCTGGGCGCATGGTGGCATAAATACTGCGGCCCACACAGTACATAGAACCAACCTTCCCCCCCCCTGCCCGCTATTGTAGGTGGAGAGACCTGGGGGCCGGGATTGGAGGATAGAGAGGAGCTACTCGACTGAGGCGACGCAGACAGGCAGTGCCGAGGGTCATTAAACTACACGACCCTGAAGCCCATGGTGCGGCAATACAGATAGCCACCACTCCCTGATCAGACCTGCCCACTACTTCCTCACCCCAGGGGTCGGTGACCTGCGGCCTGCGGCGGGAGCCCCTACCCGAGGAACGAGCAGCCATGGGGAAACGAGACCTGGTCCCCAAACCCACGAAGCAGGGCCCTATGGATAACTTTGCGGCGCCAAGGCAAGTGGCGGAGCAGCAGTCTATACCGCCTGGAGCGCAGACTGATACGGCACTGTTGATGGAGGCCATCCAGGCATCCAGGACTGACATACAGGCATCTCGGCCGGCCCTAGAGGCGAAAATTGGGGAGGTGGGATCCGAGGTGACGCTGCTGAGGCAAGATTTCCGGAATCTGACGGATAGGGTGGCGGGGACAGAAACTAGGATGACCGAAGCGGATACATCGATCTCTGCACTGAAAAAAGATATGGCGGAGCTGCAGGCCTCACACCGTCAGCTGATGTGGAAGGTGGACGATGCGGAAAATAGATCAAGACGCAACAACCTTCGCTTTGTGGGCTTTAGGGAAGGAATCGAGGGGAAGAACATGTCCTCCTTCCTCCACACCTGGTTGAAAACTACCTTCCCAACAGCGCAGTTTTCCCCGTGCTTCGTCATTGAGAGAGCTCACAGGGCCCTTCTGGCCAAACTGCCAGAGGGGGCAAGACTGAGACCAGTTATAGCACGCTTCTTGAACTATGCAGACAGAGATCTAATCTTACGAGAAGCCAGGAAGATGGGGGAGATCCGTTTGGAGAATGCCACCATAATGATTTTCCCGGACCAGAGCCAGGAAGTCGCGAAACAACGCCGCTCATTCGACTCAGTGAAGGCAAAACTGAGGTCCTTAAACATAACGTACATGCTCCTCTTCCCCGCCAAACTCAAGGTACTCTACAAGGACAAGTCCATCTTCTTCGCACACCCGGAGGAAGCCTGGCAGTGGCTTGAGGAACGCCCTACCCTAAATAGTAGAGAGGCGGCTGGTCGGGAAGCGCTGGACAGATCGCTGCGGGAGAGACCGCGGAGGGAGTTGCCGAAACCGCAGAGACGGAAAACACGAAGGATAAGGAAACAGACCCCGGCAACACCATACCGAACCCGTGGTACAGATGACAGGAGAGGAGGCAGATCGGCATCGCCGGGAAATGACTCTGTGGCGGGCTCTAGGTTCAGTGGCCTATGGAATGGAATCTGTTCGGAAGGAGACGAGGGAGATGACTCGGAGGGCCGCACATCCGGAGGAGAAGAGGAAGATACAGTGGGCGATTCGGTACACCCGCTGGTCAAAGAAATCCAGCCTTTGGAACAGGACTCCTCGGGGCAGGTGCCCATCATGGACACTCAGGACTCACACTCATGAACAATGGTGGTCGGGGACCAGGGAGATCGCAGCTCGATGACAGGGAGCACACAAGTTGACACGCCCTTCATTGTTTCTTGAGTTTCTCGTACTGTTTTTTGGTTTGTGATGGGAGGGATGTGTGGGAGGGCGACAGGCCTTCTCCCGTGGATAGTTTGGTCCCATGTTGGGATACGACTGGAAGGGGAGGGAGGTGGGGAGAGGGGAGGGAGGTGGGGAGAGGGGTGGGAGGGGGGGAAAGTTTTCGAAGTCTCTCGAGTTGGGGCTAGAGAGGGACAGGGGGGAGGGGAGGGTCAGTTAGCGGGCAGCAGCAGCACACCTTGAAACACCATACCACTCTTCGAGCACAGGGACAAATCAGTACAGACAGTAGCCTTACACAATGGCAAGTACATTAAATACAGCACATGTGGGTGATCAGGGGGTCACCATCTTGACGTGGAATGTCAATGGACTAGGGTCAAAGATCAAGAGGGGGCTGGTGAATGCCTACATCAAGAGAGTGGCACCAGATATCGTCCTGCTACAGGAGACCCACCTCAGGGGCAACAAGTGTGCGTTTCTAGCGAGGGGACGCTACGTGACATTGGCGCATGCAGGGTACACATCAGACTCCAGGGGGGTGGCGATTCTCATAAAAATAACGGCCCCGTTCAGTGTCACCCGCTCATGGCTGGATCCACAGGGGACTTATGTGGGGGTGCAGGGGACATGGAAAAGACGTAGGTACACTATCATTTCGGTATATGCACCGCCGAAACTCCAGGCGCGTACCCTCAAAGCAATCACCTCCATTCTCATTGATACAGCGGACTCCATACAGATAGTGGGTGGTGACTTTAATGATGTCATGTGTGAAGCACAGGATCGTACAGGGACTACACGCAAAGGGGGGGCATGTTCAGCACTAGCACGACAAATGAACGTCATAGGACTAACTGATATTTGGAGGTGGCTCCACCCAACACAAGAGGCTTACTCGTTCTACTCTGGGGCACACAGGGTCTTTTCAAGAATAGACTACATATTCACATCCAGGCAGAACCTAACCTCGAGCGACATGACAGAATATAAAGCGAGGGGAATCTCGGACCACTCTCCACTATATACACAGTTGGGACGGGAGAGGAGAGGGGGGGCTGAATGGCGGCTACCGGCGTGGGACCTCCACACACCAGAAATACTACGTGGCGTCAGAGCTGACATCAGGGTATACGTAGCCGAAAATGAGGGATCGGTTGCCTCAGGGGTCACCTTTTGGGAATCCATGAAGCTGACACTGAGGGATCGAATACAGAGCAGACTGGGGGAGGCACGACGGGCAGAAAAAACAGAGGTGTCTAACCTGGAAAAGTCTATCTTGGCCCTCGAGGCGGAATACCAACAGGGGAAAGAAAGAGGGATACTCAGACAATTACTTGATACACAAAGACACTACAGGGAGATGGCCTCCGATGAGGCATGGACTCAGTCATTGGCAACACTCCACCGATTATACGATGTGGGGGACAAGTCCGGCAAACTCCTTGCGTGGCTTGGAAGAAAAGAAAGGGCGGCGAGATGGGTGGAACAGGTCACAGCGGTGGACGGTGGACGGTAGACAGATGCACACAGATGAGGACATAGCAGAAGTATTTGCGTCATACTTCGAACATTTCTATGAGGCCAGAGACCTGGGCACGGGTGAAGATGCTGAACAGTATATAGGTAGCACAGAATTGCCGGTACTATCTTCCGAGGCCAGTGTGGCTCTGGAAGCTGAGGTAACGCTGGATGACATAGCCGATGCCATAGCCTCACTGAAGCCGGGGAAAACGCCCGGGCCGAACGGCTTCCCGGCGGAATTCTTCAAGAGAGCAGCGGATCTATTGACACACCATTTAAAAACCCTCTTCGTGGAGGTGTACCAGGAGGGGTGCCTACCGCCAGACCTCGCTTTGGCCACTATAGTCCCAATTTATAAAGAAGGCAAGCCGAGGGAGGAGTGTGCCTCGTACCGCCCCATATCTCTCCTTAATATGGAGGTAAAAATCTTGGCCACTATTTTAACTAAACGTCTGCGGTCAGTCATAACAGACCTCGTACGTATGGATCAGTCGGGGTTCTTGCCGGATAGGTGCGACCAAGTTGAACCTCCGCCGTACACATAATTGGCTGCAGGAAGTTAAAGGGAGGCGTGAGCTCCATTGGTTCCTCTCCCTCGACGCAGAGAAGGCATTCGACGCGGTACACTGGCCGTTTCTAATGGCGGTGCTACAGAGATTTGGGTTCGGCCCCAAGTTCCAAAAATGGGTCCGACTCCTGTACACAGCCCCCAGGGCGCGGGTTCGGGTCAACGGGAGGCTGTCCCGCGAATTCCAGATCGGCATGGGGCACGCGCCATGGGTGCCCACTATCCCCCCTTCTGTTTACACTCACCATAGAAATTCTAGCGGTAAAGATCAGACAGAATCCGGGGATTTTCATGGGGAGACTCCAACTCCACACAGGAAAAAATATCCCTGTACGCAGACGATGTGCTATTGTACATCACTGAGCCTGAAACAGCAATTCCGGAGTTATTCAGGGAATTCGATGGCTTTGGTGCTAAGGCAGGCCATACCATAAACTGGCACAAATCGGTCCTCTATGATCCTCACAGGGTCTGGAACGAGGGGAGTGCCTCCCGGAGCAACTAGTGCATACCCCAGAGGGATTTCAATACCTGGGTGTCTACATCACCCTAGACAGGGACCTCTCCTTTAGTAAGAATATAAAACGAATCATGGATAGCGCAACAACAGAAATGACTAGGTGGCGACAACTGCCGCTCACCTTACTGTGCCGGGTGGCGATATACAAAATGATTATCCTGCCGAAGTTTCTGTTAGCGCTCCAAAACGAGTATTACTAGCTACCGGCCAAAACCATACCCAGAATACATGCAGACCTCCGGGAGTTCCTGTGGTTGGGGAAACAACCGCGAGTGGCCCTTGCGACTCTACAGCGCCATCAGTACAGCGGAGGGATTTCACTTACCAACCTTGAGGCATACTACTGGGCGGAACACCTCGCCCCAATCAATGATTGGCTACATGAATCAGCGGACCACCCGACCTATGCGCTGGAAAGGTTTAAAATGTCAACCAGAAATCTATTGTACTATCTATACGGGGGGGCGGTGCGGGCATCGCTCCTGCCGGCCACGGCGATCACCCTGAACGCTTGGAACAGAGCTACTAGAAGCATGGGATGGCCCAAGAGGCCTACCCGACAGACGCCGCTGTGGCACTGCCAATGGTTGAGAGAGCTCTGTAAGCTACGCGGCTTTCGGAGATGGGATGATATAGGAATCTCCACAATTGGGGATGTGATAGCAAGGGGTGAGCTGAAGTCTTTTCAGGTACTTAGAAACGAGTTCGGGCTGCACAACACTCAGTTCTACAAATACACACAATTGAAACATGCTTGGAGGGCACAAAATATCACGCTCACGGATATTCCGGAATATGCACCGTTGGAGGGTAGGCTACTTCAGGAGAGGGTCATGGAAAGGGTGGTTTCCCTCACATATAAAACCCTGACAAACCACGTGTTAGGCGACTTGGCTGGGCTCAGGAGAGTATGGGAGGCTGACGTGGGAGGAATGGAAGACCTGGACTGGGAGATTATCTTAATGCATCCCCGTGAGGTGGCGATAAAATCAAGGCTCCGCCTCATTCAACTGAATGTGCTCCACAGAACCTATTTTGACAGGGTACGCCTCCTTAAAATGGGGAGAATAACAGATCCGACATGCCTTAGGTGCCAACACCAACGAGGAGATTTTTTTCACACGATATGGGCATGCAACACTATCCAAACATACTGGGGGCACATATTCACAGAACTAGATGAGGTCATGGGAGTGACCTTGACACGAGACCCTAAATTGGCGTTATTGGGCATGACAACCGAGGTTGACCTGCCACGCCCTCTGCTTATTTTCTTGGTACTCGCATTGGTGGTGGCAAAGAGGGACATTGCAAAATACTGGGGTGTGGCGGAAAGGCCGGACATTGAGGAGTGGAGAAGGGGCCTAGACCTCTACATGGCCGCAGAAAGAGTAACCTATAGAGCTAGGGGATGCCCCAAAACGTTTCGGAGAGTGTGGACAAAATGGAGGCAATACCATGGCCTGGAGGGGGGCCAATGAGGGAGACTACTGAAGGGAGGGAGGGTCTGAGACACCACTGACTTGTCAAAAGTTCCAACGTGGGCTGTGTGAAGATCGACCAACCAGGCTATTGTAAGGGAGATAGTGGAAATCCTGGATTGGTGGGAAGTGCGAGGGGTCCTGAAGAGTGGGGGGGGGGAGGGGGGTGTAAGCTGCTCTGAGACGCATAGTTATTATGTTCATGTTGTAGATATATCTGACAAACAAAGACTTGTGAAACCAAAAAGTTGCGCAAACAGAAGACAGAGGCGGAATGTTGACGCCCTGCCGGCTGCTGATTATATCGTTGTTTAATTCTTACTGATGCAACAATAAAAATATATTATTAAAAAAAGACATGGCTATATGCAAGTCAGTCTGACCCTGTGCCTCATGGGAACAGTCCAGCTCGAACTGCCAAGCCATGTCTTCCGAGGACCGGTTTCTGGCATTCTAGTCGTCTTCAGCCCGGCTTGCTTGAATCCAGTGGCAAAGTGAGCAAGGGACTCACGTCTGAGCATACCCTGCCACACTTATGGCGGCCGAAAGCGGTACAAAAGGGGGTGGTGATGGACGGAGCATCTGAATCAATCAAACACTCACACCCAGTCAAAAGATCTGGGTTTAATCCATCACTGTTCTTTAGCCCACTCTGCCACCCCAGTTCAGACATGGCTATATGCAAATAAGTCTGACCCTGTGCCTCATGGGAACAGTCCAGCCCGAACTGCCAAGCCATGTCTTCCCTGGACCGGAAACAAGCTTCCGAGGACCGGTTTCTGGCATTCCATCCGTCTTCAGCCCGGCTTGCTTGAATCCAGTGGCAAAGTGAGCAAGGGACTCACGTCTGAGCATACCCTGCCACACTTTTGGCAGCCAAAAGCGGTACAAAAGGGGGTGGTGATGGACAGAGCATCTGAATCAATCAAACACTCACACCCAGTCAAAAGATCTGGGTTTAATCCATCACTGTGAAAGCTATGGACGCAAGGGACTGCTATGTCTGTATGCAGTTACCTGCATATGTATCGGAGGCTTACCATCATCTCCCTTTGACGTATGGGATAACTTGTAGTGTTTTATCTAGTTTATTTTACAAAACAGGTAAATTGGAATATTATTATTCTAATTCTGATGACACTTTTGCAACACTGAAAATTTTAAAAGACATGAACATAATTAAGATGGGTAGAGTTTTTGGTGTATATTTCCTTGAGACAAAAGAACTAACTTTTGCTTATGCTTTTAAACTCAATTTAACATGTAAAATGCATAGTGAAGAAAAAGCCTTGTTGGACATGGTAGAGGAAAGGAGAATCCAATACAAGAGAAAATCAACTGCAAATAAAGCAAAATCAACAATGCGGAATTTTGAAATTGAAAATATTGAGGGAATTAATGTAAATGTGGCAATTAACACAGAAACACCACAAATAGGGAAATTATGTATACGGAGAGATAACACTTTGTATGACAATTATTTGGTGGGAGCAACTCAATGTGAAGATACATATATTATAAAAGGGGGATGGGTATTTAAAGGTGGAAATGATCCTATTTTTCCTGGAATTTACTTTTTGTGTGGTAACAAGGCTTATTATAGATTACCGGACTATTGGTATGGATCTTGTTATGGAGGTTTGGTCTTTCCTAAAATATTTTATGTAGATAGAGGAACTAATGGAATTCATGAAATAGGTAAACCATTAACACGTAGGAGGAGCAAAGGTGTTTTAGAAATAATAGGTGATGTTTTTCGGAGCATTGATACCAGCAGTGGGTATATCTTTTAATGCAAACAAAATTCGAAAATTGTCAACAATAGTAGATAGTTTGTCAACAGATATGGCTGGAGGATTTTTAATGGTAAATATTGAAATGGCGGCTATGACAGCTATGGTGATGCAAAATCAACTTGCTCTTGACATAATATTGGCAAAAAAAGGAGGAGTCTGTGGAATTTTAAAGGTACAGCAATGTAGTACTTATATCCCAGACAAGAGTCAAAATATTCAAAAGTATATTACAAATATTACTGAATTACATAAAGAAATTGCTCCACTGGAGGTTCAAGGTTTTCTTGAGAAACTTGGTAAGAGCTTTTCAGCTGTAAAGAGATGGTTTCTTGAAATAGGTAGATCAATAATAGGTAAAGTGTTAATTCCACTGACTGTAGCAATTTTCATAATATTAATACTAAGATTAATGTGCAAGTGTAGAAGGAGAAACAGTAGAAAATCAATAAAAACAAAATTGAAGAGAATAAAGAAAGAGAAAGTGAAAGGGGAGAAATAGAGTTGGAAGAGTACAAAGAAAAAATTTACAATGATACAACAATGGAGGATACAAGAGTATAAGCTAACTAAATGAGAAGACCCTAAAAATGTTTTATTAAAAACTTTTTTTAAAAAAATGTTGTGGTGTTGTGTGGTGATAAAATCACCAAAGGGGGGAATTGATGGAGCAGGGGAATGACAAAACATTGTGTGTACCCCTTGTGAAGTAAGTTCCCATAACCATAGCATGAATTAATCGTGTGAAGTGTTTGAACTAACCAACAAGATGAAAAGCACACACAAAAAAAGTACACGTGGGAAACTATCTTGCTTATTTTTGCAACCTTAATGTATTAATCATGTAAAGATATCATATTAATATAGTGCAATAAAGCTTTTAGTTAAATAGAGCTATGCATTTATGCTTATTGTGAGTGTTTTCGTGGCAAAACGAACAAATTTGGTAAGTAAAGAATGCTTTTGTGCTGCTTTCCGCTAGGTAACCTTCAACAGGTTGAACTTGGAATGGTGGGAGGTAAAAAGAAGGGCTTTATTTTCTAAAATCTAACGTCTGTTGTGTTTGTTTTCATATTAATTCCCATTGAGCTAGAAAATGGCTGATTTGCGAGACTTCAAGAAAGTGTGGCTCTACGCATGCGCGACTGTGCTCGAGAGATGTATGAACGGCCTGTGCCTGGGCTACTGGTGTCAAGGTCAGCGTGCTGATGCCAAAGAGATGCTCGAGTTTGTGAGCCTGGGAAAATTGACTGAAGTAACTACATGATGTATAAACAATACAAGGACAGGATGATGAGTAGCACAATGGACAATTTTGACCACATGAGAAACGTGGACAATAAGGAGATGAGGTGATCTTCACCACCCCTGTAATGGACCAATGAGGAATGAGTATGGACCCTAAAGTTTCAGATTTTAGTTACATAGTTAGTGAAAAAGGGTATAAAAGAGCCAGAACGAAAGAGAGAAAAAAGCTGTTCCTGAAATTATTTTTCGCACCACGACATGCTGTCGGACTGAATGATTTTTGGGTGCAAAAGAATTTGAAATTTTTCCTGACTTTAACTTTTGATGGGGTATAGAATTGAATACGGGAGATAGACATCGAAGAAGATAGAGAGTCAGTTTTGGGAAGCTGTGTCGTTTATTCCTGTCCTTTTTCTTCAACGAACTTGGTAATATGATATTTAAATTTCTTATTTGCAAATTTGTTTTACTAATAAATGTCAAAATTATTGAATTCATCTTTCTTCTTGACTAAATCTATAGAAATGTTTTAATTGGAAAATTTACGAATTAAATGTTAGATTTTAAGAAATAAAGTCATGACAGAATAGTGGAACTAATAAGAGAAATAAAGATAAATGAGAAAAAGTTAATTAAGCTGGTCTTGATTTCCATCAACTAACTTCTACTGGCTGGTCCATCGACCAAAACTGTGGGGTGCCTTGATTTTATTTCTTATGAATCTAAAGACAATGGAGTCGTATATATATGCATATGTACATAATGTATAAAACTTGGCATTTTAGATTAATAGGGTACTCCACTGTCCAGCAGCTCACCTTCTAGTCTCACTGATCTTGGGAGCAGTGTGATTTGTGTGAATGAGTGACTTGCGGTGCTATGGGCCCCACCGACAAGTAAAGTGTGATAGCCCCTAAGTATTTCGTGATGGTTTGGAGGGTTGTTTGAGAACAGCGCTGGATCAAATGATGATGGATTCAACCCAGATCTGTGACTGGGTGTGAGTGTTTTAAAAAATGCACCGCTCTGTCCTTCATCTCCTAGTGTTTGCTTTGTTCACCCAAAGTTGGCAGGGAATACCTGGACGTGGGTCCCTTGCTCACTTTGCCACTGTATTTAAGCTAGCCTGGCTGATGAGGGCTGTTATCCCAAAACCAGTCCCAGGATGCTTGTTTCCGGTCCAGAGAAAACATGGCTTGGCAGTTCGGGCTGGACAGTTTCCATGAGGACAAGGGTCGAGACTGATTTTTCATATAGCTGTGTCTGAACTGGGGGGGACGAAGTGAGCTAAAGAAAGATGATGGGTTCAAACCAGATCTGTGACTGGGGTGAGTGTCTGAAAAGATACAGCGCTCTGTCCATCATCTCCTTGTGTAGGGACTGAATTAAAGCAAGCCCTGTGTTAAGCCCTCTGTGCTTTTCATTCAACTCCTCACTCCACAAAAGGAGAAGCATCTGAACCAAACTGTCACAATGGACAGTAGATTGATCCTTGAGGGCTGACAAAGTTCGTGTCACCACACTTTTCAAAAGTGCAAGATGAAAGCGTTTCCCGATTAGCGTCGGAGAGCTAAAAAATCAGCCTTTAGTGAAAGTTACTTAGTACTGCTCAAGTAGAAGCAAACATTGAAAACAGATACTCCGTTTGCTGTTAATCCTCTGAGGGTTGTGACGTGCAAAGGAAACATGGTGACTACACATCTTTCCGGACAGGCCATCACACAGGGCTTTTTACATGTTAAACACCTACCTCTGCGTTCGTCAGCTCATACACTTACAAATGAGGCTGCCAGCCCTATGCTAGAGGGTACTACGCTCCTCGTTTATACAGCCCACTCTGAGATTCATTCAAATCCTCGATTTGGTAAGCCTTCTCGGGTTGGCATATAGTTGGATGTAAAATAAGATTCTTCGAGTAGTAGTGTCACCCTTTTCTTTCTTTCTTCCCTTTTTCTTTATCCTTGTCCCTTCTAATGCTATAAGGATGACAAGATTTTTCATACAAGGTGGACAGGATTCACTCCATTTCTTGGTAAGCTCAAGTGCTTTTGGTGTAGTAGTGCACTCAGTTTATTGATGTAGATTTAAGTGAGACTTAGTTTCTATTTTTTCTTCCATAGACTCTGGTTGGTCCTGAGGAGAATCCCGTTAATTTAAGGGATTCGAAACGCGTAGACCATCGGGTCTGCCAAGTTGCTCTTTTTTGCTAATTAATCTTTGTGCAAAGTCTGTATAGCAACGATACTTTGATTCTTGTATCATAATTTTTATCTTTGAATGTTTCCAATTGTTTAAGATATTTGCAAATGGCGTTTTGTAAAAACAATGGATGTTGTAAATAATTCTTGTTGGCAGACCTAGTACCCCTCAATTGGTGCATCCCCTGCTCCACTTGATTGGGTACGTGGTATGATGATTGTGTGAGGTGTGATTGAGAAACGGGTGGTTTGTGTTGAATGAAGGCATGTGTGATTTGCTGTTGATTTTCTTGTGTCCACTTTCATTGTTGGAATTTATTTTTCCGCAATTTTGTCTAAACTTCAAATAAGTACATTTAAAATATTTTCTAAATGAATAGCTATTAAATAGCATCCAAATGCATTGAATGGTGGTCTGTGTATTTTTGTAAGACTTTGCTATTTAACCACTTGGATGCTAGGCGTTTTCCCCCCCAGTGCTGGAAAATGCCATTTTAGTGGCACCATGACGAGCTCAGCTCGTCATCAGCACACGACCCCCGTGGGTGATGACGAGCTGAGCTCGTCATCAGCATCGAAGGGGTTAAAGAACTTATCAGTATTGGCATTCTCGTTTGTTGTTGAACTTGATTAGGCTCAGCCTTACTGATTAGAGCCAAACCTCCCTGTGTTATAAATATGCTAGATAAGGCATCAGAACCTGTACCATCGGTGCCTGAACAGAGTGCATCACAACCACTTCATGCCACTCAATCTGGCTGACTAGTACAAACGCCTCAAAGAATCATCGAAGTAATATAATGTAACTGTTGTTTTTACTTTTTATTTAACAAAAGAGGATATGCAGTGTCATGAGATTATGTGTGCTAGGACACTTGCAGTTCTGGGAGGACTTAGTAGAGGAAGTACATAACTTGCAGAGAGGTGTTAAGGTGTGGTTATTAACTGTTATGAAGTAATTAGAGAATAGAATGTGATTGTATGCTGAGGAATAATGACGTACAAGCCAGAGCTCTGTGTGTGGTGTATTAATTTGCATGCTCCAGAGCTGGCGAGAATGCTATAGACAGGTAGCATTAGCAGAAGGAAAATAATGTGATTTTCTCAAGCTTGCAGGACAGATACAACACAGATATCTAATACACTAAAGAGAGAGACAGGGAGGAAAGTTAAACACTGTGGTACAATTTCCATAAACATACAAGAAGCACAAAACTCCTGGAAGAAACCAATTATCTTATGGAATTACCATAGATTCATGTATTCTTATAAGATGATGATGAATACTCACCTCCCTAGTGTATCAGACTTCATTAATGGATTCCATAGCTTGCACTGACTGGTAAGTATTCAAGAGTTCTACTGTTCACTGGTTCCACAGTCTCCTATTTATGGCTTCCCTAGTTTGGGTGTGGCTGTGTCATTTGTTCTGCCTTTGTTAAACTGTCAGACCTATATAAAATTGTATTTGGGTGAGCGACAATGTTTTTTATTTGTGTCTCAATACTACAGGATTAAAAACAGGATCGCAGGGCAACGGATGTTAGTTCTTTTTTCCATGAACATCTTTTGGTGCTTGAATATTCCTTTTGTGGGGGGTCAGGTATCTTGACCAAGTAATATAAGTATCCCGCATCAAATATTGTGAAACAATCCCTGCTTCATAATGCATTTTTCACCAGCCTCAGACAGGTATGGGCGATTGGGCACATTTCCACCAACCCCACTCCTTGATGAGGCCTTGCAACACACTTTTGGCAAGTCTGTCAGCACATGCAGCATGTTTTGAAGGGCGATTTACTGTGACAAGTAATGCTCATGCTGCCTAGTCACATTAGCATATGACTGGATATGGGTAGAGAGGCTACATACCCTAACTATGCTCAAGCAGGCAAACAGCTGCCAATCTCTCCGAAAAGGTTTGGCTTGCACGTGCACCAGACGTTGTTCCATGACAGGCTTGGTGCTTCACCTTAGATTATATCACTGCACTGATTGGCCTTTATTAGAATTAGTGAATCACAACTTTGCTGCAGTGACTGATCCTGAATGGGTATTAGATTCCGACATTGAGGGAGTTTCCATAATCAGGTCTACCTGTGATAAGAGCCCGTTTATCTGGTGTTCAGTGGGACTCACTTGAAAATCCTGCGTAGCATTCATAGGATGTGGAAGCATGATGAGGAGATGGCATTGATCTGTCCACTCATAGAGGAGAGGTTGGTATCCAGGATGATCCCAAGGTTCTCGGCATGGCCCGAAGGGGTGGGTGGAGGTCAAGTTTGGAGGGCCGCCAAGAGGCATCCAAGAGGGAGTGATTGTTGCTGAACTTAGGGCTTCAGTTTTGTCTGTGTTCAGCTTGATGCTGTTGTTTTTCATCCAAGCAGTGATGTTGCTCATGCAGTTGGCCAAGTTTGCTTTGACAGTGCTGGTTGAGTCAGTAAGGGAGAGGAGAAGCTGTGTGTCGTCAGCTTAGGATACTATGTTGACGCCATGGGCTCTAACAATGCCCGTGAGGGATGTCATGTAGACGTTGAAGAGTGCTGGGCTAGGCAATGATCTTTGAGGGATTCAGAAGATGAGTTTCTTTTAGAGGAAAAAATAGGGTCCAAAGTGTGGTCTGCTGTGTGAGATGGTCCTTGGACGAGAGCAGTGAGTATGAGGTTTCTGAGGCTGTTGAGGAGGGCAATAGAGTTATGGTCTGTGGTGTCATCCAATTGAGGTTCCAGAGGAGGATGTAGTTGATTGATCTGATAGAGAGGAGAGTGATGAAGACTGTGATGTGATTGCAGAAATCTGGTTTGGGGCCCAGGGGATGTTAGGTGAGGATTCCCTTAAGGGTGGCATTGTAGATCGTTTGTATTTTAAAGTGGAGATGTTTCATAAGGTTGGTGTCCGAGTCTGTTGAGGTCATGCAGTTGTTCATATTTTTGTAGATGATCGCAAATCCTCCACCTGGTTTGTGGGTTCAGTCCTGGTGTATGATTTTGTAGGTAGGCAGGATGTCTGCGGCGATGTCTGGATTTGGGATGAGGTTGAGTCATGTTTCAGTCAGGAAACGAAGGTCGGAGTGTTGCTTTTGAGAAAGTCCCACATTTTGTTAGAGTGTTCCTTGAGGGATCGGACGTTGAGGAGCCTAACGGACAGTTGGTGCAGGGTGGTGATGGCGTGAGTCTGTTGTTTGGAGGTTGTGTTGTTGGTGTCTGAGGGTCACAGGTTAAATCACAATGGGTGCAGTAGAAAGTTCCTACCATGATGCTTGGGGATGTGCGGCAGCAGCGTGTTTGCTAGTGTGTGTTGCTGAGTAGTGAGTAGAGTAGAGTAGTGATAGAGTTGCCCTCGCGTGCGAGCAGTGCGCTCACTTAGGTGCCAGCAGTGTGCCCACTGCGTGGTCCCGCTACAGCCTGCATTAAGTAGGTCCTGGGGTGTGGGGCTTCTGTTGGCAGGAAAAACAGTGAGCGGAAAAAACCTGGGCAGCAAAAACCCAGGCAGCAGGAGTATCACCTGGTCAAAAGGCAGCAGCTGGATCAGGCTGAAACAAGCAGGAAAGTGAGGCCACAGGAAAGTGGTAAGATAGTTGCCCAGGTGCCTACTGATGCAGTCATACTGGAGCCTGCATTAAGCAGGTCCTGGGGTGGGCAGCACTTCTGTTGGCATAAAGAACGGTGAGCGGGAAAAACATGGGTAGGAAAACCCAGGCAGTGGTGGTGTCACTTGGTCAAAAGGCAGCAGTTGGGTCAGGCTGGAATAAGCAGGAACTTGAGGCCACAGGCAAGTGGCAAGTAGGTGTCCAGGTACCCACTGATGTGGTCATGCTGTGGCCTGCATTTAGTAGGTCCTGAGATAGAGGATATCCCCCCGGCTGGTGAGGGATTCTTATAAAAGAGCAAGGTTTTTCGATAGAGACCATCTTTTAAGATCTAAAGTAGTGAAAGAAAAGACGCAACTTGTTTGCATCACAAGACACTCTACTTTAGATGCCAAAATAAAACAAATTGTTAATGCTAATTAGCACATTCTGAACAGTAATCCAACACAAGACCATAAGTTACCAAAACCTCTGTTCGCCCCCCGACGGAATAGAAATATTAAGGATCCTATTGTTCATTCTCGATTTGAGAAGAAATCAAATAATGGAAGTTTTGTGCAAAAATCAATTGATAACAATATGCCCATTAGAGGAACTCTGAAATGTTCCTCTTGTAAATCCTGTGACATGATCATAGAAGGAGAAATGTTCAAATATAATCGCAACACCACCCGCGCCACAGAAATGTGGAATTGCAGAACACAGAATACCATCTATTTCATTATGTGCCCTTGTGCATTAGGATCCGGTGGTGAAACCTCGAGGTCTATTCAAACTAGGTTAACTGAACATCGTTCTGCTATTAGAACAAAGAAATTGCTATCACCTATGGGGAAACATTTAATTGAGAATGACCATAAACCTGATGATTTCCGATGGAGAATTTTAGAGAAAATTAAGACCCCAGACATCAAAGGGGGTCTCAAAATATGCAAAAAACTGGAAGTTTTGGGAGTTTTTTCTTTGGATACCTTCAGAAATGGACTAAACAGCGAAATACCATGGGAGAATGCCATTTTGTGACATCTCTTATGCAATACGAATCAATATGTATGGGGACTTTTAAAATGGGGAACTAGTGAAGGAACTGATCTGAGATCTATGTCTTTCTTTTTTCATTTGATATACATTTGATATACATTTGATGTTATTTCATACTTCATCATCTGATATACATTCTTCATCTAATATACATTTGGTGTTATTCCGTACTTCTTCTTTTGATTAAATCGCACTGATTGAAAGACGACGAGTGGATATATATTAGGATATATCTAGATTATTCTGACTTCTATTTTTTCCCTTATTCACTTGCTATTTTTCTTTATTCCCCTCTTAGAATTGCTCCTTGCCAATTTGGAGATATTCTTGATAACTGATCATTACTCCCCTTTAAATAGGTATAAAATGACTTTATTTGAAATATGAACACTTAGCGTCGTTAGAAGTATTAAACATAAAGAAAAGTTCATTTGAATCCATCTCCTTGATGTTTTGGGAATACCTCTCATTATATACACATCGTTGAAATGGTATACCATTGTCTATATAGCCGGCTATAGTTACGTTTAAAAAAAAATTATTTTAAAAAATTCTATATTTTTAGATATATATAGTCCGGATAAATTAACTAGGTAGCCAGCAACTGAAATCGATACATATTTCATCAAGGTGTTCGCTGATAACCCTTACATGATCGGATATACTGGCTTTTCTCGTCCTCTTTGACTGTGACACATGATATATACGTTACACAATTACGTTTATTTATTTTACACGTAAAGTTTTATAGTCGTGTAATACATGTATATATTTATACATATTGCCTGATTTCCAATATACCATCATCGGGATTTTTATAACCATCATCTTTTGTCTGTAACGTACGGTAGTTTTAAAAGCGGCAACCTTTAGACAAAGTTTTAGTTACCGGAATGTCTGTCACATGACTGACGATCATGTGACTTTCTACGTGCTTTTGAATGAACGTGCATGGCCCGCTCAGTATTTAAGAATCCGGAAAGCGGGCGGTTGTTGGACATCCCTCGTCTTCCGGTGACGTCAGACGCTAGAGGTTATCGGTCGCCCTAGAGCAATACGGATATAAAATCGATTGCTGGTAAGCGAAATATAGAACATCTACCGCTTCTTTAAGATATGGATGCTATTCAGAAATTTCTTTATGGCACCAAACGCTTAATTTCCTTTTGACATAATTTTTATCTTCACAGTTTATAGTCACAATTACAATTTGAAAGACCGAAAGTTACGCATA
Organism: Lissotriton vulgaris; assembly: GCF_964263255.1. NCBI lineage: Eukaryota > Metazoa > Chordata > Amphibia > Caudata > Salamandridae > Lissotriton > Lissotriton vulgaris. The sequence continues at coordinate 593,100,518 of NC_141695.1, forward strand.
TATTGAAGCCACGATAGGTAAATAGATACAGGAAGGCTATTGCACTTTGTATTTTTTAATATCGGAGATCTCTCTGTAGCATCATTGTTTCGTGCAACAGTTTGATTTTTTTTTTTTTAATCTTTATTCTATCTAACTAGTTTGTCATCACGAGTCTAATTGAAAGGCTGTAATTATTGAAATATCGCCACTGTCTTTGATTGCTGGGAGCTATTGTTAGTCCCGGAGCAACACAAAAGTATAAGTTGTTGCAGGTAAAAAATTATGGGACAATGAGCATATACGGTGTTTTCTTTCATAATGGAGTCTAATCCAAGCTTCAATTAACGTAGAGGGTTGTTGTTTTTTCTCTGTATAGTTATCCCTTCCTTCTTCTATTTTTCCAATTAATTTGTCGTTGTAACTTTGAGTCAGAAAGCTGTAAATAGTGGAACATCTCCCTCTTTATTTGGCATTTCTACCTGTTTTCAGGTAATCTGACTTATGCTATTAATAATATTGCAGTAACTCAGTTTAAACTATTGGGCAGCATATCATTTCAGCATGGTCCTCTTTTTATTTCTTTAAGGTTTACTACTCGCATGAAAGCGTCTTATCCTGATACTTTCAACATTCTGGAGCGTTTTAGCTTTCTGCGGCCTCTTTTAAATAGGTAATTTTAAAATTATTTTGGTCAAATCTAAACATTTGACTTGGGTACTTTAATAGAAGCAAATATTTAATAACGGAACATTCTTTATCTATATCAATTTATCTTATAGTATGAGAAAGGAAGATACTCTATGATAGATTCTCCATTTTATCTCAACAATCATCGAATTACGAAGCTGTAGAGCAGAGAGCTATATGTAAATTAATCTTATTGTTAGTACTAGGATCTCTTGATCACTAATGAATTACCATACATGTTTTTAATAAATATGATCTTTATTACAGAACTATCACGTGGAACCAATATTAATCTAGATTGCACATAGCTACTTTGAATCTAAAGGATACTACAAAGAAGTAAAGTAAGTCAACATACCTTAATCTAGATTCGAGTTCTTTTAAGAAAAACAGGCACTTATTTCTGTTATAGATTTTCTTTTTTGATCTTTAAATATCATTAAGGGCCTTAGATGTAGATGAGCACTCAAATACAAGTAATGCATTGTTATATATATAAATCTGTTTGTCCATGATGGGAATGTATAAAAACTTTGAATTGATGTCTGTTGTTAGAATATATTCTTTCTTTAATGTAAAATGTGTTCAGAATGATTACACATCGTTGCTAGTAATAAATTGCACTTCCTTGGGAAGAATTAGCTAACCTCAGGCCCATCTCCCTGCTCCCATTTCTAGGCAGAATTGCTGAAAAACATGTTAACAACAAATTATCTAAATACATTGAATCCAACGAAGTACTGGACCAGTCCCAATCTGGGTTTAGACCCAAACATAGCACGGAGACCGCCCTGCTGACTGTCGCAGACGATCTACACATGTACCAGGACAGGGGTTACTCTGCTGTCCTGGTGCTGTTGGATCTGTCTGCGGCATTTGATACCGTATCCCACTCTATTTTGATCACCAGACTGGCTAACATCGGCCTAAAACAGGAAGCCTTGGCATGGTTAAAGAGTTTCTTGAAAGACCGCACCCAGCAAGTAGCTATGGGTGCATATAGGTCAGAGGAAGTTGAGATCACCAAGGGGGTGCCACAGGGCTCTTGTTTGAGCCCTACCTTATTCAACATCTATGTGGCACCCCTGGCCAACATCATGAGAAGATATGGTTTTATCCCAATATCTTACGCAGACGATACTCAACTCCTCTTTCCTTTTAAGATCTTTACACCTGAAGTCAGAAACTCTTTTTCCAGGGGCATGAAAGCGGTGGCACGATGGATGTCCTCCAACTACCTGCAGTGCAACGTGGGGAAGACGGAAGTCATGATGTTTGGGGAGGCAAAAATGCTCTGGACCCCAGACTGGTGGCCACAAGATCTTGGCCCAGTGCCCAAACCTAAACAAACTGTCAAGAATCTGGGGGTCCGTCTAGATCAGGAGCTTACCCTCAAACAACATGGCAACCAGGTGGTGGGAGCATGCTTTCATGTTATTGGCATGCTACGGAAAATCTTCCCATTTCTACCTGATGCAGTTAGGAAGACACTGGTCCAGGCACTCGTTTTGAGTCGCCTGGACTACTGTAACGGCTTGCTCCTGTCTGCCAACGAGGGAGTCATGAACAGACTCCAGGTAGCTCAGAATACGGCCGCCCGCATGGTTCTGAATGCTCCTCCCCGCACGCCCTCCAAACCCCTGCTGACCAAATTGCATTGGCTATCTGTCAGACAGAGGGCTAAATTTAAGGTATGCTGCATCATACACAAAAGCCTACATGGTATGGGCCCCGCATACTTAACCACCAAATTTACGCCCTACATTCCCACTCGGACACTAAGATCAAGTGAACAAGGTCTCCTGTGTGTACCCAGAGCTAAGAAGGCCAGACATGGAACTAAAACCCTATCAATAGCTGGCCCCTCTCTCTGGAACAGCCTCCCTGTATCTCTTAGGCTATGTGTAGACCATCTCCCCTTTAGGAAAAGGTTGAAGACCTTTTTGTTTGAACAGTAAACCCAGACTGGAACAGCTTTAAAGACTCCCTCCCTCAAAACCCTCTGTAGAAGCCAAAGGCGCGGAGATACTCCCTTGGGAGTGAAGCCAGCGCGGTACAAATCTGCAAATAAATAAATAAATAAATAAAGATGATAATATAAAGTTAAAAATTTAAGATGAAATTGTTACTGAATTCTTATATATTTATTTCTCAGGTAATTTGTGGCTATTCCTGAAGAAGGCGTCAAGTACACCGAAACGCGCGTCGATAATATCTTTAGTTATTGCCACTCTTTTTATATATTTTTTACATGTGTTTCTAATTGTTTTAGTTAGATTCATATGAAATGTTATAATTGTTTTGCCTGATACATATGATGTATTGATGTATTGTGACCGCCCGGACTCGCTCCTGACCGGTTGCTCCCACCTCGCTCCTCTCCCAGTACTGCTGCTGCCTGCCTGGTGTTCTTCGCACTGCTCATTGGACTTCACGGTATCGCCTGCATTCAGTTAACTAGCGGTATCGCCTACATTTAATTAATTAGCGCTGTAGTATCGGAAAGCTGCTCACTGTAACGCTGTCCCCGCAGTGCATGTAATTATAGCGCCGCCCGCCCTGCTTTGCATTTAGCTGTGTTTGCCTTCTTCAGCGCTTCTGCCAGCAACTTAAAACATAATTTTAATCTTCTTTTCGGTGTCTCAGGCGATTTGCTGCCTCTGCCTCGCCTCCCCTTTGAACTCCATTTTGTTTGCTGTTGTTGTTGTTCCCAGCCCCTCCTCCCCGCTACCGCCTCCCAGCTGCTGACCCTCCCACCCACGTTCACAGAGCTTACCTCCTCCTCTCATCCCCTGTGACCGCCCGGACTCGCTCCTGACCGGTTGCTCCCTCCTCGCTCCTCTCCCAGTACTGCTGCTGCCTGCCTGGTGTTCTTCGCACTGCTCATTGGACTTCACGGTATCGCCTGCATTCAGTTAACTAGCGGTATCGCCTACATTTAATTAATTAGCGCTGTAGTATCGGAAAGCTGCTCACTGTAACGCTGTCCCCGCAGTGCATGTAATTATAGCGCCGCCCGCCCTGCTTTGCATTTAGCTGTGTTTGCCTTCTTCAGCGCTTCTGCCAGCAACTTAAAACATAATTTTAATCTTCTTTTCGGTGTCTCAGGCGATTTGCTGCCCCTGCCTCGCCTCCCCTTTGAACTCCATTTTGTTTGCTGTTGTTGTTGTTCCCAGCCCCTCCTCCCCGCTACCGCCTCCCAGCTGCTGACCCTCCCACGCTCCGCCCCCTCCACCATCCATTTATGGCCAATGCCCCCATGCGCAGCGTCCACGCGCTACGTACACGCCGAAGGTGCGCCAAAGGTAAGCCCGTCTACGCCCGTCCGCGCCTGGACCGCGCCCAGCGCCAGACCCCCTGCCCCTCGCGCTGCCCAGCCCTCCCGCATTACCTATGATGCCTCCACCCTCCTAGCCCTTAACCCCGGTCGCGCCCCGACTGCGTCCAAGCCGCTCCTGGACACACCCATGGACCTTTCTCCTGCTACTCCTGCAAATTCATCGGCACCGTCTACAACTCCACTACGATCACACCTCAGATTCCCGACCCCAACCACCTACAATGCATCCTGCTCAACACCCGATCGGTTCACAGGCAGGCCATTGACCTATGGAACCTACTAGACACCATCTCTCCAGACGTCGCCTTCCTAACAGAAACATGGATGAACGCCTCCTCCGCCCCAGACATCACCATCGCCATCCCTGAAGACTATAAGATCACACGCAAGGACCGTACCGGCCACACAGGAGGAGGAATCGCTATCGTCCATAAAAAATCAATCCGCATCTCAACCAGCTCTGACGTCAACCTCGCCAACTCCGAACATCTTCACTTCCAGATCCACATCGACCCCAAGACCACACTCAGAGGCACCCTCCTCTACAGACCACCAGGACCCCGCGCAAAATTCAGTGAAGACATCACGGACTTCATCACTCCACACGCGCTCCCCTCCAAAGACTACATCCTTCTGGGAGACCTCAACTTTCACCTTGAAAAGATCAACGACCGCAACACCACCACCCTCTTGGACAACCTCGCCAACCTCGGACTTAAACAACTGGTCACTTCCCCCACCCACATCGCAGGTCACACACTCGACCCCATCTTCACCTCCAGCAATCATGTCTCCTTCAGCCACACTACGGATCTCCTCTGGACTGACCACAGCTGCGTTCACTTCACCTACAACAAGCCAAAACCCATCAACCACCTCCAACCAACTCTGCAAAGAAACTGGAACAAAATCACCATCGACCAGATCTCCTCATCGCTCCTTCTAAACACCCCAGCCCACTCTTCTAACCCAGACCAAGCCGCCGCCAACTTCACCCTATGGTTATCCAACACCGCCGACACCTTAGCACCACTGAAAAAACGTCAAAGCAAACCTGGCAGCAAGAAGGCCTCATGGTTCAACGATGATCTTAAGAAGTCCAAGAAACTCTGCCGCTCCCTTGAAAAGGCCTGGAAAAAAGACCCAACCACTAGCACCAAGGACGCCTTCAAAAACGCCACCCGCACACACCACCAACTAATCCGAAAGGCCAAGAAAACAGCATTCAAGGATCGACTTGACAACAACGCCCACAACAGCAAGGAACTTTTCAACATCGTCAAGGAATTTACCAATCCCTCGGCCAACTCCAACGACATCACCCCCTCTCAAGCCCTCTGCGACTCCCTAGCCTCATTCTTCCACAACAAAATTGCAGACATCCACAACAGCTTCGACAACCAACCCGGAGACCAACCCACCCAACCATATGCTGAACATTCTCCCCCCTTGAACACCCTCAACGACTGGAACCCAATCTCCACTGAGGACACTATCCGCCTGATGAACTCCATCCACTCAGGATCCCCCACAGACCCATGTCCTCACCACATCTTCAACAAAGCAGACTCCGTCATAGCACCGCACCTCCGAGATGTCATCAACTGCTCCTTCAACTCCGCCACCTTCCCGGAAAGCTGGAAACACGCTGAACTCACCGCCCTTCTGAAAAAACCCACAGACCCCACCGAACTCAAAAATTACCGCCCCATCTCGCTCCTTCCATTCCCGGCCAAAGTCATCGAGAAAGCTGTCAACAACCAGCTCGCCGCTTTCCTCGAAGCCAACAGATCCCTCGACTCCTCACAATCTGGCTTCCGAGCAAAACACAGCACTGAGACCGCCCTCATCGCAGCTACAGACGACATTCGAACTCTACTGGACAATGGAGACACAGTCGCCCTCATCCTCCTCGACCTCTCTGCAGCCTTCGACACAGTCTGCCACAGCACCCTTTTACAATGCCTCAGAAACATCGGAATTCAAGGAAAAGCACTTGAATGGATCACCTCGTTCCTCACCGGAAGAACCCAGAGAGTCCGCCTTCCACCATTCAAGTCCGAGGCCACTGAAGTCATCTGTGGGGTACCACAAGGATCCTCACTCAGTCCCACCCTCTTCAACGTATACATGAGCCCCCTCGCGGCCATCGCCCGCCAACACAACCTCAACATCATCTCCTACGCGGATGACACTCAACTGATCCTTTCTCTCACCAATGACCCCAGCACCGCCAAAACTAACCTACACGAAGGAATGAAAGAAGTTGCCGAATGGATGAAACACAGCCGTCTGAAACTGAACTCAGATAAAACAGAAGTCCTCATCTTAGGTACATCCCTCTCTGCATGGGACGACTCTTGGTGGCCGGAAGCCCTTGGAAAAGCACCCATCCCGACAGACCACGCACGGAACCTAGGCGTTATCCTGGATTCTTCACTCTCACTGAACAGACAAGTCAACGCCGTATCCTCATCCTGCTTCAACATTCTCCGCATGCTCAAAAAAACATTTCGCTGGATCCCCACCGAAACCAGAAAAACAGTCACCCATGCTCTGGTCACGAGCCGACTGGACTACGGAAACACCCTCTACGCAGGTACTACCGCTAAACTCCAGAAGAAGCTCCAACGAATCCAAAACGCCTCAGCCAGGATCATATTAGACATCCCGCGCAACGAACACATCTCTGGCCACCTGAAAGACCTCCACTGGCTACCCGTCAATAAGAGGATCACTTTCCGACTGCTAACCCACGCACACAAATCACTCTACGACATCGGACCAGAATGCCTCAACTCACGACTGTCCTTCTACACCCCCTCCTGCCAACTTCGTTCTTCCAGCCAAGCCCTCGCCACTGTACCTCGCATCAACAAGACCACCATGGGAGGCAGATCCTTCTCATACCTGGCTGCTAAAACATGGAACTCACTCCCCACTTACCTTCGCCTTACCCAGAACCACCTAGCATTCAGAAAGCAACTTAAAACGTGGATATTTGACAAGTAATCCTCCTCCCCTCCCTAAGCGCCTTGAGACCCTCTGGGTATGTAGTGCGCTATATAAATTCTTTGACTTGACTTGACTTGACTTATTACACAATTTTTAACTGAATTGTATTTTTTATGAAATATTAAAATTATTGTTATATAGACAGAAATCTTTACGTTTTGTTAATTCTCCCATACACATTTGTTTGGACAACCATATATAATTGCCTAGGAGGTGCTTTTTACTTCCTTCAGTCGGTCCTTAGGTGGGCAGGGCTTCTATTGACAGGAAGAATGATGAACGGGAAAAACACAGGTGGGAAAACCCAGGCAGTGGCGGTGTCCTTTGGTCAAAAGATGGCAGCAGGATCAGGCTGGAACAAGCAGGAACTGGAGCCCACTGGCAAGTGACAAGCTAGGTGTCCAGGTGCCTACTCTGTGCCCTTCCTCTACTTGTTGTTTGGAGGCACCTGGTTGTTCTGTTGTGGAGTGACGCATGATTACACCGTGTGTTGTGAATCATCAGTGCTCCCCCCATATTGCCTCATGGGAAATGTAGTCTTGTATTTCATATGGTGCCTGTTTGTTTGTGTACAGGTTTGGAGATCTATTATTGTAGTTTCTTTATTTCAGTAGAATTTTTCGAGAACCCCCATTAACTTTTTCTTTTTCCTCACAAGCCATTTATTAGTTAATATTTTGATATTTCAGACTACACAAACGATTATATTCCAATAGAGGTTTGTACAACAAATGAAACACGAATTCTAATTTAATATCCTATGCAATCATTATTCGCTTTGTTCTAAATTAGACCTTTTACATTTGGCTGCTTACGGTAGTTTCTTCTTCCATTTGCTACCTATTCTAGAGTGAATATTTGTGTTTCCTTGAGATGCAGGGAAAAGCAGACCTCCGTTTTTCTAGTTTCTTATGTATTTCGGTAGAGCACCACTAAGTTTATTGGAAAACTGGTGATTGGTACTATTATGTTAATAGCCTGTATTATTTTTGAATGGAGTATAGTCACGCTACCTATGGGGTCTTTTTGTGTGTTCACTTGAAACCATAAAAGGATATGTATCTAGTTTGTGGTTCCAGCTCCCAATGTTCCCTTTATACTGGTTCTTGGCTGATGGCTACTAAGTCCAAGTCATATGTGTCATAAACTGGACTTCTTCTTGGGTTGTGGACGCCCAATCGATGGGATGTGGGAAGGAGTGGGTTCGGACTGTATTATCGAGTTGGCTTGTTTCACAGTTGGAGTCTATGTCCCCATAGTTGCCCATCATCATAATTGTCCCCACAAAGCTTTATTGTTCAAGCCCTGTTTGTGTGTTTGGAGTCGATATATCCATTGTTGCTCATAATGTAATAGCTTCTGGATTACAATGTTCGCACCGCTACTAAGTCTCTATATGACTACCCACTTCATATCATCTTCAGAATGGCTTGACTCGAGAAAGTGTCTGGTTAATTTAGTGTTGTATTTCCAGCACCTAATAGAGCTTTGTCTTCGTTAATTCTTATTTTCATTTTTCTTGGTTTCCTGCCGATATACCTTAGTTTGCATGGGGAGGGGAAAGTGTGTATTACATTGTGATAATTGTAATTAGTGGGGATCTTATTGCCCAAAGAGTTTTGTGTTCCAAATCCAGCTCCTTGTTTCTTATTGTTAGCAGGCACCAATTTGCAATTCCATCAGAGAAAGTGTTTGGTGTGAGGGGATGGTTCCACAGTAATCTAATGCCCATATAGGGATCCGTGTTTACTTTCATGGGTCGGTCTGGTATGGATTATTGTGCTTAGCTATCCAAAGGTTCTCTGAGGCTGTTCCTACCACGTAAGCAAAGTCTTCCATTATATCTTGGGTGGTGTCTCTTTGTAACCTATTCTTATTTCTAGGCTCATTCAGGAGTCTGAGGCACTCATTCTTGTACACATCATTTGGTATTATCACTGTGTGTGGTTTATCTGCTGGTTTGATCACTACTGTCTCCAGATCACTAGATTTTTTTAGTGCCTGCTGTTCTTTCTTACTTAGATTGTGGCAGAAACTGAATGCCATTCTTTAATATGTCTTGTGCTGCTTGTTCAAAAGGTAGTCCTTCGGGTGGCATAAGTATGGACAGTGGATTAAAGGTAAATTTGTGCCACATGCCCATCTTCTCTATTCGGCTTTCACCTACATTTTCTTTGTTGGGAAATAACGTTTTGAGGCGTATGTTCTTAAGAGTTGAAAGACATCCGATTTTGTCTCTGGCTCAAACACCAGGCCCTTTCTGAATACTGCCATTTGTTCCTCTGAAAGAACCACCTCACTTAAATTAATAAGTGTGCTCAAGTTTTGCTTGTCCCTGGCTGTTGTTGGGAATTTCAACCCTTTACTTGTGCTGGTTCTTCCCACTGTACCCTTTGTTCTTTCTTCCTTCATCTGCTTCCCCCTTTTTTTTTATTAAGAAAGTGATATCCAGTCACTGATTTTGCTTAAAGGTTTGGTTCTCGTTATGTCAATGGGACAGCTGATACACTCGAAGAAATTGTTTCATTCGTCAAACGAAAGCCCTTCTACCATTATTGTGTTTTGGTTACAAGATGCAATCAATCTTTGAATAACCTAGTGGTAAATGTCCGCCCCCATACTCTCACAGCAATTAGCTGCTCAAACATAGGCACACCTATGAGCATGAGAAGAAGGAGTCTCTGGTGAGGCATGCCTCTACTACTCGTGGGTGAGGTGTCTTCTGATATATTGATACATCTGTGAAGTGATAGGTGATTTCAGGATAAGATAAACCCTGTTTAGGAGCCCACTCACCTGTAATGTGAAAGTGCAAATGTTCTTTCCCCTCCGGCAGCGCCAGAGTGTATCCTAGGCTTAGTGATGAAATTGGTAAACATACTTAACCTGCTGCAGGTATCACACCTGCAGATGAGACACATTCCAGTCATCTTCATTGGACACCATGCCTTTTTCTTTCTATGCCAACCATATCATGGGTTTTCCATAAGAGTGTCAATAAAAAACCCTTTCTCCACAATGTGGCCAGAAGTCTCTTTGTCAACAAAGAAATAACTCATAGTGAGACCCCTGGTCAGCGAGCAACACACAGACAATCTTTTTGGGCTGCTGTAACAAAGGACATGACCAAAACAGCAATTTGTTTGATCACATGATTTCATTGGGTATAATAATGCCCTTTAAATGTTTATTCCACATCATCAAAACCACATTGTTTACATGGGTTTTAGTTTTAAGGTTCCAAAACAACCTTATACTACAGTGCTTCATTTGTGCCGGTGGATACAGGTGTTGATTGCCTTCATTCGTTTTGAGACTCAGGACTTACTTTTCATCATCAGACTTTAACGCAGAGCAAGAGAGAGAAAGGCAGACAAAGGGAGTGGGAAGGAGGAAGAGAAAGATAAGGAAGCTGTGACATACGAAGAGTGCAGGAACGAAATCGAACCTACAAGAGGAACATTTTTTCAGTTTAATATAGCACGAAACCGGCCCAAGGGCATTGGGCGTTGGAGCACTGGTTACATTAGACAAGGTCAGATTATTTTATGTGTAGGGCACAGGGAGATTGACCGATTTTCCTGGAATCACAGAATGTTGAGAAACGCTAATTCTCGCACTTGGGGCCATTTGTACAAAGCTTTTTTGGAGTCCGCAAATGGCTCAATTCGCAGAAAAAGTATTCTTAAAAGTACAGAAGACAAATTGCGATTCGATATTTGGAAGGGATGTACTTAGGTCATCCCTTCCAAATACCTATGCGCAGTTGCATGTATTAAAGTTTTACGACCGAATTGCGGTTGCACAGCATCCATTTTTTTAATCCAGTACTGAAAGGTGGTGTTAACTATTTACAAATGGAAAGGGGTCCCGGCTGGTGATATTGGGGGTCTTAGTCCCAATGTTCAGACCCATGTCCTAAACGGCCTTCTCCCTGTAGCGTTGATTCCTGTGTCACTGTGTCCCACCTGGCACATCGCCTTCCAGGAAGGAGAGCTGCCCGGCGTGTTGGCAGTGATAAGCAGCAGGGTGGCAAAGGTGACTGCGCTGTATAAAACTGTCAGCACCCTCCGGGAAACTTAGGATAAAAACAATGATGCCTGCTGCAGCGGTGAACCTTCAAAACGCCATTTCTACATTACATTTAGCAGCAAACAACCCTCTGTCGCGTCCATACCAAGAAATACTTATTGGAAAACAATATGTGTGGGAAAACGTACCTGCAGTAACTTTGCATACCTCCAATAAATGACTTGAATTTTATTTCACAATGAAGGTGAGGAGGAAAAATAATCACCCTTGTGTCCTTGTTGTTTTTTTAATAGATGTTATTAAGTTTCTTAACAAACAGTTAACAATTAATTTAACAATCCGTAAGGGCCTTTAAACAGTGATTCGGTGGGTCACCAATGTTATCCCAGTACACAGGTAGGTCTAGTCAGGTGGATGTGCAGCAGTCCATGTACTACAACAGCTTCAAAGACATATCACATCATCATTGGCTGGGGCCTGACCACACACCACTCTATACATGGGGGTCTATCGCAGGGGGCTAGAGTCACTGTGTCGGTAGGACCTTCCAGGCATCCATGAAATTGCCTCCTTTTTATGTCTTTTATAAGTCTGGAGTTTAGTCAAATACAGATATTGGATCAATAAAACAAGACCATTAATTCAGAGACGCAGCAGGGGTGCCAAGGGCCCAAATGCCAGCATAGAGAGCGGGCGTCATTGGCCCCTATGTCCTTATTAAAAGATGCTGATAAGTCGGCTATTGAGCTCTTCGCTCCTCTGGGCGCCAGTGCTACTGCACCTGCTGCACTATTATAGATATGCCTTTGCCTATGGGCTTCTGAAGCTTAATGTACCACAACCAGTAGCAATATTATTTGTTATTTTGTCAATCAACTACTGTATGAGCGACTTTTAAGCTCATTGGTACTAGTTTAACACCTGTACACAATAATCACCAACCAGAGGGTGACCAGTTAAGAGTTTCAAAGGGTCTGTCCAAGCCCTGAACCACGACGGGTGCTTTTTCTGTAGTAGGTTTTGACCCTTTGTTAGAATTTTGTTCTTATGAGATCAATTAACCAACCTACCATAGGGAGGGCTAGGTACACACACACACCTGGTCAACGCCTGGATAGTCTCGCAAATGGTAGAGCACTTTTCAAATACATATAGCATTACATAACCAATCTCCAAACTATGCAATAGATGGCGAGAAATGCATCAGAATCGCATAATTCCATTTTTCATGCCTTCATTCTTCCACAGTCTTTTTAACACCCTCCCTCCCACTAATATTCTTCTAACCTTTCTTCGTTTCCTTTCCTACCTCACCTTCATAGCTCATGTTCATTTCCTTTTCTGTTTTTTGTCTCCATGTCAGCCGTTTCTCTCACTGGATTCAACTCTCCCCTCGGCCTCGCTTTTTCTTCTTCCTCCCTCTAACTTTCCTTCTCCTTTCTTAATTTCTGTTCACCTTATCTGTTCACCCTACCCCATCCAGCCCTTCTCCTTTTTAGGTCTCGGACCGACGGCTGGCTTGCCAGCCGTAAGTCGGAGATTTAATGTGTTTCAGTGTGTGCTTTAAATCCGCCTCTCTCTTCGTCTCTCCTCCATTGGCTGGCTTCCTAAACGGAGGCCAGCCATTGGAGTAGAGAGGCGTCCCTCCAAAGAAGCTCCGTCTCTTTCGGATTCGGGGGCGTGTTCGTGCTGTTGTTTCCACTTGTAAGCCACGCCCCCGAATCCGAAATTTGCGAAGCTTTGCGGCGTCGTCGCGCTGTCATTAGCGGGCTTCAGGAGGCTCACCCGGTAAAGCTGCGAGAGGATTGGGCCGCTTTGGAAGACCAGTGATGTCAGACAAGGGCTCGTCCCGGAAGCCGCCCTGCGATTGGCTGCCTACGCAAGATGCCGCAACGTCATCAGGGGCTCGTCCAAGAAGCCGCGAAGCGATAGGCTGACTCCCGAGTGACTGAGGGTTCGTTTTTGAAGCCGCCGGGAGCCCCGTCTGAATAGCGAAGCTCCGGCCCCCGCGATTATGAGGTGAAGCATCGAGGACATGAGGTAACCCTCTGCCCCCCTGTTTGTGCGTGCCCCCCTGCTTGTGCCGTTGTTTCTTGCCTCTGACTCCCTGTTTGTGCACCCCTTCCCTCCGCCCGCAGCTCTCCTTTGTCCCGCTCTAGCTCCCCCTTCCCTCTACCCATGTATTCTTTGCCGTTTTACGTGCCTCTGCTTGAACCTGCAAGTTTTCATCCCTTATATTTACAGATACGCCAGCCACTACTCTGCGGGTATATGTGGAGAGTCAAGCAGAGTGTGCATCACAAACTGCACTTGTTGGAAGGCGGTGACCCCAGGGGTCAAGGGGACTCTCCTAACCGCCTGGAACCTCCTCTCCCACAATTACTGCCGAGTCTTATCGAGGGGGAGTCCACGCCGGGGAGGACTGATCGTACACACTGTCGACACACCACACTTATGAACGGACACCAGACCGTGATTCTTTATCAAGAAAGACTTTATCAAGATTAAAAGTAGGGAGCAATACACAACGATCGAGGGATCGCGAAAGTCTCGTAACGAGGGATTGGGGAAGCGGGACAGTCTTAGGATGCCAGCTGGCGCGCCACGCACCCTGCGCACAGTTCTCAATCCTCGAACTGGGGGGTACGGGGGCTGGCGATGGGACTTGTTGTCCTACTCACTTCTGGTTCAAGATGATCGTGAGGGTAGCGTTGATGGTCCAGCCGGACCAGAGAGTTCGCCAAGCCGCGACGAGGTCAGCAGGGCTTGGGCAGGAGTACTCTGTCGTACTCGTAGCAGTTGGAGCCGCGACAGCGTCAGCAGGGCTCCGATGGTTCAGGTCTCGTTTCTCAAGAGTGGGCCGCGACAGCGTCAGCAGGGCTCCGATGGTTCAGTTCCGTAGATTCTAGGGTGAGCCGCGACGACGTCAGCAGGGCTCAGTGGGTCAGAGTCTGTTCTCCTCAAGGTCAGCCGCGATCAGATCATCAGGGCTTTCTTGTCCAAGATACAACTGCCGGCTAGATGGAAGGCAGGCTGTCTTATAGTACTGGAGCTCTTCGATGTCCGGACCCTCAGAGGCAGGGGGCCGGAGGTCCGAGGGCCAGGCACCTGATCGTCTGGGCGGTTGGTTCTTTGATGCTTTGGACCATGCGCCCAGGGAATCCCAGACGCCCATCAGGGCCTGGAGCCAGCTCACTAGGAGGCCCAAGGTGCAATCGAAACCAGCCCCCAGGGATAGTTCAGAGGTGTGATGGAAACCAGTTCCTTGGAAGGGGGCCGGAGGTGTGATGGAAGTCTTGGTTTCGGGAACTTGAGGAGTCGTTCACCCCCCGGATAGATCTGGGCGCGCCGGACGCGCAGGCTCAGCTGCAGCCAGGAGAGGCCAGGGGCTGCCGAAAGGGAAGAAGGCGGCCGGCCGGCCGGTGTGGCAAAACATGGAGTCTGATGGTCACGTGCACGGGTGCAGGCACGCGGTCTGGGGATCGTCTCAGGTCCAGTGTAGGAGTATCATATACAGTTCTGGGTGGACGGGAGTCAGCTCCACCAGTAGATCTGGGGCTGCGGAGATCAGCGAGGACCACGCCATGAAGCCGGGTCCAACATGCGTCCCCTCCAGCTGAAAGACGAGGAGAACTACCCATCCTCTTGGGGGTTCTCTTCGCTGAGGCGGAAGAAGCGGGACAGGCCGTCGGCGTTGGCGTGGTCGGCACCAGGCCTGTGTTCCACAGTAAAATCCATCCCTTGGAGGGAGATGGACCAGCGTAGCAGTTTAGGGTTCTCCCCTCTCATTTGCATGAGCCACCGGAGAGGACGGTGGTCGGTCTGGACCCGGAAGTGGGTCCCGAACAGGTAGGGCCTCAGTTTCTTCAAGGCCCAGACTACTGCGAAGGCCTCTCGTTCGATGGTGCTCCATCTCTGCTCCCGGGGTAGTAGTCTCCGGCTGATGAAGGCCACCGGATGATCAATCCCCTTGTCGTCCACTTGAGAGAGCACGGCCCCGATGCCATGTTCGGAGGCGTCGGTCTGAACCACAAACTCTCGGGAGTAGTCAGGGGCCTGTAGTACTGGGGCGGTGCACATGGCCCCTTTTAGTGCTTCGAAGGCCTTCTGACAGGCGGGGGTCCAGATGACCTTCTTGGGGTTGGCCTTGGCTGTCAACTCGGTGAGGGGGCCTACAATACTCCCGTACCCCTTGATGAATCTGCGGTAGTACCCTGTGAGCCCTAGGAAAGCCTGCACCTCGGTCTGGGTCGTGGGGGTCTCCCAGGCATTGATGGCGTCTATCTTGGGTTGGAGGGGGGCCACGAGGCCGCTGCCGACCTGGTGCCCTAGGTATACCACTGAGCTTTGTCCTATTTGGCATTTACTAGCTTTAATGGTGAGCCCGGCTCGACGCAGGGCGTCCAACACCTCCCAGAGGTGGTGTAGGTGCTCGGGCCAGTGAGCACTGAACACCGCAATGTCGTCTAGGTAGGCCGCACTGAAACCTTCCAACCCAGCCAGGACCTGATTGACCAGTCGCTAATAGGTGGCGGGGGCGTTTTTCATGCCGAAGGGCATGACTCGGAAGTGGAAATGGCCATCCGGAGTGGAGAAAGCAGACCTTTCTTGGGCCCTCTCCGTGAGGCCGATCTGCCAGTAGCCACTGGTGAGATCGAAGGTACTAAGATACTGAGCCGACCCTAGGCGGTCAATCAGTTCGTCGGCTCGGGGGATGGGGTGTGCGTCGGTTCGGGTGACTGCGTTGTATCCGCGGTAGTCTATGCAGAACCTCAGCTCAGGGACGGTGCCGGGGGCGGCCGCCTTCGGAACCAGAACCACGGGGCTAGCCCATGGGCTGTCAGAGGCTTCCACTACTCCTAGGTCTAACATTTTGTCGACCTCAGCCTTGATGCAGGCTCGGACTCGGTCTGGGACTCGGTAGGCTCTGTGCCGTACCGGAGGACTGTCCCCGGTGTCCACGTCGTGGACGCACTAACTGGTGACGCCGGGAGTGAGGGAGAAGAGGTCTGAGAATTGTCCCAGCAAGTGGCGACATTCCTCACGCTGTACGGGGGTGAGGGAGGATGAGAGGCTCACTCCCTCTACGGAGCCATCTTGATCCTTTGCACACAGGAGGTCGGGTAGAGGGTCCGTTTCCTCTTCCTCTCCGTCGTCGGTGGCAAGGAGTAACCCCAACTCAGACCGCACAAAATGGGGTTTGAGCCGGTTTACGTGTAACACTTTCAGGGCGTTCCTGGCTGATTTCGTATCAATGAGGTAGGTGACCTGGCTCTTGCGCTCGATCACCTTAAAGGGTCCAGTCCACTTGTCCTGCAAGGCACAAGGTTCCACTGGGGACATGACCCAAACCTGTTGGCCTGGTTGAAACTCGACCAGAGTGGCATTCTGGTCGTACCAGCGTTTCATCTCCTCTTGGCTGGCCTCCAGGTTGGCCTCGGCCAGCTCACGAAACTTCCGCGTCTGGTTCCGGAGGGCCAGGACGTAGGAGAATACGTCGGGGGGGTGCTCGGGGGGGCAGCCTCCCAGCCTTCCTTGACCAGGCTGAGGGGTGCCTATAAAGCAGCTCGAAAGGGCTAAACCCCAAGGATTTCTGGGGTACCTCTCGGTAGGCGAACAGGAGGCAGGGTAGGAGGACGTCCCACTTGCGTCACAAGGGCTCCTCCTGACCCATGATCATCCCTTTCAGGGTGCGGTTGAACCGCTCAACCAGGCCGTTGCCCTGGGGATGGTAGGGGGTGGTGAACCGGTATGACACCCCACACTGTTGCCAGAGGGACTTCATGTACCGAGATATGAAGTTTGTGCCTCGATCGCTTACCACTTCTCGGGGGAATCCCACCCGGGAGAAGATCCCCATGAGGGCCCGGCCCACGACTGGGGCCGTCACGGTCCGGAGGGGGATGGCTTCGGGGTATCGGGTAGCGTGGTCGACCAGAACCAGAATGAACCGGTGGCCTAAGGAGGTCCTGGGGTCCAGAGGTCCGACGTCGATCCACACCCTCTCAAAGGGGGTACTGACAACTGGAAAGGGCTGGAGGGGAGCCTTGCGCTTGCCTCCGCTTTTGCCGCTAGCCTGACACGTGGGGCAGGACTTGCAGTGGTGTTCCACATCAGCCCGCATGTGGGGCCAGTAGAAATGGGTCACTAGGCGTTGGAAAGTCTTATCTTGGCCTAGATGTCCCGCCAGGGGCACATCGTGGGCCAGGTTGAGGAGGAGTCCGCGGAAACGTAGGGGTACCACCAGCACACGGGCTGACCCTAGTTCGGCGGTCTTCTGTTCACTGTACAGTAAGCCGTTTTCCCAGTAAAGGTAGTGGGAGCCGGACTGGTCTCCAGCGGCCTGGGCTGCGGCCTGTCGCCGGAGCCCCTCTAGGGCAGGGCAGGAGGTCTGCTCCTGGCAGAACTCCTCTCGGGACGGTCCTCCCTCTTGGCACCACTGGGCCAACTCGGGGAGATCTGCTAGGGTCGGGACTGGTTCGACAGCGGGTCCGAGGGGACCTTCGTCGGATGCGTTTTCTTCGAGGGAGGGCTAGTCAAGGACCGTAGGGTGCTCGCCGCCCTCGGGGACATCAGGGGCCGAACTGGGGGAACTCAGGCTCTTCGTTCTCAGGGTTGGGCATTCTGGCGGTCATGGCTCGGGTGCTCACACAGGCCCATTGGGGCAGGCCTAACATGGCTAAATGGGTCCTTCTCTCTACCTCTTTCCACTGGGAACTCTCTAGGTCATTCCCCAGGAGGCATGTCCGTGCAGACTGCAACCCGCAGATCGCCCGAGACCCCCTCCCACTCAAACGGGACCTGGGCTATCCTGCAGGTGCGGACAGAATTATCGGCTGCTATCACCCGACAGGAGGTGTGGGGGATGATCATGGACTCAGGAACTAGCATGTACCTAACAGACGTGATGCTGGCTCCTGTATCCCGAAGGGCTCCTATGCTGCGCCCATTAACCTTCACTGTTTGGCGGTACTTTTCGGTGTTGTCGGGCAGATAATCTCCGGGGATCATCTCACTATTCCCCAGGGAAGCTAGGACCATGGCTGAGGGTTCCCACTCTCCCTGTTCTTCTATCTCCTCCTCTTCTAAGGCAACTGAGGATATCTGTCTAGTGGAGGGCCCAGTGGGGGTGGATTTCGGGGTCAGGGGACATCGGGGGTCACCGGCATAGTGTTTTGTGGAGAAATATTTTAAAATAGAGATAAGAAGCTCATGTGACTGTGAATTTGGATATATCTTCATGAAGCATATCTTATTGAACCATTGAATTTGGTGTTCCTTTTCTCCTTTTTAATTGGAATTATTTTCCTTTTATATTGTCCCATTTTTTGTGTAATGAATTTTTGATGTATTATAATATGTTCACTAAAATCTGGTTTTTAACTTACTGAAATAAAATGTACATTTTTTTTCTGTATGATTATTGCATGTTTTTTCATTATTTGCTCCACATTTGTAAATGTAGGTCAATTTTCTCTGTTTTGTATAAAATTTGTGGTTTGCTTTCAAGTTCACCCAAAGGGGAAAAATTTATTGACAATTGTGTCCTTTGGTACCCTACCCCTTTGAATTTTTGATGTATTATAATATGTTCACTAAAATCTGGTTTTTAACTTACTGAAATAAAATGTACATTTTTTCTGTATGATTATTGCATGTTTTTTCATTATTTGCTCCACATTTGTAAATGTAGGTCAATTTTCTATGTTTTGTATAAAATTTGTGGTTTGCTTTCAAGTTCACCCAAAGGGGAAAACTTTATTGACAATTGTGTCCTTTGGTTCCCTACCCGTTTGGGTCCCTCTCTTTTGTTAGAGTCACCGGCATAGTGCCCGGGTTGCTGACACTTGTAGCACGTGGAGCTGGGGCGTAGCCCCGGGGGTCCTGCACTCGGGCGGCTCTCGTCACGGGAGGAGAGCGCGGGGTCTGGTTCCTGGGGGGACTACGCTGAGGCCCTGACTGGGAATTCTGCTGCTTGCCCCAACCACCCCCACCCCGCTGGCGGGAAGATCCTTGTTCGTTCCGTGGGGGGTCTCCCCCGGGCGCCTTCTGGACTCGGGTGGCCACCCAGCGATCGGCTTCCACAGCCAGTTTCCGTGGGTTGGCGAGCTTGCTGTCCAGTAGATGCTGTCTTAGTTCCACAAAGCAATTTGCGGACAGGTGCTCGTAAGCTACTAGGTCGACTAGGCCCTCAAAGGTGGTCACATTGCTGCCCTTGATTCACCCATCTAGGGCACGGGTGTAGTAGTTCACATAGTCCACCCATGTGGTGTCAGGAATCTTCTTGCACTCCCTAAACCGCTGGCGATACATTTCTGGCGTTAGGCCGTAGCGGAATAAGAGAGCGTCTTTCATGTGTGGGTAGGCGTTCATGTGTGCCGTTGGTAGGTCCAGCAGGGTGTCTCTCCCCTCGCTGAGGAAGCGGCTCCATAAGCCGGCCCCCCAGTCCTTCTCCGGGACCCGGTGAGCGGACATGGCCACCTCGTATGCTTTGAACCATTGCTGGATGTCGTCTCCTTTGCAGAACTCCTTTACAACGTCCTTGGGGATATGTACCTTTGTTTCTTTGGGGACCACCTGCTCCCCAAGGCCCGGTGATCCGGCTGCTTCTTTTCTGGCTTTTAATTCGATTTCCTTGAGGCTGCGCTCGTGCTCGAGCTGAAGTTTACGTCCTTCATGCTCCCTCTGGAGCTTCTTCTCCTCTAGTTCTCCTTGGAGTCGCAACTGCTCCACCGCCAACTTCTTTTCTGCGAGTTCGAGTTCGTCCTCCAATTTGAGGCGCGCCAGTTCGAGCTCATGGCTTCGGTCACGTTCTCGATCGGCCATCTCCTCCGATGACCGCTCTCTCCCGGTTGCTGGGCTCCGGGTCGGTTGCTGGATTCTCTCACTGGTCGGTGTACCGGGTTCGGTCCGTGGCCTCCCTCCCTCGTCGTCTTCGGTCGGGGGGAGGGGTGCTCCGGACTCTACCCACGCGGTTAGCGCTTTCTGGAAATCATCCTTGGTGCTTAGTCCGGTACTCGGGATATTCAGTTCTTTGCAGAACTGCTTCAGCTCTCTGTGCGTGTAATCTTCCAGGAGGTCTTTGTCGAAGGTTGTTTTTACACCAGATTCTGTAGTCGTCATGGTCGCTCTTTTCTTGTGCGTTTGCTGCGTGTGTGTTCAGGTAGTGTGTCAGTGGTACGATCTTCAGACGTAGGTTCGTATCGCGTCGCTGCCACCAATGTTGGAAGGCGGTGACCCCAGGGGTCATGGGGACTCTCCTAACCGCCTGGAACCTCCTCTCCCACAATTACTGCCGAGTCTTATCGAGGGGGAGTCCCCGCCGGGGAGGACTGATCGTACACACTGTCGACACACCACACTTATGAACGGACACCACACCGTGATTCTTTATCAAGAAAGACTTTATCAAGATTAAAAGTAGGGAGCAATACACAACGATCGAGGGATCGCGAAAGTCTCGTAACGAGGGATTGGGGAAGCGGGACAGTCTTAGGATGCCAGCTGGCGCGCCACGCACCCTGCGCACAGTTCTCAATCCTCGAACTGGGGGGCACGGGGGCTGGCGATGGGACTTGTTGTCCTGCTCACTTCTGGTTCAAGATGATCGTGAGGGTAGCGTTGATGGTCCAGCCGGACCAGAGAGTTCATCAAGCCGCGACGAGGTCAGCAGGGCTTGGGCAGGAGTACTCTGTCGTACTCGTAGCAGTTGGAGCCGCGACAGCGTCAGCAGGGCTCCGATGGTTCAGGTCTCGTTTCTCAAGAGTGGGCCGCGACAACGTCAGCAGGGCTCCGATGGTTCAATTCCGTAGATTCTAGGGTGAGCCGCGACAATGTCAGCAGGGCTCAGTGGGTCAGAGTCTGTTCTCCTCAAGGTCAGCCGCGATCAGATCAGCAGGGCTTTCTTGTCCAAGATACAACTGCCGGCTAGATGGAAGGCAGGCTGTCTTATAGTACTGGAGCTCTTTGATGTCCGTACCCTCAGAGGCAGGGGGCCGGAGGTCCGAGGGCCAGGCGCCTGATCGTCTGGGCGGTTGGTTCTTTGATGCTTTGGACCATGCGCCCAGGGAATCCCAGACGCCCATCAGGGCCTGGAGCCAGCTCACTAGGAGGCCCAAGGTGCAATCGAAACCAGCCCCCAGGGATAGTTCAGAGGTGTGAGGGAAACCAGTTCCTTGGAAGGGGGCCGGAGGTGTGATGGAAGTCTTGGTTTCGGGAACTTGAGGAGTCGTTCACCCCCCGGATAGATCTGGGCGCGCCGGACGCGCAGGCTCAGCTGCAGCCAGGAGAGGCCAAGGGCTGCCGAAAGGGAAGAAGGCGGCCGGCCGGCCGGTGTGGCAAAACAGGGAGTCTGATGGTCACGTGCACGGGTGCAGGCACGCGGTCTGGGGATCGTCTCAGGTCCAGTGTAGGAGTGTCATATACAGTTCTGGGTGGACGGGAGTCAGCTCCACCCGTAGATCTGGGGCTGCGGAGATCAGCGAGGACCACGCCATGAGGCCGGGTCCAACAGCACTCCCCCCGCCTCACCCACACAATAATGGCGCACACAGGCTTCCGGCAGTACTATCTGAGCGCGAGGATGAGGGAGACCTACGAACTGATGATTCATGCTGATGCCCGTGGCATATCAGCTCAGTCACTTCAGGCCGCCACATTGCCCACACGTGGCGCTATAGATGGAAAACGTTGGTACCCAGAGCGGGACATATACAACATTCATTTTCGGTCAAAGGTAAGTACATTCTAAATACGGCAACGTGTGCCTGGAAAAATGTGCTCTGTGCTGGTGAGTTAACAAGCAGTCCCCGTACGTGTGCACAGAAGACACCGCCATGTCTGTGCATCGCCCATTAAGGGTGCAGTCGAGGGGGACACTGAAGCCTGATAACTGCTGTATTTTGCAATCCAATCTGCATTTATGTGTGTGGGGGAAAGGGCGTTCCTCTGCGTGCACCGTGGCCAACAGCACACATGCATTACCTGTGCTAATCGGAGGTTTGTCGTTGTCTCTGAAAGCACGCTGAGCGCTAGGCGCTACCTTCGCTAAGGCTCTCCCTGATGTGAGTTGTGCAAGGAATTGACTTTGTCAAGAACACCCTCTTTCACATACAAACATTCTTGCAGCAGGTCTCCTTCCGGTGAGGTAGTTTGGGGGTTTAAATAGGTCCGAGGCTCTTCCCATTATGATGGTTCTTTTATGAGGGGCAATCAATTAACAGCACGTCATTTCAAATGTCAGGAAACACAATGGCAGAGCTCCTCCCCCCACATTGGCGGTGGAAGGGCTGTGATGGGGCACTTGGCTCCGGATTGCTCACTGTTTTACTGCTGATCGCCCAGCAACAAACAAAGTAAATGCAATAGGTCATGCATTTACGAGCGATTAAGCTATTGGCATTGTAAATGACAATGCCATTTATTTAACGATTAAGCTATTGGCAATGTAAATGACAATGCCATTTATTATTAAAAAAAATAAAAATAAAAATAAATAATGAGCAATGCCAATAGCTCTACCTTTAATAATGCCGAGACCATTGCATTGTAAATGCTTGTTCCTTCTCTGTTCTTCTCCCTTTTTCTCCATTCCAAATTTTCTTTCCATTCTGTCTTTTCTGTGTCCTTTGCTCCTAGCTCTCTCCATGTCGCTGCTCATCCTCTGTCTCCTTTGTATTCCCTTTGTCCATTTTCTCATCTTCTGGATTACTTCCATCTTTTTCCTCTTTCTTTTATATCTTCACCCTCTTTTCTCTGTTGTCTTCCAAGCTGCCCTCCTCTCTATACCATCTCTGACCTCTTTTCTTTCGTCTCGCTTTCCTCCTATCTTACTGTACTTTTCTTTATCTTCACAGCCGTCCTCTCTTTTTCCTCTTCTATATCTCACTTCATCCTTTCCCGTCCTTTTCTTTTTAAACAATTGGTGCATAAATTCCTCTCTGCAGGCAGAGTTAGCAGAGTTTTGATGCGAAGTTTCAACAAAACTCCGCCAACCACAGCATGGTGGAGTTTTTCCTCATGCACAGCTCACCAACGCTAAGTAGCGAGCGCGAGCGAGAATTGGCACACCTAGCGTGACTTTCAGGCACAAGAACAACACCTGGCACGATTTTCTCAGAGCGGGTAGTCACTGGAACCACGCTGTACCCGGCTGATGAGCCCATAACTAGGGCGAAACCGGTTTTGGTTACTTGTGTTCCAGTTCAGAGCAGTTCTGGCTTGTTAATATGGGCTGGACTGTTCCTATTGGAGTAGGGTCAAGACTGATGCATATAGCGGTCCAAACTGAGATGGGATGGAGTGCAAAATAACAATGGATTGGGATGCAACCCTGAGTAACTAGAAGTGGTTCAGGTTAATTCAAGCATTCCATACCTAACTGTTTTGTTTGCTTATTGTGTCTCCCTTTGTGGGACAGGTATGCCCAGACATGGGTCCCCTTCACACTGTGTCATTAGAACCAAGCTGTACCAGGCTGATGAATCCATAACTAGGGCAAAACTTGTCTTCAATCAATCAAACTATCAGCATTTGTAAAGCACAGCATTGTCACCCCTAAGGGTATCTGAGTGCTGAGGGTGCCATGTCTCAGTTGAAAAGCCATGTCTTGAGTTTCTTTCTGAAGGCCGCCAAGGAGGGTGCTGTTCGGAGGTGGAGTCCAGCCACCGCTCCTTCCACTACTGCTGAATGCCAGGCCAGTATTGCTTGCTAACGCGCACACTCAAATTAGTGTCACATTTTGGACGATCAGGTCACCTTGATGAAAGAGAAGGAGCAGCCCCTGCTGTGGCTATGACGGATGCGGAGGGTGTGGGCGAGCACGAGAGAGGCAGACCGCAGGTGTTTTGCAGGAAGGTGGAAGTTCAGTCAATGGTTGATATATGATGGACCTTGATCGTGGAAAGCTCTGTGTGCGCGCATGAAGATCATGAACTGGCATCTCTTCTGGATGGGGAGCCAGTGGAGGTTTCTGAGGTGAGAGATCAAGTGAGTACATTTGGGGAGGTTCGGGATGAGTCCAGCTGTGGTGTTCTGTATAGTCTGAAGCCTTTTGAGGAGAAGGTAGATAGTCTGGGGTAGATAGTGTTGCCATAATTGAGGCAGCTAGTAATGAGGGCTTGCCAGATGGTCTTTCTGGTGTCAATGGGGAACTATTTAAAGAGTCTGCAGAGCATGTGAAGAAGGTGAAAGCAAGAGGAGGTGACTGCACTGACTTGTCATTTCAAGGTCAGATGGCTTTCTAGGATGATGGCGAGGTTGAGTGCATGGACTGTTGGTGTGGGTGTTGGTCCGAGTTCTGCTGACCACCATATGTGGTCCCATATTTAAGTGTTCTTTTTGAAAATCAGTACTTCTGTCTTGTCTGAATTGAGTTTGAGGCACCTGTCTCTCGTCCATTTGGCTACGTTGGTTATGGCATTGCAGAAGTTGGTTTTAGGGTTGACGGGGTCCTCAGTGAACAAGAGGATTACTTGTGTGTCGTCTGCACAGGAGATTATGCTGAATCCGTGGGATCTGACGATGTCGGTGAAGGGGGTCATGTAGATGCTGAACTGGGTGGGGCTGAGGCATGATTCTTGGGGTAGGCCGCAAATGATGTTCTTGGGTGCAGAGGTCAATCAGATGCTCTGGGTGAGTCTTGAAAGGAAAGAGGTTATACACTTGAGGGCGTTCTGCTGTATGCCGATGTTGTGCAGTCTGTTGATGAGGGTGTGGTAGGAGACGGTGTCAAATGCAGCAGAGAGGTCGAGGAGGATCAGGGCCACTGTTTCTTTGCTATCGAGGAGAGTTCTGATGTGGTCTGTGGTGGTGATCAGTGTGGTGTTAGTGTTGAGCTTGGCACGGAATCCTGATTGAGAGATGTCGAGTGGGTGGTTTGATCCAGGTATTCAGTGAGCTGTTAGTTGATGACTTTCTTGAGTACTTTGGCTGGGTGTGGGAACAGGGAGATCAGTCTGTAAATTTTTAGGTCACGGGTGTCTGACCACTGCGTGTTTCCATAGGTCTGGGAAGGTTGCTGTGGAGATGGAGGTGTTTAGGATGCTGTGAGTTTGATGCCGATTGGGTTGGCTCTGAGGTTGAAGAGAATGTGGGGGCAGGGGTCATTGAGCACCCCAGGATGGATGGATGACATGATGGTTGTGGTCGTCTGGGCGGTGAGCAGAGACCAAGAGGTTATCATCTGGCTAGTGTTTGCTGGTTGGTTGAGGTTGTCGAGGGCCAGAGTAGGGGGTTGGGTGTCGAAGTTGTTGTAGATGGTGGCAATCTTTCTGTGGAAGTAATCTGAGAGAGGGTCACAGATTTCTTGGGAGGGATGGTTAGAGTTCTCTGTGACTATCAGTTTGGAGTATTCTTTGACGATTTGAAAAAGTTCCTTTGTGTGGTTGGCTGTAATGTTGATGCGTGCGATAATGGTTGCTCTCTTGACTTCCTTTATGCGCAGGTTTTAGTTGCTGAGAGCTGCCTCATTGGCAGCTCTCTCCGAGGGTTCTTTGGTGGCGTAGCAGTGTTTCTTGAGTCTGTAGCAGTTGCACTTGGTGGATCTGAGCTCCAGGGTGTACCAGCTGGCTTGTTTTTAGGTTTTGTTGGTTTTTGGTGGTTTGAGTGGAGCAACTCTGTTGGTGTATTTGTTGATCCAGGCAGGGAAGTTCTGAACGGCCTGGTCAAGGTTTGCTGAAGTTTCAGGTTGGGCGGTGCAGGAGGCTTGTGTACATAGGGTCTCGGTTACCTTGCCCCAGCTGCAGTGGGGGGTGCTGTGGTGATTGGCGGTGGGGGGCTGGGCATTAGAGATGGTGAAGTGCACAATGGCGTGGTTGGTCCTCGCGAGTTCTGTGACGTGGATGAATTTGATTCTGACATTGGAGGTGAAGATGGCATCAAGAGTGTGTCCGGCTTTGTGAGTGGGTATGGTCAACAGTTGGGTGAGGCTGATGTTGTTGAGGTTGTGCAGGAGGGTGGTACAGTTAGCGTTGTTGGGGGTCCTTGATGTGGAATTTGAGGTCGCCGAGCAGGATGCAGTGGAGGAAATCGATGGCACAGGGGCGATGAGGTTGGACATGGCATCACAGAAGGGTGGTCACAGGGGTCTGTGTACTAGGGTATCTCTTATCATGGTCTTGGCTTTGGTATGTAATCAGAAATCGAGGTGTTCTATAAGAGGCGTTGGGTCGTCATTGATAACGGAGCATCAGTATGGTTTCCTTGAAGATGAAGGCGATGCCCCCACCGTGTTTGTCAGTGCGGTCTTGGTGTATCATTTTGTAGCCATCAGGAGTGGCGCTGGCAATGTCAGGGTTCGAGAAGAGGTTGAGACATGTTTTGGTGATGAAGGCTATGTCCGTGGAGAGGTTTGTGATGGTGTCCCAGATTTCTGTGGCGTGTTTGCAGAGGGAGCAGGCGTTAATCAGGATGTACAGAAGTGGTTCCGGGTTGTTTGCAGTTTTCTGAGTGGTAGTACCGGGGGATTCATCTAGGGCTGTGTTGAAGGAGAAGCAGCAGTGTAGGCAGGTGAAGGGTCCTTTGGTAGATCGTGGCAAGGATGTGAAGCAGCTGGTGTTTAAGTGTCAGGGGTTCAGGCCCAGGAGTTCTTTGGCGGTGTATCAGCAGGGGGGGCAGGGGACCTCACACTGGGCGCAATCTAGGCATGTACGGACGCAGACAGGCTTGTCTTTGGCGCGCTCGTGTCATGGCCACACTGCAGCTTCAATGAGTAGCCCTGGGAAGTGGGAGGGGCTGTCGGAGAGGGCATTAAGCAAGAACAGCGGTGGGCGGATGAGAGATGGTGGGGAAACGGGCGGAGCACAAAAAATTAAAACGTAGCAAAATGCAAGTAACCAAATAGAGGTCAGACAGCCACAAGACAATGTTAAAAGTTGAAACCCAACAGGAATCACACTAAAGTTAAATCCCAAAAGTTAAATTCCCAAAGTAATCAAACTCAGGCAGCGGAAGTGAACTGGTGGCAGTGGTGACTGGATTTCTGATGCTGATCGTAGTCTCAGTCCCTCGAGCTCTGTGTCAGAAATGGGGAAGCGGTGCACAAGATTTCTGGGTTGATTGGGTTCCGAGAGGACCTAGCTTGGCAGTTCAGGCTGGACTTTTCCAATTGGAGCAGGGTCAAGACTGATTTGCATATGGCTGGCTCCAACTGAGATGGAATGGTGTGCAAATAAGGAGGGATTGGCACATGCAGCTTGAGTGATTACTAGTGGCTAAGATTAATTCAAGAATTCCATCCATCAATATTTTCTTTACGTATTGAGTAGAGTGTAATGGCAAAGACAGGTGCAGAGTAGAATAGAATGGTGTATAGTGCACTGGGGTAGAGTGCAGTGGAGTAGAGTGGTGTAAAATAGAGTAGAGTGCCGTAGAGTGCTGGGGCATTGAGTGCAGTGGTATGGAGTAGAGTGGTGCAGAGCATAAAGAATGCAGTAGTGTAACGTAGAGTGCTGCGGAGGCAAATGACATAGAGTGCAGATGAGTAGCATGCGGTGATGCCGAGTAGAAGGCAGTGGCATACAGTGCAGTGGTGTAGAGTGGAGTAGTGCAGAGTACAGTAAAGTGGCAGAGAGTGCAGTGATGTAGAGTATAATGGTGCAGAATGGAATAGATTGGAACAGAGTAGTGCAGAGTAGAGTGCAGTGACGTAGAGTGCAGTGGTTTAGAGTGCAGTGTCGTACAGTACAGTGGTGTAGAGTAGAGTGGCGTTGAGTGCAGTGGCATAGAGTATAGTGGTGCAGAGTAGATTACAGTGATGCAGAGTGCAGTGGTGTCGAGTTCAGTGGTACAGAGTAGAATAGAATACAACAGCGTAGAGTCAGAGAGACAGAGTTGAGTGTAGTGGCATAGATTAGATTGCAGTTATGTAAAGTAGAGTGATGCAGAGTAGAGTGGCATAGTGTGTAGTGGCATTAGATGATCTAGCGGCCCTGCAACTCACCCAACGTGTCACCTCCCCCACTCACGCCAAAGGCCACTTGCTGGACCCTGTCTTCAGCAACTGCCCCAACCTCTTAGTCGGCTCACCAATCCCTCTGCCCTGGACAGATCATCTTTTGGTCCCCATCAGCTGGACTTTGTTCAAACCACCGTCACCCGCCCCTACCTCAAGGCTCAGGCGAGCCTGGTCGCACCTCAAGGTTGACAACTGGTCTACCAAACTCACCAGCTCTCAACCCAGTGACCAGAAAGATCCTGTCCTAGCTATATCAACTGGATCACTCAAACTCTTGACGGTACTCTCCCAATGAGTAAGACTATGCTGAAGCGTTCCCAAAAAACTGCCCCTTGGTACACACAGGCTCTCAGGGACATGAAACGCCTATGTAGAAGGTCGGAAAGACGCTGGCGTTTAGATGACTCAGCAGACAATAAAACTCGCTACCGAGAATCTATCGGCGACTACAAAGCTCAAATAAAAGCAGCCCAGTCCACCTATTTCGCCTAAAAAATTCTACAGGCCAAGTCCAAACCTAAGGAGATCTTCCAGATCGTTAAAAAGTTAACAAACCCCCCTCCTGCATTGCAGGTCGAGAAATCCGTCACTCATTGCAAAGATATTGCTGAATTCTGTTATCAGAAAGTAAACACTATCCATTCAGCCTTCCCCCCCCAAAAAAATCAACTCATCTACCCAATCCAACTCTCTATCTCAACACACCATGTCCCACTTTCCCCTACTAGACCTTACCACCCTTGAACCACTAGCGCGCAGTGTTAAGTCCGGATCGCCGGATGATCCTGCTCCACCAGACATAATAATGGCTGCCTCTCAGATCACCCTGCCTATTATTAGGGAGGTACTAAACGCATCCATCACCTCCAGCACTGTACCGACCGTCTGGAAACAGGCCATGGTCAGGTCGCTGCTTAAAAAAACAATTTAGACCCGTCTGACTTGGCCAACTATCGCCCCATCTCCCTGCTCCCTTGGGTGAGTAAGGTCTTAGAAAAATATATTAATCAACAGCTAGTGAACTTCCTGGAAAATCATCACGTACTAGATCCCACCCAGACGGGCTTCAGACCGAAACACGGGACCGAGACCGCTCTCCTCATGGTCACCGAGGAAGCTAGAAAAATCCTGGATCAAGGAGGATCATTGGCAGTGATCCTCCTTGATCTAAGCGCGGCATTTGACATGGTCAGTCATGACACCCTACTGGACCATTTGTCCTGCGCCGGGATCAAGGACAAAGCCTGGACATGGTTTAAATCCTTTCTGGAGAACAGATCCTTCAGGGTCTTCGAGGGTGAGTCTGTCTCCTCTAGCAGACCTCTAAAGTGCGGAGTTCCTCAGGGCTCCTCTCTGAGCCCCGCACTCTTCAACCTGTATATGAGGCCACTGGCTGATGACGTCCGCCCATTCCGAGTTAAGATCATCTCCTATGCGGACGACACGCAGCTGGTGGTCTCACTGGCGCAGGAGACTACCCGGCCTGCGTCAGGTGGGCTTAGAGAATGCCTAGAGGAGGTGAAGACCTGGATGTCTTCATCATCCCTCAAGTTGAATGGGGATAAAACAGAGCTGATGCTCTTAGGCCCCCCAGATCTTGGCCTCCCCCCCTCCTTGTGGCCTCCTTGTCTGGGCCCCCCTTCAGCCCCCAAGAACAATATTAAGAGCCTCGGAGTGTGGCTAGACAGATCTCTGTCCTTCAACGTTCAAGCCACAAAACTATCATCCACCTGTTTTGGCATCATGAGGATGCTAAATAAAATCTTCCCCCTCCTCCCCCTGGAAGCCAAACAGGTGGCCATACAAGGCCTCATACACTCACGCCTCGATTTCAACAATGTGCTCTATCTAGGCGCCCCAGATTACACTCTGCGCAGACTGCAGATAGTGCAGAACTGCGCAGCGCGCTTACTGCTCAAGATCCCTCGGAGACAATCAGTGAGGGTCGGTCTGGTCAGCCGTCACTGGCTACCGATTCGGCAGAGAGTCCTTTTTAAAGCTATGTGCATAGCCCACCAAGCATTCTGGGACACAGGCCCCAGCATTTCACGTGACCTAGTTACTCACTACATTCCCAACCGAAGCCTTTGCTCCAGCCAGACCTTTTTAGCAGTGGCGCCAAGAATAAAAAGATCCAGGTCAGGCGGAAGGACGTTCGCCTACAATGCGTCCAGAACCTGGAACACTCTGCCACTACATCTCAGAGCCAATCCCAACCTCACTGTGTTTCGTAAACAATTAAGAACTTTCCTGTTTAATTCCCCCCACTAATCCCTAGCTTCCTCCTCATCTGCTCTTCGGTAGGTTCTGGTTAACCTAGCGCTTGGACGCCTCCGGGCAGCAATCGCGCTCTACAAGTCTACAGGTTTACAGGTTTACATTGTGTAGAGTGATGCAGATTGAAGTAGAGTGGCATAGACTGCAGTGGCCTAGGGTAGAGTGGTGTGACATAAAGTGCAAAGGTGTAGTGTGCAGTGGTGTAGAGTGGTGCATAGTAGAGTGCAGTGTTGCAGACTAGAGTTCAGAGGCGTAGAGTGGTGCCGAGTAGAGTGTCGTATGGTGCAGTGGCATAAAGTGTGGTGGTGTAGAGGGCAGTGGCATAGAGTGGTGCAGACTAGAGTACAGAAGCGTAGAGTAGAGCGGTGCAGAGTGGGGGGTGTAGAGGGCCGTGGCATAGAGTGGCGCAGATTAGAGTTCAGTAGTGCAGGATGCACTGGCGTAGAGTGCAGTGACATAGAGAGAGTGTAGTGGTGCCGGGTAGAGTGCATAGAGTGCAGTGGTGTAGAGAGGTGTAAAGTGCAATGGTGTAGAGTGGTGCAGACTAGAGTGAAGTGGTGTAGAGTGCAGTGGTTTAGAGTAGATTGGCATAGAGTGCATTGGTGTTGATTGCACTGGCATAGAGTGCAGTGGTGTAGAATACAGTGGTGCAGAGTAGAGTGCAGTGGCATAGAGTGCAGTGGTTTGGCATTGAGTGCAATGGCGTTAAGTTCAATGACATAGAATGCAGTGCTATAGAGTAGAGTGGTGCAGGGTAGAGTACAGTGGTGTGAAGTAGAGCGGCCATAAGAGTGCAGTGGCCTAGAGAAGAGTGGTGTGGGGATAAAGTGTAATGGTGAAGAATCAGTGACGTAGAGTAGAGTGGCGCAGAGTATCATACAGTGAAATAGCACAGAGTGCAGTGGCATAAAGTGCAGTGACATAAAGAGCTGTGGTGTAAAGTACAATGGCATAGAGTAGAATTGTGCAGAGTAGAGTGTAGTGGCGTTGAGGGGTGCAGGGTTGAGTATTGTAGATTGCAGTGGTTTAGAGTGGTGCAGAGTAGAGTGCAGTGGTGTAAAATGCAGTGACATAACATGTAGTGGCACAAAGTACAGTTGTATGGAGTGGTGGAGAATAGAGTGACGTAGAGTGCAGTGGCTATAGTAGAGTGGTGCAGATTAGACTGGAGTGGTGTAGAGTGGTGCAGACTAGAGTACAGAGACATAGAGTAGAGTGGTGCAGAGTAGAGTCTCGTAGAATGCAGTGGCATGAAGTGCAGTGTTCCAGAGAGCAGTGGCATAGAGTGGTGCAGAGTGCAGTGGTGTAGTGTGCATTGGCATATAGTGCAGTGGTGCAGGATGCACTGGCATACAGTGCAGTGGCATAAAGTGGAGTGGATCAGAGTAGAGTAGCTTGAATTGCAGTGGCATAAAGTGCAGTCGCACAGAGTAGAGTGGTGCAGTGTAGATTGCAGTGGTTTAGAGTTCAGTGGTGTAGAGTAGAGTGGTGTAAAGTGCATTGGTGTAGATTGCACTGGATATGAGTGTAGTGGCATACAGTGCAGTGGCGTAGAGTGCCGGTGCGCAGAGTAGAGTGCAGAGATGTGGCATAGAGTGCATGGGCGTAAAGTGCAGTGGTATAGATTAGAGTGGAGCAGAGTAGAGTATTGTACAATGTAGTGGCACAGAGTGCAGTGGGATAAAGTTCTGTGACGTAAAGAGCAGAGGCGTAAACTGCAATGGCATAGAGTAGAGTTGCAGTGGCATAGAGTGGTGCTGAGTAGAGCACTGTAGAGTGCAGTGGCATGGAGTGCAGTGTCGTAGAATGATGTAGAGTAGAGCGCACTGATGTAGAGTGCAGTGGCATAGAGTGATGCAGAGTATAGTGGCATAGAGTGCAATGGCGCAGAGTAGAATGGTGCAGAGTAGAGTGCAGTGGCGTAGAATACAGTGGTTTGGCGTAAGGTGTCATAAAGTGCAATGACATAAACTGTAGTGACGTAAAGTCAGACCCCCCCCCCCAGCTTTTTGCGATTTCGCGAATCGTGTATTTACCATTACCAATTACCAAAAGTGTTGCTTCCCTGATTTATTTATAGTTTTATGGTCTGTCGGACATGAAAACAGAAATCCACACTCGGCTTTCACTTGCTGCCGAGCCAGCCACACTAAAAGTTTCTCTTTCTGAAGGCACGGGCAGGCAGCTCCCCCTACTGTCTGTCTCCAGAAGAGCTGTGCGGGCCAAAGCTGAGCAGACGGCGACTCTTGCTGAAATCAAAAAGAAGACTATGGGGTGAGTGGCGTCATCTATTTTTTTTTTTTAAACCATTGTCAGCAACAATTGCGAGCACGTATTTGAAAGCTACAGAGGCATTACATATAAAGTCATCAAGAGTGATGATGTATTTAAAAGGAGAAGCGGTATAGAGCATTTACTTTGCATTAGTGTGACAGGAAAGACAAGTAAATGCTCTGTAATGGTTCTGCTCTATAAACAAAAAAGTAGTATTTATTTAAAAAGCAAAACCGGCAATTTACAGTTCTTTCCTATTGTACCAATGTAAAGTAATTGCTCTGTAGCCGTACTGGTTATAGACGGGGGAGCCAGCGAATTAAAGAGGTTCTGGTTTGACCGAATGACAAACGTTCCATTTTAAAAGTGTATTTCTTTAATATTTCAATGTTTTTCACTTCAGTATATTAGATTATTTTACTGAATTAAGCAACATTTATCAAAAGTAGCAGTTTCTGAAAGATTCATGAACCCTCCAACCTAACAAGGATCGCATCAGTGCACCGAGACTAGTCAACTATCATGTACCCCTCCACATTATATAATCAATCAATCCAAATACAAGAGAACGTTTGGTACATTGCACACCCTGACCTCATATGTTTGAAGATGCTCTCACATCTGGTAATGAACAAAAAAGCGGTTCATTGAAAAAGTATTTGGCTCAGATCACACAATTTGGTCAAGCAGGAAGCTGGAGCAGTATTATAGATTATTATAGCAAACACAAGAGAGGTTGAGTGTGCAGCGCACATCCTGAACACACATATTTGAAGGTGCTCTCATATCTAGTAATGAACAAAAAGGAAACTTAGTGAAGTAAAGCATTTGCCTAAGATCACACAGCTTGGTCAAGCAGGAAGCCAGGATTGATCCATGATTTTTTTTTTTTCAGTTTCACACTGTGCAATTCTGCGGGTAGGTGGGTATCTCTTTCTGACATCAAACGTTAATCCTTTGTCCTTAAATCTTGCAGGCTGAGATTAGAGCATGAGTGATAGGCAACATGTTGTTGTGATTAGAAGAGTATACATCATGTCTTTTTTCATGCAGATTCCCATTTTATTAGGACATAACTATGAATTGTTACTAAAAGAAGGTGCTGCAAAAATGCTAAAAAACGCAATAGTCTGCTGCAAAATTAGCATTTATGTGCAGCAAAATTTGCTAATCCGTGCAGCAATATCCTGGGAGGTCTATAAAGTGCAGTGGGGGAAAAGTGCAGGGTCATAGAGTAGAGTGGCATAGAGTTCTGTGGCCTAGAGGAGAGTGGTGCAGAGTGGAGTACGGTGTACATAGAGTGCAGTGGTGTACAGTAGAGTGGTGCAAAAGTAGACTGTCGTAGAGTGCAGTTGCATAAAGTACAGTGGTGTAGAGCAGTAACTGTCGGGGGTGGGAGTGCTACCAGGCGGTGACGTGGTGCGGGCGAGGGGCAGGGTGGGGGGTAGTAAACTACGGAATGCGACCAAATACAGGTAAACATATAAATAAATAAATAAAATTAATTTCGTTGTGTGCACTGCATCCCCAAATTCGATGCAGTGTGCGCAACAACATTTGTTTTATTTATTTATATGTGGTACAGAAAAGATTGTCATAGAGTGCAATGGCATAAAGTGCAGTGACATAAAATGAAATGTCATAGAGTGGTGCAAGGTAGAGTGGTGTAGAGTGCAGTAGGATAGAGTGAAGTCATGCAAACCAGAGTGTCGTAGAGTGCAATGGCATAGAGTGCAGGGGCTTTGAGTGCAGTGGCATAGAGTAGAGTGGTGCATTGGAGCAGAGTGTAGTAGCGTAAAGTGCAGTGGCACAGAATAGAGAGGAGTGGAGCGTTGCAGAGTGCAATTGATAAAATGCAGTGGCATGGAGTGGTGCAGTGTAGATTGGCGTTGAGTGCAGTGGCCTAGAGTAGAGTGGTGCAGAGTAGAGCCCTGTGCCCTTTATCCCTCTTGCATTCATTGGCTGGGTATGTCCCCATGCAGTTGCTACAGACGTGCCTAAACTTACAGGACTGTCCCCACTTGCAATCGTTCTTGTCATACCTCCAGCATGTTGTGTTGCGGCTTTCACCTGTTTTACCTCCAGCGAATGCCCCTGGCCTGTTGGTATGGGGAATCCCATCCAGCCTCCCTTTCTTCCCTGTTCCCCATAAAGGTGTCTTTCTGCTACTGATTCTCCCTCCCTGGCAGCCACCATATGGGTCGTATACCCTTCCAAATTGTGGTGGTGCCAGTCTATGCATGGCCAGGTTTGCATTTTTACCCTGAAGCCCTGATCGTATAGGAGCCAAGCATCTCCTTAATATTTTAGTTTCACCTCGTGCACTTTCTGTTCATGCAAAAACAGGGCTGCTGTGCTCTGTGGGACCTTCTCAACAGACAGGCTAGCTAATGCTCTGAAAGCACGTATCCAATTCTCGATGTTACGCTCCATTCTCTGCTTCCGCCTTTCTCTCTCATCCTCATCTTTCTTATCCAGTACATTAAGTCAAACCCTGCCTAGCGTACCTCTAACAGTGAGAATATGTCTTTATACTCCTTGCGCCTGATCCTCTCCTTCACAGCTAGTGGAATGAGGCTGCTAAATCGATTTCCCTGGCTATAACTGGTGGAGTGCCTTGTGAAGGTTTTAAGTACTCACTGATGAGTTTACCTTCACCCCCTATTGCTGCTCTGCCCCCAACCCAGACCTTTGTCAGATCAGTGGGAGCCTGTGTCTCTGGCTCTTTACCCACTGTGTCACCTGTCTGCTTGCTGGCCTTCCCGGCTGCTTTTGTGGTACCCTGTTACCCCCTCTCAATGGGCTGTCCTACTGCTGTCCCTCCTTCCTGGGCTGCCAGCTGTGTGTTGCCTGTGGCTGATGCACCCATACTCACTGCCATGTCCTTGCCATGGACACATGCCGTGCCAAAAATACAGGTGGGCCGGGCACCGCTAGAGGGCTCCTCGAGCCTAGCCATGGCTACCTTGGTGCGCAGGCAAAGGGGGGTAAGCTCTCTATGCATGACCCTGGCCTACCCTGCTTTTGCTCTGTGTTGTGTAGCCCTGCCTGCTCCACATTGGGTGCTGCATTCCGCACTCCCACCTACATGCCATAGTTATCAAACCCCCCCCCACGTCACCCCTGTCGTACTCATAATGCTGCCATCTTGAGGTTGCCGCCCTGCCCCAGCTGAGCTGTTCACTTGTGGCTCACTATTTTCTCCTGTCTTTACTCTGGACTGTTCTGCTGTGGCTTTGTGGCTGCGCTAGGCCGTCCGCCCTCCATGATCGCCCTCTACCTCGGTGTCGGATGCCCTTTCCTGAGAGGGCAGTCGTGTCACCAGACTCCTCTGCCCTTAAGCCTGTACCTGTTGCTTCTTTGTAGACCGCTCCACGGTGGCTTCCG
This sequence comes from Lissotriton vulgaris, assembly GCF_964263255.1. NCBI lineage: Eukaryota > Metazoa > Chordata > Amphibia > Caudata > Salamandridae > Lissotriton > Lissotriton vulgaris. The sequence goes on from NC_141695.1 coordinate 593,136,466, forward strand.
TTTCGGCTGCAGTCTCCTGCTTTGAGGACCCTGTCATTGGGGCTTACTGTCCTTCCCAAAGCCAGCTGCTGTTTGGTCCCCAGTCTTGTCAGGGCCGGTCGCTCCACACACCGCACAGCTCCCCGCAGTGGGGCCCAGCCTTTCACCGCTGCTGCCGCAAGTTTGCCTCTCCCCCCTGCTGATAAGTATTCCAGTGCTTAACTGTATTTGTGCCCTGTAATTTTATCCTGTGCCTACTATTTCTGACTGTGTTTTTTATTCTCTGCCACTGATTATTGACTGTGTTTTTGTCCTTCGCCGCCCGTCCTCTGGACCGTTTTTCCTGCTCTTCTCTCCCCCCTTCTCCCCACTCCCCGCCGCTGCTCCTCTGAGGCCCCGCCCCTTTCTCTTCTGTACCCTCTCCTCTTCCCACTTGCCGCCCCGCTTCCGCCTCCCAGCTGCTCCTCCCTCCCTCTTCACCATTCATGGCGGAGTCCACAGAACGCGCAGCGGGTGCGCTGATTGCGTGCCGAAGGCGCGCCAAAAGCAAGCCTGTCTATGCCCGTCCATGCCTGGACCACGCCTGGACCGCGCCCAGCGCCAGAACCCCTGGACCTCGCTGGACCCAGACCTAACGACTGAGATACGACACTGCCACCCTCAACGCTCTCAACACCAGACGACCGCCCGCCTGCTATTAAGCCACCCCCAAGCGCACCCACGGACCCCTCCCCTGTCAAGCCTGCAGATTCACCTGCCTCCATAACCGCTCCGCACCCACCAAACACAGCAGCAACAACCACCTCAAGAGCATCCTCCTCAACACCCGCTCCGTACACAAGCACGCCATCCACCTCTGGGACCTCCTCGACACAACAACACCTGACGTCGCCTTCCTCACGGAAACCTGGATGAACACCTCCTCAGCCCCCGACATTGCGATAGCCATCCCGGACGGCTACAAAATCACCCGGAGGGACAGCATCAACAAAACAAGAGGAGGAATCGCCATCATCTACAAGAACACCATCAACGTCACGACCAACACCGAAGACACCATACCCACCGCTGAACACCTACACTTCCAGATCCACACCGACCCCCAGACCACCCTCAGAGGAACACTCATCTACAGACCTCCGGGCCCCCGCGCACCATTCAGCGAAAACATCACCGACCTCAACAGCCCGCATGCCCTAGCCTCACCAGACTACATCCTCCTTGGAGACCTGAACTTTCACCTAGACAACAACAACGACAATGCCACCACCACACTGCTCGACAACCTCGCCAGCCTCGGACTCAAGCAACTAGTGGACTCCCCCACTCACCTCGCCGGCCACACCCTTGACGCCATCTTCTCAGCCAGCAATCTCATCGCTTTCGACCACGTCACAGGACTGCACTGGACCGACCACAGCTGCGTACACTTCCCATTCAAGAGGACCACATCTCACCACCACACGCATCGGATCCCCCACAGACGATGGAGCAAAATCCCCACGGACCAGCTCACCACATCACTGAGCCAGATCCCACCCGCCGAAACCCAACACACCCGACGCCAACATCGCAGCACTCAACCTCGCACACTGGAGCACCAACTGCGCCGAAGACCTCGCCCCACTAAAAAACACCCACAGCAAGACCACCACCAGAAAACCCTCATGGTTCACAGACACCCTCAAAGCCGCAAAGAAATCCTGCCGCACCCTCGAAAAGACCTGGCGCAAGGAACGGACATCGGAGAACATGACAGCCCTCAAAACCGCCACCCGCGAATACCACCAGCAGATCCAGAACACCAAGAGGAATTCGCTCAAGGAACGACTAGACAACAACACCCGCAACAGCAAGGAACTCTTCAACATCATCAAAGAGTTTTCGAACCCTGACGCAAGCAACAACGACATCACCCCTTCGCAAGACCTCTGCAACTCCCTCGCCATGTTCTTCCACCGCAAGATCACAGACATACACGACGGCTTCGGACCCCAATGTCCACCCCCGGACACCAGCCCAACGACCCCCACCGCCACCATCAACTTCTGGACCCCCATCAGCAGTAAAGACACCATCCACATCATGAACACCATCCACTCCGGCTCCCCCGCAGACCCGTGCCCTCATCACATCTTCAACAAGGCCGACACCACAATTGCACCCCACCTACGGAAAGTCATTAACAGCTCCTTCATGTCAGCCACCTTCCCAGAAAGCTGGAAGCACGCTGAGATCAACGCCCTCCTGAAAAAACCCACCGCAGACCCCCGGGACCTCAAGAAATTCCGGCCCATCTCCCTTCTCCCCTTCCCGGCCAAAGTCATAGAGAAGACCGTCAACAAACAAATGACCACCTTCCTCGAGGACAACAACCTGCTCGACCCCTCCCAGTCCAGATTCCGAGCAAATCACAGCACCGAGACCGCCCTCATCGCAGACACTAACGACATCAGAACCTTGATGGACAACGGACAAACAGCTGTCCTATTCCTCCTGGACCTCTCTGCAGTCTTCGACACCGTATGCCACCACACCCTAGTTCACCGCCTCAACAACACGAGCATCCAGGGGATAGCTCTGGAATGGATCACCTCGTTTTTCACCGGCAGAACCCAGAGAGTCCGCCTTCCCCCCTTCCGATCCTCGGCAACCAAAATCATCTACGGCGTACCCCAAGGATCCTCTCTCAGCCCAACACTCTTCAACATCTACATGAGCCCCCTCGCCACCATCGCAAGAAAACACAACATCAACATCATCTCCTACGCCGATGACACCCAGCTGATACTCTCCCTTACCAAGGACCCAGCCATCGCCAAATCAAACTTCCAGGAAGGAATGAAGGAGGTAGATGACTGGATGAAGCACAGCTGCCTCAAACTCAACTCGGACAAGACTGAGGTCCTCATCCTCGGACAATCCCCCTCAGCATGGGACAACCTCTGGTGGCCCTCGGCACTGGGCACCGCACCGACACCCACAGACCACACACGCAACCTGGATTTCATCCTGGATTCGTCGCTCACAATGACCAAACAAGCCAACGCCGTCTCTTCCTCATGCTTCAACACCCTGCGCGTGCTCCGGAAGATCTTCCGATGGATCCCCACCGAAACAAGAAGAACAGTCACCCAGGCCCTCGTCACCAGCTGACTGGACTACGGGAACGCCCTCTACGCCGGAACAACCACCAAACTCCAGAACCGTCTCCAGCGAATACAAAAGGCCTCCCCACGACTCATCCTTAACATCCCCCGCCACAGCCACATCTCAACCCACCTGAGAGATCTCCACTGGCTCTTCGTCAGCAAAAGGATCACGTTCAGACTGCTCACCCACGCACACATAGCACTCCACAACCTGGGCCCGGAATACCTCAACAACAGATTCACGTTCTACACCCCTGCCCGCCAGCTCCGCTCAGCCAACCTCGCTCTCGCCACCATCCCACGGATCCACAGAACCACCACCGGAGGAAGATCGTTCTCCTACCTGGCAGCAAAGACCTGGAATTCCCTCCCCACCCACCTACGACTGACCCAGGACCACCTCAGCTTCAGGAGGCGCCTCAAGACCTGGCTCTTCGAGCAGTAGCAGCACCACTCATCCCCAGAGCCTTGAGACCCTAACGGGTGAATGGCGCGCTCTACAAATGTTATGATTGATTGATTGATTGTCAACTGGAGTGTCCCAAGCACTGGTTTCCCCACCCTATCCTTGCCCCGCCTTGCCACCAAGTTCTGCGATCTTCCCAGCAGCTCTTGTAGGTCGCTGTCCAACTCTGGTCCCTCATAGCTGTCCTGGTTATAGGTTCCGCGCTTCGCCGGCCGTGCTCCCACTTCGTCGTCCTCATTATCGCTTTCTGTACCTGGCAGGCTTGCAGTGTTCCCTTCCAGAGCCCCCAAGAAGGATGCCACCTCTGTGGGTTCCAGGAATGGTGCCTTCTTGCTGGAAGTTGACGGCTTTGAACGCCCCCAACCAGCACTCCAGCCATGCCCAGTACACCTAGTGTCAGGCACCTTTACTCCCCTAAAGGACTCAGCTTCTGCAATGCCCAGTTCTTGAAACAAAAGCTTGCACCTAGTGATGATGGCAGTTTGCTCTAATGCCCTGTAACAGTAGAGCAGGAGATATTCCAATAGCATTGCTGGCCCTTTAAGAAGGCTGAGACCTTCCCTGGGTGGGAGCATAGCCAGCCAGTCTCCGACTGCCCTTAAAAAAACAAGTAGGCTCCGAAGGCTCCTCCAAGGTAAGTCGTCAGTGGGGGAGGTCTTTGCGAGCAGCAGACTTGACCCTACGCCACTGCCCGCCTCACCAGGCTAGCAAGACTTCGCGGGCAGTGCGCTGCCTGTCTTAACCATGCGCATGGGCAGCGTGCTCCTTTCACGCCGCTGCCCGCAAAAGGTCAAAATTCAAGGGCAGCGGACGTGGCATGGAACATTGCCGTGTAGGTCGTGCTCTTGCAGAGCTCCCGGCCGGAATGTTATGTTATGTTATGTTACTGGGGGTTTTGTAAAGCGCTCAGCTGCTCCGAAGAGCGTCCCGGCGCTATAGATCATAACACAAATACCAGCAACTAACAAGACAGCCAAAGCGGCACTAAGAATCAACAGGAACAACTTACAGGGCAAAAAGATGAGTTTTAAGTCCCTTTCTAAAGGTAGACAGATTAGAGCACGTTCGCAACGTCAAGGGCAGAGTGTTCCAAAGATGGGGGGGCAGGTAACTAAAAGAGCGACCTCCACAGCGAATCATAATCCTACAATAAATTCTGCCAGAAAACAAGCAAAAAACGGGTGACCTCACCGGAGACCAATGCCGCAGTTTTTCAGCGAAGTAATGAGTGACACTGGAGGATACTACGACCAACTGGCAGATCCGCAAACCTGACTTCCCTCTCCAGCCCCTCGGGCTAGTGGAGGGCCGCGAACTGCAGCTGGGCTGTGCCTTGGTCCAGCCCCCACCTGCAGTTCGGCGTCCTGCCCTTCCCTGGGGCTGGCAAGTGAGCACTGGCAGCCCACTGAGCCTCCCTCCTCCACTCCCAGGCCACACAGACAGGAGGGGCTGCCTGGCTGTGGGGCTCAGCGGAGACTCGTAAGTAGGGCTATGTGAGGGTGAGGCACCTGGAACTGAGACAGCCTTCCCTGAGGGCCTGGAAAGATACTACCAAACAGGAGGTACAGGGACCCCAGATTGCAGGATTCAAGACCCGGACCGCTCTCTGCAGTGCCTCAGAGACAGCCGTGGGCCAGGAAAAGGCTGCAGATCGCAGTTGGATTGTACTGTGGCCCTTCCTCCCCATCGCACTCCCGGGTCCGGGCCCCGCTGTGGCTGGAGATGAAGCTAAGTCACATTACTCAGACAAGCCTTCCGTAAGGTATCAGAGAGAGTGACAGAGACCGAGAACTGAGTCTCCGAAGTTGAGGGCGTAGTCAAGTACCTCCAAAAGGAGATAATAGAACTTGGTAGCTCAAATGGCGTATCAATGATGCTGAAAATAGGGCACAAAGGAAATAGCTATGATTTGTGGGATTTCCGGACAGGGTAGAGGGACCCAATCTACACCTGTTCTCAAACAACTGGCTGAAATCCAATATCGCACATGAACACTTCTCCACCTGCTTCATAATTGAACGGGCACATAGAGCACTGAGCGCAAAGCCGCCAACCGAAGCCCCATCAAGACCGATCATAGCAAAATTCCTTAATTTTCTAGATCGGGACATGATCCTTTGCAAAGCGCGCCATATGGGAGAAGTCAGACATGAAAACAACAGAATAATGAACTTCTCAGACTATAGCCAGGACGTATAACACCAAAGGAGGACATTCAACTTTGTGAAAGTGAAACTCCGAATACTGCAAATACAATACATGCTTTTCTGAGGAAAAACTGAAAATCATATACAAGGGAAAAACATTGCTCTTCCAATTTCCAGAATACGCATAGGTAAATTGAAGAGAGACCGATCCTGCATCCCTCCACAGATCGGATCCGAGATGGAAAGACACCGTGACCCAGACTTGTAAACAAGGCACGGAGAACCAGAAGGAACAAGACCAGACTGAAGAGAACAGGACAAGGAACTCTGTGTACACTTAAAGGAACTAACAATAGAGCGGGGAGGGAGCACACTGAAACTATGGATTACGAGACTACAGACCGATCCAGTCAATGGAGCTTACATGCAGATTCAGAGGAACTGCGGTGTTCTAATGTATCATAATGAATGTTCATTTTATGTATTCCATTTTCCCTCTATTCAATTTTTTGTGGGTGGAATGTTAATATGTTATTGTCCTCATATTATGTTCTGGATTGTAATGGAATGTTGGGCATTCTATCCAGTGTCAGTTGAAGCTGTACCTCTGGGCCCGTCAGTCCTGTATGCATATTCTTTATGATGAATAAATATATTTGAATAACCCACCTTGATGATTCCTAGACTTTACATATTTGGCGATGCTTTGGGATGTGACACTGGACCTCTCGTTGGACTCGTGTTTCAAGGTATTTTTTTTCCTTTTCTACGGGCCCAGATGAAAATTGTTTCTTGCGCTGTTCCTTTCCAAAATTCTCTGTAATTCAGCGCTGGCTTCATTTTTAAGATTGAAATTATTGAAATTATCAAAGTTTTAAATCTCCGTTTACACGCTCTCGAGATTCTATGGCAGGACCGGAGGCTTCTGATTATGCTTTCTCATTTCTTTACTGCACAAAACAGCAGCCAATGAAAGTGAAACTACAAATGTAAAAAACAACATTTCCCATGAGGCTTTGAACCACGCCTCTCTTACAACAACCAATCACAATGGCAATAAGCATATAAAGTATAGAGACACTAATCTGGCCTCCTCTTTCTTTGCTGCTCCGCAGCCCAGATAAGTGCTCTATACTTTATATACTTTTACTAGCTGACTCATGGCCTATGCCTAATGTATCGCCTTGGCGCGTTGTAATGCACTGTGATTGCCTGTTTACATGCTTTAGTTATTTGCATTGTTTTACGATTGCCTGATGCACTGTGCCGCGATCGCGGACTGGTTACCGATTCAGTTTACTGTTCTCTTGCCCCGTCTGACCTTTAGCTTGGGACCGGAGCTTCCCCGCTCCGCGTCCCGACTCCTTTGACGGCGCGTGTTGCGACCGTAGGCTCCGCTCTCTCCCTCTGTCTCACTGCTTCCAGCGGCCGCTTGGATCGCGGTCCGCGCTGGTGAGGGGTTTAGCCCCCCCTCGGGGAGGGAGGCGCACGCCGGGGCCCGGGGAGGCCCTGCGTGCGTCTCTGAGGTCTCGCGCGCATCGGTGTGCGCGCGCAGATCTCTGGAGGTGCCTGCTTGACGCTCTGCCCCCGGCTGAAGTGGGGATCTACGCAGCATTGGCCAGGAGCCGAGGGCAATTTCTAAAAGCTATTAGCAGCGTTCTTTCACCACTTTGTGCACCGGAGCTTCCAGCAATTAACCCTTTGCCTCCCAGTGAGTGAGGAGGCAAATCATAATTTTTGGAAACCCCTTTCTGGTCCTCAGAAAGGGTTACTCCCTCCATTAGTCCTAGATTTGGAATTTATACTTCATTCTTACCTGGTATTACCGGCTCCTGCGCCTGGCACTCCCCACTATCGACGCCCTCGCCTGGGCTGGTACCTGAGCTTCCCTCTGGGGACTGGAGTTGGAATTGCTGATTCCTTGTAAATATGGCAGATACTGAGTACTGCGATGAGGAGGGTGCTGCGTGTGACTACCAGGGCCATGAGGAATTCTATGAAGAAGAATCCATGGAAGATATTATTGATAAAAAATTGGACGCTAAATTGGACAAAGCCCTTTCCTCGGCCCTCCTTCCCTTGGCCAAAAAATTGGAACTATTAGTCCCTGGTAAGCCTCTTTCCCTTCCCAACAAGGAATCTTCTCGCCCCCCCCCCCCTAAGAAGGTGGCACTTGACCCGGCCTGGTCCCATGCCCAGTCTTATGAAAAGATTTATAAATCTAAAGAATCCTCTAATGCTGACAAAGCACTGACCTCCCGCCCTCCTCCCTCCCCCCCTCCTAATGACGCCACTACTGATACTGGCACCGATACAGATTCTTCGGATGCTGCTCCCCGCAAACGCACTAAGAAGCGTAAGCATGCCTCTCCGGTCAATCCCTCTCCCTTCTCCTTTGACCCAACAGACATTGTCCACCCTAGGTCCTCAGATTGGGTCCCCCCCCTGCTGTGGCGGAATACCTGGAGGCCCACCTCCGTAAAGGGTTTGATAAAGAAGTAAGATCCCGCCTTAAGTCCGAGTGCCCCCGTCCCGATTTACCTCACAAGGTGGCAGTTACCCCTCCATGACCACTTTTCTAAAGAAATATAAGAAAGACCCCAAAAAAGGGATTGATCGCGCGCTCAGAGCGTGCCAAGATAAGGTCCTTGACCTTTCAGGACCTTTGGCCAAGATCCTGGAGTTGGCCCTTCAGGCCCAAGAGACTGGGGATGCCATCCACCCGGAAGTCTTAGCGGGTTGGGCTCAACGAGCCATTTGCATGCTGGGAAACGCAAACTGTGCTCTTGCCTCGGAAAGACGGAAATCAGTCCTGTTACGGATTGATCCTCAATTGGTAGAGTTGGCTTCCTCAGAGCCGGGTCCTTTGGCGGAAGGACAGTTGTTTGGGGACAACTTTGTGAAGGACATTGCAAAATTTGTCAATACGTTTGCATCCCTGGATAAGTCTCAAGCCTCCTTGAAGAGGGTGTTGCATCAGGTCTCTAATAGGGCCGGACGTGGCAGAGGACGCTCGACCGGCCGCTATTCAAATTCCAGTCCTCAAAGAGGGTACGCCCCTAGACGTGGCAGAGGGTACACGCAGGAACCGGACCAAGCCGGTTTTTACCCGTCAAGATCCCGCGGCTTCAGGGGCCGCTATAATCGAGGGGTCAACAGAGGCTACAAAAACTTCGATAATCAGTCCTCTGGTAAGTCACTTGTTTCCTTTGGTCGCGCTAGGGGGAAGGTTGCGTCATTTTGTCATGAACTGGACAAACCTCACTGCAGATGCTTGGATCCTTCAGACCGTCCAGGGCTACGAGATAGAGATGGTGGACTGCCCCTTGCAGCCTTTTCCCCCGCAACCTCTCCTTTTTTCCCGTCTCGAACAGAGTTTTATAGACTCAGAGCTAGATGAACTTTTGACAAAACAGGCCATTGCTGTAGGACCCTTCATTCCAGAGGGCTTCTGCAGCAACGTCTTTCTTGTGCAAAAGAAGGGAGGCGGTCAACGCCTTGTCTTGAATCTGAGGGACTTCAACCCCTTTGTTACTTATCGCCACTTCAAGATGGAGGGTATCCATCTTTTACGAGACATTCTGTTGGAGAACGACTGGATGGTCCGATTAGACCTATAAGATGCCTATCTGACAGTCCCCATCTGCCCATCTCATCAAAGATTTTTGCAATTCCCTTGGAAAGGGCGTTGGTTTCGCTACAAAGTGCTTCCCTTCGGTCTGTCTTCAGCCCCTTGGGTGTTCACCAAACTTCTCAAGCCTGTGATCTCTCGCCTTCGAGAGATGGGAGTGCGTCTTATTGTCTACCTAGACGACATGCTCCTCCTGGCCCAGGACCGGTCCCTCCTTCTCACTCACCTGGAGTGGACGAAGTCCTTGCTGCAGAATCTGGGATTCGTGATCAATACCAAGAAATCGTTGATGATACCGAATCAGCAGATGGAATTCCTGGGTTTCCTGATAGACTCTGTTTCAGCTCAACTGCGCCTTCCCCTTCACAAGATCAAGTCCATCAAGAGAGAGATAAAATCCACCTTGACCAAGGAGAAGATTTCCTTGCGGGTGCTGGCGTGGATTGTGGGCCTTCTGGCCTCGTCGATCCAAGCCATCTTTCCCGGTCCCTTGCACTACAGGGCCCTGCAGAGACTAAAAATCTTTTATCTTCAGAGGAGTTTTCACTACGATCACTTAATCCCTCTTTCCCCCGAGGCTCGGGAGGAACTTCAGTGGTGGCTGGATCACATGTCAGCCTGGAATGGCCGATCAATCTTCGGCGCAGCCAGATGTGGTAGTCGAATCGGACGCCAGTCAATGGGGCTGGGGCGCTCGCTGTGGAGAATATACCACAGGAGGACGGTGGTCAGCAGCCGAACTCTCACTACACATCAACTGTCTAGAGTTGTTGGCAGGGTCTTTTGCCATCAGGTCTGTCTCACCGCTGAAGAGCAATTGTTGTATACTCCTTCGTATGGACAATGTCTCCGCGGTGAGATACATCAACCGATTAGGGGGGACGAAGTCCCGAATGCTGGACCACATTGCGAAGGAATTTTGGCACTTCTGCCGGATCGCAAGATCTCTGTGGTGGCGGAATACCTTGCGGGGAAATTCAATCAGGTGGCGGATTGGAATTCCCGATTTCTCCGAGACTTCAGCGATTGGAGACTCCATCCATCGCTGTTCTCTCAGTTCATGACTATGCGAGGCCCATGCCAGATAGACCTGTTTGTCTCTCGCCTCAATGCCCATCTCCCCCTATTTTACAGTTGTAGACCGGACCCAATGGCGATGGGGACGGACGCTCTCCTTCACCATTGGGGGCAACAAAGGAATTATGCGTTTCCACCATTTGCGCTGATTCCGAGAGTGGCGGCGTTGATAAGCTGGCAGATGGCGTTAGTAGTGTTGGTGACCCCATTCTGGTCGACTCAGTCGTGGTTTCCCACACTGTTGGAGTTATCAGTAGATCTCCCCTTCCGGCTCCCAGTCTTCCCGACGCTTCTGCAGGACCCAGTGGGAGCTTGCCATCCATTGGTCCAGCAGAAACAATTGACTTTGATGGTGTGGACGCTCTCCGGAGACATGAATGCCTTGCAGGCCTTTCACGAGAAGCTTCCAGCTTTATGCAGCAAGCGTGGGCTCCTTCCACCTGGAAACGATACTCTGCATCTTGGAAGAAGTGGGTGGGTTGGTGCCTTTCAAAGCAGGTGGATCCCGTGGGATCAACTGTGAAGGATGTACTAAATTTTCTGTCTGAACGTGCAGCTTCAGGCCTGGCTTACAGGTCGGTTAATAATTTCAGGTCTGCAATTTCTGCTGGTCATGACCACATCGACGGTAAGCCTGTGGGGATGCATCCCTTGGTTTGTAAGTTGCTTAAAGGTGTGTGCGTGGCCAACCCTCCTCGGCCCAGGTATTCCACAATGTGGGATGTTACTGAGGTGCTTAATTTGTTGGAATCCTGGCCCAATAATGGTGATTTGTCTTTAAAGCAGCTCTCTGCCAAGCTCACTATGCTGTTGTGCCTCATTTCATGTCGCAGGGTTTCAGATGTTAGGGCTTTAGATTTGGCTGGTAGGATGTTTTCTCCTCAGGGTGTTTCCTTTGTCATTACACGGCGCACTAAGACCATGTCACGTTCAGTAGAGTACCCAGCCTTTCCATATAACAGCAAGCTATGTGTGTTGCAGTGTCTCAAATGTTATGAAGAACGTACTATCGCACACAGGATTGATCCTTTGGGGCAGTTGTTGATCTCTGTTCAAAAACCCTTCAAGCCAGTCGCTGCAGCTACTTTAGCCAGATGAGTTAGATGGATCATGTCGGAAGCCGGCATTGATGTTTCTGCTTATAGTGCTCATTCAGCTAGAGGTGCGATTGCTTCTAAAGCCTATTTACTAGGTTCCCGCTTAGAGGATATCCTGAAAGCGGCTGATTGGTCTTCGGATTCGATGTTTAAAGTGTTTTATTATAAACCTATTCCTCATGTTTCTGATGCTGTGATTGATGAGCTTTAATTGTTGAGCTTTGAACCAGCATAATCAGAAGCCTCCGGTCCTGCCATAGAATACAAAATTTTCTAGCTATCGCAACAAGAATTTTAGATTCTATTAAGGACACGGAGGCGAGGATTATCCCACCCGTTGGGACAGTTATATAACTGTTTTGTTGTTGTGAAATGATGTTGTTTAACAACTTTGTACCCACCCTCTGAGAAATATTGTTTGTGGGCTTCTTTTCTCAAACTTCCTTTTCTGTTTCAGGAAACGACTCCAACAAGAGTTAATTGCCTCCTGTGGATTCGGCTGCTGTCCCTTCCTGTTGGAGGATGATTCCTTATGGTTCTGGATTTCTCCGTTGAGAATTGCTGATGGAACTGTTTCTCTCCGTTGAGAGTTAAGACTTTTGTTCAATGTAACAAGACTATTCGCGCAAAGAAAGAAGAGGCCAGATTAGTGTCTCTATAATTTATATGCTTATTGCCGTTGTGATTGGTTGTTGTAAGAGAGGCGTGGTTCAAAGCCTCATGGGAAATGTTGTTTTTTACATTTGTAGTTTCACTTTCATTGGCTGCTGTTTTGTGCAGTAAAGAAATGAGAAAGCATAATCCTCGCCTACGTGTCCTTAATAGAATCTAAAATTCTTGTTGCGATAGCTAGAAAATGTTGTATTCCGCTCGAGTGTGTTGGCTGATGTCATGTCTGTCTCCTCGGAAACTGGACTCGTCAACTACTTTGCTCCCTCCGCTCAAGCGTGTTGGTTGACGTCATCCCTGTCTCCTTGGATACTGGATTCTTCAACTACGTTGCTACATCCACAACGTGAGGAAGACGCGTGCTGACGCCATTCCACGTTGTCTTGGAAACAAGTTTTTTTCACAACGTTATTTCACTTCTGTTTACAACGCGAGGAAGACGCGTCTGGATATCGCGTTCTTTATTCCTCTTCCACGTTGTTTATTATGGAGGATCCTTACTTGTCCAAGCCATTTTCTAGATTTTAGCAACTGAAGATCTTTTCAAGTGTGTTTCATTGTGGGACACATACCGGTATCAGCGCAATCTATTTTCATTGAACTTTGGTTTGCTATACGTTTATATTTTTACTTTTGGTTCTTTATTCCATCATAGTTGCAGTTTGTTTCGTTCAACTAAAAAAATATATATATTTACACTGCGTGAGGAATTTGCTCTGCTTCTACATTCCTCCACTGCAAATTTTTATTCCAGTTATTTTTTATTTTTTTATTCTTTCATCTGTGACTTGTTTTTCTCACATGTGTGTGTGTCTGTAGGAGATCGCTCCAGCATACATATATGTTTCTATGAGTTATTGAATAGTTCCATCCTTTTTTTTTTTTTTCGCTGTCAAAGAAAACTGGATTACACACTTTGTATCCATTATTCTTCCTATCTTGTCGTGCGATACCGCTCCGACCAACAAGTATTTTTGAAACAGTATTACATCATCCCTTCTATCGTGGATTTTTCGTAAATTTTCCTTTACTCTTATATACTGTTTTAACCATTTTTTTTTAGGTTTATTCAGACAACTTCAATTACCAGTGATTCACACACTTTTCAACCATGTGAACACTACTACCACTGCTATTACATATTGTGTTTCTTCTTTCCCTTACTTACTTTACTAATGGTTTTAACATGCAAACTCTTACTCCTCCTAATTATTTCTTACAGGATCCTGGTAAACCTCCTTTAAAATGGCGTCTGTGGTTCAGATCTTTTAATGCTTATTTAGGAGCTATTGATGGTATGAAATTTAAACCTGACAGGAAACGCAGTCTTCTCTACTACTATTCAGGTGTAGATGGGCAAAATGTGTTTGATCATTTACCTACTTATGTTGGTAATGATAGTGGAGACATGGATGAATATAATTTGCCTCTTAAACAACTTAGCACTTATTTAGAAGGTAGAGTTAATTTGGCGGTACATAGGCACACATTTTTTACACAAGTTCAGTCTGATAATGAGTCTATTGATACTTATGTTACTGCTTTAAAGGTTTTAGTCAGCTATTGTGACTTTGAAGATTTCACCTCTCAGTTAATAAGGGATCAAATTGTGTGTAGATGTTATTCTAAGAGAATTCAGCAAAAGTTGCTTTCTTGCAAAAATCCATCTTTGGAAGATACCATTGATATTGCTAAAAGTATTGAGCGATCAGAATTACTCTAAACAATTAGAATCCAATGCATTTTCTACTGTAGCAGCTACTACTTCCAATCCAATTCCTTCCTCTAAACCACATATTTCTGATACCAAACCTAAGACAGGAAAACATTTTCCTGAGAAGAACAAGTCTTCTACACGCATGTTTCCAGGGTGTTATTGCTTTAGATTCGGTTCACCCTCTCATCTTTCTAATTTTACAAATTGTCCTGCTGTTACTCAAGAATGTCATAAGTGTAGAAAAACTGGTCACTTTAGCAAAATGTGCAGAGGTGGTAAACGTTTTCCAATTAGAAGTGTACAAGATGTACATTCCAATGAAAATTCTGATGAATTAGATAAGGGAATCGAAGAATTATCCCTATCTGTTGTGTCTGTAGAGTACTTAAACATTAACAATGTTCATTCTGATAAACAATTTGGTCATCCTTTTGTACAAGTTTCCATTCAATCTCATAACATTTCTTTAGTCATCGATTCAGGGCCAGGATAACTATTATTTCTATTGACAAATTCAAACAATCTTGGTGCAACATTGATTTTATTTCTCCTGATGTCATTTGCACTGCCTTTGAGGGCAGTAGGATTGATCTTGCAGGTTATTTTTGGGCTGATATTTCTTTTCAGAATAAAACAATTCATGGGAAAGTTTATGTTGCCCTTAAAGGTTTCAATGTCTTAGGATGGTGGCATCAAGCCGAATTTGGCATGAATATAAGACCTGGCCAGAAGAATCCTTTTTCTTTAGTCAATTCTCTTTCGGAATGTTCTCACTGGAAGAGTAATTACCCAAATGTTTTTAATGATAACATTGGCAAAATAAAAGATTTTGTGCATTCTATTAAAGTCAAAGAGAATGAAATACCAGTTAAACACAGAATAAGAAATGTTCCCCTTAGTATAAGGAATGATCTTACTATTATGATTAACAAAATGATTGAGGATGGCATAATTGAGCGTGTTGACGCCACTCTCTGGTTATCTCCCATAGTTTGGGCCAAAAAACGGTCTGGCGAACTTCGTCTTTGTGTTGATTTAAGATCAGTTAACAAAGCTATTTGGGTTGAAAACCTTCCATTGCCTCGTATTGAGGATTTAATCACTGTTGTGGGTCAGTCCAAATGGTTCTCCAAGTTGGATCTACGATTGGCCTACCATCCGGTAGTTCTTGATGAAAAATCTCGTCATCTTACAGCTTTTGTGACACCAGATGGTACATTTCAATTTTTGTCGGATGCCATTTGGACTGGCTTCAGCTGCCTCTGTATTCCAGAAGGTTATGACATCTATGTTTCAAGATATTCCCAATGTTTTAATTTTTCAAGATTATATTCTTGTACACACTGTTAAAGAACTTGAACACAATCAAACTTTGGATGCTGTTTTTCAAGATCTTCAGAACAATGGTGTCACCCTCAGGGAGGACAAGTGTATTTTTTCTGTAAACAAAAATGAATATCATGGTCACCTATTAACCAAAGATAGTGTTAAACTCAAACCCAGCATAGTTGAGGGCATTGTGAATGCTCCACATCCGTTGGATAAAGACCAATTACGATCTTTTCTTGGTCTATGTGAATTTTAATCTAAGTTCATAAGACATTTTTCCACTCTTACTGAATATTTTAGAAATGTATTGAAAAAAGGTTCTGAGTTTGTGTGGACAGCTTTATGCCAAGAACATTTTGTTTTAATTAAAGAGTGTATTATTTCTGCTCCTGCTCTCCAAGCTTCTGTTGAAGGATGTGACACTTTCATTACTGTTGATTCTAGTGCATATGGAATGGGTGAGTTTTGTCCCAAACGGATTGTGGAAGAGAATTTACTATCGGTTTTGCTTCCAGGAGAATGAAAGAAGTGAAGTTCAGGTTTTCCGTAATTGAAAAGGAAATGTTGGCCTGTGTTTAAGTATGGGCGAATTTTGCGGATCTGCGGTCCGTGAATTTGCGCGAAATTGCAAAAAACATTCGCGAATTTACGGATTTTCCGCAAAATCGTGGATTTTTTTGCGATTTGCACTGGAGTACTTTCTACTGGCTAATCCAGTAAGTGCTACCTCATTGGGTAAATGTATTAGGCTTTTCCTACACTGCAGCTGCGTAAAGGGCCAGATGATTTGTCTCCACTGACCATGTGTGCCTGTAACTTTGCCACCACGCCAAAAGGCGCCGAGGTCCCTTGAGTGAGCTGACCATCATAGTTGGGAAAGGGCGGGAAGATGTTTGATACCGCTAGTGTGTGGTGCGCGGCTTCTATGCGTGTCAACATGCCTCTTGTGTATATAGGGTCAGAGAGCGAGCAGGACAGCAGGTGAGGAGAAGGCAGCCTCCTGGTCACAGGAACTACACGGGATTGCGCTTGAGAAACTCATGGATTCAAAGAACTCCCTCGAGTATTGGGCGGGAAGACGTTTGATGCCACTAGTGTGTGGTGCGGGGCCAAACTAGTGGGCTTCTATGCGTGTCAACATGCCTCTTATGTATAAAGGGTTAGAGAGCGAGCAGGGCAGCAGGTGCGGAGAAAGCAGCCTCCTGGTCACAGGAACTTCACAGGGGTTGCGCTCGAGAAACTCATGGATGCAAAGACCCGGGGCTTCTATGCGTGTTCACATGCCTCTTGTGTAAAGGGTCAGAGAGCGAGCAGGGCAGCAGGTGAGGAGAAAGCAGCCTCGTGGTCACAGGAACTACACGAGGGTTGCGCTCGAGAAACTCAGGGATTCAAATACCTCCCTCGAGTATTACAGCTAATTTTCAACGGCAGATATGGGGTTAAAGCACACTTGCCCAGCCTCAACCGTGCTTACTAATGTTTTGGGCTGATTAAAACGTTACTGAATTTGAGCTTCAACTTGAGCACCTGCTTTATTTATATCTGTAAGTGCTTTCTGTTGAGATTAAATTTTTGGCCCAAAGGAAGAGCTTACAGAGTTAAGGCAGGTGCCCGAGTTGAAGCTAACTTTGCAAGTTGCAATTTCAACTCTGGCAGCTTGCCGGCGCCATTCTAAAATGGTTACAAAGTTAGCTTCAACTCGAGCACCTGCCTTAACTGTAAGTGCTTCCTGTGGGCCCAAAAAGAAATCCGCCCACGAGCGGATTTGCAGATTTTTCGGCAATTTCGTGAGATTTGCGGATCACAAAATTGCAGATAATCTGCAAATTCCGCGAGAGAAACTGAGTTTTGGCCCACAGTTACCTGTGTTTGGGGAGTTGAAAAGTTTAAATCATACGTTTGGGGAAGAAAATTTTGGCTGAGGGAAGATCATAAACCTCTTGTTGATATTCTTTCTGGATCCAAAATTAAAAAGTCCACTGCTAGACTTGCTAGATTGTCTACCAAATTGTTGGAATTCAGTTTCACAGTTCTCCATATTCCTGGTGGTAAAAATGTAAAAGCAGACTTTCATTCAAGACTTCCAATGGAAAATACTTCCAATGAGATTTCTGAAGACATTGAGGAATGCATCAATGCCAATGTCGATGATACTGTTATTTGTTCTGATATGTCTTCTTGGCGAGATGCATTATGTAATGATTTTGTTTTGACGCAGGTAATGGATTTTGTTGTTAAAGGATGGCCTAGGGAGAAAGTTCTTTCTGCTGATCTTCAACCATTTTGTAAAATTCTGGTGAATTATCTATTAAGAATAATTTGATGGTTAGGGATAATAAACGTATTCCTCCCACTGTATTCCGAGTAAGGATCATGGAAACAGCTCATTCGGGTCATTTGGGCAGGAGTGCAACTAAACGCAGAATTAGAAATGATTTCTGGTGGCCTAGCATGGATCGTGATATTGACAATTTAGTCCAGAATTGTGTACAGTGTTGTTATAGTGACAAACATCTCACTACCAATACTCCTATACCCAAACTTGTTTTGTGTCCATCCAGAGTATGGCAAAGAGTTTCTATTGATCTTCTTTGTCCTTTCCATGTTTTGCCTAATTGCATGAGGTATTTTATTGTTCGTATTGACAATCTTTCTAGATGGGTGGAAGTAAGAGGTGTGTCTGATTCCAATTCTAAACCTGTTATTAGGTTCTTACAAGACATGTTTTCTAGAGAAGGTGTTCCGGAAGAAATTTTAACCGATAACGAGTGCAATTTACTTCTCCATCTATGCAAGAGTTTTTGACTACATTGTGAATTAAAGATTTACGCACTCCTCTTTATCACCCTCAATCCAATAGTAAAGTTGAGAGGTTTAATAGGGTTCTTGTTGAATGTGTACAGAGTACTCTCAATAGTCATTGGGATTGTGAAACAGCTGTAGGCAACATGATTTGGGCATATAGAACCACTCCGCACTCTGTGTCGGGTTCCATTCCTTTTGAATTGATGAGAGGGAGGAAAGTTTCTTCTTTTTTGTGTCCGATCTGGAAACTTAATGCTTTCAATAATCATTTTTCTGTAACTGAAGAAGCTTCAAAAGCTAAAAGAATGTCTGATGATGTTAATCGTCTTAGATTTGATAAGAGTTCTCAATCTGGCAGAAAGAAATTGATCAAATTTTCTGTTGGTGATTTGGTAAGAGTAAAAGATCCTTTATTGTTGCAAAAAGGTTTATCCAAATTCAGACAACCTCATTATAATTCTGAGGTTAAGGGGCATGTGGGAAGACTTGTTTATGGACAGTGGTGGAGTTTTTCTCGTCTTGCCAAAGTCTTTCAACCTAACAGATCATCTAATTTACTGGTTTCTTCTCCTGAAGTTGTTTTGCGACGCAGTTGTAGAACAAGAAGGATGCCAAAGAAATTACTTGATTAATTTTTTTTTTGTTTCTTTCCATTTCTTTTTTATCTTATTTTTGTTTAAGGGGGAGATATGTGGTGTTCCAATGTATCCTATCCTAATGAATATTAATTTTATGTATTACATTTTTCCTCTTCAATTATTTCTAGTTTGGAATGTTAATATGTTATTGTCCTCATATTATGTTCTGGATTGAAATGGAATGTTGGGCATTCTATCCAGTGTCAGTTGAAGCTGTACCTCTGGGCCCGTCAGTCCTGTATGCATATTCTTTATGAGAAATAAATATATTTGAATAACCCAACTTGGTGATTCCTCGACTTTACAGGAACCGAGAGACTGCTCTAGTGATGAGATCACACACCCTTTGGCTGAGGGGGATGGAGGTGGGCCGGAACTGCCAGTGGGAGATGCAGCAGATCCTAGCAGCCCGAATGTTTGAATCTGGCTCTGTTACAGTAGCTGGGGTCAGGTAATATGGAAACGACAGCCTATAAGACATCAGCATGCCAGCTCACCAGCAGTATCAGTAAATACTGTAGTGTGGTTCACTAAGGACCCGTTTTGATATTTCTTATCGGGAAACAACCTTTACAACTCAGTCATTACATTGCACTACCTTTACATAGCAGTCATAACATCACAACATCCTTTACATCGCATGTCATTACAACGCAGCCATTACATCGCAAGTCATTACAATGCATAACATTACAAGGCATAGTACCCTTACACTAGCCAACACTTACCCTACTGTTGCACTCACTGGAGTTAGAAAAGTAATTTTTACTTCTACACTATCCAACACTTACCCTACTATTGCACTCACTGGAGTTAGAATAGTAATTATTACCCCTATACTATTGAATACTTACCTTGAAGTAGTGTGGCTCACTGGTTAGAGGCGGCAGACCCGAGAGCAGAGGACGGCCCGGGACCAGGGTTCGATTTCCGGCGCGGCAGGTTTCTGGACCAGGGTCAGCGGACTCGATAATTCTCTCGCCTCGGTGCCCACTCTGATCAGCGATCACACTCGGCAACTCTGGGCATTAGCTTGCCTCATCTTCACTAACAGCCCCACCAGACCGCCAGGGATGCCTGGTCTCACCCTGGAGATACCCATTAAGGGACCATCTCTCAGGGAAGCCAGGAAGGGTTTCGCAGCGGTCGAAGCGCCTTGGGACCCTACGGGTAAGTAGTGCGCTATATAAATGCCAATACATTTACATCTTAAATGCAATGTAATGGTATGCATTGTAATGATATGTGCTGTAAAGGTATAATACAATGTAATGGAATGCGTTGTAAAGGTAGTTTCTGAAAATGTGATGTACTGGCATGCTATGTAAAATAATGCGTTGCAAAGGATGTTGCGATGTAAAAACTGCATTGTAAAGGCATGCATTGGAAATGTATGCGTTGTAACTTCATACATCTGCGAGCATGTAGTGGGAATTAACAGGGTTGGTTCATGCATACAGGTGGGTGGGTGACAGACCTCTCTTTCTCCTCTTATACATAGTTGCTTTATAGCCATGGGTCCAGAAGAGTGAGAAGGACTAGGGAAGTAGGGAGGGGGTAGGTGGAGCAATGGGTTGTTTGTTAAGATTGCTGTCCCACTTTGGACATGCTGGGTCAGAGGAAGGAATACTGGAAACAGAACAGACTCCTCTCCAATATCTGACAAACGTGGAAAGGCCTGCCCCATACTCTCGATACACCTATGTCCACCTCCTTAGAGAAACGGACCATGTCAGTCCAGACCTGGAATGTTAATAGTCTGATAGGATTAAGCTGGGGCTAGTCACCCAATATGTAAAGCACCGACAGTCCGACGTAGTGTTACTCCAAGAAACCCACTTCTAGGGCACCCAGTGTAACTTTCTGGGGAGGGGAATGTACATAGTGCTGGCACATGCCGGGTACACATCTGGATCCAGAGGGGTTGCAATCTTGATTAGAAAATCAACCCCCTTTTGAACAAAACTGTAAATGGGTCGATCCAGATGCACATTTGTAGACTTTTACGGGTACTTGGGGCAGATGACAGATCACACTCATCTGCATTTATGCACCTCCCAGACTGCAACCCCCAGTACTCCTCAAAGTGGCAGACATACTCCTAGAGACCCCCACAACCTTCCATGTCCTAGGGGGAGACTTCAATGATGTGATGTGCGCAGTAGCAGATCAGTCAGGGACACACATAGAAAAGTAAGGCACCACACCATTAGCCTACTTCGCAGACACGTGGAGATCTCAACACCCACATACCAGACAATACTTCTACTGCTCGGGGACCCATAACGTATATTCAAGGCTAGACTACCTTTTTGTCCCCTCAAATGAACTGGGAGAGATTAATCAGATAGAATACCTGTTGAGAGGGCTGTCAGACCACTCACCCCTTTGGGTACAAATAGGGGCTAAAAGCCAAGAATCACTGAAAACATGGAAATTAAACAACTGGGAACTATAAAATCCTAAAAGACTATCTAACCTACACCGCCTCTATGAGGTAGGCGACAAGCCGGAAAACTGCTGGCATGGCTTAGCAAGAAGAAAACTGAGGCTAGATGGGTGAGTTCAATCACAGACGAACATGGAGTGACTCTCTCCACAGACGAGCAAATAGTATCATCATTCGCAAAACACTATGAAGAATTCTATGATAGGAAGACATCTAGTCACACAGCTGAACTGGACGAATATTTTAAAGGTATACAGGTTCCCAAAATAGAGGAGGGTGACATGAAAACATTAGATGGAGACCTGGCCCTAGCAGAAGTGAATGAGGCTATTTCCCAACTTAGACTGGGACTACGAGTTGAGCTATATAAAACATGTACAGACCTATTGAGCCCCTACCTACTGAGCCTCTACCAAGACACATAAAAAGAGAGCATTCTCCCAGTAGACCTCTCGACCACCACTATTGTGACTATTCATAAAAAGGGCAAACCCAAAACAAATGCCATTCATACAGCCCCATCTCTCTGCTGAATACAGAGGTCAAAATTCTAGCGACAATCTTGCTCATGCGACTCTTGCAGGTCATAACGACTCTTGTCCATTGTGATCAATCAGGGTTCATGCCGGGTCAGGCAACCAGATGGAACCTCCTTAGATTACACAATTGGATAATGGTGGTTAAAATCTGCAATGATCCACACATTTTCTTTCTTTGGGTGTGGAGAAAGCATTTGACGCAGTGCATTGGCCCTTCCTAGACTCTATTATAGTCAAATTCAGATTTGGCCTGAAATTTAGGAAATGGGTGAGCCTATTGTGCACTGCTCCCAGAGCAGCAGGGTGAGTCAACAGGAAAATCTCCCGCGCATGCATGATACGCTGCGGGACTAGACAGGGATGCCCTTAATCCCCAGTCGTATTTGGACTCATGATTGAACCACTAGCATGTGCGATTAGACAACACCATTTTGTGTTCACAAGCCAGTGAAACCAGCCCCCCTGCCTCCACCCCCCCACGCCCCACCAGCAACTGGGATTTTCTACATCAGAGGGTGCTTCTGTTAGCTGTTTAAACTGTGTTTACTAGGGCCTGTACACTTCGTTTTTTGGCCAGCAGAGGGAGTACAGTTTTATTCAAACAGTATTGTTAGACTTCAAGTTAGGGAGTCCCTTACCTGCTGAAGTCCAAAGTGTGGATTGACCCTGTCTGTCTCCTAGGAGATTCTGAACAGGAGAAGCAGCTGCCCAGCCCCCACCCCCAGGCCAGCAGACCATTGGCTATTAAGCTAACAGGCAAGTCTGAGCCCTCCTCTCACACCTGTCCAGGCCCTTAAGGTCTTGCTGGGTGCACCCCAAATCATTCTCCTCCATCTTGTGAGTTGCAGCCTACCTGTGCCCCAGATTGCAGTGAGCAGAGTCCATGAAGTGGTAAGGAGACAGACTAGTGCTGTCTCTTCCCAAGACAAACGTTGTTTAAAAAACGATTTTCACTTTTTGTGTTTACTGTCTTTGGTTGTCACAGTTTAAAATTGTAGTTTTAGCCTGTCTGTGATTGCATATTTTATCACCTGTTTTGTGTTTTAAACTTGTGGTTTTCCCTGCCCATGATTACTTCCATTTAACGTGTTGAATTGTGGGATTTGCAGTCCAACCTCTGTGGTTTGTCCCTCTCATTCCTTGGTGGCAATTCTGTTTTCCTTCCAAATTTCTCCTTTGCTTTGTGCTAAGACCTCTATGTTAAAACAGTGCACTCCCAGCCACCATTTTGTGTTCACAAGCCAGTGAAACCAGCCCCCCTGCCTCCCCCCCAGCAACATGGATTTTCTACATCAGAGGGTGCTGCTGTGAGCTGTTTAAACTGTGTTTACTAGGGCCTATGCACTTTGGCCAGCAGAGGGAGTAAAGTTGTATTCGAACAGTAATTTTAGATTTCAAGTTAGTGAGGCCCTTACCTGCTGAAGTCCAAAGTGTGGATTGAGCCTGTCTGTCTCCTAGGAGATTCTGAACAGGAGAAGCAGCTTCCAACTCCCTGGCCAGCACACCTTGTCTGAGGTCGCTGGAACCTTATAGTGGTTGGTACATGTCTACCCTGATTGGTGATTGTATCTGGTGTTTCCATTGGATTAGGGTTAATGTCCTCATTGGTTGGGTATCTGAGGGTTCTGATTGGTTTCTGGGTCTGTGATTCAGTCATTGTAGGGTTGGGACTAGGGCTAGGGTTGGGATTTATATATTAGAAGTAGGGACTAGGGCTTCCTAAGGTATTGGTTGTTGGGAGTAGGGTGGGACTAGGACTAGGGTTAGACCTTTAATTGGAAGTAGCGATTAGGGCTTCTGGTGTGATTGGTTGCTGGACTGGGTGTGGGACTTAGAGTAGGGTTAGGCTTTCTATTGGAAGTAGGGACTAGAGCAACCTGTGCCATTGGTTGCATGGACTTGTTTTGGGACTACTGGTAGGGCTTAGGCCTTTATTGGAAGTAGAGATCGGGGTTTTTGAACTGATTTGGTGCTTGGACTAGAGCTAAGATTGACTGTAAGGTCCTGTCTCCTATTGGTTCTAGATTTTAAGGTTAGTATTGTGATTGGATAGTGTTAAGGCTAGGGTTCCAATTGGCTGAAGGGGTCACCTGATTACTAGGGCTATACATGACCAGTGTTAGGGCATCTCAGCCCGGGCGTCGAGGCTAAGGGCAGAGAGGACAAGGGCAGCTGCCTGTTTGAGCCTGTCAAGGGCAGGGAGGACAAGGGCAGTTTCCTGTTTGAGTCTGTTAAGGGCAGAGAGGACAAGGGCAGCTGCCTGATTGAGCCTGTTCGAGAAGGGTCAGGACTAGGGCCAGAAATGCTGCCCTTTTTCTCATTTAGCAATACCCAGCCCACACCATCCACATCCACAAACAGAGCAACATACTCATACCAAATGTACACCACGCACAACACTATGCACAGATTAATGTACCAGCATGTACTACAAACCCACCAAACCACATCTGCACACCCTACTATCCCAACTACCACACATATCCACCATCACCTACAAACAATACACAACTCTATCCTATACCACTAACCAATACACTCATCACTAACACAACGCCAATCAATGCCATACATAACTACATCCCATTCAGACACATTCTCTCTGCTGTAATTACACCTAACAGACCACCTTTTATCACTAACAAACATATAATCATCCTTCCATCAGTTGTCCAACAAACACCCTCCTCTCCCTTCTACCATAATAACACTAACGCACAACACACACACTGCACACCACCACACTTTGTAACTCTTGCAACAAACCAGTCTAAGATAAACACTCTCACCTCTACTTCATTCCCTCCTACACACAACATACACTCTACTCATAAAAACATCACCACCCCCTCTACATCACAACCTCCTCTCACAAACAATACTGCACAACCAAATCCATTTCATGAAACGTATACATCAGCACCCTTTTTGACTACTCCTCAATAGCAAAACATATCACACAAACCAGCACAACAAGATCTTCAAAGCCCAACACCTCATAATACTTACCATCACAAAATACAAACATATACCCACCTTTCAAGCCACACAAAGGAACAAACGCCAATGCCAAGCTTTCACTCTTCCACCACACCTAACACAGATACAGCAATACAGCAACTCTCTTCTAACCGCCTCTTATCCATTGGACAATTTAGAACATTACTACATGACCCACTTGCTGCACCACCTCCCCTGACTCATACACCTTCCGCTTTAAACACACACAAAAAATATAAGCAACATGCCACACCTCACAACTTTGCTTCCCCATGTCTACTTCACAACAATGTTACACCACAAAAGCAACACAGCACTCCAACTCACTCTCAAACACCTTCTCCAACACATACCCACGCAGACCCATCAAAATGCATTCTTAGCATGCTGGATGAGGAACACGATACAAAACAGCTACACAATTGCTATCCTAATACAGCTAATACCAGCACTTAAAACACACCTGCTACAAACCCACACAATACTGATCCCTCTTCTACCAAACAAAGCCCCACTGTCACCAAAGGCCACTCACTAAACTGCCTACTAATAAATGCTCGATCCCTCTCTAAAAACAAGCATCACATCTACGACCTTCTCACCGATGCAAAACCAGACATACTATTCATAACCAAATCATGGTTGGGAGAAGATATGGCTCTAGTCCTGCATGAAGCCATTCCTCTAGCCAAAAAAGGAGGTGGTCTAGCTGTTGTATTCAGGCAAACAATACATATCACTAAAAGTGACAACATCTCCATAAAGAATTGTGAGGCTCTTCTAACAAGATGCAATCTTACACCATCTTCCTCCTGTAACTTCCTGCTCCTTTACAGACCTCCACCTAGCAAGGCAACATTCCCAGACGCACTTCTAGACACAGTTTCAAACCTGATAACAATACACTCCAACATATGCGTTCTGGGTGACATTAACATTTGGTTTGATAAACCCAATATGACCCATCCAAAAACAATAATCACCGGCCTAGACGCATTGAACCTGCATCAGATTGTCCACAATCCGACACACACCGCTGAACATATCCTAGATGTCATTTTTGCTTATACTGAACTAGTTACCTTTCAAACTATAACCACAGTCACATGGTTAGACCACCACTTGCTTGGCTTCCAACATAAAACATCGCTACGCTACTCACCTAAAACTACTTTACATCTATCCACCTATCAGCCGTGGAACAAACTCAATTTGGAGCACTTGGAAACACAACTAACATCCAGTACAAATCTGGAAACCATAAATTCTGTTCAAAATCTATGAATGACTACAGGAAGCTTTTGACATCCTAATACCATTCAACAGAACAAAAGAAAAAAAGCGCCTTGGAGAAACATAGAAATAAAAGACATAAAACAACAAATTAGAAAGGTGCAACACACCAGGCTCAAAACAAACGCCAAACAAGACAAACTTCACCTACAGAAAATTAACAGATTATACAAGTCGGCTATCAAAAAAGCTAAGAAAAGGTACTATTCAGACAGAATTCAAAACGCTAAATGTGCAAATAAAGAATTCTATAAAATACTCAATGAATTTCACAAACCAAATTGCCTAGAAGGAACTCATCCTGTTACTCAAGATTTCACAGACAAACTGGCAAATCATTACACCGACAAAGCAGACATGTTGGAATCGTACTTAAAACAGAAACAAAGCACCAGCACTAACCCTTGTGCAAAACAACAATCCAAGAATGTTCTAATCAAGCCTCTCCGTTCCTTCCAACACATCTCACACGATGCATTTATGGACCTGGTCAAAGCAAGCAGGCCTGCCGGCAGCCCTTCTGACCCCTGTCCGCCACAAACTTTCACGACAATTCTTTTAACAACCTCTGCTGCCACTCCAGTAAGAATAATCATCAACGATTCCTTAACTACTGGAATATTTCCAGAAGAACTCAAAAAGTCATACATACGCCCTTTACTGAAGAAAACAAACTTGGACCCGCTGAACCCTGACAACTACAGACCGATAGCAAATGGACCCTTCCTCAGCAAACTGATAGAAAGAGCAGCGTTCGCCCAGATGTCACAATTCATTGAAGAGAATGACATACTTTCAGACTTCCAAACAGGATTCCATCCAGGAAGAGGCACTGAATCTGCCCTCCTTGCCATCTGGGATGACCTAAAGAATACAGTTGACCGCACAGGGGTTGCTGCACTACTCTTCTTGGACCTCTCATCTGCCTTTGACACGGTTGACCATGACACTCTGAAACAAAGACTCTATGAAGCCGGCATGGAAGGAACTGCTCTAGACTGGATTGCATCCTACCTTCGAAAGAGAACTAATGTCATCCATACAACACCTTTCTCATCCAAACCGTACTCCACAAAAGCAGGGGTCCCTCAAGGTTCTATCATCTCGCCCATGCTTTTCAATATCTACATGAAGTCATTACCAGTACTGATCAATACATTTCACCTCACATGCTATAACTATGCAGATGACACACAAATACTCCTTCAACTGGAATGCCCCAAAGACTTTGGAAAATTACCAATTTTCAGCTATTTCAGAGTCATGGATCAGTGGATGACCTGGAGCCATCTCAAATTGAATGCTTCAAAAACTGAAATACTCACGTGTGGCAATTGGAAACATTACAACCCGCTTGCCGCATGGCCTGATGAACTTGGATCACTGCCTAAAGTATCGAAGGAAGTAAGAAACCTCAGAATGACCATGGACTCCAAACTGTTAATGAATGCCCAAGTGGATAAACTAGCAAGATCAAGCTTTGCTACTATAAAAACGCTGCGACTAATTTTCACTCATTTGGGATTTCCACACAAGGTCCAAGCTACCATCTCCCTTGTTCTGTCCAAACTCCATTACGCCAATAGCCTCTACCACAGATCACCTTTAACGACCATGAAAAGACTACAATGGATTCAGAACTCGGCTGCCAGACTACTCTTGCATATCAAACTGCGAGAGCACATCTCCCCTGCCTTGAAAGCCCTGTATTGGTTACCGGTTGCCAGAAGATCCACGTTCAAGCTGCTTGGTATCACCCACAAAGCAATACATGGAATGGGACCACTCTTCATCAGGAATAAAATCACCAAACACATTCAACGAAGGAACCTCCGCTCTAAAGGAGCATCTCGCCTCAAAATCCCACCATACAAGAAAAAAACCATGGGTGGCACATCCTTCTCTATTCAAGCAGCCAAACTATGGAACTACTTACCCCCAACATAAGGTCCACCGACAACCACCTTATCTTCAGACAACTACTCAAGATTTGGCTCTTCCCCACATAAGCACCAATCGCAAACCGAAATTTACAGCATATCCCTCTGTATACTAGCATTTGTTTTCACTATATATATGTACCTATCTTTGTGTATCTATACTACTAGTATAAAGAGAGAACAGAAACCTTTTGGCAAGGTAAACACGGGAACCACAGTGCCAATCCACACACCCAATACATTGTTGGAATCCTCAGGGTGTGTAGATGGACATAGGCGACAAAATAAAACGTAAATTAAAAAATTAAAATGTCAAAACAAAGTAGTTCCCTAAAACTAGCGCCGGCCGCGACGTAGCGCTGACCGCGACCTAGACGTGATGACGACAGTCGGGACGGAGGGGTGACGAGCGGCGAGGAATGGCTGTGAAGTCCGGAGCGGGCGGCTCAGGTAAGGCAAAGGCAGGCGGGAGGCGGGCGGGAGGCGCGAGGCGCGGGGCGGTCTGGGCAATGTCGGGGCGGGCGGGGGGCAGCGGCGAGGCGGGAGGCGGGAGGGATGCGGTCTGGGCAATGTCGGGGCGGGCGGGGTGTGGCGGCGAGGCGGGAGGGATGCGGTCTGGGCAATGTCGGGGCGGGCAGGAGTGCACAGAGGCATAAAATGCTGCCCCCTTCTGCCCTGGGCAACGCCGGGGCGGGCTGCTAGTCACTTTGTATAAACATGTCAAATAATTATGTTGTTGAAAGAAAAATAATAATAAATAAATAAAAATCATCTTTGGTCTACATGTACATACTTCCATTGTGCATCTATGTACCTTCCATGTACTTGGATCTGTGTGTCTGTTACTTTTCTCCTGAAAAAGCATATCCAGTGCACTACCCTATTTCTCATCCTGTGCCTCTATCAATATCTACATATACTTACCTCCTTTATGTATCTATTTATTTATTTATTTATTTAATGGCATTTGTAGAGCACGTGCAATTACCCGTAGGCGTCTCGGCGCTGGTATGCAATGCTTTCAATGTAATTATGGATCTATATATTTATCACTTTCTTCTAATTTAGCATTTCCAATGCACTACCCTATTTCTCAGCCTATACGTCGCGCTCAATATCTTCTAGCACAACCTTCTGTCTCATCTCAAACTTCTTCTACTACTCCTTCCAATGCACTACCCTATACATCTATCAATATATCCTCTACATCCACTCTCTCATTTATCCCAAACCCCATACCACTACTTTGATTGCCAAAATAACCCTTTCTAGACTCTCTCCTACTCTACCCCTCCTTGCATCATCTGACACCTCTTTTACTATACCCATCCCCTAAAACACACTTTTCTAAACTCTTCCCTCTGAGTCCTACCCTCCAAAAGTCCTTTTTACTCATCCAAAAGCCTCCTCCTTCTGCTAAGACCTAAAACATTATTTTTTTTATTAAAAAAAAACTTCACTCTTTTATCCCTCCACTATCCTTTTCAATCAAAATTAACAGACTAACATCATCACTTCTCAAATTCCATATTAAACTATACTAATATACTACCTAAATAACTGAATACCATATCCACTACTCAAATTACTTCATATTTTTTACTATACTCAGTAATCCTTTATTGGTTCCGGAGTGGCGTGCTACTCGCCAGAAAAGCGCTTCAACACCCATCAGGGGTAACAAGTGCTATATGAATGCAAATCTTTCTTCCCCTTTTATCCCTCCGCTATCCTTCTCACTCCAAGTAGCTGACTAATATCCACCACTGAAATTACTTCATATTTCACCATATTAATTCACCACTAATCCTTTGTAGGCTTCCTGAATAGGGTGCGTCAACAAGCGCTAAATAAATACAAACCGTTGTCCTCCTCTATCCTTCTGCTATCATTCCAAATCCAAATAAGTGATTAACCTATCCACCACTTAAAATGTACTTGCATGTTTCACTATACTAATTCAACACTAATCCTCTATGGGTCCCGGAGTAGCGTGCTACTCGCCGAAAAAGCGCTTTGGCGCCTCGTCAGGGATAGTAAGCGCTATATAGATGCAATTACAACACAATACAATACGTAACAAAACCGGACACAATAATACCTACATTGCTTTCAATAGTAGAGGAATATGGCTGGCTGTCGGGATATAGGGTACATCGGCAAAATTCAATTTTATACTGCCCGAACCATATATTGAAATGGCTGTTGCTCCCCGGTGATTTCCAAATTGCCACAGAAGGATTTAAATGCTTTGGAGTCTTCCTTAAACCACAAGCAGGGGTCTGCCAATGCCACAACATCTTTGCAGGTCTTAGCGAACTTTAAACAAGACGCAGACAACCTCTCTCAATAATAGGCCAGGCAGCCATGTTTAAAATAATCTCCCTGCCCCAATACTTATACACTCTACAGAATACATATCATCCTCTCCCCAGAACGATCTTCAGGGAAATAGACTCTGAACTCCGAGCATTACTATGCACCCAAGGATAACCATAAAAATGCTGCACCGCAACCCATATCATGGGAACTAGCAATACAGGACATTGAAGCGTACTATTGGGCAGCACACAACTCCTGTAAATGACTGGATACACATAACCTGGGACCATTTCACATATAGACTAAAAAGGGAGACTCTGACGCCGCACACGTTCCTACACTACTTGTATGGAGAGAAAGGGATCCTAGCGATGAGAGTCACTGTGGAGGCATGGGAAAGAACCACTAGGACACAGGGGCGGTCCTACAAGATAACTAGCGCCACCCCGCTGTGGAAGGGAAGCAGGCTCAGAGAGGTGGGCGGGCTCCAGGGCTTTGAAAACTGGGACATACTGGGGATCTTCACAGTGGGAGATATAACAGTAAGTGGAGAAATCAAAACTTTTTTATGCTACAAAATAAATGTAAACTACATAACTCCCCCTTCATCAAATATGCTCAGTTACGCCAGGCATGTGGAGCAGAAGGAATAAGGGAAACAGAGATACCAGAGTATGCACCACTTGAGGGGAGACTACTACAGAGGAAGAGCTCAAGATAAAGGCTGTGTCACTCACCTATAAGACAATTAATAATAACATGCCTGACACCATGGGTAAACTAAGGGAAACCAGGGAAAGAGACCTAGGGGAACTAAAAGAGGTTGATTGGGAAGCAGCCCTAATGTACCCTGGAGAAGTGGCAATCAAAATCAGACTGCATCTTATCCAGTTTTATATCCTTCATAGGTCATACTATGACAGAGTAAAACTGCATAAAATTTGCCGGGCAAAGAACCCCCAGTGTTTGTGTTCTCGAACACCTGCAGGAAATTTCATACACGCGATATGGGAGTGTCCCCATATCCAAGCCTACTGGGACAAAATACTCAAAGAGTTAAATGCAATACTAGGATTGTCCCTTCCAGCAGACCCTAAATGTATACTCCTGGGAATTCCATGTGATGTAGATGTCCTCAGAGTCCAATTGCTCTTAAACTCGCTGGGTTTGATAGTGGTGAAGCGTGATATAGCACGGTATCGGGTCTCACGAGAAATCCTGACATTACATGAATGGAAACGCGGTATGGCCCTCTCCGTGGCAGCGGAAACTGTTACATATAAGAGCAGAGGGTGCCACAAGAAATTTACTAAAGTATGGAGTAACTGGATGAACTACTATGGCTTAATAGGAAGCAGTGATTGTACCCAAACTGTTACACATGGTGCCCTGGTACTAAGCAAGACCCAAAGGGCTCAAGGCACCAAGAGAGGGAGCTAGAGTGGAAATCAGGGCATACCAACGTACAAGGGAATGGTACACAATGTTAGTTGCCCACAATGTATTAAAAATAAGTTAGAATACAGGGACTGAGAAAACTGAACTAATATGTCTGACCTAAGTGTGACTTGTATGTTTATTCTGTTTAAACAACTGAAACAAAAAAATATATTTTGGAAAAAAAAATCGAGGGCAGGACGCTCATGACCACGCCGCTGCACGCCACCAGTCCTTCACTTCACGGGCAGCGTGCTCCTGACCAGACCCGCCACTGCCAGACTAGGCTCCACACCAGGGCAGCACTCTCACTTCATGCCGCTGCCCACAACGCCACTAGTTCCTGGGCAGCACGCTACTGACCACGCTGATACCAGCGCTCCGGACCACTGTCACTTCACGGGTAGTGCACTTCAGACCACGCCACTGCCCGACTCAAGCCTTTGAAATCTTCCCGGACAGCACGCTCCTCTCCATGCTGCAGGCCGACTTACTAGCAAATTTGTGAGGCACAGAATTCGCCCAATGGGGACTTTAAACCCTCATCAGTGGCATCGATACTCACGGATTTACTAAGTGTAGCTAAATGATCGATCCAGCGGAGCAGCGAGCTCTCCTCACCCTGCTGCGCGTGCTCCACTGCCACAATCTTCCTGTGCAGCGCACTATAATGATGTCCTTCCACGGCAATCCAACTGCTATATGGCAACCCTGGCAATCCAACGGCGAAGGCACATGCTATCTCAGGCATCCTCCACGCCCTTATAACCCTGTGGTGTTCCCAGGAGGCCCCTCGCAGATTGGTCACTTCAAAACAAGCTGACCAATCGGTGCCCAGCATTTTCCTGGTCTCTGCTACTATCCACTCTCATGTTGTGCCCTAGCAGGATTTTGACCCGGGCCCCTCATCGGGCTGGCTGCACCTCCCCGGCTTACGTACTATCTCAGCCTCGGTCCACTTGACCACATCTGCGTGCCATTGTTCCAAAGCCAGTGCAACATTAAAATTCCAGGTATGGCTATTCGCCACTTGGCAAATACCAAGGCCAGACTCTACAAACAAAAGCATTGCTTTGTCTTTTAAGTAATCTGACTGCGGCTGCCCGCGGCTCACGCAGTGGGCCACCTAAAAGGCAGCCACCTTAGTGCCACTTAGGCACACCATCACCCCCTATAGTCTGGAGACCCTGGGGAGAAGTTCCACAGCCCGACGCTCGGGCCACGTCATTTCCGGCGTGCAAAAGGTTAGAGGAAGGTACTTATACGGTCCCCTGCCTTTCTGGCACCCTCTTTGCTGCCGGGCATGCGGACACGGCAGGTATGAATAAAATGTGCATACATTTATTTTGCCAGGGTTCAAGGTGTGGGTGATTGGCCACTCGTGTGTCACCAGGTTGGCACAATGGTCGGAACACAGGACTTGGAAGCACAGGTTCTCCCAGACACAGATTGCCTGGCTGGGGTACTCTCGCATGCGATGGCACAGCTTACTTAACAAACTGCAGCAGAGACTGGCAGGCGGGGGAGGCCCCCAAATCCTGGTCATCCATCTTGGAGTCAATAGCCTCACTGTTATGGGCAGAGGGGCACTGTTGCAGGCAATGAAGGTAGATATGGGTGAAATCAGCAAATACATTGGGCACTGCGAGTTATGGTGGTCATGTGAGGCAGTTGAACATTCCCGGACAGAGATAAACAGCGCCATGTGCAAGTCCACAGACCAACGGGGCTTTGGCTTCATCAGGCACGGGCTAATTCAGGCTAACACCAAAGGTTATTTTGACAAGGACGGGGTGCACTTGTCACAGGTGGGCATGGATTTGTTTTTACTGGACATTAGCGAGGCCCTGGAAATAGCAGTTTGCAGGTGAGGAAATTGGCAGTCTTGGTGGGGGGGCATTGGGGGCAATGGGGGCCACCTCCAGAGCTGTGGCGATCCGGAGGCAGAAGGATACAGAAGGATACCTCTTCAGGAGCACAATAGGGGTGCCAGAGCAAAATCCCAGAAGTCCTCATGGCAGGTCCCTGGAAGAAAATTGTCGGTGCCCAGCTAGTCTTCAGGGTGGTTGTAAGGCTGAACAACCGGGGGCTGGCCTTGCAATGCTCCGAACGAAAAGGGGCGTGAGTAAGATGGTGGTCCAGTGGTCAATGGGATCCAAGGGAGAGGGATCCCATCATAATTGGTAGTACTGATTGGGTCTGCCACATTGCAATTTTGGCTCATCAGGCTGGCAGGGCAGTGTATGTCAGTCACCGCTGCCTGTCCTTGGATCGCCCATAAGATAACCCAACATTTTGCATACTTTTGTATGGAATAAACCTGCAGCAATATTTTCCCAACCAAAAATTTGTGTTGTGTATTTATTTACTTATTCCATCATGCATGCAATTTGGCAAGGGGTGGGGAGTGTTGCTTATATAGGCACTATGCGGCTCCCCGCGGCTCACGCAGTGGGCCACCTAAAAGGGCGGCCACTTTAGTGCCACTTAGGCACACCATCACCACCTCTAGTCTGGGGACCCTAGGGAGGAGTCCAACAGCCCGACGGGTGAGCCGCATCATTTCTGGCGCACAGAGGGTCGGGGGCAGGTACTTATACCACTCTCTGCCTTTCTGGCGCCCTCATTGCTGCCTGACACACTGTCTCCTGGCCTACAAAATACCTGGTGTGTGGCTGGGGAGCACGATTAGGTAGGACCTTTTAATGTTCTTGTTTGTGTTGCAGGCGGAGTTACAGGGCGATCCGGAGGCAGAAGGTTACAGAAGGGTACTTCTTCAGGATCCCAATAGGGGTGCCAGTGCCAAATCCCAAAAGTTCTCATGGCAGGTCTCTGGAAGAAAATCGTTGGTGCCCCGCTAGTCCTTAGGGCGTTTGTAAGCCTGAACAACCTGGTGCTGGCCTTGCAACACTCCACCCGAAAAGGGGCGTGGTCCAGTGGTCCACGGGTTCCAAGGGAGAGGAACCCCATAACAATTGGTAGCACTGATTGGGTTGGCCACAGTGCTATTTGGCTCATCTGGTGGGAAGGGCAGCGTAGGTCAGTCACCGCTGCCTGCCCTTGGATCACCCGTAAGATAACCCACTTTGTTGCATACTTTTGAATGGAATAAACCTGCTGCAATATTTTTCCAACCAAAAAATTGTGTTGTGTATTTATTTATGTATTCCATCATGCATGCAATTTGGCAAGGGTTGGGGAGTGTTGCCTATATAGGCATTAATGCCTATGGCAGCAGGTGGTGCCTTTAGTGGAATAGGTAGTACCAGTGGTGGAACTGTGTGAATCCAGAAGCAGAATTGGTCGACAGTCGATGAACAAAAACTTTGTGCACCTGTACTTGTCAATATTTTTCTTGCAACATGAATACATACTGACCAACTCACTACCCTTACACATACATCTGGAAGGTCACATATTTGCCAATAGCTCCAATTCAAACGTTAGAATCCCGATTTGTACGCCACAAATGGCTTTATTTTGGCTGTCCCCTGTCCGAAATTGCTCTGTTTCAATAGAAATTAATGAATTAAAAAAAGTCCCTCCGATTTTTTCCCTCAAATGACACTATTCCGCTCTAAAATGTTGCCATGTATGATGTGCCTACATTGAAAGACAGTCCAGACCGAAACATTTGCGTCACCAGTGCCAGAAACCATGCAACGATCTACAAAAAAGAGACATTGGTGTTCTCTAAATTTGCTGAATATATTCAACTGTTGTAATATTTGCCTCTTTTTTTACCTATCGCTCTTGGTGTGTGTAGGTGGGGCTTGTTTAGGCTACACTTGAGGGGAAGTTGGTTGTACACGCTGGCGTGGTCGCGCTGATTGGTTGCGTCAGAGGTCTGTGTGCTTCCTGTCTGACCAAGGATTGACAACAATGGAGCCCGTAGGGCTAGTGCAGACCAGCAGTGGGGGTGAGGGCGCAGGGCTGTGGGTGCCCACAGAGCGAGGCACGGGATATATTTATGGTTGCATGTCAATAGAATATGTTGAACAAATCCATTTCGGTGCGACAGAAAATGCTAAATAAAAAGGACCATGATGTGGAGGCTAAGGGGAGAGGTGGGCCCCTGCTTGACAGGTGACAAGAAGAGACGTGGCTAGGGGGCGTTACGCGACTCACTTTAAAATTCACCACTGTGCGAGAAGCAGGGATGTTGTGAGAAAGGTAGAGAGAGAAGGGGTTGAAAGCAAGGATATTGTCGGCATGCAGTGGTAAAGCGGTCCTGGATACTAGGAGGGGCGAATGTTGCATGTCTGGAGGATGAATGTGTGGAGGGTGCTGGATATTAGGGTAAATGTCCAAATTAACCTTTTTTTGTATGAAGGGCAGTGGATGCTTCTCCCGGCGATGGATCTGTTATCTTCCCTGATTGAAAGATATTCAATGTCCTAATTTATCTCTTTTTTTATTGTATGGAGGGCATAAAATGCTCCTCTTGGTGATTAATCTGCTGCCTTCCCCGTGTATTTCCTTTGCTATGACCTTATGCAACTTGAAACTGGCGTCAACCGATACGTTCTCCTTAATCACCATTTGTATTGGTTGTCACCTGTGTACTGTATAGCTCTCCTTTACCCTTGGGTCAGGTACGCGCAAGATAAAACAAGGGCGGATACGACATTACAGGTCTAGACCTATGCGGTTCTTGATTTATACAGGGCATAGCTCTGCAGAGGCAGAACGGTCCGTGAAACAGAGACGTCACTGAGTGCTGAAGGAGATATATAAGAAGAAGGTAGTCGCATTGGTCGTGCAGAGTAAAAAGTTGCTTTTAACTGCGCCGGGTCAAATGGGGCCTAGAGTTCTGAAGTGCATACAGGGGGCATTGATGTGAACGCCGTTGTGGGCTGTGGGACGGCTTGATTCGCTCTTTTGGCGACGTTTGACGTACTACTGACCTCTCCACAGCCTTGCCCACCTAACAGAATACCTGCTCGTATATGCAGCATACTTAGTCTTCCTGACATCTGTCTTCCCCTGCCCCAGGCCAACCAACTTTTCGGAGCCACCATTATGTCTTACTGTTAAGTCCCCTTTCCCCAGCTGCCTGTTACTTGCATCCACTAGTTACGTCTTACTCCCCCTAAACTGCGTGCGGTATCTCGGATTGGCGCTTGGCAGCACCTACATTTCAAATGGGCAGTACAATGTGACTAACTTTTCCCCTGTCTAGTTCGCCTTTGAATTCCAGAGGCCAGACATGTGACTGACTCGGGCACCAGCCCTACTGTCATCCTGATTGTACCTCTCTAATAGCTGGCTGCTATGGCCCATACCCAACAGTATTTTAATTGCTTTCTTTCCCAAACCCATCGACTACTTAAATGCATGTTACAGAGCTATTTCTAGCCCTATTGCCATAATTGGCTGGCTTTAGTACATAGGAATGTTTAATACTCTCAATTTGAGAATATGCATACTAGTAGGTATATTGATTAATGGTACCATAAATATATTTATCGAGCTACGTCTCGAGGGTTACTTCGAAACGCACCACAATCTGTCTTTAGGTATTAGACATACATGCTAAGATAATACATATGATGTACTCGTGTCTGAAATGTTGAACACTTTGTTTTGTACAACTATGCTAAACCGTGTTACTAACCCGTGTTACTAAACAGGTGTTATTTAAAGCGACAACACCTGCTTTAGTTTGTGTTGTGTACCGTAATTTTTAATGATATACTTATTGACCGATGTGCTTTGTGTTTGTGTGCGCGCAGCAGTGGAGGGATACTGCACCCCCGGCTCCACCCGGAAAAAGAAGGTGCGCTTTTTAGCGCAACACGACATTATGCTGCTGCGCAAGGTGGTGATGCAGAACCCATTTGCCCTCAAGGAGCCAAGGCACGTGTGGGCACGGATTGGCGAGGAGATGAACGCAGCTCTGCAGGACGAGAGCTTCGAGGTGGACTATCGGCGCTGCAGGGAGCGCACGGCCCTGCTACTGCACTACTACAAGAGGCAAAACTTCGCCGGACTCCGGAGGTGAGGACTGCAGGGGGTCTACCCTCATTGGGTCAGTAGAAGCAGCTTTTTCCCTGTAACCAACATGGTCTATTCATGTAGTGCTTCTCCAAAACATAATGCAGTTGTTCAAAGATGCCGTCAACCATATTCAGATGTTCAAATGTCACTTTATTGTGACTTTTCAGCACCAAAGTCATCCATCGCAAATTGAGACTTCCAGCCATCATGCCCTTGGTTGGTAGAGTGAGCAGGTGAACTGCCAGTTAGATTCACGATTTTCCAGATTGCTGTCAGTTTCTTGCCCCAGAAGTGATTATATTCCCGATCCCATGACGCTGTGATGACGGCTGCTGAGATGATGTTGTTCAGTTTGAAGCCTTTTTTAGATAAGTGGCATTTTCAGGGTTACTCTTTGGGGCCCTTATTGAGTGAAAACAAGGAAAAGCGTCTAGTTTTTATCTCATTTGCATAATAGGAACATCATTTGGAGTTGGAGATATTTTGGCCCTTGTAGTCTTTGTGAGAGAGTAGAGAGAGAATTGTGAACTTGACTATTTGTGCTACTGGGATTAATAGGAGAACGTTCAACCTTTTTATTCTGTGCTTCTTTTTTTTCCTGAAATTCTTGCAGAATGTTTATTTGTTTTTTAATCTGAATTAGTTTTGGATTTGTTGCGAATTCTGTAACATTTTTTTGGGTCACCATTGTATGTGGTACAGTAAACCAGGCAAGGCACTAACCAGGCCCTCCTGAGTTCCAGTCGATCGGTAACTGCAAAAGGGCTTTCCTGAGCATCATGACCAGGCCATCTATATTTATAACAATGTCATATACCTGAAAGGTGCTGCCAAGGTCCGACGCAAACATGACATTGAGATTCTTTATTATTATTTTTTTTTACTCTGGGGCCGTGGCACAATTTACATGTCCTAGTACGTGGATACACTCTTGAGGTTTATTCAAACACAGAAAACTCTTATTTTTTGAGAAGTCAAGAGGTATTTAGTTATTTCTCTTCAGATCCTCATGTAGTTGTATCTAGACACTGATGTATTTTGGTAAGTACAAAAGAGGAACAATGAAATGCACTGTGCGTAGTGGGTACTGACTTAGACATCCCTGCAGCACTGGTTCTTGGATTGTGACCCCAATCCAGGAACTGGTCCCCATTCTTAAATATGTTTTAATTGAGAACCGCACACACTAGTGTAAACGCAACATGTATGACAGTGTTTAGTTATTTAACAAAACACAGCATCTTGCTTTTCTTTTCACACTTTTTTTCCCTGAATGAATCCTGTCTATTATGAGTGAATATGACCCAGAGGCACAACTAGAGCCAAATTTCGAGGGGGCTAAGGAAAAAATTCGGGTCGGCTGAATCTTTAAGCAACATGCAGAGTGGAGCTGCAGGGGCTCTTAGAAGGGGTGAAACAGCAAGGCCTCATTAACATGCAAATGGTCTTTTAAAGACCTGTGAAGGGTGCGGCTGTGTGTGTGCCCTGGAAGCTGGGGGCTGCCACACACGACACGGGGGGAGGAGTTTGAGTTTGAGTTTGAGTTTAAAATTACTTGTAGAGAGCACATACACCAGCGGTTTCTTGGTGCTACAACTGACAAGATCCGGGGCTAAGAGACAGGAGAAGCTGTTGGGAATTTGTCAAAGGACTTAGTGAACAGATGAGCCTTGAGGTGTTTACGAAATTGTGGGTACAGAGTGATGGTGCGGAGTTCAAGGGGGAGGGAGTTCCACAGGATCGGGGCAAGGGTGGCAAATTTCGAGCCTCCCCACTTCTTTCTCCGAAAGCGAGGGATAGTGAGGAGGGACTAGGAGGAAGAGCGTAGTTCCCTGATGGGAACGTAGGGGGTGATCTCAGAAGAGATGAATGCAGGTGCCAAGCCCAGTCGAGCCAAGAAGGTGATGGAGGCGAGCTTGAATTGAACCCGAGCTCGCACAGGGAGCCAGTGTAAAGATTTCAAGAGGGGGGAGGAGTGATGAAATTTCGGAAGATTGAAGACCAGGCGGGCTGCCTGGTTTTGTATCTGCTGCAAACGCCGTAGACTATATGCAGGAATACCTGCATATAGGGCGTTGCCGTAATCCAGGCGGGACACCACCATGGCCAAGATGATAAGTTTGAGGGCAGAGAAAGTAAAGAAACGGGACACCCTGCGAATAGTGCGCAGTGAAAGGAAAGAGGAAGATACCACGGAACTAACCTGGGAGTGAAGGGTGAGTTGAGAATTGAGTTTTATGCCGAGGGTTTTAACAGAGGTAGTGGGTGTAGGAGAGGGGCCAAGTGAAGGGGGCCAAAAAAGAGAAGACCAGGGGCTGGATGAACCACCCGTCAACACCAGCTCGGTCTTATCGGGGTTGAGTTTCAGGTGATTGTGGTTCATCCAGTCCCGGATGTGAAGCATGACAGTTTGGAAGTTAAGAACAGAAGAGGGGGAAGAAGACAGGTTGAAGACAAGCTGGAGGTCATCCGCATAGTTAAATACGGCGACCTCCATTTGTTGAAGAGCAAAGATAAGAGGGGCAACATAAAGATTAAACAGGAGGGGGGAAAGGGAGGAACCCTGGGGGACCCCGCACTGAACTTTCCGGACGTCCGCTGTAAAGTCACCGAGGCGGACGGCCTGGGTGCGGTCACTCAGGAAGGAGGATAACCAGACCAGAGCAGTCCCCCCGATCCCCGCCGCCCTGACACGGGAAAGTAAGATGGTATGATCCACCGTGTCAAAGGCGGCTGAAAGATCGAGGAGCACAAGGGCCTGGCGCTGGTTGGTATCCATACCCTCCCTGAGGTTGTCCAGGACCGAGATAACAACGGACTCCGTGGAGTGTGCGGGGCGGAAACCGGCCTGGCGGGGAGCAAGAGCTCCGTGCGTCTCCACAAAGGAGCTCAGAGCGCGGGTGACATGGCGCTCGAGCACCTTTGAGTCCAATAGGTGTTGCGCGCCTGATATGACGGTTTATATGTGTTTCGTCCATCTAGACTTTTTCCAAAGCTTTATATGTAGTGAAAGATTTATTTTACCTGATCTCTAGAAGTAATACTGCATTTTACAGAATGGAAATCTCTAATAAATGCGTAGGTACAAATAATCTAGGACTCTGCAGAAGTGTTCAACTGTAGTGTGCTTGCATGTCATGAATTAAGACTCCTATGTGAGTGTTTTGTTTGGGTACGTTTGTGGAGGGTAAGCTCTGGTAATGATCATTACAGGTGGCAGATATGTTTTATTTATTTTATTGATGATGCTGCCTATATAGCACGGACTTTACCTTATGGGCAGCACGGCACTTCACATAGAAAGACAGATTTCATAGAACTAGATAACCGCACAGAGATTCACATCTCAGATGCAAAGTTGCGAGAAAAAAATTATCCTGTTGCAGATGGAGCGTAAATAGTGAGCTTTTAGAGCCTCACAGAAGGCTATGAAGTTTGCATTGCCTCACAGTTCTTCGAGGGAGTTTTTGATCTTTTTTTTCTTCTGTTTAGTGAAATAGTGTTTTGTGTCTAATGTTTCTCTGGTCTCTTGTGATGTGAAGTTTGTTTTTTAGGTATGAGTAGGAGGGCCAGCCAAGGTTAATCGCCTTGTGAGTAAACAGACTATTTTAAATTAATTTCTAGCCTCATGTAGCAGCCTGTGTAGGTCTCTTAAATGGATGTAATGTCTAATTTTTTTGCGCCCTTCACCAAGTGTGCAGAAGTGTAAGATGGCTGAGAGGTGCTGCCGAGTATTTGGGGAGGCCAGCCAGCATTGTGTTGGCTTCATCAAGGTGAGATTGCACCAGTGAATGAAACCGGTTTTAGCCAGTTAGTATATGTGGCTTTGCACAGTTATTTTCTGGTCGAGGACAAATCAGAACGATTTAGCTAAAGAGATGCCAAGAGAGGAGAGTGTATTGAAGCCAAGATTGTACAGATAAAAGGGTTCTTTTGAGTAAAGAGATGGCCTGCGGAATACACTGATGTGGTCCTTCCAGTAATTAAATGCCAACGAATAGCTTAACATAGTCTTCAGTTTACTGATCCTTATTATACTAAAGGCAAGGAAGGTGTCAGACTTCTTCCCAGATACATGGGACCGGTCAACATCAGACAATATTCTAAGCACTGTCTACACATTAGGACACTGGTTACTCAATCTACGATGTAGAGTTGCTCACTCGCATCACCTTAATTTTGTGGTAGCTGAATCGAGTAGTCAGAACTGAGCTCAGTGGAGGCAATGGTGGATGTTTAGATTAATAACAGTACAATATAGTTATAACAGTTGCAGTCACACATAGGTCCTGCCAGAGTTATAATGTTTTTTTTTTTAATAAAAGGGTCAACCCTTTAACCACATCCGCGCTAGTGGTATTCTGCACCTATGCTGGGATTTCAAAAAAACCCATGTTACGTGACGAGCTGGGCTCGTCATCAGCGTGCTAGGAGGCTACACCATGACGAGCCCAGCTCGTCATGAGCCTGGAAGGGGTTAACACTGTGCGGCTGTATGTAAATCACACAGAT
Source organism: Lissotriton vulgaris (assembly GCF_964263255.1). Taxonomy (NCBI): domain Eukaryota; kingdom Metazoa; phylum Chordata; class Amphibia; order Caudata; family Salamandridae; genus Lissotriton; species Lissotriton vulgaris. Next base: position 593,178,665 of record NC_141695.1, read on the forward strand.
CAATAAAGCACCAATATATCACAAAAGAAATACAATTGTACAGCTCTGCATCCACCTTATGTATGATATTTACTGTTTGTGATCACATGCAGTTCTATGATGTTAGTAATTATTTTGAGAACATAGAGGATCGTCTTCCTACAACAAAAAACAGTACTTCCAAATACAGTGTTCATGATTTCTTGCAAAACTAAGCTACAAACAATGCTGTAAGCTCTGGGAAAATAAAATAGGATTGTAAAGGAATACAATCAATTTGTCGAATTGTGTATGTTAAAGATTTATGGGGGCTGGGTATTCTTGCTTTGTCTCCCAGTTTAGGGTTAAGATTTGCAAAGACACTTTGGGGATTCATGCCTAGGTGGCACAAACTAAAACATACTCTGGGCGGCAAGAAGTAACCCTTATGCACTAGTTCCAGACTGATTTTGAATTTGAAGAATCAATAGACGATGTTGTGGTAGATGGGTTGCCTTTGCAGTCACCTTGTAGACAGGCGCCATCTCTAATGTTATATTCAACTTTTGTACAAAAAGATGTCCATGATTATTTCAGGATAACCCTATCATGCCCCTACAATATAATCACGGTCGGTCTTCTATTTGTACTCGTTCTGATATTCACAATCAGCATAATTTTTTTAAGCAGTGAGCCATATTTTTTTTAATACTAATGGTTAGTAAAAAAAATTGATACGGGGGTGCTGTTAAGACCTCCAAGGACTCCATTTACATGAGTAATCACCCATAGTGCTGTTACTGCTGACCAAAACCACTCAAATTCCACCAGCCAGGATGTTGAAAAATGTGATCCAGGGCCACCTTGTGTCTAATTAATGTGTCTACCCATTTATAGTCCCTTAATTCAATTTAGGGGCTTCTCAAACTTGGCAAAAAGGAAAGAAAGTACGGTTATCATGAAAGGGGTAGATGTACTAGTTCTAAAGTTACACTGACTTGTATTGGCTCATTGGCAGTATTGATTGCTTACCCTATGAGAGTAATACTCCTATGCCCACAACTATGACATCTATTTAGGTAAGGTAGAGTAAGCAATTTTCAAAAATAGTAATAAACATGTGGTTTGATATTCCTTGAGTAAAGTGGTGGTCAAAGGTTACATATTGATCGTCACATACACTTATTTTTATGCTGTTGAAAACAAATGAAAGCGTTTATTTAATTGCAAGACATCAGAGAACTTAGACCAACCGTCACATGCTTCGCCTCTGAATGGTGCACAGGCCTGGGGCATTTTTTTTTTTTTGCATTATTAGTTACAGAGTTACAGGATTTCCATTCATGGACATATATATATTCACGTTAAAAAAATGAGTAGAAGCAAACTATAAATACAGATGAACTTTACATACTAGCGAAAAGAAGAGAGAAAAAATAGAGACAAGCGTAATTATAAATATGTATTAAGAAGTAGTATATGCATTTGCATCTGTTTCATGCACTACAATTCGTTGGAGAATTAAAAAATATTTTTTTTTAAAGAGTACCAACTGGAACGCATTGTAGCACATGAAAAACGGATGCAAATGCATATAGTATTTCTTAATACATATACTTCAATTTATATTTATACTCCTATTTATAAATTATGCTTGTTTCTCACTTTTTTCTCTCCTTTTCACTTGTATGTAATGTTCATCTGCATTTATCGAAACGGAGGCCTGCCATTGGAAAAAGCTCCTGTTTTGCAAATTTGTCTGCTCTGGATACCGCCTCTCAAGGACTCCATGACCTGCCTTACGGTATCACGACAATATTTCTTGAAATATCGCCTTGGCAACCATGAGGCAGGTCAGGGAGTCCTGGAGGGGCGGGATTCAGTATCCTGTTTCCGCCCCGTTTTTTTTTTGCGTTTGTGCCGTCATTTTGTTGGGAGTCCTCGGAGAGGGAGGTTGTGGGGGTGAAGTTGGCAATGCGGTGCGGTGGTTTGGAACACAAACCACTGCATTGCCAACTTCAATAGTCCTCTGACCATCTAGTCATTTGAAGTCTTGTTCATGTTTATGGTTTTTCTAAATGTTGTCCAATATATGTCATATTTATTCAGAGTGATATAAATTCCATGAATTGAGTGTATAAAAATTATTAGAAAAATATATATGAAAAAAAGAAATTGAGAAAAAATATAAATAGTGAATACTATTTTTATAAAATTTGCCATTTATTGACTTTCAATCCAATCCAATCCAATCCAAAAAATCTTTATTTAGGCCATAAAAGATACATAAAAATACATACACAGTGTTAAAATCAGCAAAGAAATGCATACAAGAACAAGTAACAACATTTCATGTCATCTAAACTCAGGTAAGTAAAGTGCATAAAGGGAGGAGCAACAACGAGTCATGTCAGTAAAAATAAAATAGACAGTGTGATGGAAGTCGTTGCCAACGGGAGTCAAAGGTTGCAATAAGACAGTGGCAGAGACATTCATCCTATGATGGTTTGGCCTTGATTAACTTGGACCTAATGCGCCACAAGGCGAGGAGATATTTTGAGACTGCAAAAACAATGTGGGGGGAGGAATCAGATTTCAGTATTCTGTATGATATTAAACAGTTCCTTATTGCCATGTTCCTACATAGGGGCACCAACCAATATTTCCTTGGAGACTTATAGGTGGGGCAAAAAAACAGAACATGGATTTCCTCCTCATCACACGAATTGCAGCCAGGGCATAGTTTGTCCCCTCCGTTGGTCCATTTGCTAGTGAAGGATTTGATAGGTAGGGTGCCAAACCGCCACTGTATGTAAAGCTTCCTTGCCGTAATCGGGTAGATAAAATCCATAAAAGTTTCAAACTTATAAGAATTTTTGGATTCAGTAAAACAGTGGGTTAGGGTGCCGATACTAGGTGCAGTCAAATGGGATACAAGATTTTGTTCCTTGTATGCTTCCACAAGTCTTTTCCGGGGGACCTTGTTACATACTATTTCTGGAGCCTCCCACAGCTCATTAAAACCAAGCCGGAACAATTCTTTTTTAACAAAGGCTAGCCAGGGGATCTTGTCATTGTGGTTTAAGTTCATAACATGCACAAGATCTTGCCTATAGTGACTAAGCTCCTTTGTTGACCAGAGTCTATGCCAGAATCTTATAGGTTTGGATTCAAGGTCCTCCCTAATGGACGGTAAACCCAGATCTAAACGTAAGGGAATTAGAGGAGTTGCGGTTGGGAGGGCCAAAAGACGCCTCATGAAGTTGTTTTCAACACGTACCAGGTCAATTCCAGCTTGGTGTCCCCATAATTCGCTACCGTAAAGTGCAGCAGATTTCGCTTGAGTTTTGTACATCTCAACTGCAGGAGCTATAGGTTTGTACGTTGAGGTGTTTGTAACCTTTAAAATAGCCCCAGACAGTTGAGAGAGCCTTATTCGCGAGCTTGCGATCTGTGGACCCCAGGAAAGGTTCTCTTGGAGGGTTACGCCCAGGTACTGAAATGTTTTGACCCTCTCTAGAACCGTGGAATTTAGGGATGGATTAGGTCTCGTTGTGGAGGAGGGGTTAAAGATCATTTACTTGGTCTTCCCTGCGTTGATCTCAAGGCCATACTGCCTGCAGAAAAGTCCAAAGCCATCAAGGATTCTCTGAATTCCCATGGGTGATTTGGAAAGCAGGAGGGTGTCGTCAGCAAACATAATTGCCGGCACCCTCCTGCCTGCCAAGACCGGGGCGTCATTGTCCCTAACGTTAACTAGATGTAAAATAACACTGTTCACGTATAGATAGAAAAGAGATGGGGCAAGGACGCAACCCTGCCTGACCCCCCGGGAAACAGGAAACCTTTTTGACAATACTCCACCCCGCCCACATCGTACCTGGGCAAAGTTGCCCTGATGGAGTCTTATTATGGCCTGGAGTAAATTGGTGGGTACTCCCATCTCCCTCAGGACCTCCCAGAGTTTTTTCCGTGGTACCAAATCGAATGCTGACTTCAGGTCTACGAACACCATGTACAGTCTCCCGCCCTCGATGGTCACCGATTTCCAAAAGAGGAGAACGAGGCGGAAGATTTGATCCATGGTGGACGTATTTTTCCTGAAGCCAGCCTGGAGGGGACTTAGGATTTCATTTTCCTCCATCCAGTCCAAAAGTTGATCCAATAAGAGTCGATAATAAATCTTTTGAGGGACATCTATCAGGCTGATCGGCCTGTAGTTGGATGGGAGCAGAGGACAGCCCTTCTTGAAGATTGGGACTATCTCTGCCCCCAGCCAAGTACAGGGGATCGCCATTCCACGTGCAAGTGAATTGAAAAGGATGTGAAGATAAGGCGCCCAAATCTCTGGATGGGACCTAAAAAGGTCACCAGGTAGTTTATCAAGGCCAGGGGCCTTGCCCAGTGCTAGACCGTCTATTGCGCTAACCACTTCCCCTAGCGTAAACTCCAAGGTGTCTCCAGGAAGGGAGAGGAGTGTTGCAACAGTGACATGAGTATTCTCTAAGGCATCTGCATAGAGTTTACTGAAATGTTCTTCCCATATATGTGCTGCTATATTGGGTTCAACTGCAGCTATGGGTTCCCCTGAGCCAGTAGTGACTAAGGACCAAAATCTTCTTAAGTCCTTAGTTGTCAGGGCTGTTGAAAGATCCTGCCATCTAGTCCCAGTCTGATCTCGCACGGGCCATTGTGTCCTTGTACTGGCGTCGCAGAACGGACACCCTGGTACGGGGTACACCCTCTTTGACTGCAGCAATGAGGTCAGATTTGGCCTTTCTGCAATCAGAGTTGTACCAGGTGGAAGTTCTAGTCTTATGCTTGGGCTTAGGCACCTCTGGATAGAGAACCTCTCCCAGTACTCCCACTAAGTCCTCGTGTATAAGAGGTAGGGTTTTATGTAAGTCGTGGGTGCAGGATTGACTAATTAAAACATCCAAAGCCTCAAATTTAGGCAGCACCAGATTATAGATTTTCCCAATGTTTTCTTCCGACTTGGAAAATTTCTGCCATCTCACCCTACGCCTGTTTGAGGTTAGTACCAAGTTTCCCCATTCATCTCTTTCCTCAAGTGGAGAAAGTCCGGTATGTTCTGTAAGATAGGCCAGGGAGAGTAGGAGAGCATTATGATCACTATCAGTACGGGGGATTATATTAAAATCCTCTACCTTTGGCCAAAGACTGGTATCAACAAAAATGTAGTCCAGTCGTGACTCATGATTTTTCCTGTTAAATGTACATTTTGAAGGGGTGTCTGAGGGTGTGCGTCCGTTACAGGCTCTTAGCGCAAAATTTAGAGTTAATGACATGATTTGGACCGCAAGTGGAGACCAGGACCTGGGATAGGGCGATTGACACACTGGAATACCCCAGAAGTCGTCTTCTGCCGTAAGGGCCCCTTCCCTCAAGCCCTCTAAGGGCTCGAAATGACAGTTAAAATCACCACCCATTAACACCTTACAGTCGGTCGGCAACTGACTCAAGAAGGACACAAGGTCTTCAAGTGTAGTGGACTCCGCCGCTGGACCTACTGGGCGGGAATAAACATTTATTATTGCCAACTTGGGGGCGCCCGACCAGTTCAATAAGACGCACTGGATGTCTTGAGAGAACGTGGCTATAGTTTCCGCTGTGCAACCAATATGAGACGCTATCCACACCGCCAAACCACCCAAGAGCCTCCCCATACCATTCCAGGTAGCCTGGATTTCAAATATTGCATAACCAGTTTTAAGAACGGGTTCCCTCGCCCATGTCTCTTGAAAGAGGCAGATGTCAGTATTTTTTATTAGGGAGTCCCATTCGTCAGTGTGTATTTTATTGAAAATACCTGCAACATTCCATGATAGTAGCCTCAGGGCTCTAGAGGAAGTATACAATGTGGATCCCTGTCCCCCGGAGGTATCACTACTACTGCATACATGTGGAATAGGAATCCCTGGAGGGGGAGGTGGACTGTGGTTAGGTGTGAGTAGAAGGGTTTGGATCGTGCCATGGGAATCACCTGGCAACTGGGGAGGAGAATTAGGACCAGAAACATAAAAATTAACGTTCTGTACACTTAAGCCCCTCTCTTCAGCAGAATGACCAGGGGAGGATCCCAGGCGTCAATCACAGGAATCCAAGCCGGAAAAAACTTCAAATCTATTGCTAACTTCCAAGGGTGTGAAAGGAAGCAAGTGGTCCATCCCCCCAGTTTGAGAAGAGTAGTCCGATCTCCTATAATTAGAACCATAGCCCCTTTGCGGGACTGATTCCCACCCATAAGCATTCTTTTGAATCATGGGGCCAGGGTGCAAGGGGAAGTAATGGTTGTTTTGTTTTGGACCATTAAAACCTGTTAAGGCCATAGGTGGCCATGGACATGACAGGGGAGCTACTAAGGCTCTAGGGTAAAAATAGGTAAGATCACACGGCATAATTGATTTACCTAAGTTCCCTGGCATCCAGCTCAGAATGTGCCTAACAGCTTCTGGATCCCTAAAGTTAATCACAATCAAGTCGCCCTCTATGTCTTTCTCCCGCCCCCCCAACCAGGAGAGTCGGCGCACATGCACTATGTCCCCGTTAACATTCTCCGGGAGAGGCCTATTTTTGGACAGCCAGTACATGGTTTTATTTTTAAGTTGCTGTGGACCTTCTCGCTTGTCAGGATCAAGGGTGGGAACACCCGTGAGCACCACTACATAGGGTAGTGATTCCGGAGGAAGTTCAACCTGGGGGATCCTACGTTTTGCTACTTTGCTAGGGGGTTCCCTCTCTCCAGCCGACTGCATTGGTCTAGTAGCCATACTGTTTCCACCCTTCGGGATGGCACCATCCATATGCGTGGCAGGTCTGGGAGGAATGGCAGAGGTTGTAGTTCCTAAGGGATTATGGGACACTGTTTTAGCGTGGGCATTGAGCATAGGAAATGAAGCAGTTGTAGTGGTAATGGAAGTTGTGTGGGCCGCCTTGGCTAGATTAGTAGATGTTGGATGGGCCGTCTTGGATGAAGGAGGTTTTGGGATAATAAGTGAGCTGACTGCAGTCAGTGCTGTACTAGGAATAGAGGGGGCCTTCTGATTATCCGGTTTATTAAGAATAGCCTGTTCCAAGTTCCCTAGCCGTTGTTCGATGGCCAATAGTCTGTCTACAATAGGGGAAGTAAGCGTCCTGAGCATTTGCCCAAGAAACTCCAGGGTGGGGGCGAGCAGGAGAGTCTCCTCGGAAGTTGCACTTGGGGGGGTGGTAACAAGTGTAGGTAGTGGTGATTCTTGTGTAGTCACTATAGTGATAACAGGACTTGTATCCACAATTGGTTTGGACACAGCAGCTACACCCCCCCTTTCCCCTTACCAAAATCAGAGTGACTAATTTTGCCCTTTTGAATAGAGCCCCCCTTCCTCATTCTCTTTTTGGGTGGAGGACCATGGATTATCTGGGCCTCTATCCTCCTCGATTGATTTTTGGAGATGGTTTTACCAATGTGGACGGGAGCTGGCGTAACTTCCTGGCCTACATCAGAATTACAAGGTGGCGGGGAATCAACAGTAGGTGGACTAAATGGGTCCCCGGGAGAAGGCGGTATTGGAGTAATGTCCCTTAGAAGTTCCGGAATCCCCTGGGATGTGGAGGGGTCCTCAGTGATAGGGGTCACCTCTAAGCGAGATGATATAATATGCGGGGATGTTACCAGAGGGGGTCTGGCCTTATAACCCTCGATGGAGCTTCGACGCTCCACCCTTCTCTCCGCTAAGGCTTCTTCCCTTTCAATTTCTGAGATAGATTTCTTAAAATAGTTGTCTAAAGTGCCCTTATTAGGGTTTGCCCCCACTAACCCAGGTGAGGCAGTATCCATGATGGCAAGAGAATACACAACTGGGATGAATGTACAGGAATAACCGTTCTGCAAGTTATTTAGGCAAGCAATAGTAGTGGAACAGGACTAGCACAGATTGTTGAGGTCAGGAACACAGTACAGCACATAGAAAGAATGTATATACAGTTTTCTACGTGGAAAGCTCAAGTCTTGGTATCACACACGAAATTGAAGGGACCTGGCCCATCCCAGCCTCTCCAGCCACCTAACGGCCACACAACGGCCCGCCCTTTGCCCGGGCTTCGCCCGCCCTTCCGTCCGCGCGCGTCCCGCGTACGCGTCAGGAGGCTGGGCTAAATAGGAGGAGGAGGGGAGCGGGAAGAGGCACCAGGTGCGCGCGATGATCAGGCGCAAGCACCTCTGGGCCTCGCAGTCCCGCTCCCGCTAACTTGCTCGACTCCCTCGGCTGCTGGGCAAACCTGGTGATGGAGCACACGGGCTCAGGCAGAGTTCCGTAATCCAGGGATGATTAGTCCAAATGAATTCACAGCACACGGGCTCACTGGTCAAAGATCCCGACTATTGGGCGTGTGAAGGCTGCAAGAATCCCTCGATGTGCACAGGAAACTGACACGACTACGAGCGGCTCCCGCGGAGCGGGGGCCGCGAGTCGTTAAATGCTGACAGGGAGGAGGGGGCGGGAAGAGGCACCAGGTGCGCGCGATGATCAGGCGCAAGCACCTCTGGGCCTCGCAGTCCCGCTCCCGCTAACTTGCTCGACTCCCTCGGCTGCTGGGCAAACCTGGTGATGGAGCACACGGGCTCAGGCAGAGTTCCGTAATCCAGGGATGATTAGTCCAAATGAATTCACAGCACACGGGCTCACTGGTCAAAGATCCCGACTATTGGGCGTGTGAAGGCTGCAAGAATCCCTCGATGTGCACAGGAAACTGACACGACTACGAGCGGCAGCTCTTGACTTTCTATCATGATGTCACGTTTACTGCTTTAGTATAAAGATTCACCCTATAGGAAATGGCAGCATGGGACTCACGTCTGGGCATACCCATCCCACTTGGGGAGACAAATGCAAAAACAACAATTGATGGACAGAATGCAGAACAATGTCATACATTCACCCCAGTACAGAGATCTGGGCCTAAATCCATCGTTGTTTTGCACTCCACACCACCCCAGTTCAGACATGGCCATATGCAAATCAGCCTTGACCCTGTGCCTCATGGGAACAGTCCAGCCCGAACTGCCAAGCCATGTCTTTCCTAATTATGCAGGAAGTCTCAAAAAACAGTGGACATTGTCATGATGTCACCCACCCAGAGGTGGCATGCTTCATCACAAGGCCTTTCACTGAGTTAGAAGAATTCTATCAGTCTGGGCTACGAGTCTGTTAAATAGGGGTGCTCTGTACAGTGGAAATGTCAACTACAGTGTGATAGTAGGAGCCTAAACGTTCTATTATGGGATGAAACAAATGCTGAATGCCGATGGGTAAATATTAAAAAGACCTACTGGTAGATTGACAAACCTTATTATGGTCTCCGGTGTGTAGGAGTAAAATAAAGGGAGATTTAAGCCCTAGTAAATGCCATAGATAAGTGTCGGGAGATTTCTTCAGGACTGACCCTCTCTGAATTTACTGTGTATGTGTGTGTGTGTATGTGTGTGTATGTGTGTGTGTATATATGTGTGTATATATATATATATATATATATATATATATATATATATATATATATATATATATATATATATATATATATATGCAACATAGATTTATAGTAAAAAATTCAATTACAAAGCCTAGTTGTACATTTGTGGAACTATGTGTCCAATTTGGGTGGCCTTGGTGTAGACAATGTATTGAGAGCTCTGTTCCCATTTTGGATGGACCTGGTGTAGACAATGTATAGAGAATCAGAAGACAAACATTAAACAATGCTTTTTCACATAGTATTTCTTAGGGTAAAACCCTAGTAGGTGCCACTGCGCACACATCGAAAGTATGATTGTCGGTACGCAACATGCACATGACAATATTGAGATAAGATTGAGCTTAGGCAGCGTGCATGCGCTGTCTGCAAGATCTGTTATCTCCTATATCAGCTTTTAGCATGCCCATGAATTGCCATTTGTTCATTGTTGTTCCATTTAGAAATAGTAGGGTTTTTATTGGTGCATTGGGTCTGATTCTCTCGCCTTTACAAGCTTGGGTCATGCCCAGGCAATTTCGCTCATTGTTTGCTTGCGTTGGCCATCCCAACACGTCCACGGTTCCTCATGGTCATCCTGATCTGCCTTTTTATTTTGTTGGCTATCAACATCGTTTTAGGCTTTCAGGCCATTTTACGTGCTCTGTTCAGCACATACAAAGTGACAGTTTCTGTCCAGTAGCTTTTGAGCTATGCCAATAGCTCTCACTCAGAAAAATGCGACATCGATTACATTTCTAATGCTTGTTATTCTTACCCCGGAAAAGATAATAATACTGCCTCTCTCAGCATGTCAGAGAGGAGGAGACGGAACTGTAATTACAGTCAACTTATGTTAAATAAAATGTTTGGTTACAAACTTTTCCCATGAGAAAGTCTATTCATACATCACAAATGATTACTACAAAGAACCTACAGAAAAGTCGACATCAAAAGGGGCAAAATCACGATGATATGGATCACATGCCAGGCATTCCAGTACGGGAGATAGGAGTAGTGAAGAAAAACTCGATCGGGACCAGTTATTCGACTATCAGTACGAGGGCCGATGAGGTTTTCTCAGCCACCATGTTTTAGACCGCCAATGACGTTTTAGCCAAAAGTCCCCATGGCTTTTCCACTGATTTCCTTCTGGTATGTTTATTACCCTTACAGTAACAATTGTGGTACGTTTTTAGATAAAAGCGAAGGAAAGGGCTTCTTAAAAAGGCAAGGCTCATCACAGGTGCATTGGGACCCTCCAGCATCACCACCACAGACACAGAGCCAGTTGAGGAAACAACAAGTCTATATCAGTCGTGCAATAAACTAGTTATTATTCTGAGGGATAAAATATGAAACAGTAAAGAACATGACATTTACTGTTTTGTCGACAACAGTAATGGTGTTGAGCTCATGATAAACTATGAACTCGCAATTATTCTTTCGGAAATAAGGTTTAAAGTTTTTTTCAATACAGTAAGATGTTTGTCCACCAGAAAACAACACAAGCCTTAAGAAAAATTCTACCTTCATCCCTCCCCCACACTTGATCCCGCCAGAAGTGACACATTTTAAACAGGTACTACTTACGAATGTTACAATCTTTATCAAGAACCATAGACTCCCATTTTTTCCACTTCGAAATGGATTTATTTGAAGAGTTTTATATAGCACTGTCAAGACCCGAGGGTATCAGAGCACTTTATAGATAACCAAATCAGTCTGAAGAACATTGATTTCAAAGTGTAAGGTCATTGGAAGTTGGATCAAAATAAATCTGAGAGAATAAGTTAGCTCATTACCAACAGATCATAAAGCCAGCTGACAAAGAGGAAGCTATATAGTTGCTTTGCTTCTCTGATTTATAGGAATGAATGACTAAGATGGTTGAATGATGATCAGAATTACTTGAAGATCTCCAAAGATCCCCTGCCCTTAGATTAAACTTGAGTAATAAACAAACAGCGAAAGACGGCATTGAAAACCCAATTTGATTATTAAAATGAGGCTGAGTTCCTACAGACGGACAAACCTATTTCACAATATATGTATATTTGACCTAAAATACCCCAATTTAGATTTATGCCATGGGGCAGATCTATAGTATCTGGTATAGGCTCCTTTCTGGAGCCGTTCTTCCAATTTACTGACTTCTTCTTGAGACCATTAATCAAGACCATGCCTTACTTCCTTCAAGACCCAAAGGATGTACTTAATATTAAAGAAGTCCTATCCTTTAACCCCCACATCACCTTTTATATCTTTTAGCATACTCAAACATGTACAAGTAAAATGAACCCACCAACAGCACACACAATATGGTCAGAAGGTATGTGGTGTCCTCAGAGTAGGGCACTTGGCCCCGGCAATCTTTTCCAACTTGACCAGGTGGTTATACACCAGTCAATCGGAGAGGACACTGACAGGCCATCATGTTCAGGGAGGACCACATCAGGTCCCACATTCCACTTCCTCAAACGATGGTCTACTATCGGCATTATCTTGTGATGATGGGGCACCTGGACATGTTTTTGAAGGAAAGTGAAAGTAAAGTGAAAACATCCTTCAGCTCTGTGTTTTGCCTATACATGTAAAGCAGAGCCTAGCTGGATATAGCATAGCTTATTGTATGCCACGTTCTTGAAGTTTTTGCTTGACAGGGAGGAATTTTCTCTGGGCTTTTCTCTGGGCTTCCTGCCCTGATTGTGTAAAGTCTGGAAAAAATGAAATACCTGTCCCTTCGGATTAAATCTCCTTCGCCTCTGGCCAGTCATAAGAGTTGATCCCTATCTCGATAGTTAAGACATTTGGCAATGATGGGCCTTGTGGGTGCCCCTGGCATAGGTCTTGGAAGCCAGAGATCTATGCGTCTCCTCAGTGACCAACATCTTTGAGGAGGTGCCTAAGACATCATCTTTGGTGCAGCCCGTCACTGTAAACTCGGAGAATCCAGTAATCCGGACATTGCTCCTTCACAAACGAGCTTTCAAGTCCTCATTGTTTGACTTGATATGGTGGAGTTCCACCTGCATTACTTTTACTGTGTTGGATTGATGTGGGTGGTCCTCCTCTGTCTGAGAATCTTTGTTCAGCGACCGCAATGCGCATGTGTTTGTCTAAGCGGTCTTTCCTATCATTCATTCTATGTGTTAAAGTCAACCTTAGAATCTATGGAGGTGAGGCTTGATATCATCTCTCATAATAGGTCCTTGATGTTCCCCGACGAAAGGGAGCCTCCATCAGCTGTGACCTCTAGATGGAATAGTCAGGCAGCCTCTATTTCCAGATGTCTGGCGCTTTTCCTGGCATCAAACACCAGACAGGATTTTTTTGTATCAGACTTGCCCATGGTGTGCTAGTGGGGGAAGGTGTTGGGAGATTGGGAGTGGGGTAGGGGTTGTTGGGATCCCCAGGAAGCAAGATTTAATTGAAGCCCAGGTGGCTCCCCCTGTCCCAAGTTCTAAAACAAGTCCCTGCATGTGTATGGTATGAAGCCACCCATCCCGCCCGTAGACAAGCTATATTCAAGAAGGTGGTACATATGCAGTCTCCTCGTGTCAGGTGTTGTTTAAAGTATGAGGCAAGTGAGCCATGGCTCCAATGCCTGTGGGAGGAGAGGCCAAGCAAGCAGCATTAGTTGTGGTTCAGCTGCAACTCCCCAATTCTGTAGCCTACGCTCCACCTTACCTCATCTCTCAGCCTGCTGCCCGACTTTGCGCCGCCAAGAGGCCCATCAATTTCACAGCAAGATTGGCTGTAGATAGGGTGTCCCCGTACCTCTACCAGCCACACAGTCCAGCGATTCTCCACCCTCGAGCCATCAGGGAGGGCCACAGGCCACTTGACTTCTGTCCACCGCTCCGCTGCCGCTGCGCAATTCCGTTCGGGGGTAGGAGGGGCTCATGTTGCTGAACTTTAAAAGATGAGCCAGCAGTTTACGAATCTATAGAGCACATGGCTACCCACGGGCATCCCAGGGCTAGAACAGGTATGTGGTCCACATCTCCTCAAACACTCTTTGCAGCTATATACTGCTGCTTTTGCCTGTGTAGCTGCAAGCAGCAAATTCTTCCGGACAGCATATCGTTCCTGTCGATTTCACCTTCGGATGCTAGATACTCATGAACCGTAGAGTACCGTACCCCGAGTCAAAGTTATTTTCTCAGATATTTATGAAGTACAAAAGCAGATATCTGAACGCGAGCAAGAGCACTTACACACATTATGCTGACCTCTTGAAGGGAGGCTAGACAGCATGTAGAACAATGTAGTGATCGCTCAGTCTCAATCAAGGTTTGGCATAGCCAGTAGGTCTCACTTTTGAGACCTATTGGCTTTGTCAATTTGTTTTAGTAATGCCGGACAGCATCCCCCATTGCTGTGCATGGCTAAATAAAATAAAATAAAAAGACTATTACATAATTTTGAAGCCTCACGCATTCTCATTGCTGCAAGCTGACGCAGCCTCTTTTTTCTTTTTACTCACCAATCCAACTATGGTTGGCTCATAAAAAGGAAAAAAAAAGAAATAAAAGCATTTTTGGGGGAAAGCGGGTGGCGGGTCACAGAAGCACCCTAGGGGCCAAGCAGGAAGAGGGAAACAAAACAGGTGGAGGAAGCATGGTGAGGAGGGGGTAGATGCACCACTGAGGTCTGAAAGCAACACAGAGGGCACAGGGGTGATCAACATGGAGTGCTGAGGGTGCTGGAGAAAAGTAAACTGGGGCGAGAGAGAACACATTAGTAGGTGGGGGAGGGTAAAGGCATATGGGGAGAAAGCAGTATGGTCCAGGGGAGCACAATGGGGCAAGGGAATCACAGAGGGTGTGAGTGAAGAGATGCACCCAGGCAAGAGAGAGCAGTCTGGAGAGAGTAAGAGAAGTACACTTGGAAGACAGCTGGAAAACCCATGCAATCTGATAGAGCACTTTAAACAAAAAGAAAAAAGTAGTGCTTGAAAAAGCGAGTAATGTAAAGACACAGTAATGTGTCCATGCTCCAGGGGAGGGACGAACAAGAAGAGGAGGTGAAACCCATATACACTAATGAATAGGAAGTAAGCAAATGAGTGACAATTAAGTCAGCCAATGATAAGCAATGGACATGCACCAAGCCCACTGTCAACCAACAATACCCTTCTCAGCAGATAGCAGATGGCCTATATAGTAGTCTACTAGGTGAGAGCAAAAAATGGGCATCTGGTGGAATACAGGCAGAAACTAAAAACAGCTTACCTTCCAATACTGCTCACATCACATCTTTTCAAACTCCCTCCCCGAGCTACTTTTCTAACTGTTTGAAGACTTAAAATACATACATATTAACCAAATAAAATAACATTTATTGAACTCTCCCAAACATGACGACTATGAATTTACAAGTTCAGGTTTGGAGAGGGTCTATTTAAAAAATAATAATAATTAACATGCTGAAGAGAAATAAAGCATTGGCAAAGCAAATACATTTTGTCTATGCAAGAGCTATTGGATTTGCCAATGTCTGTTAGCAAGGTTGTACAGCAGGACAGCCGCTAAACAGCATGGCAGAAAGTTATTTTAAAAAAAGCTCTCTGACACGGCCATCGCTAATTATGTGGGGCAATGATCTGTTTTTCTTGTATGAGGCAATTCTCACCCTTCACAAAAAAACTTTTCAGGAACAAATGAAAAGAATACTTTGTCTCTAAATCTAACCAACAAAAAAATAAAATACCCATTTTTTTTATTGGGGCTAGGAAATGTGAGCAAAAGGCTGGAAGGTTCTGCGCAAAACAAAAATTAAACAATAATAACAAACCTAAATGATGCTTGGAATCCATAAATGCTTGTGAAGGCTTCAGTCTACTTAAAGCAGTCTGAAGTTCTCAAAAGCAAGAAGGATCATGTATTGGCTGTGATGTCTAAAACTCACAATTACAAAACAAGCATTCAAGGAAAAATTTACTTATTTAATTATCTTTCCTCCGAGCTGAAGTTTGCTGTTCTTGTCCCACACGCAGACTGCGCCAAAAAGGCCTTGGAGAACAGGGAGTGCAGCACTGTCTGCATGTTTGTAGCATCTTGAGACCCGTTGGTGTGACTTTTGGGTTCTTTTTTCCTGGTGCGATGGGAGGGGGCAAGCAACCAAGGGGAAGGAGGATGAGGTGGGCGGCGAACAGGGCAAGCAACAACAAGGGTGGGGTGGACCGGATAAGCAGCAATATACAAGGGTGTGGAGGGGCAGGCAGCAATTTGAGAGGCAGGAGGGAAGTAGGAGGTGCAAGTAAAAGGAAAAACATATACATCTGAAATTAAATGTGACAGGTCCAAATGTTAATTCTGAAAAATACAATCTCTATACAATCAGTCTAATATGAAGGGAGTATGTTTATAGCTTCATCATCAATAAAAGTGACAGGAGACCAAAATGTATGTTTTGGACACTGGTCAGTTGGAACCAAGTTTCGTTATTGCTAGTTCTTTGCTTTTAGCTCTGGGAAATACTAGGAATTATGAGCTTCAACTTTAATGGTTTCAAGATGTCTTGCAAGAAAAAGCACACTAAAAACTAAGTATCACAATCCGATTGCAAGCAGCACAGAAGAACCCTACAAAAGAAATCAATCATTACTTGGTCCACCTTTTAGGGAGGAAAACAAACATTCGTAGACGAAGTGAAGCTAACACACATTGACACATGCTCACCAATAAAAAAGAAGATAATAAGAGTGATAATGGAGCCAACCAATAGTGAGTAATGGGCGGGGTAGAAGCCCCTTTTTAAGAGTTAAAACATTTTTTTTTAAGGAACGGGTGTTGTCTTCGGCAGACCTAAAAAGGAACCATATTTTTGTGCATATGACAGTTTGACGGGTGAAATTATTATGACGTAAATGATAGTAAACTTAAAACTAATTACTTTATTTTACAGATGTCATGGCACATGTAGACTTGATTGTGACAGCACATAACTTGAGTCACTGAAGACAGCAATATTTTGGATGACCATGAGCATTTGTTTATGATGATACATTTTACTTCAGCTCTTTGACACCCAGGGGCGTGTTACCACTGCAAGGAGACCTAAATAAATCAACAAGAAGAGCAGTGCAAACTGTAGACTTTAGTTGGGAAAGTGTTGGGTTTATAGATTTTTCCTGAATTTAATCTTGTCTTGTGCGTTTGTAAGGTCAGGTGGAAGTGCATTCAGCAGTATATGTTTGGTGAAATGGCAGCTGTGAGAGTAGATGCTATTTAGTTTAAAGAATCTTTGGATGGAGCACTAAAATGGATTGCCTGTTCAAAGTGCAGATTGTGATTTATTTCCATTTGAAGAAAATTGGACATTGTTCATAAAATGCTTGGTGTACAGTACATTTGATCTTAAAATTCAATGCATTTCTGCACAATATGAAAGGGAAGAGAGGTTCTGATGTGGCCACAGCAGCACCTCTGCATTGGTACGAGGATCATCAGAGCATCTAGTCTTTGGGAGATAACCAAATAAGGTTTCCACTTCGTAGGGCAACATATACGCGAATAGGAATCTTGATTACAACACTTGAGGCTCGAAAGATATATTCTTGTTGCACTGGAACCTGGGTTTTTCACCATAGGCACAGGATGAAGGCCAAAATGCCACTTTCCTTTGATTACAATGTGCTTTGAAATTTGTGTATCTTTTTTTTATCTAATGTAATAGTGCGTTACTACAAAAACATTAGAACATTGGTAAGTTTAATTTGTGAAATGACAATGTTTTGAAAGCATTACATAGCCCACAATGACTTGCACGAATGAGTAAACTACTTAGGAGAAGCACAGCTTCACTTATAATATTGACACATCTATTAATTTCAAATGATTCTTCACTCTAAAAGCACCTGTGATGAAGGGAGCCCAGGCCCCTCAGAGTTCTGGCCATTATCTCCCATCCCAGAGATGACCCCCTATCTTTTGACTATCGTAATGGCAAGTATGAAAACACTCTTTGCAGCAGACCGCTACCACTCTATTCCTGTCATCATCCCATTTCTGTTGACGGTTACGCTTCTTTTGTAGAACTTATTGCTTTTATTGGCCCTCCTTCTACAAGCCCTTAGCTCATCCCATACCTGTTGGCTCTCATCCTCGTATGGATGGTATCATTTAATTCCTATTGTCCGAAGTCCTGCCATCCACATATTAGCCCCATTCTTGAGGTTCTCACATTCCTTTCCCCAAGATTGTCCAAAGCATTTTAAGTAACAAGTCCATTATTGAGGTCACTTGGTGTCTACTGTCCCTCAACGTCCCTTAGCTAAAGTACCCCTCTTATAATTTAGTTCTTTCCTCTCATTTATAAAATGCCATATGTAAGATCGCCATTAATTGGTATTCAATATTTCTTCCCTGACGGCCATCCCCATGTTTTCTGCTGCCACCCCTCAACACTTCCCCACCAGAATGATCAGTTTGTTTTCCTGTCCCTAGGTATGGCACTGAGTCACTGTACATGGAGAAGGAGGACCTTCTTCATCAGGTTATGGCGCTGGAAGCGGGAAAGAGCCTGCCAATGGGCGCTGAGAGCCACTACAAGGAAAATCCAGATGATGCAGTGGCAGTAACTATTACAGAGGAGACGCTGAGGAAAGCTCAAGAAGACAGCCTATGGCAGCAACCAGGTTTGGATACCCCTTAATTATCCTATAGAACAGGTCAAGCTGCCAGTATGTGATTGCCAGTTTTGCCTTTTGCATCTAAGTACAATCTGAGAGTCTTAAAAGGGGCCAGCCCGTAAATGATGTTAGAGTAATTTTCAAAACCCAAATAGACATTATCACACTAAAAAGTATTCTGCAATGCTTGTTGTCTATTGTTAGTGATACAATACTAGGTAAAGAAAACTGTTTTTATTCCTACAATGGCCTACCCCTTTAAGAACAGCATTCTGTTGCACTGTATCATTGAAAAGAATAAAAGATGCCTACCAGTGCTCTTTGGTTCTCCTTACCCTTTTTTCCCAGGGAGGCAGGCGTAGCCTGCATGCAGACGGAAGTGAAAAATAATTTGTTCTTTAAAAAAAAAAGCAGTAACATTAAAACTTTATTGCCCCCCTCCAGGTTTTTTTTTTTTTTCACAACAAATTTTATTCATAGGATCGGGCAAGTAATACGCGTGGCTCCCCACAATCAGGAGAACACCACCAAGCATTTTGGTACAGTTACAGCACAGGACCAAACGTCCAATCAAGGAGTCAAGAGAAAGCATTTATAAGAGAACATAGCTATACCCGCCCCTACCCACTCTACCCGCCCCTACCCCTACCAACCCCAACTACCCAACCCTCCCACACCCTTCCCTGTGCCCCACCCTAACCCCGTGCACGTGTGTACAATTAGCTTTGGTGTTTAATCGTGACATGGCAGTCGTGGCGTAATACAAGGACTTGTATACATCAGAAGACTAAAGATCTTCCTCCAATTCTGCCGGAGGGTCTAGTGTCAACCCCCTATAATCAGCCCACCTTTTCCACACCTTAAAATGTTTGCGGGGGCACCCTCGTGCTTCAAAGATCGGTCGCTCCAGACCCATACAAAAGTCCATTCTGGCTCTCCATGCACTCAGGGGGGGGGCCCTCACGTCCTTCCAAGCTCGAGCCAAGTCCCTTTTGGCAACTACCAGCCCCAGGAGCAACAAAATCTGTAGGTTCTTTATTAAGTGTTTTTCTTTTCTTTTTTGTCACCTTTCACACTTTTTGGCAAAGGTCAGGGCAAAGGTCAGGGCCACTTTTAAAGGGGCCTGCGTTTTTTTTCCACATTTAACTTTACACACACATAGCAGTATTGACGCGAAACGCAAGGCCCCTTTAAAAGTGACCCGTGAGAGTTAATTAACATCAGACGTGTCACGCGCGACGTAGCAGCTTAGAGTAGTAGCAGCGTTATTCGACCACGAAGAAAAGGAGAACCGGAGAAAGTGGCCCTATAGAGGACTCAGTAAGCGCGTTCTGTAATATATTTCACACACGCAGAGACGACAGCATGTCACGTTAACTAAAAACTAGCTGGGCTAGCATTCAGCGCGAGCGTATGCAGAGAGCGCATGGAAATAGCACGTCTATTAGAACAGTGGCCATATGTAAAGACTAATGATTCACAATCAGCGCGTTCCACACGTGATTTCCAAGTTTTGTATTGGGGAACTGTTTAACACGCAGGTTCGATTTAATAAAAAACACACAAATAATACTGCACTTGAGTCGAGTAGCGAAGCCAGCTCACTGGTACTAATACTTGCATTAAGGTGGTGGCATATAAATCGACAAGTTTTCTCAGTATTAAAAGAAATGTATCTTTTGTTTAGGTATCCCCTGATGAAGGCACAACGTGCCGAAATGCATTGGGAGAATTGTAACATGAACTAAGAAAGGAGAACAATGCATTATGGATATTGTAGTTGAATGTATCACAGTCATGCAAGAAGCATTATATTAGTGTGAAGAAAACACTACATGAAACAATTGGAAATAAAGGACGTAAATAAGAAGAATAAATCGTGCAGATTCATTCATTTAGCACATCAAGTCTGTGCACAGTGAGACAGCCCAAGAGCTCTTGGGACTGCAACCTCAAGACTATATGTTACACACTCCTGGGTAGGGAGAGTATCTCTGGAGCACGACAAACATTCGAAACGGCGCCAAAAAAACTAGTAGTGCCCGATCCACTTTCACAAGATTCATTTAAGGTGCTCATTAGGGGTAAGTGTATCGCTCTCCAACTGGGGTGTTAAAGGCCGTTCCGGCTTCACTTGCCTCCTTGGAGACTCAAATCAGGGGACTAGAAACAGAATATTATTCCTCCGGCGACTCTCCCACGTTGCCTCTTTGAAAGGCCAGACTGCTCAGCTTTGAGGAGGAAGCACAGCGTGAGGTTACGTTCCTTGGGAAATATGCTGAGGCGCGGCGCTATGGAGAGGCTGATAGGCTAGGAAGGACGTTTGTGAGTATGATCAGGGCCCCTCGATCCACTGCTTACATTCCTGAACTAACTGGCACGCATGGAGCTGTCTTTAGGGGAAAGGCGGGTATCCTGGATGAATTCTCCTCGTTCTATTCGAGACTCTATACTGCTACCCAAGAGACATGCCCGTAGAGCATGCAGTCCTTCCTCTATTCCCTAGAGCTGCTCTGGTTCAGCCAAAGGCACAAAGATTATTTGGACTTCCCGTTTACTGTAGAAGATGTTTCTCAGGTCATTAAAAGTTTACCTTTAGGCGTGTCCAAGATGGCGGACGAGTAGGATGTTTCTGCTCGCCGCTCCTGCCCGTGACCGGAGCCTTCCCTACACAGCACTGTCCAGCGTGTCCCTCCCGGCGGATTTTGCCTCAGAAGCACTTGGCGATTCCTACCTGCTCCTCGGATGCTCTGACGGACGAGTTGACACCTGGTTTCGGCGCCCAAGCCCGGAGGTGGCTGAGCTGAAGCTGCCGGGACGCTACTGACGGTGGCGGCTTTTGGAGGGAGCGGGAGGCATCGAGACGGCTCCTGACTGCCCTGGCGGGTCGCGGCTGAGGTGGTGGTGATGCCGGACCCTGGCAGTGGTGCCCCCCCCCGGTTAGGATCCTGCCATCTCAGCTGGCTGCCTGAGGGCTATCGGCGGCAGCGATAAAATGGTGGCTCCCGCCTGCGCCTGAGGTCCTGCGGGAGAAGCCTGACAGCGGAGCGCTGAAGGAGGCGGGGGACACAGCTGCGATCGGAGATCGCCCCGGTGAGTCCCGGCAGTCCGGAGGAGGTCGCGGCTGTTGGAGGTTGGTGCCCTGGCTGCCGGAATGCTGATTTCCCGGTCGTGCTAAGATAGCCGCCCAACTCAGGGATGCAGGGTCGCTGAGGTGACTGCTTGGTGTGCTGGAGAGAATGGGACGCGCCGGACTTCCGCTGCGCTGTGGGGGCTGTGGCTTGTACCCCTAAGGTGTGCGATCCGGCGGCGTTGTGGACTAGAGGGCCCTGGGGCGCGGGTGGCGGTCCCGGCCTGCCCGAAGAGGTGGACAGTGGAGCGGACGGGCCTGGTACGACAGGAAAGGTGAGAGGAGCCTAGTGGCGGCTAAGTGGCTGGGCATCGTTGGAGCGGCTTATCTGTGATATTGTGTGGTCCCCTGCAAGATTTGTCAGCGTGTAGTGGACCATAGCGACAGTGGTCGGGGCCTGCCTTTCTACTAGGAGCGAAACAAAAGGGGATTATGGACGGAGCGTTTGAGCAAATCAAACACTCACCTCCAGTCAACAGATCTGGGTTTAATCCATCACCATTCTTTATCTCACTCAGCCACCCCAGTTCAGACATGGCCATATGCAAATCAGTCTGACCCTGTGCCTCATGGGAACAGTCCAGCCGGAACTGCCAAGCCATGTCTTCCCTGGACCGGAAATAAGCATCCTGGGACCGGTTTCGGATTCATAATCCTCATCAGCCAGATCTGTTGACTGGGTGTGTGTTTGATTGGTTCAGATGCTCCGTCCATCACCACCCACTTTTGTACCGCTTTGTTTGCCATAAGTTGGCAGGGTATGCTCAGACGTGAGTCCCTTGCTCACTTTGTCACTGGATTCAAGCAAGCCTGGCTGAAGACGGCTGTAATGCCAGAAACCGGTCCTAGGATGCTTGTTTCTGGTCCAGAGAAGGCATGGCTTGGCAGTTCGGGCTGGACTGTTTCCATGAGGCACAGGGTCAGACTGATTTGTATATGGCCATGTCTGAACTGGGGTGGCAGAGTGGGCTAAAGAACGGTGATGGATTAAACCCAGATCTGTTGACTGGGTATGAGTGTTTGATTGGTTCAGATGCTCCGTCCATCACCACCCCCTTTTGTACCGCTTTCTACTAGGAGCAGCGGCAGGAGGGGGGCGCCCTCATTGTGAGGCCCACGCGGCGGGTCTAGTTTGCAGTTGCTGGAGGCGGCACGGACGGGTCTGGATTGCCCAGCGGAGGCGAGAGGGGCCTGGTGAGGCCGACAACTGAGGCCTGCCGCGTGAGAGGTACGGTGCAGTGCTCCTGCATCTTTGCCAGTAGCACAACCAACCAGTGGCATAACAGCTAGAGCGTCAGTTTCTGACTTGGGTGCTCTTCTGGACCCGGGGGCTTTGGCGCGACTGGAGAGAACATAGCAATCAACCGGCTGCCCTTCCGGAGAGCCCGAGTAGGACCTCCGAGACCCTGGCGTTTGACTGGGGGTTTAGATACATCCTGGCCCGCGAGTATTGACTCGGGCAGTGTGACCCTCACACTCTGACCTATTTTGGGACTTGCCAACATTGAGAGGGCTCCTTTTGGTCATCGAGGACTGCCACCTAGACAGGCGACGAGGTTGGACATCGGTGCGTGGGCTGGAGCATAGGAGCTCCCGCTACGACATTGGTTTAGCAGGACACTGCGACGTGCTGGAGTGGTGGCCATGTGCAACCGGAGCTACTCTGTCCCCCGTTGATTGCTACCCCCCATATAGTGTCATGATCCTGGGGTCAGTGACCAGTGTGACCAATAGGGCGCCTGAAAAGCCCCACAGATGTAGATATGCAAAGACGTATTCGCGCTGGAGGAAGAACCATATTGTCTCAAGACTTATGTTCAGACAGTGTATGCAATTGCTTATCAACTCAAAGCAACAAGGATGCCAAAGAGCAATTGACGGTGGGTCAGTGTCAGCGGTCTAGTGGTTGAAGTCGCGCGACTTCAGGACAGATAAAAGCCGCTGATTACCTCTAACCTACGCACTTCAACTGACCGCACCGTGCTGCGTGCGTGATATTTTGAAGTCCGTAATTCTGAGGTATTTTGGTTCTGGTTTTGGAATAAAAAACGTGTTTGTTTTGGGGAGCCGCAAGTTTCTTCTTGAAGCAGTACCGCATGCGCAATGTGGGAGCAACTGGTACATTCAACGTCTTCAGCTAAGGAGAAGAGAAAACTAGTTGCCTGGGTTGCTGTGTGGCGTGCGCATTTACCAGGTATTTCTTGGACATTGTTTAGTTGGCAAACAATTATAGACTTTCTGCAACGGAGCATAAGACTTCACAAGTTAGCATATTCGTTATCCTAAATGTAAATAGCGCTAATTACCGACACTCCTTTTTGGGAACTTCTATTTCAATTGAGATTATGTCTACCTAATTGAGAGTCCAGGGTTGAAATTCCACTACAACTAATATCGAACATTAGGGTGAGTTTCTTTTATATAAATTGAGTTTAGAGGTAATTCCATTTAGACATTAGAATTAACGATAATGTGTGCTTACAGATGCTGCGACAGGCTTTAGACCAAGTACAAACAATCACATGCAGCTATCCATGATAGAGAAGCTTAAGCCCAGGTCATAAAGGTAATAATTGTGGTATTTAGAAAACGTTAGAATTTAAACTGTGGAGAGTGTGTTCTAAGGTTTGTCGTTTATGCAGGTGCAGAGTGACAACACAGAATAGCTGACACCGGAGACCAGAGAACCGCGGTCATCGACCAGGCAGTCTCTCTCTCTCTTTATCCACTTCCCCTTTCCCTCCTGCTTCAGAGGTCACCAGGAGTTATTCAGGGAGGCACCTGAGGTGGGGAGGGCATTGGGAGCATCGTCGGCTTCGATGGGCCAGGTGTGAGCCTTCTGACAGATTAAAGTGCCAGTCTTTTCCATCCAAGCCACGATGGCGGAAGGGTTTGATCTAAAAACTCTGGCAGGGATTCTGGATAGGTTGCAAAGTCAGTTAACCCAGTCAGTTGAAGATAATAGGGTTTTGAGAGAAGAGAAAAGGTCCCAACAAGAGAATCATATAATTAGGACCAGAATGGAGGAGCTGTTGGCAGGAAGTTCCTCGGCATCTGTTCAGGGTTCAGCTGTAGAGGTCGCAACTCAAGTAGTTCACTCTGTAGCCCCAGTGGTTCCATTAGCCAATCCAGAGAGGTTTGGGGAGGACCCTCATAAAGCCCAAATATTCTTGACGCAGTGCTCGCTACATTTTTTGTGCAGACCAGTGGTATTTAAGGAGGATAGGGTGATGGTTGTGTTCATCCTGTCCTACATGAGCGGTGATGCGGCCGCTTGGTCTATGCCTTTGATATCTCGTGATGACCCTGCCCTATATAGTTTTGATGTGTTTAAAGAAGAGTTTTTATGAATTTTTGACAGAAGAACTGCAGAACAGGCCACAGATAACAAATTATTGGATCTGAAGCAAGGCAACCATGAGTTAATTGCGTACATTGCTCAGTTTAATAAGCTAATTGTCGAAACGGAGTGGCCAGAAAGTAAACGCTCCGCTATATTCGATTGTGGTCTGAGGGATGAGTTGAAAGATGCCCTGGCACAGATTCCAAGGAGACCTCGAGAGATATCAGAATTGATTGATTTAGTGCTGCAACTCGAACACAGACTCTCGGAAAGGAAGTCTGAGAAGAAGAAAGATTTTCGAACCTATTTTCCCAGGTTAGACTGCGCTAAAACGGAACATTCAAGAGCAGACAATGGGTCCGGAGAGGAACCGATGCAGATTGGGTCAATCAGAGGTCCATTGTCCAAAGAGGAGAAGGAGAAAAGGCGAGCCAACAATTTGTGTCTGTATTGTGGAGTCTCCGGGCATTTTGTGAAAGACTGTCTTAAAAAACCCAAGATCAGCACAGGTTTAAAAGACTAATCCCACCAGTAGAGGGAGTTGCTCTGGTGGGAAAAGTGGTGAATTCAACTCCAGAAATGCAACAATTGATAAACGCACTTCAATTGGCAGCACCACACTTAACTGTGTCATTTGACGTAAGATTTGGAACCAATGAGGTCAAAGGAGTGTCTGTCATGATTGACTCTGTGTGTATGGAAAAAATGGGGACCCCTACATTCTATTTAGTTTGCTATTCGTAGGGAATACATAAACACATTTAGGGAAAAAGACAATATGTAGCAAACTAATGATAATTATATCGCCCTTATATCGACCTCATATCACATGCTATGTAGCGGATAATAATAATTTGCTGAGACAGTAATGTATCAAAAATATTTGATTATTTTATTTCTGTTTCTTAACTTTTGTTATTTTTTTGAAGGAAAAATCTTTATCTTTTTTATCTCGCTTAGTTTATAAAAGACACATGTACTTCATATAATTTAACATTCAATAACATATAATGCACATACTGACAAAAACTAAACAATATCAATAACAATGCAAAAGAAAAAAACGTGCTATACGATATATTCAGTCGGTGGAAAATATTGAAGAAGGCAATGCGGTAGAATGGAACACAACGCGTTTCGGCCAAAGGGCCTTCGTCAGGTGACCGTCATTCGTATATTACATATAGACTGGTGTGTAACATAAACCTACATAGAGAGAGGTGAAAAAATACATAGAATACAAATATAAATATTTGGAAAACAATGATATATATTTCATTATATATACTGTCTAGGCATTTTTAGCAAGGTCGAAAAAATCCATCTTCATGACAATTTTTTTTTTTTTTTTTTTTTTAATTTTTAAAACCTTTATTTAGAAAAGTGCACACAGCTATTCAGCCTAACATCCCGGAGGCAAGGCAGCATGTAGAATCAGGAGAGCAATAGCGCAAGAATAAATGTATCAGTACAATGAAGGTTGATTTTATATTTTCATAAAAGGAACGTAGAAGAAGAAAAAGAAGAAGACGCCAGAAGGCGCAGAAAGAATGGCAATGGAGTAGAAGAAACCAGTAAAGCGTTGGCAGTGGGGCAGGGGGAGTAGCGGGTACACAATCACAGATACAGGAGATCAGAACAGGAGAGAAGGGGGGAAGAAGAGGAGACAGGATACAATATTATAACATGTCACAGTTGGTGTCACAGGTTATGGCGACAAATGTTCCTCCAAAGAGACAGGTTCCGGGGGCACACAAATATCTCCCCTGTAAGCATTCCAGGCCCCCCACACTTTCAACCACTTCTTGGGCTTGCCCCTGGCAATATAGACCGTCTTTTCCCTGAACATACACCAATCCATGTTGGCTTTCCATTGCACCACCATGGGAGCTGCCGAAGCCCCCCATTTCTGCGCGATATCGCGTTTGGCCACCATGTTGCCAAGGGTCACCCACTGCGTCTGAGCCACATTGTGATCGGTCTGTTCCCAAATGTTGAGGAGGCACCTCCTAGCTTCCGCCGCCATCACCACCCCAGTCACTTCATCCATAATCCTAAGCACACGTCTCCAGTAGGAGGCAATGGCGGGGCATTCCCAAAGAATGTGCATAAACGTGGCAAGGGCGCCGCAGCCGCGGCGACAAAGCCCATCAGTCGAGTAGCCCATATGAACAAGCCGGGGGCCAGTCACGTACACCCTGTGCAAAATTTTTAGCTGTACCAGCCGAAGACGAGCGGAAATGGCGACTTCCTTAGGGGAAGAAACTGCACCCTGCCAGTCCTCATCATCAATTTCCAGACCGTCACGCACCCACTGATCCCGCACGCCCAGGAGGAGGTCAGTACGAACATTAATGAGCTTCTTATACGACAGTGAGATGGCACTGTCAGGCATATGGCCATCCAATACCCTGTCCTCCAACGGGGAGCTCTCTGGAATCGCCCCTTCTGCAGGTTTAGCAGAGAGCAGTGCGTGGCGCAACTGGGCGTACCGGAAAGACTCCGAGTTACCCAGCTGATACTCAGCCTGCATCTGGGAGAAGGTCTTGATCTCCCCGTTCGATACCATATCATCCACCCTGGAGATACCTATGAGGTCCCATTTATCAAACCCCTTGGTGTGCCATAACCTGCCCAAAATATCCGAATCATACAATGGGGTGAACCTTGTCAGCCTGCCTTGCCAGCCCTGCGCCTTGGTAATCGTCCGCCAAATATGGACCGCAGTTTTCGTTGGACCCGACATCCGCCTGTCCAGAGACCTTGAATACAGCGCCCTGTAGTAATTGCCACCACTCAAGAGCCACTTATCCATTGCATATCCAGGGTTATTTTCCGGACCATAAAAGCCGTGATTGATAGCCGCCAATTGGGAGGCCCAGTAATATCTGCGCACATCTGGTAGTGCTATACCCCCGTCGTACCACGGAAGCGTGAGCTTCGTGATGGCGACGCGGGGTCGGCCGTCCCAGAGTAGAGCACGTTGGAGGCCTTCAATCTCCCGGAAGTAACGGGCGGGGACCGGATCTTGAGAATTCTGCAGGGCGTACAGGAACCTGGGCAAAGACATCATCTTAAATAATGCCGCGCGCCCGAGTAAAGAAAGCGGAAGTTTGCGCCAACCCTCCACGTCACGCCGGAGGCGCAGAAGAGGGGGAAGCAAATTGTGCTCATAGCGCGCTTTCGCATTACCAGAGATATAAATCCCCAAGTATTTAAAGCCCTGGCTGGCCACCTGGATGTTGCAGCCTCTAGGGAGGCGCGGTGTGTCCCCTTTCAGTACGTACAGGGAAGACTTGGCCCAGTTAATAACAAGGCCAGAATATCGACCAAAAAGTCTGAGTACATCACATGCCACAATGAGTGACTTGCAGGGGGAGGTGAGGTAAAGCAGAATGTCATCCGCATAGAGAGAGACTCTGTCCTCGAAGCCAGGGGCCCAGCTTATCCCATGCAGATTCGGGTGGGTACGTAACAGGGCTGCAAGCGGCTCAAGAGCGAGCGCAAACAAAAGTGGCGACAAGGGGCAACCCTGTCTGGTACCTCTATGAAGGGCAAAAGACGCCGAGACGCGGCCATTAACAGCAACGTCAGCCAGTGGGTCAGCATACAAAAGCTTAACCCATCCCACAAACACTGGGCCAAAACCGAGCCTCGCCAACACCGCCCAGAGGTAGCTCCATTCGAGAGAGTCAAAGGCCATCGTGGCATCCAAGGACGCAAGGATTGCCGGCTCCTCCAGGGTGTGGGCCCTGGCCAGGGCGCCGTGGAGTCTACGCAAGTTAAGGGCAGTGTTGCGGTGTGGAATAAAGCCCGACTGGTCCGGATGCACTAAGTCGCCGATAACACCAATCAGTCGATTAGCGAGCATCTTGGCGAGGATCTTAGGCTCCGCATTAAGGAGAGAAATGGGACGGTAGGACCGACACAAGTCTCTCGGCTTCCCTTCCTTATGGATGACCACTATGGTGGCCAACCTCTGGTCCAGGGGAAGTAGGCCATTTTCCCCCGCTTCTAGGAACATGTTACGCAGGTGTGGGGAGACCACATCCGGCCTGATCTTATATAGCTCAACCGGGATACCATTGGGACCAGGTGCCTTGCCCGATCTCAATGAGCGGATCGCAAGGGCGACCTCATCCACAGAGACGTCTCTATCCAGGTCGTCGCGCTCCTCGTCCGAAAGGCACGGGAGATCGACAGCCAAAAGAAACACCGCCGAATCGGTCTCAGACCGGTCCTAAACAGAGGTGTATACGCCTCGAAAATAATCAGCGAAGGACTCGGCAATGGCACTTGGATCAGTGACGACAACTCCGTCCTCCCCCATTATCTCGGGTACAACACAGCTAGCCATTTCTCTTCTGTCCAGCCAGGCCAGCAACTTCCCGGCCTTATCGCCGACGTCGTATATCCGGCCCTGCTGTTCCTTAGCTAGAACAAGGGCAGCGTTTGTAGCAAGGTCGCGGTACTCCGACTGTTTGAGGGAGAGGTCGTGCAGAAGAGCGGGATCAGGCTCCGTCTCCAACTGGGAGTCAAGCTCCATGATCTCCTCCTCGATGCGTACTAAATCAGCATCTCTGACTCTACGGGCCTCCGCTATAAGGGCGAAAGCCTCACCCCTCAAAACCGTCTTAAACGCCTCCCATAGAGTCGCGGCCGACGCAACCGATCCCTCATTTTCAGTAAAATAGAGGTCGATGGCCTTGGCTAAGAGGTTGCGAGTCTTGGGATTGCGGAAACACCACGGGTTAACAACCGCCGGTCGGTCCGACATGACGACGTCAAAGTCAAAAGAGACCCACAGCGGGGAATGATCAGAAATACCCTGTGCCAAAAAACGGGCCTCAGAAACAGCGGGCGCGTGTGCAGCCAACGTAAGTACATAGTCGATCCTAGAAAGACTACCATGGGCGCCTGAGTGGAAGGAATAATGGCAGAGCGTGGGATGCAAGAGCCGCCAGCTATCTATTAGCCCCATGGTCTCGAGGAAGGATGGCAACCACAATTGGGAGCTACGGAGGTCTCTAGGCGGATGGCGGTCCAAGGAGCCGGAGCAAACCGAATTAAAATCACCCCCCACTATCAGCAGTCCAGCAGGCAAATTCAAAATGGCGCCACCAAGGTCCTGGGAGGTGCTAGATTGTAAACCCGGGGGAACGTAAACTGAAAGTAATGTCAGGGCGCGCTCCTACCATCGACCCGCCACAGCGGCGTACCGCCCCCTTTCATCGATCACAGTAACGTCGACCTCAAGCGGGAGGGACGTACGAACAAGAACCCACGCCCCCCGAGATCCCGAGGAGAACCCCGAGTGGGCCACCATTTTGTAACCTTTACGGTTAAGTGCTTTGCATGTGTTTCCGACCAGATGCGTCTCCTGAAGGAGGACGACATCAGGCATATGACGTTTAATCAGTTGAATCACAACCCCTCTCTTGATTCGGTCACCCAACCCGTTCACATTCCAACTGAGGTCTCGCAGTTTCCTACCCCCCATCATCGTGTCCCCGGCCCCACCCAAACCCAACAAGCCTCAACAGTAAACGAAACTGATCAGTATATATATCCCATTGCCTAAGAGATAGAGAGAAAGAAAGGTGAACAAACAAACTTCCCCACCACCACCCTCCACCCTGCACCCCTGCAGCAGACTAAGAAGCCCCCCCAACCAGCAGTGTGCCTGTCGCCCCATAAACTAGTCTACAAAAAGTCCCTAGAGGAGTAAGGAATCTCCACAAACCCCTCCCGCCACCCTCCATGTAAAAACAGGAAAACTATCTGAATCGAAATAGCATTGGTATTGGCAGTCACAGACATCAGGGACACCAACCGCCATATCCAGCACAGCAGTACCCAGTCCTAGAGATCGGACCCACCAGTTGCGCCTCCGGAATGTCCGTCGTGTTCTCCCTGGCGTTGTGGCAAAGTGTCCAGCCAGTCGCTCGCATTCTCCGGCACATCAAAGAACAGAGCTCGGCCCTCGTACTCAATCCGCAGTTTAGCAGGGAACAGCATAGAGTATTTAAAACCCATGTCTATCAGGCGTCGTTTCACCCCTGCGAAACTCAGGCGCTGCCTCTGAACGGCCCTGGTGAAGTCCGGGTAAAAGTGCACTTCAGAGTTCTGTAATTTGAGCGGCCCATGTCTCCTGGAAGCTTGGAGGATGACATCCCGGTCTCTAAAGTTGAAGAGCCGGGCGATGATGGGTCTAGGCGCAACACCCAACTTCGGCGGGCCGCCCGGTATCCGATGGGCGCGCTCAACAGAGAAAAAGTTGCTCAAGCCAGAGGGTGCAAGATGCGTCTGTACCAAGTCCTCCACAAAAAGGTCCACTGCCGCCTCCTCCACTCCCTCCAGAACGGACATTCTGTCGCCTAGCACGCCCTTCAAAATCCTCCAGCCTTCTGGAAAATTGGTCGTTGACCGATCTTAGGGTCCGGACCTCCGCCTGCAGGTCCGACACGTCGGTAGTTAGGCTGGAGGTCTTGAGATCAAGGGATTTGACCCGATCATTGGTCTTCCCCAAGTCAGCCCTGATCAGGTTCAGATCCACGGCCAGAGTGTCCACCTTATGAGTCAGGACATCGTGTTGTTTCTGCATGTCAGAACGAATGCCCGCGATGGCCCCCATAATGTCACCCAGAGTAGGCTCAGAACCTTCAGGCGAGCCCTCACGTTGCAGGTCCTTAGAGGAGGCCACCACCGTGGGCGAGGTCCGCTGCTGAGCGTATCGATCAATCTTGTTCAGCTGCGTCTGAATCGTCCTACGAACACCTCTGTTCGACGTCTTGTCGGGGTCCCCTCTGCCGGCCATGATGGAACCAAGGAGAATAAAGGGCTACGCCGCCCGAACAAGGAAGCAGATGTGTAAAACAGAGGCGAAGTCAGCAAATGAATCAGGCCGGTAGTAGGCGACTCCGCAACTATAAGCACTCCGCCAGCAGGGACCAAGGACATCCACTTCGCATTCCAATCATGCGGAGCGGCGGTACAAGCAGCAGCCACCCATGAGACAATGGCGTATCACTGGCACGAAGTTCAGCTCGACGTAACTTCGCCTAGGAGCTACCGATTTAAAAGCGGAAAGCAGCTCCTGTGTCTGCAACCTTTCACCAAGCGGAATCCACTAACGTGGATCAGGATTTTCGGCAGGATATTTGCGGAGGGCCGGAGGGTCCGTGGAGCTCCGAGCTTACACGGCCATCTTGGTTGCCCGCGAAGCTCCTCCCAATATGACAATTTTATTTATATTAATCTAGGGTCGAATGTTGCTCATTTAAAAAATTATAACATTTTTTATCTAAAATACAATAGCAATTAAGTCACTTTTTTTGCAAGATGTATTTTAAGCTCATTCATTACAATATCAAAAAACAATTGTGTGTAACATTTCATTCAAAGCACTCTAAGTTGTATCGTCCCTATCCTGACCTCATAAATTTCTTTTACAGTTCCTTGTATGTCTCATTTTAAAAGTAAAACATAGACCACAATAGATAGATGAAATCTAAGAGATATACAGAAAAAAATATAGCTGAAAACAGTGATCTGAGAATTAGTAGATTTCTAGTATAGAACTTCTTATTTACTCACTTCCACTTATTTTGGTTGAGCGCACAGTTTGATTTTTCCAAAGACAATTTGATTATCTTTTAGTATCTGTACGGTATTGTCGAAATATATAGAACACTGAAAAAACAAATGATCTTATTGTAAAACCAGAGGACTTTTTTATAGAAAATTAAACTTTATTGGCATAGATTAGTATTCGCCTATGTGGAGATACCTGATATTCTTTATTTTAGGGTCCCCCGTTGTCTGTAAATATGCACCAAATTGATTTAGAGGGAACGAAGGTTCAATACATATTCTTCTCGGATTTGCAAACAAGTACTGACCTAAAATTAAAACAGCTTAGCGTTTATTATTAGAAGAACCGGGGTACTTTTGAACAAACACCAAGATGTTTTTAAATAGAGACATTTTATTAGGTAATTCCTAACTTATCAATAGGATTACTGAGATTTAGGGTTTTCTCCTTTGATGTTTTGTTAAAGTCTATATTTTGCTTCTAAATGCACCATGATCTATATGGGGTAGCAGATATACTTTTTGGTACAGATAGATACGCACAGCATTCTAGTATCCTACCTTAGTAAAGAGTGCCGGAAGCCACCTTTTTTTTGGGTAGTGAATCTATCGTCCTTTGTTTGCCCTTTTTAGTTAAAGACTTCTATTTTGCATCATCATTTGGAGAGATCCATGTATTTCTTTTGTTCTCTGAAGTGTCATTAAATAATAGAATCCCATGCTGTTCTTAAATTTAACAAGACTTGCTATTTCATTTTATTATCTTTTCGTTCTAATTTTACCTTACATCTAGTAGAGAAGGTCGTGTTCTTTCTTGTTAATCTGTTATGGATATGGAGTCTAGATAGTAAACAAAATAGAAGAGGGTAACGTTAGTAAACCTCTTTCTTAGTCTTAGGGTATGTAAAAAGGTTTCTGGTATATAGCCTATTGCCAAACGAGGAGACATACCTTCGATCTGATACCGATTCTTCGTCTAATGGGGTCTGCTGGTTTACACTTCCATGGGTGCCGGCGTAAAGGTGTTTAGAGAACCGCCTACTATTTATAGGTCAACCTCGTGTTAACAAATGGCGCTAAGGACTTTCAGCTGATTCTATTTTCAATTGACTCAGTTTGATGACGTATAATTAAGTTGACACGGTACCTATCTTGATACTGCGTATGAAGTTTGTGCTAGAATTGAAAATGAAAGACGGACTGATTTGTAGTTCTAATGTTAACTTTGTTACTCTAAAAGAGAGGGAAGAAAGACTTCCGTAATTTGCTACTTCGATATTCTTTTAATATCAAAAGAGAATATATATTTTTGGGCCTTATTGTGAATCGTTCGCATCATTAGAGTCAGACGGCAACTAATATCATATTATATATTAGTGAAAAGCAGACATACTCCAGTTTGTTTAGTAGTGGCAATTATCTAAGTAGATTGTTTAGTCCTTATTTTACTTTTGATCTTGCCAACTGTCTTCATACAATGGCCTGCTGCCAAGGAATTTCAGAATTTAATCCTAGTTTTGCCGTATCTAATGTAAATATCCAAAATACCTCGCGTTTACGACGGATTTTATCTGTATTGACTCCAGGTTTCGCCACAATTTTTTCCAACACTATCCATTTTATTTCTTCCGGTTTGTGGTCATTCTCTATATAATGAACTACCATCAGGGCATTTAGTTTTTTAGTGCGGATAGCTGATTTGTGTTCAGTGACTCTAGTATATACTGAACGTGACGATTCCCCAACATATCCCTTGTTGCAGGGACAGATTAACAGATAAATGATGTTCGTAGTTTTACAATTAGTCATGGAGGATAATACAATAGATACGCCATTAAATTTCAGTTCTTTTGTCTCTATTGCTTGTGGGCAAATTTTGCATATACCACATTTATGATTTCCTGTTACCGGAGCCCCGGTAATTATATTTCTTGAACCAGTGTCTTTTTTAGTTGTTGGCATCCTTGATCTAACTATTAGGTCTTTGATGTTTTTGTTTTTTTTGTATGCAAAAAGGGATTTTGGAATTAATTCAGTACCTGTTTTATTAACATTCAGTATGTGCCAATTAGAGTATATAATTTGGCGAATCTGATTATTGAGTAGTGAATGTCTGGTTACAAAAACCAGACTAGCATCTCGTTTATTTTTGTTGTTTGTAAGGAGATGTTGTCGATCGTAGTACCTTGCTCTTTTGTACGATTCTCGTATCAATCTGTGAGGGTAACCACGTTCTTTGAATTTTTCCTTCATTACAGTAGCCTTCTCATCAAAGTCAATTAGTCTTGTACAATTCCTCCTCAGTCTGAGGAACTGACTGAAGGGAATGCTATCTTTTTGAGAGGTAGGATGGAAGCTACTGTAATGAAGGAGTGTATTTCGGGCAGTAGGTTTTACGAAGAGATCCATAATCAGTTGTCCTTCATGGTGTTTAATCATTAGATCTAAAAATTCTATTTGTGAGTTACTTATTTTTTCTGAGAATTTTAGATTAGGATCACAGGTGTTGAGCCACAATAGAAATTCTTGTAAGACATCCTCATTATCATCCCAGATAAAGAGGATGTCGTCGATATATCTCGACCAGTAAAATATCTATTCAAAAAAAGGGGCCATTTCATTGAAGATATGTTTTTCCTCGAATTGTGCTACATAGATATTAGCAATTGTTGGGGCACACGAAGCGCCCATACTGACGCCTTTTATTTGTTGATAAAGGCTTCCTCTAAATTCAAAGACATTATTTTCCAGAATAATTTTTAGGCAGTCCAAAATGAAAGACATGTTACAATCAATCTGGAAAGACTCAATAAACCATTTTGTTGCTTCAATGGCACCTCTACAT
Organism: Lissotriton vulgaris; assembly: GCF_964263255.1. Classification (NCBI taxonomy): domain Eukaryota; kingdom Metazoa; phylum Chordata; class Amphibia; order Caudata; family Salamandridae; genus Lissotriton; species Lissotriton vulgaris. Next base: position 593,213,682 of record NC_141695.1, read on the forward strand.
GGAATGTTAGAATAAAGACTTTCAACGTCTAGTGTTACCATCCATTGTCTGTGGGCATTGAATGTTGTGCCCTCCAGTTGGGTGATAACGTGTCTGGTATCCTGAATATATCCTAGTATTTTACCAATATGTGGGCGCAAAATTGCGTCCAGGTATTCTGATATTGGTTCAGTCACACTCCCAATCGTAGTAACGATTGGGCGGAATGGAGGGTCTTGTTCATTCTTATGTATTTTTGGGATACTGTATATACTGGCCATTTTTGGATTATCTGTGTTCATAAAGTCATATTCTTTTTGGCAAATGATGCCATCACTTAACTCTTTAGACGTTAGTTTGGCGATTTTGTTTTTTGTCTTGGTTGTAGGGTCCCTTAAGATTTTTTTATAGAAGCTGGTGTCACTAAGCATAGATTCCATTTTTTCAATGTATTTATTTGTGTCTAGGATTGCGATCCCCCCCTCCCTTGTCGCAACTTTTGACAGTTATTTGAGCAGAGTCCTTGTAAGGGGTGTGAGGTATATATTTAGTGATATTTTTTAATTTCGAGAATACAATTTTTTCAAAAATTTCCTCTTCTGGATCTATTTGGTAAAGAGTCGGTGTGAACACAGATTTTGGTGCCAGACCTGATATATTGTATTCACTGGTGTCACTTTCTCTATTTGTAAAGAAATTTTTTAATCGTATTTTACAAAAGAATTCCATCATATCATTGAAGAGCTCAAATTTGTTCAACCCAGAATGGGGAACAAATGACAATCCTTTTGATAACACAGAGAAGGTAGCAGAATTAGCTTCATGGTTACTTGAATAAAAAATGGGTATTGTTTTTACTGCCTCCAATACCTCGCATTTCTTGTTTCCAGGAATCTGTCTGCACTCTGTTGATGGTCCTGGAAGTGAGGTTGGTATTGACCCTGAGGTTGGTAAGATTGATTCTGTGGATATTGTCCTGGGGGCTGATATTGTTGGTTTTGTTGATATTGGTTTTGGGGGCGGTATTGAGGACGATATTTGGGTCTCCAATTGCCTCTCTGTTGGCGCCTCCCTAAAAAAGGTCTGTAGCCTTGGTTGGATCTAAATCGACCTCCTCTAGGTTGATAAGGTGACATACTTGAGTTACTACCTGAATCTGAGGAATTGGAGAAGGTGACAAATTTGTTAGGGTTGGGTACTATATTTGTCATATAATCCTGATCTGTTCCGTCTGATTGACCATAGAAGTTGTCAGCCAGGTAGGGATATACTCTTTCCCTGCTGAAAAACCGTATGTCTTTTTGTAATTTATCCATCTTTCGTTTTGTCAGATACTCACTGTATGAGTTAAGGTCCATCTCTATATCTTCTAACTTTTTTTTTGATGTCTAGTATTACAGTGAAGCTTTTAATATTGTCCTCAAGTTCTGTTATTTCTTTTGCTAGTTGTTCTAGGACTTCTTTTACTGTTTCCACTATAAGCATCATGTGGTCCCTAGAACATCTGTTAGAGATGAGGGACCAACGTTCTAGAAAATGTTTCAGGTGGACAAAAAGACCAGGGATGTTTTTGACCTGGAGACCCTGGGGGATTACTCCAGCTTTAAGATAGTCTAGTATAAACCTGCCGTGGAGTTCAATCCTTTTGCTTTTCTTTTTTAGAGCTAAAAGTTTTATTAGGTCTCCACATTGATCATCATTGATGGTATTTCTATTTTCGAAGCTAGTGGATGATCCTACCATAGTGGCAAAATCATCGTCACTATATCCATATGCTTTTAATGTGGCCATTATATGATCTAATGGATATGATTTTAATTATCCGCGAAGATGACTAATTTTATATTGGTCTTATAGATGGAAAAGTTGAGATAAGAAAAAAGGAAAGATTAGAGAGTGCAAATCTGAAGGGGACAGATTTTGAGATGAATACAAACTACAGATAACAATTATGAATGAGCTAGTATCATACAAATTGACTAACCGCTAATGTAGAACAACATTGTCGATTATAACAGATTTGTGACTGATATATCATGAACTGTGGCACCCCTCATGGACAGGCCATGAGCAATAAATGTATGGAAAAAATGGGGACCCCTACATTCTATTTAGTTTGCTATTATACGTCATCAAACTGAGTCAATTGAAAATAGATCTCTCAAGAATGGAGCGTATTTGACACTCCTAGACGGACGCACAGCGGGTTCCTTTAAACAAACGATAACTCTGTTTCATTCCAAATAAATCTGTGTATTTATTTGTCTTCATTCCTCCAATATTCAAAGTACTTCAAGTGTGAATTAGCAATCACATATGCGACACTCAAATGCCTTTCCCACTTTACACATGCTGCAGTTTGCCAAAAGGCCTTTTCTTCCTGCAGCACGGCGGACACATTTAAAAAAACATCCTTCATCCAATGCATTTCGGGCGCATTATCAGCCCTTCGTCAGGGATTTCACTGCAAGTATTAAACATAACATCATTACCTCGTGAAACACAATGTTGTAATTCTCAATACATTCAAAAACGTTACCCATGTCTATGTAGCCCCAGTTCTTATAGAACGGTTCCCCTCATTCTGCGTTATAACATGACCCCTTAATCTGTTTTTCTCCGTACTCACTTTGTTTGTAACGCAGAATGAGGGGAAACAATTGGGTAGAAGTCATAGATGGAGTAACTTCTTAGTGGGGGCGAGAAACATGTTGGTCAAATTAATGCATTGTACAAATAGAGGGAAACCGTTCTATAAGAACTGGGGCTACATAGACATGGGTAACGTTTTTGAATGTATTGAGAATTACAACATACTACCCCATATAGATCATGGTGCATTTAGAAGCAAAATATAGACTTTAACAAAACACCAAAGGAGAAAACCCTAAATCTCTGTAATCCTATTGATAAGTTAGGAATTACCTAATAAAAAGTCTCTATTTAAAAACATCTTGGTGTTTGTTCAAAAGTACCCCGGTTCTTCTAATAATAAACGCTAAGCTGTTTTAATTTTAGGTCAGTACTTGTTTGCAAATCCGAGAAGAATATGTATTGAACCTTCGTTCCCTCTAAATCAATTTGGTGCATATTTACAGACAACGGGGGACCCTAAAATAAAGAATATCAGGTATTTCCACACAGGCGAATACTAATCTATGCCAATAAAGTTTAATTTTCTATAAAAAAGTCCTCTGGTTTTACAATAAGATCATTTGTTTTTTCAGTGTTCTATATATTTCGACAATACCCTACAGATACTAAAAGATAATCAAATTGTCTTTGGAAAATCAAACTGTGCGCTCAACCAAAATAAGTGGAAGTGAGTAAATAAGAAGTTCTATACTCGAAATCTACTAATTCTCAGATCACTGATTTCAGCTATATTTTTTTCTGTATATCTCTTAGATTTCATCTATCTATCGTGGTCTATGTTTTACTTTTAAAATGAGAAATACAAGGAACTGTAAAAGAAATTTATGAGGTCAGGATAGGGACGATACAACTTCGAGTGCTTTGAATGAAATGTTACACACGATTGTTTTTTGATATTGTAATGAATGAGCTTAAAATACATCTTGCAAAAAAAGTGACTTAATTGCTAGTGTATTTTAGATCAAATATAATGTTATCATTTTTTAAATGAGCAACATTCGACCCTAGATTAATATAAATAAAATTGTCATGAAGATGGATTTTTTCGACCTTGCTAAAAATGCCTAGCCAGTATATATAATGAAATATATATAATTGTTTTCCAAATATTTATATTTGTATTCTATGTATTTTTTCACCTCTCTCTATGTAGGTTTATGTTACACACCAGTCTATATGTAATATACGAATGACGGTCACCTGACGAAGGCCCTTTGGCCGAAACGCGTTGTGTTCCATTCTACCGCATTGCCTTCTTCAATATTTTCCACCGACTGAATATATCGTATAGCACGTTTTTTTCTTTTGCATTGTTATTGATATTGTTTAGTTTTTGTCAGTATGTGCATTATATGTTATTGAATGTTAAATTATATGAAGTACATGTGTCTTTTATAAACTAAGCGAGATAAAAAAGATAAAGATTTTTCCTTCAAAAAAATAACAAAAGTTAAGAAACAGAAATAAAATAATCAAATGTTTTTGATACATTACTGTCTCAGCAAATTATTATTATCCGCTACATAGCATGTGATATGAGGTCGATATAAGGGCGATATAATTATCATTAGTTTGCTACATATTGTCTTTTTCCCTAAATATGATTGACTCTGGGGCAACCGGAAATTTCTGTGACTTAAAATATGCAAAGGAAATGGGTATTCAAGCAATAAAGAAAAGACACTGTGAGATGGTCAAAGCTGTAGATGGCACCAACCTTACTTCAGGACCAATCACTGAAGAAACAGAAACCCTGGAGTTGGTGGGACTACAAGGTCATCGTGAGTTTCTTAGATTTAACCTAATTGATGCCCCGCAGTTCGTTAATTTTGGGATTGCCATGGTTAACGGAGCACAATCCAAAAATCGACTGGGAGAGACGAACCGTAGAGATGACTTCGGAGCATTGTCAAAAGAATTGTTGTTTGGCTCACAGATGGAAAATTTTGGGTTCTCCAGCCTCGGAGTTGGCCCAACTCACTAATCAAGTGTGTGTTTTGGAGGTGAATGAAATTCCTAAGGAATACCAAGACTTGGCAAGTGTTTTTGATAAGGTGAACGCAGAGAAGCTTCCCCCACACCGGGAGTACGACTGCAAGATTGAATTGGAACCCGGCGCCAAGTTGCCGTGCAGTCGGATATATTCCCTCACGGAAGCGGAAAATCAATACCTCAAACAATATTTGGATGAATATTTAAAAATTGGATTTATACGACCCTCGCAATCGCCTGTTTCTTCGCCCCTGTTTTTTCGGCCAAAGAAGAACGGCACCCTGCGCACCTGTATTGACTACAGGGCTTTAAATCTGGCGACCATTAAGAACCGGTACCTGTTGCCCCTCATTTCAAAGTTATTGGACCAAGTAAAAGGTGTTAAGGTGTACACAAAGCTGGACCTCCGTGGAGCGTACCATCTGGTGAGGGTCGCCGCGGGGGATGAATGGAAAACTGCTTTGCGCACGAAATATGGTCTTTATGAGTACCAGGTGATGCCTTTTGCGTTGAGCAATGCTCCTGCGGCATTCCAACACTTTGTAAACGACGTGCTAAGAGAGTTTCTGGATCGAGTGGCAGTCGTCTATATAGACGATATATTAATTTTTTCTGATTGCATCGAGAACCACGTCCCACAGGTGCGAGCCATCTTGAAGAAATTATTGGATAATCACTTGTACGTAAAATTGGAGAAGTGTTAGTTCCACGTAACACAAGTGCAATTTTTGGGGTTCATACTGTCGGCCGATGGAGTTGTTGTATTTCTATCTAGGACCCTAATTCGATATTCCCGATTCATGCCCTTATGTGGCTATAACAAATAGTATCCTTATAAAGGTATAAGAATCATATCCATGTTTAGTAATAGCCCATGCAGTCCAAAACACAGCAAGGCTACTCCCATGGACTCCTAGAAAGCACAACGCGTTCTTTAAACAAACCAAGCCTCCAGCAGCCCGGGAATTCCCCCTGCTTTTGTTTTGATTTGCACAAGAACTCCTGGAGTCCAGAAAGAACTGTTAGTTCTTAGTGACGTCTTATGTCCAACCTTACGTCAAACCCGGCACCTTTCAGGTATAAATATACCAATGTTGCCTTAAGCAAACACACGGTGGTGGGGAGCAGAGCGACTTTCTACTTGCCAGAGAGCCCAGCTGTTGCCAGAGCCAAAGGAAAACGCCCCTCCCTTCGACGCACTGAGAGAGACGCTGTCTTTTTCTCCAGCCGAGAAATTCCAGCTCCAGTGTTCCCAAGTCACCCTCGTGGGTAGCTGGGACATCGAGTCCTGAGAAGCGAGATACAAGACCTCCTTCATTCTATAACCAAGGTACGGAGCTGATTAAAACCTTAGAGAGAATTCTTGATTCCGATACTTGGCAAAAACCTAACTTAACTTCAAACTGCAACTTACTTACTCCTTCCCACGTATTAGGCTTAGGTCAGGTACACTGGGGTAGGCGTATCTTAGAACCACCAGTTGAGTTCGTAAGTCAATGTTTTTATGTATGTATATATTTTATCTATTTTAAAGTATTCTATGGCTAAGAAACCATATCAATGCTTTTACAGTATTATTTCATAATACTACTTTTACTGTACGCACTTCACTTTATAATAAGTATTGCAATTGTGGCAATTAATTTGTCTTGCATGAGAAAGAAGACTGCTCAATAAAATAACACCTTTTATTGAAAACGCCCGTCTCTCTATTTCTCTGCACTCTGGTGAAATTAAACATGCACGATTGACTGAGTGAAATATCTGTCTATTGTTTTCACACAACTCTAGAGATACACTCTTTATTCTGAGGGAGCAAAGATGTAATGTTTATGCAGTTGTCAGAAACTAATCCCTTCTTGTCTAAATCAGGATGGTTAACCCTTTCCTGAACATTCGAGAAAGTTTCTAGTGACCTCTAAGCTAGCTGGCAAAACTAATTAAGTCTAACATAGTCAGTAGAGACCTAGATGACCTCAGTCCTACGTCTACACTGCTGTTTATGTTATTCCAATGCGCAGAGCCTATTGGGAATATAGGAACTACACTACAGAATGGCAATGGATCCTTCAAAGGTACAAGCCATTCAGGAATGGTCATCCCAGAGAAACATCAAGTAAATTCAAAGTTTCATTGGCTTTGCCAACTTTTACAGAAGGTTCATTCCAGATGTTTCCGCAAAAGTCCATCCTATCACTCAATTGTTAAGAAAAGGAAAGTTTTCCATTGGTCAGAGGAGGCGGAAGACGCTTTTAAGATTTTAAAGAGAGCTTTCGTCACGGCGCCAGTCTTGATGCACCCGGATCCTGAACAAGCGTTTTTTGTGGAAACTGATGCTTCAGATTTCGCTACTGGGGGAATGGTTTCCCAAAGGGATAAGTCGACAGGACAACTTCACCCAGTGGCTTTCTGTTCAAGGAAATTGTCTGAGACTGAGTTCAACTATACAATTGCGGATAAAGAACTGCTCGCTGTAAAGGAAGACTTTCAAGACTGGCGACATTACTTACTGGGAGCGAAACACAAAGTAACTGTGTACACAGATCTCCGAAATTTACAATTTTTGAAGTCCGCTAAAACTCTTTCGCCTCGTCAATTGAGGTGGTCATTGTATTTTTCGGAATTTGATTTAGTTATAACATACAAGCCGGGAGTGAAGAATGGGAAGGCCGACGCATTATCCCGAATGAACTCTTCTGAGGCAAAGAGAACTCCATTAGATGAACCAATTGTTCCATTGGAAAAAATTGTGGGAGTAATTCGCTTGGAGGACTTCGCCCAAGTGATTCGAAAGCGCTGCTCCCTTCAGGAATTAGAAAGTTGGGCGGCAGATGATGATCGGAAATCAATCAGAGACTCGTTGCCGTTCTACGATGAGGCTTTATATCTACCTACACTAGAACTACAAGAAAAGGCGCTGGAAGGCTGCCATGATGATACGCTGGCGGGTCACAAGGGCACTAAAAAGACCTTAAGTTTGCTTCAGAGACATTTTTGGTGGCCAAACATGGCGGCTCAGGTAGGACAGTATGTCGCAACCTGTGAATCATGCATTAAGGGGAAGGCATCTAGACAGGCCCCACAGGGATTATTGCAACCATTACCCAACGCCCCGGGTCCTTGGCACACAGTATCTCTAGATTTAATTGTAGATCTTCCCCTCAGTCATGGGTACACTGCCGTTTTGGTCTTAGTAGACTCGTTTTCAAAAATGGGTCAGTTTGTTCCATTAGAAAAAGTCCCAACAGCCCCACAGTTGGTTAAATTGTTTAATCAGCATGTGGTCCGAAGTCATGGAATTCCCCAGATTGTCATTTCAGATAGAGGGGCTCAGTTTGTATCCAAGTTTTGGAAAAGCTATATGCACAGTCTAGGAATTGACACTCGATTCTCGACCAGTTTCCATCCTGAGACTGATGGGCAAACGGAGCATGTGAATCAAGAACTGGAGCAATATCTGAGATTATATTTGCTGGAACAGGAGGGAAACTGGTCCGATTTGTTGTGGTCGGCAGAGTTTGCATATAACAACGCCATCCATGCATCCACGGGGTTTACCCCGTTCTATTTGAATTATGGTCGACACCCGAACCTCATGATAGGTAAAACAGCTCAAGAAATCCCTACTGTGGTTGATTGGATAGCAGAAATCAAAAGGTCTTATCGGCAAGCCCAAACTAACCTCACTAAGGCTAAGATATCATATAAACGTCAGGCAGACAAAAAGAGAAGAGTGGGGGTTAGTTTTGTGGTTGGGGATCAGACATGGCTGTCCACCAAACATCTTAAACTAAAAGGAAGCAGGAAGTTTCAGCTCAGGTTCATTGGTCAATTCAGAGTGCTAAAGAAAATAAACCCTGTGGTTGTAAAACTGCAACTTCCCAACAGTCTAAGAATACACCCTGCTTTTCACGTATCTTTACTAAAAAGAAGTCCTCCCAATGTCCGATTAAAAGGTAAACCAACCTCTCTTAGCATTGAATCAGATGAGGAATTTGAGGTCAGCAGAATTTTAGACTCGAAGATTGCTAGAAACAAATTGTTTTATCTAGTGGAGTGGAAGGGTTTTGGGCCTGAGGAGAGGTCATGGGAACCTTCCACTAATGTACATGCACCCCGATTAGTCAAACAATTTCACAAGAGTTATCCTACAAAACCAAAATTGGGAGGACCCCTTTTGGGGGAGGGGAGGGGGAAGGGGATAGGTACTGTCAGGATCCTGTCAGGATCCTGGGTTCAGTGACCAGTGTGACCAATAGGGCGCCTGAAAAGCCCCACAGATGTAGATATGCAAAGACATATTCGCGCTAGAGGAAGAACCATATGGTCTCAAGACTCATGTTCAGACAGTGTATGCAATTGCTTATCAACTCAAAGCAACATGGATGCCAAAGAGCAATTGACGGTGGGTCAGTGTCAGCGGTCGAAGTCGCGCGACTTCAGGACAGATAAAAGCCACTGATTACCTCTAACCTACGCACTTCAAGTGACTCCGCACTGTGCTGCGTGCGTGATATTTTGAAGTCCGTAATTCTGAGGTATTTTGGTTCTGGTTTTGGAATAAAAACGTGTTTATTTTGGAGAGCCGCAAGTTTCTTCTTGAAGCAGTACCTCATGCGCAAAGTGGGAGCAACTGGTACAGTCGACGTCTTCAGCTAAGGAGCAGAGAAAACTAGTTGCCTGGGTTGCTGTGTGGCGTGCGCATTTACCAGGTATTTCTTGGATATTGTTTAGTTGGCAAACAATTATAGACTTTCTGCAACGGAGCATAAGACTTCACAAGTTAGCATATTCGTTATCCTAAATGTAAATAGCGCTAATTACTGACACTCCGTTATGGGAACTTCTCCTATGTTAGTTGAGATTATGTCTACCTAATTGAGAGTACAGGGTTGACATTCCACTACAACTAATATCGAACATCAGGGTGAGTTTCTTTTAAATAAATTGAGTTTAGAGGTAATTCCATTTAGACATTAGAATTAACGATAATGTGTGCTTACAGATGCTGGGACAGGCTTTAGACCAAGTACAATCTCATGCAGCTATCCATGAGAGAGAAGCTTAAGCCCAGGTCATAAAGGTAATAATTGTGGTATTTAGAAAACGTTGGAATTTAAACTGTGGAGAGTGTGTTCTAAGGTTTGTCATTTATGCAGGTGCAGAGCGACAACACAGAATAGCTGACACCGAAGACTAGAGAACCGCGGTCATCGACCAGGCAGTCTCTCTCTCTTTAACCACTTCCCTTTTCCCTCCTGCTTCAGAGGTCACCAGGAGTTTTTCCAGGGAGGCACCTGAGGTGGTGGGGCATTGGGAGCATCGTCGGCTTCGATGGACCAGGTGTGAGCCTTCTGACATATGGCGACCCCCAGGAATCGGAAGGACAGAACTGTCAAAGATGTATTTCTTAAATCTGGCATGGTTGGTGCAGAAACCGAGCCGCGAACCAGCGGAGTAACTGATAAGCAGAATCCGACGGAGACTGATGGCCCTATCACACGCTCCGTTCTGGATTCACTCTTTGCAGGCCTTACTAAGGAGTTTCATGCCATGAAAAAAGTCCTAACGACCGAGATCCCGGAAATGGGCATGGATCTTGACTCTGTGGGAGGGAGGGTGGATGACTTAGAGAACCAGACTGCAGCCAGGAATGAAGAACTGTCCCAGCTTCAACAAGAGTTGCTGCGCCTTCGTGAGCAACACCTAGATCTCCAAACCCACACGGAAGACCTAGAGAACCGCTCACGGCGAAACAACATCCGGATTCAAGCGGGGTCTGGAGGCTCCTGATATAGAGACCTTTGTTTTAGATCTGTTGTGCCATGTTCTGGGATGTCCTCCTGACCTGGAGATTCGGCTGAATCGCACGCACCGAATGGACCTCAGGAGGTCGGCAACAGCCCCCCCCCCCGCCTGACATCTTGACATGCGTTCATGATTTTAAGCTTAAGGAGCGTATCCTGCGATAGGCACGGTCAAAGCATCCCATTGAGTTCCGCTCCTGTGCGCCATTCTTCTATCAGGACCTGGCTGCCTCCACACTTCAAAAGCGGCGCGACTTCCGGCCTGTTACCTAATTCCTTCGCTCCAAGGACGTTGCATATTCCTGGGGGCATCCATTCGGGCTCATTTTCAAATGGGAGGGTAAGCTTCGTCAAGTTTGCACTGTGGAAGAAGCATCCTCTCTCCTGCACATCTCGGGGCAACCCGTGGCAGTCTTGAGAAGTCCGTAAGCCCTGCTCCGCGGGAGGACGGTGGCCGCTGGAGGAGAGTGGAGAGCTCGCGGCCGACTTCTCGTCCGGATATCGAAATTATGGCCTAGGAACGATCAGCGGTTCTTCGCTCCTTGTCGGAGGGCTCTACCCTCACTTCCGCTGACTGATATGGCCGGTTTCTGTCAGCATGTCATCCACCTCTGCCTTCTTAGTCTGAACTCCGGTGGGACTACTCTAGCAACTTGGGATGGGTCCGGGTTGGGGAGGGGGCGGTGAGCACCCCTGCTATCCATCCCACGTCTCACCACAAGCTGCTGCCTGGGACTTTTGTGAACTCTACACATGATCGTTCTTTTGGGTTTGTTGGTTCGGAGTAGTTTCTAAATGGGTTTTTTTCTTTATGGGGTTCTCTCCTCCGATGTTGCGCCATGCCCTTAGCTTGGGACCCTGTACCTGCTCAGGCAACTCAGCCGAGCGGGATTCACTGCTGTAGCCTTACCCTACCGCCCATATAGTCTTCGATATTCGTATTGTGTCCTTGAATGTGAAAGGCCTTAACAGCCCTACTAAACGACGGGCGCTGCTGTCTTACTTGGAGAGTACTGACGCCCATATATGCTTACTTCAAGAGACGCACCTCCTTTCGGCTGACACCCCTCGCTTTAGATCACGGGATTTTCCGATCCAACTGTTCTCATCTGCTACATCCAAAACTGCGGGGTGGCCCTCTTGGTTTCCTCCCGCTTTCCTGGCAGGGTGGGTGGCAAACAAGCTGAAATTAAGGGGAGGTTCCTGGCCTATGCTTTTACACTAGACACTCACACGTTTGTTCTGGCCTCCGTTTACTCTCCCAACAGTGGTCAGGAGGGTTTCCTTAAAATGGACATTCAGGACATTGCAGAGTTGCCGGACCGTACTGTCTTGCTAGGAGGGGACATTAACTTGGTCTTAGATGGGGACATGGACCGCTCGGGTCAGCTCTGGGGTCAGACGGGGACATTATCCAATGCTGGGAAACGCCTTTTGACTGAAGCCGGGCTCACTGACCTTTGGAGACATAAACAAACGAGCACAAGGGCATACACGTGTTATTAGCACCCTCACAAAACTTACAACCAACCACATTGACTACATTTTCACCTTCGACTTGCTCACACAGCGCGCTAGCGAGGTTGAGATTCTCCCCTGCCCATTGTCCGACCATTCCGCGTTGCGACTTTCTCTGACCTTCCCCCCCAAGGCTAGCTACCCTACGATTATGGCGTCTGTGGGAGAACATACTCCATCGTCCTCCACTTGTGCGACAGATTGAGGAGAACATAGCGGATTACTTAGCTTTAAACGATACACCAGACGTTTCTATGACAACCCTCTGGGAGGTGAAGAAGGCGTTTCTTAGGAGGATCTTTATTGGCATTGCATCTGCGGACAATAAAGACAGGAGGGAGAAGCGCGCACACCTGTCAGCCAAAGTAGTGGAGTTCGAGCGTATTCACCAGCGCACGGGAGCGCCGAGAGTCTGGTGACAGTTGAAAGCCGCTCGCCTGCAACTAGCTGGGCTAGATATTGACCGGGCGGAGTATGCAACTTTACGCCTTAAGCATTCCTTCTATGTTGGGGCGATCGATGCGGGCGCCTACTTGCCAACCGCCTCCGTGCCTAGCGACAAGCTCAAAAGGTGACATTGATACAAGATGCTGGGGGGGGGCGGGAATATAGGGAAGATGAGACGATTGTCGAAGCTGTTCGACAATTCTATGCATCATTATACTCGGCTCAGGTGCTGCCTGACGCTGCCCGTCTCAATATCTTCAGAAAGCAGCCACCTTCGGGTTGCTACCGTCCCAGGCAGGGGAGAAAGAAATTTTGTGGGAAGCTGGCCCCTATTCTTGCGCGTGTTTTTATTTCCGTAGAGTCGACTGAGTCTTCTCCCTTTCCTTCCTCTATGTTTGAAGCTTTAATAACTGTTATACTTAAGCCGGGAAAAGATCATCGTCTCTGTGGTTCCTACCGCCCCATATCACTTCTTAAAATTTTTACCAACATTTTGGCGACGCGACTCTCTAAATTTCTTCCTGGTCTGATAGATCAATCCAGCTTTGTCCCCGGACGGCAGTGCTCGGAAAATACTAAGCGCCTTCTCCATCTTATAGACCGTTCCGAGCGATTCCCGGCGGAGCATATGGTCCTCTCTGTCGACGCCGAGAAGGCGTTTGATAGGGTTCATTGGACAGATCTCCAAGCCACCCTGCTTCATTTTCGCCTTCCTGTGCATTTCATAGCCTGGATCTTCCAGTGTTATGCGAATCCCACAGCGACAGTACAGGTGAATGGGGTGGCGTCTGCGGCTTTTCCGATAAGTTGGGGGACTAGGCAGGGGTGTCCGCTGTCACCACTGCTTTTTGCCTAGTATATGGAGCCCTTAGCCCAACGCATTCGGGAAGACCCATCGATCCGAGGTATGTTCTTCGGGGGGTCTGAGCATAAGCTTTGTCTTTATGCCGATGATGTGGTGGCGACCCTGGAGCGTTCTCGCGATTCCCTACCGGCTTTTTTGGATGAATTAGCTCACTTCACCTTAGCCTCGGGCTTTCAGATCAATGTGCACAAGTCACAAGCTCTTAACTTATCCCTAGAGCCCGAGATGCTGACGCTCCTCCGGCAGAACTTTCAGATTTAGTGGGTCCAGGACGCCATTTCATATCTGGGACTCCGAGTGGCACCTACCATTTCTCTTACCCGCAAATGAATTACTCGCTCCTACTGAAACAAGTGCGCACCTCACTCCGTAAGTGGAGGCCTCACTCCCTTTCATGGCTGGGACGCATAGCGGCGGTGAAGATGGTGCTGTTACCTCAAATTCTTTACCTCTTTCATATACTCCTGCTGATGCCCCCCACCGGGGTTCTACGAACTTTGCAGAGGGACATAGAGCGATTTATTTGGCGGGACCAAAGAGCCAGGATGCGTCGCGATCTCACTTACAGAGATCCGTTGGAGGGAGGTCTAGGTATCCAGATCTTTTGACATATTGGCGGTCGGCTCAGCTGCGGGCATTGGTGGAATGGTCTCGGCCAGAGTCCGAGAAGCATTAGTTGTTTATAGACAGGGCTCTTCGTCTCGCACTCTTAGAGGGGTTCCCTTTCTGCCCCGCCAGCATCGCCATCGCAGTTTGTATTTATCTGAAGTGACCTGGTCTATTATGGCAGCTTGGGATCGGACTGCAACTGCAAGAGGACTTACAACATTCCCACCACGCCTATTGTCACAAATACTGGACAAGATTGATTTCCATTTTGAGACACAGATCCCGAGATTCCCAGCCTATATTCTTCTTGGCCTCCCCAACGCCATCACCTTCCCGCTCCATTCTCGGAGAGGTAAACAAATAGCACTGACGGTGGGAGCGGCAGAACAGAACATTCTGACACACTGGGGTACCGCAGTACTTCCTACTAGGTTAGGCTGGTTACACAAACTGTGGTTTATCTTGGGGATGGAGAAAATTTCTCTCTCTTTAACCAACCCCGAGGCTTCCTTTCACGAACTCAGGGCCCCTCTGGTAACGTTGCTGACATCTGAATTCACAGAGCTCACAGGTCCCAAATATCTTAGGCTATTACGCTTGGCTGACCTCCCACCGTCGCTCACTTCTGCCACATCTGCTCCTTAGCTGGTTGGGGCCTCCTTGCTGGTCTACACTATTTCTATTGCGCGAGTTTAGGAGGAGGAGGAGGGGAGGGGGGAGGGAGAAGCGGGAGGGGGAGGGCGGCATTATATTTGCATTTACTGTTCTTTTGCCAGATGCACAATACTACCATGCCGGGTTGTTACCCAATGTTTGTGGAGCACACTGGCTCCTTGTTCTACTTGTGAAAACTAATAAAGATATCTTAAACAAACAAAGTTTACCTTTAGACTAGCCCCCCGGATCTGAGCCTCACCACCGTCTTCTATAAAGCCCACGTGGAAGAACTACCGCCGCATTTGATGGCGCTAAATGAGGAAGCTCAAAGTACTGGTATTTTTTTTTTTTCACAACCAAGTTTATTGAGCAAAAGAATGACAAGCATGAGGCACCTTCCCACACCAAGGTCACCACATCAAAATCAATGTATGGATCACATACACAAGAAATACTAAGCAAGTATCAAGGAAGCTCAGCTTTAAAATCCCAACTACCCATCCCAACCCCAACTACACCCCCACCCGTACCCACTATCCCCCCCCCCTTTCCACACATGTACAGAGGCAATACAGAGATGGTTCATATAAGAGAAGCAGGCATGAAGCAACCTGGGATGTGCCTTTAGGGCCAGAGACAGCGCTGCGATCAAATGTCCTCCTCCGGTTCCGCCGGGGGTTCCAAGGATAGGCCACGGTAGTCAGCCCACCGCTTCCAGATCTTGAAGTGCTTGCGTGGGCAGCCCCGCGCCTCAAAAATCGGTTTCTCAAGACCCATAAAATAGTCCAGTCCCGCCTTCCATGCCGACAGGGGGGGGGCCCTCACTGACTTCCAGGCCCGAGCCAAGTCGCGCTTAGCCACCACCAGGCCCAGCAACAATAGGTGACGTTTATAGATGTTGCCCCCAACCCCGTCCATGACGTGCAGTAGGCCCAGCCGGTGAGTACGGGGAAGATCCCAGCCCAGGACCTCAGCCAGGCAATTCCAAACACCCCTCCAGAAGCCAGCCAGGCGACCACATGACCACACTGTGTGCAACAAGGTGCCGGGCACTTCCCCACATCGCAGGCACTCCGATGACTCAATCAAACCAGCCCTCCACAGTCGTTCACGTGTGTAATAGGCACGATGTAGATACTTGAATTGTATGAGACGGAGCCGAACCGCAACAGCGGTGCCACGAGGAGACTCCAGGGCCTCTCTCCAGTCGTCCTCGTCCAGGGTGCCCACGTCCACCTCCCAGGCTTCCCGGAGGGAGCTGAGAGTAGACGAGCAGTGAATAACCAGAGTCTGGTAGATCCTGGAAACCTTCTTGTCTCCCAGGTCGCCCATAAAGACTTTCGCCTCAATTGGGCTAAACTCCGGAAGGGAATCAAGGCCAGCAATGCTTGGGGCGAGGGCATGGCGCAGCTGTAAGTATCGGAAAAACTGGGACTGAGGCATTTGGAATTCCACTCGGAGGTCTGCAAAGGACTTGAGGGTTGCGCCGGACACGACGTGACCCAGTTGAGTAATCCCAATAGTCTCCCAGCCCTCGAACCCAGCCAGAGTCGCCAGCTCTGGAAGCAGACCGTTGTGCCACAGCGGCGTTTCCGCCGTCAACTTGCCCCACCATCCCATGCGGCGCAAGGACTGCCGCCACACTGCAAAGACCACCCTTGTCACCGATGGCAACCCACGGCGTATACGCGCCGAGTATAGAACGGTGTGGAGCGTATGGTCACCCATAAGATGCCTTTCCAGGGCATATGCCGGATCACTCCTATCCCCGTACCACCAATCATTAAGAACAAGCAGATGTGATGCTTGGTAGTAGGAGAGGAGATCAGACGTGGCCAAGCCACCACAGTAGGTGGATAGAAAACATGTCTTTAGGGCCACCCTGGCTGCTCCGCCCTCCCACAGGAAGCGGCCCAGCACAGAGTTCACCTGGCGAAACCACTCCATGCCGATAGGGTGCGGGAAATGTTGGAGTTGGTACAGCAGTCTCAGCAGCGCCACCATCTTAAAGATGGCCGACCTCCCAAAGATCGTAAGCGGCATCCTGGACCACGTTTTAACATCCGTCTGGACCCGTTCCCACACCGGCAGGACACTACGCGTCCAGGCCACGGCCCGCGAAGTCGAGAGGAAAACACCCAAGTATTTCAGGCCGTCAGTCGCCACTCGTAGATCAGCAGCCCAGTCGTCGGCCACTACTCCGCCATGCAAAACCCACAGGGTCGACTTAGATAGGTTAAGGGTAAGCCCGGAGACTTCGCCAAACCTCCGCATGATCTCCAGGATTCGAGGGCCAGAGCGCCGCAGATCCGTAAGGAACAGGAGGACATCGTCCGCGTAGAGTGCAATTCTATCCGTAAGAGTATCGTTCCAGACAAAGCCACGCAGCTGGGCATCTAGCCGCACCCGCGCCGCGAGGGGCTCCATGGCCAGGGCAAATAGGTATGGGGATAACGGGCAACCCTGGCGCGTACCGCGGCCGATTGGGAAGCGTCCTGAGACCGCGCCCGCCACCCGGACCGTCGCCGTGACATTGGTGTACAGGAGGCGGATATAGGACAGAAAGACCGGCCCGAGGTTTAGGCGGGCCAATAAGGTGAAGAGATACGCCCAGCTCACCGAGTCAAAGGCCCGGTCCATGTCCGCAAGGAGAAGTGCGGCCCGTTCATCCCTAGCACTCATGGCGTCGACCGCTGCCTGTGCCCGCCGGATATTGTGTCGGGTGGCCCTGTGCGGCATGAACCCGGCCTGGTCGGGGTGGACCAGGTCGGCTATGAGGGGCAGAAGGCGGTTCGCCAGGGCTTTCGCCAATATCTTGGCCTCGATGTTGAGGAGGGAGATAGGCCGGTATGAATCATGACGGTCAGGTGCCCTACCAGGCTTCAAAAAGACCACAATCTCAGCATGACGCCAGTCAGGTGGCAGCTCGCCCCTAGACCGCGCTGCCTCCAGCGCATTGCGAAAGTGGGGTCCCAGCTGGACGTGGAATTTTTTATAAAATTCGGCAGGGTAGCCACTAGGGCCGGGCGCCTTCCCAGTGTTCAGTTGGCCAAGGGCCTCCCCTAGCTCCTCGGACGTAAGTGGGACCTCCAGGGCCGTTCTAGCCTCCTCCGGGACTGCCTGCGGGAGTAAAACATCCAGGTACGGGGCAATCCCGCTCTCCCCCAATGGATCGCGAGGGGTATATTGTGCCTCGTAGTAGCGGGCAAAGCTGGCCGCCAACTGGTCCGGGTCGGTTATGACTGAGCCATCCCCCGCCGTGAGACCGGGGAGCTCCAGGGGCTGGAAGGTCGCCTGGCAAAGTCTATGCAACATGGTGCAGGACTTATCGCCCCACTGATATACCCTACTGCGCGTGGCGAGCCACGCCTGCCGGGCCTCCTCATGTAGGACCGAGGAGTAAGTCTGCTGGGCCTGTAGGAGCTGGCGCATCACACCCTCCTCACCTCCAAGTCGACCACGCTGCTCCAGCTCCTCCACGCGGGCCGCGGCAGCCACAATGGCCTCCCGGTGCTTCCGCCGAGCGGCCGCACACCAAGTTATGTCGATGCCCCGGATCGTGGGCTTCAGCGCCTCCCACACCACAACAGCATCGGCTCCCCCCACCAGGTTCTCGCGCCAAAAGTGGTCGATTGCCACCCGTAGGTGCGCCACATAGTCCGGCCGTTGCAACTGCCAGGCGGACATACGCCAGCGAAAAGGTTGCCGTTTAACGGGGAGGGTCAGAGTGGCCAGGACAGGGGAATGATCCGAAAGGCCCCTGGGGAGTATCGAGGCGTCCCTAACACGGCTCAGGCAGGCCCCAGGTACAAACAAGTAATCAAGCCTCGAGAATGACCCATGCACCGCCGATACATACGTGAAGGCCTGTACTGCGGGATGAAAATGCCGCCACACATCGACCCAGCCCATACTTCGCGCCGTTGCACTCAACCGGGTGGGGGCAGCCGCGGGGGGGGGGGTCAGGTACCACACACGCTCGCCGCCGGCGGTCCAGGCCCACATCCATGACTTCATTCCAGTCGCCCCCCACCACAGTCAGGACCTCGGGGATTTCGTCCCACAACGCAAACAGCCGTTCAGACAGTGCCCACTGCAGGGGGGGAGGGGCATAGACACTACCAAAAACCACCGGCTCGGAACCCAGTAGGCCTTTAACAAAAACAAATCTGCCCTGGGGGTCAACCCATTGCTTCTCGTGGACATAGGCCACCCTACGATGAATCAGTATGGCCACCCCCCTCGAGCCCCTCGTAAAGCCAGCATGATAGACCTGGTGGTAGCCGAACCTCTGGAGGCTAAGGGCTTTGGATCCCAGCATGTGCGTTTCCTGAAGCAAAAGAACATCCACCATCTCCCTTTTCCCCCACCGCAGCACAGCCCCCCGCTTAATCTTATCGAGGGCACCCCGCACATTCCACGTCACCACCCGCAGAGTCTTCGAAGGAGTCACACTCGCAGCACTAGCCATTATCGACACACAGTTCAAGATCCGGCCCACCCTCCCACCCAGGAGCTACCCGCAAAACGACAAAAAGCACAGCCCCCGACACGTGTGGACCCACCCCCCCAGCCCGCAAACACAACTCCCCCGTTCCAGCCCAGAGCCCCCCCAACAACAAGTGCAACACCAGAACACCCCCCCATACCCCACCCCCCCCCACCCCAATACCTCAGAAAACAGTGAAGTACCTGTCGCAGCATGGAGGGACCCGAGCCCAAAACAGAGGACTCAGGGCCCGCCATACCAATGGATCCCCAAAACCCCACCAAGACGCACACTCACCACCCCCCCAACAACACTCACATCCGTGAGGGTCTGAGGCCCGTATAAGGTACCCTCCGAGCCACACTGTGTCCCCATGTCTATAGCCGAAGTCTCCACATGGGAGCCGGCTGGCACATCAAGGACAAAATAAAACAGTCTCACCAGCCAAGGCAGAGCATGTCCATATACAGCAGACAGAATGTATGGAGGCCCAACAGTGTTCAGCTGCCCGCATCGGAGTGTTCAGAGTCCCTGGTGCCACCCGATTGCGACGCACAGGCGGAAGCCGATCTTTTCTTGGAGCGAGACCTCCGATGTCGGCCCTTCTTGGGCTGGCGTTGTGTCCGCTCCGGCGACGAACCTGGAGACCTGCCCGGGTCCAGTCCCGGTTGGGCGTGGGGACGTAGTCGCACTGCCTCATCCGTCCAGCGAAACACCTCCTCTGGCGAGTCAAAGAAGTGGGTACGAGACTGGTGTATGACCCGCAAGCGAGCTGGATACAGGAGCGAGTACTGGAGCTTGAGGCCCCGGAGCTTAGCCTTAGCGTCCATGAAGGAGTGCCGCTGTTGTTGCACCATTTTTGTGTAGTCCGGGAAAATCATGATGGTATGATTCTCAAAGGCGAGGGAGCCCTTGTTCCTCGCCTCCCGTAGGATAACATCACGGTCATGATAGTTCAGCAGGCGGGCTATAACCGGCCGCGGGCGCCCACCCTCCGGCGGCCGCTGGGTCAGGGCCCTGTGGGCCCTCTCGATCACGAAACACCTAGATACCGCCCCTTCAGGGAGCCAGCTCTCCAGCCACCCGGTCAGGAACCTCTCCATGCTGTCCTTCTCGCACCGCTCCGGAAAACCAATGAAGCGGAGGTTGTTGCGCCGCGCGCGCCCTTCTGCATCCTCCACGCGGGCCGCCAGTGTCTTCTGGACGCTTTCAACCTCCGCAAGGCGCTTCTTTAGGCCACTAATGTCCGCCTCAGTCTCCGTGACACGGATTTCGACCCCAGCAATCCGCTCCACTGCATTGCGGAGGTCCTGGCGTAAGAGCGTGACATCCGCCCCGACCGCGCCTATCTTGGCATCGAGCATGTCCCGAGACTGGGTTATGGCCGCTAGGATAGCTGCATTGTCTGGCCCGGGGCCGCCGCTGCCACCGGTCGCCCCAGCGCCACCACTCGGCCCTGTGAATTTATCTATGGGTCCATGCTTGGGCGGGCCACCTCCTCTGTCCCTGGTCATGGCAAGCGCCGGGCAGGGCCCACACCACTCTCGGGCACTGTCGCAAGAACTGGATCGGGGCGGCCCAGATGAGGCCCCGGGGAGGGGACGCTGCGATCGGATGTCGCGAAAATCGAGGCCCCGGCGTCACCCCAGCAGGACAGGCCGCACCCACACTCGCCCTCACGGGCAGCCGTCTAAGATATATCAGGAAGAATCAGCGGGTCCGCGGTCCATGGGTCACCGTATCCAGCGGGCCTAGCCAGGGAAGGCGGATCAGGGGGGCCAGCCGACCACCAGTCCAGCCCCGGTCGCCCCCGGGCACAAGGAGTCCCGCCACCAGACTGTCGCAGGGCCCGGCCACGCCGCCACCACTCGCCGGTCGTGCAGGGGAAGAGCCGATGGGTAGGAGTCGCTGGTTCCGCCTCAAACTCCAGGCGATCGCTGGCGGAGAGATAAGCCCAGGACGGCGTAGCGGATGCCACCCGCACCCGCCAGGTCACAGCTGCCACCAGGCGTCGCGAAACTCGAGGACCCCGGTTCCGGCCGGCCACCAGGCCGCACTCTGCCACCGACTCCCCTCGATCACAGGAAGGGGGGAAACACAGGATCTACACACCAATGCAGACTGGAGACTTCACCGGATCGAGTGCAGGCACTGGGCACCAACAGTGGGCTCGGGGGTCAGGATAAATGATCGGATTTAGTCCGGGCCGGCGGGAGCTCTACGAGGCTGCGACCGCCATCTTCGCCCGCCAAGCCACGCCCCCAAAAAGTACTGGTATTTTACCACCAACCATTCGTGGGGCGATAATAATCACTTTGTTGAAACCCGGGAAGCCTGAGACTGAACTTCACTCATATAGGCCATTGTCATTAATAAATGTGTATGTTAAAATTCTGGCCAAATTGATAGCCAATAGGTTACAGCCCCTACTTCCCCTGATCGCTCGCCCCTATCAATCGGGATTCATTCCCGGGTGGTCTACCTCTCATAAACTCAGGACTGCGTTTTCGGTACTACACTACCTTCATCCAGACGTACAGGCCGCTGCGGATTTTCTGGACGCTACCAAAGCTTTCGATACACTCGAATGGACGTATTTGTTCGCTATTCTTGGCTGCCTGGGGTTTTGCCTGCTTTTTTATTAATCTCAGTTTGTTATATACTAAGCCAACGGCTCAGATCTGAGTAAATGGCCTCATGTCGGAGCCTTTCGCTATTTCGCGGGGCACACAGCAGGGATGCCCTTGGTCCCCTCTCCTTTTCGTGATTGCAATGGAGCCCCTAGCTGCGCGTATCAGACAGCAACACACGGCCAAGGGGATTGGGTTTAATAACAGAAGCCTTCTCATCTCATTATGTGCTGACGTCGTCAAATTTTACATCACTGATCCCGCGTTAAACCTGGAACCCCTTCTGAGAGAGTTGATTAAATTCGGAGTATTGTCTGGTATCTCCATCAACTGGACGAAGTCCGTCGTGTTTCCCTTGACAGACACCACTGCTCCGGTGATCTCTAAGTTTCCTTTAAATGAGCAGACGAAACGGTTAAGTACCTGGGCATTTGGCTTAGCCGGAACTTACAGGAGGCGTGGAATTTAAATTACGGGCGTGCCATTACCTGGTTGGAGGAGAAAGTCTCATTGTGGACTAGACTCCAGATATCCCAGGCAGGGAAAATCGCCCTAGCTAAAATGGTAGTATTGCAGAAATGTCTTTCTTTATTTGCTAACATCCCGATCCCCCTCATTCATGCCTTTTTTAAGTACCTCCGATCACTGAAGGTTTCACTGGTATGGGCGGGCGGGGCGGCTCGAGTATCCTGGGATTTGCTGACACTTCCGCTGAGCCAAGGTGGGATGGGTGCCCTGGATATGCAACTATACGCCTGGTATTCTCAAGCCCAATTCCTTCACCACTCGGTTCACCCAACACCTTTCCAACCTCATGTAGCCGTACAGACTGACGCAGTCGCGCCTGCTCCGCTCCGTGCGGTGCTGTACTAACCATACCGTCACCCGAGACGGCATAGACACCACGGAGACCCTACGCTGGGTGTGGGACGAACTGCGGAAGAGGGCGGGCGCCCCCATATTGTATGCCCCTTCTATACCGCTAACACACAATCCTATGCTACCTAATATAAAGGACGAAATCAGCAGAACAGTGGCACAAAAGTTGAACCTACTCACCTTCGCAGACCTATACCCAGGACATTATTATGGCATGGGATTGTCCGAGTCTTAACGCCATTCTGGTCCACAGTTTTCACACTGATAAATCAGATCATTGGCGCACCTGTGACCCCCACTCCCCTGCTGGGTTTGCTAAGCTATGCTAAAGACACACTCATTAAGATGCATAGACTGCATGCATTGCTTCTCCTGTTTGCCAAGTTGCCGTGCCCTGGGGGAGGAAGAGGGTGCCTTCTATTAAGGAGAGGATCAACGACGTCACGTAGGGTCACTCCCAACTAACCACATTCTGGGAATTAATGCCCCCAACCTCAAGATCCAAAGTCATTTGGGAACCATTCATCACTTGGGGTCGAAGTGATGGGACGGTGTGAAATGTTGTTGCTGTCGTTCTTAACAGTTAACCCACCTGCTGTGCATACGATACGAGGTGATGCCCTGGATTTGTGGCCATGTTCCCCCTATGTTTATTTCTTGATTGGTATTGCAATGTGGTGATCATTTACATATTTTTTGTTTATTATTAGTGGGACGGGTACATATTGTACAACACTTGTCATGTTCAGACTGTGCAGCTTTACTCCTGAACATGCATTGCAAGCATGCTGGCTAGTTGTTTACTGTCTATTTTTTGGGAACATGCTCACCCCCTTGGTAGCTTGGCACGAGCAGACAGGCTTATCCCGGAGGCAATGTGTAAAGCATTTGCGCACGCAAACACCAGCAACAACATCCTAGGCACACCACAAAGGGAACTCCACACAAGGTTATATAAAAATAACTTTTGTATTGTCAAAACACATCAGATAGTAATCACACAATCTACATTGTGCCAACTGGCACGGGCAATATTCACAAGGGATTATTTACACCAGGACAGGGCCACATGGGCCACTGTCAGAATCAACACTTAGCAGAAATAGCACTTCTAGAACTTAGAATAAGTGTAGCACAAAATAACATTTATAGGTCACAACCAGTAAACACTGGTAACAGGTAGGTACACACAACGCAATACTAATAACCATAGGCCTAGATCACGCATGGACACATAACCTCTCTAGTATAACATACTAGGCAAAGCAAACTTCTAAGCATGAGCCCCTTTAGAAGTATCACAGGCATAATGGGAAAGCACCTTACGCAGCAATCACATTTGGGCCTAACCAGTAAAAATACAGTAGGCAATCTCCTCACTAGTCTAAACACATTAGACTCTGCCTCCTAAGAATAAATCACATTTAGGGGCGTAACTCACAGTGAAACATAATCTCACTAACATTAACCTACATAGGTAAAATAATCTCATAATCATAGTAACATCACATTGCGCAAAAATCACATTAGGCAATTACCATTATAAACATAGTAAAATCACATTGCGCAAAAATCACATTAGGGCCTCGCGCCCTACCCACATACCAGCCCACTGGCCATCTCAAGAAGGGGCTCCAATGCCTTGTGTCCAGAATGTCAGGGCGCGCTACCACGCAGCGCCAGTCAGGGGTGCGCCAACGGCGCAAACCTAAACGTTGCAGCTGCCCACTACTTGCTGGGAATCTGGGACAAATCACAAGGGCCTAAACGTTGCAGCTGGCACAGCTGGCACAGCGCCGCTGTAGAAGGCCTGGCACCTCTGTGCCATCTCTGTCCCTCCCAAGGACTCTCACTCAGATGCGCCTAAACGGTGCAGCTGTCCACTAATTGCTGGGCAGCTGAGACATCAGTAAAACTGTGGCATGGGCTCTCACTAGCCCTCAGGACAAGCTGCGTCGCAGGGGTTGGAGCCACACTGGCTCTGTAACTGTGCCACATTGGAGCCACACCGGCTCTAAAATCACTGTACCCCCTTAGCCCACTGGCTCCTTAAATAAATATGTCCCCAAACACTAGTGCTTAAAAATAGGGACAGGGGATAGCCACACAGGCTCTTCGAATAATCTGGCCCAACACTAGGGCCATGCAGGCTCTTAGGATTATCAATAAAACGTTGGGGCGGCCCGCTACCATCCGGGGCCGCCCTCAATGCATCCTATGCTGAGCCTGCACTGGTAGGGGCGCAGGCCTCTCGGGGCTCTCCAACCAACATTGCCCCCCTCGTTGGAGCCACGTGGGCTCGGGAACTAAGCACTCTCCACCCTACCCCGCCCCCCGGGGCAGCTCTACTCACTGGCTTCTTTCCGGAGGCGGCGGGGGAAGCAGTCTTCTGGGCGCAGTCTGCCGGGGCTCTCCCTCGCTCACGGGGGCCTTGGTGGACATCTGCTGGCAGCGAGCGGGTGTCTCTAGCGGCTCCGGGGCTCCTCCCTGCTCACGGAGGCCCTGTGCGGCCATTCCTCGGCCAGCTGCTTCTTCCTCGGGCCGGCGGCGGCGGGTGGGACTTCCTGCCGGATTGTAGGCCCCGCCCCCGACTCGGCAAAAGATGCCTGACTTCCGGTTTCGCCGCGATCTCATCGCGGGGGCAGCACCGAGGGGTGGGCTCCCTCGGTACAGAACATAACCGGAAAAGCGGGGTGGGCACCCGCTAAGGGTGCCATAAACGGGGTGGGACCCAAAACATAAACAAATAACGGAGCGGGTTGGAACCCGCAATACCTACAAGGGGGGAGGGGTCTTCCCTCCGCAAGGGCTGCCGCGTCACACTGCTTAGCCCACCCGCCTCTCCCTTCTCTCGGGAAATTAAATCAAAAGCACTTCCTGCCCAAAATAAGGCGCTGGGGGGCTGCTCAAGGTCCAGCCAGCAAAAAGAAGGTCACAGCAGTCCTGGAAGAATAAAGATGGAGCAACACAGCTCCCAATAAGGAAAATCCTCCAGCATCCAGGAGTAGGACATCCAGGGGCTGGGCAGGGCCCAGGGAGGCAAGCCTTCCCCTGGGCCCCAGCAGCAGCATGCCCCTGGTAGATTCCAGTCAGAAACAAGAACATTTTTAGGGGTGTCACAGCACCCTTTTTATACAGCACAATCCTTTGTCTAAAGGTGCAGGGTGGGGGCAAAACCAGGCGCAGCTGGTTTTGGAGCACTGTTGATGTGCTCAGCCACTTCTCCCATTCACTAGTCAGGCTAGGGTCATCAGTCGCACCACAGGGGGCGGAGCCAGCATTGTGTGGGTAAAGCCCAGCCCTATTCAGGTCCCACGTGCACCCCCTCCCTCACATCAGCATGTTAATCTCTCCACTCACCACCGGGGCAGACCCATCCAGACTCCTGGAGCTAGGCTCACCAGCCAGCTGCAGCCAATCATGTGCCAGCACACTCACTGCACAAACATGCCAACTTCCAGAAGTGGCACTTCTACACCAGACACAATCATGCCGCATACATCATTGCGCAGCATTCAATCTCACGAGTTCGCACATACCAAACTCGACCCTGCACTCCCCACACATCAGGAACTACCATAGTCACACATATTCCTAATGCATTCCTATGGGAGGGCAGGATCTCTCACCACACACAGAGAGAGCGCACGCACTTTACACTGGACCACAGTGCAAAAGTGCGCAGAGACCTAAAATCACCAACACCAGGTTACAGAAACAGGCTAGGCAAAAGCAAAACGTTTCGGGGTGAACCTGCCAAAAAGGGCCGGGTCCAACAAGAAGCATGTGTCCATCAACTATAAGACCGCAGCTGGTCACCTAATAGACTGAGATGATGGGCAGCAGTAACTCACACTAAAATATTTGTAGGGGTCTTGACATTTCTGTTAGTCTCTTGAGATTAATCACTCAAAATGAATGTGTGTTTTATTCCTCAGAATTAATACATGATGCCTGCTAAGTTAGGGTGCAAGCGGTTGCTGGGTAGAGCACAACTTGCTGTGCTCAGGAACACCAAGCCACTTAAACAGGTACTGTTGTTGCATCGATCCCATAGCCTCGAAGGCAGTGTTTACGACTCTAAATCCGACCAGACATCAGTAGGGTCTCCAAAGACTCGGGCCAGGGGCTTCTATATGTGGATTGTCACATCTACCAAGACGTGACAGTGTGCATGCTACATTGACGATGTCCTTGCAGTTTTCTCTTCCCAGAGTGTGTTGGTTCCATGCATACCTCATACAAGTTCAACCACACTTCACACTGTCGGGTGAAAGTTAATGGATTGGATTATCAATAAAACAGTCAGTAGACACCATACCCAGAGATCAGGTAGAAATAAGTCTGTGCCTCTGCTTATCAGTCAGCAGCCGCACACTGTCAGCTTCTCTGCGCACAGTATGGGGCACTCTCCGTTTTGTTGCTTCTTGTAAGCACTGGCTTTTGTCTGTATCAGTATATCTCTACATAAAACCTATATGTGACTGCAATTTTCTGTTTTAGAAAGGCACACTTCGGGTTTTGTCAACCATGGGGCCTTTTATGATATTCTTCAAAGACGGAATGGCTTTCTGAAAATAATTAAGAAATTCCTTCTGAAAGAAGACCTAATTCTTCCTATTTCACCGTAGGTCACATTTGTCCTCAGCTGAGGAAACAGTGCATAATCAGGATGTCTCCAGCAATAATGAGGTGGTGGAATGGCCACTGCACTATTGCTGTTAGACCTGTTGGTGGCCTTAGACATGAGGAAAGAGCCTACCTTAGGAGAGCAGATGATATCCAGTAGGGGTCAAATGTAAGGAGACCGTTATGTGGGTAGAATCCTACTTAGCAGGAAGAATGAAAGATATAGCATCCTGATTGTGCCGTGATGAGGATGTCTCAAAAGCATTAACATCTTATTTGAAAGAAGCCTTTCCTTTGCCATTTAAAACAATTCATCGCCTGCAGTTGACAGACTTAGGCAGCCAAGTATCAAATACTACTGTTAATAAGCAGGCCTTTATGGTCACCGGTATTTCCAATTTTTAAACCTCACTTTGAAATATTACGCAAGAGCAACTCAGTGCCCATGACCATTCTCACCCCATGCATCAATCATCAGAGGATTTACTATCATCGTTGGATTGGTTCCTTCAAAAACTCTCCCACCAAAACTGGGCCCATTCCTATAAAAAATACGGATTTCCCCATTGCTCTGCTGTCAACTTGTACCTCTACAAGATAGAGTACTGCATGTTTGCAGGTGGCACACCGCTCCACTTGGAGCTTGCTGAAAACCATTCCCCCAGGACGTCACCCTTGCATACAAATAATTTCCTGTGCTTCAACTGTTATAAAACTGAGATTCTGTTCTTTGGCCCGGTCAACGTACCCCCATCCCTTAACTCGAGCCTGAGGAATTAGGCTGTCCTCCAGTCCCCAGGGAAATATAATTGAAGTTGGGAATTCTCTTTTGGATAGTGAGTGATCAGCTAAACTCTTTCTGCAAAACAGCATTTCGGCGCTTAATGGGTTTTCTGTCAAAGATCTCCGAAAATCGCACTAATCTGTCTAGATTATTGCTCATACCCTAGCCTTCCCAATGCTTCTCTCTCAAAAGGTAGTTCACATTTTCAGAGCCTACCTGGTATTTGGTTTGGAATGTTATGACCACATCCCTACAACCTTTGAAAGCTGTCAAGTGGCTCCCTGAAAAAGGTAGGGAAGTTTAAAGCTCTCTGCCAAGTACACAACGTGCTCCATGGTCGATGTTCAAACTGCCTCTCAAATCAGTCATCCTTTACCTACAGAGCATAAGCCTTAAGTCTCACAAAAGGTATATTACATTACATTACATTACATATATTCTGATGCACCAGATAAAAGAGAGGTTTGTAGATAAACTATTCAGGTAGTGGGTTTCAGTATGCTTGACAAGGAATCACTTAAATTCAGAAAGCCTCAAGAGTCACCTCTTCTCTTAAGCATTTCAGTGATCCAATCCTCTTCAAGGCCTTCCCTGTTGTTTGCTCGTAGCCCTGGTTGGTCAGACATCTAGCGCCAGCATGCGTTCCCACTGATTTTCAGGCATCCTTTTTTAAGGCTTTTCTATTTTGTTTGTGCTATATATGATTGCAGGTTGCTTGGTATGCCTCAACCTTACCAAAAAGACTACCTGGATCATCTCTGTTCTGCAATGCACCTTCCTATAATCTTCATTTGTGTATGTATACGTTCAACCAAAGCTCTCTGATGCCAGTCTTGGGTGGTTAATAACACATCTAAAACCTTGAATTAAAACATTAAATAAATAAATGAATACTTTCCAGAAGATCAAAGGCAGGATTAGTGGATTTTTAAAGAAATGCATAAGTACAAGATTTGTATGTCGGCCGTGTGGGCCACTTACTTGCATTTTCTATTCCTTACTCTCTGGCTGCATCTTTTAAGAAAGATACCGCGTTTGGCTCTGAGGTCTGTGAACTTTTTGTTGCCTGTAGGCTATTCCGGCATATGGTGTCTGTGCCAGGAGGCAAGCAGGACAAAGGGGAAAAGACAAATTTCTTCATGTTTATTGTGTTATTCTGAGTCTGCTTTCCCTCCTTCAGAACACCCACCCTGCTTTCTCCTTCTAATGGTTGCCAAAGAATAAGTTAGAGCTATTGGCGTTGGTCATTTGGGAGTATCAGTAGGGGGTGGGTACTCAGCACATACCTGGGATACTCACTCTAGGATTCCTGCCAGATTTGTAGAGCGACCTCGTTATTTTGGACAAGAGTATTTTGATCCTTATTCTGTCTGTATGCAGTTCAGAACTAATTGTAACAGAAGGATTGCCGGGTCTGAGAATAAGGACTCATCAATGTATTTTGAGGCTGGATGTCACTTTAAACTTTCTTGAAATGTGGAACAATTCCCAAGGAATTTCTGGCCCGTGTAACTGGTAGTGTCACTTCATGAAATAAAGAACTTTCTCCAGCATTATTTTCCTGAGTGAAGGTACAGATTGATGATGGATGTAGACACTCAGAGGGCACAGAAAGGTGGAGTGTTCTGCTAGACACGGAATGCAGATATACGGAGGACACAGGAAGGTGGATTATTCTACTAGGCGGAGGTGGTAGACCATTTACAGTCCTAGGCAAAACAGATGGAGTAATCTGTCAGGGAGAGTTGGATCATTCTACCCACTCCCCATTGCAGTACATACAATACTCAATTGTCCCTAACAAGGTTTGCACTATAAGTTACAAAGCAAGTTGGGGGGAGAGGGTGGGGGGAAAGAGGGAGAAAATTAAAGACCAAAGAAAGAGGTAAGGCTCATAGACATGCATTTGGTGAAATGTGAATTTCTTGCTTTTGGGTCTTGCAGCTCCTCAAGTTAATATTTTGCTTTTCCTTTTTGTGCAGTTCAAGAGGCAAAGGAAGAAGTTGAAGACCCTGATGATGAGGGTCCTTTACTCAAGAGAGTGTGCCAGGGCTGCTGCCAGACCTACTCAGAGCTGTTGCTGTTACAGGAGCGGCGAGCACAAGTGGAGCAACGCCTGCGTGAGGATGAGCTAGCAGTGCGCCGTGAAGAGCTGGAGATAGAAAAAGAGAAGTTGTCCCTGGAGCGCGAGCGTTTGGACACTGAGCGTAGGGAGCGTGAGAGGCGCTTCGAGCTGGAGAGTCAGGAGCGGCAAATGATTCTGGACATTCTCAAAGAGAAGATGATGAAGAAATGACTATCCTGCAGCAGTCTTTAGCAGAGGAGGATCCACCTGGAAAGAGACCAAAAAGAAGGATAGTACAAAAGACCATGAAACCTAAATGGTACTAGAAAGAAGTGTGGGAGAAAGAGATGACAGCGTGATGAGGAGTTACTGATGAGAGACTGGGAGGATGTATGTAAGGAGGAGAATGAAATAAGAGAGGCTGTGAGCAGTAGTGGGAAAAGAAGACCAGTATATTCAATGCTTGACTAGGAGCAAGAGTGGAACAAATATACAAGTACGAATATATATGTAGTAAGGATCTAGGTTGAGAAATGAGATTAGGAGAGAGAAGACTATGAGATTGAAAAATAGACTTGGAGGAAGACCTGGACAAACCAGCTAGGCGATGTGCCGGTCTTGAGGGGAAAAGTAAGAGAAGAACAAGAGATGAATATTTAGATGAATTAAAATGTATATATCATTTAAGGAAGCAACATCAAGTGTAAAACCACCCCATGCTTCATGGCATCTTTAATTTGTCATCTATGTCAGGAATAGTCTCTTTAAAACATTACAGTAGAAGGACATGTTGGATGTTGAATAGGAATAATCCAGTGGGTTAATGGCCAATACCTCAACTTCTCTTCATAGAAAAAAGCCATCAACAAAGCCTTTAGGTCTTGGCTATCTGGCAAGCCCGCAATTTTGTTACCTTTTTCTTTTTTGAAAACATCTGCAATAGACATTAAAAGTGTAGAAGTTATAAAAAGTAACAATTTCTAATTGTGACGAGGATATATATGGTAAAAGTATTCACAAAATGACTCCTCATAAAAATGTCCCGCCGCAAAATAAATTAAAAAAAGAAATGAAAGCAGAGATTGGCCCAGAAGCCCATTACTTGCCCCACTTTATAGGGTTGTGTGCGCATGTGCAAGAGCAAAGTGGCATCACTCTCAGTGAACAAAGTAAATGGCTAAAGTAAGTTGACCCATTTCCGATGCTGTAGGCTGGGGTGGGTGAAACAATCTGAATGGTACTTGAACAGAGCACTATCTAAAGAGTCACTGGATGAAGATGAAGGCCCCTGTCTGTATATATTTTTATTATGATATTATTTGAAAACCTGAGGCTAACAAGACAACTAAAGCGGTCTCTTGGCCAGACCTCAAAACGATGTGTTGGAGAAAGTGTTGCAATGGATGACCATGTGGGATGTGACCCAATTGAAGAAAATTCTGTCCTTGGCCTGCAAATAATAGGTGATAGAATGGTCCCTGCTCTATTGCAGTTAGACCTGTCAGTGGCCTTAGACATATGTCGGTGGATGACTCTACCGTGGAGGAATAGATATATATCCAGTATGGGTAAAACATAAGAAGGCCCTTATGTGGATAGAATCTTACATAGTTGCAATGCAAGATATAGCACTTCTGCAATGCAAGATTTAGCAAGATATAGCAATTCTGCTCTCAATAAGTGGAACAAAGAATCTGACTTGTTTGATCCCACAGGATTCTATCTGTATCCTTGTGTAGAGGCCACTGACTAAACTCATACAGCATATTTTTTAATTAAGGGCCTGGATTTTATGGTGACTTAAGTGAAACCTTGAGGCATTTTAAACATGCACTGCAGCAATTTCAAGTTGGATGAACCACAACATGATAAAACTGCTTGTAAATAAGGTTAGTTAAGGAAAAGCCATGCTTGCATGATCTTTAGCTCACATATATGGGACCTTGTCCTATGTTAATTAATTCATTTGAGAATGACTTGATTTAGTGACTACAGATCAAATCAGTTGTCAACCTTCAATCGCCAAAGCAGGATTTTCAGCAAAAAAAAGCCTGGCCGATGTAGGCTAACAGGACACCTCTGGTTTATATTCCAATGTCAAATGGTGTTTCCTGGCTTCAAACTTTGGCCTTCCTTGAACGGTCGATACAACGTATGGTGGGTTGCTGTTATACAATTGAATTATTAATAGCACCTTCTCGTATTTCATAAATCAAGTTTATTGCATCTGAGGGGGGGGGATAACTAGTATTTAGAAGGGAAGATGCCATTATTTTAATGTTAACCTTAATAAATGAAATTATAGAATTGAAATGAGGGCTAGTGGGAGAGGTGGGACAAGAACCCCCAGTCGGGTATAAAAGAGCTTGAAATGGAGAGATGTGGGGCAGAAAGGTGGGAAGCAGATGGGAACTTGCTGGTACAAATGGTACGAGAACATCAAAAGATCAGGGGCCAGCTGTGTCAGAGTTTTACCCACTTTGTGTCTATGGGAAAGTTTGTTCATACATATGGCCCCAGGTGAGCTGAAGCCTGTGCTTG
Organism: Lissotriton vulgaris; assembly: GCF_964263255.1. Classification (NCBI taxonomy): domain Eukaryota; kingdom Metazoa; phylum Chordata; class Amphibia; order Caudata; family Salamandridae; genus Lissotriton; species Lissotriton vulgaris. The sequence goes on from NC_141695.1 coordinate 593,246,228, forward strand.
AAAATAGGAAGCTTTGCAAAATGAACTAAGGACAATATGGTTAAGAAATGGATAGTAAGAGAGGGAAAAAGTGGACCAGGAGATATGAAAGAATTTGGGAGGTCGTTTCATAGGAGAACGTGGGGTAAAGACAGGAACATGAAGGCAACGAGATAGAGAAAGGAAGCTTGGAGGAAGAGGTTAACGAGAAGCTATGACCTAATAGAGAAAGTAAAAATTGCAAGGACAAAATTACAATACAAAGAAATGCCATTCATAGAGAGCTAGTTGGAGAGAAAGGGAAATTATCCTGAGAAGGGAGGTGTTCTAATTGGTTGGTAGAATGGTGTGCGTGTTTGTGTGCATGTGCGCGTGTCAGAAAGCGAGTGAATGAAAAATAAAAGGCATCAAGAAGAATGCTAGACATGGTCAAACAGCTTACTGGTCGAGCTGCCATGTAGGAGGTATGATACCTGGTTCCTCACCACATCCGATTCTGCACTTGTGGAGTCAGGTCGTCTCAGACCCTAAGGCGAGAGAGAGCAGGAGCACAGAAATAATTTGTGATGTGGCCTAGACTATATGGAACTAGTGGACTTTCCAAGTGGCCGAAGCTTGCAGTGAGCTCATGCCTTAAAAGCAGTGACCCAAACAAAAGATGAAGTGAGAATTGATGGAATGAACAGAAACTGAAGGAGTAAAACTCCAGCGCTCACTTCAGAGGGTATCCTGTGAACTTTGACTGATAAAAGGGACCTGTGGCAGTTTACCTGTATTACTGTATATGTCTTAGGCAGGTATGCTGTTCTAATTCTGTAATATATTTAAAACATTCGTTATATAGATATTTTATTTTTAAACACAACACATTGGTGGGTGTCCTTTTTTTTTTTTTTTCGTTGAACACAAATGAGTGCCAGGCCACCTCCGTTTCATCACAGAATTGTTTTCTCAATTCTTAAAGTGTACAGGTTTGACTCCTTGGCAGTAACATGGTTTCAATTTTTTTTTTTTTAAGTACCGGGGCTGTTTCAATTTTTAGGGTGAACGTCTGTGTCATGGAGATGATTAATCAGCAGCAGACACTTGTTTGTATTCTAGTTGAGGTGGGCTTTTGAGAGATTGCCATAGCCTATGGTCTCTGCTCAATGTGGGGAGATCAGGTTACTGGTTGGTTGTGGTACAAGATATGGCTAGGAAATCTCATCAAAAACATAGAAGCAATGTGGGCATTTACAGAATTAGAAACGAAGACTCCAGAAATAGTATCAAAATAGATTTGAGACGAAAGGAACATCAGGTCCTGTAGGCCTTTTATACTGTTTTTCTATTGGAATTAAAAAGAAAATGTCTTCTATTGATATAAGGCGGCTTTGCTGAAATAGTGATTAGAGCCACAGTTTTTGAAGGCGCTGTATTGACTTTAATTACACTAAAAAGAGACTCTTCCAGTCTCCGAAGCCCTGTGAAGCACGGAAACATTGTATTTCAGTGAGCTGAGCACAATAAAGAGAGGGAAGTGCAACAAAGAAGGGCACAGAGTGAGCGATGAGGAGTTCCAAGGAGAGGGAGCCGCAAATCAATGATAAGTGCTCTTCACAGCAGGAGATCTACATTAATTGCCTGATTCACAAACTGCACTTTGTAGTTCATTTTGTAGTTCTACAAAACTCACTACAAGATATAAGTTTTAGTCATACGTATGTGTGCGGGGTTCTCCGCCCCGACTGCGGTGTGTCCATGTAAGTATAGGTTTTAGTCGTAAATGTGGGAGGGATACGGGAATTGGTGGGAATGAGAAAATGACTTACTCTAAAAGGGGACTGATGTAGGGAGGAGTAAGAGGAGTTTAGGGAGTGACGTCACACACCCACACAAGAGTAAGCAAATTGATTTACTCTGGGGGTACAGACATGCAATTTACTCTTTAGTAGTTGGTTTACACTCCGAGTTTGTGAATAACGAAAGTAGTAAACTTGCTCCATAGTGTAAATCTACTCCAAAGTATAACTTACCTTTGTCAACCAGGTTTTTAGTGTATTGATGGTTGATTGATTGGGTATTTTCTTAGCTCTTGTATGCCAACAAGTGGCTTTATGGCGTTAGGCTTTACACAAACCGGAAGGCCCTAGCCATAAAGGAAAAGTACTCTTGGAAAAGAAGGCCAGGAAGTCCATAACGGTTATCCTTGATCAGCAGTCTGAAAGAGGAGGAAGGTTTCTTTTTGAAAGTTGTTCTTAAAATAATGGTCCCTGATCTGTTGGAAACTGAACAAGCAAGGTATTCCAGTGTTTGGGTGTGAGCACCAAAAGTGCCCCTTCTACATGATGACTGTTGTGTGATTGAGTGGGGAGCATTGGTGACAACGATATGTGTGAGCGTGAGAAAAAGAAATATATGACAGACTGGGCTACATGCAAATTTAGATACCACTGAGCCAGGGCCTCCAAAAGTCCAGGAGGGCCGAAAATGCCAGAGTTAAAAGTGACTCCCAAACCACTATTGGCATTTTAAAAAAAAAAATGGACTGTACAATGACTGTTGGCAATTGAGCTTGGTTTGGCAAGGAGGTGGTCAATTTTCAGTAGAGTGCAATGTGGAATTGTGGGAAGGCTTGAGAAACGATGGTGATAGTGACAAACCAGGTGGAAAGGAGGGCAAAGGATAGCAAATTGAAAGACATGAAGGTAGAGGGGGTAGCAACTAAGAGTAGCACTAGAAGCCTATGTAGAAATATGTTCATTAAGGAGAGTACGCTTGATAAGGACCATACAGTCTGTAAATAAGAGTACTTCTCAAGACCAGTTAGGAAAGGAGGACTGTTGCTAAGAATTGCATTGGAATAGATAGGGACTATCCATCGAAGACTTTGGGCTTACAAAAAGCATTTTAATTTGTAAACTCACTTCTATTAACCATATGGCCGAAACAAGAAATTGGGGTGGTACAAAAATAAAAAAAATGAAGGGGAGGCTATTAGAAGAAGATATTAAGGAGAAATGTTTTAGAAATGGAAAACAATGGTCTTTACCAAGTGTCAGCAAGGGAACAAAGTGTGGATAATTGCAAAGGAATTTTAAATGGAGTGCAAGTCGAATAATATCAACCAGGGCACATTAAATGTGCTTGAAGAATATGGAGCAGTTTTGGCTTAGAGACTTGATAAAAGGGACTCCGAAGTAGCTATCAGTTGTATCACCCTTGCAAAGTTACTAGTTCCACAAATTTAAATATCTAGCAACGGTCTGTACACATAGTAGGAAGGCAGTAAATGCAAACATGATTATAACATTGAAAGTCTTTGGACAAGAGAATGAACCTACTTCTGGCAACTGCGGGGGAGTTCAAGTCTCTTGGTAGTGATGTGCCAAACTTGTAGAAGCACTGTAGTTAGAAAAATCCAAAATAAGCCACCTGTCCAGTAGCAGTAGTGCTAGTGAGGAAAAGGAAACTTATACGTATCTAGAGAAGGCAGTATAAACTAATTTTGAACCTATAGGTCAGCCAATGAGAAGCAATCTCAAGGTTTCCGCGATCAGAGCCTACAAATAAACCGACTGCCAGACTGAAGTCTTCCCAGTACATCTTTGTTACTGCTTCCTGTCCCATACGTGTTGTTCACTCAGGGCATTTCTTGCCCAAGTGTACTCCGCTAAAGATAGTTGAAAGGAATTGCAGACTAACTACGGTCCACATTTAACCCTTCACTCCATTCAGTTTACACTAGGCCCTGACTTCATCACTTTCGCACACCACCACCATCCCCAACCCCATCCTACACCACCTCCCCCCGCCCCCAATCAGGCAACTGCAAAGTATACATCAAACCTCTTGGCTAGTAAGAATATCAAAGTCAACCAGTATGCAGCAACCATGAAGCTTCTTTACCAGAAGATCTCCTTCTGCAATGACCACAACTTGCAAAAGAACTTCATTGACACTACGCAAGCCTGAATCTCAATGACTTACCTTAGGCTTTCAGGGAAGTTACATAACACTATTACATTGTTAGGTAGGGTATCAACTCATGGCTTTATCATGGCACTTCGCTGATCAATGGCGCGTGTGCGTCCCTATCCCCGCTCAATGCCACTGCAGGTGTGGCCCAGTTTCCATCCCCTGTGCCATTCAACGGCCTATGTTCCTGCCTCTTGTGACAGTACTTCAGTGGTCGCAAGCTGCTGATCCGTTCTTGCATCATCCGTTTTGCTCAAAAGGTAAGTCTGATATGGTCCCCAGTAATTCCGGGGCCGGCTTCTGGGGGTAAGTAATTCGCTATAGATATCGGTCTGCGTGTTACATTGCTGCATGTCCCCATGCCAGTCTTTAACCTTGGGATGCGGGCATCTCATCCAGCGCAGCGCCACCCGGCGCTTCGCCAGTAAGAGTCCGATAGCGAACAATGGACGCACATTTTTCTCTATGCAAAGATCCCACCCAAGTAGTGCCAACTTTGGGGCTGGCTCTAAATCTGCACTAATGATGGTGCCCAACTCTTTAAACACTTAACTCCAATATGTGTATATCCCCGGACATTGCCAGGCTAAATGCTAGAACCCCGCACCTTCCTACCCGCATCTGTGATAGCGGGAGTCGTCTGCCAGTCCATATCTGAATTGACGCTTAGCGGTGCAGTAAGCTCTGTGTAAGAATTTGAAGTGAATAAGTCAATGTCTCCCATTAAGAGAGACCGACCTTGTGCGGGCGCAGCAATACTGCCATTCTTTATCAGTGAGAGAAGTGCCTAAGTCACGGTGTCAGTCCAACCTTACTCTTAGGACTTCAGACTTGAGAGTGTCTTGCAGGCTAGTGTAAAAATTAGTGATCAGCTTAAGTGGTTCCTCAACCCTAATAAGAGTGGCGCGTGCCTCCATAACTTGTGGATCTACCAAATCATCTCAGATAAGTGCCCGCCATGTGTGCCTGTCTCTGAAATAATGCTGTGTTCCCCGGCTTTGTGTCGGGTTGTTGTAACTCTTTCCCAGCTCGCTAGCAGACCGTTTTTGAAAAAATCCCCCATCGTATTGATGCCTATAGTTTGCAATGCCTGTCTTGCTCCCCATCTTGGCCTAATCGGAACCACATACACCACTGAAGGGGCATCTTAGGTGCTTAAAGAAAGGCGCCTGCTTGCTTATGCAGTAGTGTTTTCCAGGCATATGCAGGTACCACTATAGAATCAAAGACTCTCATTCTCCTAGGGAATGGATGAACTAGCCTTTGGAGTAGAGTGTAAGGTGCCGCTGCAGTCCTCTCTAGGTACAAAAACGGCATATCATGAGGGCCATGTATCCAGTGGTGTGAAAATACACTATTCGTGGCTCAGTAATACTTCTCTAGATCAGGGGCTCCCATCCCACCCAGTTCATAAGGTAAGGTAAGTGAATCCCACCTAATGCGTGCCTGTTTACCAGCCGAATCAGCTGTGTATGCCAGCATTTATATAGTTCTCGGCAGCAGGTGTGGAATGTTTTGGAACAAGAAGAGGAAGCGTTGTAGAATCACCATTTTCATGATCGAAATTCTTCCCATCAATGAGAGTGGGAGCTTAACCCACGTATCTATATTGTCAGTTAGTTGTCGTGTGGCCTTATCATAATTTTCCTTCATCACTATTGCTGGGTCTGTATGGAATTGAATGCCTAAGTAACGAACCGCCTCTGTGGTTCAGCTCAGAGGGAACTCCATGGTCTGTTCCATGGTTGTGGGAGTGAGTGGGATTATGATGGATTTATCCCAGTTTATGCGCAGCCCCGAGTGACCCCCGAACTGCACCACCTCTGAGACCCTAATCACTTCTCTGACCTAAAGAGCCAAGTCTTAACCGCTTTCCTAAAAAGAGGCTCTGAATCAATGTGACAAAACTTGCTTGGCAAGGAGTTTCACAATTTGGCAGCCCCCACCGTAAAAGATCTGCCTCCTAGGCGAACCTTCCTAAAGCGAGGGGTACAGAGCAGCTTTTGTGAATTGAACCTCAATGAGCGAGTCTGCTGATAGCAGCATAACCTTTGTTTCAGGTAGCTGGGGAAGTTACCATGCATAGATCAAAATGCCAGAGTCCGAGCCCTGAACTCAATTCTTTTTTCCACCGGTAGCCAGTGGAGCTCTTTTATATGCGAAGAGACATGATGACGGAATGGTACACGTCCAATCAGTCTCGCAGCCGCATTTTGTACCATCTCAGTCATCTAATTAAGTACTTTGGCAGGCCCAAATATAGGCCATTTGCATAGTCCAGCCTAGATGTGACCATGGCGTGACTATGATTTTGCAGCACTCCACTGGCAGCAGATTCAGAAATTTCTGCAAAATTCTCAATTTGCTGAAACAGGTGGTGTCTCCTGCCGTATTTGAGCCGAGAATGAAAGATCAACCTCCCACTTTTATAATAGCTGCAGGGTGTGGTCCCATTTCCATCAGCTACCGGAGATCCAGCTCTGGAGGCAACTCCTTTCCGAAAAACATCACCTCTTTTTGTTCCAGCATGGAGTTTGAGTTTATTATTGTTCTTCCACAGCGCAATGTCCCTCCGGCAGCCCATGTTAACTCTTGAAGGAGTCCTCAGTCTGCTCTTTAAAGGAAAAAAAACAGCTGGGTAGGTGTGGTCAACTGTGTTGAACGCAGCAGAGAGATCCAGGAGCACCAGCATTGCCGATGCCCCTGAATTTACTGACAATCTTACTGACTCGGCTACCTCCAAGAGAGCTGTCTCAGTACTAAAACCAGACCAAAATCCGGATTGGGTGTCATGTAAAATGTCTTTACTCTGAATGTAATTAGTCAATTGTCGCTGCACAAGTTTTTCCAGCTTGTTTGCTGGTGCAGGGAAACAAAGAGATCGGCCTGTAGTTATTCAAATCCCCAGGATCCCCATTCGTTTTTTTTCTCAGGGGAAGTGTGGCATGTTTAAAAAAGTCTAGAAAATTGCCAGATGCAAGGGATTAATTCCATTTGTGAGACAACACATGATTAAGAGAGTGAGCCATCACTTTCCATAGTTTAGGGGAGACAGGAGTTGTCCGGTGCTCCTGACTAACATCTCTGGATTTTCGCCAGAGCTTCCTGCTGAGAGATAGGGAGAAATTTTGTAAGGGAAGGTCAGGCACACAACCCCCACTCCTATCTGTTTTCTCCGTCTCTAGTGCCGCTGACAAGGAATTGTAAACCTTCTGAATTTTACTATAAAAAAAAATCGGAAATACTGTCACACAGAAAGAGGGAGGGTTGCACATCAATCTCTAATTCTCTAGTTTAGAGAAAGGCGTTAACCGCCTTGAATACCCCTTTGCCAGAGCTATCAGCCTTGTAAATACAACTAGCTATATGATCCCTCTTGGCTACTTTTATCAGTTTGTGCTGCTCTTTCAGTGCTTTATTGTAAGTAATTTGAGCCATCTCACAACAGTTCACTCTCCATTGACATTCCAGGCGTTTACACCTGCTCCTAAATGTCCTGAGCGTCTCTGAAACCCAAGGGGCAATGGGGAATGCCTCATTGACCTTACAGGTCTGGCTGGGGCAGTGAACTCCACAGCTGCAGGGATCCACTGATTTAAAGCAAGGGTATCAGCATTAGGATCTGTTAAGAGTGGTGGTTGGCTGGCCTGTAAAATAGGACCTAGGGACGCTGCAGTCAATTTTTTCCAACTTATTTTAATACAAGATTGGTTACCCCTACTCTGACAGGGTTTATCCAAACTAAAGAAAAATAGAATTAGGCAATGATCAGACCAGACCAATTGGCTAGGGGCCTCCGTGAGCAGGGATGCAATGTTGGAACAAGAGATCAAGGGTGTGCCCTGCCTTATGAGTGGGGTACGTAACGTGTTGAATTAGATTTGCCCCAGCTAGGGGTGACACAAGATGACCTGCTTGAATGCAGCTAGAATCATTCACGTGTAAATTAAAATCCCCTAATGAAGCGTAGCACAGCTTTAGGGTCAGTGAATAAAAGCATTTTACCATCCATCTTGACCCTCAGCTTAGCAGGGTACAGCATACTGTATTCCAAGTTTAAGTCTAGTAGTTTCTTTTTCGCTGGAATGAAGAGCCTAGTAGCTTCATGCACCTGCATGGTGAAGTCGGGGAAACAAGGATATTCTGCACCTTCATGTTGTAGAGTTCCCAATTCTCGATCTTTTCGTAATGCCGCGTCACGGTCCCTATAATTCAATAGTCATGCTATTAAAGGCCTGGGGGGAGCTCCTGGCACCGATCTGGGCGCCAGGGAACGATGTGCTTGTTATACTACGAGTATCTCAGAGAAGGTGTTCCGACCCAGCAAAGTAATAAGCAACTGTTCCATGTACTGCTCCATGTTGCCCATGTTGGTCGACTCAGCAATTCCCAAAATGAAGACTTTATTGCGCCTAGATCTCGCTTCAAGGTCTGCGGACTTTGCTTGCAGTGTCTGCAAGATTTTGTCCCTCTCATTATCAGTCTCGACATCTGCTCTGACAACATCCTCCAGATCTGATATGTGTTCCATCGAGTCTGCCGCCCTGTTTGTCTAACCTCTCCGACATCCCGTCCATGCGGAACAATAGCATGTCTATTTTGCTGTCTATTTTTGAGAGGCTCTGTTGGATAGTGCGGAACGCCTGCTTCATATCTACATCTTCCCCTGCATCTGGATCATCAGAGGTGGAACTTTGCTCGACTTGTGTAGATTCTTTAGACCTAGGGGTCTTACGTAGGTCAAATTGTAGCTTGGGTTGCAACTTATCTGGTTTCCCCATAGTGCAGGGCTGCGTGCGAGCCAGGCGCACTGCTCCGGGTATGTCACTGTTACAATTCTATGTCTGCACGCGGGAGTAGTGTGTTCTTGAGTCCAATATCAGGCTTGGTCTCAGTCCCTCACTCCTATATAATTGTGGAAAGTACCCTTTATAGACCTCTTGTGCTTGGCAGTGGGGGGTCACATAACTATCTCGATGTTGCTTTCAGTACTCGCCGTGTACTCTCTCCTGTGCTCAATGGTGCAATTGGTATTCACGTCGGTATTAAATTTATCCTTCCCCACATCGCTATGTTTCTCTGGAACGTTCTCTTGGTTCTCCCAGGTTCCTGTCGTGTCCACAGACATCACATGCTCTTCCAGGAGCCACCAACAAAAACTTTGATTGCACTCGATTCTGCTCAGGCCTGTATCTGCTGGGGAACCGGGGATACTGGGTTCTCCACAAGGCCCCCTCCTTGTGCCTTTCCGTGTTAATGGAAGTGCCCTCGCCGGTGCTGTGGTCCAAGGGGGACTTGGGGGGCGGGGGGGCCAGCTGACCGAAGGGAGGTCCCCCCCCCCCGGGTGATCTGGGAGGGGTAGTGGGGGGGGGGGGTGCAGAGCAGGGCATCTGCCATTTTAGGTGTTGGGCTTGTTTTAGTTTGAAGCCTAAAGGAGCTCAAGCATAAATGCTTTGGGCTCCTGCTTCCAGCCACCATTTTAGGTTTGGTGACTGGGAGCTTAGGTAGTAATTTTTGTGGTAACGGTATTAGCGCTAGTCTATAAATATAGCTAGCGTTGTGTATTAGAGTGTGGACTTATTTTTGCTGATTGAGGATTACAGAGTTGTTGAAGCGCTTCGTCTGCTCCCAGAAACGGGGAAAATAGACCTGGTTGTCGTCGGGGGCAGGCGCGCCCATACTGCCAGGCCTCTGCCGGCGTCGCGGCTGCTTTGGCAGCTTGCTCGTCCTCTTTGGAAGCGCAGGGCGACTCCGGTAAGTGAGAGGGGCGAGTCCTGTACTCGGAAACCGGCCCCTCGAATGCGGCGCGTGTGGGCGGCGGGGAGGCGCCTGGCATGTCGCGTGACCCTCCGCGGGCTTTAGCGGAGGTCGCGTTGTTATCCCCTGCAGCGGTGCGCGTGGTTGAAGAGGCCTGCTTGGGGGAGCGTGTTGCCGATTTGGAGGCTTCCCCGAATGCGGGTGGCAGGCGCGGGGGCCGGAAAGTAAGCAGGAAGCGCTCCGCTTCGCTCACTGCATTGGAGCATCGGCGGGTGTCTGGAGCGGTTGCCTCTTTGCGTGTGGTGTGAAAGGGCTCGGTGCACTTGGGGGAGGGGCGGGGCAGTGGGGAAGAGGACTGGGAGCCGGAAATTTCTTCTTTAACACCTCGGGGGCACTTTAGGGTGAGCGCTCATGTGGAGGGCACGGCAGGCGGCGAAATGGTGGAGCCAGAGAAAATTGGTGAAGCTGTGTCTTCTGATTGGCAAGGAGGACAGTTTGTTTCTGATATTGATTTAGGGGCTTAACAGTATGTGGAGGAGGAGAATTTGGGTAGCCCTTTATTGTTTTCTACACCGGCCTCTGTACAGGGTGATGTTTTTTCTGTGGGTGGGAGTTCTAAAGGTGAGGGAGAATGGGCGCAAGTTGGGGAAGGGAGTTATAGGAAGAGAGGTTTTTCTTTTTCTGGCCTTGGGCAGGCTGAGCTGAGGGAGACATTTGGGGGGTACATCAACCGGTGCGTGGTCCATTTCAGCGGGGGAGAGTGCGTGTAATTTGGTTCCCAGCTCTTTTACACAGTTAGGGAGAGATTTGGAGCCAGCAGGCAGTTTCCAGGCTTGGGAGGGTTTAGATACATTTCCTGCTTGGTCAGAAGGATTGCGGAGCTGTAGGATGGAGGGCCAGTCATCTGGTAGGGTGCGCATGGGGAGTCTGAATGTTGATAGAGGTAGGGGTGTGACACGAGGTGTAGAGACGGGAGTTGTAGACGGGGCAAGGAGTTGTCCAGCCTCAGCGGTGGTGGCGGCTATGCTAGATTGGAGCGAGGACGAAGAGGTAGGTGTTTATTCACCATTGGTGAGTGCGGGCAGGGTGGTGCATTTTGGTTGGATAAGACGGCGGTCATCGGGTGCAGTTTTGCCTAGATGGCAGAGGGCTGAGGCAGCTTTGGTTCTTCGAGATCCCAGTACACCAGTCCAAACTTTTTCTTTTCAGGCATCAGAGCGGCGCGCCGGCCCGGACTCTGTAGGCCGTTGTACGGCCCCTTCTCGCCGAGGTGAAGTGAGGGGGGAGCCTAGCGCGGCACTTTCCGTACCACCGAGGGAGCCGTTGCGGTCAGTATACGAAGGTCCGGCACGCCCTCACTGGCCCCAACGACTAGTAGGTCTAGGTGGTCAACCTTACCGACGGCTATGGAGCTACAGAGTCAGCGCATAGGGGAATACCGGCGGGTACAGTCGGCTCCCCCACAAGGAGGACGTTCAGAGCCTGTGAGAGCTAGTGTTGGTAATGCAGGGTCTGGTAGGACCCGCAGTGTGGATTTTGAGAATGCTGGGCTTCAGGTGGTGGAGCCAGTTTTGCTTGATTACGATGATGACAGCCCGGAAGAAGGTGAATTACAGGAGATGGAGGGGGGTGGGCCCTCTCATATGTCCCATAGTATTTTGCAGGTTCAAGAAGTGACACAGCAAGTTCCAGACAGACGGGAGTGCGGCCCATCGGGGATGGCTCCTCGGAAGAGGAATGTACGGGATGTGTCAGTGCGGCGGACGGAGTCCGATGGAGCAGTTTCTTTAGAGCCAGGTGAGAAGGTTACCCAGGCCAAACCTAAAATGTTGTCTGTGGGAACAGCGGTGGAGGGGGTTGCGGGGGGGTGGTGGAGGGGAGGTTGCTTAAAGGAAAATATGTTCAAGATACAGGTGTGGGCACCGATGAAAGATTTGGGGCAGCGGGGGGGTAAGGTGGAGAGTGGGACTAACACAGATGCTGCTGGGGGTGTTAAAGAGCCGCTTGAGAGTAAGGAATTTAAGATTAAAAAGCTGCCTTACATTGGGGTCACTAAACCCTTGGGCGCTCATTTAATGTTGGCAACAAAAGAGCGCATTTGGAAGAGTGAGTATGAAGATTTTGAAACTCTTACACCGGGAGGTCAGGTCCAAGGAAGGCTCTAAGGAGGAGGAGTATGAATTGGCTAAGCGCCCTAAGGTTCCATTGAATATTGAGAATTGGACAGCGGCTTTTCTAATATGTGCAAGCGTATATTGTGAGAGATTCCCAGAGCGTACTGTGTCTATATTTAAATATATGGATGTGATTAGGAAAGCGCAACTTACTGGAGGAGGGTATGCATGGGCCCAATACGATGAAGAGTTTAGGGCCAGGATGGCATGGGATCCAGAAGCAAAGTGGGGGGAGTTAGATACAGATTTATGGCAGCATACAGTGGGGGCTTCTTCAGGTGGCAAGACCATTTTTACGACTAGCGGTCTGCCCATAATTTATCGGCACTTTCAGGGCAAGCCCACCTGGGGTGGGGTGGGAAGCGGTTCAGCTACACAGTCTGGAAATGGAGCGTGCTGGGATTTCAACAAGGGGTTATGCACTAGAGAATATTGCAAGTATAGACACGAGTGCTCTAGCTGCGGGAGGCGCCACCCCCTTGTTAAATGCTGGGGGCCCAAACCTTCAGCTGGCCAGCAAGGGACTCAGTCAAATGCAGGTACTTCTGGCCCCACACGCAGTTTCAAGGGGGTCGGGGAGGTAGAGGGGCGCAGTCTTATCCTTTTTGGGTATTGAAATTGATTCCGTTGCAATGCGGGCTCGCTTGCCAGATGACAAAAAAGTGAAAATGCTAGACTTGCTGGGCTGTATGCTATCAAAACAGAAAGTGAAGGTGAAGGAGATTCAGGTGTTGCTGGGACATCTTAATTTCGCTTGCAGGGTGGTAAGAGCAGGGAGGACTTTTTGTAGAAGATTAGGCAGGGCTTTGGCTGGTCAGCATTTGCCCCCACCATCGTGTTCGTTTGTTAGCAGGTGTCAAGGAGGATTTGCGGATGTGGTACTTTTTCCTCACTTCTTTTAACGGTGTGGCAATTGTCAGAGATGAGGATTTTCAGTGGGATGTGTAAATGTTTTTGGATGCTGCGGGCAGTGAGGGTTTTGGCTTGTACTGGAATGGAAGGTGGTGTGCTGAAAAATGGCCAGAAGATTGGTTGAATGGTGGGAGGAGCATAACATTTCTGGAGCTTTTCCCATTGTTGGTGTCTTTGACCCTTTGGGGGGATGAGCTGACACACAAAAAAGTCCTGTTTCGGGTTGACAACATGGCAGTGGTGGAGATAGTTAACAGGCAGTCAGCTAGGGATGAGCAGATCTTTAAACTAATGAGAGTTTTTGTACTTGGCTGCCTGAAAAATGACATTACCTTTAAAGCTTTGCACATCGCCGACCCCAATGCCAACACATCTGTGGTATGTAGGCAACGTCGGGTATTACAGCTGGTGGTAGGTTCTTTGTCGGTGTCCACGCGTACAGCATATTCTCTGGCCTGGAAGGAGTTTTTGGAATCTGGTGCGTGCAGGCGTGAAGAAGCATGGCGTCGTTCCAAGGACGTGATACAGTTCATTCTAGACATCATAGAGAAAGGGCTGTCTAAGGTGACCATTGCTGGGAAGTTGGCAGGTATTTCGTTTATGGGAAAACTCTTTTGGGGTTACTCTCCTTCGGCTGGCGAAATTGGCAGGAGAATGCTTGAAGGTTGGGCGAGGGAGCGGGGAGGTACTCAGTTGTCTCGGGCTCCCTTATCATGGAAGACTTTGGATCGGTTATTGGAGGTTCTACCTTTAGTTTGCAAAGACGATTTTGAAGCTTGTTTGTTTGCCATGTTGATGGCTTTCGTGTTTTTTGGGGCCTTTACGATCTCTGAGTTATTGGGTTCCAAACCAAAAAAGGGGATTTGCTGGCGTGATGTTTTTCTCGGATGAGGGTGTGCATGTTTGGCTTTCTAGTTCTAAGACTGATCAGAGGAAGTTGGGAAAAGGGGTGTGGTTGGAAGCCCGGTCCCCGAAGGTTACCTGTCCTTTGCGTCTGGCTCGCTGCTGGCGAACACTGTCAGGAGGTTATGACTGTGACCCTGTTTTTCGGCACATCAACGGGTCACCGGTTACAGCGTATCAACTGCGCATGGTGCTGTGTAAAGCTTTGTAGAAGATTGGTTTAGATGGGGAGCAATATGGAACGCACTCTTTTAGGATTGGTGCAGCGACAGAAGCGCATGAAAGCGCTAGTCTTCTAATTGCTTTCAGCGTTATGTGCGGGCCACCGCGCGGGAGGCGCATGCGTCATCCTTCTTGCCTTGAGTATTCATTGTTTTTTCTTTTAGAGGTTCAGTTGCTGGGCCCCAGTCTTGAGAAGTGACAGTTTGGATAGTGGGGCATTCGTTCGTCAAATGGGCATGAGTTCAGGCAGCTCAAAGTTATTTTGGAACATTGTTGGGATTTAAGGATAAAATGTTTAATATTGTGTAGAAAGGGAAAGGGGGTATGCTTTGGAGGGAACTCATTCCAATTTTGAATAAGGCGATGGTGAGAGGTTGCCGCCCGGACATTCTTCTTATACATTTTGGAGAGAATGATCTTTGTGGGGTTAAAGGAGTGGTTTTGAAGAGGGAGATTAAGAAGGATTTATCTTTAATTAAAGAGCGCTGGTCTGGTTGCCATGTTTTATGGACAGAATTGGTTCCGCGAAGGATTTGGAGAGGGACAGTGAATCCTAGAGCAATTGACAGGGCCAGGAAGAAGGTGAATTCAGAGATTTCCAGGTTTTGCCGTCAATTGGGTTTTGGAAGGGTGTCCCATAGGGATATCCGTTTTGAGTCTATTGAGTTTGTTCGGGATGATGTAGTCCATTTATCTAAATTGGGGATGGACCTGTATTTGCTGGAGTTAAGAGAAGTTGTGGCCAGTTGTTTCAATGTGCAGAAGTAAAGGATTTTTTTGGCCTTTTTTCCTACTTGGGGAGCAGAAAGGGGGGTAGTTTACCTCCCCGCCTTTCTGGGTGACGGGGTCTAGTTGTTTTTGGGCAGTTTGTGGCAGAGTTTTGTTGATTAATGGGTAAGTTGTATTATCGACAGGGAAAGGATAGGTTGGTCGTTTTTAGTTTGATTACACGTTTTGGGGGATTGACAGATTTGAAGGGGCAGGCATGGGAGTTGGTTAACGGAGGGCTTGGTATTTATAAGTTATAATGATTGATATGGTGATGTAATGTTTTTATAATGTTTTTGTAATGTTTTGAAATGTTGTATTGTATGGGTGGGGGAGGGGTCATAAAACTTTAGGGAAGGGGGACGAGGTCAGGGTTGTTTACGTATTTAGTGAGGTTTAGTTTTGGAAGGCTTTTGCCGAGGATAATTTAACATGTGATGCACACCTGTTCCAATAAAGCGGCCTTTTCCACATTTTCCTTGTCTTGATCTTCTTTACCCCCCCGTCACCCCTCCCTCCCAAGGGGTGTTTGGGGGGTGCAGCCGACTGAAGGGAGGTCGTGCCCACCCCCCCCCCCCCCCCCGGGCGAATTGGGAGGGGTAGTGGGGGAGGGGTTGCAGAGCAGGGCATCTGCCATTTAAGTGTTGGGCTTGTTTTAGTTTGAAGCCCAAAGAAGACAAAGCATAAATGCTTTGGGCTCCTGCTTCCAGCCACCATTTTAGGCTTAGTGTCCTGGTGGCTGGGAGCTTAGGTAGTAATTTTTGTCCCTCCCACCCGCCCTTAATTTATGTTTTTGCGGGTTTTTGGTATGTTGTTCAATTTTTTGTTCAATCCTATCTTTCTATCCTTTTTGTCAGCGTTTTTTCATTTTTTTCATTTTTGGCTGTCTTCCACCACGGACAGAGTGGCTGTAAGAAGTGGTGAACACACAACAGAAGCCTAATTTACTAGTAAATGGTCTTTTAAAGACCTGTTAAGTATTCGGGCGGCTGCAATTTGATGCTTGCCAGCCCGCGAAGCGGTCTCCCTCCGGGCTGACACACATGACGGGGGCTGAATTCCGTGAGCCCAATGGGTGTTGCGTGCCTGGCTCCCGGCATTTCTCCCATTGTGCTGTGACTTACATCGATGGTGCGCCGGCCCCACCACTACTACTACTCGTGGGGCTCACCAATTCTCTAGGCGGAATCTCCGATTCAGTTCCTGCTAGTCCGTTTGCGGTGCAGTGCGGTGGCTGCCGGCACGGACCAAGGGCCTTATACACCTCCGTACGAGAGGTGCATCACTGTCGATATCTACCGTTCGGCTGCCCCAATTTTGAAGGTGACTGGTGCGCTGAGTAGCTTTAATCAGCGGCAACCTGATTTCCCCTCACATGTGTCATTTTCAGTATGATTTGAGCAAGGATCGTGGAGGATCATGGATGGTGATCGGGAGAGCTGCCTCAAGACACAGCCATCTTGAAGTCAGGCAAGCTCCGCCCCCAGAAGCAATAAGTTACACTCCCCAGTATCCAAGTCACACACCAATCACTGCTGAAGGGTATTCTCTACACAGCAGCATTATTCATCAAAGGATAGAAATTAAGTGTGGATTACAAACTTTGTGGGATCCTTGTGCCCCCGTACCACTTTCATAATGTGTTGCATCTTCAAGTTGTTTCGTCCTGCACATTCAATGCTTGAAATCAGGAAATATAAGAATGGAAATACCAGAGGGCAAATTGTTCTCTACTACCTGTCTTGGATTTTATAACACAATCCTTGTACATATCAACCAACATCCTTCACACCCTTTCCCCAGGAAGATGCTGAAGACCCATATCTTCAGTAGTACTTCTTATACAACTCTCGGTTTTTGTATCTTTCATCTTGCCCTATATAAATACTGTTACACACATACATAGGAACCATATATTGAAAGATTAGGGTATTGTAAACCAGGAAGAAGTATTTAATATGCTTTAGCATTCATACAGTAAACAGGCCCGCCATTGCCTATAACTGCCAGCCATCCCTCTCTACCACTCACAACACACACTCATTCTTATCTCCATAACACACCACCCTGTGTCAAGCAGCAAACATAATTTCAGCACATAAACTATATACCCTCTTCATCAGAGAAATTGCTTACCCTCCTTCTCCCCCAAACACATCCTCAATGCTATTGCAACAGAGAATCAAACACTTTGAGCAAGCACGCAAGACAGATAGCCGACTCCTCTTGACCATGCAGCTTCAAGTTATGATTGCCACATTCCATATCATCTACAGACTACAATGGCCACGCTTCACCTTCGACACTGAAATCTATGACCTAATAACCAGAGCCTTATTAAACTACGTTAACATCTTTCTCTGTGGCTTCAATATATTTGGAAACAGACAAGATAAATACTTCTCAACCATCCGCGCTCCAGTTACATCGGTCAGCATTTGTCTGTCCCAATAAACACCACCAACAACTTTGTCTTCTCCAAATCTATCCTCATCTCCCACCCAACCCTGGAAGAGAATTACCATGCCAGTAACCCGGCAGCCTCTTCCGTTTTAGACCATTTCATTGTGAACAGCATAATACATCAAAAAATCTATTTTGTTACTTCAAGGAAATCCCTTTGACACTTCAGCAAGATCTCATCAGACTAGCCATCTCTGTAGACCCCATAACAGATGCTGCGTACAGTTTGACACCCTCAGCCTACACTCCTAACTGTCTTGGAGATAAATTCACCATTAATGTATGCACATCAGAATTGTAGTCATCGCCCCTTTGATGTTTCCAAGAGCCCAACGCAAGAGGATAAATTGTGAATTTCTCTTCTCCAGTCAGATCTTAATTTATTGAAAACCCTCTGCTTAACTCGCAGAAAACTCATCACTGAAACCAAAGCAACATACTAATTAAACACCATTTGGCACAGCCGCAAACAAAAGTAGAGCACTATTTAAAGCCATCTAAAACAACCTCAACACCAACACAGACCGATGAAGGACGCAGTCCTCAGGCAGTTACAATTCAATCAAAAGTATTTTCAAAGTGAAAATTAACAATATCAGGAAACGATTTACAACTCAGTTACAGAAAAAATCCCGCCCTTCCCAACTGAGCACATCTAAATGGACCCTCACACCCACCCCCAATCGACAACCTCTCAAACTTCGCAATATTCAGGACCACATCATACAACCATTACATCATCCCATTATCAGTAGTTCAGACTTGTGAAGCACTTGCATCACTTCTCAAGACTGGCTAGATAGTCTGACTATGGAATTTAGCCCATCTTGACTCAGATGCCTCTCCACTACCGTCTATCCTCCCACCTTCAATTCCTGAGTTAAGTTATACAGGAGTTACATTCCAGATAAATGAATACATGTAAACCAACACATTCCTACTGGGCTGCTAGTCAGGATTTTTACTATATGAGACCACAATCAACAATGTAGCAAATGGTTGATGTTACCCTGCACATCGCTGATTTTTGCAGCTTTCTACCCTTTTTACCACTCTGCTGCATGCAACAGTTGACCATGAATTACTACAATGATTCAACTCCTTTCGGTTTAGAAAGTATCAGCTTGTCCAAATGAACACTTCACCATCTGGACACATTATTGTAACCTTCAGAGTATTTCAGCCTCTTAATGGAATCTGTTGGTGTTCTCCTGACCAGCGAGAAATTCACACTCCAATGATACACAGATGACACAAAGCTTTAGGTGAAGAGCCCCCACAGAAAATTCTGCCATAAAAACAATTGCCTCGCCACTATCCAATACTGAATCTCAAATGCCTATTTCAAGCTGAACTCTGAAGAGTGACTTAGTTCTCATCGCCAATGAAGAATAATAATAATTGAGTTTCTGGTTTTCTGTGAAAACCAATTATAAGTTACCAATAGAACACCACCAAATTGCGATATGTGGACCCAACTTGAGCATCTTCTCTGCTGAATATGGGGGGTATGTAATGACCCTGCGATATGGGCAACTGGACTGCAATTAGCTGCTTTTTCCGCCTCCGGGTTTTGCATACTCTATTATCTCACTGTTGTATCTGATTATGATGCTGAATAATAAAAATAATTTTGACAACAAAAAAATCCCACCACCGAAGGGAATATTTGTTTTTCAAAAGAAACTGGAAACACCGGATTATGCTCCACTTTTACTAATTTGGTGCCCTCTAGTATCTAAACTCCAAGTGCAGCACTACTTCTAAGCACTTTACTTTGATGGATGCTTCCGCCATGACCTGCCGCCATGGTAGGTCACTTAATATGCCGTATTAGCCATGCATAAGGTACATGGTCCCCTTTAAGCTTTGGAGCTATGCACCCAGTTTGGGAGTATAGCTCACTGTATAAGATTTTGGCTTGAGTGTTCACTTTGCATTACTGTGAAGCGGCCAGTAGGTTAGCAGCTGGACATTTTAGTGTCGCAGTCCAGGGTACGTGGCACCAACATGAAATCATCCTCCTTTTTAGGTTTCGCCTCGCCGAAGGATGCGCTCTGCGCATCCTTTTCGGCGCAGGCGAAATCCTGTTGAGAACTGTAAGGTGGCTTTGTCCGGCCCTCGTCCTTGATTGGCTGGCTCCGTAAACGGAGCCTTGCCATTGGACGAGGGGCCTGTCCGTCAATGCCGGACCAGACACGGGGGCGTTCCCGACATTCTTTGGCTTTTGCCGACGTCACGGGACGCCGGGAACGCCCCCGTGTCTGGTCCGGCATTGCCGGCACGCAGTATGTAGCTCACCTTTTTTGGAGCCCTTGTGCGGCTGCTGACAGGCAGCTCGTGTACTTTCTCCTCCCCTCTGGGATTCTGGAAACGTAAATTGGCAGTGAGAGAAGCCCCGGCCTGAGAGTGAGCTCTCTGACTTGGTGCCTGCGGTATCTACGGACAAGTGTAATTTGGAATGTTATTGTGAGTTTTAGGTCAATTTATTTTGTATGCTTATTTACAAATATAATAACTTACAATGATTTATTACATTAACACATTCAGTCGCACTAAAACTTCACACATAACCAATACTGAAAACCTCAAAATGTCAAACATAACAATTAAGTTGTTAATAACTACGGACAAGTGAAATTTTGAATGTTATTGTGAGTATTAGGGCAATTTCTTTTTCCATAGCTGGTATGCTTATTTACTAAAATAATAACTTGCAATGACTTAGTACATTAACACACACATTCGCATTGCTCTTGCAAATAGGGGCAACTATTCCTCTGAAAGTCGTCTGACAAAGCGATGCTCAATCAGAGCGCAGTGTGATGACGTATATTATGGGCGCGCGGCCAATCGAAATGCACTCTGCTGTGTAAGCCTGTGTTGCGACTGGATACGGCGAGGAGTCGGAGATGGCGTCTCAGCAGATGCAGGGACAGATGATGCAGATGAATCCTCAGATGATGAACGTAGCACCAGGTCCCAGTGGGGGACCTGCACCCCCGGGGTCACAACAGCACCTCTTCTCTGGGCCCATGGGTCCTGCACAGCAACCGCAGCAGCTTCAAGATTTCGACCCTGTGCAAAAGTACAGGCTGCTTATACCACAACTAAAGGAAAGCCTGCAGGTGAGAACACTCGCTCGTTATGTTGCTGATTTGTGTTTTCGTTACTGGCGCATGTGAACTGTGACTTTTGTAGTCTTGAAGCTATACTTAAAGTCTGTTGTACATACACGCATGCTTCAAGTTAATGTCAAATTTTTCTTACCCCGTTGCTCGAAGCTTAATTTGTGGTGACAACAATTGTAGCCCCGTGGAAGGTACAAGGAAGAGCGAGCGATTTCCCATGGTGCGTCTGAAAAGAAATCCTCGAATTTTTAACACGTTTATAGGCACAGCCTTGTCAAACGGAATAACCCATGCCAGAGTTGTTGGTTAGAAATGTCACTTAGACTTATCCGTCTCCCTAACTACCTCTGTACTGCTCTGAAGATTTTTGTGGGAGTTAGCCGCTTTAGAGAGTAGTAAGCCGAGAAAAGAGGTGCTAAAAGATGCATGCCCCGCCAAGAAATCCCTTCTGTATAACTCAGTGTGTGGGTTAAACCTGTATGTCGATACGTTTTTTCTTTTTGTGTGCTTACGTGGTTGGTAAGGCAGAACGTTTTTGGGCCACACTCGTATGACGTAAGTTTAATGGGGCACCCTGCGCGCGATTTGGGATAAGGGAACCGCACTGGCTTTCTCTCAAAGTGTTGACGAGGGAATGGTCCAAATAAAAAGTTCAGTGGCCTTCAAATATCAGGATATATTTTCTAGATCAAAACATTCTGGGTGCCAGGATATTCTTAGCTAATTAATGTGGTGATATTAATACCAAAACGGAGCCACACAGAAGTAAATATTGTGACGAGAAAGTATCAAGTCTGTTATAAATTAATCCTAAAACTAAAAACATTTGTCCATCGTTGGCATACTATGGTGATTGTGTGACTAAAGATTTGGTCGGTGCAATATATATATAACCCACGGTGCATTTTTTCAACTTTCACGATGTAGACATTGACTGCAAAGTGTGTTGAACAGTAACAGTACATGAGAAAGTGATTTGAATGATTTTTAGTGGAGGAGTGTGGCTCAATGGTTAGAGCGGCAGACCCTGATGCAGAGTTCTGGTCCGGGACCAGGGTTCAATTCCCGCCTCGGCGGGTCTTGGGCTCATAATTCCTCAGACCTGATTTCTCAGCAGATGAACTGTGTTTCGGTGAGAATCGCCCCTCCTGCTACATCCTGCTGTCTCTCAGCTCTCACTGAAAAACTCGTGCTGTGCACTGCTTTGCACGTAAATTTCGTGCAGCGCTGCTCGCCGATTTATCTGAGGCGCCTCGCCTTATATAAATCGGTGTGCACAAGATCACACGCTTTCTCTTTGCCTTCTGGGGAAGCCGGGATAATTAACCGCAAGCCCACTTCTAAAATTAGGCTGGGCTTTTCGGGGTTGGTATGTGCGTGTGGGCCACCGATACTCAGCCCACTCGGCTTCGGGTGCTTTCACTTTCGCCGGTGCTAGCTGCGGCGCCTCCGAGGGGGCGGCATTTCCCGTCTGAGGCCGTGGGAAGAGGAGTCGGATCCCCGGGCGCGGGGACGGTGCCAGGACCCGGGATGGACGCGCGCGCGCTGACCGACGACCTGCCGGCGGTGGGCAGTCTGTCCAGCCGGGCAGCTCAGCTCAGGTGGTACTCGGAGTAGGAGGGCGCAGCACAGAGACTGCCACCGGGTAAGCAGGGCGGGAAGGAGGGAGGTACCATGCCCCCTGCACTCACACTGAAGCCCCCACCCGGGCCTGGGGAGTTCTCCAAGCAATGGAACCACCTTTGCATTCTGGTGCTTGTGGGTTTAGTTTTCTTGAGGGACGTCACAAGAAAAATGGATGCTCCCCACTTGGAACGGATCCGAAGAAACACTGAACCAGCGGGTGGGGTCGACACTAGCCCGGGGAGCAGGGTGTGGGACCGTCTTTCTTTAGTCCTTCCAGTTCTCGATTATTGTCTTTTTCCATCCTTCCTTCCATTTTTCTTTCTCTCATCTTTTTCTCAGTCCTCTTCCACCAATTCATCCTTCTTTCCTTCTATTATTTTGTGCCTGTCTTTTCCCCTCCTTCCTTCCATCCATAATTCATCCATCCTTCTTTTCTCCATCCGCCAGTCTCTCCACCCCTCTTTCCTTCCCTCCATCATCTGACCTGCTCCCCTTCCTTCTCCATATCCACCCTTCTCTCAGGCATCCCTCACTTCTCCATTGATACATCTGTCCCTCTCTCCTCCCACCCAGCCATCCCTAGCTCCATCCACCCACTCATCTGTGTCTGTCCCTCTGTCCACCCTTCTCTCATCCACCCCTTCAATCTAAACTCTTTCCATTTGTCCCCTGTCCGTCGATCCATCCTTCTCTCCATCCACCTACCCCCCTCACCTCTTATCACCCTCTCCGTCCATGCTTCCCTCCATCCACCTACCTACCTCTCCTCTCTATCCATGCTTCCCTGCAGCCACCTACCCCTCTACCTCTCATCCTCCTCTCCGTCCATGCTTCCCTCCATCCACCTACCTACCCCTCTACCTCTTATCATCCTCTCCATCCATGCTTCCCTTCATCCACCTACCCCTCTGCTTCTCATCCTCCTCTTCGTCCATGCTTCCCTCCTCCACCTACCCCTCTACCTCTCATCATTCTCTCCGCCCATGCTTCCCTCTATCCACGTACCTCTCTACATCTCATCCTCCTCCCCGTTCATGCTTCCCTCTATCCACCTACCCTTCTATCTCTTAGCCTCCTCGTCGGCCATGCTTCCCTTCATCCACCTACCCCTCTGCTTCTCATCCTCTCTTCGTCCATGCTTCCCTCCTCCACCTACCCCTCTACCTCTCATCCTCCTCTCCATCCATGCTTCCCTCTATCCACCTACCCTTCTACCTCTCATCCTCCTCTCCGTTCATGCTTCCCTCTATCCACCTACCCCTCTACTCCTTATCATGATCTCCATCCATGCTTCCCTCCATCCACCTACCCCTCTACTCCTTATCATGATCTCCATCCATGCTTCCCTCCATCCACCTACCCTTCTACCTCTTATCATCCTCTCTATCCATGCTTCCCTCCATCCACCTACCCTTCTATCTCTTTGCCTCCTCTTCGGCCATGCTTCCCTTCATCTACCTACCCCTCTGCTTCTCATCCTCTTCTTCCTCCATGCTTCCCTCCATCCATCTACCCCTCTACCTCTCCTCCTCCTCTTCATCCATACTTCCCTCTATCCACCTACCCTTCTACCTCTCATCCTCCTCTGTCTATGCTTCCCTCATTCACCTACCCTTCTATCTCTCATACTCCTCTCCGTCCATGCTTCCCTGCATCCACATACTCTTCTGTCTCTTATCCTCCTCCGTGTCCATGCTTCCCTTCATTTAACTGAGAATCCCTAAACCAGTTCACCTGCCAGTGCTCGAGCACAGCTTGCTACTTTGCGGCGACGCCTTTGACCCACCTCAGCGTGGACTTCCACTCTCATGTTAGATATCTATGTAAACTCTGTAAAGCAGGCAGATATCTGAATAAGCCTGCCCTTTATTCTTGGCCTCTGTTTTGCAGTTACCACCTTCCACATAATGAAGGCCTGAAGGTCACCACAAAGTCTAAATGTGAACAGATCAGCTGGCTGCAAGGGCCCATTTATATTGTGGTTTCAGATGGGCTGAGAGGATCTGGAGTGCCTGGCGAGTATTTGGGTTAAGGATCTTCTTCGATAGTGTACTGAGCGCAGCCGTTAAACAGGTAAATCATATTTATGTATAGCTCAGGGTAAATGGCATTCAAATGGATGAAAATAATTTCAAATCAGAGCTCGAAAATTAAATTAGGAGTTGTACGTACCCATTGTGACTAATGGGTTATAAAGAGTCCAGCTCAACGTAAATTAAATTCAGCAATATCTAGTGGCATTTGACAGTCACTGGATGGCTATGAAGAAAGCCGATTTGGGTACAGGTTATTCTTGAAATGACAAGAGCATGTGGACAGGTCAGCTGACTGCGACAATAGCTGTAATGTAAGTTGCTTCCAATATCTTCCCCAACTGGACTTTGAACACCTCATCCGCGCAGAGTTTTTTTCACCATCTGGATGGCGGTAACAGTCTCACCGCCTGAATCAGTTCCTCTTCCGGGTATCTCGCGCTCTCCAGTGACGCCGAGATTGATGGATTGAATACAGACTGCGCAGAATGATAACTAATGCACACCAGAAGGGTCTGGTATCCTCTGTGGATGAGATCTAAAGCCCTGTGACTCGCATTAAATGTAGCATACTTCTGCTCTGTGTGGGGGGGGGCTCTGTGTGGGTGTATGTGTGGAGGGCGCTGTGTGGTTGTGTGGGGGGGCGCTGTGTGTGTTTGTGGGGGGGCTCTCTGTGGGTGTTTGTGTGTGGCATTTGCGAGAGATTAAGCTATTGGCATTGTAAATGACAATGCCATTTATTTATGTTAAAAAAAACATAAATAAAAATAATGTCAAGAGCAATGCCAATAGCTCTAACTTTAACAAAGGCGAAACCATTGCATTGTAAATGCTTGTTTGAGAGTGGGACTGAGCTTTACGTTCTGAATGCTCAGGTGTCCGTATCATAGCTACAAGGATCAATGTGCAATCCTGTCCTAAATTTTACACCATGATGGCTTGAACGGCTTGCCCCCAGGAGCCAAACCCCCTTTTGAAGAAAGATCAGGAGCCATATCATTAACATATTCAACACAGGCCGAGAGGGGGTGAATGCTGTCTTTTTGCTGAAACTGTGCTGCCTGCAGGGCATACGTTAGCTCTGAAAATGTACCAGTCAGTGTATGAGCTATACACACTCTATCTCAGAAACATCAAGAGGCAACCACTAGTTTCAGTTTCCTAATATGCTCGTTCGATAACTTTATTTCGGCCACCGAGGACCATAAAAGTACATATAAAACATCTAATACAAAGTTTAAGACAATAAATAGACATGTCATTAAAAATACAATATGTATACAGTTTGTCAACTACAACAATGCTATAGAATGATAAAATAAGAATTAAACGTAGTGTTCATTATCAAACGTCTTGATAGGAATAAAACAATCAACTCAAGCTAGACACTATGGACAGTAATAATTTCCTGCGTTTATGCCACATTGCATTCAAGAATCGGGAAACTGCAAAAACTATTGCCGGGTGCGTATCGTATTTCAGCATCCTAAATGCATGTACACACTGGCGAAAACCCATATTTCTGCAAATTGCAATAAGCCAGTGCTTGCGTGGACCCTGGTACGCAGGGTAAAAGAAAAGTACATGGACTTCATCCTCCAGACAGGAACCACAGGCAGGGCATTCCCCACTCGAAGCTCTATCCCATTTACTGGGAAGAGCTCGGAGTGGAAGAGTTCCGAGTCTGAATTGCATATAGAGTTTACGTGCTACTGCAGGGAATATCTAGTCCAAGAATTCCTCCCTTTTATAAACTTCTTTAACATGGAGGAACTCAGTGGTCAATCTGCCCCCCTTTGAACTGTCATGCATGGATGCTAGATTGTAATTCTCATAGTGGCGTTTCAAATCCGCTTTAGATATCACCGGGCAAGTAACTTCTGGAGTTTCCCAAAGATCCGCTAGGCCCAGCCTACAAGTAGTTAGCTTTATGTGGGACAGCCACCTAATGTTCTTACTTCTCAGTGCATCCCAAATTTCCGTGAATTCATGTTTATAGCAATGGAGTTCCGGCACCAACCAATATCTTTTCCAGTACAATAGCGGACGTAAAGGCATGACCTCCTTAATAGGGAGGAGCCCTAGGTCCATACGCAATGGTACAAGTGGGGTACTTAGAGGGAGACCCAGGGTATTCCTAACAAATGCGTGTTCCACCCTGGCAAGGATTTGTGATTTCTCATGCCCCCACAACTCGGCCCCATAGAGAGCTGCCGGTCTGGCCTGGACACTGTAAATTTCAATTACTGGGGCTGTAGGCTTATATTTAGACACTCTATGCAGCTTCTGGATGCCACCCACCACCTTAGATAACTGAGTGTGGCTTTCACCAGCTGCGAATCCCATTCCAAATGTTCTCCCAAGGTGATACCCAGATATTCAAATGTCTTCACTCTCTCCAATGGGGTTCCACCTAGGAGGGGGTTCGGACGTGTCTGCCTCGGCAGGTTGAAGATCATGAACTTGGTTTCATCCAAGTTGTTCTCCAGCCCCCTCGACGCACAGAACTCGGCGAAGCCATCAAGAATACGTTGGATGCCCGTTGATGTCTTGGACAACAACAAAGTGTCGTCCGCGAACATCAGAGCGGGCACCCTACCGGTGGCTAGTCTCGGGGCATCGATGTTCATTACATACTTGGTCAACCAATCCATTTATATAAAGACAAGAAAGGGTGGGAGCCAGGACACAGCCCTGGCGCACCCCGTGGTTGACAGGGAAGCTGCCGGACAGTTCCCCATAATTCCCACACCTTACCCAAGCATAATTTTCAGCGTGGAGTCTCATTAAAATGTTAAGTAAATTTTGTGGTATGCCCAAATCCTGCAATACACTCCACAGTTTGTTTCTAGGTACCAGGTCAAATGCCGACCGCAGGTCCACAAAGATCATGTAGAGGCTGCCACCCTCTACAGTCACCATTTTCCGATATAGGACCTGCAGTCTGAATAACTAATCCACTGTCGATGTACCCTGCCTAAAACCAGCCTGGAAAGGGGATAAAATCTTGTTGTCCTCCATTCAGCTCTGAATTCTTCCTAAAATAATTCGACCCATCAGTTTCTGCGTCACATCTATAAGGCTAATTGTCCTATAGTTTGACGGTTTGAGAAGGCATCCTTTCTTGAAGACAGGTACGATTTCGGCACCCCGCTAAGTGTCTGGGGGTTCCATACCGTTTAATATAGCATTAAAAAAGAACATATAAATAAGGAACCCATATTTTCAGTTCCGAACGATAAAGATCTCCTGGGATCTTATCCAGACCAGGGGCCTTGGTTGGAGCTAACTTCAAAATGTCAGACTCTACCTCCTTTACTGTAATATCCCAAGCCATCTCCTATCGATTAAAATGGAGTGGGCTAGGTTGAACGTTCTCAGAGCCGTCATCACTCGCTGAGGAGTACAGGGCCCCAAAATGCACTTCCCAGGCCGAGGCAGCTATATTTGGTTCATTGGCCAGAGTGCCGGCCCTGCTTCCACAGCTAACAATTGTCCAAAAGGATTTAAAATCTTTGGACTTGAGTGCGATTCTAAGATCTTCCCAATTGTCTGCCTCCCACTCTTTTCTCCCCCTCTGAATAACCTGTTTATATAGACGGCGACAGACCTTAATCCTGGTTTTGTCCTTTGACTTGACTGCAAGAAGCATGTCCATTTTGGCTTCCCTACAGTGTACATTGTACCAAGGGCTCACTGTAACTATTTTTTCCTTTGGTTTTCCTTCAGAACAAAACACGCCAGAGAGATTCTGAATAAGCCCAAGATGTATTTTTAAGGGCCCTTCTCCGGTCCCAAGGTGCATGACTTTGTCCAACATCTCACCCATGTCACTCAAGTAGGGCAGGGCACTTTGGTAAACATCAGCAAGTTTGTCTGAGGAGCCTATTATCTGTGGCCACTTGACTCTCCTCCTATTATTTCTTAAAAGGAGGGGTGGACCAACTTGGTTTTGGTCAGACACTAAATTTGTGATGCCCAGACTCTCTGGTTTTAACATCATGACCAGAGGATTATGGTCACTATCTTTCCTGTTGTGAATTGTAAAGTCCAGGACCATTCCCCAATTTCTTGGTTCAACCACGATATTATCCAAGAAGGAATTGTGACCTTCTCTGTTGAATATCATACGGCCAGGCCTATCGGATGCGGTCCTGCCGTTACAAGCTCTAAGGGAGGACACAAGTGTAAATGAATTGATTTGTAGTACTAGTGGGGTCCAGGCTCTAACTACCTGAATCTGCGGTTCCGGGACATGCCAATGTTGATCCTCGTCTTCTAGGTCATCTTGGGTGGAAACAGTGAGTGGCTCAAACTGACAATTAAAGTCACCACCCACAATTTGGATAATTGACGGATCAAGGGTTGAAGTGAACTGCCTAAGCTGGTCAATAGTGCCCGACTCCTTCCCACTCGGGTAGGTCTTAAGTAGATGTTTATGAAAGCAGTTTGTATGTTTTCTGGGGATGTGAGAAGAACACACTGCACATCTCGTGACCCAGTAGGAATCTCGGCAGCCTGAGCCCCCAGATGAGTACCAACCCAGATGCTCAGACCCCCTGATGGTCTTCCCCTTCACTTCGATGTTGCCAGTACACTAAAGGCAGAATACCCCCGCCTTAGAGTGTCGGTCAGCGCCCAAGTTTCCTGGAAGAGGCAGACATCATTTTGCTCCACGAATGCTCACCATTCTGGGCACAACAGTTTATTTTTGATTACTGCCACATTCCAGGAAATAATTTGAATCGAATCCTTCATTACAACGCCCCAGTAATGGTTGTCACCCCATCTAACTTGGCCCCTGAAGTGGTCAAGTCCTCATCTATATTACCAATGCGGGTTTGACCGATTTCTTCTCCCTCACACCCGATCATGGTTCCCACATCCTCATTTGCCACTACGTCTCTAACACCCCCCAAAATAGCTAGATAGGGAGTTCCAGTCTCTGTGCAAATTCCCTGATTACCTGCCTTAATCCTATTACCCACACACTCTGTGTCCTTCCTAGCTAACAGGTACTCCTTGGGACTGGGTACTTTATTGGGCCACATGGAGGAATCTGAGGGGCTATGGGCCATACATAGGCCATCCGCTTCATCATTAAGAGACTGGAGTGGGCCAGTGGTTTGCCGTCAATCTATCTGGTCTAGGACGCTGAATCTATTGCTCAGTGCCAACAAGTCACAACTGGGGGGGGTTGTTGATATATCCCGACCAAGGTACTTGTGAATCCTGGGGCCTAGTCCCTTGAGTTAGTCCCTTGGATACCACGGCTTGCCCTTGGCTGTTGTCTTCTTGCCCTAGTAGTACTCGGATAGAAATAAGTCAGGGGGAGTGTTTGAATTCGTCCATCTTGAGAGCATGGTCACCAGTTACAAATATAATCCACCACCCTCCTATCCCTGAAATTTACCACTACACAGTCCCCCCTGATATTTTTCACCTGTGGCCCTACCCATTCAATGCGTCTCGCACGAAAAGAATTTCACTTGATGCGTGCAGTGGCAGTGGCCTATTATGGTTGAGCCAATGTATATATTTGTTTTTAAGGTCCCCATATTCCTCCCTTTTGCCCTGGTCCAAGGCTGGGACCCCCGTGAGAATTATAACATACAGGGCGGACTCAGGGAGGAGATCCAAACATTTCAAATCTGTAGCTGAATGATCACTACTTACCCTTCTAATAGGTAGGTCTTGGGAGTTTGGTGCCCCTCCACCCCTCTCACACCCAGAAATTCTACTCCTATTATAATTATTTGCAGAATTCTCCCTATCCTGAACAACCCGCCCCGATGGCGGGATACTTTCTAAGTTATTTATCTGCGAAACAGATGGATTACAAGGAACATTAACACTCCCTAGGGGCATTTCTTTAATGACATTTGCATCAATGGTTTGAGCTGCCCCTCGTTTCCCCTGTAGCTGCTGTGTCCAAGTGTTCCAAATGGAACAGTCTGTTCTCAATTGCATTAAGTCTGTCGTGTAGTGGGCGGCAAGTCTCTAAGGAGATATTTTCCATTTTTACCCAAAACTCCTCTCCTGATTCATAAGGAGGTGTAGAATTAATACTTGGAGAAGTTGTGATCATTAGTTTCAACTGCTGATCGATTGCTGAGCTTTCTACAGCCGTGGACATTTGGCCATCTCCAGCATTATTGCGTTTCTGTATTTTAGCCTTCCTCATGTTTAGCGGAGCACCCCCTCTCTTCCTTCTAACCACTACTTCCACAGCTTCTGCGCCCCTCCTGGAGCTAGTTGCGGATCTCGTGTTTATTTTTCCGAGGGATTCGCCCAAAATATTGGTCCTAGTTGCCACAACCGGGACCGAAGAAGCAACAGGTGGGACTGGGGGTGGTTCAGCTTCCACCCTAGCTGGAGGTCCCGGGGGTCTGGTATCTATTAGGGCCTGGTGTAGACCCTCATTGCCTGCCCCTCTCGCTGGAGTACCAGGTGAATCTAGCTGAATTGGTGATGGTGCCTGCGCCAACCGTCCCAGAGATGACCTTTTGTCAAAGTTAGGGTCTAGGGATAGCCTTTTTTCCGTAATATCAATTTGGTGGGTCAACATGGATGATGCCCTGATGAGGAATTGATCCAGTGTTCCTATGAATTACCCCCCTGGAATTGGTTTTCTTCCCTTTCCCACATTTACGGTTGCCATTGCTGGAGTCAAAACAACACTAGCTACTCAAAGTGCAGGGGTAAATCTATCGCTAACTCTATATAGCCCCTCTACAAGAGGTCCCACAATGACTTGATACTGACCTTGTCCTTTGCAGTATGCTGTAGACGAAAGAGGGATGCCCCGTCCCGTCCTAGATCGTCCTCGAACGGGCTCGAACGAGCCCGCCCTTGGCCCGGGCGTCGCCCGGCGCGCGTCCGCGCTGCGGAGATCCGGACTTCCCCAAATACTTCCGGTGTGGATAGGGGGCGAGGCGGTCTCCTGACGGCCACCGCAGCTCTCCTGGCCTCTGGCAGCAAACAAAACACGGGCGCAGCGTCTCCTGCGAAGCAGGAGGCGCAAGGAGTTTTTGAAATGCCCCGTTGTGGATAGGGGGCGGGGTGGTCTCCTGACGGCCCCGCAGCTCTCCCCGCAGCTCTCCTGGCCTCTGGCAGCAAACAAAACACGGGCGCAGCATCTCCTGTGAAGACAGTGCACATTCAGAATCTTCAGTTCATGGGCCCATTCCAAGCCTGCTCACTGATGTATAGTATAAGGCTTGCATGAGACCGGTCCAGTATCACCAAGGTCACCATCTATTCCTAGAGGCTCCATGTTTCAATGAAATTGCAACCTATGGTTAGGAAACTAGGTTTGCCACTTGGCAACATCACCTGTGCAATCCACTGTAAGCACATTTAATGGAGACGGATTGACCTATGCTAATTCTTCATCAAAAACTGAAACTGTTCTAGAACAACGCATGCTGCATATAACAAAAAGATAAAATGCCTACTACAACTCTCACACATGGCCCGCACTGGCATATTCCTTGCAACTCTTAAATAAACAAAGGCCCACAGGCGTGGTAAAAATTAATGCTACGTGGTCTTCAGGCTGGCTTTCAAACAAATACAACATTCCATATACCTAGCCTATCCAATCAAAATAAAATCAATTCAAGGTGTGAACTGCATTGGTAAATGATCCGAGGCATGTTACAAGCCAAGACATTTCTTTACTATCTTAGCTGCAGTCTGATCAAGTGCTACAGTTTGTTGTTACCAGACTTCTTAATTGCTTAGCAGACTTTTCCCCTAGGACCTGGAGGAGAAGGTAGAGGCCAGATCAGGTAATAAAAATACGTTTTGTAGCCCTGTCCCTTCTTGGTATCTTGAGACAAAAAACAGGGCAGTGTGCGACTGGCCTACAATTACAGTGCCATATGTATGCAGAGTAAAGTAGTAGGAAGGTATATTGAATGCTGCTTGTAACCAATTACCTGCTGCTGCACTCAAATCCTAATTTGATGCAAATGCTCATGCAATAAACAAGCAGTATAGGAGGACTAGCCTAATGAGTCAAAGACCTGCAAAGAGGCCTCAAGCAGCAGTGTTCTTTCCTTAACACTGCTCAAGTTTAACTATGGAAGACAAGATCGAGGGCTAGTACAATTCTTATGACTTCAAGTTGATTTAGTTCCGCATCTATTACTTCATTGTTTCAAATAACCTGAGATAAAATCAGTAATAAAATATGGAGTTCTAATACATCTGGGTCACTTGCATATGCCAATTCTTGGTCGAAAAACAACAAGCCAACCCCTGTTTTGTAACACTATAGGTATGGGCTAAATGTAATTCCATTTTCCACCTGATTTTCATAGTTAAAGAGCATATCTTTTTTAAGAAAGCCAAAGATTTGGGGTGTGGCCAAGATGGCGGTCAAGCCTTAGTGTAGTTCCCGTTGTCCGAATGTAATCCTTTCTCATTCATTTTTCTGACAGTGCCACCACCCCCCCCCCCCGCCCCAGGGATCAGGGCACTGAGGCTCATTGTGGTGCCTCTCTGTCTAGTCGGACCTGTTCTGCGCCCCGTGGGATGCCTTCCAACTGCCTGTAGCCTGCTGTACCACGGAACCGCGTGGCAGAGCGGCTCACCGTTGCGGATAACCCTATGTGAGCCAAAGCTGCGGGCCTGCTCCTGTTGGACTCTGGAGCGACCCCCTCCCCCGTGGAGGGCAGCAGTAAGTGGAGTGGTAGACGTGGACTCTATTTGGCGGTGCGGGTGGCCTGCTAGATTGTGACGTGGGTCCAGAGATGTTGATTACCTGAGGCTGAGAAGCGCTACCGGGGATCAGCTGGTGGCCGCTGCGGAGGACCTACCTCACTGGCTTTGCCTGGCGCTGCATGGAGTCCAGCGCCAGCATAGGGACATGCACCATCAGACCAACGAGGGCCTTAACCACCCCCCTGCACCCGGGATTCGTGCCGGGAGTTACAGCGACAATTGGGCCGCCATGGAGGAGGACAGCTACAGACTTCCTGGGCGCTGGCCTAGTGGTGACACATATGGCCTTCCCCCGTCTGCTATCTGGCGGTGTGCCGACTAGCATCACAGACAATGGATGCAAGTGGCAGAGCACTGTTGGAGCCGGCACTGGGAGACAGGCGGCAGCCCACCCTGTTCGATCCAGTGCATACAACACTAAACTGGTGGCTGGGCCTATCTTCTGCCCCTATTCTGGAGCCCGAGTTGAGAGGCGGTGGAGCGACCTGTGATCAGGTTCTTCATGGTGCTCCCGAGGGTCTGAGAGATGGGAGTGAACCTGCCTGCTCTGGGGGTGCAGAGCTGGATCTGTTGAGGCCCAGCTGCCTCCGGGCCTTGAGTGTGGTACCTTGGCGGGCCCACCCATGCCCAGGATGGCTGGCAGAGGGCTTTTGCCTTCAAGTGTGGCACTGATGATCAGTGTGGAAGGGTAGAGTCTGGTACAGAGCCTGACTGGGGCCTAGAGACCCTGATCTAATAGTACCCGGGTGCTAAGAGACACCCCGATGGGTGGAGGCCTGGTCAAACTGAGGTGAGGACTGTTTGTGTTCCTTGTGTTCGAGGCATATGAGCTGTAGAGCATATTCTTAAGCATAGATCGCCATCTAGTGTTGGGTCCAGATGTTTGCACTTTGTTTTTTTTCGAAGAAGTCTTTCCAGTCACCAGGTAGGTGACTCCTCCTTTCGGTGATAGTGCGCATGGGCATCAACTCCATCCTTGGATTGTTTTTTCCCGCCATTGGGTTCGGATGTGCATTGATGCGCTCCGGTTCGGCACCGTTTCTCGGACCCCTGCGACGCGCAATCCATACCCTCGACGGTATTGTTATCGACCGCAATTCCCCATTTGTGGCATATCGTCTCAACTATAACATCCTCCATCGGAAAACACGCAGAAGGCTGTTGGGCCTACCAGCGCCGACCGCTCTAGCAGTCGATGGAATGGACTCCATGTTATGTCCCGGGTGTCATGCTAAATTTCCACGCACCGATTTGCACGAAGTGTGCAACCTCTGTCTGTCCCCGGAACATGACGAGAAAAACTGTGATGCGCTGTTGGACCTGGCCCTTTTGGCAGGTTCACCCCGAAACTTTTTGCTTTTTCCTAGCCTGTTTCTGTAACCTGGTGTTGGTGATTTTAGGTTTCTGTGCACTTTTTCACTGTGGTCCAGTGTAAAGTGCGTGCGCTCTGTGTGTGTGGTGAGAGTGACCTGCCCTCCCATTGGAATACATGGGGAATATGTGTGACCGTGGTAGTTCCTGATGTGTGGGGAGTGCAGGGTCGAGTTTGGTATGTGCGAACTCGTGAGATTGAATGCTGCACAATGATGTATGCGGCATGATTGTGTCTAGTGTGTAAGTGCCACTTCTAGAGGTTGGCATGTTTGTGTAATTTGTGTCTGGCGTGTGATTGGCTGGAGCTGGCTGATGAGCCTGGCTCCAGGAGTCAGGTTGGGTCTGCCCCGGTGTTCAATGGAGAGATTAGCATGCTGATGTGAGGGAGGGGGTACACCTGGGACCTGAATATGGCTGGGTTTTCCCTCCACAATGCTGGTTCCACCCCCTGTGGTGTGTCTGATGTCCCTAGCCTGGCCAGTGAAAGGGAGTTCCCCATAACCAGTTGTAGCTGGCTCTCCCTTGCCTGCACCTTTTACAACAAAGGATTTTGCTGTATAAATGAGGGACTGTGACCCTATGTCAGTGTTCTTGTTTTTGCTGACTTGAATCAACCAGGGGCGTGCTGCTGCTGGGGCCCAGGGGAAGGCTTGCCTCCCTGGGCCCTGCCCAGCCCCTGGATGCCCTGGATGCTGGAGGACTTCTTTTTGGACCCTCCTGCCCTCTGCTCCTAGGAGGACCTTTGTGCTGGGGCCCTGATTGCTTAAAAGGGCCATTCCTGAGGGGCCTGGTGCTGTCTGTACCCCCAGCGCCTTGAGAGCGCTTTATTTTTCATTGGTGGGCAGAGCGCTGTCGTTTTCCCGAGGAGGGAAGCGCTCCTGCCCTTTGGATGCCCCCGAGTGCACAGGTGCCCACCCTGCGTCTTCATTTCCTTTATATCTATGGTTAAGGGTGCCACCCCGCTTTTTATGCACCTTAGCGGGTGCCCACCCCGCTTCTATGTTTTGTTTTAGTACAGAGGGTGCCCACCCCTCTTTTCTGCCCAAACATCGCCAGAGAAATCGCCGCGCTCTGATTGGGCCGCTGTTGGGGGCTGGCCCAGTGGAGCCGCGCTCTGATTGGCGGGTCCCCAGGAAGGGGCTGCAGCGCCACGAGGGGCTCGTCCAGTGAGCCGCGCTAGGATTGGGCAGTGCGTTGAATCTCCAGAGGAGAGGGAGAAGAAGCATGGCGGCTGGTCTGCAGGGCTCCCGTGAGCTGAGGGAGCCCTGCAGCATCTGGAGGAGTTCCTGGTGAGGAAGCCCGGGTCCCAGGAGGGGCCCCGGGGGGAGAAGGGAAGCTCCGGGTGGGCGGTGGTGCCTTTGAGGCACCGGGACTGTATTTTCCTTAGAGCGGTCCCGGATGCCAGAGGGCCACTCCAACGACAGGGCAAGATTTGTTTTAGAGCCCAGAGAGGCTCAGGGGGCATATTTCATTTTCAAAGCGCTAGGGCGCTTCAGGAGGGCACATGTTGTTGATAGAGCCCAGATGGCTCCCACGATGGCCCGGAGTGATTTAAGTGTCCCTGAGAGGGACTTGGGGGGCCTGTATTTCTCCAAGGCCCCAGTAATCTAGAGAGCTAGGTGGCTAACAGGGGGTACAGTGTCTATTTTCCAGATCCCTGTGTGGATACCGCGCTCTGCAGGGCTTGAAGTGCCCCATGGTGATTTCTAGATCCTATATGGCCCCAACCCTGTGCCACAGTTTGTATTGCCAGAGCCAGGTGGTTCAGTTTGGCGCAATTTTGTTTAAATGGCAAGTGAGAGCCTGTGGCGCAGACTTTGCTCCTAGGGCCAGTGAGGGCCCTGTCGCAGCTTTTTCCCAGCTGCCCTGCAATTAGTGGGCAGCAGCACCGTTTAGGCGCCAAGGGAGAGAGAGTCCCTATGAGGGACGGAGATGGCACAGAGGTGCCAGGCCTTTCACAGCTGCGCAGCACTTAGTGCCAGCTGCAGCGTTTAGGCCCCTGTTACTGTTCTCAGCTGCCCAGCAAGTAGTGGGCAGCTGCAACGTTTAGGCTTGCACCGGTGGCGCACCCCTGACTGGCGCTGCATTGGCAGCGCGCCCTGACATTCTGGACACAGGGCATTTGAGCCCCTTCTTGGATAGCCAGTTGGCCAGGGGGCTGGTATGTGGATAGGGCGCAAGGCCCTAATGTGATTTTTACGCAATGTGATTTTACTATGTTTATGATGGTAATTGCATAATATGATTTTTGCGCAATGTGACTAAGCATGGGCGAATTTTGCGAATCTGGCGTTCTTCGCGAATTCTCGCGAATTTGCGGATTTTTTTGTTTTTATAGTGTTCGCAAGGGTTTCTGCCAGTTCGCGAGGATTTTGTACCAGTTCGCGATTGCGAACTTACTTGTCGGCACGCAACGGTCGCGACTATGTTGTTTCTACGTCTGGTTCATCATCACAG
This sequence comes from Lissotriton vulgaris, assembly GCF_964263255.1. Lineage (NCBI taxonomy): Eukaryota > Metazoa > Chordata > Amphibia > Caudata > Salamandridae > Lissotriton > Lissotriton vulgaris. The sequence continues at coordinate 593,282,714 of NC_141695.1, forward strand.
GTTCACAGCACCCTCTGGTTCAACACTGCCACCCTCTGTTTCACCCATGCCACCCTGTTTCACCCATGCCACCCTCTGGTACATCAATGCCACCCTCTGGTTCATCATCATCACTGTAGATTATGGGGGGAAAAAGCAAGCACACCTGCCCTGCTTCAACTGACATGAATTAATTTGGGGTTGATTTATTAATGTGTCACTGTTTTAAAATTCCAGTCTGGCACCTGCTTCCTTATCTGTAATTTGCTTTCTGTTGCAGTGCAATTTTTTTTTCCAGGACCTTTGTGGCCTACTTGTAGCTATTCTATGATCCGGCTGTGAGGGTCAGAGCAGGGTCATACAATTGTTGCAACTAGCAACGGAACTCTGGAGGGGCCCCAGTCAGGAAGCACTACAGGGAATGGTTACTAATGATGAATTTGAACTTTTGCACCTGCTGCTGAGTGCTTTCAGTTTAGCAAAACTCGTTTTTCTGCAGAACAGCAAATGTAATGCCCCAAACAAACTTACTTGTGAAAGTTTATTTCTAATCCAAAAGTGATCCAAAGAAAGTCAAAAGGACTCAAATCCAAAAAAGGGCAGGGAAATGTCAACCTGAGGAGTTATTCTGATAAAAATCATCATTTTCAGAAGGTCTATGCTGCTTGCTAGTGGATTTCTTGTGCAGAATTGCAAATTTTGTAATTTCGCGAGTGCAAGATTGTTGCTGCCCGCCGCACCTACATGTTCGCAATTGCGAACTTACATCGCATGCCGCAAAATTGTATCACCAAGAAAAAAAAATCCGCTGCGTGCGAATTTGCGGATTTTCGGTAAATTCGCGAGCGTTCGCGGATCGCGAATTTACCGAAAATCCGCAAAATCCGCGAGCGTAACGGATTTTCCGCCCATGCTTAAATGTGACTACTAGGTTTGTGATGATGATTGCCTAATGTGATTCATGTGCTTTAAATGTGGTGCTAGGAAATGTAATGCATTTAGTATGTTTTACGCACCCTCTATTGATACCTCTAGAGATGGTTTTACCTGTGAAGGTTTGTGTTAGTGAGATTATGTTTCACTCTGAGTTACGCTCCTAAATGTGATTTATTCTTAGGAGGCAGAGTCTAATGTGTTTAGACTAGTGAGAGAGGCTTAAATGTGAGTTAGGCGTAATGTGCAATGCCATTATGCCTGTGATACCTCTAGATGTGCTTTCAGGCTTAGGAGGTTGTTTTGCCTAGTATAGTTTATACTAGAGAGGTTATGTGTCCATGCGTGATCTATGCCTCTGGTTATTAGTATTGTGTAGTGTGTACCTACCTGTTACCAGTGGTTACCGGTTGTGATCTATAATTGTTATTTGGTGTTACAGTTATTCTAAGTGCTAGTTCTACTAAGTGCTGATTCTGACAGTGGCCCTGTCCTGGTGTAAATAATCCCTTGTGAATATTGCCCGTGCCAGTTGGCACCATGATTGTGTGATGACTATCTGATGTGTTTTGACAATACAAAAGTTATTTTTTATATAACCTTGTGTGGAGTTCCTTTTGTGGTGTGCCTAGGATGTTGTTGCTGTTGTGTGCGTGCGCAAATGATTTACACATTGCCTCCGGGATAAGCCTGTCTGCTCGTGCCAAGCTACCAAGGGGGTGAGCAGGGGTTATCTTGGCGTGTGACTCCCTTGCCCTGACTAGAATGGTGGTTTCTGCCTGGCTTTGGCGTCAGCCTTAGCTAACCAGAAATCCCAGTTCTAACACGCGTACTGACCGTTCAGATCGAAAAAGACTCTTCGTGATCGTCTGGCTCGACTTCAAGAGGTGCAACAGCAAAGCGGCTCCGCACCGGACATTTTCGGCGAAGAGTCCGACTTCGAATATCATGCCCAAGGAGCCGAAGGAGAGGAAGAACATTTCTCTGTGTCCGAGGACGACTCCGGCATCGAAGAAGAGGAGCAAGTTACTCCAAGCCTGCGTACCGTGATAAAAGACAACCCTTTGCCCCTCCAGAAACCTAAGACAAAAGGCTCCGGTCCCTCCTCTGCCTTCGGGCGAAGGTTGGCACCGACAAAAGGTTTCAGACGCCCTGCTTTCGGCGCCAATCTTGCTCCAGAGTGGAATATCAACATAGTCCTTACAAGACTTATGGGCCCACCTTTGAGCCTGCTGTTTAATTGGTGTTGCTGCCCAATTATTCTTATGTGCCTTGGCCCAGGAACTGGATCAGGACCTGCAGCTTGGTGACAGCGCTGCAACCCGAAGAGACGGCTGGCTCAAGGGGTATCCTGTTGAATACTACAAGCGCTTCCAGGACATTCTATGGCCCCATCTTTTGAACTTCTACAAAGCTGCATTGTGGATCCTTTCCACCTGACTTACACTGTGACACAATTGTTGTCCTACCTAAGGAGGGCAATCTCTGTGATCCGTGTTAGACCGACCGTCCGATGTCCCTCATTATTACTGTTATTAAGATCTATGCAAAAGTCCTAGCAGTGCGGCTGGTGCGTCCTGTACCACATCTGATTCATCCAGATCAATGTGGATTCATACCGGGTTGCAGCACGTGTCACTGTGTCAGGTGAGTCCATGCCGCACTTTCTCAGTTGCAACGTATTAAGGGCTCTTTGGCTCTCCTGTTGATGTACTTTACCAAGGCCTTTGACACAGTATAATGGAATTTTCTCAACGTGGTCCTCCTGCGGGCTGGATTGGAGGAGGTGTTCCGTCGCATGGTGCGTCTTCTTTATGGCACCCCAACTGCTCGGGTACATGTGAACAGGGCCCTTTCCTCTCAAATCCCATTGAACGCAGCATGGGCTAAGGTTGTCGCTTTCTCTACTGCTATTCGCCCTGGCACAACTTATCCGCTGCAATGCACAGATCTGGGGTTGGCAGTGGGGGAGTGGCTTCGAGGAACGCATCGCTTTATATGCTGACGATATTCTTTTGTTTTAAAAAAAATTGCAGCGCACTGGGCCCCGATGCCTGTCCCTCCTTCGGTTATATGGCAAGGCATCCAGACTCTGGATTAATAAGGTAAAGGCCTGCCTAATGGAGGTGAGGGGAGATATTCGGGGACAGGTTTGGTGCCCCAACATTCCCATCTGACAAAACTCCTTTAAATATTTAGGGATTCACATGTCCCCCTTCCCAGACCTGGCATGAAATCTTAATTTCCAGGGGCGGACCTAAATGCTTGCATGCAACCTTGGATGATGATTGACTCTTCTGTTGAATCCTAACAGTCGTACTGCCCTCTTTAAGATGGTGTGCCTGCCATGCTATTTATATGTCCTAGGTCACTACCCCAGCCTATCCCTCACAATGTTTTTGTTCTCTGAACCCTGAGATCACCAACTTTGTGTGGGCGGGTGGTAGGCACAGGGTGGCTTTTCAGGTACTGCTTAATCCCCCCTTTGATGGCGGTCTGGGTCTATCTGACATATACCTTTACTACTTCCTAGCCCAATTGGTAATGATCTATTCCCTGAGTTTGAATGGTCTGCCTAATCTCCTGTACAGGGCACGTCTGCCAACCACACTACCATCTTGTACGCGGGTGTCTCTTTCCTGCTAAAGGGTAGCCTTTTGGCTCATCGTCTCGCACAGACGGCTAAATGAATGGACTCCTTTTTGGCAAGGAACATGGCTGTGGCAGCTCTCAACTCTGGAGGACTTTACCCCCTGGGACTGGATTGGGATCTCTTATCTAGTAGATATCGTTCAAGGGGGCCACCTCTAGACGTTTCAGTATTTGAGGTCTCGTACTCCCTTTCCAAATCTCAGTTTTTTTGGTATCTCCAACAACGCCACGCCTTGAAGGCCCACACCCTCATGGACATGTCACTACCTGAATACAGCCCACATTAAGCAAAGATTTTCTTTGGGCGTTAAGTAGAGGAGCCATCTCAAAAATGTATTGTTCACTGGTCATCCACGCCCCTGATGGGCTTGAATGTGCTAAGCAGCAATTGGAGGCATGGGTGGGCGGCCTGGATAAAGATGAATGAAGTTAGGCTGGCATGGCGGCCCATGAGTCTGTGATTTCAGCACGGAAGCGTATGGTCTAATTCAATGATCTACACATCACATACCTAGCCCCCGCGTTTGCAGTGCTTCTCCCCAATGCACCTGCCATGTGCGCGCTGTGTGTGCTTCCGGCAGCTAATTTCTTTCCATATGGCTTGGGACTGTCAAGCGTTGAAGCCCTACTGGGAGGGAATAGGTCTGAAGCTTTCTTCTGTCCTGGGCTGCACAGTGGAACCCACTCCTCGTAATGTACTGTTGAGGCTGGTGTAGGACTTTGAGGGCCCGCGGGCAGAGGAGGCCTTTCTGGGGGTGGCTTGTTTGGTCACCAAGAAGGACATAGCCTGTACCTGGAGACAGCAAGCTCCACTGACTATCAGGTGCTGATGTAAAGTGGTGGACTGGTGTGCGCATCAGGATAAAGCCAGTGTTTGTGGCTTGTGGCTGTCCCCAGAAGCATGACAACATATGGGGGAAATGGTGTAACTATTTTGGACTATCACTGTAATTCGATGCAGTTTAGCTATACTGAGGTTCGTCCCTGCAATGTCATCGCCTGTACGCAATATCTGTTGTTGGAAATTGTGTCTTGCCGCAAACCTTTCAATAAAATTGGTTATAAAAAAAAAGCCAAAGTCTTAAATATTTCAAAACCTTTTCGCCCAGATTCCATTCTTATGGGGCCAGGTGGTCCTAAGACCTTTGTAAAGATCAGAGACCTGCAAATCATTTTGGTTATGCAGCTTCTCAATTGAATTCATAAGAAATCTGAGTTAAATGTAGTCATAAGGAAGCAACGACATCAGTGTCACTAAACACATTAGCTTTTCCCTTTTAGGTCTCTCTTGCTAGATAGTATATGCACCGTCTATTACAAGACATTCTGGGCTTGTCAAAAACATACGGGGGCTTGGAGACTGCCCATTGCATACCACGAGTTAGCTTTCCCCTCGCTCTTATTTGCCTGCTTCTTATTTGTAATCCAGCTTGTCAATCTTGTGTTTCCACCTCCACTCGAGCACAGTCTCTTTACCATCTATTTTGACTGGCCGGTTTCTATGCTTCCACTGCTTGCTTTTCAAGCACTACTTTTTTCTTTTTGGTGAAGTACCTCACGAGAGTGCATGGGTTTTCCAGTTATCTCCCTTGTGCACTTCTCTCCCCAGGCACAATGTGTTGCTCTCTGTCACCCGTGTACTTCTCTCCGCCTACCTCCATGTTACGCTCACTCGTGTCCTCCCCTTTGCTTTCTCGTACTGGTGCAGTTTGAGAGCTGGAAAATTAGATGGGCATGGAGGTGAGAGGAATAATGAAACGCTACTTGAAACAGTCAATTCAAGGAAAGGGTGTTAGGACTAGGATAGAAGGCAAACCGAATTGTCAATATGAATGAACGTGAGAAGGAGGTCAATAAAAGCAACAAAAAAAACAAGCTCTGTGAATGTTGTGGGATAAAAAAGGAGTAAACATTGACTGATTTTTACAGTTCTTGAAAACATTGGAAAACACTGACAAAACCTCACCTGTATTTACAAAAAATGGAAACCAAAAAAATAGAAAGCCTATCCACCTAGGATTTTTAGGTCTCGCCTAAGCCATCCCGTTAGGGATGCTTGGCGAGATAAAAGTAAGGGCTCTGAAAAATGCACCCAAAGGCGGATTGCCTACAGTGCATGTGAGCCAGGCGAGTGCACATGGCACACCATTTGGCAGCCTGTGAGCCTCAGCATCAGACTTCAAAGGAATCCGCTCCCCGGCCCCTGCCATGCAATGCCGAGAGCTTGTTAAAGGAGCCGCTCCTCCTGCACGCTCTTAAACACAAGGAATCCGCTCCCCCGCCAGACAATGCCGAGAGCTTGCTCCATTTTACTCCCTCTCTGCTACTCCTACTACCCTGCTTTCCCCGGTTCTCGTCCCTCTGTATCTCTGCTCTCCCTTCTTTCGCTTTCTGTCCCTCTTTTAACCCCCTTCTCTCCCTGCCCCCACCTTTTCTTCTGTTTTCTATGTGCGTCCGTCCCCGTTTTCTCAACTTCTGTATCTCCTCCCGCCCCTCGCTCTTTATTGCGCTGTTTTTTTATTCCACCCCCTGTTTGTTATCTTTCCATGCTTGTTTGTTTTTCCTCTTCTGTCCTTCGTCCCTAACGCACCCACTTTTATCTTCTCTTTTGCGCCATTTCTTCTTTTTTCATGTCACTTACGACTTTTCCTCCCTGTTTCTCTTTTCTTCCTTTCTTTTGCCCTCCCCTGATCGCTCTTTCTTCCCACTCATCTCTTTCAGCCCGTGTCTCCGGCCCTTGTGTGCCCTGAGGCAGGCTCTCGACTCATTAAGGCGCTGGAGTGCGCCGTTCACCGAACGGAACATTAAGAGGCTCTTAAAATGTAATGAACTATTAACTTCTAATACACTCCATTTAAAGGGCAGAACAGTGCCCTGTGACCCTCGAGCAGGCTGTGTGTGCGCAGTCACTCTGGCACACGCTCTTTGACACACCTAGGGCTGGTCTCTGGGGATCTCGCTTCTCAAAGTAGGGGAACATTTGCAATCCGAGTCGCTGCCTCTCAGCTATGCATAGGAGTCTAGTTCACCTCGGTTTTTACCTGTGATCTTGGTGGTGCACAGTGCACACCTGTGTGCCCGTAAGCAAGCTCCTTGCAGCTTTCTTCCACTAATGGGGCCTAGCTTCCATTTGGCGCAGCAGGTGCACTGGCGACATGACCCGAGGGCCCACTGAACCCTAATTATTGCTCTAGTTTACTCATTTCCTTCCTTGCGCACAGATCACCTCGTCTGTGTGCCCGCTGCACGGAAATCGAAGCTGTGAGTAAGCGCACAGCGTCACCACCACGTCCACCACCGTGAGTAAGCGCACCCCATCACCACCACGTCCACAACCACCACGTCCACCACGTCCACCATCACCACCACCACATCAACCACCACCATGTCCACCACCACTACGTTCACCACTACCACACCCACCTCCACGTCCACCACCACTACCACCACCACCACCACCACGTCCACCACCACCACGTCCTCCACCACGTCTATCACCACCATGTCCACAACCACCACGTCCACCACCACCATGTCCACAACCACCACGTCCACCACCATGTCCACCAGCAACACCACCACATCCACCACTAACACGTCCACCACCACCATGTCCACCACCACCACATCCACCACCACCACCATGTCCACCAGCAACACCACCACATCCACCACTATCACGTCCACCACTACCATCTCCACCACTACCACATCCACCACCACCACCACATTCACAACCACCATAACCACCACCACCACATCCACCACCACCACGTCCACAGCCACCCTCTCCACCACCTCCACCACCACTACGTCCACCACCACTACGTCCACCACCATCACTACATCCACCCCCACCACGCCCACCACCACCACACCCACACCCACCTCCACCACCACCACCACGTCCACCACCACTACCACCACCACATCCACCACCACATCCACCACCACTTCCACCACCACCATGCCCACCACCACCACGTCTACCACCACGGCCACCACCACGAGGCCACTACCACGCCCACCACCACGTCTACCTCCACCTCCACCACATCCACTACCACCACCACGTCCACCACCACATCCACCACTACATCCACCACCACGTCCACCACCATTCCAGGTCCACCACCACGTCCACCACAACGTCCACCACCACCACATCCACCAACACCATGTCCACCATGTCCACCATGTCCACCACCACCACATCCACCACCACCACGTCCACCACCACCACATCCACGACCACCACATCCACCACCACCACCACCACATCACCACCACCACCGCGTCCACCACTACCGCATCCACCATGTCCACCACCAACACCACCACATCCACCACCACAACCACCACCACCTCCATCACCACCACTTCCACTATGTCCTCCACCACCACCATGTCCTCCACCACCACCACGTCCACCACCACCACGTCCACCACCACCACGTCCACCACCATCACGTCCACCACCATCACGTCCACCACCATCACGTCCACCACCACCACCACATCCACCACCACATCCACCACCACCACCAAGGCCACCACCACGTTCACCACAAGGCCCCCTCACTCTATCTATCGCCCTCACTCTATCTATCTATCGCCCTCACTCTATCTATCTATCGCCCTCACTCTAGCTATCGCCCTCACTCTATCTATCTGTCGCCCTCACTCTATCTATCTGTCGCCCTCCCTCTATCTATCGCCCTCCCTCTATTTATCTATCTATCTATCTATCTAGCTCCCTCACTCACTCCACACTCACTCCATCTATCTATCTATCGCCTTACTCTATCTATCTATCTATCTATCTATCTATCTATCTATCTATCTATCTATCTATCTATCTATCTATCTATCTATCTATCGCCCTCATTCTATCTATCGCCCTCACTCTATCTATCTATCGCCCTCACTCTATCTATCTATCATCCTCTCTATCACCCTCACTCTATCTATCTATCGCCCTCACTCTATCTATCTATCTATCTATCTATCTATCTATCTATCTATCTATCTATCTATCACCCTCACTCTATCTATCTATCGCCCTCACTCTATCTATCTATCGCCCTCACTCTATCTATCTATCGCCCTCCCTCTATTTATCTATCGCCCTCCCTCTATTTATCTATCGCCCTCCCTCTATCCATCTATCGCCCTCCCTCTATCCATCTATCGCCCTCCCTCTATCGCCCTCCCTCTATCCATCTATCGCCCTCACTCTATCTATCTATCGCACTCACTCTGTCTATCTATCGCATCACCACGGCATCACTCAGCACCACCACAGGATCACTCAGGGGCACCACAACATCACTATGCGCTACCACAGCATCACTCTTCGCTACCACAACATCACTCAGTGCCACCACAGCATCAATCTGTGCAACTATTCAACAACAGCTGGTTCAAATATGTTCTCTCAATGTTTCAAGCTTTATTACAAATGTCACAAAAGGTGTTATTATTTCACTTCTGTTCTTGGATTTTCGTCACAATAAAATACACTGAACATAATCTTCACAAAAGTTATTTACAAAAGTTTAAGCTATTGCCATTATAAATTACAATAGCTTTTATTTAAGTATTAACTATTTAAAAAAAATAAAAGCCATTGTTATTTGTAATATCAATACATTTAAGTCATGTAAATACAAAACATATTAAATTACAAATGCTATAGGTGTCACATTTGTGAAAGTTAAAACTATTGGCATTGTAAATGACCAAGCTATTAATTTCGCTATTTTCAAAACCAACACATAAATAAAAAATGTGTCATTTACAATACCAGTAGCTCAAACTTTCCTAATGCAAGACCTATTGCATTGCAAATGCTTGTTTTCTCTTCTAATACTGCAAATTCCTTAGTAGGAAAATAGTTTTCATGGTGTATATTTCTGCACGTATCCTGGGGTTGCCTTAGTATTGAGAAGGGATTCAGTGGCAGATTAAGAAAGGTAGGAAGCAACACCAATGGTCAAGGATACAACCTCCTAATTGGAAGACACTTTGAAGCACTGATGAGCCTTGTTGAATGCTCTCATTTGTAAATGTAATTTCTTTAAAAAATATCATGTTGCTCAGTATGTTTGGTTTCTTCGAAGCCAACATGTTTTACTCTTAGCCATGATATCGTTTCTTCTAGTGGAAGTGCACCCATGCTCCAAGAACCCACCATCTCCCTGCTCATAATTGCAATCATATTGTGCTGCGACCACTCCTACTCCACCCTAAGAGCTGGTTGACAGAAGCTTTAGCAGAGAACACAGCACAGGCAGCCAGGATATCACCAAAGAAATGTAGGAAAGGAAAGGCCACAAACCAGACCGTATTTTGCCATGTACAAAGGATTTAGAACACACATCTCTTTACAGTTCCGACTCGCTTCTTCACTGCGGCTGTCTAGGAAGCAATGTGTAGTAAAGAACCACTACATAATGAAGGTTTCAAAGTCCGATTTTATTTTAGTTATAGATAACAGGTGCTCCCAGCTTGGCGGCTAATCTCACTCCTAACATTCTAACTCGCGCTCCCAGAGGAAGAGCGGACCATACCAAGAGGGGAGGAATGGGGAGGGGTGGGTAAGGGAAATACACAACTCGTGAGGTTACAACACACCTTCCCCCTTACAGAGAACGTAAGACACTGGAATTCAGGTCCCTAGGCAGGGATGAGAGAAAGCAGTGGGAGGGAGAGAGAAGGGAAAGAAAAGTGGTGAGACAGGAGGAGGCGAGGAAACACAATGGAGAGAGAAAAGAGCGAGAACTGGAGGATACAGGAGAGGACCAGTAAAAGAGAAGGGAAACAAGGAGGAGGGACAGACGAAAGAGGAAGGACAGAGCCCCACCCCACGAGGATGGGAAAAGAGAGGGGAAGTCGCCCCCTTAGAGTGACAGGGATCGATCAACAGGGGAAAGGAAGGTGAAGGGCCCAGAGCCCGCGAAGGCCATCCCGGCGGGATGGAACTATATCAAGAGCAACTGTAAAGGAAAACACCAAAAACCCAAGAGTTAACCTCTAAAAAGAACTAACAGGGAGAGGAAAGGGACAGAGGGTTATATGTACCACTGGGTCCCACACTGGCTTTACTCGCACAGGGATAAGCAAGTTGGTATCACAATAGGTGTGGCAGAAACTTCCCTTCCCTAGAACCTACTCTGCCACCTCACCATACTCTTCTTAAAGTCTCATGGGTGAACCTCAGGACCTGGGTTAAACACAGATAAGATAACCTCATCCCTCTTTCGCCTTGGGCTCCCCTTGGAGTGAACCAGCCCAACAGTCTGTTCGCCATAGAGTTCCGCACTTCTTCTACTAGTCTTTCCATCCCCCACTAGAGGGATGATCCTGGAGGTAACGCTCATATTTTCTTAGTTATGCAGTAACGTGGGCCAGGACACTGCCCGGCAACTCCTTCTGGCACGCTATGTCTCTCTTACAGTGCCATCCTCGGTGACTGGTCTAGGCCATCTTTTCTCCTTCCTCCCTTGGCCATTACTAGAAACCCATCCTTTGTCGACTTCCTTATCAAACAGCTCGCGATGATCAACATGAGCCTCTTCTGCCCTAATTCCGTCCTCCTGTTTCATCACGCTTCTTCCATAGGAGAACTCAGAGGTGTTTTCTGGGTCACGAAACCTATGCTTACTCCTATAATCATAGAGTGAACTCTTCTGACCTGACTGGACCATAGGTGGGACATCTTTTAGTATTTCTTGCATTTCCTTGCTCTCTCTCTCCACCTTCCCACTGTAGGGCCTTTGAATGTATTTACCTTTATTCTCACTCTTTGGTTCACTCAAACTTGAGTCTACTTCTCTTTCCTGTTGACCCTTGACCACATACTCCTCCCTCATTTTAGTCTTGAACTCAGATGACGTGGTTATTTGCCCCGTCTCTTTGCGAATGAATAGGTTACCCTTACATTTTATCCTTTTCCGCTCATTCGCTGTGGCACTTATGCATTCTCCCCTCCTTTCGAATTCTTCTTCTTCTCCAACTATACCTTCACTGCTTTTACTCCCTTGTTTCTTACGTATTTCTCTCTCATCCACCAAACATTGGTAAGATTCTCGTTTTTCTTTCATGTTGCCCTTGGCTGTAACTTCCCCCTAGTTCTTTAATACTTGCAGCACCTTCAACAACTTCTGAAACCTTGGAGGGCGTCGTGGGGATCTTCGATGCACCACCCTTTGTTACGCTCATGCTTTGTTTCTGTGCCTGCTCCTTCATTTGTTCTCTTCTTCCATTAAGTGATATTCTCAATTTCTTTTGATCCTTCCACCCTAGCATGGTGGGTCCACTTTCTGTTATATATATGGTACTCCTAGTATGATTTCCCTTGTGCATTAAATCCATGACTTGGTATCCTATTACTTTTATGTCCTCCCCTGAATACGTCTTCAGGGATATGTTTGCCTCTTTCAATTCGTTTCCATATTTTTTTACTAATTTTCTATTCCATTCACTCTTGCTTACCAAACTATGACGTGATCCTGAATCTAATATATCTGTCATCACTCCGCCTATGCAGATAGTGCACCCCGGGTTTATTTTACTTAGATTGACTTCCTCGTTGCCACCTATCCTTTCCTTGAACACTTCTTCCCTTTGTACTTTTACCAACGAGGCATGTGCATAATATTCATCCAACACACACAAGATGTCCTCATAAATATTTCTGACTGTTCCTTTCATGAATGCCTTTTCCATTTCGTGGTACTTTTTCCGTCCCCCAGTTCCTAAACTGTAAAGTAATATTTCAGCCTTTTCTTTAGGTACAAAGGATACTGCCTCTTCCTCAAAAACTGATATGTAACTCTCAAAATATACTTTCCATACACTCCATTCTGCAACGTTTTGATCATCCCCCTCCATAAACGGCATTGGTGGTGGAAAATTATACTTCTGGCCCCACTCCATGTTGAACGCGCTGTTGTCTCAAGGAATACCCGGGAAGATGCAAAGTTCACCTCCCACCTAAAGATGGCGGTACGAGTGCGCCTCGTTGGACCCTCTTTTGCCCCACCTGGTTAAAAGTGATGCGCAGATAGGGTAGGAAAAAATAGAGGGAGAAGAAAGGAGTCTTCCTGAATCTAAAGCTCTGGTCTGGTGAGGGTGGGTCTGATTCCAAACTACGGAGTGAAAAGATATTTAGGTGTACTCACAGCTGCAGCATAATGAATTCCGCCTAAAATGCTCCGCCCTACTTCTTTTAGGCAATCAACGTTTCCTGCGCTGCTTTACACTGGGTAAATTTGCACCTTCAGGCCTGCGTGTGTAGAGGGTTCCTCCTCTTCAAATGCTCCCAATGACCCAGAAACAGGAACGAAGTCTTCCCAGACCAGCGATACTGACACTTTCAGTCCCGCCGATTTTCCTCAGAGGCTAATTCTCTCCATGAGCGAGCTAATGTGCTTATTTGTACCCCTTTATCATTTTTGGTACCCCCACACGTCTTTACAGTCCTTATTTATTTTTTTTTCTTTTCAATCCGGGATTGTAACGAGAGTGCGTTGGAAAGAATGGCCCACAGGGTGGCAGTGCAATCTGGCGCTTGTTCAACTTCGAGCTGTAGGGGACGACACTAGCGCTTGTCAACCTTCAAAACTTTACTCTGCTGTGTAGGAGAACTGTAAATCTAAAACCCACTCTCAACTTCTCCTCACGATCAATTTCTTAGGTGCGCACCTCACGTATTCAGGGAACAGTCACAGTTCTACCGATTGGGTAATACCTCTATCCAATACTTCACACGCGAGTTCTCTCCACGTTACGCAGTAAATCCCTTGACTAACTATATAATTTTCTATTTCAAGGAAGTTCGTAAATAACTCACTCCGATCTCACCTTTAAGACTTTTCTTTTCTTATCTCATATTTTCCTCATGAGAAAGCCAGACACGTCGCGATGTCGTACCTCAACTTCTTCAGGGGTGAGTTATACAGCCAACCGGTTCTTAACTTGGGACGTTTTCTGTCTGAGTGTACCACTCGGTGAAGCGCAGAGCACTCTGTCTCCTCAGTGCAGCTCACGGCTGGGACCGTGTGACAACTTGCCTTAAGCGCCTCTCCGCCTATCGCCTCTCACCTCATCTTAGTGCTTTCTCCCGCGAAAACGAACCTCCTTTGCCTTTTGGTCGGTTCACACACACCGGATACCCCGCACATACACCAGCTCAGACTCCGCCTGCTGCACCCTCAGGGGTGTTTACCGATGTCGCTTCTTCCTCATCGACTCTGTCCAGCTTCGTGCTGCATGGGTGTGACGCGATGCCGGGAAGAATAGAGGCGATGCTGTCAGGCAGGGGTTTCTCACCTCAGGTAAGGACTTTCACGTTTTCCAGGGCTCAATTTCATTCCTTGCCACCCAGGCTCATATGATTAACTTCACGACGCGGTGAGAACGATTTTAAAGCACTTTCGTTCCTCCTCCGCTCAGCACTCTTAATAGGCTTCAGCTGCTCAATATACGGACTTTCGCCTCTTTCAAAACTCACAACTTGGGTCTCTTTTCAATCCCAATTTCACCAGAACGCCCGAAGTAGGTCATGTCCTAATCAACTTCTGCTGCTCAAATTCACTGACTTTCACCTACTCCAATCTCATCAACTCGGGTCTTATTCCTCTTTTCAATCTCACTCTCTCAAGGACGCCCGAAATATGACATCAAATCGTTTCATCATGTCGCCTTTTACAGAGCTCATTTCTCAACTTCATCACCAAGGCTCATATTTTCAACTTCAAAACGCGGTGGGAACGATTAACTGCAATTTCGTCTCCCGCTCCGCTCAGCTTTCCTCATTAGCTTCAGCTGCTCACCTGACGAACTTTTGCTTTGTTCAAAGTTCATCAACTCGGGTCTTACTCCTCTTCAGCTTCTCAATATCATTAGAACGCCCGATGTAGCTCATCGACTCATTTCTTCATCTTGTTTATCCTTGTCCAAGCTCAACTCCACACAGCACCAGCTCTCCTTCACTGAGGCTTCACACCGACTTCCTTTTTAGTTCAGGAATCGAGAAACTCACGTTCCCCCCCAGGGAACACCTCGATGAGTACTGCCTGGATACCGGTATGTCTGCTGTCCAGTGATCATCAAATCTTTACTTCTGAGTCCTTCTTTTCAATTCAAAACTCCGCACAAGCATCAAATTTATCCAGGGGGAAAACACCAACTGACCCTGGCTCAGCTCCTCGTCCTCGTCGCCAGAAATGTAGTAAAGAACCACTACATAATGAAGGTTTCAAAGTCCGATTTTATTTTAGTCATAGATAACAGGTGCTCCCAGCTTGGCGGCTAATCTCACTCCTAACATTCTAACTAGCGCTCCCAGAGGAAGAGCGGACCATACCAAGAGGGGAGGAATGGGGAGGGGTGGGTAAGGGAAATACACAACTCGTGAGGTTACAACACAATGTCTTCAAGGAAGATCTTGCCTGCAAGCAAAAACAACCACTGTCCCCCACCTCCATTGAGATGCATGCGGAAGAGAACTATACTTGTCCTTCTTCTGAGTAGCAAGACCTTCCGCCTTTTATAGCTCTGAGTTGCTTTACAGCAAGGCCTACAATATATAGATGTCCTTGTATACATACATCAAGACCGGATTCTGAGGATGTGGTGATATATGAAGGAGGATTTATTGTGCTTTGCCATTTCTTTAATTCTTATCACTATTGTTGTCTTCACTGCCTGTCATGGATGCTGCCCTCTTGCATGACGCAGGTCCCAGGATCCTTTTTTCCGGTCCAGGGAGGACCCGGCCTGGCAGTTTGGTCTGGACTGTTGCCATGGGACACAGGGTCAAGACTAATTTGCATATGGCTGGGTCCAAACTGGGGTGGTGTAGTGGGCAAAAGAACGATGGATTTAACCCAGATCTTTTGAATGGGGGAGAATGTTAGCATTGTCAGCATTCTGTCCATCATTTGTTTGCGGTAACACCCTCTTGCATGGGCTGTTCTTGATTCTCTGTGGGACTGTTTCAGATGGATACTTCTAAATACAGATTCCACCCTCTAGGTGGTGATGTGCACCTCCATGTTGACTCCATACCACCCTGGAAATTCTGGATATAAGTGCCCCCTGAGGGTTAATGTCAGGTTCCCTTCTTTCTGCCCCTTCCAGTACAGATCTGGAGCTCCACTCTCAATTTCATCAGCCTTCCGACTCCTGAAAATCGAATAAATTCCAGGGAATTATGTCCCTTCCTAACAATACGGGTTTCAAATCATGCTCCATGAACTGTAGAAAACAGAAATTGTCACAGATCCACACACGGTGGATTTCTATTGTTTTGAATACGTTTACGTTTAGGGGATTTGTAAAGCGAGTGACTACCCTTGGGCATCTCAGTGCAGAGGTGAAACAGGACAGGCAGATGTTAGCGCATGAGTTTAGGGGAAGAACCATGTTTTGAGTCTTTTTTTGAAGGACACTTCGTTTTCAATTAGTCTGAATTCTGGATCCATACTGTTCCACAGTTTGGGTTTCAGGTGAGTGAACGACTTTCCGCCCCACCTAGCTCTCTTGAATCTGGTAGGATTCATAAGAAAGTTAGAGCTTGACCTAAGGTGTCGATGGGGTGAATAATGTTTGACCAACTTTTGGATCAGGGAGCGGCCTCTCCCATACATTGCTCAGTGAGCCAAGCTTATGGACTTAAATGTGATCCTGGCTTGGACCTCAAGCCAAAGAAGCTCCTTCAAGGAGGATTTGGCTGAATGATGTCTGGGTATATTCAACAGCAGTCGTGCAGCTGCATTCTGTGTGACTTGCAGTCTGTTCGTGACATATTTAGGAGAGCCCAGATAGAGAGAATTGCCATAGTCAAGCCTCAATACCACCAAGGCCTGCACTACAGTCTTCCTCGACTCCTCTGGGAGCAGGGACATTATTTTTCTAATCATATGAAGTATCTCCAAGCAGGTACTTGAACTTTTTTTGGCCTGGACCTCCATCGTCAGGTTCTGGTCCAGCCACATACCTAAGTTCTTTATGGCTGTTTTAGGAGGGGGGAGATGGCCCCCAATTAGCTGGCCAGTGAATCTCCGAGCGAGGGCTGAAGTTGCTGCCCAAGATCATTAGTTCTGTTTTGTCCCCATTCAATTTGAGACTACAGTCAGCCATCCAGGATCCGATTTTTTCCAGGCAAGGGACAAGTTGTCTATGGTCCGAGTTAAGGGAATCTGAGATTGAGACCACTAGTTGTGTGCCATCCGCATATGACACGATGGAGAGGCCAAAATAGCCGTATTATGTGAGCCAAGGGGCTAAGGTATATGTTAAAGAGTGTTCGACTTAGGGAGGATCCCTGAGGGACTCCCCATGGAGCTGAGAGGGAGTCTGACGTGATTCCGGCCTCCATGCATTGGAAGGATCTTCCACTCAGGAATTAAGCCACCCATTGGTTAGCTGTTCCTCTAATTCCAACATCCTCAAGCCTTTGGATCAGCACTGTGTGGTCTACCGTATCGAACGCCACGCTTAAATCTAATAGTACAAGCGCAGCGGCTCTTCCTTGGTCTAACATATATTTGAGTTTTTCAGTGACCACAAGCAGTGCTAACTCTGTGCTGTATTTTGGTCGGAATCCCATCTGGGTCTGGTGTATGATGCTGTTGATTTCCAGGTAACGAGAGATCATTCTATTCACGTGTTTCTCTGCGATCTTGCCTAGAATAGAAAACAGGGATATTGGGCGGTAGTTGACCAGAACTGCAGGGTCCAGTTGTGGTTTCTTTAGCAGGGGTTCGATGATGGCGTGTTTCGCTCCTAAAGCCACTCCAGCGAGAGGTCAACTTTGCATTTGATGTCCTCTGATAAGTCAAAATTGAAGTCAGACTCGTACAAGAATGCGAAGCTCGACTCGACCCCTATCTTGCCACTCTTCATCAAAGGGAAGGAGTGAGGGTGTCAAGATAGCAGTCGGTCTCCCTCCAGATATCTGGTTGTGGATCTGGATCCACAATTGATCCTAGTGTGCTTCAAATTTCCTGGGGCTATCCTCGATGCCACAGAAAACTGACACCTTTCAGGAGGACATGCTGCAGATTATTGCCATTCTTATGATTACCTCTGCTTGCCTTTGGACCCAAGAATGCTCGGGCCTCCAGGTGGGTTACCACTGGTGGATCTGTCCTTGTCACCGTCTGAACGCCTTGGACCTATTACAGGCCCTGTACAGACTTCCATCCTGGCTCCACGAGCTACGGTGGTCTTTCCCTCATTGATGCCGTGCTATCGCCACCATTGCTGAAGGAGAATCTTGTGCTGATTTAAATTTCTGACCCTAAATCAACTTAAGCCTCACCTCGACCGATGTTGCAATGCAGCAAAATTACTAAAGTTAAATTGGATGCCGTACAGCCAGACTTTGATTCAGTGCTTCTACTATGACAGACGCCCCAATCAGAGGCACCACTATATTTCTGACTGTGATTCTGACCAAAGATTGCCACCACCCAGATATGATGATGGTGTGAATGAGGGTGATCTACCCCTCATAATGATGATGTCATCTCTCAGAAATATATTCAGGAAAATTGTCTTGACCCCTAATTCTAGAAATAAATATGGGTTGTATATATGATAATAAGGAGTAAGGAAATGAGGCAGAAAAGTTTTCAAAGGATTGTATATTTAGAAGAGCTCTGCAGTGAAGGTCAGTAAAATGCTGAACTGTGCAAATTCTTGACTGTATTTTGGAAGGGTACAAAGGACAAAGACATGGAAAGTGCATTCCCCAGAAAAGAACTGGGTATAGCACTCAAGAAGGGTAAAATTGCAAGCACTCCAGCGGACAGTGTTGGATATTGTCTTCTGGTATAACTGTCAGAAAACAATAAAAAAAGGCTACATCTACATAACTAAGTCTGGGCAATCAGTTTTCTTCCATCAACCCGGATTAGTGGTCTTCACAGTATCAAAAACAGGTATAGAAGGATGCAGTTGCGAGGCAAACAAACAGTATTATATGCTATACGTCATATCGGTGTATTATTTGGAATGTGAGCAGTCATCATTGTGACTTCAAGAAGGTACAAACGGTCATTGATCAAGTGATGGTGCTGACTACAGATTTAGAGGAGATACTGAGTAGGAGAGAAATCAGTGTTGTGTATGCAACCACAGAAAATATACAGGAGGACATGGGTTTTGGTGGAGTTGAATATTGAATAAGTTACAAGGGAAGAGCCTGGAGAAACATGTTTTAGTGAGCTATTAAGTTCCTGAAAAATTGGATGTTGTAGGTTAGAATACATCATACCCTGTTTATGGTTGAAAAACTGACCCCAAAATGAAATGTGTTAAGGCTGATCCTATTAAATATAATGATTGATGATGTAATATCTGAAAGTGGATTTAGGAGGTAGGGATGTATGCAAGGATGGAGCTATTTTGGTTACGAATCGAAATGGGAAAGAAATCTTTTTTTAAACTACATATGGCAGTTATAACACCAATTGGTCTGGTTTACATTTTCATTTAAAAGCCAGACCTATTGGCTTTGCCAAAAGCACCAGGCGTGTTGAATTTTTATTTCAGCAGGAGCAGGGGAGTTGACATTCTCGCTGATACTTATCTGCAGCCCACGTGCTGAGTGCAGTTGCTAGGGACGCTAAATGTAGTTGCTAGGAATGAGGAAGGGTAGGTCCTTTTTCTAATAACAATTCATTTGTATTGCCATAAAGTGAGCCAATTTGTCTTGCAAAAATGCAAACTATGTATGATATAGATAATAGGATGTGACGAGAAGTGTGATCACTTAGTGTATTTTGCAGATGTAGATTTGCCCCTCAGGCAGAAGAATACATCTAAACAGCCAACATCATGAGAGTAAGATAAAACTGTATTTTGGGTTGTTCCAAGATGAGACAATGACTCAAGAAAATGACTGCAGGGTGCTTTGAAATACCCAACGCCCACTCTGTGTATTAAACGCAAGAGGTTTTCTCCTGACCTTGAATTAAACTGTTGGGTCAGGAGAGGAGGGACGCTAGGTAGTAAGTGACATGGTGTATGTTATTCGAGAGGAGTCAAAATGGCGGCTTCTAAGATTTCCGTGGTACAAAGTGTATGAGTTAGATTCCTATTAATTATATTAGACCGAAAACTGTGGTAGAATTACCAAGTGGAACCAAGTGGATAGTTGCAATGACCTATTAATCTTTAGGAAAGTATGGTGCTCCGTACAACGGCCGGACGAGGTGTTTGGAATTCGGGTGGCAGGCGGTAGCACGGTTCTCAAAAAATATAAAGGAAAAAAGCTGCTAATGGGTTAATCAGATTAATGATGGGTGTTGAACCACGAGATATGAACATGTAACCTGATGAATCACGACTAGGGGAAATGTAAATCACAAAATATGGATCAGTCATTGATTGGTGTTGTATGCTACCAATTAGACTCATAATTTTATTTTGCATATTTTTGGATCACTGTTTTAGGATTACAGGTATGTTGTACGACCCGGGAAGTGCCTGTACATTTATTGTGCCTATGTTTAGTTCATTCTTTTTAAAAGTTAAATTGTCTTTTTTTCTATTTAATCTTCTTTACTATTGAGTTACCCACGAAATATTTTTATTACTTTTATACCTACATTAACAAGTCACAAATTTCCAATAGCACAGCAAGTAGGAATATTGGATTTTTCCGTGAACATTGAGATCATAGTCAGTAAACATCTCAGAAGAATTTATGTCTAATGCAAGACGTTACTCTCCCCCTCCTTTCAAAACAAATATAAACATTGGCTGTCTACAATTTCTGGTCATTTAGGCTCTATTGCTAGCATTGATTTTATTGATGCAGCAGAGTCTTTTTCGGACATGCCATTCATGGTTCCCCCCCCTAATATGGAAGTTAGTTTAAGACCTGCAGTCTTGATGGACACATCACATTCAGCCATGCCATGGACAGATTGGTCAGAGGATAAGTCACGATTTTCTCAAACTGAAGTGTTCTGAGTGCACCCAGTGCAACCTCTCCATAGCCACAATGTTCCACAACAATCACAGGTGCTATTGAGAGTTGCATGGAGGCTCCCTGCTTTTCCAATTGAAGGGTAATGCTACATTGGCTGTCCGCAGGCAGTTTCCAATTGTAGTCCTGTCAGCCTAGGGTTGGTGTTTTGAAGTTGGGGAGCATATACCCCATAAAAGCAAACATATAAATAAGCATAAGGTACGCCTATATAGTCCCATCACCACAAGTATTCCTTCCCCCTAGAGATGTATGTGCAGACTGTCTTACTATATATGCTGAGAATCACAATTCTGACCACTCTCCCACCAGCACAGGGGGGTGATAAAACCGATGACGGTCAGCAGGATACATGTACCACCCAAATTGAACCTTAAGGTGAGCCTCTCTGCTTGAATACTTGCGCCTTAACTGCACATGGTAGATTTGCTCTTCCTCAGTCAGGCTGAACTCAACCGTGCATGCTTCGGGAAGATTTTATCTTCTCTCTGAACATATCAGACTTCATACTATAGTCTCGCCTCATGAAGGCGTTAAATGGGTCATGAGCGTGCACTGGAAATAATGCCGTCTTTAATTGAATTAGTGTGTAGAGGGATTGGAATATTGTGAGCCCCAGGCATTGTGCTGTCATGTCCCATACTGTCAAAGCCATGCCCGTTGGGGTTCTAAAACTAATGTTAAGGGCCGGTCCTTCCTAGGCATCCAGAGCTACCAGTCAACCAGGAGCCCCAGTTTTGCCACTTTGTAATAGAAGTAAAAGTTTGGGAATCCTACATGATCTCTTAGCTTTTAAAATAGTTTATATGCCAAATGAGGCACAAACACTGCCACATAAACCTGAAGAGGGCTTATTTCAAGCTGTTGAACAACCTCTGTTCCATCACTAAGTTGAGAGCTTTAAAGAGATACCGGGCTCGGCATACAATGTTCATTTTATATCATTGTTTTGATGGCGGGGTTATAAACTCCCAGATATTTTTCCGACCAACTAAGTGGAGTTTGGCTCTCTGACTAAGTGTCAGGTAAAGGAATTCCGGTTCATTCAAGTTACTTTTCTATCTTGTCACGTTTGCAAATAAACAAAGCTTTGCAACTCCTGGAGCAATGGTACTGGATCGGTTAGAGTTAGAAGTATATCATCAACAGTTGGAGAAGTTTTGTGGTTATCGAGTCTGAACTGCACACCCTCTAATGCCCCCTTCTCTGATTTGTGTTGCTAAAGGCTTTTGTACTCAGGACAAACAAGAGGGGTGATAGAGTGAAGCATTGTCTAGTACCCTTTTGGAGCTAAACGGGTCGTGAGAGACCAATATGTAGGCGTATGGATCTCCTCTTGACCTTTTGGATGAGGTATATTCTCTTCACATTATCATGTGTCTGGCAGCCCAGAATAATTAAGACCTATCGGGCTGAATTAAGTCTGGGAAAATAGACTCCAGTCATGTGGCCAGGATTTTAGTAAATAATTTGCCATCTGTTTATATCGGCACTATTAACCTATATATAAATGGAGACTTGTTTAGGGTCCTTCCCAGGTTTCTGATTACGTTTTATGGTCTCCTTTCTTCTGGTGCTAGTGACCTAGCCCTTTTCAGCAAAGAAATGAATAATCTGGCCAGTATATGGTTGAGTCTTCTTGCAAAGGTTTTGCTGAAACCTCTGACACAGTTTTTCTCATTTTCAGAGGTCCAGAGCACCTGCTCATCCCACAGGTCCATCAAAAGATTTGCATAGCTGGGGGTGAAGGAGGTGTCCACCGCTGTGTTCGATCTGTCATTGAATTTGGCCCTGAAAAAGAAAAATATGTTTCCAGTCAAAATGTTATCATCTCTATTAACATCGTAGAGTGATTAGTATATGAATCTAGTTCTCAAAGCTTGTGTTGGTGTTGTATTTATATGCTCATACGTCAATGGATTCATGAGAAAATCTCTTTTCCAGGGAATAATAGGAAATTGGAGCTATCTGATGGTCGGTTAGGGATTTTATTATGCCTGCTGTCACCTCAGCACGGTATCTAGGGCTGGAAAAACTGAAACATCTGCAATAGAACACTCGAGACGAAAAGGGACTACATAACCAACCATGGCTTTAAGGTTTTCCTAAATTTACACAAGTCAGCTTCCTGTCTGAGACACACAGGCAGGGAGTTTCACTTTACAGCTGCCCTCACCAAAAGTTTTGAGTTGAAATCTAGGAAACTAAAAAAGACACGTTTGTCTTGGTGCTTATATACAGGTACAAACTAAATAAAGAGCTTGAGGAAGTGAGGCACAGCAGGGATCCAGCTGAATGGATCCCAGTGAGCAAAGTGAAGAGGCCCTGTCTTGTCGGGACCGATGCACAGACTGAGGCGGTGACAACCTCCAAATGCCAGGTGGGGGCCACCATGAAGTTAGGGCTGTTTCCCATGTGCAGAACCAGTTGGTGACCCCCATATGCCAGATGGGTGCCACTGTGAAGTAAGTGTGTAAAACCAGTCGGCAACCTCTGTATGCCAGGTGCGGGCTGCTATGAAGTAAGGACTGTGCCACCGTTGTGCATAGCCAGTCTGTGATCCCCATATGCCAGGAGAGGGCCACCTAAGTAAGAGCCATCACTGTTGAACAGAGGAAATAAGCTACCCACATATGCATAGAGGAGACCACCTCGGTGGCAGGGCCGTTGCCCTGGATTCTTGTTCCCAGGCTGCTGGGAGGAAAACTTGCTGATTACGAGGAGCTGTTACTCGTGCTTGCCCATGGCCCTCTGAAAGGGTTTTGAGACACACACACACAGACATGCACACACTCACACATTTGATACTCAGATAAGCTGAGTACCTCCCAAGAGATGTGGAAGTGATTGAGGTTTTCCAGCTGACGAGCACATAATGGAATGCAAGAAAACTTCACACAATGGAACTCAAATAGGAGCCACCAGGGGCGCCTTTGAGCTGCACACTCCCAATTATCTCACAGCAGGGAAGCACTAGCCTATTGTGCAGGCAAAATTAACACCCCAGCGAAGGTGATGATTAAAGGGAAATCTCTAAAGGGCTGACTCTTATGAGCACAACAGCATCTTCTATAATCACAAATGCTGAGCCGCAGGGAGACTACTCCCCCCAACTGTTCCAACTTTGACAGTGGACAGAATATAGGAACCTAGGCGGTGAGGAAGAAGTGATAGGATTAACCAGAGGTGGGAGGTAGGAGGTGGCATCTCAAGACAGACTATACAAAAAGTTGACAATGTGGAGGTTACAATTTCATGGCAAACGTATGCTATGTGCCACGTCAATGATAATCGATGAGACTGCAGGGTAGTTGCTGCCAACAAGAACTGATGTGGTGGAAGGATCTGTGACTGTCTAGCTGGAAGTTAATGCAATGTAGCCAAAAATCCACCATTATGGTTTTACTTGAGTAAGGAAACTGAAGCAGATACTTGTGGGAAAGTGATCATCCACAGGCTGATGAGGCTGATATGATGGTTGAACATCTCAGAAAGTTGAAAGAGGTGACATGCACCCATGTGAGGGTCATCGACTCATAAAGCTGAGGAAGGCAAGGGGTAAATGCACAAAGAAGGGATGCCCTGCAACAGAACTACTGACAGAAAGGTGAAACAATACAAGCATGGGTACACAAACACAGGAGTGTCCAGCACAGTACTACTGACATAAATGTGAAACATTACACTGTGTTGAGATTGGTGGCCAAAAGGAGAAAAGTTCTGTCCCAGGACAAAAGGGTACTTTTGTTTTGAGGAGTAGGACTCTTCAGGCCTCCAACCCCTGTGAGTCTCCCATTACAGTCAGCCTGGAAAAGGGTGCGATATTTATTGCACCTGATATCATCTGTCACAGTAGAGATCTGATTTTACTGGGTGTGACAAGACACAATTACCATTATTGCCAGAAAAAATGGAGCATGCAATGTAATTTAATATCCACTTGTAAAGTGCTCCAACACCACAAGGTATCCTCGTGCTGATTAGACTAGCCATTAGAAAGTAACTCAGTTGAAAAACAGCAAAGTATTTAAAGCATTGCAAAAAGCCCCTAAGATAGGCAGTGAGTTGCATAACTTGGCTGCCGCAACAGAAAATGCTTGTTCTTCCACACAAGTCTAGTGAAGTTTAGGAACCACCAAAAGACAAGCTTCATCAGATCTCAAACATTGGGCACAATGTTAATGATGGAACATGTCCTGCAGATACTGAAAACCCATCCAAAGGAATGCCTTGAATACAAAGCACATGGCTTTGAAACCAATGTGCCTGGATCCTGAAAGCCAGTGAAAGGCCCTTTATGCTTGAAAAGCAAGAGATTGTTTAGATAAGTCCAGATTTCAGAGCCAGATGGGCTGGCTGAGCATTTTGGATCCACTGCAATTGATGGACCAAAGTGTTTGGAAAGGGCAAGAACAAAGAGTTGCAGTAGTTAAAACGGCTTAAAATCTTTGCTTGCACTGCCAACATGTCAAGTTTGGTCAGCAAAACAGAAGATTCTCCCACAACACACACCTTAAATTGAAGCGAAGATAAGAAAATGTACTCATCTTACTGGACAACGGCAGATCATGATTGATCTGAAAACAACACAAATTCAGAATGTCGAATACAAGGGAGGGAGGTATCCTAATTGTTCTAGCCAAAATGTGACAGGGTAAAAGACATTACGTTTTTTGACCAGGCCCCAGATTGGAACCTAAAACAGTAGAGTTCCTTTCAATGGGACCAACCAATTCAAGGGGAAAAGAAATATAAATCAACTTGATTTTTTTCCTCAGAAAAGTCTGAGGGGTTGTCGCAGAGCCTTTGTGAGGGTTCAGGAGAATAACTTATCCACTCCTAATCTTTAAGTGACCTAAAAAAGCAAATTTTTCTTTTGGGAATTCTGGGCATTTAAAAATGTATTGGCAAGGAAATTTGGCTTACTAACTTTTTGTACCCCTTAAGCGCTAATTTCAACCAAAAGATTGTAATCGTGGGACCATTGGTGTTAAGTTTTCTTGCATTTAAGTTTAGCCATTTTCAGCTCACCAATATACCACAGGCAGGAAAGCCTTTCCTACAAGAGGAAATGCTGGATATAGGAAACTACTCTAAGGCAGTACCCCTGCCAGTCTTGCAGAGTAATGAATGATCCTTTGGGCCTTAATATTTTTTTCTCTACAGGCTAGACCATTCAAGTGTGACATTATTCCTATGAATGAAAATAGACCTTCACAAGACATAGGTTTGGGGCCTAATGTTTAGATAATAGGATGATCGTTAGGTCCCAGAGTTACTTAAGCGGGAGCAGAATTAAACCACTCGACACCCGTACCTTGCAGCAGCAGTCACAAGTGGAGCACACAACAAACTGACTCAAGGCAAGAGGAAAGGGAGTTAGGAAGGGGACATCAGGGAGTAGATCCTGTAAAGAGGTGTGGTTTTGATTACTTAATGGCCCTCTGTTGTTGAAATGGACCATGTGCTTTTAGTCTTTAAGTAAGATACAAAAGGTTTACCTTCTTGAATTGCTGACCCTAGATTGTTGAAAGTGGAGAATGAACTTTAAACTCACCAGATGTGAAATTGAGGAAGCGTTTTTTAGGGAATGTGTTGACGCAACTATCGGTCTGCAAAATAACAAAATAACAGTTAAACCCAGAATTTGACTATGCATACAACAGGCAGTGGTTATTCAACAATCTAGCACAACATTGTAGCGTTCTTGAAGTAGTGCAATACCTTGTCCTTTCAAGCTGAATATGATCCTGATGTTTTCATTATTCACTCCCTTAGATCCAGGGGGGTTGGGATTTACAGGAGGTAAGTATCTTGAATCTTGCATCAGACGACTGTGGCAAACTTGGAAATGTGTTATCTTTCAAAGTATCTTTAATAGTTTTTTTGTTCTTGCATCTAAGGTTATCAAACACTTTTATTTCGAAGTTTCCTCCACTGGATCAACTTTTCCACAACAGATATTAAACTATTGAAATATTGGGCCAAGTCAATGCAAACGCGCTTTCACTCAAGTCTTGTCCGCCCCCTTACACTAATTTAACAGACTCACAATGTTTGGGGATTTTTGCCCACCCACCTTATTCTCTGTCAAACTCAATCTTGACCTCATTGCAAAAACAACTTACGTCTGAGTCTTTTAGCGAGAAGTCTTTGACCTTTAAATCCAAAGAAATCCAGGCAAAACGCTCCCAAAAAATCTGATGCTGCTGCCAGATCCAGAAGCTCAATAATCGGCAGTTGGGATGAGGCGGGGCTTCTTTAAATAGTCTGAGGCCACGCCCACCTGACTCCGCTCTCAGGCCATGCTCATCTGACTCAACTCTTAGGCCACACCTATCTGACTCAAATCTCTGGCCAAACCCCCATGTTTCAACTCTTCAGATGACACTGAGGCCTTTCAGTCCTGCTCTGACTGTACCGCTGTGCAGCAAGCCACAGTTCAAATGGGTACAACATACTTCCTTGCTGGACCTTGGTGTGTGCTTGAACCTTGGTGTCTCCTGAAGTTGCTTGTAACCTACCACTGCTGCCATATTTCGGCAGAATGCGATCGGCGGAGTAGCACATTCATGTGATAAGTCAGGAGAAGGGTTTATAAGGTACTGACAGATAATGATCAATCCACACTTGGGATATTGACATCCTACAAGTAATCAAAATCGGTGAAGCAAAGATTAAGATTAGTAGGCGCTCACCAATATGGGTAGGGCCAACTACTATCAGAGGTAAGTTTGAGTTTGGACAGAGCAATCCTTCTTCTTTTTGGCCCTCACATGAGATGTAGTAATAAACTGCCTATCTCGCGAAAAATTGATCTGGGTAAATTTCTGGGGAGTATATTGAAAAAAGACAACCGCCTCTTGAGGGAAACAATTTTTGAGAGAGCAATTCTCCTCATTACTGATAATAGCAACATAAGCCAAAAAATTACAGAATGTCTTAAGGAGGCCAGAGTGGCTCTGACATTACCATCCAGCAATTGAATTTCAGTATGATATATACTTCCCCCCAAATGTCTAAAGGTAATTGATTCCAACTGAGATCATCAGGAGGCTTTAACTCAGTCTCAACAGCATGCAGTGACTAGGCATTAGTCTTGCCCCAGTTCAACCGCAATCCAGAGAATTTACCTCAAAGCCACCAACCACATCTGAGTGCTCTGCATGAAAATAGAATAATATGATGTCCACATACAATGAGACATAAAGGCCCGTGGTAGCAGTAACCTTGTCTAAGCGTCATGGCCAGTCATTGTACAACTATTGAAAATAATACCAGTGATAGCAGGCTACCCTACCTTGTGCCCCTGCAAACCATACATCTGTCCAAGATGACTCTCCCAGTCTCTAAGGGGGCTGTTAGGTATATAATAGCTCATTCTGTGTAAGGAACCCGCTACTCATCTTCTTGCTTCACATAACGGTGTAAAGAAAAGTCCATTGCGGGGGAGGAGGAGCTTCGCGGGCAAGCAAGATGACCGTGTAAGCTCGGAGCTCCGCAGACCCTCCGACCCTCCGCAATAATCCTGCTCAAAATCCTGTTCCACGTAGGTGGATTCCGACTGCTGACGGGTCACTGATGCGGAGCCTGCCTCCCGCTTTCGAATCGGAGGTTCCTACGCTGAGCTACGTCGTGTGATGTCCCTTGCCAAGGAAGCGCCATTGTCTCCTCGGTCTCCGTCACTCCGCATGATTGGGATGCGTAGTGCAGGGTGGTGAACCCCGCTGGCGGAATTTCCGATACTGCCGTGTCTCCTACCACTAGACTGTGTTCCACATCTGTTCTACAACCTCGGCCTGTCGCACCTTGGGCTCGGAGCTGTGTGTGGTGGCCCCTCGGTCTCATCGGACCCAACATGGCGGGCAAGGGCGACCCGGACAAGACATCGAACAAAGGAGTCCGTGGCAAGTCCCAAGTGCAGCAGAACAGGATTGATAGATATGCCCAACTGCGCATATCGCCTGCACCGGGGGTATCCACTAAGGACATCCCTTCATCGGGCTCGCCAGACGGGTCCGAGCCCACCCTCAGTGACATTATGGGGGCCATCTCGGGCATATGAGCTGAAATACAGAAACAGCACGAGGTCTTGACCCACAAAGTGGACACATTGGCGGTGGATCTCACCCTCATCAGAGCCAACCTGGGTAAAACTAACGATCGGGTGAAATCGCTGGACTTAAAAACCTCGAGCCTTACCACCGACGTCTCGGACCTGCAAACCGAGGTCCGGACCCTACGGCTCGCCTCAGACCAATTCTCCAGGAGACTGGACGACTATGAAGGCCGTGCCAGGCGACAGAATGTCCGCATCATTGGCGTTCCGGAAGGGTCGGAAGAGGCATCGGCAGACCTGTTCGTTGAGGACCTGATACAGAACCATCTTACTCCCCCCGGGTTGAGCAAATTCTTCTCGGTGGAGCAAGCACATCGGGTGCCAGGTGGCCCGCCAAAGTCGGGCGCGGCACCTAGACCCATCATTGTTAGGTTCCTCAACTTCAGGGATCGGGACGCAATTCTACAGGCGTCCAGAAGGCACGGATCGTTACAGTACCAGAACTCTGAGGTGCACTTCTATCCTGACTTTACCAGGGCGGTACAGAGACAACGCCAGAGCTACTAGGGAGTGAAACGGTGACTGAGGGACATGGGACTCAAGTATTCGATGATGTTCCCGGCCAAGCTGCGGGTCGAGCACGAAGGCCGAGCATTGTTCTTTGACTTTCCGGACAACGTAAGCGAATGGCTCGACACTACCACAGCGTAGCGACGACCGGGACAACAGTGAAGGGGGCGCCGCTGGTGGCGCTGACTTGTGAGAACTGGCTCTACTACAAGGACAATGGCGGTTGGTGGCCCTGCTATATGTGACATTCGTCCCTTTTCCAGTGTAATAGCAATTGAATCTCCTGTTGTTTCATGGGGGGCGGCGGGAGGTGTCCGCGGGGAATCCTACTCCTCTTGGGGCTTTTTGTAGACTAGTTAATGGGGCGACAGGCACACTGCTGTTTGGGGGGGGCTTTTTAGTCTGCTGCAGGGGTGCAGGGTGGGGGGTGTTTTGGGACAAGTTCGAATGTCTCTCAGTGTGGTATTGTTTTCTTTCTTTCGGCAATGGGTGATGTATATTGTTGCACTTTTGATTCTGCAAGGGTCTCTCGGGCCGGGTGGGGGAGGGTGCCACGATGATGGGGGGTAGGAAATTAAAAGTTATCAGTTGGAATGTCAATGGGTTGGGTGACCGAATCAAATGGGGAATTGTGCTTCAAATGCTCAAGCGTCACATGCCTGATGTGGTTTTTCTACAGGAAACACATTTGATTGGGAACACATGCAAGGCGCTCAATCGCAAAGGGTACAAGATGGTGGCACACTCAGGGTTCACTTCAGGCTCTCGGGGGGCGGGCGTTCTTGTCCGGGCTTCCCTTCCGCTGGAGATTGATGTCACTACGATAGATGATGGGGGACGCTACGCAGCGGTGGCTGGGCGGTGGGAGGGGAGGGCCCTCATCCTACTTTCAGTTTACGTCCCGCCTGGCCTACAGACCAGCACGTTCCATGACCTTGGTGGCGCCATTTTAGCTTTGCCTGACGGCTTACTTAGTGTTGGGGGTGACTTCAACTCGGTCTGCTCTGGCACCCTGGACCGACAGCCGTCTAGAGACCTTCGCCACTCTCAACTGTGGTTGCCCACGTTTATAGATTCGATGGGCCTTGTGGATAGTTGGAGACTCTTGCACCCCATGCTTCGTCAGTACTCCTTCCTGTCCAGCGCACATGGTAGCTTGTCCCGTATAGACTACATCCTTACCTTGGCAGCTCACGCTACGGCCGTGTCTTAGGCTCGTTTTCTGGCGCGAGGAGCTTCGGATCACTCGCCGCTCCTGGTCTCCTTCGACTTTGATATCGCCCTGTCGGTGCGACCGGCAACGGTCAATCCTTGGTACTTTCGGAACCCAAAGACCCGTGCCCTGCTGGCCAAGGCTATAGACCTTTACTTCTCCGAGAATGAGGGTTCGGTTGGGTCGGCCGCGACCCTGTGGGAAGCGTTCAAGACCGTCCTGAGAGGCGAGGCATTTGCTTTAATAGCGGAGACCCGTCGGAATAGAGATGCCGATCTCCTTTGTATCGAGGAAGAGATCTTGAACCTCGAAGCCCAACTGGATCCTGAGACTAACCCAGACCTCCTTCATGAGCTTTCCCTGAAGCAGTTGGAGTACCGAGATCTCGCTACGAATGCCGCCCAGACCATGGCTAGGGAACAGCAAGGCCGCATCTACGACGTGGGCGACAAGGCTGGCAAGCTGTTGGCATGGTTGGACAGGAGGGAGTTGGCTAGTCGGGTTGTACCTGAGATCCTGGGGGCAGATGGAACCCCTGTCACTGACCCTTCCGCCATTGCCGAGTCTTTTGCCGATTATTTCAGGGGCGTCTACACCTCCACCTCTGACTGCTCAGAGGCCGACTCGGCAGAACTTCTTTCGACCGTGGATCTTCCCTGTCTCTCTGAGGCGGATCGCGATGATCTAGACAGGGATATATCTCCTGACGAGATTGCCCTTGCGATCCGCTCCTTGAGATTTGGCAAGGCGCCGGGTCCCAACGGAATCCCGGCTGAGCTCTACAAGATACGGCCTGATGTGGTCTCCCCGCATCTCCGTACTATGTTCTTGGAGGCGCGAGACGCCGGCGTTCTCCCCCTGGACCAGAGGGTGGCCACTATTGTAGTCATCCACAAAGACGGTAAACCAAGGGATGTGTGTCGTTCGTATCGACCTATCTCCCTCCTGAACACCGAACCTAAGGCCCTCCCTAAATTGCTTGCCAACCGACTGGTTGGGGTTATTGGCGACTTGGTGCACCCGGACCAGTCGGGCTTTATTCCGCACCGCAACACGGCCCTCAATCTGAGACGGCTTCATGGCGCCCTGGCTAGGGCGCACACTCTCACGGAGCCAGCTGTGCTGGCATCCCTCGATGCCACCATGGCGTTTGACTCCATGGAGTGGAATTACCTCTGGGCAGTGTTAGCTAAGCTCGGTTTTGGCCCGGTCTTCCTTAGCTGGGTGAAACTTCTTTATGCCAGCCCAATGGCTAATGTATCCGTGAATGGACGCCTGTCGACGTCTTTTGCTCTTCACAGGGGTACCAGGCAGGGCTGCCCCCTGTCGCCTCTCCTTTTTGCCTTGGCTCTCGAGCCCTTGGCGGCTACGCTTCGCTTCCACCCCGACCTCCATGGTATCACCTGGGCACCTGACTTCGAGGACCGTATCTCCCTGTATGCAGACGACATCCTTCTATATCTGACGTCCCCGTACAAGTCTCTCATTGTTGCCTGTGATGTGCTCAGACACTTTGGGAGATACTCTGGCCTGATTATCAACTGGGCCAAGTCCTCCCTATACGTATTGAAAGGGGACACGCCGCGCCACCCCAGAGGCTGCAACATTCAGGTGGCCACGCAGGGCTTCAAGTACCTAGGGATCTATATCTCTGGGAACCCGAAGGTTCGATACGACCAGAATTTGCTCCCCCCACTGCAGCGCCTTCGACGCGACGTGGAGGGTTGGCGTAAGCTCCCGCTCTCCCTGCTTGGCCGAGCGGCCCTGTTTAAAATGATGTCCTTGCCCAGACTCCTGTATGCCCTACAAAACACCCAAGACCCGGTACCGGCCCGATATTTCCGGGAAGTTGAGAGCCTTCAGCGGGCCCTACTTTGGGATGGCCGCCCTCGGGTGGCGATCGCGAAGCTCACGCTCCCGTGGTATGACGGGGGCATAGCGCTACCGGATGTACGTAGGTATTATTGGGCCTCCCAGCTTGCAGCCCTCAACCACGGGTTTTATGGGCCGGTGAATAGCCCCGGATATGCCATGGACAGGTGGCTTATGGGCGGTGGTAATTATTACCGAGCCCTTTACTCCAGATCTCTGGATCGGCGGATGTCCGGTCCCACGAAGACGGCCGTATCTATTTGGCGTACGATCACCAAGGTGCAGGGCTGGCAGGGCAGACTGACCAGCTTCACTCCTCTGTATGAATCCGATATGTTGGGCAGACTATGGCACACCAAGGGCTTTGATAAATGGGACCTCATTGGCATCTCTAGGGTGGGGGATGTGATTTCCAAAGGGGCTATCAAGACCTTCCCCCAGCTACAGACTGAATACCAGCTGGGTGCCTCGGAGTTCTTCCGATATGCCCAGCTGAAGCATGCCTTGCTTTCTGCTACTACCCCGGGGGAGGATATCCCGGAAAGCTCACCGCTGGAGGACAGAGTGCTGGACGGCCATATGCCCGATAGCGCGATCTCACTGTCTTACAAAAAACAAATTAATGTCCGCACTGACCTTCTCCTTGGGTTGCGAGACCAGTGGGTGGCGGATGGCCTGGAGATCGACGAGGAGGACTGGCAGAGTGCGGTGTCCTCCCCTAAGGAGGTTGCCATCTCATCTCGGCTTCGTCTGGTCCAATTTAAAATCCTGCATAGGGTATACGTTACTGGCCCCCGCCTTATACACATGGGTTACTCGCCCGACGGCCTCTGTCGTCGAGGCTGTGGTGCCCTCGCCACCTTCTTACACATATTGTGGGAATGCCCGGCCATAGAGTCCTACTGGAGGAGGATTCACAGGGTCATGAGCGAAGTGTCGGGAGTAGGGATTGCGGCGGAAGCACGTAGGTGCCTCCTCAACATTTGGGAGCCAACAGATCACAACACAGCCCAAATTCAGTGGGTGACCCTAGGCAATATGGTGGCCAAGAGAGACATCGCTCAGAGGTGGGGAGCCAATACGGCACCCCTTGTGGTACAATGGAAAGCCAACATGGATTGGTGTATGTTCCGGGAGAAGACTGTCTATGCTGCCAGGGGTAAACCTAACAAATGGAACAGGGTGTGGGGTGCTTGGAACTCTTACCGGGGCGATGTGTGCCTGCCCCCTGAGCCTGCTTCATTGGATGAGCACCTGTCACTGTGACCTACGACACTGACTGTGCACGATAACTGATTGATCCTGTATTTCCCCCCCCCCCCCCCTCCTATCATCCTCCACTCCTCTGTACTTCTGAGCTGCTGGTCTCTTTCTCCTCCCGGCCTTCTACTCCTTGCTGTATTCTTCTCCCATTGCCACTTCTCGGCGCCACTTGGCGTCTTTCTTCTTATCGTTATAAAATTATAAAATAAACCTATAATTTCCTGCCGTACCTGATTTGCACTACTATGCTCTGCCTACTATGCTGCCTTGCCTCCGGGATGTTAGGCTGAATAGCTGTGTGCTCTTGTGAAATAAAGGTTTTCAAAAAATTAAAAAAAAAAAAAAAAAAAAGTCCATTGCCGTGAATCGAAGGTCTTTTCGGTATCTATAAAAATCCCAAGGGTCTTAGGGTAATATCTCGGGGGAGACTGTAAAACCTGCCCCAGCCTTCATATACTGGGTACTGTACTACACGTAGGAACCCATCCTGACTGGTCAGTATGATTAAGTCAGCTAAGACTGGAGTACTATTTACTACGATTTTATAAAGCACATTATAGTCCACATTGAGAATAGCTCATATCTATCAGACATCACCTGTTCCTCATCATTTCCCTTTTTCAGTAGTGGAACGATCAATTCCTCTGACATTATTGCTGGGGGCCAGCCAAAAAGTCTGGCTTTGTTATAAATCTCAGTCACAATAGGAATGTCTATGAAAGTTGCGTAAAATTCAATGGGAAACCATCCGACCCATGCTGGCCGAAGCTTTTGTTGTGCCCCATACTTCCTGAACTGAAATCTACCGCTCTAAAGAGGCCATTGCCTCCATGGGCAGCCTGTGTTTTCTTGCCACTATGACATAGTTATGAAGGGCCTGAGTATCAGATGCATCCCTTGCAGCATAAAGCTGAGTATAATAGGACGTAAAAGCTGTGTTAATTTCTGAATGAGTATAAACCAGCCGCCCCTCCAAGTATCGTGCCTAAGAATTTGGGAGCTCCTTTTACTGAGGTTGCCTATCCTGGCAAGCAATTGCCCGACTTTATTGCACTTGTTATGCTCTTTGATAATATGGTTGTGATAGTCGCACACTGTGATCATTTTAAACTGTGTTTCCCTTTCCTTCTGCCGGTATTTTCCGACTCTTTCAGGGGCATCTCCTGCTTTAGGACCTTCCTGTTGAGTTTTCCCAGTTAGCCTTATAGATGTGCTCCAAAATATCTACGCTGGACAACTTTTAAATAGGCTCAACGAATGGATAGAGACTAACAGTATATTGTCCCCTTATCAGGCAGGATTTAGAGCTCAAACAAGTACGGTAGATCAAGTCTTCAGACTCTTATGCATGATTTGGAAATACTTAAAGGTAAAGGGGGGCCATGTCTATATAGCATTTATAGACCTTGTACCTACATGCCTACTGTGGGACTCACTAGAACAATAGAAAGTGCCTGCAAGCCTGTTAGCTCAGATAGCAAGGCTGCATTGTGCCAATTACGCAAAAGTTTGCTGGGGCATGAATGAGGAGCTCGCAGAACCGATCCCAATTGATAGAGTGAGACAGCGATGCGTACTTGCTCCCACCCTGTTTTCGCTCTATATCAATGATGTGGTTGATCATTTACAAAAAACTGATAATGACCATTCTAAGTTGAGTGAGAACTTGGTCCCAGCGTTATTATTAGCAGACACCATCCTGATTTCGCAGACACCCAGGGGCTTGCAAAACTTAGTGGATGATTTCAATAAATATTGTGATGTAAAAGGCCGAAAAGTAAATATTGGCAAAACTAAGTACATGGCTATAAATCCCCGTAAGGGTTTTAGAAATAATTTTAAGGTGAACAATCTAAAATTTGAATTGGTCCCAAACTTCACCTATTTGGGTATATTTCTTGATTCGAAGCTAACATGGAAACCGCAGGTAAACCATTGAGCACTGTATAAAAATTTGAGGATCAAAGCGTAGATACCCGCACTAGTCCTGACATCCCTAATTATTAAATACAAAAGGTGCAAAAGGGCTTGAGGCACAATCCACTATACCTCAAAATGGAGAAGCCAGTAGTTAGCCACCTGGTTTCCCCAGATCCGTACAGCAAAAAGATAGCCCAGCACACTTATAAATATCAAACATGTGGAAAACACAGTAAATAATCTTAGAATACAGCTGTTTTTCCAAAGAAGAGTCGATGTTATGTTGTAGTATTAAACTTCATCCTTTTTTTTCTTTTTTTTAAAACAAACGTTTTGCAACCGCCAACACGTTATGTCCACAATCTGACTTCTTCAGGGCTTGCAGTATGTATTTGATGTGTTTTCACTTGACCATTGTAAAAGTATTTAGACCAGTTCATTTGAAAAAAGTTGATTCCCGAACCATAAGTATATTTCACCCTAAATGATTTTTTCAATATTGAGTGTGTATCAGTGGTTAAATGCACCTCTATCCACACGATCGTCCAGTTTGGAAAACCATTGAGCAATAGTGCTTGCCCAGGGGGCAGGGCCTATCCTCAAAAAGTATAGTTAATCCTCAAGCAAACCCTTGACACCAGCCCTAGAGTTATGTAAATGTGTGGCGCAGCAGCTCTGTATGGATCAGAACTCTGGGGTATCAGCAACATTAAGCAATTAACAAATGGGGAAAACATATTTGCGGGGAAACTAATGGGGCTACCCCTATCATCTTTTCTGAGAAAGCTGGCTTGTACAAGGGTTATGTGTGTATTTCCTAAATTCTATCACACATTGTTACTTGATAGATTGACTACCAAATTTATAAAATTTCTTTTTTATTTCTCTTTTTGTCTCTTTCACACATAATATAAAAAAGTATTTTTCTTTTTGTTTTTACAGTTTGTACAAAAAAAATGTTAAACTAAGAAGATTTTTTATATATACATAAATATACCTATAATCACAAGAATTTCTAATACATGATCTGATACATGTGACAACAATTGATTTTTATCACTCAATACAAAACCGAGTCCCTTATAACTATGCCGGAATTGTACATCATCGCATAGACAGGTTATATTGTACTGAACATGTGCTTCAAGCATTTTTACAGACATTATATAGCTGCGTTTCTTATAACTATGCAGAAATTGTACATCATCGCATAGACAGGTCATATTGTGCTGGTTATAACAACTATTCAAAGATATATAAGTATATGCATACTATAATAGTGCCTGTTCCCATGGGATTTCAGCATTTAACCCTTTAGTAGCTGTTCCAAGCAAAAATATCCAATATACTTCTCGCATTTTGCGAATTTTCTCCAGATCTTGACCAATTTTCACTTGAATCCTTTACAGAATGTACCAGGACATACTGTCCGAGGTATGATTATGTTCTATATAGTGACTGACCATGGGGGCTGTAATTTTCCTGGTTCGTATTGCAGATCTGTGTTCCGTCAATCTAACGTTAAGGGCTCTTCCTGTTTGGCCAACATAACCCAATTGACAGGGACAAATTATAAGATAGATAACATTTGTGGTCCTGCAGTTGTTAAGGTCTTTAGGCTTTACTAATTGTTTATTAAATGTTATGCTGGGGCCCTGCAA
Source organism: Lissotriton vulgaris (assembly GCF_964263255.1). Lineage (NCBI taxonomy): Eukaryota > Metazoa > Chordata > Amphibia > Caudata > Salamandridae > Lissotriton > Lissotriton vulgaris. The sequence goes on from NC_141695.1 coordinate 593,319,844, forward strand.
TACAGTTTCACATGACTTACAGTTGCTACAGCTGTAGGTTCCTGTCACTGGTTGCATGTTCAAGGCTGATAGTTGTATATTTGAATGAGATGTTGACATTCTAGATCTTACAATATGGTCCTTCAAGGACTTGTTTCTCTTATATGCAAAAATTGATTTGGGTAACTGTTCTGTTTTGGAGAGGTTCACATTTAATATATGCCAGTTTGCGTATATTATCTGTCTTATTCTGTTATTTAACACTGAGTGCTTGGTAATAAAAATCAGATTTGGGACTAATTTAGTTGTTTTGGGTTCAAGGAGACATTGTCGATCATAAAAGCGAGCCCGTTTGTACGAATCTCTTATGATTTTCATCGGATACCCACGTGCTGAAAATTTAGCCTTCATCATTATAGACTTTTCATCATAGTCTACGATGCTTGTACAATTGCGTCTTAGGCGCAAAAATTCACCAAATGGCACACTATTTTTCTGCACAGTAGGATGGTAACTGTCGAAGTGCAAAAGGGTATTCCTTGCCGTTGGTTTGACATACAAATCAACGGCAAGGACTCCTTCCTGGTGCTTGACCGTTACATCCAAGTATTCCACTTGTGTCCTACTGGTATGTGTAGTGAATTTGATGTTCTTGTCGCATTCATTGATCCATGAAAAAAAATCCTCTAGGGTATCCTCGTTCTCAATCCAAATGAAAAAAACGTCATCTATGTATCTGGACCAAGCTGTCACAGATTCATAAAACGGCGCTATCTCATTAAATATATATCTGTCCTCAAACCGGGACATATTTATATTGGCTATGGTAGGGGCGCAAGATGCACCCATACTGACTCCTTGTTGTTGTTTATAAATGTTCCCATTAAATTCAAAGATGTTATCTGTGAGTACGATCTTAAGGCACTCTAGAATGAATATAGATGGACAGGGAATTTGGTACTTCTGCATGAACCAATACGTGGCCTCCAGTGCACCATCGATGGGAATGTTGCTGTAGAGCGCTTCTATGTCCATGGTGACTAGTATTTGCGAGGTATTACAGAAATTAACATTTTCTACCAAGTTTATGATTTGTCTAGTGTCTTGCACATATTCTGGGATCCGGGCAATGTGGGGGCGTAGGATGGCATCGATGTATTTGGCAAGAGGTTCAGTTATTGAACCAATAGTAGTAACTATTGGCCTCAAAGGTGGGTCATTTGTATCTTTGTGCACCTTTGGTATACCATAAATGCTTGCTAGTCTGGGGTTATCTATATTTAGATATTGCCATTCCTTCTTGCAAATTTCCCCCTCTCTGAGCGCTTTATCAGTTGTTTTTCTTATTTTAGCTCGAGTTTGGGAAGTAGAGTCTTTTGTTATACGAGTATAAAAACGAGAGTCGCTTAACATCTCTTCCATTTTTTTCACATATCTTGGAGTATCATACACCACAATACCTCCCCCCTTATCACATGTTTTTACTGTGATATCTTTGTTTGTTTTAATGGCCTCAAGTGCCTTATATTGGGTTGATGATAAATTGAAGGGGGTTCTGGGTACAAAAGTCGTAAGATTGGCAAACTTGTCATTTATGACCTGTTCAAAGACTGCCACCTGTGGTGGGATTTGATCAAGTGTAGGAGTGAAGACTGATTTTGGTTTTAGTCCTGAACGATTTAACTCTTCAGTGTCATTATCTTGACCTAAAAAGAAAAATTTCAGTCTTATCTTTCTCAGAAATATCTGTAGATTTCTAAATAAATCAAATTTATTAAGGCCTGAGTGAGGAGCAAAAGTGAGGCCCTTGGAGAGTAAAGAGATGGTATCATTCGTTAGGTTCTGACCAGATAAGTTGAAAATGGGTAGCTGCTCTAATTCCTCCAGTAACGGTTGTTCCTGGTTTCCAAGTATTGCTTTGCATCATAGGTTGATGTACTTGGAATTGATAATTTTGTGGTGGGGCACTCTGGAAACGCGGCTGGTATTGCGGTCTCCAGTTCCCTCTTCCTGAAGGACGTTGCCCTAAAAAAGGCCTCCTATTTTGGTATCTCATATTTGGTCTTCCTCCCTGATATCCTCCATCATAATACATGCCATCATCATCAGATCCAGAGGATTGTGAGAAAGTCTTCACTCTTTTGTTATTTCTGTTTGATTTATTGCCCCAGTTCTCAAAGGATTCCTCACTTTCCTTATAGTAGTTTTCAGACAGATAGGGATATGTTGTATCCTTAGTAAAGAACTTCATATCTTTTTGTAGTTTGTCTGTCTTTCTTTTTATAAGATAATCTGAATAGGAGTTAAGATCTTTTTCTATCTGGTCCAGAGTTTTCTTAATGTCTTCTACTATGCCTGCATTTTTTATCTTTTCCTCTAGGTCAGCTATTTCTTTTGCCAAATCTTGTAGTATATTCTTTGAGGTTTCCACGATTAACATCATGTAATCCCTGGAGCACCGATTTGATATCAACGCCCAGCGCTCCAGGAATTCCTTGATGTGGACAAAGAGTCCAGGTATGTTACGTACGCGTAAACCTTGTGGTATTACTCCTGCTTTCAAATACTTGAGCATAAATTGCCCATGCTGTTCTATTCTTTTAAGTTTTTTTCTCAAACCAAGTAAAGTATTCACGCCCTCATTTTTTTCTTGTGCAACTGATGTCGAATCACCAAAGGAGACTGAGCTCCCTACCATGTTTGCATACTGTTCGTCTGTGAAACCAAAGGTTGGTATCTTGGCCATTATAGAGAGAGTTTATGATTGCACTTAGTCAGAGATAAGATCGCAGTGGTTACAAATAACAAAGAATGAAAATCTAATTGGAGCTTGCAATTTCCAGAGCATCAGCCATCGGTAGGAAAAGAGAGAGGCTCAATATTATAAACTGATGCTACTAAGTTCCTAATAATGCAAGTGGATTTGATATAAATATACCCCTCACGGAAACTAATGGGGCTACCCCTATCATCACCACTTATCCCAATGTTTTACAACCTACGCATGAAGCGTACAGTACAAACTGCATCATTGCGCCTGCTGCTTTACTGGATACGAATATGGATAACACCAGAATTATGGGTATATAGAGGTGTAAAAGAACTCCTAGCCATTGACAGATGTTTAACTTTCCCTTGACTTAGATTTGTCAAGAAATGGCTCATAGATCTAGGCTTTAGCTCATATTGGATTCAGCCAAATAACTTCACATCAAGTTGCAAAAATGTATTGAAAAGAAAATATTGTATATATATTTTGAGCACACTCCATTGCGACCCAAATTTAGGAGGTTAACAACTCAATTCCTCAATGTTAAACCTAACCTGTTATTTGAGGGATTTCTTTACAACGTACAACCTCATTTGGCTAGCTTCTTATACTAAAAACTAAGGTATGACTCCCTCCAGATTAAGAGTTGTACTGTAAACTGAGGAACGCAAGGAGATCGTACCTACAACTTATGCACTTTAGGGCTTATTGAAAACACTGCGCACATCCTCTTTTTTTTGCCCAGCATTTGCTTGGGGAAGGAGGAAATGGATTCGCCCATTGTGCAATATATTGGGATTTAGGAAGCACCAAGTGCTGACAGTTAGTACTGTGCCGTATGTAATAGTTGCCATATCTAGATAGCTGTTTGCAGTAGGGATTATAAGAGGCAAAATGGGGCTAAATCTGTGATGCTGTAATGAACTATGTGCTCCTCTGCCTAAAATACGCATCTTGAAATGTATTAATCTTATTAGTAATTTTTAATTGAATTATACACCTTTTAGCCGATTTTACATATACATATAAAAGGGGGATGTACTGGATTACTTAGTGATCTGCTTATATCCGTTTCTACCTTAAGTAATGCACTGAGAGCAATGATTATTTCATTGAGAATATCATAAATACTGTTTGATGCATTTTTAGATCACATTCTCAATACATGTTTATAGTACAGTTGAATATTGACTATCGATTGAATATCTTGTTTTATTATGAATCTTTTTATGGCCTCTGACCGAAATAAAGTATTAATGAGTTTTGCTAGGGCCCTAGCCATCGTGGCGACGCAGTGTCATTTGATCACAATTTTAAATGTCATTGCCTTGTTCTCTCTAAAATAGTTAGCAATGGTGTCCTCCAACATATTCTTAAAAAATGGATCTTAAGGGCTTCTAAATTCAGTTTCCAAGGTGGGATACTCATTCTTGGAATATTGCGGCTGAACGTCAACACCAAGCAGTCATGTTCTGTATGAGTTTTAGCAAAATATTTTCCATGCAGCATTTGTTCATTCACACTAGTAGAGCATAATAGTTTGTCCAATCATGCATATAAGTCATGCATACCAGAGTATTATGAATATTCACTGCTTTTTAGATTACGTGCTGTTCATGAGTCTATCGGATCCCACCTTTTGGGCTTTGTGGACTATTTTATGGATTGGAGAACAGTGTAAGGGAGGGTGCCATCTATCCGTTATATAGCATGAGCTATACAATTAAAATCTACTCCAATAACCAATGGGTAGTGCAAAACAGTTGTAATATGGGGGGCTAATGCATCCCAAAAGGTCGGTTGATCAACGTTCGGGGCATATATATTTATGAATGTGATGCCTTCCCATCCAGTCTGCCCCCTAGTACTATGTACAAGCCTTCAGTGCCAATGAACTCTATTGGGGCTGGAATAGTTTGCCTGCTAGGATCCAAATTATAGGGGCTGCTCTTCCACAATGGCATAGGCTCGTTACCCCACTGGCACAGAGCAAGCTGCAAAAAAATAAAACATTTCATCATCATTTTATTATCAAGCCCCTGGCTCCCCCAGTGTGCAGGGAGGGACGGGGCCGGGGCATGGGATGGGGGAGTGGTAAGTGCGCATATGTGTTTTGGCCGGCCGTCTCAGGCCGACGAAGCACACAAGCACACTTAGGTTTCTCTAACCCAGCTGTATTGAACAGCTGAGTTAGAGAAACCCCATAGACTCCCTGACCTAAGCGGAGCATCTTTTGAGCCCGCTCAGGCCAATCCCTGTGGTGCTCTGCAGCATTGGGATTGGACAGGGAGCCTGTGTCACAGTGTCTGCTGGGACAAGGGGGCCCAGCACATAGGCGAGACGCAGGAGGCGCCCAGCCGCAGGTAGGTTTTAATTCTTATTATTATACTCCTCCCCTCCCACGCGCCCCCCTCCGGCGCTCCCCCGCCCACTTTTTATTTGAGGCGGCCTCCACTGCCAAATTAGATCCCACAAGCAAATGCAGAATAAGCTGTAGCATAAATCCTTAAATGTCATCTCTTTTGTAAAGCTTATCCCTCTACCTTAGTAAGGTGAATCTCCTTCAGGGAAGCAATCTAGGCTTCACATCTTTTAATGTATGAGTGCACTTTGTATCTTTTACTCACAGAGTTAATGCATTCCAGGTACACACCTTGTCATTAGGGATACTACTAGTAATAGTGAAAAATAGTTGCCAAGGTGCCATGGCTCATGTGCCACAATCCCCACCACCCATGGCCATTCATTGTACTCAAGAATATGGCTTAGTCACCAGTGGATAGTGTTAACGATAACCAAATCAACTTCATAATGGTATCTGAACACCCCAACTTGTACAACCCAGGGCAGATACAACAATGCTCATAGTCCAACATATTTACTAAGGTGGTGTAATCAAATTGACAACATGGCCTACTATGGGTCACTTTCCAACGGCTTTATGGGGGGAGAGAATACAGCAAAACAAAGCAACCTCCAGCTCCCTTGGTCCTCCAAGCAGTACATACATATAACTCAAAGGGAATCAGGTCACCTGGGCTCTACAGAAAGAACCTCTTCTGTAATTAATGGACAAGCACAGTTTGATAATGTCATTTGCAGATATAGGGATTACTTAAGGTAGAATAACACTAGAATCTGATCCTGCAACACTCCAGAAACTGAGTATTCTTCAGAGGCGGCTAGTCAACCGATTGAGCTGAACATCAAGGTGGCCACAGCTTCCAACTTGAACCTGATGGTGCATACGTCTGGCCCACTCTGTCTTGACCAAGGTCGTTAATGTCCCTGGGGCCCAATGGTTTCAACCATCTGATCCAACTAAGTATGGGCGGAAAATCCGTTACGCTTGCGGATTTTGCGGATTTTCGGTAAATTCGCAAATCCGCGAAATTTGCGAATGTCCCGCAAAATCCGCAAATTCGCACGCAGCGGATTTTTTTTTTCTTGGTGATACAATTTTGCGGCGCGCGGCGTTGGTGATACAATTTTGCGGCGCGCGGCGTTTATCATCGTTTGCCGAGTTGTTTTTCTCGATATTTTGCGAGTGCCATTTTGGAACTTGCTGCGGGATCCCGCGGGAATTTGGCGAGCGCGATTACGTCATCGCGGCTTGCCAACTTGCACAGTGGGAGTTTGTCAACGCGAGTATGGCGAGATCACGTCTCGCGGTACTTCGCAATTGCGAGATTTGAGATGCGGCGAGCAGCAACAATCTCGCACAAGCGAAAATATACATTTTGCCATTCTGCACAAGAAATCCACCAGCAAGCAGCATAAACCTTCTTGAAATGATGATTTTTATCTGAATAACGCCTTAGGTTGACATTTGCCTGCACTTTTTTAGCGAGGAGTCCATTTTGGGGAGGGGGGGAGGGGGGTGGGAGGAAGGAAGTGCCCCACAGTCTTCAACTTCCTGTTCCTGTCCAGCAGGCTCCTCCCAGTGCTTTGTCCATCTCCTGGTCACTTTTCATTTGGATCTGGAGCTGGAAGGATTACTTTTTGTGGATGCTGCTGGATATTTGGATTTGAGGCCTTTTTGACTTTCTTTGGATCACTGTTGGATTAGAAATTTTACAAGTAAGTTTGTTTGGGGCATTACAGTTGCTGCAACTACAATTTTGGAATTTTCGATTTTTGGGCTGTTTTGGGGCCTTTTGCCCAGGGGTACTCAGTGGTGGGTGGACTGAGACTTTCTGTGGGGTGTCTTGAACTTAAACATCTTGGAGGGCATGGATGGATTGGGATTGTGCTGATTTTTCAGTGATTTTCGTTTTTTGGGGCTGTACTTGTAGCCTTTTCACCAGGGGTATTTGAGTCTAGCATGGGCCTAGTCTTTCTGTGGGGTGTCTTGAACGTAAACATCATGGAGGGCATGGATGGAATGGGATTGTGCTGATTTTTCAGTGATTTTCGTTTTTTGGGGCTGTACTTGTGGCCTTTTCACCAGGGGTATTTGAGTCTAGCATGGGCCTAGTCTTTCTGTGGGGTGTCTTGAACTTAAACATCATGAAGGCCATGGATGGAATGGGATTGTGCTGATTTTTCAGTGTTTTTCGATTTTTGGGGGTGTTCATGGGGAGGGACAGGCCATGTGGCTGGGGGCCATTTTGAGTGCTGCTACAGGCCCTGGCCATGTGCTGGGAGGCAAGTGGCCATTTTGAATGCAGGCATTGTTGTTAGGCCTGCAACCATTTTGCCTACTTTTCAACCTTTATGCCCAGGGGTAGTGAGTCTTGCATGGGCCTAGTCTTTCTGTGGGGTGTCTTGAATTTAAACATCATGGAGGGCATGGATGGAATGGGATTGTGCGGATTTTTCAGTGATTTTCGTTTTTGGGGGCTGTACTTGTGGCCTTTTCACTAGGGGTATTTGAGTCTAGCATGGGCCTAGTCTTTCTGTGGGGTGTCTTGAACTTAAACATCATGGAGGCCATGGATGGAATGGGATTGTGCAGATTTTTCAGTGATTTTCATTTTTTGGGGCTGTACTTGTGGCCTTTTCACCAGGGGTATTGAGTCTTGCATGGGCCTAGTCTTTCTGTGGGGTGTCTTGAACCTAAACATCATGGAGGGCATGGATGGAATGGGATTGTGCTGATTTTTCAGTGATTTTCGATTTTTGGGGGTGTTCATGTGGAGGGACAGGCCATGTGGCTGGGGGCCATTTTGAGTGCTGCTACAGGGCCTGGTCATGTGCAGGGAGGCAAGTGGCCATTTTGAATGTAGGCATTGTTGTTAGGCCTGTAACCATTTTGCCTACTTTTCAACCTTTATGCCCAGGGGTAGTGAGTCTTGCATGGGCCTAGTCTTTCTGTGGGTTGTCTTGAATTTAAACATCATGGAGGGCATGGATGGAATGGGATTGTGCTGATTTTTCAGTGATTTTCGATTTTTGGGGGTGTTCATGGGGAGGGACAGGCCATGTGGCTGGGGGCCATTTTGAGTGCTGCTACAGGGCCTGGCCATGTGCAGGGAGGCAAGCGGCCATTTTGAATGTAGGCATTGTTGTGAGGCCTGCAACCATTTTGCCTACTTTTCAACCTTTATGCCCAGGGGTAGTGAGTCTTGCATGGGCCTAGTCTTTCTGTGGGTTGTCTTGAATTTAAACATCATGGAGGGCATGGATGGAATGGGATTGTGCTGATTTTTCAGTGATTTTCGTTTTTTGGGGCTGTACTTGTGGCCTTTTCACCAGGGGTATTGAGACTTGCATGGGCCTAGTCTTTCTGTGGGTTGTCTTGAACTTAAACATCATGGAGGGCATGGATGGAATGGGATTGTGCTGATTTTTCAGTGATTTTCGATTTTTGGGGGTGTTCATGGGGAGGGACAGGCCATGTGGCTGGGGGCCATTTTGAGTGCTGCTACAGGGCCTGGCCATGTGCAGGGGGGCAAGTGGCCATTTTGAATGTAGGCATTGTTGTTAGGCCTGCAACCATTTTGCCTACTTTTCAACCTTTATGCCCACGGGTCGTGAGTCTTGCATGGGCCTAGTCTTTCTGTGGGGTGTCTTGAATTTAAACCTCATGGAGGGCATGGATGGAATGGGATTGTGCTGATTTTTCAGTGATTTTCGATTTTTGGGGGCTGCACTTGTGGCCTTTTCACTAGGGGTATTTGAGTCTAGCATGGGCCTAGTCTTTCTGTGGGGTGTCTTGAACTTAAACATCATGGAGGGCATGGATGGAATGGGATTGTGCTGATTTTTCTGGGGTTTTTTTCGATTTTTTTGGGGTGTATAACTGAACTGATGTTCCTCTGTCTTCCATTGTTTTTAGGTGCACAAGACTCAAGAGAATCACCAGTGCCAGGAAGAAGTCCTGCAGCGGTGTGTGTGTGCAGCATAACGTCACGCGACGTCACGTCTGGCCTCAGACAACTGTACAATTCGTGCAACTGCGGCCTGCTGTCTGACCTGCTCTGAAGAAGATGGCCCCAAAAAAAGGTCTCCGTAGCTACTCTAGCAAGAAAGTTGCTAGTAAGGAGCAGAAGAAGCAAGTTACCAAGGAGGCTGGTGTGCCACCCGCCACGTTTTTTGGGAGAAAAAAAAAAGTACGCCTGCAGCAACAGGATCTGCTGGGGACCAAGCTGGGAGCAGCATCCCCGCTCCATTGGGTTCAGTGCCTCCACCACCACGCCAACTTAAGTCAAAGCCCTTGAGTGTTTCAGAGGCAGTCAGTGTACTTCTCCAATCACCATCGACCAGTGATGTTGGCTCATCGCAAGAAAGTAGCAGCAATGTCCCTGAATCAACACAGGTTGTTGTAAGTCATCTGACAAGTGTTGAACAACCACAGCCGCAACAACAACACCATGTGCAAGTACAAGCCCAAGTACATGTGGAAGGAGAGGCAGCGCAAGGAGATGCGCAAGCAGAGGTGCATGGAGGGTCACAAGTGCCCACAATAGTTGTTCCTCCCGAAGTAGGGGCACATCAGGAAATTGACAATCAGACCGAGGTATCATTTGAGGAAGCCACTCCTCCTGATGATCATTCATTGTCTTCCACATCCCTAGCAAGGAAAAGATCAAGGGGGGTGTCTACATCTTCTTCAAGCTCACCTCCTACTGATGATCTGGATGACGAATGGGTACCACCACGGCAGCCTGAGAGTGAGGCACACCATGATCTGACAAAGATACCTAAGCGTAAAAGGAAGGTCGTCGAAAAACTCATAGCTATGGAGTGTGATGAGGCTCAACAAGAAGTGACGCATACTGCTGCTGATGAAGCCCTTCACGACGACGATCCAGTCATCATAATGGTCACTGCAGCCCCAGCGGGCATGCAGCAAAGAGACATTTTGACCCTATCCCGAGAAGCTGCTGAGCGTGATGATGATGTCGACGAGGAGTCAATGGAAACACAACAATCATTGGATTTGGAGTTAACTAGTACACCAACACCTACCGCTTCCATATTTCTTCCTCGCAAGAAGGGACTTCCATCCACCTCGACCTCAATTAGTGGTGGTGAAAGTACAAAACGTACTGAAGTTCGGCAATCCACATCCTCCACTTCATCTGGCATTAGCAGCAGGACCACCACCACCAGTATCGCCGCCTCCTCCGGCCCCCAAAGACATTTCAAGTCTCCAGTTTGGGATTTCTTTAGTGTTTGCCCAAGAATGGAAAACGTAGCCATTTGTAGCATGTGTAAGTTTTGAGTTAGTCGTGGTAAGTTTGGTACCAACTATGGTACCGGAGGCCAGAGAGGTCATCTTAAGAGAGCGCACCCTGTCCAATGGTTTGCGCACCTAGAGGCCGTCAAGGAAGCCCGAATTGCACGTAATGAAAACGTTGATTTGTCATCTGATGATGACGAGGAGGAAGAAGACGATTCAAACACTTCACTTACACCCAGTACCCCTGTCAGCAGCACACCCCATGTGAGCCACACTAAGAGTGTGGGAGAGAGTGAGACATCAAAGCGGAAAAGTTCATCAGCGAGCGTAACTGGGTCGAAGATATCATCATCATCCCGTAAATCCTTGGTCCAGGGCAACATTAAAAAGATGTTGTTTACAGAAGCGCAATATGAACGCAACCACCCACTGACGCGTCTGTATAACACTAAGCTGGCTAAAATGCTAGCTCTGGACCTTCTCCCTTTTTTTTTTGTAGAAGGGGTTGGTTTTCTAGAATTAGTGGCAGCGCTCTGCCCTAAATGGAAGGTTCCTAGCCGGTTCTATTTTGCCCGAGTTGCGGTTCCAGCACTACATGAAGATGTTCTGGAGGTGATTGGGGCAGCTTTGCAGAAGAGTGCTGTTCACACTATACATCTGACAACAGACATGTGGACCAGTGGCGCAGGCGCTGATTACATGTGCATCACTGCACACTGGGTCTCTTTTTCAGGGGCTAAAGCAAAGCTAAACACAGGTGTTGACCCGGACATTGTTTTTAAAGCTGCTCGGAAACATGCAACACTAGCCATGTTTGGTTTGGAGAAACGTCACACAGCACAAAACATTTTGGATGTCTTTAACACAAAGGTCCTTAACTGGCTGTCCCCAAAAAAACGCCAGGTTGGTTATGTTTCCATGGACAATGGCGCCAATATAGTTAAGGCCATGAAGCTGGGTGACTATTTCAGAGTGCCGTGTTTGGCGCACTGTATAAACCTGGTTGTCCAAAAATTCTTGGGTAATAAAGGCAGTGCAGCGTACAGAGTATTGGAGACCTGCCGAAAAATGTGCAACCATTTCAGCCATTCTTTTAAGGCCCGGAAGCAGCTGAGGAGCCTGCTATATCAACGTCAAATGCCAGTGAAAGCACTCATCCAGGAGGTGGTGACACGTTGGAACTCAACCTTCTACATGCTTTCTTTACAGAGGGTACAGCTCAGGAGGACCTGAGGATGGGTGCGGCGCAATGGAACATAGTTCAAAGCCTGACACGCATGCTTCGTCCTTTTGAGTTCTTCACGCGTGCAGTCAGCAAGGAGGACTGTAATTTGGGAAAAGCTATCCCATTGTTGTACATGCTGGAGCACCAACTGAAGGAGGTGTGTTCTGTGTTTGAAAAAGATGTAAAAAACCAAGACTCTTTTGTTCTGGCTGAGAAATTATTAGAGCTCCTACAAGGTGATGAACGTCTTAAAATGATCCACTCAGAAGAGCATTACATTTGTGCTACTATTATGGATCCACGCTAAAAAAAGGCGCTGGCAGGCCAAGCATTCTTTCCTTTTGATGATGAACATGTTCCAAAGTACAAACGTTGGCTAGCCTTGTCAGCCAAGAGGTTTGAAAGAGAACGGCAGAAAATTGAAGGAAATGGCAGTACATCAGCAGGCCATCCCCTGTCAAAACAATCCACTTCTGCACCTGTGGCTGTGGCACAAGTGACCTCTCAGCCGTTAAAGACACCGGCAACCGGATCATCTGCACCATACACAACAGAAACATTGGAGGCTGAAGAGGATTGGCTAGCTCTGCGTGGGTTTGGTTCTCAAAAGGTCAGAGGCACAGCAACCGCTAAGCAAAGTGGAGGAACCTTGGATGAGGACCTTGAGTCGATGGTGAAGGACTATCTGAATGACTCAACAGAGGTCTATGTTAATTCTTACCCATTGGCGTATTGGCATGGGAAAAAAGAATTGTGGCCACAGCTCACCAACCTGGCTTTAAACTACTTGTCTTGCCCACTCGCAAGCGTGTCTTCTGAACGTGTTTTCAGTGCTGCTGGTGGCATTGTAACTCCCAAACGGAGCTGCCTCTCGCCCAAAAATGTGGAGAGGTTAACAATGATCAAGATGAATCAGCACCTCATACCACCAGATTTCAGAGTACGAGAAAGCGCGCCGGATGAAGATGAGGTGGCCAGCAACATAGATGAGGGAATTTCTACTCTGTCAGGTGACACTGAGCTCACCCTACCTGAATTCGCAGAGTATGATGACAAAGCCTTATTCTCATTCCTGGACCGTGATACCGAGCCCTGAAAATGAGACAACGAATCAATAACTTTCTTTTTCGTCCTTATTCACTTTTATTCCTGCGTGTCTGTCTTTCTTTGTTGTGCACAGTTAATATATTTCAAACTTTAATCAGAAAATCACAAAAACAAGCCCATCAGCAGAACTGTCTTCACTGGTTTGCTAATTGATTTGAAGTTGCCGCAGTCTGCATTCCTCAGGTTCACAAGTTCAGAAGAACATGCTCCTCTATCCTCCTCCTCCAGACTCCTATTTCCATCAAACCAGAGGGCTGGTTTACGCCCAATGAAGAAAGACTCAGCACTTGTGGGGGTGTTGTTCTACCTCTTTGCAGGTGAGTTGACGGCCCTGGGTCCATTGCTGGGAAGCTCTAAAAGTGGTTTGGACCAAATCCGAGGCGCAAATTTTTTAGTGTTTTTGCTGACTTGCTTGTCTTTGAGGTGCTCTTAGGGGGGTTCCGTCTGTTTGTGGGTGAGTTTCGGGGTCTGGGAGCACTGCTGGGACACTCTAATCTTGATTGCATTTGCTTTTCAGGAAATCCGTGGTGACAACCCCGACTTATGGCCTAGCTACGCAGCGCGTTTGGACCGAAGGCCGAGAAATATTGCAAGTATGAGATTTTGCTTTTGGCCTGTTTGGGGGTGTTATGCTTCTTGGCGGGTGGGTTGGCAGGTCTTGGGGCATTCCTGGGAAGGTCTAATACCGGGTAGAAGTGGTTGGGACAAAATCCTCGCGGAAAAGCCTTTTGGCAATTTTTGTAACTTAGGGTTCGTTAGGGTTAGCCCTAGCAGCAGGATTGCATGTGTTTCGGGGTGTTCTAGATTTTTGCAACTGAGTTCTGGGGTCTTAGAGCACTCGTGAGAATGTGTAATTTTGGTTGCAAGTCATTTGAAGAAAATCCATGGTGGGATAGGGGGGATTTGGCATAGTTAAAGAAAGCCTTTGCCACTATTCTTAACTTAGGGTTCGTTAGGGTTAGCAGTATTTCTATTGCATGTGTTTGGGTGGGGGGGGGTTCGAGTCTTGGAGCGATGCTGGCTATGGATACTTTTGCTTGATTGCTTGCAAGTGGTTTGAATGCAATCCACGGTGGGTAAGGGGGTACTTGGGCCTACTTTTACTTTCAAAGTATGTTTTGTCACCAGTTTTCTGCTAGGCCTAGTTTTTTGAGATTTGATTGGGGGTCTTCTACATTTTTGCGACTGGCTTTAGTAAGGGTCTGGGTGGGAGCACTGCTGGGAAGATCTAATTTTGTTCTAAAACACAGTTTACAGGACACCTAGCTTGAGGGGAAAGATCCGCTACATGAATTTGCCCATACTTATTTATCCTTCAAAAGGTGACTCTGACAGAGTACGCACTTTCAAAAATATTGTACTGTCTACTAGGAAAATCAAAGTGTGACTTTTTGCACTCCACAGCCTACATACCTTATATTTATTTATCAGTGGTGTTGTAATATTATATCACTTCCTGTTTTTCGTTGAATAATTACAGGCCGGGTTTCAGTCTGTGCAATGGGGAAAAAAGGATGGAGTCAGGCTTCACATTAGCGAGCCACAATTCAGCATCAGGCAGGCAGTGGACAGGGTGTCTTCTGGTCACCAACATCGATGGACGAAGCGTCAGCTGCAATGGAGGAGTGCCACTAATAAGAGGATTTTTTTTCTGCATGCAACTTACTTACCAAATTCAACAGGACAACTACAACAACATACAGATACAGTATCCTTTGTCTTTTTCTCTGACTGTGACTGCATTTCTTGGATCTCTCTCTGCTTCTAAATTGATCCCTTAACACATTACTTAGTCCACTCCACTATCACATCTGCACCACACATAGTCATTTGTAAGTGCTCCTACGTAATTCGCAAGTCGCAGCACGCCCCAGCCCGTAGAGGACTGGGATGGCCCCAATGATGAAGCATGTCACCAAGGGGCAACCCTGGTGAGTGAGGGGACACCTAGAAAAAGAGCAATTTCTCCTTTTCTATCTACTATACCTTCCAGACCAACCCCATTGAGTGTTGTGAAATGATTTATAGTGACCAGCAAGGCTCTCAGGTATCTGGCAACAGAGACCTTATGTTGAATATAGTTATCAATAATTCCACACACGCCCTGTACTGTCGCATTCTTTCTTCCACAGTTGTCGAAAGTACTACTTACTTTTCACTGACATGCATGCAGTAGTGTATGCACTTTCAAAGATTGATGGATAGGTTTGTACCCAAAGATTTGTTTATGTTCAATTGTTTGTCCATGCTGTGCTTTTTTTTACAGGGTGTCTTCTGGTGACCAACATCGATGGACGAAGCGTCGGCTGCAATGGAGGAGTGCCGCTAATAAGAGGATTTTTTTTCTGCAGGCAACTTACTTACCAAATTCAACAGGACAACTACAACATACAGATACAGTATCTTTTGTCTTTTTCTCTGACTGTGACTGCATTTCTTGGATCTCTCTCTGCTTCTAAATTGATCCCTTAACACATCACTTAGTCCACTCCACTATCACATCTGCACCACACATAGTCATTTGTAAGTGCTCCTACGTAATTCGCAAGTCGCAGCACGCCCCAGCCCGTAGAGGACTGGGATGGCCCCAATGATGAAGCATGTCACCAAGGGGCAACCCTGGTGAGTGAGGGGACACCTAGAAAAAGAGCAATTTCTCCTTTTCTATCTACTATACCTTCCAGACCAACCCCATTGAGTGTTGTGAATGGATTTATAGTGACCAGCAAGGCTCTCAGGTATCTGGCAACAGAGACCTTATGTTGAATATAGTTATCAATAATTCCACACACGCCCTGTACTGTCGCATTCTTTCTTCCACAGTTGTCGAAAGTACTACTTACTTTTCACTGACATGCATGCAGTAGTGCATGCACTTTCAAAGATTGATGGATAGGTTTGTACCCAAATATTTGTTTATGTTCAATTGTTTGTCCATGCTGTGCTTTTTTTACAGGGTGTCTTCTGGTGACCAACATCGATGGACGAAGCGTCGGCTGCAATGGAGGAGTGCCGCTAATAAGAGGATTTTTTTCTGCAGGCAACTTACTTACCAAATTCAACAGGACAACTACAACGTACAGATACAGTATCTTTTGTCTTTTTCTCTGACTGTGACTGCATTTCTTGGATCTCTCTCTGCTTCTAAATTGATCCCTTAACACATCACTTAGTCCACTCCACTATCACACATAGTCATTTGTAAGTGCTCCTACGTAATTCGCAAGTCGCAGCACGCCCCAGCCCGTAGAGGACTGGGATGGCCCCAATGATGAAGCATGTCACCAAGGGGCAACCCTGGTGAGTGAGGGGACACCTAGAAAAAGAGCAATTTCTCCTTTTCTATCTACTATACCTTCCAGACCAACCCCATTGAGTGTTGTGAATGGATTTATAGTGACCAGCAAGGCTCTCAGTTATCTGGCAACAGAGACCTTATGTTGAATATAGTTATCAATAATTCCACACACGCCCTGTACTGTCGCATTCTTTCTTCCACAGTTGTCGAAAGTACTACTTACTTTTCACTGACAAGATTGATGGATAGGTTTGTACCCAAAGATTTGTTTATGTTCACAATTGTTTGTCCATGCTGTGCTATTTTTTCTTGTCTCCCAAAACCTTTCCCAAAACCCCCCGTACCCATCCATTTTTCAAACCCTAACCCTATTCCCCCGGGCTGTGTGGTTTTCATTGATGTGTGACTAAATTACAGCAATAAATCCACACACTTGCTGGGGAGGATAAGGTGATAGCAACAGGCTGGTGAAGAAATCCGAGGATATATTCTTACTCTGCTTGACAAAGACCCATGGCTAATGTCAAAGAACTTCAACCGAATTAGTTATACTTTAACATTTGTTAGGCTACAATGTGGCACTGTTCTAGTGTACTTCTGTCACCTGCTATATTCTCTATTGTACCGTTGTATTGCTCAGGAGGACAAACCAGATTTCATTTTCTTTGTTTTCATAGGCATGCAACTGCCACTGTGTCACACCACTAGTACCACCGCTATGAGGAAATTTTATCCGCCCAGGATTGCCAACCTTATTCGCTGTTTCCCGTGGAGCCAGCCCTGGGCCTAGCCCTACTTGCAAACAGAAATTACAGGTAAGATAGGCGTTTGGTTGGAGGTAGTATAATGGAGTATTAGGAGAGACGAGATATTGGATTGATGGTAGTACTACTAAAGTCCTAGGACTATTCAGGAAAACAAACTTACTGTTAAACCCCCACCCACCAGACTCAAAAGCAGTAAAAAACAGGTATGGTCAGATAAAGTTTCAAAAAGTATATTTTTATAGCCCTAACAAAAGAATCTCCCGCAAGACCCTCCCTAACCCCAACGATTGTCCTTCAAAAGTCCCCAAAAAACCCAACTCCCAATTCCCACCCCCCAAAAGTCTCTAAAAAAGGGGCAAGGGACACTATGGCAGGGTGCTGTTGGAATTAGCAGCCAGGGCATCATGCTCCTTGCGGAGGGTGGCAAGTTCGAAGCGGAGGCCCTCCACCAAGTTCTTATAGTTATGGACCTCCTGCTCCAGGTACGACAGTCTGAGGGATAAGCGGCGCCGGTGTGCCTTGCAAATCCTGTGAGGGGCAGCTGCTTTCTTTGCTGCTCGGCGGTGGCGTTTGGCTTTGGTAGCCCGGCTCCGTACCGCTGGAGCACTGTGCTGGCTGGCAGCCCGCACGGAGGAGGATGCAGCTGTCCCAGTGGACGTTGTTGTTGTACCAGACTGCGTCTCCTCCTCCTCCAGGGCCACCAGCCGCCGATATTCAGCGACAGTGGCATCCAGCCTCAGTTGCCGGGCCATTCGAGCCAGCTCCTTCCTCCTTGATGGTGTCTTGGATTTGGAAGGAGCAACTACATGAAAAAAGAAAGACATAGTCTGTAACCAATGCTCCTTAAGATTAACACAAAATGATTGAGCAGAAAGTTGTCACAGTACAAGTAGCAAATTGAAAGCACAGTACATAACTATTGAGGACAGTATCTATGTAACCTCCGACTTCTTCATCCTTACTCTAACATTAGTGGGAGTTTAAGGAACAAATTCTACGAGCACTATGGACTTCCATTACAGTCGACTATGACAGTACACCACTCTTATTCTTCTTCTTCTCTCTTGTTTAGGAAAATTGGTACGTTATCTTATGCAAGCCGGCATAATGCCAGCGCAGTGAACTTGCACCCGAGAAAAACAGACGCACACCATGGTGAGTGAGACAGACTTGCGTTACTGTACCGGTCCAGTACATGCAGGTGGTGAAGCTCTTACTTTTCTATTACGGGTGGCACTGAGAATACTCTGTTAAAAGGGCTACTGCTTAATTAATTTAGCTTTCACCCTACAGTGCAAATGAGTATTAGAAAAGGAAAATGAAGAAGCTAAATTATCTGATTATCTATCACTTCACATGGGATGTATTTGATGACATATGGGATGACTTTAGGTGCTTTGCTTATTATTGAGTGAACAGTGATACCCCCACACATGAATGACGTACTACTACTAAACTAAAGTTATTAAGAGAGGTAGGGAGTGTCCACCGTAATAACCGGATATATGCTGTGCTTGCAGTTGCAATACAAACTACTGCTACTATTCATGGTAGTATTTGGACAACGTTACAACTTCTTTTCCTTGCCTTTCCTACACTGGAACGGACGTGCGGGTGCGGTGTTACATGCTCTTCAAAGTAACACTTAGTTCATCCAGTGACCGTCTAGTCTCTCTAGATACACATGTGCTATCTAAGAGTCAGATAGTACCATGAATGATCCAGGCATCCATCCATTCAAAGTATATGCACACATACAGTTTCTGTCTCACCCACCCAGGCTGTTCTCCTTCCACCCATCCTTGCTTCATCATTCACCCAGCCATGCACCATACCATTTTCTTTCCTTCCCAGCCACCTCGGGGACCAAGCAAACACATATCATTCTTCTTTGCCAGTCATCATTACATTTCTCGTGCTTCCACACTTACTTACACCCTTCTTTCGCTTTTCGTTCATCCCATCCATCAAGTTCACCTCAGACCTGATTGGGATTCTTCTCGGCAAAAACTTCACAGCTAAGTCGAAGTACATTTAGAGGAGGCTACTACCTGGTTTATTTAGAATACACCTGTGCAGAAAGCACACTCTGCAGTCTTCAATCTCAATGACTAAGGAATGTATAGCTTACCTCTGCACGCCACCACCGAGTGAACCCTCACAGGCATGTCCTTGTCCGGCACTTGCACCGCCTCCTCCCCAGAGTTGTCCTCCTCGTCCAATGCCACCACCACCTCCGCGCTGGCCCCGTCTCCAGATGTTCCACCTACAAAGTACATTTAATAATGTTAGAATACACCACTCACTACTATATAATATTTGGTCTAGGAGGAAGAAAGAAATGTGAAAAAAACAGTATACAATTTAATAATTTATGACTGTGTACTCTAAAGTAAAAATGTCCCTTTTTCCAGGGAAGGCTGTTGTCTTGCTGCACTTTTTGGCACAACTGATGAATGTTTGCTGTTTACTTTTTAACACGCACCACTTTTTCACCTAACAGACAGAAGCTTGACTTCTAAGAACACGAGCAGGATCAAGTTCAAACCAGGTGAGAGCTCGGCTCGACCACAAGAAATGTGTCCAATTAATCGTCGGCACTAAGCACTTTTCCATTTTCAGTTACACGTTCACTTTTATGACAAACTTGATTTTAATAAATGTGTTTACTTTTAATAAAGCTTTTAAACTTAAATAGACTCTGTGGTTTTTGGTCCTCCAGACTAGAGTGGATGAGCTAAAGGTTTTGGAATTTTTGCAAGCATGAGTCCGTGCCTCTGCCATCGGTGACTTTGGGAGCTAAATGACCCTGCCACACTATCTAGTCCGTAAGGAGATTGGGGGTTCAACTACAAAGTCTGTTATCACTGAGGTATGTGGAAAGTCTAACAGCACCTATTATAATTGATAAGCTAAGCAATGCATTATTTAGTGTCCATAGTTCTGTTTGTGCAGATTTGTCCCTGCAACAGTAGTAGAATGGATTGTCCTCCTATCCAAACCAAAAGTAAAGTAGTATCTTATTCTTTCTTGGTGGTCATTCACCTTTTTATTGTTGGCAATGGTCAAAGCATAAACATTTAGAATAGCATAAACATTCCAAAACCTTTAGCTCATCCACTCTAGTCAGTGAAGTAGTGTGGCTCACTGGTTAGAGGCGGCAGACCCGAGAGCAGAGGACGGCCCGGGACCAGGGTTCGATTCCCGGCGCGGCAGGTTTCTGGACCAGGGTCAGCGGACTCGATAATTCTCTTGCCTCGGTGCCCACTCTGATCAGCGTTCACACTCGGCAACTCTGGGCATTAGCTTGCCTCATCTTCACTAACGGCCCCACCAGACCGCCGGGGATGCCTGGTCTCACCCTGGAGATACCCATTAAGGGACCATCTCTCAGGGAAGCCAGGAAGGGTTTCGCAGCGGTCGAAGCGCCTTGCGACCCTCCGGGTAAGTAGTGCGCTATATAAATGCCTATACATTTACATTTACAATACTTGAAAATACATTATGGACAATCCCAGAGGACTGCACTCAGTGCATAGAGCTATTGCTGACTAGAATGGGAGTCCAATGGAAATGCCAAATGTGCAATCTTAGTTAGCTACACAGACAGACTAATAAGAATAATCTAGTAATACCACATGGAGTCATAGTCGAGGCAGGATAAGAATTTAGATCCTGTCTACAAGAAGATCAAAGACGATTTAGAAAAAATCGAATGAGGAACGCTAGGAAAAAATAAGTACTCTATATTAAAATTAAAACTTACTGGGGCCAGCAAAGGAGCCCTCGCCTGCCCGGTCCTGGCCTGCATCGTCAACAGCACCCTCCTCCTCCTCCTCCTGTGTCCTCCTCTTGCCCCTGGGGGAAGCTGATGTACAACATGAAAGAAAGAAAAACAGAAAACATGGATGATATTTCTCAACCAAATCAAACATTTCAAAAGAACTAACAAATTATTTTTGCGAAATAGCAAATAGGGAACGACTCCACGGGATATATTATTGACCAATCTCATGTGGTCGACTACGTTATTACTTTAGTATTGCTTGATTTGCGGACCGTCGAATTGGAAACTACCCTATGTAACTCACTAAACAACGTACTAAAAAGGTTTGCCTAGGATTGGCAGGCAGCAGTCCGCAGCACGCAAAGTGACAGCCAAAGTCCATTGTGATTGAAGATCAGCGACAACACTAAAGTTTCCTACTACATTAACCAGTCATTAAAATACTCAAACTATTAATCCACCACCACTATTTCTTCTTATCGCCATGTGTACAAAGGAAGGACTGGACTTGAGTCTGTAGGGGCTGATTTAGAAGCCCCTTGCGGCTCTTTTGCTCCATTGTTGCGTGACTTTTGTGACGCAGCGACAGCACAAAAGAGGCGCAATGGTACGGCGTATATTAACAACGTGACGCATATTTATTTATTTATTTTATTTATTTATTTATTTAATATGGGAGATGCATCACGTTGTAAAGCCCTGCGCCAATAGGGGGCGTTCCGGTGCAAGGGAGGGCGTTCCTGCGCAGGAACGCATCCTAAAAGTGGCTGAGGGAAATCTACAAGATTTCAATCAGTCACTTTGAGGACAATGATGCGTGACTCAAACCCTGCGCCTGCTTGAAGCAGACGTACGGCTTGACGCAGCATTGGGGAGATAGGGCACCCCAGAGCATTGATGGAGCTGCACCATCGTTGCGACGCAACTCCAGCAATGCGCCGCCTTTACGGCACAGATGCGTAACGCTTTGGTGACGTTTTGGGCCCATGGTGCGCCGCATTGTAAATACGGCGCACCATGGGTGATGGTGGCGTGACACACAATTACTGGCGCATCCCTGCTACTTTGCAGGGATGCGCCGGTAATTAAAAATCTGAACCTTAGTGTGTAGCATTACGCAGTTCTTTAAACTACACTCATACATAATTTCACAGGCCAATGAAATGAACACAAAATCTAAAACAAATAAGCATAGTAGCAACACTACTGAGAAGAAGGAGAGCAGTGTACCTGAAATGCACAGAAGATTTTGAAATATAATTTACCTACAATGTAATGAGCAGCATTATTGCTCTTGGCAAAAAACAAAAATTTGCAATATAATAACACAGCAGGAGAAAACATAGTAGTAAAGAAATAGCTACTACTACTCACCAAGCCCGGGGATCTCAAGGCCAAGGAGGTCGAGCAGATCTCGCTCACGGGTCAGGACATCCGTCCAGCGGTGGGTGGCCTGGTTGTAGGTGCGCCAGACCCGAGAGTGGTGGTAAATGGCCTGGCACATCTTCTCCCACCGCTTCCGGCGCTCCCGGGCCCCGTACCCGGCACTGATCTTGCCGCCTCCCATGATGGTCCTGGGGAGGCGGCACTGAACATAAAAAATGAGTTGGCCCACCTCCTCCGGGGTAAAGATCTCCCATGGCATCACTAGCTCTCCCCTCAAACGCCCGCACGGGTGCCGGACACGGGGTGCGGGACCCTTCCCCTTCTCGGGATGCTTCCCGGCTCCCTTCACCATGGTCTGGGCGGAAAGGAATAAAGAAAATAGAATAGGGAAGAGAAGAAAAGAAAAGAGTTTAAAAAAGTAGTTTAAAATTAACCAAAAGTAGCAGTAAACACAAAAATATAGGGCTAGAAAAATAGAGGGATAGATAATAAGTAAAATAGATCAAAAAAAACTTCAAACAAGCAAAGGATGGCAGAGATTGACAGAGGATACAAAGACCATGCCCAGAACCATAGCAATGAATGAGAAACAAGATGGCCGCGCCCGTTCACGACTGCGCGGGTAAGTTCGCGCGAGATTTTCCTTGCGAACACGCGCGAAACTGGACTGGCAAGCCGCAGACTTTGCGAGATTACACTTCGCGCCTGGAAACGGAAATACGTCAGGCAAACAAGATGGCCGCGCCCTTGAACGACCGCGAGGGTAACTTTGCGCACAAAACCTTGCGAACTAACACGCCGCAAAAAAAACAAATTGCATATTCGCACGAATTTGCGGCTTCCGAATCCGATCTCGCGCGTGTTCTCGCCCCGCGAACCCCGCGAAATTGCAGAAAAACGAGTTTTTCAAAACTGAAAGCACTCGGCAGGGGCAAGAGTTCAAACTCATCATTAGTAACAATTCCCTGTAGTGCTTCCTGACTGGGGCCCCTCCAGAATTCAGTTGCTAGTTGCAACAATTGTATGACCCTGCTCTGACCCTCACAGCAGGCTCATAGAATAGCTACAAGTAGGCCACAAAGGTCCTGGGGAAAAAAAATGCACTGCAACAGAAAGCAAAATTACAGATAAGGAAGCAGGTGCCAGACTGGAATTTTAAAACAGTGACACATTAATAAACTAACCCCAAATTAATTCATGTCAGTTGAAGCAGGGCTGGTGTGCTTGCTTTCCCCCCCCCATAATCTACAGTAATGATGAACCAGAGGGTGGCATTGATGTAACAGAGGGTTGCAGTGGTGAAACAGAGGGTGCTGGGAACCTGTGATGATGAACCAGACGTAGAAACAACATAATCGCGACTGTTGCGCGCCGAAATGTAAGTTCGCAATTGCGAACTGGTACGAAACCCTCGCGAACTGGCAGAAATCCTTGCGAACACAAAAAAAAAAATCTGCAAATTCGCAAGAATTCGCGGATTTTGCGGATTGCGAGTTCGCAAATCCGCAAAATTCGCGAACGCGAGATTTGCAAAATTCGCCCATGCTTAGATCCAACATTCCACCATCGTATTAAGTATTTAGTCAATCTCAGGCCTCCAAAGGTTTAGTGAAAAAGTTAATTTTATCGTAATTCTGCACCCTCACAGTACAAAAATAAAAAATAACGCAAAAGCAGAAAGGGTTGCACAGCTGTACGTGGCGAAAGAGCAATTTAGGCCAAAATCTTGTGCTGACGAGAGATAGGTGAAGAGTTCACTTGAAGACTTCATAGAACAAATAATGTATGACTTTAGCACACATGCTCACCGGGGATAATTTGTATTTCCAAAACTATTGAAGCTTGATTAGATAATAGAAGAGGGAAATTCAGTTAGTCCAGAACACACAGAGGTCTTAGGTGCGCAATGTTAAAGCACGTCACTAAAATTATATTTGCCACAAATACACATGCAATCAAGAACGAAGAATAGTTAGTTTGTTAAGCATTGGTAGAAACTGCAATAAAGGACGTATAGCAAATTAGGTTGAAGTCAAGGTGACCACATCCCATTTTTGTCATTTCCGTGTACCAATGTGTAATCATCTAGTAACCTATTTTTATGAACTTTTGCACCCCTCATTGTTAAATTTTGTACAAAATATCGTCTGTGATGCAGCAAATTGAGACCGGCTGTCTGCCTGTGTGAAGAAAGTTCATCTCCCTGTCGCGACAGTAAAGAGCTCTCCTTACATTGCCAAAAATAAATCTGTCTTTTCTTCATTTCCTGCAACAACTGGCGAACTAGCCTGGAGTCCCTTTTGGCCCTTCCTGACTGCTGACACCAGAAGACCACCTCTTCCAGCTTAACAGGGTATTGCGCAGTTTTGATGAGGTAAGCAGCCATTGTGTTCTCTGAAGTTCTGTCTGTGCACGGCGGATGGGTTGGCTCTAGGGGTTGCCGTCTTTTAAAGGTGAGGACAATGCAGATTACGTTCCATGTTTTTGTATATACGGTAGGACTTGTTTCCGTTGGCAGTGGTAAACACAGATGTAAATATAAGCGATTAAGAGATATAGGTTATAAGAGACATAAGGACATTGTATGCAAGTTTGTGTACATGTGTTGCACAATCTCAGGAAATGCGCAACATAACATAACTGGTTAACCTGTTATTCCCAATATAAGGTTGGAAGTGGTCAATGTGGGTAATTTGAAGGTGCCAATATGTGTTCCAACGTTTGACATCGACGGGCAGATGCAAAGCTGATGTCGCTAAACCTCCAGGTACCATATGAACACTCAAATTATTGCCCTGGACCTTATGTCCGGAACTCATTCCATGGTCTAAGAGACACATGATTTGAAAAGCTTATCCTCTCTGAGTGCAGAGGGAAGAGACCAGGGGTTGACAGTTGCATTTACGATTTAGAGTACAATAATACTGATTAACATTTAAAAGTAGTAGAAGTTTTTTTACACTGATGGCGAGTGTGTGTGTATGAATGGAATGTGGCTACAGTATGATGGTATTATGTAATGTTGGTTAATGTGCATAATGTTATTTTAATCCGTTTTGCATAAGCGGTAAAAACAGAGTTGATGGATTTTCCTGTTTTTAAAGATTTGTGTAAGTGAAGGAGTAATATTTGACCAGATAGTTGAAAAGTTAGGTTGGGGATGTATTGGAAATACAAGTGATCATGGAGACTCTCTTAGCGCAAATGCAAAAGATATTGCAAAAATATTATTTAGAATGATTTAAAGCCACACTGAAACATACATATCCCTGGCCAAAAGAAGGGACATTGACATCAAAATATTAGAGTATATTATTACGCATCTTAAAAGAAAATATATAGTAACCAAATTACAAATGAGGGAAGCCACTTTAGCTTCATGGAAGTGTTTGTGTTTATGGCAGAAATATGCTAGACAGCACAATCCCCAGCATTTTACCACTCCCTTATATCAGATGCCCCTGATATGCAAGGGACCCGGGGCATTTCATTATGTTCCTTGGCCCCAGAAGGACAAGGAAAATATTAGGAAATTATTGCAGCTGTTCACAGAAGGAGCAGGGAAATGGAGTAGAGCTTTTTAAAATTAAACTACAGGTATCACCTTGTCAGTGGGGGCATAAAGATTCTGCTTAGCTTTCTTATAGTAGATAACATTTCTCACTCCAGCTTTTTGAAAAACAGTGTCTGTTTCAGACACTGTTTTTCAAAAAGCTGGCGTGAGAAATGATATCCTCACTGAGACAGATATGATGGGTTTCCGTTTAATTTGGTTAGAACAGTAGTTTGGGATCAGCTGAGGAAAATGTATCCTGGTAGGCCAGACATTGGATCTCTCATAGCTCAATCAATGCAGCCAAATGAAAATCCCACTCAGTTCCTTAACAGGATGAATGGAAAGTTGACCAAGAAGTAGGTCAAAGTTGGGAAGTAACTGGAGGAAACGCTGTATTATTGTACAACATAGTGAAAAAAGGGTTAGCCTCTAATGTACAGGATAGCGTAGATAACATAATGGCATTGGAAACCAAATCCTGGACAGAGATACAAGCGCACATAATCAATTTCTGCAAGAAAAAGAAAGAAAGGAACAAACAGGAGGTGATAGAGAAAGCAGCAGCCAAGTTAGTGCAGCAAAAGTTGCAAAGAAGGGAGCAGTGGAAGGAGCTGTAGTGGCAACCGCCACTCAGATGACTGCAATGTCTGTGGGACTGGTCCTAGGGACCACCCAACAACAGCACCCACAATAACAGGATAATGTAAGGGTGCAGAGAAATAGTCGAGGAGGATGAGCAGGAATAGGAAAAGGTAGGATAGGTCCTCGAAGGATTGATTAAGCGTCATTATTGACAGAGGTATGGATTTTTTATTAGAGACTAGAGCACTAAGAGATGGGGGGCAAAATGGCAGGGCAGGAGTTTACAATCAGCCAGGAAACATAGCAGTACAGCAAATCATATATGTGCCCCAAACACCCCCACAAAATATGCAGCCACCAGTAATGCCTCGAGCACAACAGGTGTCGCCTAAGCAAAATTACCATAAACCCTCAATGGCGACTCCACCTCAAAGTGGACAGGGAGGTATTATAGTGAGAGGAATTGTTTCCAGATAAATTCTGTAGGAGGATATACACAATGAAGGTGCCCACAAAGTATTTCTATGTGTCCAGTATTATCAGTAATGCACAGGCCACCTGAGAAACCAGCTGTGATGGTAGCTATGAATGACAAAAGGTATGCATTCCTCATAGATAAAGAAGCAACTAGATCCTGTATTAGAGAGGGAGACCTTCCGATTTCAAACAGATCAATGGACACACAAGGATTCTCTGGGGAAGTAATGTGGGTTCTTTTACTAAACCAGTGGAGATGGAAGTAGGAGGGAGGTACATTGATGGATGTTTACTGTTTTCTCCAGCCGCCCAAGCTATTCTGTTAGGAAGAGATTTTACAGCCAAATTCCTCTACTAGAGATCAAATCGCACTGTATAGAATCATAGCAGAGATGCCAGAGTTACTGGGAAAGGAGGTTCAGTCACCTAAAAAAATGTGTTTTTGGTAATAAGGGCAAAACTCTTGAATGCCTGATTTAATATTGCAAATAGAAACATTAGAAGTAACACCAACCTATGGCGATCTGATAGCTTGTGACCGTAATCATGTTTTGTGGACATGTGCTATATTCACTGAGCCAGGAAAAATTATCATAGAGGTATTAGACGACCAACTGTTTGATGATGATCCAAAGAAAACAGCTGGCTTACGGTAAATCCAGAAACATTCTTTGCCCAATCAATATTAGACTCTGAGGATGATGCGCATGACTGTGCAACTTATATTCCTAATGAATCCAGTCAAGCGACGAGGCTCCTATTCCAGGTAACATTGTCTATTTTGTTGATGGTTTGTCTACTATTGACCAGGATATAAGAATTAGATACACTGTTGCAGCAGTAGTCAGAGCAAAACCGCATGATTCTTATGGTACACTCCCTATAGTAGAGCAGTTGACATTACCAGCTCTACAAGCAGAAGAATTAATAGAATCTCTTCAGCAAAGAGCAGTAAAAAGTCTTTACAATCTATCCAGATTCCGCCTATCTGACAACCACTGTACATTCCAGCATTAGGAGATGAAGCAGGAGAGGTTTCCTTAAGTCCTTTTATGCATAGGAACCTCCTTGAGGTACTTTCATTACCACAGGCAGTGGCAGTTGTGAAATGTGCAGCACATACAAGTGGACAGGATTTTGTCACTCAGGGTAATGCACTAGCAGATTGGGCAGCTAAAGATGCAGCTAGGCACACACCCATACGTGTACCATCACTTTCACAGCATTTCTCTTTTCTGGTGACTTAGACTGCCTTAATGCCTGAATCGGAATCTAATCCTAGCACAGAAAGTGACCCATCTCATTACACTGAGATAGCGCACTTACATCTGCGATTATTGCTGAAATCGGCTCCTCTACACGAAAAACAGTTATGGGAGGATACAGAATGCACCCAGTCAGACAACCATCTACAGGTAAACCAGTGATGCCACAGGCTTTATTATGATAGATCTTAATCAATTGCATTTACCAGCTCATACTTCAAGAGATAACTTGTCTATGCAAATTCAACTAGACTGGTTTGTTCCTAATTTGCATGATATGCTTACTATGTACCGTCATAACTGCACTGTCTGCCAACAATTTTCTCCTACTCCTATGTTAAAAGTAATAAATGCAACTGTTCCACTACCACAAGGTCCTTTTAAAGCCCTCCATATGGAGTTTGTGGATATAATTGATAGGTGCAGCAACTACGGGTTCATCATAGTTGTGGTTTGCCCTTTCTCTTGATGGATTGGAGCAGGACCATACGCCCATTGTGATGCTAAGGCAGCAGCTACATTTCTGATTCGTAAAGTAATTCCACAATGGGGAATTCCAAAAGGGATAAGCACCCACTTCATTTTTTTTTGTGTAAATATCTTTTTATTGCAGCAAAACAGGCGGTATATTCAAAGCATTTGTGTCATTTCCACTGTTGACCATTATATATATATATAAACCTCCATCCTATGTGCCACACAGCCATTTAGCTCACACTCCGGAGGTCGAGCGGCGCAACAGCGGACAGAGTTCTGTGCTGGAGAATACATCATGGCTCAGCGACAACCAGTCATCCGGGAAATGGCAGTGCTGCTTTTCAGTTCTCTCATTCCCCCCCCCCCCCGTGCTCAATGTCCAGTAGAATCATTAATCTCTCCTCCCCATTTCTGATCAACAACCCCCTTCCCACCCACTCCTCCCAACCCCTCCTACCCCCCTCCCCTCATCTAGATCTACTCCCCCCACCCCTATCCCTGCCCCCCACCCCACCAGACGTGCCAGTGTACCACTAGTGCGAGTCCACATCCATTCTGACCAATCCAGACCCGAGGTAGACCATCAGGAGCAATCAACAAACAGCATGCAGTCATCACATAGGAAGTAGGGGAACAAGGGATAATGGCACCCACTTCATGAATGCAATCTTCACACATATCACAACACAGTTAGAGATAAAACATAAACTATCCTCTGTATACCATCCTCATAGTAATGTATAGTCAAAAGCCTGAACGGCCTCTTGAAAAGTAAGATCAGTAAGCTTTGGGCTACATTGCACAAAAAGTGGTTGTAGAGTCTATCATTCTACCAGATAGCACTCTTTTCCTTTAAGAATACACCTAGTTCTGACCATCACCTGACACCCCATCAGATAGCTACCATCATCTTTTCCTTTATCGTTCAATGTGTAATGATTTTTAAATGCACCACTGAAAGCTATTGACTACTTTTTTTAATATCAAAAAGATTTATTGTAATCATTAAAACATGTTTTTTAACATAACTTTCTCTCGAACTTCTTGTTTAACATTGCTTTTGTCTTATACTGCGTGGGAATGTTGTTTTTCACCCCATCAGATAGTGACAGGGAGATCAAGTCAAGTCAAGTCAAGTCAAGTGATTTATATAGCGCGCTACATACCCAGAGGGTCTCAAGGCGCTTGAAGAAGGGTGGGGGAATTACTTGTCGAATATCCAAGTTTTAAGTTGCTTTCTGAATGCTAGGTGGTTCTGAGTGAGGCGAAGGTGAGTGGGAAGTGAGTTCCAGGTTTTAGCTGCCAGGTAGGAGAAGGATCTACCTCCCATGGTGGTTTTGTTGATGCGAGGTACAGTAGCAAGGGCTTGGTTGGAGGATCGCAGCTGGCGGGAGGGGGTGTAGAAGGAGAGTCGTGTGTTAAGGCATTCGGGTCCAAGTTCGTAGAGTGCTTTGTGTGCGTGGGTTAGGAGGCGGAAAGTAATCCTTTTATTGACGGGGAGCCAGTGGAGGCTTTTCAGGTGACCAGAGATGTGGTCTTTACGTGGGATGTCTAGTATGAGTCTGGCTGAAGCGTTCTGGATGCGTTGGAGTTTTTTCTGGAGTTTTGCGGTGGTACCGGCGTATAGGGTGTTTCCGTAGTCCAGGCGGCTCGTGACCAGTGCGTGGGTGACAGTTTTTCTAGGTTCGGTGGGGATCCAGCGAAATGTTTTTTTGAGCATGCGAAGAATATTGAAGCAGGATGATGAAACGGCGTTGACTTGTCTGTTCATGGAGAGTGAAGAATCCAGGATGACGCCCAGGTTCCGTGCGTGGTCCGTCGGGATGGGTGCTTTTCCAAGGGTCTCTGGCCACCAAGAGTCATCCCAAGCGGAGGGGGAGGAACCTAGGATAAGGACTTCTGTTTTGTCTGAGTTCAGTTTTAGTCGGCTGTGTTTCATCCACTCGGCTACTTCTTTCATTCCTTCATGTAGGTTGGTTTTGGCAGTGTTAGGGTCTTTGGTGAGTGAGAGGATCAGTTGAGTGTCATCAGCGTAGGAGATGATGTTGAGGTTGTGTTGGCGTGCGATGACCGCGAGGGGGCTCATGTATACGTTGAAGAGGGTGGGGCTGAGTGAAGATCATTGTGGCACGCCGCAGATGACTTCAGTGGCTTCTGACTTGAATGGTGGGAGGCGGACTCTTTGGGTTCTTCCGGTGAGGAACGAGGTGATCCAATCCAGTGCTTTTCCTTGGATTCCGATGTTTCTGAGGCGCTGTAATAGGGTGCTATGACAGACTGTGTCGAAGGCTGCGGAGAGGTCGAGGAGGATGAGGGCGACTGTGTCTCCATTGTCCAGTAGAGTTCGAATGTCGTCTGTTGCTGCGATGAGGGCGGTCTCAGTGCTGTGTTTGGCTCGGAAGCCGGACTGTGAGGAGTCGAGGGATTTGTTGGTTTCGAGGAATGCGGCGAGTTGGTTGTTGACAGCTTTCTCGGTGACTTTGGCCGGGAATGGAAGGAGCGAGATGGGGTGGTAGTTTTTGAGTTCGGTGGGGTCAGCGGTGGGTTTTTTCAGAAGGGCGCTGAGTTCGGCATGTTTCCAGCTTTCCGGGAAGGTGGCGGAGTTGAAGGAGCAGTTGATGACGTCTCGGAGGTGTGGTGCTATGATGGAGTCTGCTTTGTTGAAGATGTGGTGAGGGCATGGGTCTGTGGGGGATCCTGAGTGGATGAAGTTCATCAGGCGGATGAACAAGTCCCTGCCACTAGAAGTAATGTACAGGGAAAGAGCTCTGCAGACATCTTAAGTGATGAGATGCAAAGTTCAAAGGTAACCAAAGAGAAGGAGAAGTGTGCCACCATTGAGGTTGACCTCCCAGCTGTGAACATTGGTGACCAAATCTTAATACGGAATTTTGTTAGAAAATGGAAAGAGAAAACATTTGACGGACCATAACCTGTCACCATGGTGACACCCACCGCCCTCAAGGTGAATGGCAGGAAGCCTTTGTTTCCCCTTACAGATGTTCTTCTGAACCCAGCATCTCGCCAAGCCTTGTAAACAATATAAATGGAAAAACGGGGAGGAAAAAGATTGTCATTGTAAAGATTCCCCCCTTCACCTCTGCTTTTAGACATTTTTAGGTTTCGACCTAGCCGTAGCACCGCAGGTGCTACGCCCAGGGCGAAAGCTTTTGTTTACACTATGGGGGACTTGAACACTCCCCTTCTTCCATTGGCTAGCTCCATAAATGGAGGCTAGCCATTGGAAGAGAGAGGCTGTCAATCACGCTTTCCCCGTGAAAACGCGATTCGGGGGCGTTTCTGTGTCTTTTTTTAAGTACCGCCCTCTCCTCTTCCCATTGGCTGGAATTTTACCTTCCAGCCAATGGGAAGGGGAGAGGGCGAAAAACACGCCCCCGAATCTGCCGGCCGGGACACCCCCGTGACGTCATTCCCCGGGCCGCGCTGTGATTGGCTGCCGGCCCGGGGACCTGACTTGTTGTGCAGTTGTTGTGACTTGTTATTTGCGGTGCATCTGTGCAGTTGTTGTGACTTGTTATTTGCGGTGCATCTATATTCACAAAGGAAAGCGCTGGTTGTAATTACTTCCTCGTGTTGTCTATATTTTATGTTTACTGCTCTCATTGTAAGAACCCTAGTAAAGATAGTGCGCGCGGACGAAGGTTCTTTGTTTTTTGTGCGTTTTGGCAAAAGCGCTCCCTAAGCTCTCACGAGAATTGCAGTGGCCGGCTTCAGTCGCTGGTTGGTGGGATGCGTTGGAAAAGCCGGCTGCAAGGCGGGCGAGCTCTTCCGCCCATGGAGACTACGGCACCGGCACCGCAGGTTCCCGAGGAGCCGTCAGCCGCCGGCACCGAAATACCGAAGGAAGGTACAGAGGTGAGTGACCGTAAACCAAGGCTATGCAAGTTGTCTCATCTCTCAAAAACCTTAGGCTGTCAGTTTGACCGCGTAGCTAAACTACACGCCGAATGCAGCTTTTCTCGTCCCCCTTCTAACTCCAGTTGTGAAGCCGTCGGGCTGTCACTTGTATCTTCGCTCCTGTTATGTTATGTTCGCTCCCACCTCTGGCCACGGAAGAATAATACCCCCACCTCCCTCCTGCAGTGGTAGTTGTCAGTCTGTGCCACTGCTCCGTCACAAAGCTACAGACCATCAGCAAGTGAAAGAAAGTATTCATGGGGTACATCTTAGCCACTCCCTGGCTCGCCCGCCCCTTTCCTTCTCATTTGGGTCACTATCCTCAGTGTGCTATCCGCTCCGAAGAGCTGCGAGCAGCTGAGATGCTTATCTCGTACAGTGGCTCGACACCTACATTGTTCACACGTCCCCTGTAGGATGTTGCCGAAGAAATGCTGTAGTGCGCATCTCTCTTCAACCATGGCTTAAAAATGTTACAATTGGCCCACACAAGGGAAACTAAGCCACATTCTTCAATATTAAGAAACAGTAGACGGCCTTGTATACATCTCCCTCTTTCTCTGAACATTTCTGGAATAGGAACTGACACTGTCATCAATAAGCCATATAATTTATTTCAGCTTTAAGGAGTTGCCTTATAAATATTATCCTGAGTCTGGCTGCAAGTATTTTAACGTATTGGAGCGAGGTCTTGTACAATTTTAGCTTCTCTCCTGAGATGACAAATCCAACGCTATTCAGCCCCTGCTGTTACAACGCTGTATTTTATATTTTTTTAATTCTGTTTTAATAGTGCTGTATAATTTTGCACAGCGCTCTTTGCCTCCATCCTCTTCCCTCTTTTTTCTCTCCATTGCATATTGCGCTATTTCTTTCGCAGTGTCATCGGGACTTTCCAACGCTCATTGTCTTCCCTTGTACTTTCTTTCTCCTTCATTTGTTGTGTTGCGTGCCTATGTGTCTCTTGGTCTGTGTTGCTCCTCCGTTCCACTCTCTTTCTTTTGCTCTCCGTTCTATTCCCTCTCTCCTCCCCCTCTCTTTCTTTCCTGTTCCCCTGCCAGTCTTCACTTTTCTCTCGATCCCCACTTATGTCTCCATTCTCCTCGGCCCATCTTGCTGCTGTATCTTTCTTTCCCGTATCTCCCCTTCTCTCTGTCTCCATATTCTTTGATTTCTCTTTGCTCTTCTTTCCGCGCTCACTTCCCGCGCCCTTGTTTCCTCATTCTACACTGTCTCTTCGCCCTATTCTTGCTTCGGTCTTTCTCTCTCTCTCTCTCTCCTCTGCCTGGCTTTGTGTCAGTGGGAGTGCTGTGATTTGGGAGCCAAGCTCGCCTGCTCAGTTTTTCCAGACCCTCATTTGGAAGGAAGAAAGTAGTGTCAGAATAAGAGTCCTTCCCGCCACATACACCTTCTACTCTTCCCTCAGTGTGTCACCCTGTTCGCGCGTGTGTGGATGTCTGAACGTGCATATCGCAATCACTGTGTGGCAACGTATAGCGCCTCTCACTTTATCTCTAAATCTGCATTGTACCTGTCACCGTCTGTCTAAAAAACACGCATATCTCATTTTAACGTGCGCTTCTCTCACCCACAGTGGGTCGATCACTCCTTTATTCTCCCCGTGTGTTACGAGGTGGCTTAAAATCTGCGTGTCTGCATGTTTGTGCCCCACACGAAGATTCCATTTAGATTCCATTTACGTGTTTATAATCATTTCTGTGTGGCCATTAGTCTGTCCATGAGTGTCTGAAGTTGTGTGAGTGCACCCATAGATGCCAAGGTTTCAGATTGCTATGAGTGACATTTTCAAAATGTAAATGCAATTATGAGTGACATTTTGACGAGTAAGAGTGACACTTTATTACGAGCAAAAAAATCAAGCAATGAAGACAGGGAAACATACAAATGTCAGAAATGAATCAGACTGAGATACTGTAAGATTTTAAAACGGGTGCAAACAACTGAGGTGGCTGACCCATAATTACATGAAATTATGAAAATGTCACATATAGCCATCGGAAACCTTGGCAGTTATTGGCAGACTGGCCTGTACCCTCACCTTGGAGAATGCCTGACCAAGAGTTAATGAACGCCTTTGCCTCACTTATGCTTCAGTCCTTCTGAGATATACAGATGGATTCAGGAGCAGAAATCGAAGCTCTCAGCCGGCAGGGCCCATTCAGCTATATCCTTACTTAACAAGCATTGAAAATGGAATAGGTCTCGCCTATGATTAAGTTAAAGCCATTTGCTTTGCTAATGGTATTGTATTCTAGCTTTGCATTATTTAGTGTATATTTGTGATATGTTGTAGTTGTATGTAGTTAGAATTGTTTTGTTAGATGTGTAGTAGTTTAAAGCATAGCGTTAGTAGGAAAAGAGCAGTGTTTTCGAATTGGGAGGTGAATGAATAGAAGAATACTATGTGTTAATTTCGTATAGTGAGGGTTACAATAGCATGAGGCGGACGAAAGGGGCGAGGCGAGAGCAAATATATGCACATATCACAAATATACACTAAATAATGCAAAGCTAGAATACAATACTATTAGCAAAGCAAATGGCTTTTTTGTATTTGTATCCAGAGCGCAGCGCCCGCTTTAGGGACACCGGGCTCTGTTTATTTATTTATATTTAACTTTCATGTTGAGCGTGGCTTTCACTTCTGGGACACCGCGCTCTGTTTATTATTATTTTTTCAACTTTAATAGTGAGCGCGGTGCACGCTTCAAGGACACCGCGCTCAGTGTTAAAGTAAAAAAAAAAAAGAGCACAGTGTCCATGAAGCGGCCCACGCTCAGTTTTAAACTAAAATCATTTGCAATAGGTCTCGCATTTACGCGAGTTTCGGCTATTTTCATTGCCAATAGCTTAAACTTGTGTAAATTCGAAACCTATTGCATTGCAAATGCTTGTTTTAAAAAGACATCATGAAAGATATGTATTTTTGTTTTCTTATTTCTTTTTTGTATCTTGATACTATTCTTTCCGCTCTTCTATAGCAACATTTCCTTTAGTTCTAACGTTTTACATCTACAAAGAGAACTCCTTATGTATGGCAATGTGTCCCTTAATGCTCATACCAGACTGTCAGATAATATGTGTAAGAACATATGTCAGACATGGGTTCAGAAAGCACCAAAGAATCCTGGGGCATATTACCAAGCAATAGCGATAATTATCGCTATTGCTTGGTTAGAGACAAAAATGTACCGCTGAGCTGCGGCGATTTTTATCGCAGATAAACCTTGGTATTACCAAGGTTTATCGCAAATGCGATAAAAATCGGCCGCAATGCATGAATATCGCTGAAAAGTCCGCGATATTCTTGCATTACCGAGCTAATGCTCTTAGCCATGTTATCCACCTCCCATTGGATAACATGGCTAAGAACTGCTCAGGGCAGGTGTTAGCTTTTGGAGATATTGGTGCTTAGCGCGAATATCTCCAAAATTTGGTAATAGGAGATAGCGATGTTAGCGACTGTTTCCAGTCGCTAACATCTTGGCACGCCCACTTTGCATGTCATTAGTGATAAATATCACTGACATGCAAAGTGGGGCCCAAGATGGTCGCTATCTCCTACTAGCTGTCGCTAACTGGTGTTAGCGACAGTTAGGTAATAGGGAGATAATTTTATCTCCGCTTTCTTGGCTTTTAAAGCCAAAAAAGGGGAGATAAACCCCCTTGATAATATGCCCCACAGTTTTCTGTGCTCCCTAATTCCTCATGCCACAGAATCAGAAAAAGCTACATTCAACGAAAGAAGTAATAACAATAGGATAACTTGTAAAGTGCATAGTTACGTCGGCTGACATGTCCCAGTGCTTAGGTTTCATCCCTACGATGCAGAGAAGCATATGCGAAAGATGACTGGTATTGAATTGATCTGAAAGGCAGTTCCTATTTTTCCTGCCTAAGCAGGAGAGGAAGGGAATTTCACAACCTGCCAGATAGCTGAAAGTGAAGCATCTGATACAAGTTTTTTATTCTGGGGATACGTACTAATGAGGCCTCAGCTGATCTCAAATTTCTTTTGGGGGAGTAGGATGCAATCAGAGGGTGCAAATAGCAGGGGTCTTTGTTGTTGAGGTTTTCATGGCAGTAGCATGTGGCTTTGAAAGAAATCTGTTCCTTCAGCAGGAGCCAGTACAAGTTTGCCAAGGATGGTCCAGAAGGAGCACATCTAGGCAGATTAAGTAATAGACGAGCTGCCATATTCTGCACAAGCTGAAGTCTCATCAATCGTGCCTGAGAAAGCCCGAGATATAGGACATTCCTGCTGTAGTCCGGTCTTAACATAATCAAAGAATGGACAACTGTCTTCTTCGCTGCCACTGGCAGGAAGACAGGGATCTTTTTCCGGGTTTTTAAAATCCCAAAGCATTGTCCTGCAAGGCTTGTGATATGTATATCATAAGAAAACGTAGAGTCAGACCACATGCCTAGGATTTTTTACTTTTGACTTGGGGGTAGGTAAAGTGTCTAAAGAATTGGCCCGGCAGCTAGTCGACTAAATTGAAGGTTGATTACAGAGGATGATTACCTCAGTGTTCCCGGCATTAAGCTTTATACAGCTGAGTCGCATACATTTAGCCACTTCCGTCAGGCATGAATGAAGTCTTACCGCAGAGTTGGATCCGTCTTGGGAAAGCGTGATTATCAGCTGTGTATCATCGGTGTACGGCACAATGGTAAAGCCGTACCTCTCAACGATGCCAACCAGGGGGGGCATGTACAGAATAAATAGCACAAGACTCAAGGTAGAGCCCTGAGGTACCCACTGCTTCAATGGAGAAAACTTTAAAGTATATAAGTTTATTGTGCTGCCTGAAAAGAACGATCTTGTAAGAAGAAGGGAAACCACAGTACCCTCACGTATAGCTTTGTGTTTATTATAGCTCTACTTATGTAGGATTAAGGCCCAAATGCAATTAATACCTGTTAAGGTGACACGTTTTTTAGTTAACTCTACAAAATATGATTCTTTAGCGGAAGTGTTATTCTCACAGAAAGACAAGACATCAAGGATGAGATATCACGTATGAAGAAGACAGGTCGGCCTACCATTGTAGACTGGATCCTGATGGTCTTATTTTTAGGATATTTTTAGTAGTAACGCGCCCGCCCAATGTGTGTAACAGTCATTTAGTAAATCCTTTACCCCCATATTGTGTTTGTAGGCCAATATTCAGAGTCATCAGGTCAGTCTTTGCCCATGATCAATGACATTCTAATATTGAATTTTCCTGTAGGGTTATTTCTTTATGAAAATTGTACTGATGTTAGTCAGGATGCAATAGGAAAGTGTGCACATATCTGGGATGAAAACATTGCATGTTACACTTGGATAGATAGCACAATCAGTCCTCAGACAATCGTGATATTAACTTCTGTTTCTTTATGTTTCAGAGGAAATGGTACTGTTAATGGATGACAGAACATTATTTGTAGGACAACAGTTGATAACACTGACATGCAGGGGGGCACCTCCAGCATCATGGACTATTGTTGGCAGTGTGGAGAACTACTGTATGCTCAGTTACCACTAAACTGGGGAGGACTGTGCTCCATTGTCACCTTGCCCACTACTGTTCTGGTAATTACTGGAATTAATCTGTCAGCTTTGCATGAACACCCCATGAGTCATCCAAAGACCTTGCTACATCATTAAAGGAAGAGAATTGCAGAGGATTATGGTACAAGCACTTGGAGTGATGTTCCCTAAGAGTACTTTTTATTCAACTATGCTCAATCGTTCTTTGGGAGCATTCTGCCATTTGTTCAGGCTGAAGAAACAGCTCGATGGTTGCAGATAACTCGATGAGAATGTCTCAAGAGTATCAATACTACAAACGACGGATTTAGTGGCATAGAATGATGGTGATGCAGTACCACTATGTACTTGATCTTCTGACAGGCACGCAAGGAGGGGTATGAGCAAAAACTGGAACTGCGTGCTGTACTTTTATCTCAGTGAATGCGGATAATGGAACTTTATCAGAGGCCATACAGACACTGTATAAACTACAGAAGAAAATGGTAAATGAAGGAAGTGTCCTAGATGATTGGTTTAGTGGGTGGTTGACATTACTGTCATCTTGGTTGTTGTGACTGTTGGGAGTCTTGTTATCAACTATTGTAGTCATATTATTAATATATTTTGCAGCAATGTTGATCCTAGCTTGTTGTAGAATAATAAGTGCAAAGGCAGTAGGGAAGTTTCCAGTTAGGCCACCAACACAAGCAGTGGATTCCCAGGGCAACTTCTATAATTTAGTGCCAAGTGTAGACCAAGGTTAAGATCCAGTAGCTGAAATATCAACTAGAGGGGGGAGTGTTATAGAAATGTAAAAAATTAAAACATGGCGCAACAGCAGAAAGTGTTGCACAGCTGTACGTGGTGAAAGAACAATATAGTCCAAAATCTTGTGCTGACGAGTGAAAGGTGAAGTACGACTTAAAGAGGCCGAATGTGTGTTTTATGATGACTCAGGTCAGTGTATGTGTTCTTTCACAACTTTCACACTTTTCATGAAGAGCAGTGGTTGTTTAACTGGCAGAGTGAGGACATTTGAGGCGATATACACCACAACCTGCAAAAAACAAACGTGGCTGAATTACAGATGCTCTGCATTAACATTTCTTCAGATTCCACCTCCATCAGTAGTTGGATGGAAGAGTGTTGTGATGTGTGCGTTTCACCATCTTCATGCCATGGGTAAACATGCATTTCCCTTGTTTTGTTTTGATGTACACATCTTCAATCCACATGTCAGTGTAATGCCTGGCAAACAAATGATGTGCAATCGATGACTGATAAAGATTAAACTGTTAGGTATTGCGCAATGAAATGGTGCTGCACATGAAATAATCTGCCAACTGACAGGGTGGCTTGAGTGCCAATTTATGAGCAGTTTGTTGACGCCTAGCAGACTAGGGAAATGGGTTACAGCACAGAAGTGCCTTGCCCCTATTGCCTATGCTGCAGTGACTATGTACTGCTGTACTTGACCGTGCAGCCCACAAGTACCGGACTTTGCTAACCAGTGAAATACCAGCCATGGTCCTACCAGTTCTCTGAAAGGATTCAGTGTCCATGAAGTGCAATACTGCTAGTACCTTGAAATAAGCAGTATTGGCATGAGAGCAGGCTGGGAGAGGTGAAGCTGTTGGTGAAGTGAGCTCCTACTCCTAATCAGCCGGCATGGAAGAGGTATCTTTACACTATCTCCTTCTCAGTCATATGAAAGACAGTGAAACTTAGTTTGTATAGCCCCTCTCTAAGAGGAAGTGCATCTAACAACAAAAGCGAAATTGTAGAAGTAGTTGTACCTGTGGCTGGCGTTCTTATGCTCTTGACCTACGTGTGATTAGTTGTTTGATGATGCAGCTGGAGAAGAACCTGGTACAACTGTTGCCACTGAGACCCACTCCAAAATCCCTGGATTGAAAAGTGTGTGTATCTTGAGATTTCCTTTTCATATTCATATTTACATCTGCATACATTTACCAGTGCTCTGATGTATTATCTGGATTGATATTTTTCAGTGTTTATGTGGTGTGCTATTTTTTTTTAGCAATAATTGCTGACCCATGTGATATGTTACCAATATCAATGTTTTATTTTCCTTTTGTGTGTTTGCTGCATTGGTGCTATTTCTGGATGAATGTACACTGTTGTTCCATTAATCTTTTAGTTAATATTTTCCTTTCTCCTTCTAGTGTCATTACCACCTCAATTGGTTTCTGTGTAAATCCACTGTAGTTTGCCCAAGTGCTGTTGGTTTGTGTTATGTGTGACTTACTTCAAGGCTGGGTTGGAGTATATTTGAGCCCGATTGGCTTGTAGCACTACTTTGATTATTCTTGGTGTAATCATTTGGCCTGGCTTACATATTTATAAATGTGCGAGGGGATTTGCAAAGCTCTCCCTGTGTCCCTCCATAAGGTCCTCCTTTCCCCTCATTGTGTAGTGATTACTCCCCATTGTTGCATCTTTCATCCTGTCCACATCCTTTTTACACCTGAGTAGTACTTTTATGAGTACAGAGATATTCACATTTGAGATGGATTAATGTGTATAGGCACGGCGTTGTGCATGCATATATGAAAGGGCCCCTGTTAATTGCTGTTACATGTTTGCTGCAACTTTATTGTTCGGGCCTCAATAAGAGTTTGAGTTTGAGTTTAAAGCATTTATAGAGCGCACGTTCACCTGGCGGTTTCATGGCGCTGTAGTGTACTGAACCTAGAGGGACAGGAAGATCAGGAGGGAAGCAAGGAAAAGGCAGTTTATAAAGGGAAGGCTTGTGAGAAAAGGAAAGTTTTTAGCTCCTTTCGGAAGAGTGGAAGATCTGAGGTGGGCGGGGAGAGAATTCCAAAAGGCAGGGGCGAGTGTGGAGAATTTCGTGCCCCCCCACTTTTTACGCCTAAAGCGGGGAACTGTCAACAGTTGTTGGGAAGATGAGCGCAGTTCCCTGACGGGGGCATAGGCTTTGATTTCCGAGGAGATGAAAGCAGGGGCAGCGCCGACCCGGGCCTGAAAAGTGATACATCCCATCTTGAACTGAGCTCGCTCTCGAATGGGGAGCCAGTGCAAGGACTTGAGGAGCGGAGTGACGTGGTGGAATTTGGCCAGGTTGTGAACCAGGCGGGCAGCCTGGTTTTGGACCAGCTGTAGTCGGCTCATGCTATAGGCCGGCATGCCACAATATAAAGCGTTGCCGTAGTCTAGGCGAGAGATTACCATCGCCAGGACAATACGTTTTAAGGCAGAGGGAGAAAAGAAACGGGAATCTTTGCGGATGGTGCGGAGTGAAAGAAAAGAAGAGGACACCACTAGGCTGACCTGGGAGTGCAGAGTAAGTTGGTCGTTCAGCTTAATCCCAAGTGTTTTCACAGAGGAAGATGGAGAAGAGGGGTGGCCTAGGGAGGGGGGGGGGTCAGAAGAGAGAGGTCCAGGGACTGGAGCAACCACCTGTCAGAAACAGCTCAGTTTTGTCTGGGTTTAACGTCAGGTGGTTGTAATTCATCCAGTTCCGGATAAAGATCATAACAGACTAGAATTTGACCAAGGACTCTGGGGATGGGTACAAAGTAAAGATAAGCTGAAGGTCATCCGCATAGTTATAGACGGAGACCTCCATTTGCTGAAGGGCAAAAATGAGAGGGGCAATATACAAGTTAAATAAAAGAGGGGAAAGGGAGGAGCCTTGAGGGACACCGCATTGTACTTTCCGGAGGTCAGCCAAGAAGTCGCCCAGGCGCACAGCCTGGGTGCGGTCCCTGAGGAAGGAGGACAGCCAGACCAAGGCTGAGCCTCCAATCCCTGCCGCCCTGACACGAGAGAGTAAGATGGAATAGTCAGCTGTGTCAAAGGCGGCGGAGAGGTCGAGGAGGACCAAGGCCTGGGGGTGGTTAGTGTCCATGCCCTCTCTGAGGTTGTCGAGGACCGTTAGCACCACGGACTCCGTGGAGTGTGCGGGGCGGAAACCAGCCTGACGGGGGGCTAGCACCCCGTTCTCCTCCACATAGGTACTGAGCACTCTGGCCACATGACGCTCCAGGACCTTCCCCAGAAAGGGCAGTAATGAGATGGGGCGGTAGTTGACAAGAGCGGAGGGGTCAGCGCCCGGTTTTTTGAGGATGGGGACAATGATGGCCGATTTGAGAGGTTGAATAACAATGCCCTGGGACAGTGAGCTGTTGAGAAATTTAAGAGGGGGCTGCACACAAGCCGAGTAGATGTGCCTGAGGATGTGGGCAGGACAGGGATCTAGGGGGGAGCCTGATTTTCCCATAGGGAGGAGGGAGGGAAAAGCCTCTTCTGTCAGAAGGGGGAAGGAGTCAAGACGTGCCCCGACTGTCGGACATTGGGGGTCAATGAAGGAAGGGGGGGAGGGATGTTTGCTTTTATGTTTGAGATTTTGTCTAAAAAATAAGTGTTGAGGGAGTCGCACAAGTCCTGAGAGGGGGAGGGTTTGAGGGTAGTTCTGTCAGAGTAGGCGAGGTCATGAACAATGGAGAAAATTTCTCTGGGCGGATTTTCGGCAACGAAGATTTTTGTGGAGAAATAGGCCGTCTTAGTAGCCAGAATAGATTTCTTGTATTGAGACAGGCGGATGGTGTACTGGGCTTTAAGGTCGGGGCAGTACTCTCGCCTCCAGGCCCGCTCTGCATGGCGCACAGTTAGTTTTAAGGTCTTAAGTTCCTCATTGAACCAGCGGTTCGCGTCGTTCGCGCGCCTGGAGGACACCCGCCTGAGGGGGGTGATAGAGTCGCAGCCTGACAGGAGCCAGGAGTTAATAGAGTCGGCTTGTGCGGAAGATGACAGACCATGGAGGTCCGGACTGGATGCAGAAAGTGTGGCGGACAGAGAGGCCACATCCACCTGACTCCAAGAGCGCGCCCAGATGTTTTTAGGAAGAGGGGGCTTGGTGACTTGGCTAAGGTGTAGGGAAAAGGATATCAGGGAGTGATCGGACTAGGTGCAGGGGGAGATGGACAGGACCGCTATAGGACAGTTGAGGGACCAAATCTGATCGAGGATGTGGCCCTGAATGTGAGTGGGCGAGTGGACGTGGGAGTTGAAGTTGAGGGAGCGAAGGGTATCCGAGAATTCTTTAGAGGTCGAGCATTCTGCTGGGTCTGAGGGCCAAAAGTTAAAGTCTCCTAAAACCAAGATGGAGGAGTTGTTGACCGCTAAAGTGGCTATTAGATCTTGAAAGGCGGAGAGAAAATGTTGAGAGGGTTGGGGGGGCGATACATAAGCAAGCAGGTAAGCGGGACTCAGAGAGATGTGAGCGGACAACTAAGAAATCTGATGAACCAATGGACGGAAAGGTTAGAGGCAGAAAGGAGATTTCTCTGCGGGCGATCAGAGCGCCGCCGCCGCCCGATTTGCCGGAGGGTCAGTCGTAGCGCAGAGCGTAATAGGAGGCAGGAAGAGCAGCTAACAAAGAAGGGAGGGAGTTGTCACAAAACCAGGTCTCTGTAAGAAATAAGTGATCCGGTTTGTGCGAGTCCAGTAAGACGAAGAGTTCGAAACAGTGCTTGACTGCTGACCTGGTGTTAAGATTATAAACAGATAGGGTAGTGGGCACAGAAGGAGCCGGGGGGTCAGGAGATGGGTGAGGGGGGGAGGGGGAAGGGAGGGAAGGGGAGGGAAAGAAGGGAAGGGGCGTGAAGCTGCCAATCCCAGTTCACTGATGTGTGAAATCACAGGGTCATCCAAAGGCCACGGGCCTTGGAGGCTGTGAAGATGAGCAGGGGAGTATTGTAGTCTGGGCATAGTGGAGAGGCCCTAGGCACAGCCGGCCGCGGACGGGCGCAGACGGGCTTACCTTTGGCGCGCATACGGCGCGCCCGCTGTGCTCGTCCGCTGAGCTTCCGGAAGATGCACATAATTTATGCAGAAATGATGACGGCAGGGGGCGTGTCATTTCCAAAAGGGGCGTGGCGTGTTGGCTCTGCGAAGTGGCGGCAATGGCGATTTCAAACTTTTTTTCCCGTGACAGCGCTAAGATCCGCTGCACGTGTATTACAAGAGCG
Organism: Lissotriton vulgaris; assembly: GCF_964263255.1. Classification (NCBI taxonomy): domain Eukaryota; kingdom Metazoa; phylum Chordata; class Amphibia; order Caudata; family Salamandridae; genus Lissotriton; species Lissotriton vulgaris. The sequence continues at coordinate 593,363,618 of NC_141695.1, forward strand.
TGACCGGTGCCCAGAACAGAGCGCAGGTACGGTTTTAAAATTACAGAAATAGTGACACTCAAATGTTAAAAATTAAATTAGCGAGGTGTTCGTGCTCCCGGCTTCCGACTCAGGAGGATCAAATACAATTGGGAGACGCTAGCAGTCAGCGTCCTTTTGTAATGACGGCAGGGGGCGTGTCGTTTCCAAAAAGGGGCGTGGCCTGTTGGCTCTGCGAAGTGGCGGGAATGGCGGTTTCAAACTTTCTCCCGTGACAGCGCTAAGATCCGCTGCACGGGTATTACAAGAGCGTGACCGGTGCCCAGAACAGAGCGCAGGTACGGTTTTAAAATTACAGAAATAGTGACACTCAAATGTTAAAAATGAATTTAGCGAGGTGTTCGTGCTCCCGGCTTCCGCCTCAGGAGGATTAAATACAATATGTCCCCATGATGATATGACGGAGTTCCACGCCACCGTGTAGCACCTAGGATCCCTGCTCCTTGCTCCTCCCCCCACGAGGCTGATGGCGGCAGGTAGCTGGCGTCTCTGCTGCCTCCAGCTCCTGCACTAAACCAGCGTGTTTTTCGACATCCTATATTTTCAGGTGAAGCAAAAACCCGAAGCCACAGTTAAGCGGACCTGGAGCCACAGTCAGCCTAAGCCTGGAGCTTAGGCCCTCCGAGCCTAAGCCTAAGCTCCCAGCTGGAAACTTGAAACCTGAAGCTCGAGTCTGAGTCCTGCGGGTTCGCGGATTTGCGGAGCTACTCTCTGCCGACAGACTTCTCTCTGATACTTTTGCCGGATTTTTTCGCAGCAGTGGGGGTGGCGGTGGGTGAGTCTTTTCATCTGGCGGCAAGCACAGGGGATGGACATTGCGAGGGGCATCGATTTACGCCCAAAGAATAACAGTTAAAGCGCTATGTGTGTGCTGTGTGATAAGAACTGAGACAACTGAGACAGCGCAGTAAACTAGTCCTTCCAGCCTATGCCCCTCGTGCTTGCTGCCCCTGCGGACTCGATCCTGCCCCTTGATCCCTGGCTAATAGATTGATTGTGGCTTCAGGAAGCTGAGAGCCAAATATCGAACTTGGAGGACCAGATGACAGAGGCAAAAAAATACGTTAAATTGATTTTCAAGACCACACGGACACTGGAAACGAAATTGGACGACCTGGAAAATTATAATCGAAGATCGAACCTTCGAATAGTGGGGGTTCCGGAAGGAATAGAGGGGTCCAACACGGTGCAGTGGCTCACTTCCTTTTTAAAACAAAAAGTGATTCCTAAGCACGAGGGCGATTTAACAACCACTAGAGCACCTGCCCAGCCCTTTCCTAATTCCACGCTCCCTCGCACAATTTTGCTAAATTTTGAAGATGTCCGGATAAAAGAGACTATTCTTTCCACGGCTATTCAGCAAAGACAATTTGCAGTCAATGAGACAGTTAAATGCTGAATCTTTTCTGACATGTCCGCTGCTGCTGCACGCAGAAGGAAGGAATTTGTCAAAATTCTACATCTATTTAAAGCTAAGGGTGCCCAAGCTATGATCGCTCAGCAGTTTAAGCTGAAAGTGCTGGTTAAGGGCAGATTTTATATGCTGTCAGACATCGGCGAAGCACAGGATCTGCTTAAGGAGATTTCACATGGTCAGAAGAGTTAGAAATGGCTGAGTTGATTCATTATTTTGATTTGATTATGGCTATTATGTTTAAGTGTTCTTGAAAGTCGGGGGAGGTAGCGGGGTGGTGCGGGGCAAGGGGTCCTGGAGGTCAAGGGGTGTAATAACAGGACACCCCAATGTTAGGGGGTAGGTTCCCGTGGCCAGCGTGGGGAAAGGGAGATGGGCCACTGGATGCTGGGGTGGGTGGGGCTGAGTTCATGGGTGGGGGGTGGAAAAAAAAAGGAATGGAAAAATGAAGTTCTTGGGGTTATTTTATTTAGCTTGTTTATGGACAAATATTTGGCCGTTTATAATATTCAGAGAGATTTGGACAGAAGTGTCCAAATGTGGTTTAATTTTGAATGTCTAGTAGGGAGGGTTTGAAAATAATTTCTTTCAACATTAATGGCTTAAATAATAAGAAGAAAATGCGGGCGGTAGAAATGTGGATCAAGGCAGAAAACCCCTCTGTAATACTCTTACAGGAGACACATATCTCCTCCTCTAAGCTCGAAGAGTTTTTAATGTTTAAATCATGGGCTTCGTATCGAGTGTTTTCTTGGTTTACTGAATCCCAGCGAGGGGTTGCAATATTCTTAAATAAGAACATACATGCTGAAATTATTCAAACAGAAGAGGGTGGTTCAGGACGTTGATGCTGGGCCACATGTAAAATTAAAAACCGACAGAGACCTATTACTTTCATTAGTTTTTACGCACCGTTAGATGATAATTTCAGAGTGTATGAAAATCTGTTTCAATCTTTATTGATGGTGGCAGGAGATATTGTTATTGGTGGCGACTTTAATGTCCTTATGAATCCCTATCTAGATTCAACTACTCAATCGAGAAAACAGCTTAAACCCAAAGCATTGAAAATTATTCTTAACTATAAAATAACACTCGATCTTTGTGACCACTGGCGTATACATAATCCATCCAAAAAAGAATATACTTGTTGGTCAGGGAGATTTAGGTCTTCTTCTCGGATTGACTTTTTTCTCGCCTCTAGAAAACTGAGTCTGCCTCACCAGAGGACTGTGTATAATGGGTTTTCTGACCACGCAATGCTAGTCACTGAATTTGTTTTAGGGAAAAATTTAAGAACTCCCAAACGTTGGGTGTTTAATAAAACATATTTGAATGACGAAATATGGGTCGCAGTATTAAAATTAGAGATTAGAGAATTTTTTTCCTGCAATATTGAAACAGCCCCACTTAACATCATTTGGGATGCTTTAAAGGCTTTTATCCGTGGTATAGTCATAGGGAAAGACGCAGCCGCTCTGATCGCTTCTAGATACATTAAAAATTAATTGGAACAACGCATACAGGTTTTAAGTATCTTGAGGCCGCAGAACCCCTCCAGTAGTGTTCTAGAACAATTAAACGAAGCCAAACGAGAATTTAGTGTACATGTATACGCTCAGAGTGAGGAGATTTTTCGTAGTCAATCTCAGAAAATATATGAAGAGAGTAACTTTACCGGGAAGTTTTTAGCCTGGCAGGTTAGACAACAAGCTGCCACAAATTTGATCCGAGGTTTAAATTGCCCAGCGACGCATTTGCTTTCAGTAGACTCGGCTGGGATAGGGAAGATAATGCTTACTCACTATAATAACATCTATAGTCAGCAACTTAAAATAGATCAGCAAAAGTTAACTGATTTTTTAGAAAAATATGCATTGCCTTCTCTTCCCCAAATTGAACAAACAGTAATGGCAAGTCCATTTTCTGTGGAAGAAATAGAGCTGGTAGTGAAAGACCTCCCGAATGGTAAGGCCTGTGGCCCAGACGGGCTACCTGCCGAGTTTTATAAAGTTTTTTTTTGCGCCTTTTCCGACATTTTTTTGCAACTACTCAATTCTATGTTGGAAGGAGGATCAATTCCAGAATCTTTCCGGGAGGGCACGGTGGTTAGCTTTATGAAGAAGGGGAAAGAAGCCAAAGATCCTAACTTATACCGCCCAATTACTTTATTAAATTCTGATTATAAAATTGCTACAAAATTACTCTCAATCCGATTTAACCAAATGTCAACAGATTTGATACATTCTGATAAAATGGATTTATTGCAGGTAGACAATTGATAACGAATCCGCATTATCTGACTGAAGCTCTACATTATTTTGAGACACGGGGGATTCCAGCATTTAATTTTGTTATTAGATGCTGAAAAAGCTTTTGATTTGGTGGTTTGGGAGACACTTTTTATTATTTTGCAATATTTCGGTATCCTGGATAAAATTATCAATCTAATTCGTAACCTTTGTACTGGTGCTAAAGCCAATGTCATTATAAATACGGCAATGGTAGGGTCAGTTTTAGTTAAGCGGGGCACGAGGCAAGGTTGCCCATTATCACCCGTTCTCTTTGCGTTCTTTATTGAGCCCCTAGCAGTTGCAATTCAAAATTGCGCCGATATTCTCCCTCCCGTTCCATTAATGGTCAAGATCAAGCTTTACGCTGATAAAATTATGCTGCTAATTAAACCCGATTTACAATCTCAAGAACGGGTATTTTGGCTTTTTGAAGAATTTGAGGCTTTGGGAGGGTATCGGATCAATAAAAAGAAAACGGAAATCCTGGTCTGCGGAGGCAGAGATCCAGAATTGCATCCTGACATAAGTCGCTGTATTAATGAAAAACCAAAAAGATACCTCAGGGTTATTTTTTACAGCTTCGGTTAAAGATTTGTATAGTCTTAACTTCGATCCCCTTCTTCAAAAGATTTGTATAATGTTTTCTCGGTGGTATTCATTGTCATTGTCAATCCTTGGCAGGGTTGCTTTGATAAAAATGTCCATCCTCCCTTTATTTAATTTTCTGTTTTCCACCATTCCTTGTTTTTTGCCAGGAGCATTTTTTTCGAAAGTTGAATCTATGTTTTCAGGCTTTGTTTGGGCGAAAAAAAACACCCCGAATTGCAATAAGCACTCTTTATGAGGATTTGGATCAGGGAGGCCTTTCTTTTACCAAATCTTAGGGATTACTACAATGCCTATTTTGCTCAGTATTTGTCAAGATTTAAAAACCAAACTCTACATCAAAACGTATTTACTAATTTCTTTTTTGATCTAATTTGCCTCGAATTTCAGATACCCACCCCCCTGCAGGTTCTTAAATCTCCCAAACTAGTCCGCTACAAGACATTAGTATGGTTCTTTAACACCTTGGCTGCTATGGCTTTTCCCCTCCTGTGCTGGAAAAGCTTGAAAGGCCTTATTTCATGACGAGCTCAGCTCGTCATAAGCACAGCTCCAGTGTGCCTCATGACGAGCTGAGCTCGTCATGAGCATGGAAGGGGTTAAGAAACATTCTGCCATGCTTAAAAGATATGCTCTGCCCTCATTTACTTCAACAACCTTGCTGTCTAATTTATTTTCGTTTATAGGGATTGGGGTAGGGTCAGAGATAGTTGAAAATTGGGTCAGGGCAGGATTTATTAAAGTGGCCGATTTTCTAAGAAATGGAGTATGGACATCCCCGTCAGAGATGGCACGTCTAGTCCATGGGAACTTTCTCTTGGCTGGGTCTTACAATATGATTTATAAAATTCTAGAGCAATTGGATCCCATACAGTTTATTCAGTCATCCCCATTAACTAATGACCTTTTTGTCAACGTAGTGCTAAGGAAACCTGGGGATTAGAAACGCTGCTTAGCATAGAGTAGGGAGGTGGATTTAGGCCTTAAAGCAGTTAAAAAATGGCAGAAACAAACAAATCATGTATTATCCCTATACACTTGGAGCACTATTAATAAATTTAATTTTAGTACATTAAGGGGTGCCAACTGGTGTAGAATGTTATTTTTTGGCAAATGGCTATTGTACCGTACCCCCGCGGCAATTTCTAAAATGTATAGTAGTCATTCATCTGATTGTTTTAGATGTTCAAATCGTGCTCCGGCCAACTGGTCCCATGTAATGGTCTACTGCACTAAAATTACGGTATTCTGGGATGAAATATTTGCTTTTTAAGAACTTACTATCAGGTTATGATTTCCTTAAATACAAAATTGATGCTTCACGGTTTTGATCCAGATCTCAAGTTCTCGGACTCGCTGGCCAAATTGGTGTATATTGCAAGTGCAGTGGCTAGATCTCTGTTACTACAAACCGGGCGGTCAGAACAAATCACATCCATCCAGGAATGGTTACAGAAAATGCGGAGAGTCAGGAAAAGCGAGCAAAGTTATGCTTTAAGGGTTGGGGGGTAAGAAATTTTGATAAAATTTGGGGCTTTTATTTTGATTAATTTGTTTAAAGAACATCGTGGATGAAAGCTAAACCTCAATTGATATCTGTTTTTGATGGCTGATATGTGATACGATGAATTTTGATGAATTTTGCTTTTTGTATTATTAAATTGCAATGACACCAGGACTTCAATAAAAAAATAGTTTAAAAAAAAGGTCCCCATGATGACGCCTAGGAACTCTGCCACCCCCACCCACCTGAGATTTTGGGTACTGTGGGCACTGGTAACTTTGGGGTGGAATTAGGGTATTATCAGTGAATCTCTGAGGGGTTTCTTAAAAATCTGAAATTACTGAGCGGTTCAGTAATTCAGTTCTTTTACCTATTCCCTTTGTGATCCCTCCTCTTCCCCTGTTATATCTGGAGTCTTTTGCTGAAACTTACCGCATATTTCATAATACCAACACACCCAGTTAATCATGTTACCAGACAAATCAGGATTGATGGAGAACCCGTAATGAGGCCGTTACAGTACTGCTGAGTATCTACTAACTGACTTTGTGAATGGTGTCTTGTACGTATATTGTCCTTCATACACAAACCTAAAGCCTTTCCATATTACTCCTTGATCCAGCCAATCGGTTGTCTTGGCACTGGAATATGTGTTGGATATATTCTATAAACAAAAACTTTTCATATGAGTAAAGTAATATGTAGGAGTCAATCTATTTTCTTTTTAGAAATTATGTTATAGGTATTGCAAATGTAATATTAGAAAACAAATTCTATCTCTAAAATATATATTCCAAGGTGTCACTTATTGAAGAATATCATGTTGTCGGGGACACACTTCTTTGGCATGTGAATTCTTTTTTTGGTTCATATAATGGTTTCTGACAACTCTCATTATCTGTCCGATAGCTTAAAGATTGCTGGTGAAGCCCATTCGCTACACAGTTTTGATTGCCTACGAATTGAATCAACAGAGCTCAACAAAATGTCCACCTCTAACCAATCTTTCTCTGGATGAGCGCCCACCTTTAAAATGGAACTAAGACATTTTCTTCTTATACTATCTATTCTACCTTTCACATTATAGACACACACACGAGTGTTCTTGTGATACAGTAGTAATTTAATAAAAATTGTGGGTTGTGTGGCACTCTGTGGGTAATCTTTTTGAATTTGTTTTCCTTTTGTCTGATGGCAATCTTTTGTGTTTGGGTGCTGTTGGGTTGCCCCCTCTGACCTGAGGAAGTTATAAGTAATGAACTGTGTGTACACAGCTAAACGTAACAGTGGGCCCAGCTGCACTCCTTTAGGAGAATTAAAAATCTTCAATGTTCAAAGTTCAACTTATCCAAATGTAAATTCAAATAAACCAGGTTTAACTTTGTTTATTCATCTTTCACAAATATTTAATCATTTTCGCTGTTGCGTCATAGCTCAATGGTTTCCTCTTTTACATCATAATGGATTTCTCATCCTTATTGTAAATTGTACAATCCAGAAAATTATTGAAATATAAACTTCAAAACCCTATGTATTTCGTGCCGGGGCACTTCATCAGGGGAAATGCATGTAATCTGTAATAAAAAGTAAAAAGTAGAAAAAGTAGAAAAGACAGAAAAATTAGGAAATACAAGCGTGACACCATCGTCTACAAGTTAGGAGATTTGTACAATTGGGCGGAGGTCTACGTACACAGCATAGACCATACAATAACCCCTCTTCAGATGAAGGGAGCTCATCGTCATTCGACTCTATGCAGAAGGGTAGACAGAGATTTGAGAAACGGGGAATGATACCCGGTAACAGGGACAACACCGTGAATACCTCGACCGTAACAACAACAGAGAATCCTTTTTTAGGAAGAGGCCAGAGCCCAAACGTCGATCCAGGAGGGACAGAGGCTCCAAGAGAACGAAGCTCCTCGATAGCTCAATCGACACACAGCAAAAGAACCTGATCATTAACATTTCCAAAGAGACTTTATCGAAAAATCAACTAGCCACTTTACAACGAGGCACACCATTTGTACCCACATACCGGTCTAACGAATTGGAAACAGAAGTCAGTATCTTCAAATTTATGAGGAACCTCAGGTTACGCCACTTTTTTACGAATATCATCACCGAACCAACACAAGAAACCAATGACACCCTATTAGGTTTGAGGAGCAAAAGCACCTTTTTGGCACCAGTTAGCCATAAAATTTTGGATTCATACAAAACCATCACCATAAATGAAATCAGAGGCTTATTCAAAACACCAACGACCAAAAGGTCTAACTTCACCATCAAGGAATCACGAGCCATCAACCAGATAGTAAATAACCAGGACATCAAATGTTGCAGAGCGGACAAAGGTGGGGCACTAGTAATAATGGATTCAGACTATTATTTACAAAGTGTTAAGGAACATGTATATGACAGCAGCACCTACATGATATTACCCAATGATCCCACCGAAACATTCACCAACACATTGAAGACCATTGTAAATAAAACAGTAGAGATGGGTACCATTACGGAAAAAGACAAAAAGTTTTTACTCCAAGATCACCCAAAGAGCCCGAGCTTACACATGCTACCCAAAATTCACAAGGACTTGATGAAACCGCCATTCCGACCCATATTTTCAACGAGAGGTTTGTCATATGGTTACTGCGTTTCTATATATTGTGTTAAGTTAGCATGAGTTTATTAAATGTTTAAACAACATATTTTCCTTCGGCTTCAGTTTGCACACGACACCTAATTGTTATTGTAGCTTTCAACCTAGACGAAAGATGTGATTTATTTGAGAATAATATGTTATTGCTCTGATATCAGTCGTGCTTGGTACAACTGTCTGCACACTGAGAACTGCACCCTCTAAGAATAACCTAACACAAGGTTGCTGAAAGCCTGATCCTCGCACCACATTAGACATAACACAAATAATGTTGCTGCCAACATTGGGCTCTACGCGGGTTTAAGATAGAGTTACAGGGAATGAATCAACACACTTGATGCTTCGCATGCAGAGAGCTGGTAGCTGTTGATGTGATCTACCCCTACTGAAATTTAGAGGTATGGGCCCGCCCTGCTAGAACCCAAATGAGACCTTCTTAGATATAATATAATATGCTAAATAGGGTGCGCGAAATATAGGTGATACAGATTTCTTTAGATTTTGCATTATAATATGCTATCACCGTTCGCTTACTATGGACTAGTGACTATGCTGCTAACTCTGATTTTTATAATATGTATGTTGATATTATATAAGATACTGCGTTTGAGAACTTTGCATTGAAAAATAAACATTTCAAACTTGCACGTGTGTTCTTTGCCTCCCAGTTTCGGTTTGTAAAGATTATATAACGAAAGAGTGTTCATGTGTTCCACGATACCTGAGGTACCCTAAGTTCATGTTCTGGATTGTCTAAGTCATTGGGAAATTATTACTACCAATGAGACACTGTAGCTAGCTTGGTAAGGGGATTTCTGAAACTAAGGGGAGTTTTGGGTCACCCTAACTCACCCAGGTTCTAGATCTCTGTGCACAGTTCTGTGGGAGAACGGAAACCCTGCTACATGGCGCCCATACGTTGTTGGCCTTATATCATGACACTCGAGTAGTATATCATTCAAACCTTAACCCCTTCATTCCCGTTTCCGGAAAATGGCGGTGTCGGAAAAACCTACCTATTTTTTAAATAGGTATTTTTCAAGCTTGAATCTATCTAAAAACGGTTTCCTTGAATTACTACCCAGTTGTGCTACAAAGTAAGCTTTGTTTTTTCACTTTCCTGTGCTGACATGGCACAAGCCGTGGACATCCCGCAGCATAGTCACATTGCGGTGCGTGACCATTTACGGGCTTATAATGTCCCTGTAGACGGCTTGGCCGTGGTTCTGGTGGTGAGTGCGGAACATGCTTACCCGTACGAACTGTTTTATTCGTGGGTGACATTTCCGGCGGTGGACGCTAATTCTGGAGTGTTCCATTCATACACTGCTACAGCTGTACCGGTTGCGTATGCTCCGTACAGGGCACTGGAGGTTCCTATTGATGCTTGGCAGCATGGAGTTTGGTTTGGTGGCGCCCTACCACATGCTTTAACCGCTCCGAGGTTAGGTCCTTTGTCCATTCCGGGCACACCTTGGCCCGCTTTGGCTGGATTCACTCCTCACCCTAATCGCGCCACTTGTAACGTGGCTGATCTGCGGCGGCTTCATGAAGTCGCAGTGGAAGTGATTAGAGCGCTTGTTCTTTACACTAGCCGTAATGTTCAGGACATAGCCCCTAGGGGTGCACAGCTTCGTGCAGAACAGGCTGGTTTGAAAATCAATCCTGTCATGGTGAATTCCGTGATGGGCAAAAAGCCCCAGGACAAGGATGATTTTCAGTTCTGGCTTGTTGAGAAATTCGGCCAGCTGGAGGCTGTGTTTCCCAACACGAGTCCTAGTGATAAGCACAGGATTCTTACACTGAGTTTACCGAAAGATTTGGCACCTGAACTTGTTGACTGTGAGACCTGGGGTAAGACTTTTGCAGCGGTCTATTCGAGGTGCTATGGTACCCCGTCTGTGACAAACTGGGTGCGGTCCTTAAACGTGTTCAAGATGAACACGGACCGGAGTCGGCGGTTGAATTGGGTATGCGCCTGTGTGGCACCTTTGATGTAGTTTGCGATCTGATCCTTGCGACTGTCAAGGGGGATTCAGTGAACTTTCAGGTTGCTAACGCATTGGCGTTAGTTCCCGAGGCCGAGAGACCCCGTCGGTTGGCAAGGATTATTGTTGCTGCTTATAAAACGGTTGGCCGCAATGCGAAGGGGCTTAAAGCTTTTCCTGACAAGGAGAAAAAGCAGCCCCAGGGTCAGTCTTCGGATACTAGTGGTCAACCAAAGTCCAAAAAACAAAATTGGCCTAAAAAGCAGAATCAGGGTAAGCAACAACAACAGCAAACACAGGTTTCTGCTCCTGCGTCTCCGTTGCCTGCGCAGTCAGATCGGGTTTATGATTTGCGCGATCGCGCGATGATTAAGTCACCTGAAAGGTTTCAGGCTTCTGACCAACGCTCTCCTCGTTCCTTTCAGGACTCATCGGCTCTGTCAACCGGTGGTGGAGGGGGCGGCAGGGGCCGGGGTGGCCAGCAAGGACGTGGTCAGCCCCGCACACGTAACGGTGGAGAGCAGCAGGAAGGCGCTACGCCCAAGAGACCACAGTTTGCCACGAAGAAAGTCGCCGCCCTGACAGCGCATCGATATGCCCCAGATAGTGAGAACGCGGCTTCGGAATCTGACGTGGGCTCTGACCTTGCTGGACGGCGCGGCAGAGATTACCATAGTGAGAGAGGCCCTCCGTCCACTGTTGAAGGTGACAGCGACTGACACTTATGTTGTAATTGAGACTGCTGATACGCATGTTGCTCCCCCTGAACGTCTTTTTGAAATTGTCCTGTTAATAGAAGGTGACATGCAGCGAACTGTAAAAGGGGTATTTTGGGAAAATCTCTCGTCTACGTATGACATTTTGCTTTCGGAGGCTGACTGGGTCCCACCTTTTGTTCTCGCAGCTCCGCGAGGGGAGGAGGTGGTCCTCCCCAGTTTCGCGCACACTGTATCGAGAGTGGAAGCGCTGCATTTTGCAGAAGAGTGGGCTCTGGCGCTTGCGCCGGCTGTGTACCGCAATCAGTGTGGCTGGGATAAATTGTCTCCAAGCCACGAGATTCCGTTACGGTCTCAGCCGCAGCCTCAACCTCAATATCCCATACGGCGTGAAGCCAAAGCTTCAGTCGCGGCTATCCTTGAACAATTGGAATATCAAGGTGTAATTGAAACGTGTGTGTCACCGATGAATAACACCCTTTTTAATGTAAACAAACCGGATGGCTCATATCGTTTGGTTTTGGATTATAGGCATTTGAACTCGCATTGCCGTAACTGCGCAGTACAGAATACTCATGGCTCTGCGTTAGTGAATAGTCTTGAGCGTAAACGGTTCAAAACCACGCTTGACATTTCCAATGGTTTTTATGCCCATAGATTAGACGGTCTAAGTTCCCAATGGACCAGTTTCACATGCGGTGGTGTGCAAAAAATGTTTTGGCGTCTCCCAATGGGCTATAAGAATAGTCCTGGGGTATTCTCCGCCCGCATTGTCTCTCTTTTGGAGGGCATCGACCCTGTTGCTTGTTCGTATGTCGATGACATTTATCTGACAGACGACGATCTTTGGGAGCATCTGTGTCGAGTGAATAGCATAATTTGTAACTTTGCTGACATAGGTTACAAGTTTAACTTTGCAAAGTCGCACATTGCAGAGTACACAGTGTTGTTTCTCGGCGACGAGCTTAACAACGAGGGAAAGGGGTTAGCACCTCACTTCCTGGAGAAATGCGCACAGTTGCGCTCTCCGACAACACTGAAAAAATTACAATCTTTGCTGGGTTTTTTGAATTTCGGGAGAACTTACATTCCGGAATATGCCCAGCGTATCAAGCCTTTGTATGCTTTGATACAACCATCTTTCTCCAAATCATGCTGGCTGCCTGAGCATTCAGCTATTCTGCAGTCTTTGCAGGCTGATTTGCTCGCTTCTGAATACTTACAGACTCGTGATAACCAAACCAACCTGGTGATAAGAATTATCCCTGGGTTGGTGGGTTTCACGTACCTGACTTTTAATGAAGGAGACACAGTACCTATTGCTTACAAGTCACACTTGTACACTTCGGCTGAATTGCGTTTTTCCACTGTGGAGAAAGTTTTAACTGCTGTACAGATGGCAATTCTTAAAGAACGTGCCCTGTCACAAGGAAAACGCATGTTGGTTGTTACCCCGTGTCCTGCCTTGGAGGCAGTTACGAAAGCCAGTGTACCTAATTCCAAAGCTTTGCAGCCTAGGTGGATTCAGTGGGCTGCATCCTTGACATCCCAGGATGTCACGTTTATTTTTGACGCCACTTTACGGTCGCAGGAGTTTTTACAGTATGAATTTGTTCATCCTGCTCCTTTAGCAATGCGGCCGTTGGAGGATTTCCATTGTATTATTTACACTGATGGTTCGGCGCAGGTTGCGCATGGCTCTAAACATGCCTACGCCTCCGCTTGCGCCATTGTGGTCGGTACCATGGTGAACGATGAAATCAAGTCCAGTGTCGTGCACACGCAGACGCTTGGGGACTGCACCGCACAATTAGCGGAGCTTCGTGCTCTGATGCTTGCATTGGAGTACGCAGATCCTAGTGTGATGACTTTGATTGTAAGTGACTGTTACTACTGTGTCCAGTCATACAATGAGAACTTGTTCTTTTGGATTCAGAATGAATTTTGTGATTCCAAATGTAGCACAATAAAACATAAAATGATCTGGGTCCGAGTGGCGGAACTTAAAGAGAAGTTGCCACTCGTGTTTGTGATTCATACTCTCGGCCATCAGCGCGTGGGGGTCCACGCTGTTGGTAATTAGCTTGCTGATGAAGCAGCGAAGTCAGCGGTATCGAAATACTTAGTTGCAGCAGTCACGAGGTCCAAAAGCAAAATAGATGATGACATCTTGGCAGCTGTTGCTGCAACCGAGAAGGGAGGTAAATATCCTGCGGGGTTCCCTTCTAAATACACATACCACTTAAGTCCCGATAAGGTTCCTTATGTGAAAATTCCTGATGTTGGCGAACGTCTAGTTCCCAACTCGGATCGCAGGGCTGCTTTGATTACAGCGGCTCATGAAGGTGTGGCGGCTGCGCATGCGGGCGTCTCAGCCACTGTAACTCAGCTACAACAAAGGTTCTGGTGGCGGGTACTGTACAAACACACGCGCGATTATGTCCTTCAATGTGACATTTGCCAGCAGATTAAACCTTCAACTGCTGCGCGTCCGCCTCAGACACAGTTGTACATCTCTAATAAACCCCTTGGATGCGTTTATTTGGATCACTGCGGTCCATTTTCTTCTGATACTGCATACAAGTACATCTTGGTAGCAGTTGATTCATGCACACGCTTTGTGTGGGTATGGCCACATCGGAGATGCTATGGTTTCGTTGGGGGTCCAAGTCAAGTTTTCAAGTCCGTACAGGCCCGAGGGTAACAGTGTAGTGGAACGAACGAACCGTGACTTAAAGCAATCTTTGACAGCTCGAGTTATAGGCACTGGCAGAAACTGGTTAGCCCACCTCAATGGCGTGCAGCGTGCGCTTAATAATCTCCCTAGAAGGTCTCTGGGTGGGCGGACCCCGTACGAAATGCTCTTTGGTATCAAGATGTACGTCCCTGACCTCGATGGTTTAGACTGCAAGGCCCAGGCCTCGGCCTTTGACGTAGATGAACATTGCAATGTTTTACAGGATCTACAAAAGACCAGAGACAGTCTAGCAAAGGAACATTTGCCCTCCACATCGGATGATGCGTTGCAGATCCCGGTAGTTGGCTGGCTACCCCAAGTTGGAGAACTGGTTCGGGAGAAGATCGATAACAAGAAAGAGTTTGGTCCCTCATATCGTACACTGGTTCGAGTTCTTGGAGTGAAGGGCACAAGAACAGTCATTTTACCACCACTTCCAGGTCGTAAGGAAAAAAGATTTATTTCTATTGACAATGTCAAGACACACAGGGTGGCCGATTCTTCATAGCATGACACCGGCTGTATCCTGTCCTTCCATGGTGAGGCACTCTGTGCTGGCTATTACATCTGGTGCAGAACAGGAGGTGTCCCTCGAGATGCCTGCCATATCCAGTCCTTTATTAAATACTATTCCTGTCACTAACATTGATGAGCTGAACTACACCTATCCTGCTGATTTATCGATGCCTAATTTACAGACCTGTTTGGCCGACCAGTCCAGATTCTCTTTTGACTCTGTTTCGGAACTTTCAAAGAAACCCTCAACTATTGCAAAATATGCCACGTTGTTTAAAAAGCATTTTTTAATTCCCCCTTGGACATACATTTGGTTGATCCTATTTTCATTTTACCTTTTTATGTCAATTGGTTTTGTGTTTTATTTTTTCCGCCTGATCGATGGTCACTACGTTAAAGAAAGAACAGGAATTTGGTACCTTAATGGAACATTGGCCCCTCTTTCCTCTTCACATTCAGCGCACAGACTGAAACGAAACTTAAATACAGTTAACATTACAGCTTGGCCTGTCCTTGATGGGATTGTGTGGGATGCGGTTAGATTTCAAATACATGGGCCCACTGAAGTGATTAATGTTCCGAATGTGCTTAGAGTAAACATGGGAGATGTGATTAAACAAAATATACGTTCTGATGATTGGGATATTCAGGCCGTAGATGCATTGTTTTCTGATTTGAAATACTATGCTGCCTTCGATGCTGAGGATCTGTATTTAGATTCTATTAATTATGGTGATTTGTTTTGTTTTCAACATTATGGTAATCATTTTTTGCATAAGACAAATTCTAGGAGGGTTGCTGTAAATTATACACAATGGGAACATTGCCCTGCTCCATTAGGAGGCAGCTCCAGTACGTTTCTGAAAAAATACACTTATTTCACAGATTTTAATCAATCAAATCCTGAGTCATTTTATTTCAAAATGACACAAAAGTCCATGTCCAAAGTTAGACTTACCGATACAAAATTGCTGTATTCGAAGTCCTTTCTAGACAGATTAGCTGTAGATGGCTACGAGTTTTGGAAAGGAACAATTGACCTTAAATCGGTTTGGGGTACCAAAGATTGGCAGGTACAAGGCACTGAGGCTTTGCACCGTGAATGTCTCATCCCGAATCACATGTTGTTTCTAAATTCATCCATTTTCCAAACAACATGCTTTGGATTGGCTACTGCTAAAAAATTAAATACACCAATCATCCCTGATTTAGAGGAATATTTAGGTTGGGGTAAATATACTGAATTGTCCATTCATGAGTTGCAATCTCTATTGCACAATTCATCCTTTAACGTTTCAAATTTGGATTCCAAGGGGTGGCTGATGTGGCATAGGAGTGCTGATTCTTGCCAACGCCGTTTTCTGGGTTTGGCTGAAGGGTTCACAGAAGTCAGACCTGATCCTCGTTTTGAGGAAGATTATACTGTCACAACTTATTCTGTGGGAAATCTGTGTCAGAATTGGTTACAACATTCCACATTCGCTGCAGTTAAACTACATCTGTCTCAATTAACTGAAAATGTGGATTTGAACGATTTTATAAAAGGCCCAGCTAAAGGTAGATCAAAACGATGGTTTTATGCAATTTACAATGAAATTTGGAAAGTTTCTCAAATTGAGGCTGCAAAGCGCCTGAGGGCAATCGATCAAGCGAATTTAGAAAAAGTGCTTGCAGTTGTAGATAACAGTATTAACACGCTTTCTTCCCGAATTTACACGTTGAACAATATTGTGTCTTCTGTGGTTGACATTGTACATGATGAAGTGTCCGTATTGTATCATGGTCAAAATCAATTGCGTTCTGTAATGCAGTTTGCCTGGACACTACAGACTCTGAAGGCTGGTCGAGTGCCCTGGAGTTATATGAACGTCACATCACTATTTGCCCCATTTAATTTGACTGACAAGCAGCGTATGCTTTCCATGCGAGATGCATCATTTTCTATGTTACACATTGAAAAATTAGAGTCCTTACCATTTTCTGTGGCTGAGGTTACTGCTGCTACATGGCTTATCCATGGTATTATTACCTTGCCTTTTGCTATGTATAAATTTACAAATTGTATGCGATATATTGCTATAGGGCGATATGGACCATTAGGCAGTGCTTTCCTCCATGAGACTTGGGGGCAGATTTATGTTAACTGGCGCATCCCCAGGGATGCGCCAGTTAACATGCGCCACAGTGCGCCACAGCTCCGCCAGCCATGGTGCAAAAACGGCACAGATGCGTGACGCATCTGTGCCGGAATTGTGTCGCATTGCTGGAGTTGCGTCGCAAGCGTGACGCAGCTCCAGCAAGGCTCGGGGGTGCCCCATTTTAACAATGCTGCGTCAAGACCTACGCCTGCTTCAAGCAGGCGCAGGCTTTTGACGCAGCATTGGCTTAAAAGTGACTGAGTGAAATCTCATAGATTTCACTCAGCCACTTTTGCGAGGCGCACCTGCCCCGGAACGCCCACCCTGCGCCAGAACGCCCACAAGCGGCGCAGGGCTTTACAACGTGACGCATCTGCCTAGATGCGTCACGTTGTAAATCATTCGTAGGGATGCGCCACGTTTACGCCGCCTTGCGTGACGCAACAGTGGCGTAAACGTGGCGCAAGGGCCTCATAAATCTGCCCCTTGGTCTTTACCATACACATATAGATGTCTTAAGGAGGGAAATGAAGTGAATCTGAATGGTGAAGAATGTACACAGTCGCCTGACCGCTCACTAATATGCTGACACATCCAGTTGCATGGTTCTTGTAATCAGGACAAGCCTAATTTAGCCTGTGTTTTGAAAGGCACACCGGTTCCTGCAATAGTTCCCACCTTCACTTTATTGTCTAACGGTAGTTATTTACTTTTGAATAACGAAATGTGTTGTGGGTTAATGGTCGGTATCGCCTATGTGGTTACTGTATCAGAACGTGTGGTGTGTTGCAAGAACGTGTTATATCCACCCACGCATGGGAATTCAGATGTTTCTATTTGGCCCCGAATACCAACCTTGAGAGCGAAGTTCAATGGTTTGAGCCGAATAAGAGCACTATTGTCTCAGAAAGAAGTGGCCCTGAGCTCGGCCCGCGAAACTTATGTCCTTCACATAGCTAACACACGCACAGAGGTGCAGGCACTTTTAAATACTGATTTGCCGTTTCATTTCTGCGAGCTGGTTCATCAAATCTTCAATGCCTCCTCCACAACTGGCCTAGCACATTTTTTTAAATTGGTTAGCAGTGGTCTCGTGACTACGTTTGAAAAAGTATTTGGTATTATCCCTGCGTTCTTTCATTCTATATTCGCAAGCTTGTTTGGCGGATTCCCTGTTTTGCTGGCTTTGGCTGCAGGCGTTCTGGTGATATTTTGCTTTATAAAACATGGATGCCCATCATGCGCAAGGAAACACTCAGCCCCTACTGATGCAGTTTCGCAACCGGATGCTTGATTACTATGGCTCCTTGCCGCTTGCGACTTTAAGCACGGCTTTTGGATTATCGTTTCGATTTTCCTATTTCACATGTGTCCAGCCTGTGTTTCATTGCCTGAGCTGTGATTTCAACTGGGCCATTGATTTGTGTCTCTGCTTACCGACTTCTCCTGACGTCGATTTTGATCAGCTGATGAGCCCCGTAGTTGCTCACGAGTTGGTTTGTTCTGGCGAAAGGGTTATGGCTGTGGCAGCGATGCATGGACTAATGGGTCAGTGGGACATATCCGCAGCGGCCCATGACTTTCTGGCACATAGCGTTCTCGAGAACCCACTGAGTTGTCCTCTGATGTTGCTAGAGGATTCGGTGCTGGATGAGCACGTATGTTCTTTCCCATTGCTTAATTGGATGGCTGAACTGTTTTCGGATGATGACAGTGATTTCATGTTGGAAGCTGTAGCTACCTATTTTGCATATTCATTCAACCCATGAGTGACTTTGAAGACTTTCATTATTATGGCACGTGACTTTTTAGTAATTCTGAATGGTGCCTTTTTTGTTACGAACATTCGACTTTCATTTGTTCTAGGCCTGTTAACTTGTAGTTGGCCTTAAGTTCGAATTTTTATATTTTTGTGTGGCCACTATAGGCATTCATACATATTTTTGTTATTAAAGACATATACATTTACATACATTTAGCTTGGCACAATATTGTTGAACTCTGCTTTCATGTGTTGCCTCTCATATAGTATTGGCTTATATTTTCTCCCTTTTTTAACAGTCCTCGGATCATTGGGGGGGCGTCATATGGTTACTGCGTTTCTATATATTGTGTTAAGTTAGCATGAGTTTATTAAATGTTTAAACGACATATTTTCCTTCGGCTTCAGTGTGCACATGACACCTAATTGTTATTGTAGCTTTCAACCTAGACGAAAGATGTGATTTTGTGACGCGGGGGACCCGGACGAGGGCCCCCCTGGTATGCCTATTAATGTGTTTGCTCTTTCTGTCCAGCATACAGAGGCTTGGAACACCCCTGACGTCATACGGAGGAGACCTGCAGCGGAACACCTTCGTGACTATACCTTTAAGGGGGCGGAGTCGGATTGGCGTCACACCCTCACGGAAGACGTAAAACCCATCCCAGAGTCCAGCCAGGTGTGCGAGACACCCGGAGGCGGAGTTGGAGGTTGGTGGAGCGAGTGGAGAGACAGCGGAGCGGAGTGGACGGAGGAGGAAGACGACGAGCGGAGGACGGAGGAAGATCGGAGGACGGAGTACGAGGAGGGCGGAGAGAGTAAGACGGAGGTGGAGGAGGGGGAACAAGATCATCCCAGGCACGGCGGGGAAGGTGGAGAAGAACCCCGAAGGTGGAGCCGGACGGACCCTGAGGCGAGGCCGAGTTACAGGACGGCTCCAAAAGGGAAGGCGGCGGCGGGACCAGACCTCGAACCTGAGAGGGACTACCGCGGGAAGCCAGGGGGCTCTGCGGGACGCGCATCGCCCAGCCACACTAACACGGAAGTGTGGCTCTCCCAGGTACGGGCCAATAACACAGCGTGGGGAGGTAGTAGATAAGGGAAGCACTCCTAACAACGAGAACCCCCCTTCACACCCTTGAGTTTTGCACAAGGGTTCACGTCCCGAAGACAGGGTAGAAGGTTGCACGTGTGATTCCCCTCACTCCCTTCCCTGAGACGTTTTTTTATCCCGGACGTATACTGAGACGGATCTTTCTTTTTCCTTTTTCCTTGGGGTACCGGCGCAACGAGACCAGCGAGACGGCGGGGAAAAGGTCTACGACTCCCAGGAGACCTTGGGACCGACGAGCGACCGGAGGAAGATCCAGGACGGAGGAGGCAGATCCACCCCTGCCCTTCTATAGAGTGCCTGTTCAAAAACGTCGTTTGTACAAACCAATAAAAGCGGCATTACCCAGACAGCCAGTGTGTGCGAATCTTTTCGAGAACCCCGCAGTACAGACCCCGACCCCAGCCGAACGGCCACAAGTGGTGGAGAATGCGGGCAGTGAAACAGTGAGCGCCATCGAGGACACAACGATGGATGCGATCCTGCAAGCCCTCGTGAAGGGCCAAGAACAACTGGCATGGGCAGTGGAGCAGCAACTTGCGGCAGCCCAATTGGACCGAGATACCTTCCGAAGTTCCGTGGTTCAACAATTGGAAGGTATGAGGCTTACGGGAGACCCCGCCACTGTCACCGTCCGTGAGACCCGGGCCCCACCTACTCCCGCTGGTATTTCTTTACAAAAATATGTCACGGGAGAGGACCCTGACGCGTTCCTAACAAACTTTGAAAGGGTGGCCCTAGCCTGTGGATGGACTGTGGACAAGTGGCCGTTTTTCTTAGCACCGCTGTTGAGTGGAGAGGCACAGGCAGCCTATCAGGTTGCCAACAACAACGGCACCACCCCGTATGCCCAGATCAAGACTGTAATCCTGGATCACCTCGGCTTAGATTCAGAAGCTTATAGGGTTCGGTTCCGCAAGGAGAGGGGACAAGCCGGAGACAACCCCAAAACCCTGTTTTTTAGATTGAAAACCGCAGCGGACAAGTGGCTTACCCCCACAACGAGTTCCAAAGACCAAATCATGGACAAGATATATCTCGAACAGTATTTGGAAGCCCTTCCTTATGGGACACAGCGGTGGCTACGCCAACATTCTAACCTGTCCACAGCTCAGGCCATGGAGATGGCCACCAACTACGCCCGGGCCCAACCCCGTCCTCACAATGTAGAACCTGACAAAACAAATAAGGGACCGACCAGACCCGAGCGCCGAGTGAGGGCTCAGCCAGGATCTCTCCCTCCTCTTCCTCGACCATCGGCTGTCGAACACCCCCCTTTTCGGGGCCCGCAGTGCTTCGACTGTGGACAGTGGGGCCACATAGCCCGTATGTGCCCTCAGAAAAGAACCCAGGAAGAACCAATGGACGTCAATTATCTCCCAAAGGCGGTGTTGTATTCAGCTGAGCTGGGAGGCTCCTTCCATGTGAGTGTTACTGTTAATGGGGTGGTGGTTAGGGCCCTCCTCGATTCCGGCTGTAAGCAATCAGTCATCCACGGAACTTATGTGACTCCACTACAGTTAGTACCGGAGAACACTGTGTTTATTAAATGTGTACATGGGGATGTGAAGGAATACCCGGTGGCTAGCATTCCCATAGGTCTAGAGGGGATGGAAAGCATGCTAGTTAAAGTGGGAGTAATGGACACGCTGCCCGAACCTTTGATCTTGGGCACCGATAACCCGAACTTCTTGAACCTCTTCAAAGCCCAGTTATGCCAAGACAGTGAACAGGGCGTATCTGTAAATAACCTATTATCTACGGGTCCATGGGAGGGAGACAGGTCCTTCCGATTCGCCCAAGCCAATGACGACACGCTCATCAATGCATGGGAACAGGCACATGTCGGTTTAACCAATCCTAATCCCACCTACCCCAGATTTGTGATTAAGGATGATCTTTTATATAGACTAGCCTCTAAAGACGAGCCGATGCAATTGTTGGTACCAGCCTGTTTTCGTGAGCAAATTATGTACTACGCACATACCCACCTACTGGCAGGACACATTGGGAGTGAGAAAACGACCCAGAACGTCCTCAGGAACTTCTACTGGCCCGGTATCTATTGCGATATAAAAAAACATTGCCAAACCTGTGACCTTTGTCAACGGAAAAATTCCCAACGACCCACGGCAGTACCGTTACAACCTCTGCCAGTCATCGGGACCCCTTTTGAGAGAGTGGGGATGGACCTGATAGGCCCCTTAACCACCACAAAAAAAGGATTTAGATACGCTCTAGTTATTGTGGACTACGCCACTAGATTCCCTGAGGCGTTCCCGTTAAAATCGCCCACTTCCCGGAACATTGCTGACAAATTTCTTGAGTTGTTTTCTCGGGTGGGGTTCCCTAAAGAGATCCTCACGGACCAGGGGACCCCATTCATGTCCAAGGTTATGCAGGAAGTTTGCCAGATGTTGGGTCTGCACCAGATTAAGACGTCCGTGTACCACCCTCAAACGGACGGATTAGTCGAACGATACAACAGGACGTTAAAAACGGTTTTGAAGAAAATGGTGGAGGTAAACCACTCCGACTGGGACTCCTTGTTGCCCTTAGCCCTATACGTGATAAGAGGCCAGCGTCAAAGCAGCCTTGGGTGTTCGTCCTTCGAGATGCTCTATGGGAGGCAACCCAGGAGCTTGCTAGATATGACAAAAGATATGTGGGAAACGGAACAAGGCGGAGAAACCAGAACTCTTCTAGAGTACAGTTCGACTTTGAGGAACAAATTAGGAAAGATCAGGGAACTCGCTCTTACACACTTGGAGGAAAGCCAGAAACAGCAGCAGACCCACTATAATAAAGGAAAGAAGTGGAGGTCGCTAAAAATCGGAGACTGGGCACTGGTATTACTGCCTTCATTGACAAAAAAATTCAGTAACGAGTGGCAGGGGCCCTATGAGGTCATCGAGACGATAGGCAAAACGACCTATCGCCTCCGTCTCACCCCCAGAAAGACCCAGATTTTTCACATAAATCTGTTGAAAAAATGGCTTGGAACCCCTCCAGTGGCAGCGAATCTGGTAACTAACCCCTTGAAAGATACCTCCACCACCATGAATGACTTGGTTATCAGTGAGGAGTTATATGAAGGAGAGCAGGAGGGCCTCCGATGAGTTCTGAAGAAATACGCCCACATTTTCTCCGACCTTCCAGGTAAAACCACCTTGGCAGAGCACAGAATTGAGACACCTCCTGGTACCGTGGTCAAGCAGCGTCCGTATAGGATTCCAGAGGCAAAACGGGACGCTATAGCTAAAGAGGTGGCGGAAATGCTCAGGTTAGGGGTAATACGGCCTTCCAGGAGTGAGTGGTCGTCCCCTATTGTAATGGTGCCTAAACCAGATGGCAGTAGCCGTTTTTGTATGGACTTTCGGGCATTAAACGAAGTATCAGCCTTCGATTCCTACCCAATACCCCGGATCGATGAACTCATCGAGAGACTCGGGGAGGCCAAATATATTAGTACCCTGGACCTGACCAAAGGGTATTGGCAGGTGCCCCTGCGCGAGGAAGACAGGAGGAAAACGGCATTCGCTACTTCTGAGGGGCTGTTCGAATTTACTGTTCTGCCCTTTGGGCTACACGGGGCTCCCGCAACGTTTCAGAGACTTATGAATACGGTCCTACGGGGACATCATCAATATTGCTCCGCCTATCTTGATGACATCATCATTTTCAGTCCCTCCTGGGAGACTCACTTACACCATCTGGATGCTGTGTTCAATTTACTCGCATCCGCGGGTCTCCATGTCAACTCCAAGAAGGCCAGAATCGGGTACCATAAAGTCAAGTATTTGGGGTACCTGCTGGGTCATGGTATCATTGAACCTCAGGTGGAAAAAGTGCATGCTATCGCGGAAACCCCGTTTCCGAAAACTCTCAAGGACATGCGTGCCTTCTTAGGCCTGGTCGGGTACTACCGACGTTTCATACCCTCCTTTTCAGAGGTCGCGACCCCCCTGACCGATACCCTCAAGAAAACGAAGATCCGCCCTGACTTCCACAACCCTACGCCGGCCATGTGGACGGCCTTTCAGTCTCTTAAAAAGGCCATCACCACCCGGCCAGTTCTTACGTCCCCCGATTTCAACAAGCCCTTTGTGTTACATACGGATGCATCTGACTTTGGAATCGGGGCCGTGCTGTCCCAAGACACCGGGGAGGGGGGCCTCCGCCCCGTGCTGTACATCAGTAGGAAACTGTTTCCTAGGGAGGTCAGATACCCGACCATTGAGAAGGAATGCCTTGCCATCAGGTGGGCGGTGGACAAGCTTCGCTACTACCTGGAAGGGCGGTCTTTCCTGCTCTACACAGACCATGCCCCTCTCATCTGGATGGCGAGGAACATTTCGAACAACCCTCGTGTCATGAGGTGGTTCCTGGCCTTACAGCCCTTTCGGTTCCAGGTCCGGCACCAGAAGGGTTCCGAGAACGTCCACGCGGACTTTCTTTCTCGGTATCCTCTCCCCGATCGGGAGAATCCTAGGGGGGGGATGTGTGACGCGGGGGACCCGGACGAGGGCCCCCCTGGTATGCCTATTAATGTGTTTGCTCTTTCTGTCCAGCATACAGAGGCTTGGAACACCCCTGACGTCATACGGAGGAGACCTGCAGCGGAACACCTTCGTGACTATACCTTTAAGGGGGCGGAGTCGGATTGGCGTCACACCCTCACGGAAGACGTAAAACCCATCCCAGAGTCCAGCCAGGTGTGCGAGACACCCGGAGGCGGAGTTGGAGGTTGGTGGAGCGAGTGGAGAGACAGCGGAGCGGAGTGGACGGAGGAGGAAGACGACGAGCGGAGGACGGAGGAAGATCGGAGGACAGAGTACGAGGAGGGCGGAGAGAGTAAGACGGAGGTGGAGGAGGGGGAACAAGATCATCCCAGGCACGGCGGGGAAGGTGGAGAAGAACCCCGAAGGTGGAGCCGGACGGACCCTGAGGCGAGGCCGAGTTACAGGACGGCTCCAAAAGGGAAGGCGGCGGCGGGACCAGACCTCGAACCTGAGAGGGACTACCGCGGGAAGCCAGGGGGCTCTGCGGGACGCGCATCGCCCAGCCACACTAACACGGAAGTGTGGCTCTCCCAGGTACGGGCCAATAACACAGCGTGGGGAGGTAGTAGATAAGGGAAGCACTCCTAACAACGAGAACCCCCCTTCACACCCTTGAGTTTTGCACAAGGGTTCACGTCCCGAAGACAGGGTAGAAGGTTGCACGTGTGATTCCCCTCACTCCCTTCCCTGAGACGTTTTTTTATCCCGGACGTATACTGAGACGGATCTTTCTTTTTCCTTTTTCCTTGGGGTACCGGCGCAACGAGACCAGCGAGACGGCGGGGAAAAGGTCTACGACTCCCAGGAGACCTTGGGACCGACGAGCGACCGGAGGAAGATCCAGGACGGAGGAGGCAGATCCACCCCTGCCCTTCTATAGAGTGCCTGTTCAAAAACGTCGTTTGTACAAACCAATAAAAGCGGCATTACCCAGACAGCCAGTGTGTGCGAATCTTTTCGAGAACCCCGCAGTACAGACCCCGACCCCAGCCGAACGGCCACAGATTTATTTGAGAATAATATGTTATTGCTCTGATATCAGTTGTGCTTGGTACAACTGTCTGCACACTGAGAACTGCACCCTCTAAGAATAACCTAACACAAGGTTGCTGAAAGCCTGATCCTCGCACCACATTAGACATAACACAAATAATGTTGCTGCCAACATTGGGCTCTACGCGGGTTTAAGATAGAGTTACAGGGAATGAATCAACACACTTGATGCTTCGCATGCAGAGAGCTGGTAGCTGTTGATGTGATCTACTCCTACTGAAATTTAGAGGTATGGGCCCGCCCTGCTAGAACCCAAATGAGACCTTCTTAGATATAATATAATATGCTAAATAGGGTGCGCGAAATATAGGTGATACAGATTTCTTTAGATTTTGCATTATAATATGCTATCACCGTTCGCTTACTATGGACTAGTGACTATGCTGCTAACTCTGATTTTTATAATATGTATGTTGATATTATATAAGATACTGCGTTTGAGAACTTTGCATTGAAAAATAAACATTTCAAACTTGCACGTGTGTTCTTTGCCTCCCAGTTTCGGTTTGTAAAGATTATATAACGAAAGAGTGTTCATGTGTTCCACGATACCTGAGGTACCCTAAGTTCATGTTCTGGATTGTCTAAGTCATTGGGAAGTTATTACTACCAATGAGACACTGTAGCTAGCTTGGTAAGGGGATTTCTGAAACTAAGGGGAGTTTTGGGTCACCCTAACTCACCCAGGTTCTAAATCTCTGTGCACAGTTCTGTGGGAGAACGGAAACCCTGCTACAGGTTCAATCCATGAACCCACAGGCAAATACCTGGACAGACAGCTGCAACCACTTGTGAAACAGATGTCCACTTACCTATGTGACACAACCAACTTTCTAACCAAATTGAATGACACCAAGTTGGATGAAACCATGGAAATTACCCTTTGCACCATCGACGTATGCTCACTATATACGTCTATCCCACATAATAGGGGCATTGAAGCCATAGAGTCATTTCTGATTAACCAAAATATCAAACAAGATCTCAAGGTGTTCCTTCTCGATCTCCTTCACTTTATCCTATACCACAGCTATTTTTCATGGAATGACAAATTTTTTCAACAACTAGCTGGAACATCCGTGGGGAATTGTGCGGTCCCCATCTACGGTAACCTTTTTATGCACTGCTAAGAACTTGATAACATTCTTATCAATCCTAGATGGCATGACAAGATCTACAGGTTTTGCCGATACATAGACGACATCTTCCTCATTTTGTTTGTTGAAAATATCTTTTTATTGCAGCAAGGTAAGTGATACATACAGTATATTCATGCCATTTCCGTTGGCGCTCAATTAATGTGCAACTTCCCCACACCCGTGTCACACAGCCATTCAGCTCACACCCCGGAGGTTGAGCGGCAATATCATGGGCAAAGAGCTGCGCTGGAGAATACTGCGTTGGTCAATAACTACCAGGTGTTTGGGACATGGCAGTGCTGCTTTTCAGCCCTCACGCTCCCTCCTCCGTGCCTCAAGTCCAATTGAACCAAGAGTCACTCTTTACCATTACTGAACAACCAGCCCCCCTGTCCCCCCCCAGCTCTCCCATCCCGCCTACCCCCCTTCCCTCACCCAGAACCGCCCCCGCCCGCACCCCCCACCCCCCCAGGCGTGCTAGAGTACCACTAATCTGAGTCCTCAACCCTCCCGGCTAAACCAGATCCGAAGTAAACCACCAGGAGTTATCAACAACCATCAGTCAGTCATCACAATGGAATGGAAATAGGGGAGCAGCAGAGGGGGCCTAAGTCATCCCCACGTCAGGCGGGCGCTCCGCCGGAGCCGGGCTATGCGCTGGGGAGTCCTCCTCGTCCATGTCCAGAAGCGTAAGATCCAGGACCAGCCCCTCCCATGCCCTGGCCCTCTCCAGAGCCATGTCATTGCCTGCCCTGAGTGCGGCCTGCAGACGGAGCTCTCCCTCACACCGGGCCCATTTACGTAGCTGAGCCTTCCATCGCTCTACCGTGGGGCCCCTGGTCGCCTTCCATTGGGACGTAATGGCCCGCTTCGCCAGGAGGAGCCCCAGGTCCAGAAATTTGCTAGTAACCTTGTTCTTTGAAGTGTGTGGGAACCAGTGTAGGATGCAGTGTGCCATGGTGAGTTGCAAGTCCCTCTCCGTTACCTCCCTCAGAACATCCACTACCTCTCTCCAAAAGGAACCCAGCTCAGGACAGGACCAGAACATGTGTTGGAAATCGGTGAAATCCGCCGGGCAACGTGGGCAGGACGCCGGGTGGGCTGGGAAGTATTTATGTAGTTTGTCAGGGGTCAGGTAGGCCCTGTGTAGGACATAAAAGTGCACCAGCTGGAACCTTGCGTTGCGCGTCCCGTTTCAGGCCCTTTCCAGTATGCCATTCCATGCCTCCTCAGGGATTGCAGTCGCCAGGTCAGCCTCCTATTTCGCCTTCAAGGCCAGCAGTGGGGCGACGGACTCCGAGACCATGCGTCGATACAGGCATGTGACAGCCTTGACCGTCCCCGCCATCATCACTACGTACTGGCAGCCCAGAGACAGTGGCGGCTCCGACATGCCCGTCCTCCAGTGTTTGCGGATCGCCGCCGTTAGCACCGCGTGAAGGAGGAAGTCCCCTCCCGTCAACTCAAAGCGGTCCTTCAGGAGGTCGAAGGGCAACAGCACCCCGTTTTCGTAAAGGTCACCCATGGATGACAGCCCCTGCAGGTCCCAACCGTCTAGCCCGCGCCACGAGCCTCCGTGCGGTAGTGCCCCGCAGAGTTTAAGTGGGAACTCGGTGCATACGGAACCGCAATACCGCCCCTTCGGCGATATCTGTTCCAGCATTTTCGGGCTGTTGCAAATTCCTGAGTGAGGTGGAAATCTCCCATCGGGAGTCCCAGGACAATCCGGGACAACACCTGGACCGGGCCCGCCAGTTCTCCTGATCCGTCCTCCCCTCTTCTGGCTCTTGCCAC
Source organism: Lissotriton vulgaris (assembly GCF_964263255.1). Classification (NCBI taxonomy): domain Eukaryota; kingdom Metazoa; phylum Chordata; class Amphibia; order Caudata; family Salamandridae; genus Lissotriton; species Lissotriton vulgaris. The sequence goes on from NC_141695.1 coordinate 593,391,655, forward strand.
CCATTGCGTTAGCCATTGCAGTTGCGCCGATAAGTAGTAGAGCTCATAGTCTGGCACTGCCAACCCTCCATCCGCCCGAGGGCGGAGAAGCGTGTCATGCGCCACCCTGCGCCTGCCCACTCCCCACAGAAAGCCAATAACCATCGTCCGCAGCCGCCGAAAGTAGCTCGCCGGGATCCAGATCGGGAGGGTCCCGAAGAAGTAAAGCAGCCGCGGCAAGGTCACCATCTTGAGTAGCGCCACTCTCCCCATGAGTGACAATGGGAGCGTGCTCCAAAAGTCAAAGTTCCCTTTAGTGTGCCTGATTGCCGACCCGATATTTCCCTCAAGGATATCCGCCCTGTCATGGAAGATCGAGGTGCCAAGGTATCGCAGGCTCCTCTCCTCCCACGTCACACCCTCTGTGGTTTGTGGGCATATTCTCCGTGGGCGGGCTGGGAATAGATGGGACTTCGCCCAGTTCACTCGGAGGCCCGATACTCTGCTCAACGATTGTAGGAGGGTCTTAGCTCCACGCAGGGAGTCAGCCGAGTCCGCCAAGAACATCAGCAGATCATCTGCGTACAATGCAATGTGGTGCACCTGTCCATAGACGTCCAGTCCCTGATACGCCCGGCCCAGCCGGGCTCGCGCCGCAAGGGGTTCGACAGCCAGGGCGAACAGTAGGGGGGAGAGAGGACATCCCTGGCGGGTGCCCCTGCCCACCATGCACATCTCAGAGATAACCCTCCCAGTTCTGACCCTCGCCGTCGCGTTCTGGTAGAGCAGCATCGTCCAATTCACGAAGCCCTCGCCGAGGCCCAGCGCGCGCAGAACGAGGAAGAGATAAGGCCATTCTAGGCTGTCAAAGGCCTTCTCCATATCGACAGCAAACACCACTGCCTCGTCGCCGTCATAGGTGTCAGCCTCCAGTACATACAACATCTTCCTCATATGGAAAGGACCATCAACGGAGATTGAGGAATTCATAACACACATCAACAAAATTGACGATCACATACAATTCACCCACACAATTAATACTGGAGCAATCAGCCGGATCAGATTCATGGTCTTGGAGGTTGTTCCTGTGAACCAAGGCACTGATAACAGAAATAAATTACTCCAACGTGAGATGTTTTGGATAAAGAAACTGAACTCATGCAACCCAACGGGGTTAAATGATCGACTGGAATATAGCTGTTTTTTATAATTTTGTATACAATTTCAGATTTTCTCAGATGATTGATATCTTTACTAATTACCTGATATATACACCAGGAATACTTGTGCGCATGTATACTCATTTAATAATGATTACACTGAAATCTGATGATCCAATTTATACTTTGAATTCGATTCTGTTTTTTACCCTTTGATTTACCTCACTCAATCATAAATCCCTTTGACATTTGTTAATCCCACTTGTACACACAGCTCCACCCTGCACTTTAGAACTTGATTTAACTTGCATATACTCAAAATACCACACAGTTACAAGATGGCTACCATAAGTATTCCATGTCACCCGAGGCATTATGGTATTAAGGCCTCAAACATTATCGGCAGTATTTTGTCACGTACATATATATGTAACATAGTTTATCCATCTTTATTCACAACAACATTGCTCTACACGATAACATTTCCACACAAGTGCAGTACGTCGTCAGCACGCCCTTTACTACGCTCCACTTCTGGGTTATCTCTATAGAAACGCACTATCGAACATTACACGCATGCGTCGCGTTTTCGGATAGCTTTTCACCATGAACAGACGAACAACATTCACCACGACTATCAGTAAGACCTCTGGCCACGACTAAAATGATCTTGGATACGAGCACGAGACAGCTTGAATAATGCATGCACGTTTTACAAATCAACCACCGTGAGCACCAACTTGATTTCTGACCGCGAGCAGTTTGTTTATACAAATAGGACACGGTCACTAATATATCTTTCTATGATACCGCATGTTTTAACTTGTAATAATGGCTTTTAGTACAATCACTCGCAGGATATGTAATTCCCGGCACCTTCCTAACTACGTTATTTATTTTAACGTTACCTGAAGATCACTTACTCGGACTAATATCACGTTTTTGAGCACATCACCAGACAATTAATCATTCACATCAATGTTTTATTTCACCACTACCCATTGGCATGATCAAGCCACACATTCACATGATTTCACCTGTAACCGGCCATGAACACTCCACATATGCATCTGGTTAAGCATTCGCAGGCCTACTTCCCGATCTTTGACACACTTTTTCTACTTTTTACTTTTTATTACAGATTACATGCATTACCCCTGATGAAGTGCCCCGGCACAAAATGCATAGGGTTTTGAAGTTTATATTTCAATAATTTTCTGGATTGTACAAATTACAATACGGATGAGAAATCCATTATGATGTAAAAGAGGAAACTATTGAGCTGTGACGCAACAGCGAAAATGATGAAATATTTGTGAAAGATGAATAAACAAAGTTAAACCTGGTTTATTTGAATTTACATTTGGATATGTTGAACATTGAAGATTTTTAATTCTCCTAAAGGAGTGCAGCTGGGCCCACTGTTACGTTTAGCAGTGTACACACAGTTCATTACTTGTGATACAGTAAACATTAAGGGCCTGATGTAGGCAAAAAACATTTACCGATTTTAAAATACCGAATTATACCGATTCGGTATTTCAAAATCGGTAAATGGTATGTAGGTCCCAACATCTGGATTCGTTACCGAATCCTTAACAATTCTTTAATTACCGATTCGGTAATTTTACCGATTCGGTAAAATATTGCCCCCTACATTCCAAAACTTGTAAACCGGTCGGTAACGGCCGAAAATACCGATTTTCGGCCGTTACCGACCGACCTACATCTGGCCCTAGGTTAGCTTCCTGCTCTCCTCATTGGCGACGTTTCTCTGGTGACTGGATCCTTGTCATACTGATTGAACTCCCAAAATGTCTGCAAGCCTCTTTTTCTTATTTACGAACTTCTTACTCGATTAGTGCACTGAGTTGTATGTTGTCTTGGAACTCTTTTTACCTAAGGATGTTTCTATTGATCTTAGACCTACTACATAGATCTATTTGACCGTTGCCATGATTTTAGAGTGCTTATCATGGTTTTATGTTGACTAAACTAGTGAAAAATAATGTTCCTGATTTATTTATGTATACCTGCTGGTTATGCATTGCCATTGTTTGTAGCCATGCAAACCTTCTCATATAAAGTGATCTGACCCTTTAAGAAAAGGATCTTCCTGATGGACATGGACAGCTGCCTAATAACCAAGCTATACACTTTCTTAGCACAGTCTCCCCCACAAAAAAATATACGGGCCAGAAATTATGGCAATCTAAACAGGAGCAGACAGTCACACACAAGGAATGGAAAGACAGTTTCTATTGCGAGTGTTGCACAGTACCCAACCACTTCTACTAAAACAATTGCCACAATAGGGACGTACTGGTACCTGACACTGACTCTAGTACAGAAATGGAGCTTAAAAAGTAGTAGGGGCTTGTGGAGATACTGGATCGTTGTTACATCTACTATGGAACTGCCCAAAGCTGACCTGGTATTGGGAGAAGGTCCTTGATGATTGTGGTACTTTCCTGTGCACTGCAGTGTGATGTAATAAGGAATGTGGAATAAAGAATATGGAATGTTAGAGCGGGGCCAGTAACAATTGCTTTGGTTCCTGATGGATGAATTGTTCATGAATAAACACTTTTGAAACTTACATGGATATCTCTTTGTTATGTGTAGCTACCTAGTTACACTGGTGACGAGCACAGGATACTTGGATTAGGGGTGTGTGTGAAGTGTGCTTTGCGCCTGCCTGAGGACGCTTTGATACACAGCTTGGGTTTGTGGCAGGTGGACAACAGAGAGACCCTGGTGAGAAATATCTCTTACACCACAGTTGGACAATGCAACGCGTGAGTGTTCCAGTTCACAGTGTTGGGCTATGCAACGCAGGAGTGTTTTCAGTGGATCGCAGCCTAAGAGCCACTGTAGCTTCGGGAGCGACGTCTTCTGGAAAACAAGCTCCAAAGTCAAAGAATCAATGCTGAGCGTCAGGGAAACAAGGGTGATCTTCTGTTAGAAGGCACGCATAGCGATGCTTGGGTGGCCATTTTTGTGAGTTGGTCAGAGTAATTGTTTCAGTATAGGAAACGTAGAGTTTGAAATATGCGTTGTTTTATCTGGTCAATGTGGTGAGTGGAACGCCATTATAAATTCTTGAAACAGAGTCTGTCCGGAGCAGTGACAGGCACACCGTCACTCAGTCTGCAAGCTTTTTAATCCTTATTTAGTCTCTTATCGGAGCCTGTTCAGAAAAGTGACAGGCAAGTCTTCAGTCAACGTGCAAGTTTATCATTAAGTCCCTTAACGGAATCTATCTATCCAGAGCGGTGACAGACACACCTTCAAGCAACCTGCAAGTTTAATAGGTAAATGTTAAGTATGAACTCCGTTGGACATGTCGAAGTGTTGAAGTAATTTATTTCACAAGACAACACACCGCAACATGCGTGAGCATCGCAGTCTGGCACTAACTCTCAACTGTCAAAACTAACGTTAGCTGACAACATTCCAGCTGACCTAACCAATTACGCACTGGGGACAGCTCGCGCATAGGGATAGTGGAAATAGAAAAATGGTACAGGCACAACACATCTCCTTCCCTAATGAGGAGGCATTTGGAAACACACTGTAAGGTTTAAGTAATACACAACGCAGTGCTATTCGCAAACAAAGTAATCATATCTACTGGGTTTGTTCAGATGTCTGCCAAAACTGCTGGTGCTAGCCTTAGTCCCATCTGTATCGCACATAGACGCACCGGCCGGTGCTTGAGCAGTTCCTTCCTCGCTGAGTGAGGATTCTCCAGTCTCTTTGTACTTAAGATTTCTCCCTGCTTCCTCATCTTCATTTTCCTCTTGTCTATTTTCAGAAGTGGGAGTCCCACACGTGTCTTGGGACACCTCAGAGGCATCAGTGCTGAAGTCTTCACGTTCACCCACCAACTCAATGTTCCCAATATCTCTTCTAGTCTGCTCACTACGTGTCGCGAGCGATTCACTATCGCAATCTTCTTCTTGTTCGGACTCTTTTTCCAAAGGTTGTGATCTTTCGTAGCTGTTATCCTTTTGCACTGGGCATTGTTCTCTGCCTTTCTGTTGGTTAGTTTCCGATCTATGACAGAGAGACATTGCAGAGGCATGCCATACTCTTCCATCACTGAGCAAGGTTGAATTGCAGAAAACCTTCACGACTTCCAAGGGTGCAGAGAATTTGTTATCTCCTTTGGTAATGTGTCCGCTTTTCTTCACTCTGACACAGTCTCCCACCTTGATGTTAACCTCCTTGCACTTCCTACTGTTGTCATATTTCTCTTTATAAGCATTCTGTGCTTTCTTGATCTTATCTCTGATAGCATCCACTGACCATTCCTTTCTCACCGCTGGTTTGATCCATCCAATATTGTCCTTAGAGATGGGGGTCCTTCCCCTCATAACTTAGAAGGGGCTCACCAACGTTTTTTCTCCCGGGGTTATTCTGTATCCCCAAACCATCTTGTTCACTTCTTTCCTCCAGCATTTTCCGTTACTATTGGCAAGTTGGCTGATCCCTTTTATCACTCTATTGAATCTTTCCACCGCTCCATTACCTGCAGGGTGATATACTGATGTAGTTCTATGTTTGATGCCATTTCTTTATACAAATTTCTTGAAGGCGTCTGAAGTGAATTGGCTACCGTTATCACTGACAATTGTCTTTGGGATCCCTTCCCTGATGAATACTTCTTCCATGAACTTTAGCACATCTCTGGTTTCTACTTTACCACAAACCTTCACTTCAGGCCACTTTGAGAGGTGGTCCACTTGCACTAGGATATACACCCCTTCATCCTGCCATTTCACGGGTCCCATGACATCGATGCCAACTCTTTCCCATGGTACGTCCGGGCATTGCAATGGCTGAAGTGGTGGTCGTAGGGTCGTCTGTGTTTTGTCTGAATTTTGGCATTCTATGCATTCGCTTATGGCTCTCTCCACCTGCATGTCACAACCCGGCCACCAATACCAACAATTTACCCTTTGTTTGGTTTTGTTTATGCCCAAATGTCCTTCATGGCATATGTTGATTATCCTTTCTCTGAGGCCTATTGGTGGTACTACTTTACCTTGCCTTAGGATGAGATTGTCTTCTACCGATAGCTCATTTCTCAGTTCCCAAAATATCCGCAATTCATTTTCCAAGTATTTTTTCTGTGGCCATCCTTTAACAATGTGATCCTTGATGACTTGAATTTCCTTATCATTTGAACATTCTTCTATCCATTCGCTCCTTTTTTTGGTAGCAAATTCTTCACTGATGCTAGCAACACAAAGATCTTCTTGCGCTACAGTACCCGTGTTTTTCAAAGGAAGCCTGCTTAAGAAGTCTGCCACCACATTTTTCGCCCCTGGTAGGTACTGTACGTCATAGTTATAATCCAACAGTCTGATTGACATTCGTGCCAAGCGTGGTGAAGCATTGTACAGCCCTTTCACAGTCAATATCTTGGTAAGAGGTTTGCGATCACACCTCAAAGTTATCTTCTTTCCTCAGATATACTGGCGGAAATGCTCCATTCCCCAAACGCACGCCAACTCTTCTCTTTCGATTACGGAGTATCTTTCTTCTGTTGCCGTTAGCGAGAGTGAGGCAAATGTGATCGTCACTTCACTACCATTGCTGTCAATCTGGGTGAGTACAGTGCCAAGCCCTTTTCCGCTTGCGTCTGTAGTTATCACACACTCCAGTTTTCCATCATATCCTTGCAGAGCCGGTGCTTCACAAATTTCATTCTTCAGTTGCTTGAAGCTCTCTTCACATGCACTGGTCCACTCATATTTGCTCTTATTTTTTAGAAGTGTTCTGATGTTGTACGTTTTTGTTGAGAAGTCTTTTACGAATTTAGAGCAATACTCCACCAGTCCTAAGAATGCCCTCAGTTCTTCTTTGTTGGTGGGTACTGGTGCTTCTTTAATAGTTCAAGTTCAAGTTCAGGAATTTGTATAGCGCACTACTCACCCAGAGGGTCTCAAGGCGCTTGAGGGAGGGTGGGTGCATTACTTATCGAATAGCCAGGTTTTTAGTTGCTTTCTGAAGGAGAGGTGGTTCTGTGTAAGTCGGAGGTGAGTGGGGAGAGAATTCCAGGTTTTGGCCGCTAAGTAGGAGAAGGATCTTCCTCCCATGGTGGATCTGTGGATGCGCGGAAATGCGGCGAGGGCTTGATTGGATGATCGTAGTTGGCGGGTGGGTGTGTAGAAGGACAGTTGTGTTGTGAGGCATTCAGGTCCTAGGTCGTAGAGGGCCTTGTGTGCGTGGGTGAGGAGACGGAACGTTATTCTCTTGTTGACGGGGAGGCAGTGGAGATCCTTCAGGTGACCGGAAATGTGAGCATGACGGGGAATGTCCAGTATGAGTCTGGCTGAGGCGTTATGGATGCGTTGGAGTTTTTTCTGTAGTTTGGCTGTGGTCCCGGCGTAAAGGGTATTTCCATAACCCAATCGGCTGGTGACCAGTGCGTGGGTGACTGTCTTTCTTGTTAAGGTGGGGATCCAGCTGAAGATTTTTTTGAGCATGCGTAGGATGTTGGAGCATGAAGATGAGACGGCGTTGACTTGTCTGGTCATCGAGAGGGAGGAGTCTAGGATGAAGCCCAGGTTACGTGCGTGATCTGTCGGTATGGGTGCTGTACCCAGGGCCGGTGGCCACCATGAGTCGTCCCAGGCAGAGGGGGATGATCCTAAGATGAGGACTTCTGTTTTGTCCAAGTTAAGTTTTAAACGGCTGTTCTTCATCCATTCGGCTACTTCTTTCATTCCTTCGTGTAGATTGGTTTTGCTGGTGTTTGGGTCTTTGGTGAGGGAGAGGATCAGCTGGGTGTTGTCTGCGTAGGAGATGATGTTGAGGTTGTGTTGGCGCGAGATGGATGCGAGGGGACTCATGTATACGTTGAAGAGGGTGGGGCTGAGTGAAGATCCTTGTGGTACACCACAGATGACTTCGGTGGCCTCTGATTTGCACGGGGGGAGGTGGACTCTCTGGGTTCTTCCGTCCAGGAACGAGATGATCCAATCCAAAGCTTTTCCTTGTATTCCGACGTTGTTGAGGCGTTGTATGAGTGGGCTATGACATACTGTGTCGAAGGCGGCGGAGAGGTCAAGTAGGATGAGGGCAACTGTTTCTCCGTTGTCCAGTAGCGTTCGGATGTCGTCTGTAGCTGCGATGAGGGCGGTTTCGGTGCTGTGTTTGGCTCGGAAGCCGGACTGTGAAGGGTCGAGAGAATTGTTGGATTCAAGGAAGGCGGCGAGCTGACTATTGACGGCTTTCTCAATGACTTTGGCAGGGAATGGGAGGAGTGAGATGGGGCGGTAGTTCTTAAGTTCAGAGGGGTCTGCTGTGGGTTTCTTCAGAAGGGCGCTGAGTTCGGCATGTTTCCAGCTTTCCGGGAAGGTAGCGGAGTTGAAGGAACAGTTGATGACATCGCGGAGATGGGGTGCGATGATGGAGTCTGCTTTGTTGAAGATGTGGTGGGGACATGGGTCGGTTGGCGATCCTGAGTGAGTGGAGTTCATCAAGCGGATGGTGTCTTCAGTGGTGATTGGGTTCCAGGCGAAAGGGTTGTGAGAGTGCTGTTTTGGTTCGGAGGTGGGTGGAGTGGGCTGTTCATCGGACTGGTTTTCAAAGCTGTTATGTATGTCGGCGATTTTGTTGTGGAAGAAAGAGGATAAAGAGTCGCAGAGGTCTTGGGAGGGAGTGATGTCGTTGGTGCCGGCGGTGGGGTTGGTAAATTCTTTGACGATGTTGAATAGTTCCTTGCTGTTGTGGGCGTTGTTGTCGAGTCGATCCTTGAATGCTGATTTCTTGGTGGATCGGATCAATTGGTGGTGTTTACGGGTGGCGTCCTTGAAGGTGGTCAGGTTGTCAGAGGTTGGGTTTTTTCTCCAGGTTTTCTCGAGGGTACGACATAACTTCTTGGATTTCTTAAGGTCATCGTTGAACCAGGGGGCCTTTTTGCTACCTTGTTTGATCTGATGGTTTTTCAAGGGTGCTAATACGTCAGCGCTGTGGGTGATCCATTGTGTGAGTTTGGTGGCAGCTTGGTTTGGGTCCGATGATATGGTAGGAGGGTTTTGATTTAGCGATGTGAAGAGTTGGTCGGTGGTGATTTTGTTCCAGTTTCTTCGAGGAATAGGTTGTGGGGGGTTGTGGGTCGTGGTCTTTTTGTAGCTGAAGTGAACGCAGTTGTGGTCTGTCCAATGGAGAGCTGTGGTGTGATCGAAGGAGATGTGTTTTCTGGAGGTGAATATAGGGTCGAGCGTGTGTCCGGCAAGGTGGGTGGGGGTGTCAACAAGTTGTTTGAGTCCAAGATTGGCCAGGTTGTCCAGAAGGGTGGTGGTGTTGCTGTCGTTTTTCTTTTCCAGGTGGAAGTTGAGGTCTCCCAGTAGAATGTAGTTCTCGGTGGTGAGGGCATGTGGGCTGATGAAGTCGGTGATGTCTTTGTTGAATTGTGTGCGGGTTCCTGGTGGTCTGTAGATGAGGGTGCCTCTAAGTGTGGTCCTGGGGTCGGTGTGAATCTGGAAATGAAGGTGTTCGGCGGTCGCTAGGTTATCGTCGGAGCAGGTCGTGATTCGGATGGTGTTCTTATGGACGATGGCGATGTTTCCTCCTGTTTGGTTGGTGCAGTCTTTTCGGATGATCTTGTAAGCGTCCGGGATGGCTAAGGCGATGTCGGGCGCTGATGAAGCGTTCATCCAGGTTTCTGTAAGGAAGGCAACGTCCGGCGATGCAGTGTTGAGTAGGTCCCAGAGTTCAGTGGTGTGTCTGTGGACCGAGCGGGTGTTCAGCAGGATGCACTTCAGGTGGTTGGAGTTGGAGCTGTGTTTGGAGGTAGTGGATTTGGTGTGGGTCCTGGTGCAGGCGAACTTGCAGGAGTGGCAGGCGAAAGGACCATGGGTGTGTCCTGGGGCAGCTTCGCAGCATTGTGGTGTGCGTCCGGGGTTAAGGGCAAAGAGGGTAGCGGCGTCAAACGTTATGCGGGAGGAGTGGGTTTTGCGAGGACCAGGGGGTCTGACGCTGGGCGCGGTCCAGGCGCGGACGGGTGTATACGGGCTTACCTTTGGCGCGCCTTCGGCGCGCATGGGGCGCGTCCGCTGCGCGTGTACGCTGCGCGTAGGTCTATCTGTCATAAATGGATATTGGAGGGGGCGGAGGGAGTGAGGGGCAGCTGGGAGGCGGGAGCGAGGTGGGGGGATGGGCTGGAGGCACAACCACCAAATGGCAGCGACAACAAGGCAAACAGGACGAGACTGGGGCACGATGTGAAAATGCAGCTATGGGCACAATCAGGCACAAATTAAAATAAGGAAGCTATGCGGGCAATGCGAGCAGTGGAGCGCTATGATAGTACACAGGCACAATTCACAATTAAGCACAAATATTATTATAGGCAATGCGAGCGCTTGAGTAAAATTAAGCGCTACAAAACTGAGCAGGCAATTAAGCGCTACAAAACTGAGCAGGCAACAATTAAATGTGAGTCCGGCTGGTCAGAATTGTTTTTGGCAGCAGTGGGGAGCAAAGCGCTACGATACCAAGAGGAGATACCAGGGAGGAGCGACCGCTACTGCAGGGGTCAGGCTGGTCACTTGGTAATTGCTCTGATGAGTTCTTTCTTTGGTCTTATTCCTTCACTTGAGATTTCATGTCCAAGATAGTTGACTCGATCTTTACTGAATTTGCATTTCTTAAATTCAGCTGTTAATCCACATTTCTCCAATTTCTTCAGTACCTGTATTAGTCTGCTATCATGTTCATTTTGATCTTTCACCATGACCAGAATGTCATCTTGGAAGATGAGTATTTTTTCCACGCCCTTAAAAATTTCTTGCATCAGCCTTTGGAATAACGCCGCAGCAGACGCTATGCCAAAAGGTACTCTCTTGAACCTGAAATACCCAAATGGTGAGATGAAAGTGGTGAGGTGTTTGCTTTCGGGGTGTAATGGTACTTGGTGGTATGCCGCCACCAGGTCGATAGTAGAGAATACTGTCATGCCTTTTGTGAGGGACTGCATTTCTCCAATTCTTGGCAGAGGGTACTGATCGATGAGGATGTTTTTATTGAGGTCCCTCAGGTCCATACATAGTCTCAATTTTCCATTGGATTTCCTCACGACCACCAAGGGCGCGACCCACTCTGCTGATTCAGTGGGCTCTATAATGTGTGCATCCAGTAGCTTATCAATTTCTTTTCTGACTTCATCTCTCAGTGTTAAAGGTACATGTCTTACTTTATGTACACATGGGTTAGCATTGTCCTTTAACTTGATTTTGTGTTGGAAACCCTTCAATTTCCCTATTTTTCCATTGAACACCTTTGGAAACCTTTCTACAAGTTCCTCACTCGTTGCCGTGTCCAATTGCATGACTAACACTGGTTCTGCTCTGTTAGGGTTGAGAGTAATGCCAAGTTTCCCCTGATCCCTCCACCCTAAAACAGAGGGTCCTGTCACTGCCACGTACAGTTTGCTGTCCATGGTCCTTTCTTTGAACACAAAATTTAGCTTTCTATAACCCACAAGTTCTATAGGTTGGTTAGTGAACGTTTTTGACTCTTGTTCTCTCTTTTCTTATGCATGCTTTTTGGAAATATCCAAGGAGACCACATTTTCCACACTTGTTATTTCTTGCTTGACCATTCCAATCATTTGCGAGATGTTTATTGCTACCACAACGGTAGCATCTCAAATCTTTGTACTTTTTCCCATAGCTGCTTTACTTGGGTTTCTCTTTGCTTTGGCTTCTGTAGTCAAATTTTTTTCCTTGTACCAATTACCTTCGCTACCACAGTGGAAATATCCTCTTTGCCTTTGTTTTCATTAATCACTTCCTTAGCGCATCTTCCTGTCAATTCAGCTTTCTTTACTATCTCAATAACTTGTTGTAGTGGTTTCTCTCCCTTGGTCCATAACGCATCTTGTATGTTTGGATTAGCTGCACACATGACAATTTGATCTCTTATTAAGTCATCATGCATGTTCTCAAATTTACAAGTCAACGCTAAATTTTTTAATGCAGCCACATAGTCGTCAACACTCTCATCTTTCCCTTGTTTTCTTCTGTAGAACTTATACCTGTGTACTGCCACACATATTACTGGTTTGTAGTAACTATCTAAATCTTCAAGGGCCTCTTCATACACATCCCTTTCACCTCCACCGCGTGCTTTCTTATTAATATTTTTGTACACATCCAAAACCCCCTGCGCCTAAACAATGTAAGAGCATTTTTTTCTTCTCTTCAGGTTTCATGGGTTCATCTTCTTTCTCAAATGTAGATAAGTAATTGCAAAAGTACTCTTTCCATGTTTCCCATTTCGCTGGGGGTGTACCTGTTCCTTTTAAAAATGGTTCTGGTGGTTGTAAATTGTAGTTGCTGCTGTTTGCCATATTATTGTACTTAAATACTTTTCAAAGTCTGCTCTTTATTTTATTTTTTTAACCGTTGCTCTGCTTATAAATTCCACTAAAGGGGGTACTTTTCTTTTTAACTTTTCTTTTCCCTATAATGCGCTTTAAAATCAAAGAAACTTGCTGTACAACGCGATTTATGCTTGCGCGAAAGTCTCGTGTGAAATCGCTACAGCGGCATTCACTCGTAAGGTGGCGCCAACTTCCTCGATGACGTCGCTCTCATGTTCGCGCCACAGCTCTGAGGAAAACTCCACTCATCTAGTGTACTTCCGGAGCCAACGCAGCAACACCTTTCTCCACAGTACCGAACTCGCTGCTTCCTTAGTAAGCTAATTTCCTTCTTAACTTGTCTTCAGAAGTGTTCACAGTGAGAGTATTCACTAGGATTCTGATCAGCTTTCACATCACGCCATTAAGCCTTCCGCCCCTCACGCTGAGGCGAGTATCACACTCCTTGCATTCTGCCAGTTACACAGCCGTAGTGTACCACTGATCTAAATGTGCATCAATTTCGCTTCATACTTCATAGGTACTTTAAATAATCGGTTAGTCACACACTGCTCAGATTATTCAGTGTTTTCTCTCACATGCGTGTTTATCTACCTCCGAAACTTTTTTCATATCTGTCAATGCATCAGCGCTGATGAGAATAACGACCGAAAAGGAAACGCTGCTCCTAATACACGTCAATTTCTCCTCATTACTTCTCGCCGAAACGTTTACACAGCTAGATACTTCGTGCTGCTCAGATTTCAGATTGTTATCTGCTTCACGTTATTTTAACTTTCTATTCTTCCGCTTTTACTCGACTCGTACACAAGTCCTTACATTTTAATTATTTCAATATTCCTGACTGCTTTCTCATTATTATCCGCACGCTGTTAAAATATGGATTTTTACACTTTCCTTCCTTGTCTTTTTCCACTCCTTTCTTACCGGAGTCTCTTCAAGTGGGTTCGTGGTGTGAAGTCTTGGTCCTAGTCGCCAAATTGTTAAGTATGAATTCCGTTGGACATTTCGAAGTATTGAAGTAATTTATTCCACAAGACAACACACCGCAGCATGCGTGAGCATCGCAGTCTGGCACTAACTCTCAACTGTCAAAACTAACGTCAGCTGTCAGCATTCCAGCTGACCTAACCAATTACGCGCTGGGGACAGCTCGCGCATAGGGATAGTGGAAATAGAAAAAGGGTACAGGCACAACAGTAAACAACTGTTAAAACCAATAGATATACATTTAATCCAATTTCTAATCTCTAATTTAAAACATTTATAAAGCGCAGCATACACCGAACGGTTTCTTGGCGTTAGATTAGGTACTGTGAATCCAGATTAGGTACTGTGCTCAATTGACTGTAACAGCAAAATTACATTAAGCCTGTCTATAGCAGTGACAGGCACACCATTTGCTTTGCTGCACACCACCTGTTTTAATGCATGTTTAGAATAACCTTGTTATTTTCGGTGTGACTTTTATTGGTTTTGTTTGTAGTTGTTTTGGTTTGCGTTGTACAGTATGCAAAATATTACGCCGCCTCCATTTTAGTTAAGAAGTCCTGGTGAACCGCCGGTGAGATGGAGTAAACGGAAGCAGAGGTTTGGTCACTATGCAAAGGTGTGTAGAATGTAAATGCTAAACGCAAATAGTCGTGATTAATGCACTGAGTTGATCGGGAAGGTCAAATAGTTTTAGAAAATTTGCCTAAGTAAACATGCTGAGGAACAAAGAGAATTAAATGAGTATGAACTTTGTGTACTAAAACTTGATCATAATTATCTTCCGCACATTAGTACTATTATGGAACAATATCATTTTGGTCTATGTGAAGGGCAAAAAAGAGTTTTGTTAAAGTTTTTGTAACTGGTCTAAGAAAATTAGCATCTAAATTTTTATTTGGGACGGCTGGTAATGAACGATTAAGAGACAAAATAGTTTTGAAATTTAGGAGTGAAAAAATAAGAGAGGAGTTATGGTTAAAGGATGAACTCTTAGAGGAAGTACTTTTAGTAACAAAAAGATTGGAACATATAAAGAAATGTGTGTCAGAATTAAAGTCTGCGAAGGATAAATTGCCCTCACAATTTGAAAAGGTTGAAGAAACTAAATGTGTGGTGAAAGGCAAAGATATTGCTGGAGAGTGAAAAAACTCGGTCCCGCCTGACTCACTTACCGTATATGGCGCCCACAGCTCCTACGGAGGTCCTAGACGGATGCTGGCACCATCTAAAATAACACAAACACTGCAGCAGAAGAAGGAAGGAGCTGGAACCACAAAAGAAAAATCTAGCAAAACTGACGAAGGACTTGCCTTTACAGAGCCACGGGGAGGAGCCTGGATACAGAAAAGGATGACGAACCAGGAAAAAGTGCGCACAAAGAGGAGTAGGTACACTGACGCGGAGGAAAAGGGAGACACTGACGTGGAGACAAGTCCTGAGAACACAGAAACATTGATAGACGGAAGCTTCGCAGGGAGAGACTTGTGTGATACAAACATCGCAGAGGCAGAGTAGGGGAGGAGAACTGGAGCAAGGAGTGGTGAATCCCTCCATGGTCCCATTCTCTTGTAGTAGGTTGTTACACCATAATGGTGTCTGTAGGAAAGTACGATCTTCTTCTTATGGTTACCCCCACTTTTTGCTTGATGTTGCACTGTTTTGACTAGTCTGCCACCATCGGAGACCATTCTCCCGGGTTGTCTGTGACTCACCCAGACACATAGGTAGAGGTGCAGTATAAGCTCGCGGTAAATGCTATCTCGAAAACGGCTACTTTGAAACATATCGTATTTGGTATCAAACACCTTTGAATCATACCTCCACCCTAGTAACCGGTTTGGAGGTATGATTCCACCTTTCTGAAGCGAGCTTCGTGGTGTCACTGGTCTATCCGGTGCCAGCCTTCTCGACCCGATCAGCACAAAACGGATGCTGCCGACCAGAGACACATTTTTGCCCTCCTGATGGTAAGCCAAGCTCAAGCAGAGGAAGGCAGCACAATTGGCATCCTGTCACAGGGAGGTGTGACCACGTTACAGACAGGATTTTGTGTATTGGGGCTGGGTGGGTGCACTCTGAGAGTGCCTGAAAGTCTGCACCTGGGGCACCTGTGCATAGCCCAGCTCAAACCAGTCCTGGAAGCTGTTGGCTCCTGCTCGGGCATGAAACTGGATAAAGGACATGGGAGTAACCTACCCTCTGTCCTGACCCTCCCCTAGGAGGGTGCCCCAAATCTGTCCAACCCTCTCCTTTGGCTACAAAAGGGCTTACCTGACTGTAGCTCTTTAGATTTTACGTGGACAAGATTCTACAAGACCTTCGACCATCTGGACACTATGGACTTCACTGGACTTCGACTGGGACCAACTTCGTCTCCCTCTCTATCCAAAGCTTTGCCTGTGCCCTTGCTCCATACAGGTTCCATGCAGGACCTATGGTGCATTAAGGACAACTGAAGAATCTCCCTTGCTGTGAAGGAGTCACTCCCTTGCATCCGCAGGCACCTCAACGCATCTGACCGGTCTGCTGCTCCCGAGCTCCTGCGGACTCTGAAGACTTGTGGGTCCTCCTGAGGGTCCTCTTGATTTCTGTTGGGATTTCCTGGTTGCTCCAGACGTGCCCTGACTCCCCATTGCTTGGTAAGTCCCCTGGACCTTGCTGGTCCACACCGTAACCTGCTTGACCCTCCTGCATGGGTTGCTTTTGCCAAGGCTTGTTGGTGCTCCAACCTGACACCGACCCCTCACCACTCGATATCCTTCATGGGACAACTCGCATCTGGCTCCTGGTCATCGTCGACGTCTTATGGTCCTCGTGGCTGCAGAGTCAAGCATCCTTACTTTGCACCTGAAGCACCCGACATCGGTGGGCATTCGTCACCTCTGCTTTCTTGGACTTGGATTCTACTGGACCCTTCTCACCTTCACGGCAGCAACACTTCTTCGAAGCCTTCCATAGAGAATGACAGCGGTTTCAGACACCACTTCAACCCTATACACCTCATCTGGAATAGGTAACTCTGGTACTTCGGTATCCATGGATGGGGTTGCTCTCCAACCTCTTATGTTCTGAAGGGTTTCCTCAAAGTCCTCCTAGAAGGGTCCTTAAACTGTAAAATTGCAACCGCGACTTCCCAATAGAATTGTACGGAGCCCGTGATCGTGTTAGCACACTGCACCTGTCCCCCATGGGGTCCCTATCTACTCATCTTGGGTGATTCCTTGAGGTCCCAGCGATTCTATCTGCTCCAGACCTGAGTTGTGGTTGTTATACCACTATTTTAGTATATGGTTTGGTCTACCCCTGGAGCCCACTGTGTATTGTGCTACCTACAGCTGTCCTATTGATCTCATATTGTGTGATTTGTGTTCTATCCTCGGGTAGAGGATATTAGAGAGTTTTATATTAATAAATACATATTTTTATATAACTACTGTGTGGTTTTCCTTTCATTTAATTAATACAGCAGGTGATATTCTGGTAAAACGAGCTGCTTTACATTCCTTCAAGATTAAGTATGAAGGCTGCTCTCCACAGCTACCACTAGGATAGCTTTCTAAATGTTATCTTTGACCTCATACATCATAAGGGTCGTTTGGACTGGTGCAAGGTGCCCACTTTAATTAGTGGACAGCATATACAAGGCCAACTTCCCATAGTGTCAAGTTGGTGAGCCGACCTTTGTAGCCCAGATGTGTTGTGGCCTCGCTCCATGTCCTGTCTACCGTCTGAGTGTGCGCTTGCAGGTCACACCCCCTTTTCCTACAATACAGAATCTTCTTGTGCCCTCCATTACCCATGGACTCTCTATCTATTTTGTTATCCGGTGCCTGACGATCCAAGAATTCTCAATCATTTATGCCTAGTAACTGTGCCGCCCAATAGTAGTTTGGGATGTTGGGGACTGCCAGGCTACTGTTACAGACCCCCCGCAGCTTTTCAACGCAATGCCGCTGGGTGCTGCCATTCCACAGTAAGAGTCTGACTTTGTGCTCAGTTGCACTGATCAGCTGGCTCTGCTGGCCTTAGGGCTGCAAATCGTCAGGTACTGGGCACTTGCTAGTTCTTGGAGGGCAAAACACACTACTGTCCGGGTCTATTTGCTCTACTGGGCACCCCATTCTCTATACGTGCACCTAGATTGCACCCTGTGCTCCCAACCCCATCGGAGTGTGGTACACCGGGCGGACTACTTGGGCAGGGTGATCTTGGATCATAATGCTCATGTTGTTGATATGCCGTGAAACACCCCTCTTCCCTTGACACCAACTTGCCGTCTACCCAGGGGAGGCCTGGAAGACCCAGTCTTCTGAGTTCACAGGAGTCCCACACACGCAAATATTTCACTGAAACCCATAATACTGCGTCCGCCAGAGTGGTGGAGAGGAACGCGTTCCAGGTTGTAACGTTGGGGTGTACACAGGAGGTGACGGAAGAGTGTATGACCCTTGCTGGAGAGTTTGCAGTTATAGAGCGCAAGTTCCCTACACTAGATAGAGAGGCAGGCAGGGATTTTGCCTGAAAACCAGCATTGATTGAACTACAAAACAACACACCACCCTCTTGGACTTGGAACTTTGGCACTATGCTGCCAAGGTGCACAGTGATGCAGATTAATCTGGCCACCTGCTGGCTTGGTTGATTTTTAGCAATACTCTCTGTAACAAAGTAGGCATCTCACAATGAAGACACAGTAGTTGAAATAACTTGTGAGTTGTTTATTTCTTGGAAGAATTCCATCCATCAGTTCACTCCAGTTGGGAGACAGGCTAAACTTCAACTGCCTTCACAGTCCGGTTGACGACATCATCAGATTCTTAAGCTGAAGCAACAGAAGCTCAGAATGCCATACATCTCCCTTCTTTACAAAGTAAACCCAACCTTATTGAAAGCAAACAGCTATTGTAAAAATATAAATAACATCTAAATATTTTGCATAACAAAGCAAAGAACTTAAAAACGTCCTAATTTTTTTTACAAATTAAAAGGTATAATATGTGGATAACAGTTCATAAAGTAACCATACTAATTACTTTACATATTCACTCAAATGTCCTGGAGGCATAGACACCCTCATAGACCTCTGAATAGGCTCAGTATTTTTGGAGGAGCCCACAAGCTCAGTTCCCAGTCGGGTTTCCTGACTCAAAAGATGATCTTGAATCAAATCATCTCTGATCACGACAACTCTGTTTAAGTTCCATATGTGATAGTCACTAATCTTGACAGCATTATTAAAGACTCTGATGACTTGCATAGGTTTTAAAAACCCTATTGTAGAACCTTTTTTGCACGGATTCTGAACTAAAACCCAGTCTCCCACTTTGACAACAGTTCTTTTAACACTCTTTCTTAGGTCATAAAGCTCTTTATGAGTTTCAATCTTCTTAGCCTTTGTCGACCTCCAATCACACCCCTCATTATACTCATCACAATTTGATTGCATGTCATTGACCGAAGTAGGTGCCACCAGGGTGTTTGCACGCCTACCCCTGAATAACTCAAAAGGAGTCTTTTTGGTAACAGCATCAGGCGACACCCTGTATAATTCCACCTTTTTGAATATTCCTTTCCACCAATCCAAATCTGCACTTTTGCCATGTCTACGGTTTCTTTCAACACACGATTAAAATGATCTACCTCTCGGGGTGATATAATGAGCCTTTTTTATGTTTAATTACACGTTCGCACAAAAACTGTTCCATTTCTCTTGAAACCAGCTGTACCCCATTGTCTGTAAGAATGACATCAGGTATCCCCTCTTTAGCCATAAGCTCTTCCAAAAATGCTGTCACATGCTTGGTTTCAACACCATGCATAATGGCTATTTCAGGCCACCTGGAAAATAAATCCACTAGAACTAAAATGTACCCCTCAAAGCCTGAAGAACGGATGGGACAAACTATATCCAAGCAAACTTTCTTCCATGGAGCTTTAAGTCGCTCGCTTATTACCATGGGTTGGACCTTAGTCTTTGTTACTTTTTCACTCAAAGCACACTGAACACAATCTCTGATGACACGTTCCAAATGCAAATCCATACCCGGCCACCAGTAAGTCAATCTGAGTCTCTCCTTTGTCTTGGACATTCCTTGATGACCTGCATGAGCTAAAGAGACAAGTTCCTCCCTAAGGGATACTGGGGGGAACAACCTTGTGTCCCTGACCAGCAGGCGTTTTTGCTCTGACAGTTCATCCTTAACATGCCAATATTTTTCTGCTTCTTCATCTCATTGGGGTTGACATTCCAACCTGCCCTCACCCAATCCAAGACTCGAAGCATACCGAGGCGTGGCTAGCAGCATGGCCGGCTGAGACGTGTCCTGCCGGAGCTCCGGCCGGGCTGCCACTTGATCCGTCGTTTATACCCACACCGGATGAAGAATCCCGCAACAGGTGGTGTCTGTAAGCGATCTCTGCCAGGGGCTTGCTTTCTGGCACTGAATGCAGCGTGGATCGCCCACAAATCCACCGAAATCGGCACCGGATCGGGTGCGCTCGTTCTAGGCAAGATGGCGGCGCCGGCATAGGAGGCGGCCGCGGGCGAGAGAACCAGACCGCGGAATCCCAACCAGGTGCAGAGGGAGAGCCGGCTACAGAGCGGAAAAGCTGGGATTCGACCCGCGTCCCGGGGCAGGCTAGTGGAGCCCGCCCGGCATCAGGGATCCTGGGTTAAGCCCCAGCCGCCTTTACCAAGATGGCGGCCGCCTACGGAGCGAGCTGGTGAGCGTATGCGGAGGAGTGGGGCAACCTCGCCGGCGTTGTGCGGTGGTGAGGCTCGGGAGCGGGAGAAGTCCGGAGCTGTTTTGCCCCCTCCCCCCCCCCCCCCCCCTCCGGCCCGGAGGCAAGGACCACGAACGTCAGGAGCGGTGGAGCTCCCTCGCCCCTGCGAGGTGAACGGGAGCGGGAGCTGAAGAGGAGGTGAGCCCAGGGGGAGACGTCCTGGAGGAGAGGGGTTTTGCAGTGGGAGCTGGAGATTCCCCACCGGGCGCGAGGCTGTTTCATCTGCGCTGACGGCGACACCCCCCCCCCCCTCGCCCCCCCCTGGCACCCGATCCGCCTGGTGCGTGGTGCTGTAGTACTGTGTGGCCCCCAGGTCGCGGGCCCGACAGCAGACGGCGGCAGCGGACGGCAGGCAACGGCGGACAGTGGCTGCACGCATATACTGCACCCGGAGAGACGCGGTCCAGTGACGCACCTCACAGTCGAGGGGACAGCGGGGGAGCCAGGCCTGGGGGTACACTCTGGTCCCTGAATGCTGCTCCCTCCTCGCGGACCGGATGCTGAGCCCTGCACTGGGGGTGGTGCAGTGGGGGATAATCGTTATTAGGTGTACGACGAGAGGAGAGACCCCCAGCGGACACCCCACTGCGGTCCTTCAAGGGCAGGAGAGTACGCCTCGGATACTCCGGATGCCACACAGGGAGCGGCAACCTGTGACACCTGGGATCTGACCCAGAAATAGAAGCTTCCCGGGTGGCTAGGAGGGGGCAGGACGAGGTGCCTTCGGTGGGGACGTGGGGTGAACAAACCAACAGCCACATGACACTCACCCCCCCCCCCGAAGAGCGACACCCGAACTAACGGCGGCAACCGGAAAAGGTCTACACGTGCTGGGGACGGCATCAGGGCTACTGGTGCTCATCTCCGTCAGGTTGCGGGCGCCAGCGGAGTTCGCGCCAAGATCACAGCCGGTCACGCGGCGAGGGCAGCCATGGGGAAACAGGATCTGATCCCCAAACCAACGAAGCAAGGCCCCATGGACAACTTTGCAACATCTAGGCCAAACGGGGAGCAGAGGCTTGACATGCCGGGACCGCTCACAGAAACGGCAATGCTCCTGGCAGCCATCCAGGCATCTAGAAGTGATATCCAGGAATCGCGGGCGGCGTTGGAGGTAAAAATCGGAGAAGTGGGCTCAGAGATAACGCTGCTACGCCAGGACTTTCGCAATTTAACAGAGAGAGTAACACTGGCTGAGAACAGAGTCACAGACAATGAGACATCGATTGCAGCGTTAAAAAAGGACATGGCAGAGTTACAGGCCTCCCATCGGCACCTACAATGGCAGGTGGATGATGCCGAAAATAGATCCCGCTGCAACAACCTTCGCTTTGTGGGTTTTAGGGAGGGACTTGAGGGGAGGGATGTGGCCTCCTTCCTCCACGCGTGGCTCAAGACTACTTTCCCCGCAGCTAAGTTCTCCGAATGTTTCGTTATTGAGAGGGCCCACAGGGCGCTGCTGGCCAAACCGCCGGAGGGCGCAAGACCAAGACCGGTCATCGCTAGATTCCTAAATTATGCTGACAAAGACTTAATCCTTAGAGAAGCCAGGAAGCTGGGGGAGATCCGATTCGAAAATACCACGATTATGATCTTTCCGGACTATAGCCAAGAAGTGTCAAAACAACGCCGCTCCTTCGATTCAGTGAAGATGAAACTACGAGCCTTGAAATTAGACTATAAGCTTCTTTTCCCGGCAAAACTTAAAGTTATCTATAAAGACAAAACCATTTTCTTCACATGTCCGGAGGACGCCTGGCAATGGCTTGAGGAACGCCCGATTTTGGCGGGGGAGACATGGTTGTTCTGCAATTGGGAGTTGGGGGACCAGGGGAATCGGGGAGGGAGGGGGACACAAGTTGAGAAACAGCGACTGCATGCCAATACGCACCTTACGCTACACCACTTCGGGTGTTATTCCTGGAAATACGGAGGGAACACACAATGGCAGACACACTAGCGCACAATCACACTGGTGACACAGGCATCACGATACTCTCTTGGAATGTGAATGGCCTTGGGTCAAAGATCAAAAGGGGCCTAGTGAATGCATATCTTAAGAGGCTAGCGCCGGGCATTATCTTACTCCAGGAGACCCACCTAAGAGGCACTCAGTGCGCTTTTATAGCAAGAGGCAGGCACGTGGTGCTAGCGCACGCAGGTTACACGGCAGATTCCAGGGGGGCGGCAGTCCTCGTTAAAAAATCCACACCGTTTGCTGTCACCCGTACATGGTTGGACCCACAGGGGACATATGCAGGAGTACAGGGAACATGGAGGAGGCGCAGGTACATAATCGTCTCAGTCTATGCCCAACCAAAACTACACCGCGCTAGGCTTTGTTAAAGTGATATAAACGCTTTTGCCATTACACAATATATTTAATATGGGTTAGTGATAGGGAATGTTTCATGGAAATTACAAGCAGTATGAGTGATTGTGGTTTTATCATTCTATTCACAGTGACCCCCGAAGAAGGGCGTTGAGCCCGAAATGCATTGGGTACTCTTTTAAAATAAACGCTGCCTGAAATGAATTTATGCTTCAGTTCTGTTCATTTAAAAAGTCTGGATGGACGTGGAGTGAGCAGTAAAAAATCGGAAATGGCATTAACACATGGCATGTGGTCTCGCACAAAAATTGAGAAGAGGTTAAAATGAATAAGGATTACCATGGAGTACATTGATGAACTTGGCAAATGGTTGATTAAATAAATATACACTTGCGAAATTCGCACATTTAGCAGTGCGATTGTTTGGGGCGAGATGAAGCCCCACTACAGTGATGTCTATAATTTCAGTGCTGACAGGGCATAGCACTTTACACAATCAGCACGCATATCTCGGATATAAGCAGATGAACTTGAAATAAGAGGAATACAAGGTGTGCATCCTGCCCCCCTTTACAGTGCAGTTTGTTACAGATGCCCTAAACCAGGATTGCACCCAACGGATGAAGATTGAGACGATAGACAAAAGGACTGATAAACGTGATGAAAAACTCGAGCCTGCATGCCAATATTGACATCGTGGTTCATTAAGGACGGCCGTAGAGACGCTTAACGTGCTTACAATAACTATGAAAACGACATTTAAAACATTCATATTCATTAACATTTGTAGTGTGGGATTTAATATTATTTTACACTGTTTTATTCTGAGAACCGCATTGGTTCACCTAATTGCGATGAACTGAATTGTGGTAATTGTAGTCACCAATTGAGTAAAATTACGTGTAATACACAGCGGGTGAGAGGGCGGGAAATTGAAACAGAAGAGCCTCATTGGGCAGACATAATGATTGGTTAAAGAAAAGAGGGATTATGGGAGAGCAACTGACGAGAAGGTAGACGGAGTGGGACAGATGGCTTTTTAATCACGTATGGCAGGTACGAGTTAAACTGAATGTTTCTGAAGGTCCTGGCTCAGGGGATTGATTATCGAGGGCGAAAGGGAGTGAGAACAGGTCGTAAAACAATGGTGATTTTTGAATGGAAGTGGGGGAGTTGAGTTGCGAGATATGTTTATGGCATTTCACAAACTGAGTCACGAGTAGAGCAAGGGCATTTGTAGTTTAAAAGTGCAGAAGGTTGGAAGTCAAACAGAATTGTCACGCTGTCTAGTAGGAGGGATGTAGGAAGATGTATCAAATATCAATGTGTCTGTCACGGGGGAGAGGGTTGTTTTAAAACATCGGAAGCTGATTAATAAGAAAAATTTCACAAACAGGGTTGAAAGGATGAGGTAGGCTGCTTGTCATTCTTGTAACATATGCAATCACCGCGCTAGGCTTTGTTAAAGTGATATAAACGCTTTTGCCATTACACAATATATTTAATATGGGTTAGTGATAGGGAATGTTTCATGGAAATTACAAGCAGTATGAGTGATTGTGGTTTTATCATTCTATTCACAGTGACCCCCGAAGAAGGGCGTTGAGCCCGAAATGCATTGGGTACTCTTTTAAAATAAACGCTGCCTGAAATGAATTTATGCTTCAGTTCTGTTCATTTAAAAAGTCTGGATGGACGTGGAGTGAGCAGTAAAAAATCGGAAATGGCATTAACACATGGCATGTGGTCTCGCACAAAAATTGAGAAGAGGTTAAAATGAATAAGGATTACCATGGAGTACATTGATGAACTTGGCAAATGGTTGATTAAATAAATATACACTTGCGAAATTCGCACATTTAGCAGTGCGATTGTTTGGGGCGAGATGAAGCCCCACTACAGTGATGTCTATAATTTCAGTGCTGACAGGGCATAGCACTTTACACAATCAGCACGCATATCTCGGATATAAGCAGATGAACTTGAAATAAGAGGAATACAAGGTGTGCATCCTGCCCCCCTTTACAACCAAAACTACAGGCACGCACCCTCACTGCAGTCACTGCTATCCTTCTAGACACGGCAGATACGATTAAGATAGTGGGGGGGGGGACTTCAACGATGTAATGTGTGCCACAAGGGACAGATCGGGGCCCTCGCATGCAGCGGGACAGGGTACGGCGCTGGCTAGACGGATGCACACTTTGGGCCTCACAGATGTCTGGAGATGGCTCCACCCTACACAGGAGGCCTACTCCTTTTACTCCGGGGCTCACAGGGTCTTTTCCAGGTTAGATTATATATTCACTTCTAGGCAAGATATCATGGTCAATGACTTAGCGGACTATAAAGCACGGGGAATCTCGGACCACTCCCCCCTGTATGTACACTTGGGACGAGGGAGGAGGGAAAAGTCCACGGAATGGCGCCTCGCGGCATGGGACCTGCAAACACCGGATCTATTGAAGGGAATTAGAGCAGACATAAAGGTCTATGTGGCTGAGAATGAGGGTTCAGTAGAATCAGGGATCACGCTCTGGGAAGCATTGAAGCCAGTCCTTAGGGATCGTATAAATAGCAGGTTGGGAGCGGCCAGGAGGGAGCTACAACAGGAGGTTACGAATGAGGAGGTCTCGATCTTATCCCTCGAAACAGAATATCACCAGGGGAAGGAAGAAAAAATACTTAGGAAACTACTAGACGCACAAAGGCACTATAGAGAACTTGTCACGGGGGAAGCAAGCACACAGGCTCTGGCGACACTCCACCGCCTATACGACGTGGGTGACAAATCGGGTAAACTTCTAGCATGGCTGAGCAAGAGAGAGAGAGCGACACGCTGGGTTGACAGGATTGAAGTGACAGGGAACAGATCAGCCTGTACGGACGAGGCTATAGCAGAGGCCTTTGCAGCGTATTACGAGGACTTTTATAGAGCTAGGGACTTTGGTGACGAGGCGGAAGCCAGCCACTATCTGTGCGACTTGGAGGTCCCAACACTGTCCCAGGAGGACGCTACGGACCTGGAATCAGAGATCACACTAGAAGAAATAGAAGAGGCAATAGCGTCCCTGAAGCCGGGGAAGACGCCCGGACCCAACGGCTTCCCGGCGGAATTTTTAAAACGTACGGCGGACCTGCTGCAACGACATATTAAAAAGCTATTTGTCGAGGCATTCCAAAAGGCGAGCCTGCCACCTGATCTAGCCACGGCCACAATTGTCCCTATACACAAGGAGGGTAAGCCCAGAGACAAGTGAGCCTCCTACCGCCCGATCTCTCTCCTTAATATGGAGACAAAGATTCTGGCTACGGTACTTGCTCGGCGCCTGCGGAGGGTAATTTCTGATTTAGTGCATGCAGATCAGTCCGGGTTCCTCCCAGACAGGGCAACCAAATTAAACCTCTGCCGCACCCATAACTGGCTGCAGGAAGTCCGAGAGAGGAGCGAGCCCCACTGGTTCCTCTCGTTAGATGCCGAAAAGGCATTCAATGCAGTCCACTGGCCCTTCTTGTTTGAGACGTTGCGGAGGTTCGGCTTCGGCCCTAAGTTTCTACAATGGATTAGACTCCTATACTCTGCCCCAAAGGCACGAGTGCGAGTGAATGGACGATTGTCGCGCGAATTCTGCATCAACAGGGGAACACGACAGGGGTGCCCACTGTCCCCCCTCCTATTCACATTGACGATAGAAATACTAGCAATCCGGATCCGACAGAATCAAGGGATGATGGGGTTCACCTGGGAAGACTCGGAAGCTACCCAGGAAAAAATCTCATTATATGCGGACGACGTCCTGCTGTTTGTGACGGAACCGGATGCCACGATCCCGGTCCTGTTCAAAGAGTTGGATGACTTCGGGGCGAGAGCCGGTCATACTATTAATTGGCATAAATCGGTTCTATATGACCCACAGGGCCGAGAGCGAAGGGAGTGCCTACCGGAACTCCTCATTCACACCACAGAGGGATTCCAGTATCTGGGGGTATTCATAACGCTAGACGAAACACTCTACCTTAACAACAATGTGACACGCATAGTGACAAGTGCGAAGCTAGAAATGGACCGGTGGAGGCAGCTTCCGCTCACCCTATTGGGGCGCGCAGCACTGTATAAAATGGTTATGCTGCCAAAGTTCCTATATACACTGCAAAATGAATACTACCCGCTCCCTCCCACAACCTTGTCTAAAATGCACGGTGACTTGCGAACGTTCCTATGGTTGGGGAAACACCCGAGAGTAGCCTTGGCCACACTACAACGCCACCAGTATAGCGGTGGGATCTCCCTTCCCAACCTGGAGGCATACTATTGGGCAGAACACCTTGCCCCGATAAATGAATGGTTGCATGCAGCAATAGATCACCCTACTTATGCGCTAGAAAGATCAAAATGGTCTCACACGAACGTTCTATATTACCTGTACGGTGGTCCAGCGGGGAGACACCTTCTGCCGGCTACCAAGATTACGTTGACAGCGTGGAACAGGGCGACCAAACGCATGGGATGGGACAAACGACCCACCCGACAGACCCCACTATGGCACTGTAAGTGGCTGGGTGAACTCAACAAACTGACAGGCTTTAGACAGTGGGACAACATCGGCATCTCGACCATAGGGGACGTGATTGCCAGGGGAGAACTGAAAACATTCCACGCTTTACAGGAGGACTATGGCATACATAACACTCAGTACTACAGATACTCACAGCTCAGACACGCTCGGAGGGCACAGAACATCGATCTGGCAGACATCCCAGAATACGCCCTTTTGGAGGGTAGGTTACTGCAGGAGCAAATTGGGAGGGGGGCGGTGTCCCTCACGTACAGAACGCTGACCAACAATACATTAGGAACCCTACAAGACCTGCGTAACAGATGGGAGGCAGACACGGGGGAGATGGAAGACCTGGACTGGGAGCTGGTTCTCATGCACCCTCGTGAGGTTGCGATTAAGTCCAGACTCCGTCTCATACAGCTGAAAGTGCTACATAGAGCATACTACGACAGGGTGCGACTGTACAAAATGGGGAAGGTCATGGATACAAGATGCCTTAGGTGCCACCAGCCAGAGGGAAATTTCTACCACACACTTTGGGGTTGTAAAATCATACAGACATACTGTGAGGACATATTTGGGGAATTAGAGGAGGTCCTGGAAACTACTTTACCACGTGACCCAAAGCTAGCGCTGTTGGGGTTGACGACCGAGGTCGACTTGGCCCGCCCCTTGACCATATTTCTAGTGCTGGCCCTAGTGGTGGCCAAGAGAGACATTGCTCGGCGCTGGGGAGCGGCCGAACCGCCAGATTTGGAGGAGTGGAGGAGGGGACTCGACCTCTATAAGGCGGCGGAGAGAGTGACCTATAAGGCCAGGGGTTGCCCAAAGAAGGTCCGGAGAGTATGGACAAAGTGGAGGCAATACCACGGACTAGAGTGAACTCACAGGAGCTTTAAAGTAGAGTGTTGCTACACCTAATGATCGATCCTTACATCGTAGTGGGAGCAGAGACTGGGCCTGTTAAACTGTATCACTGTGGTACCCTGTGTTTGGTTGATGGTGGTAATTTCATCAGGAAAGGGTGGACGGACTCTGGGGTGGGGGTGGGGGCGGGCATGGCAGGAGCTGTTTTTTAGGGGTTGTTTTTTCTCATTTATTTGCATTTGTAACATGCTTTGGTTTTAATTGCACTGTCGCGGTTGATTGGGGGGTAATCCTCATGGGCAAAAGAAAAGTTGCGGAACTGACAGGTACTGGCCAAATGTTGAAGCCAGCCCGTGTCCTCATTTATTCTCAGATGATGCGCCTAGTGCAACAATAAAAATGTATTTGAAAGAAAAAAAAAAAAGACTCGAAGCATACCACGATCAGCAACAAGTGCTCCATGCCACTTTTCCTTGGCAATGTTACCCCTTTCTATGAAACAGACAACCTCCTCATCTTTTTCACTCTCAATAGATAATCTCTTGTCATCACCATCTACCAAACGGGACAAAGCATCTGCTACCTTGTTCTCAAAACCTGGCAAATATTTAATGTCAAAATCAAACTCTTGTAGTACCACTACCCATTTGGTGATCCTACTGGAAATTGCATCAAACCCTTTTTTTTTTTAAATCTCGCATAAGGGTTTGTGGTCCGCCCTTACTTCAAACATGCAGCCCCACAAGAGATTTATTAATTTATTTACAGTCCAATATACGGCAAGAGCTTCTCTTTCCACAACAGAATAGCGCACTTCAGCACTCTTAAAACTCCTTGAAAGAAACAGAATTACATTATCGTGCCCTTGATTCCTTTGTAATAAAACAGCACCTAGTCCCTTCATGCTACCATCACTTATCAGTATTGACCTCTTTTTGGGATCAAAACTTCTCAATTTTGGTGCACAACTCAACCTCTCCTTTAATATGCAAAACTCTTCTTCACACGCTTGATCCCAAATAAACTCACACCCTTTACGAAGCAGAGCTCTCATGTGAAAACATAAAGTAGCAAAACCATGGACAAATTTACTGTAGTATTTTGCCATTCCTAGAAAGCTCATTAACTCTTCCTTATTAGTTGGAGAATTTTACTTGCAAATGGCATCAACCAATTCCTCTTTGGGCATCACACCACCGCAGAGATAGAATGTCCCAAACAGTCAATGGACTCCTTCCTGAATTTACATTTCTCTATCTTGACTTCATTGAGTCTGCTCAAAACACTCATGACCCTCTCATCATGTTCCATATTATCTCTCCCAAAAATCAATATATCATCGTGATTTTCCAAAGCTCTCTGAAAAACCGAGGCTGCTGAGACTAAACCTAAAGGAAGTCTGACAAAACGAAAAGTCCCAAAAGGAGTCACAAACGCCTTAAGGCCTATTGAGGCCTCATAAAGCTTAATCTACTAAGCATATTTTAGATCAATTTTTGGTAAACACCTTGGCACTCCGCAGTAGCATCAACATGTCAGCTATCTTAGGTAAAGAATAACGGTCTACTAGCACATACTTGTTTAGCTCTCTCAGAACGAAAACATCTACCTTGAAAAGTGTTGGCCTTTTCCACTTTGGCAAAATTACTCCTCTTTTTCTCATTTTCCTTTTGATCTTTTTGTGGTTGTTTGACAACTTGAACAGAATCCTTCTTGTCACCATCTTTTCCTATGACTTCCACAAGTTTAATGGAATGTTCGATCCTCTTCGCTATGATTAGGACACCCTCAAGGGAAGGTTCATCCTTTTGCCAGAGTTCTTCTCTTACTCGTTCAATGTTACACCCCAACATAAATTGATCCCTAATTCTTCCATCGAGAGCGGAACCAAATTTGCACGTTGGGGCTAGTTTCTTCAAACTAGTTATATAGTTCTCTAAGGTCTCATCCTCTAACTGACTCCTTCTGCCAATTGGTATCTTTCACGTATGAAGCTAACTTTGGGTAAATAATGTTTGTCTAATTTAGCAATACAAATGTCATACTCATTAAGGTCCCCATCATAAATTTCAGGCAGATCATCAAAAACCTCTTGTCCTTCTGACCATAAACAATGTAACAGTAGAGCTGTTTTTCTTTCAGCACTTAGAGAAGAGCCACACACCCTGGCATACCCATCAAACACTTTGCGCCAGTTTTGCCACTTAGTAGGTGGATCACAAGGAGACGACAAAAAGAAGGGTGGCGCAGTAACATTTTACATATTGAATACACTCCCCCAATGTAAAAATCACTAAGACACTAAGGATAAGCAAAGAATAAATATTATGGGAGGGAACGTTGAAATAAATGACAGGAATAAGTAACAAGCGTGGAGAATTAATTGCAAGTGCATGAAATTGTAAAACAAACTTTTGAAATAAATTGTGCCTGTTACTGAATAAAACTGACACGCAATAGAAGGTTCAAAGCTGTGTTTGTAACAATAAGTGTGTGTGTCACAGATGCTCGCATGGAATCCTTAAGCAGCCTAAGTACAAATATTTTGTAAACAGTTTGCGTATCACTGATAATTGTTGACACACCAGAACTTGTAATGCATGTTACCTGTGATCAAAATAGTTGCGCGTCACTCCAAGACAAGCATAGAAATGCAACTGAGGATCCTCGTAAATGAAGAGTAAGTCTGAGTGTCACTGAAACTGAACAATACGCAATGCACAGGGACGAAGCCGCTGTCTCTATGTGGTTATCAACTACAGAAAACTCCACTCACGATGGCCGCCATGTAAGCGTAACGTGACTACAGAAAGGTCAAAGTGTTAATGAGATTGACGCTGGAAGTCCTTAGCTTGAAGACACAACGGTGTACATGTGAAAGTGAAGACAAAGCTGAAAATAGAGTTCTGGTGCGCACGTTACAGCACGAGAGTCCTAGGCATGACAGCACAGCGATGCCAGTGAGTCAGACGAAGCTGAGCACAGAGGGGCAGATTTATGTTAACTGGCGCATCCCTCGGGATGCGCCAGTTAACATGCGCCACAGTGCGCCACAGCTACGCCACCCATGGTGCGCCACATTTATGATGCGGCGCACCATGGGGCAAAAAAGGCACAGATGCGTCACGCATCTGTGCCGTAAAAGTGACGCATTGCTGGAGTTGTGTCGCAAGCGCGACGCAGCTCCAGCAATGCTCTGGGGGAGCCTATTCTTTCAATGCTGCCTCAAGCCTTACGCCTGCTTCAAGCAGGTGCAGGGTTTTGACGCAGCATTGCCCTGAAAGTGACTGAGTGAAATCTCATAGATTTCACTCAGCCACTTTCAGGAGGCGTTCCTGCGCAGGAACGCCCCCACTGCGCAGGAACGCCTCCTCATGGCGCAGTGCTGTGCAACGTGACGCATCTCCTAGATGCGTCACATTGTAAATAGGGCGCAGGGATGCGCCACGTTTCCGCGCCGTTGCGTCACGCAACGGCGGCGTAAACGTGGCGCAAGCCCTTCATAAATCTGCCCCAGAATTCTTTGGGCACGCTGCTGCACATCATTCATCAAGAGGTCATTTAAAATACATTATAAGCAGGGTTCCCAGAATACCGTTTATAACAAGAAACGTGTGTAATAAAACAGTACCTTGGGTGGGTTTCTTCGGGATAGCTGTCCGGACACACTCATGAAAATAATAAAACAGCTGTCACCTTGAATCAAGACTCTTAAGCTCAACACAAGATGCTTAAATTCGATGTTGAGATCCTTTCTGTTAAAATCCAAGCATCCTCTGTCGCCAGTGTAACGAAGTAAGCACCGCACAATGAAGACAACGGTAGTTGAAATAACTTGTAAGTTGTTTAGTCTAGGAAGAATACCACCCATCAGTTCACTCCAGCCATGAGTCAGGCTAAACTTAAACTGCCTTTCAAGTCCCATTGACATCATCAGATTCTGAAGCCAAAGCAACAGAAGCCACACACTCCCATGCCCAGTATGCTCACCAGCCGTAAACAAGAAGGGGGGAGTGATCACCATCATCAGCAATAAAGCAAAGTTCAGGGTACACGACCACCAAGCAGACACAAAGGGTAGACGGCTACTCACTTGTATCAAAAGAGGGGAAGAGACTATACACATAGCCAACATCTATGGCCCGAACTCAACAGACAAAAAATTCTGGGAAGAGGTAGAAAGCGAGCTCAACAGCATCCCCCTGGGGAAGCTGCTAATCACAGCGGGAGACATGAACCAAGCGATGGACAATGCCACGGACAGACATCCACATAGACCCAGCCACATAACGCAAGAGCAGACAACACTCAAAAACCTATGCGCCAAGCTAGCACTGTCAGACCCATGGAGACTACAACACCCCAGCGCCAGAGAATACACATTCTACTCAAACCCACACAACTCATATAGCAGAATTGACTACATACTCATGTCCTCCATTCACACACATCTGACTGAAACAACAGAAATAGGGCCCATAACAATTTCAGACCACGCTCACATCTCCCTCTCCATAAGCGGGAAGCACAACGAGAAGCCAAACCATAGCTGGCGCCTCAACAGCGACATACTAGAGAACCCAACAAACATAACTGAGGTAGAAGAGGCGATTAAGGAATATCTAACGTTCAACGACACCGCAGACACTGACACCATCACCCTCTGGGAAGGACTAACAGCCACAATAAGAGGAAAGCTCCTGTGCATCAAAGCCAGGATGAACAGGAGTAGGAACAAAAGAATTACAGAACTGGAGGGCCAGATAAAGGAACTAGAAAGGAACCATAGTGCGAACCTGGTGGATAGGAACACCCTCACCACACTCACAAAAAAGAAGTATGAATTGAACAGGATACTAAGTGAAAGGGCAAGCACTTGGATTAACAAATACAAATCCATAAACCTATGCTCAGCAAACAAAGCAGGCAGAGCACTAGCAGGATACCTGAAAGCCAAACAAAGGCAATACTCTGTCGTAGCGATTACAGACAAAAATAACAGAACCCACACAGTCAACAAGCTAATCCTTGAAACCTTCAGGGGTTTCTACAAGGAACTGTACACAGCGGACAAATCACTAGCGGCAGACGGCTTCGCAAACTTGCTAGACAAACTCGATCTGCCCAAACTAAGCAACGAACAAAGAGACTCACTAGAGCAGGATAGAACTGGAGTCGAGGTGGGGATGGCAATAGACTCGCTGAAGCCAAATAAAGCGGCAGGGCCGGACGGATTCACAACGGCCTTCTATAAACAGCTTCAGCCCCTGCTAAAAGAGACCAGACGTGCGCTGACAGGGGGAGCATAAAGAATTCTATGGCGGAGGCAAACATCATTGTCATCCCGAAAGAGGGGAAGGACCCACAATTCCCGCAAAACTATCGCCCGATCTCACTAATAAACGTAGATTGTAAAATATACGCAAAAGTAATGGCTGCAAGACTAAACACATATCTACCTCAACTCACACATAAATCGCAAGTAGGCTACCTAAAAAACAGACTCTCACAAGACAACACCAGACTACTCTGCCACCTCATAAACCGCACAGCTAACAGCATGGAGAAGGCAGTCATGATTGCGCTTGATGCAGAAAAGACCTTCGATAGAGTCTCGTGGCCCTTCCTTAACCAATGCATGCGCAAATTCGGCCTAGGGGATAAATACTGGGGTATGGTCATGTCACTCTACAAAAACCCCCGGGCACGAGTGGTGGTCAACACAACCACGTCGGCGATGTTCACCCCGGAGAGGGGGACGAGGCAGGGGTGTCCTCTATCACCGGGACCATTCCTACTCGCATTAGAACCACTCCTTCACATGATCAGGAATAATCCGCTAATAACAGGAGTACGAGTCGGAGGACAAGCTTTCAAGCTGGCAGCATATGCCGACGACATCCTGATCACCACTAACGACCCAGAAACATCAATAGAAGCCCTGATGCAAACCATTGAGGACTATGCACAGGTCTCAGGATATAAATTAAACCGTGACAAATCTGAATGCAAGCCAATGAACTGCCACACAACAAGGACAGTACTAGGCACGTCCGGACTTGCGTGGCAGAGGAAACCCCTGAAGTACCTGGGCCTCCTCTTTGGAAGAGACCTTAGGTCAACCCTAGACCACAACGAGGAGGCAATGCTGAGGAAGATCAGGAGCAAACTAGAAGCCTGGAGCCCCAAATTCATCAGCTGGTGGGGTCGAGTCGAGACGATCAAGATGATCACACCAATGCTAAACTATCTGCTGAGCATGCTACCACTAACCTTAACTACGGACTTTCACAAAAAAATAGATAAAGCAATCAACTCATTCCTCTGGGGTGGCAAGAAGGCCAGAATCAGCCTATCAAAACTTAGACTAAAAAAGTACCAAGGTGGGCTAAACCTTACGAACTACAAGGCCTTCCAAATGGCCTGCCTAGCAAAACAGGGCATACACTGGATGTCCCCCACACCAGGGTACATGCCGGTCTGGCTCGACCTGGAAAGATGCATCCTTGGGGGGGGCTGACCCAATAATGGCGCTGACGGCCAACAGACACCCATAAGCAAAGAATGCAATCATCAGGAACACAAAGACGGCACTACTCAGAGTAGACAGAGAACTGGAGGTCAGCATCAAAGGGTCCAAATGGGAATCAATATGGTACAACTCCAAGGTGACATACAAAGGGGGGACATTAGAGAACACTTAAGATGAAAGGGCCAGACTATGGATCTCAGCATCCAAAAACAAGATAACCCCACAATTAGCCCAAACAAAATACTGGCTATTACACAGACTACAATTGACCCCAGCCAAGCTAGAAACAGTAGGAGCCAGCGAGAGCGGCACCTGCTGGAACTGCCACAAAGCAAGGGGGGACCTTGCTCACGTCCTATGCGAATGCACCAAGGTCAAGGTTTTCTGGCGCAAAGTTTACGAACTCATAGACACGCTTACAGGCTGCCACATACAACGCAGCCTACCAGGCATAACCATGGCCTTTCTGGCCACAGAGCTCGACTCAAAAGAGAACCGCGAACTAGTTGACGTCTTGCTAACCGCAGCCGCCAAAACAATTCTAGGTAACTGGAGAAACACGAGTAAAGCCACGTTCAACTGTTGGTTCAACTGGGTAACATTTCTACGAGGAGCCGACAACATTACCGCCAACCACCAGCCGGCGAATCACACGGCCAGAGGGGACATGTGGACGGCCCTGGATGCCCACCTGGAACGATAATCCCCCCCCCCTTTTCTCTCTCTCTCTTTTCTTTCTCTCTTGTGCTCCCCCACAAGACAGACATTATATTTTGGTCTACGCAGTCAAGAATTGTGACAAACTGTTTGTATATGTCAAATTTATTTTCAATAAAAATATTTTGAGATTCAGAAATGTCTACTTCCAAGAGGACACCTTGCACACTCAGTCTGCCATTTTAGGATCTTTTCATAAGTATCACTCAGCAGTGTAAGGAACACTCTCTCCCCCCCTGATGGCATGGTGGATGTCTTCAGGACTGGTCTTCCCCTCTCCCCTCGCTCGCCTTATGGCAACAGCCTGTGAAAGCCCGGGTGCCCCCATCTCGACTGCTGAGGTGAAACTGTCCATTCATGACCTAGCCAGTAACAAAACCCCTGGCCTAGACGGACTGCTCATCGAATATCACACATCTTTGCCTCTTGTCCCCCCAGTGATGAAAATGTATAATGAGGATCTGAACACTGGTGAG
This sequence comes from Lissotriton vulgaris, assembly GCF_964263255.1. NCBI lineage: Eukaryota > Metazoa > Chordata > Amphibia > Caudata > Salamandridae > Lissotriton > Lissotriton vulgaris. The sequence continues at coordinate 593,427,457 of NC_141695.1, forward strand.
CTACTCCCCTCCCTCCACATGTCCCTCCTGGTCCCCCTGCTCAAACCCGACAAGGACCCCGCCCGGTTGGCCTCCTATCAGTCATTTAGCCATTCCCTGCACTGATTATAAAATACTAGGAAAAGTCCTAGTGGGCAGGTATGCACAGGTCCTCCTTACACTTATACACCCTGACCAGAACGGCTTTGTGCCTGGTCAGAGTACCTCACAAAATATTATCTAACAGCAAGGGTGGTCCTTAACGGAGGAAGTGTAACCCTTGACTTCAACAGCAGTAGTCCCACAAAACGCTTCATACAGGTATGGTTCTTTTATGAAATGTATACAGTTTATTTTCATTCAGACAAACAAGGCTGCTTCAATCCTATACAAATAGGTGCTCCTATTCAGTGACGGCACAGTGCAAGTAAATAAAGTGAGCATGAAGTACACCAGTGTTATATACAAGGCAGTATATACCTTTTATTATGTGATGTTATGAACAACACTCATAGTGCAAGTGTCGGAAATCCACAATCAACTTAAAAACACAGTCCATATTTAGTTGTAACCATATTTCGAACCATATTGCAAAATTAATTAGAAATGGGTCATGGATGCTTTATAGGAGGCACTAGAGCAATGTCGGCAAGAATCGTAATGTGCCTGAGGTGTGCCACTATTGCATCAGGTAAAAACAGAATATAGGCAGGCGAAATGGTTAGAAAAAACACTTAAGGAAAGTCATAGTATGTCTCAAAGGTTGCTTCTGTTTACAGTAAGCACTAGGTAAGCGACTGCAGGCATTAATGACAAATGAAATATGTCAAAACTCCAGTACCGAGCGGGCCACAAAGGGTCGCTCTGAATTTGAGTTATGTTACTGGATGTTGATTTCCCATGAACTTGTAAACTCGTCTTCCAATTGAGGTAACAAGAACTGCTAAACCCCTTAGCGATCGGCGTGATGTTTAAAAAGGCGCGTTTGATAGACATCTGATCTTCGGGAAAGGGTAGCACCTACAAAATATTTAATTGACACGATTGTGAGACAGAAAGAACCATCTTCTAAAGAAGAGGTTTTTTTTTCTAGGTATGGTGGAGTATTATAGTAAGTTTTTAGCAAATGTAGCTGAGAAATCAGCACATTTAAGCACTTTAGATGGGAAAAATAAAGATTTTGTTTGAAGTTTAGAATGTCAGGTGGAATTTATGAATTTTAAAGAGGAGTTGAGAAATGTGCTTAATTTGCATGCTTTCATACCAGATGCAGAAGCCATAACTGTCACTGATGCCAGTTTCAAAGGATTAGGAGCAATTGTTAAGTAGAGAAGAAATGATAAAGAGTGTTTAATTGCCTGAGCTTCAAGATGTTTATGAGAAGCAGAAAAGAACTATTCGGTAAGTGAGAGAGAAGTGTCAGCATTTTTTGAGATTTTTAATGAGGTTTCTAATTTTGTCTGGAGAACTAAGGGGCATATGTAGGTAGGCTTTTGCGATTCGCAAATGCCGGAATTCGCAGAATTACTGGTGTTTGCGAAACGCAAAAGTGTGTGATGCTATGTAGGTAAGTAATGTTCTATGCAAAATTGCTGATCGCAAAATTTGGGATTAGCAATTTTGCGAGTAATGGGTTCTGCGAAAAAAATTGCGAATTCACAAGCTGCGTATCAGTTTTTGCGAAAATCGTTAATACCATCACGCAAAAAGCGAATTTGCAATTTCCAATGTAGGAAAAAATCGCAAATAGCACATTTACGAAATTCGCAATTTTGCACTTCTCAATTACCACCAACTCTAGCCAGGTAGTAACCAGGTGCAACCTATTTAAAGTGGCCCATGATGCATCAGTGGCTTCTCACAATGGCTGGGCTTTATGTTATAGCCAGGAGGCTAGGCATCCGAGAGGCTGAAGAGAGAAGGAGACGCCAGGAGAGGATCTACAGTACACGCATCACCCTCTTCCAACGCACTGAGGAGGACATCCATGTGCCCTACAGGCTGCATCAAGACAGTATTCTGGAGCTGATAGAGGAGCTGACACCCATGCTTGAGCACCCCACATACAGGGCCCACACCATTCCCACACACATACAGGTGTTGTGCTCACTGCACCTCCTAGCGTCAGGGAGTTTTCTGGGGGTAATTGCCGCAGTGGGAGGGGTGTCCCAGAGCGCACCTTTGCGTTTCTTCCATGCTTTCCTCAATGCTATGATGCAGAGGATGCATAACCACATCAAATTTCCAGACACACAGCACGAACTGGACCAAACCAAACAGGATTTTTATCAAATTGCCTAATTCCCCCACGTGATTGGCTGTGTAGACGGACCACACATGTCGCACTGTCCCCCCATCACACAATGAGTATGTTTTTAGAAACAGAAAATCATACCATTCAATAAACATCCAGGTAGTCTGCAATGCCAAAAATCTCATCACCGATATCGTATCAAAATTTCCAGGAGGCACTCATGCTCATGATTCCTTCATTTTTAGACACTGTGCTTTACATCGCAGACTTACAAACGGTGATTTTGGAGAGGGATACCTGCTAGGTAATTTCACGGCACACACAAACAGAAGTATGAAATGTTTCAACTTGCAGCATCTCACTAAACATCAACATTCTTCTTCCATGCAGGAGACAGTGCATATGCTGTGCGTGACTACATCCTCACACCCAATCAAGGTTTCCTTCAGATACCATCTTTTAAGCGCAAACGTGCGGGCGGATGCAGATTCGGATCACTGGCCCCACGGCTGTGGAACTCCTTCCCTCTGGAGATCCGGCTCTGCCCCGATCTTCTGTCATTTAAGAAAGCCTTAAAGACCTGGCTTTTCCAGCAAGCATTCCATTAAATCTCGGTCGTCTGCTTCCGTGGCCAATCCCTCTATCACTGACAGCGCCAAGAAACCAATCGGTGTTAGTGCGCTTAAGATTTTTTTTTTAACATAACATAACCCTACCTAAATCCAACCACAGCTGCTGAGCGGAGATACAACACTGCCCACAGAGCCACAAGAGCCACCATCGAGAGAACCTTTGGAATCCTCAAAAGCCGTTTCCGCTGCATCCACAAGAGTGGAGGTTCTCTACTGTACAGCCCAGAGACGTGTTGCAAGATAGTGGTGGCCTGCGTTATGCTACACAATATTGCTATCAAGAAGGGCACCCCAGTGGATCAGACTGACTCCGATACATCCGATGAGGGGGAACCAGCCCCCCAACAAAGTTGTGCAGGAGGAGCTGGGGCAGCTGCTGGGCGCATGAGATGTGATGACATCACACAGAACTACTTCTAGGTAAGAGAAAAAACCACAATGACCAATGTTGTTGTTAAAAAAAAAAGTTTACTTCCTTAAATGCAGGATATGCAGTCACACAGCGCGACTGTAAGTCTGAAATTTGCACATGTTAATGTCCTCACAGTGCCCAAATATCATTAACGTACGTAGTCTTCATGGCATGTGTTGCTTCACAACATACCATTGTCCATTCCGCCCCTTCACCTACGGCGTGAACACCCTGATGCACCACCTTCAGCCTGATCAGTAGTTTCAGTGTTGTTGTCCACACCTCTGCCCTGACGGCCACTCCTATGCCTTTCTGCTGGTATAGGTGGAGTAGGTATGCTTCTCCTGGATTGCCCATCAGTGTCTATGCTACCTGGCGTAACAATCCCCCCAGTAACAGCAGCTTGCAGGTGATCAAGTGCATGGGTTAACTGCACCAGGCTCTTGGCAACGTCCTGACAGCAGTGTGTCATTTCATGTTGCATGCTCACAGTTCTTGTAGCAAGCATAGATATGGCTGTTGATTGGCGGCTCACAGCCCTTGCAAATTGGTCCAGCCGTGTGTTTAAGCATCGTTGGTCCCTGCGCTGGGTCTGCCTAGCAATCCTTGCTTCATTTAGATTTGCCTCTGTAGCTGTTGCTATTGCTGTGATCCCAATTCTCACCCCTGACATGTGCCGATTGTGTTGAGCCAGCTGACGCTGTAATGACGATATGCCTTTGCTTTGCAGGCGCTGCACACGTACCATTTGGCCCTCCAGCCCAGCAAATACAGAATCAGTACCTGTTGAGGCACTGCAAGTGTTAGCCCATGCCCTCTGTCTGGCTCCACTGCCAGTCGTGTTGGATGTGGGTGTTTTGGATCTGCCCTGAGCTGTGCTTGGAGATGCATCAGCCTGTGTTTCATCTTATGCATCTGTGGACCCGGATGGCATTTCTATCAATGCAGGTACTATTTTGCGTCGTTTGCTTTGCGCATAAGGTGTGTCACGTGTGGCACCCTGGCTCTCCTGCCCTGCCTGGTCCTCTGCTGGAGCTGTCTCCCCCACTGCTGCAACAGGGTCCTGTGTTGTTGGTCCATCTGCCAAAAAATAGCACACATGAGTTGTGTCAATTAATGTTTTTTTTTAAATTAAGTTTTTGACAATACTATTTACATACCTGCTTGTCTATTTTGGGTACTTTGCACATTGCTGTTGGAACTGTTCCCTATGCACCCTTTGTATGTGTATCTGCCCCTATTCACATTACATAGGACTACATTTCCCATTATGCCTCACTCGGTAATCCTCAAAACATGGACCGGATTCCTATTCATGCATGGGGTTTTTGGGGTCTGGATGGGATGGGAATGCATTGGGTGATTTTGGCATGCATCTTACCTTCTGTGGTGTCTCTGGTTTCAGAGCTGTCTAGGTCGGCCACGCCCGTCACTGCCTAAGGCATGAGGGTTGTTTCCACCAACTCCTCCAGGGGCATCGGTTAAGGTGTTGTGGAGCTCCCACCTCCAGTTGCTTTAGCTTCTGCCAATCTCGTGGCCACCCTCTCATTGGACCTTTGCCTCATATGGTACCACCACTTCCTTAGGTCCTCGGTGGTACGATGGGTTACGCCAATGGCGTTTACCTTTTCCTGTATGTCTGACCATATTTTCCTTTTTCTGGCTTCAGGCACACGAAGTGAGGCTTTTCCAAACAGGAGGTCATGTTGCCTCACCACCTCCTCTGTCAATACCTCCAACTCCCTCTCAGAAAATGTCTGCTTCCTTTTCCTGCTATGTTATGTTATGTTATGTTATTTGTGTCTTTTATAGCGCTCGGCTACTCAAAAGAGTGTCCCGGCGCTTTATTGACAGCCTTTAAAAAGACAAACACAACACACAGATTAAAAGAGAACGGGGTCAGCAGAAAAAAGAAGTCTAGGAGGCAAAAAGCCAAGTTTTCAGGCTCTTCCTGAAGGCCAACAGGTTTGAGGTACTGCGCAATGTCAGAGGCAAAGAGTTCCAAAGCTGTGGAGCCCGGGCAATAAAGGAGCGACCTCCAATACGGGCCTTCCTCACATGAGGAACAGTGGCAAGAAACAACGACTCTGATCTCAGAGATCATGACGGGCGATAAAAGACGAGCCTCCTTTGAAGATATTTAGCCCCTGCGGCATAAAGGGCCTTGTGTGCCAGAGTTAGGGTTTTAAAAACTATCCGCTTCCGGATAGGCAGCCAATGAAGGGACTGCAACAAGCCAGAAACTCTGACTCGCCTATGCAGGCCAAAAATGGCGCGCGCTGCCGCGTTCTGGACTACCTGCATCCGTTGCAGGAGATATTCCGGCAGGCCAAGATATAGGACGTTAGAGTAGTCCAGTCTTGAACCGATCAAGGCCTGTACCGTAGTCCTCCTGTGGTCCTCAGATAGCAAAGGGAAAAACTTCCGAAGCATACAGAGGAGACCAAAACAGGTACCAGGGAGGGCAAGGATCTGAGATCTTAAGGTCAGGCCATTGTCAATTTTGATCCCCAAATTCTTAGCCAACTGAGACGATCGCACCGGAGGAGACATGTCAGCAGGCCACCATACCTGCCAGTCCGGATCGGATTGACAACCGAAGAAGAGTACCTCCGATTTGTCTGAGTTGCACTTGAGGCTGTTCAGTTGGAGCCATTTAAAAACAGCCCCAAGGCACTCACGGATACTCTCTCCATCAAAATCCTCTCCTTTCCGACAGGTAAAGAGCAACTGGGTGTCGTCGGCGTAGGATACGATCTGGGCCCCGAAAGAATCAGCCAAGGCCGCCAGAGGGGTCATGAAGATGTTAAAGAGAGTCTGGCTCAACACAGAGCCCTGCGGGACTCCGACTACCAATGGCGGCATCTCAGCAGAACTAAAGGAGGCCCAGACCGTTTGTTGGCGGCCAGCCAAAAAATATGTAAACCAGCTCAGCACCGTCCCCCTCAGACCGACCGCATGAAGTCTGACAAGCAGACCCTCATGAGGGACGGTGTCAAAGGCTGCCGACAAATCCAGCATTATCAGCATGGCTCTGCCACCCGAGTCCAGCGTCTCCTTGATGGCTTCGGACACCTCCAGCAGCGCCATCTCAGTGCTAAGATTAGGGTGAAAGCCCGATTGAGTGGAATGGAGTAGATTGTGTGATTCCAAAAAATTAGAGAGCACAGTGTGCATGTGCTTCTCCAAGATCTTAGCCAATGCAGGAAGGAGAGAAATGGGCCTATAATTGGCCAAGACCTCGGGATCTAAACCAGGCTTCTTAATAAGGGGAATGACCATAGCCTGTTTCCAGGCCGGTGGGACCACCCCCTGGCTCAGAGAGAGATTCAGGAGGTGATTCACCAGCGGATTAACCACTGTCGCCATCTTCGCCAGAAATTTGGCCGGACATGGGTCGGGCGGCGAGCCCGATTTAAGATTGGCCAAGAGTGTCAAAGACGAAGGAGTTGAAATAGGCGGAGAGTCTGTCAGGACTGACCCTTGGGGAACCGATGGAACTGGTCCATCCTCAAAGCAAGGGGAGACAGCAACCGGCCTCAATGGAAAAGAGTCCTGAATCAGCTTAATCTTAGTGGTGAAAAAGCATGCGAGATCCGACGCCCACGTCTCAGTGGGGGCGGTCTGGGTCGCATTCGACCGTGGGGCAATGAATTCCCTAACGATCGTGAAGATCTCTTTGCAGAAATTCGAGGCAGCCTCAATCCTCCTAGCAAAGTAACTCTTCTCAAGGAGGATATCTCGATGATAGGCCTTGACCATGGTTCTATATTCGAGTCTGGCAGCAGGATCATACTGAGCCCGCCAGGCCCTTTCCGCCACCTTGCATTGCCTGCGGGAAGCAAGCAGCGCTTCCGTGAACCAGGGAGCAGAGAATCGTTTGGACAGCGAACGCGGAGCCCTCGAAGGGGCCAAGTCATTCAGCCTGTCCACAAACCAGGCCTGCAGAGACTCCAGGTCCCTATCTAAAACCCCCGTGAGAGGGCAAGGATGTTCGCACAATGCCTGCGCCAACATTTCTGGGGTCACCCGATGGTATGCCCTTGACGCTGATCCTTGCTGTCTGGGGGCACTACTCGGGAATTTCTTATTGCCCAGTATGTAAAAATTGACCAACCGGTGGTCTGTCCACAGGACCAGCAGAAGTGCTGTCACCTCTATGGGGGACGTAGAGAAGACCTGATCCAAAGTATGGCCTTTATCATGCGTTGGTTCAAAAAGATAGGGGGCTAGGCCCAGGGGGGCCGTAATGTCGGACAGTTTGTTAACATCTAGGTCTGAAGCCTCATCCATGTGAAATTTGAGGTCTCCAGCCAGGATACAGTGGTCAGCTTTCAAGACCAACGATGACATGACAGACTGGAGCTCATCGCAAAAAGAACCAACTGGACCAGGGGGTCTGTACACTAGCAGCCCTTTCACTGACTGATGCGGCGCCAATGATAAAGAGAAAGCAAGGGATTCAGGCCCTTTAATAGCCTCCGTGGGAATAATTGAACATACAACACATGTTCATCTGCCTGCTTCTCACCACTTTGCTTTTCAGCACCCTGTGATTCCATTTTGCTCAGTTTGAAGTCAGAGCTAATTCCATACTCCCTCCTCTCTGTCTCTCATCCAGCAACTGACTCTGGGACAGGTGCAGGCAATCAGGTGCAGCAATGAGCCTCACACTTCCTTGTTGTGATGTGATCATTCTGCACCTGAATGGCTCTTTCCTGTTTTTGCGATTCCTTATTAGCAAATACGCTAATAAGGAATCGCTATTTGGGTAATCGCACAATTATTCTGCGATTTTTTGAGAATCGCTAAAAAATAGCGATTTTTTTTACCTACATCCGATTTTGCAATTCCGAAAGTGTGATTGGCAGAAAATCGCATTTTCCGAATCGCAAAAATGGATTTACCTACATATGCCCCTAAGTTTAAAGTTTGTACAGATCATAAACCGTTGAGAGAGAATTATCAGAAGAAAGGTCTTGATTTTATTTCCTGGAGGTTCAAACGGTCGATTATTGCTTAGCAAGAATTTGATTTTGAAATAGATCATTTACATTGAGTTAATAATGTATCTGCAGACTTGCTTGGTTTCTGAGTTGTAGCAAGAAGAGATGGTGGAAGAGTTTTTGGATGAGTATGTAAATGTGTGTGAGATAACGTTCGTGAGTTGACTGAGGAAGGTTGGAAGAATTGCCTAATGACTCAGAGATGATTGATGTCATAAAGAGGTTCAGTCTGGTGACATTAGGTTACTATCCAAATCTTGGTTTTTGATAAAAGATGAATTATCAGTGGATAGAGGGATGTTATTATGGGAAACAATATTAATCCCTCCCTATAATCTGAGAAATAGACATATCTATTGCATATCAGAGCCACATGGGTATAGTCAAAACCAAGAAAAGGTTAAGAGCGAGTTTCTTGTGACCCAGTATGGATTTGGAGGTAGAAAGGGAGGTGAGAGAATGCGAGTCTTTTAAAGAAAAAGTCCCAACATTTAGGAAGAGTGTTCGTAATTGTAAGCGCCCGAGGTATCCAAAAGACAATTCCGGTAGATTTCACAATATTTTTGTAAATTGATGTAATAATCATATAACCTATTTGACCCTTACCTGGGTAGATGCTTATATAGTTTTTCATTAGGGTTCACATCTAGTGTATTTATGAGTTATAGTTGCAAAATATGTGTATTTAAAGGAGGGAGAAGTGTGGTATCTTCCTATACACTGCAGTGTTTAAATGAATTAAATTGCATTTATATTGCGCTTACTACCCATGGCTAGGAGTCAAAGTGCTTTATGGCAAGTAGCCCACTGCCCAGGAGCCCAAAGTGAGTGGTCAGTCCATTTGTTATTGGGGTTAGTTTTGCATGCTCATTCCACTTACTTTATGGTATATTATTGACACAGATGTGATCATTAGAGGGGGCTAAGTGAGAAGCAATTGCTTGCTGGAATTAATAAGACTATTATGGTTTCCAAAAAGCACTTAAGACGGATAGGCATAAGATTTAGAGTAAGTGTGTATACAACAGGCAGGTAGAAGGGAAGCAGGGGTGCACTTTAAAAAACAGGGGATGGAAGAAAATAAACATTTCGTAGAATGTCAATTTTATCATGGAGGATTTTAAGGACTATAGCGGTTGGAAACACTCTGCATGCAATTTCTGGATGTAAACTTGTTGAAAGAAACACTTTTAGAGTCTGCTCCTTAGTGACACAAATACTTCCAACAGTGAAAGGGAAGTCCAGCGCTTGTTGAGACCCCTGTATTGCCCAGCAGTGCAACAAATATAAGAACGTTCCGTTACCTGTTTTTACAATGAGAATACCCCACAGAGACCCTTTTATATACTTACTACAGCAGTGTATTTAATACTGGAAAGAATCATCACGGTTTAAACAAATCATATGCATCATACCTAAACTATACATATAATATGAAACATGTTATGTAAACACCCATCAGCTTAAGAATATGACAGGGCAATAGATAAACACATTACATCAGTCATTAGTATATTCAGTCCAACTTTGTGACTTATTCAATACCTGGTTCAGAAGGCACTGCCCACTGCATCCACCTGAACGGCACCCCACAGAACAGACACCATGTCCAGGAGAATGGATGTCTCTGAGGTCACCTTCACCTTCCAGCATTCACTCTGCCTTGTAGTGTGATGTAATACGGAACAAAGAATATGGAATGTCAGACTGGGGGCCAGTGATAGTTGCTGCTGGTTCCTGATAGATGTGGTGTTCATATATAAATGCTCTTGAAACTTATGTGGATTTTACTTCATTATGTGTAACCACCTCTTACAATGATATAGATAAATTGTCGACACACAGATCCTGCACTTCCCTGCCAATGTAGTTCTGGTTTTGCCCAGTCAGCTAACATACCCATTAAAGTCTCAGAAGGGCCGGCAAATCACTATAGCACAGGGGCAGGGCAGTGTAGCAGACTATCCTTTCCCTATCGGACTCTGATAGAGTCCTGGATCATAATACCTGGCTTCACAAGTTATGGCATTTGTTGGGGATGAAAAATAGAACACTTACTGCAGTACATAACATTATCAGGAAGTATGGGACCCATGATTTACTCTCTTCTCGTCTTAATTCAATAAGCTGGTCTGCCCCCGCTACCTCAAATTGTTACATTGTGATACCCTCAACCAAACACATGCAAACTGCAGCCTGCGTGTTAAGGTGCAGATAAAATTGAAGAGACGATCTGGCACACATCCCTGAGTACCAGGCCTACCTGCACTGCAAGAAGCATAGGTAAGTCACCCCTACAGCATGCCTTACAGCTCTAGGGCAGGATACACTATACCTCTTGTGAGGGCATAACTGCATGAGCAGATATGCCCCTGTAGTGTCTAAGTCCATTCATAGACATTATAAGTGCACGGTGAAGCTATGTTATTTTTCAAAATAATATATAACAAGACAGTAAATTCCCCACAGTGTTTAACCCATGTGTACAAATCATCATAACACGTGAGCCTCAAGAGACTCTAATACATCATACATTGCAGTCAATTATCCTATGTTCGTGTTTTACCAACTTCACAAACTAGTCAACTTCAGGCGTAACTGTACTTCTGGCCTTCCTTTAGGACAGTTATTGTACATAGTTACAATGTCTTCTATCTAGCTTTTACCAGATAGCAAATTATTTCCCTAGATATGCGCCCATATACATGGTACAGTCTCCCCCCCAACCCAGGAAAGGTTGATACTTATTGTCTGGTATAATTGACTTCCACTCCCTGAGTAATGAGTACCTACGTTGTGCTGTAAGTTAGTTTGGAGTGGTGTAATAATTGAGTTCCAGCTATCTGAGAGTGGGAACTTACACAAACCTAGTGTGTCTTCTCTGAGAAGGGACACACCTTTGGCTTTTTCCCAATTAACAACAGAGCGGGTCCATGCCAACAGTGTTGGAGAGTCCTGAGATTTCCAGTATTGTTTTATAAGTCTTTTAGCCACTACCAGGCCCAGGTCTAGGAATCGAGTTGTGGCTCTGTATGATTTATTCCTAGGAAATACGATTTATTCCTAGGAAATAACCCCGAAATGCATACTTCCCAGGAGTTTGAGATTTGCCGTTTAGTACATTCGAACAAATGTTTTGTCACTCCTTCCCAGTATTGTAGCAGTTTATGTAACCTTGATATAAACCTAGGGTACGATACTTATCCCAGCCCCTGCGTGGACTGTCAATGGAGCCCGGATAACACGGCAGAGCACTCGGCCACTAGTTATAGGGAAAGCAATAAAACCAAACATAGCAAATAACCGATTAAGATTAAGGCATGTCTGCTCAATTGCAGCTCCTTGGTCAAGCATGCGGTGGTCATATGGTTAGTACTGGAGGAGGGAAAATGGGATGTCATGTTCCTGACAGAAACATGGCTCAAGGATGATGCTACACCTGCAATTGCCATGGCTATTCCACCTGGCTTTAAAATCTGCTGCGCACACAGGGAGGGCACCAAAAAAGGAGGGGGGGTAGCGATTATATTTATAGAGTCATGGGACGTTGAGTCCTCAGTGATGCCTAAAATGGATGCTATGGAAGGCCTACATCTTTTGCCTTAAAATGAGTCCTTCTACCTCGCTTTCAGGACCTTTTGATCTATAGACCTCCTGATTGCGCACTTAGCGATAATTCAGAAATCTGTGATTACATAGTGCAGAAATCCCATTTACATTTAAATTTCATGGTGCTTGGGGACTTCAACCTTCACGGGGACGACCCAAATTGCACCCAGGCTTGGAATCTACCCTTGCTCAAACCAATCTGGTCCAGCAGGTGAAACTTTCGACTCATTAAGCAGGGTACACCCTGGACAATGTGTTTACTAACATTACTTCCTTGAGTATGAGGGACCCTTGCCAGGTGGTATGGTCGGATCACTGTTTGATCCCTTTCTCACTCTGCCTGGACAATGTAAGGCAGCAGACTGGCTACCGGAAGGTCCTAAAAAGAAATTGGAAGAAGCTTACATCAGAAAATTTAGACCGGCCTTACAGGAGAGCCAACCTTCACTCACACAGATCCTAATGTAGATTAATTGGCATTTCATAACTGGATCTCTACGACAGTAGATGCTACGAGTAGTAAGAAGGGATACCTTCCATCAAATCAACCCTGGTCGCAAAAGTGACAGGTCTGGTCGCAAACGGCTGGTCGCAATTTTGACAGCTTTTGACATGTCTGGTCTTAAACTTCTGGCCTTAAATTTGACAGCTCTGGCAGCAAAATGGACATGCCATGGTTTGATCAGCCCTGGCCTTAAACAGTCTGGTCTTAAACTTCTGGCCTTAAATTTGACAGCTCTGGCAGCAAAATGGACATGCCATCGTTTGATCAGCCCTGGCCTTAAACAGTCTGGTCTTAAAGTTCTGGCCTTAAATTTGACAGCTCTGGTAGCAAAATGGACATGCCATTGTTTGATCAGCCCTGGCCTTAAACAGTCTGGTCTTAAACTTCTGGCCTTAAATTTGACAGCTCTGGCAGCAAAAATGGACATGCCAGGGAGTGCCTGGCAGCAAAAATGGTCATGCCAGGGAGTGCTCAGGCCTGGTCTTAAACAGTCCTGGTCTAAAACTGCTGGCCTCAAACAAGTGACAGGTGGCCCGAGTGTTGACAAGGGCAGGCAGATGTCCCGGAAGAGGGCGTATGAGTCATAGGGGAGGGTTGTTTTTGGAGACAGAGGCGTGGCGGAACCGCCCTAAGGCCATGTGTCCCTGTTATGGTGTAGAGGTATACGCCTCTTTTAGGGGTTGTGGTTTCTTAGAATACATATAAGCAGGGGTCAGGAGCCTGGTGTAGCAAGCAGCCGCTGGACAAAGTGAAGGATCACCATGGCAGAAAGGAAGAGCTACAACCCATTTGCAAGAAAACAATTGTTTGGTGGCTCACAGCCCCCCATCAGTAGCTTTTACAGAACCATAAGCCCTTTGGTAATGGACGAGAATGCTCAACCAGAAGAACCTTTTGGCTGTGGGTTTGCTAAGCGCTTTGGCGCCCCAGGTCTCAAGGATTGGCGGTGCCCTGTGTCCCCGATTAAGCGTGACAGTAGCTCTAGCGAGGGTTCGAGTGGCGACTTGACGCTTGAGCAAAGCATGCTCTTGGAGGCGGAGGATGAGGAATACACCGTAGTTCCACCTAATACACCCGTCTATGAAGACGTGGGTTTTCACAAGAGTCTTTTTCCTGAGAATGTCCCTGTTCAAAAGCCTGATACAAGCGTGGAAGTTGAGGGAGCATCGGCTGTTATTAGCGACTCTCAAGATGTCAGAACCGAGGCTGATGGGGCATCGCAGGATATTAACAACTCTCAAGATGTCAGAGCCGCCGCCGAGGGCTGTGAAAATGTGAAGGTGAGTCAAAATGTTATGAGCAACCATTTACATAAGGATGTATTTTTATTTCTACAACTATCGAACACTAATAATTTGTTTTTTGTTTGAGACCCTCTAGAGAGCAGCACCAGGGGGATGCACTTACTTCATAATGCACAGAGAAAATCAAACTATGCCCCCTCCTAATACGCACATCTATGAAACCATGGATGTTCAGAAGGCTATGAGTCCTACGAATGTAGTTGTGCATTAGCCTGATACAAGCGTTGAAGATGAGGGATCACCGATGGATATTACTGACTCTCAAGATTTCAGAGCCGCAGCAGAGGGTGGTGAAAATGTGTGGGTAAGTCAAAAAAGAAATGTTAGGCGTAGACCCTTTACATGAAAGTTTGTTGTCTTTCTGCAGCTAACGGGGTGTCAATATTTATCTTTTGAACCTAGGCTGAAACACCGAAAAGAACTGAGGCCCAGGGGCAGACTGCAAAAGGTCGCAGCTTGAATCTGTCCTGTATATGCTGTGCAAACCAGACTGGAAGTTCCGCGAAGCCGGGTTCACCTCTGCCCATGGAATGTGAAGATGGTTCTAAGAACGACGAGTTTGTAAAAGCAACGGCGTGGTTCCCCAGAGACACTATAGCTGGTGTTAAAGGTTTCGCAGCTATAGTTGTACGAGCATGTGTCAAACGGGACTATTACAACATGTGTTTTGGCCATCGTATTAGGGACCCTCAACAGGGGGCGCACAAGTGTCTCGCCGAATCATACAGAGACCGAATGATACGGCACATATGTAGTTTGCTTGATCCGTACAAGATGTATAAGCTGCTAAGGGTGGTGCACGGTCTGAGCGATGAAAATAATTTTGTCCACCCTAACATGTTGAAGATCTTGATGGCGACAGTAAAGGAGATACGCTATGCCAACGACCCCTGCGCAAAACTAAGAAGCATGCCAAACGCCTGTGCGTGCTGTGACAGAAAAATGATAGAAAGACTTATAGAAAGGCGCATGTGTAATGTGTATCTAAAAAGCAGAAAAGTAGTGGCCCTGGCACCACAAAGGCTATTTTATAATAGCTAAGTCCTGATGTATTGCTAAGTGCTAGCGTGTATTAAAGTAGAGTCTTAGAATGTTACACCCAAAAACTGTATATGTGTTAAACCGTACTTACTACGCATACTGTGCAAAGATATGAAACCCCCATGTCTGTGATTTGGTAATACTCATTATTTTTTTAATAAAATGTTCTTACACAAAACAAGCGTCTTTCATTTCCTGTACTGTGATGACTGCTAACATGTCGGAGGGCCTGTTAAGAAAACTGTATTATGATACAAGAGGGGTTGGCAGCTTTGGAAGCGGCGCAGCTCTATATAGAAGGGCTAGGGCTGAAAAGGAGTCGGTAAGCAGAGAAGCTGTGAAGACGTGGTTATCAGGAGAGGAGGCGTATTCACTACATAAACCAGCCAGAAGACGTTTTAAGAGGCGACCCACAATCGTTAATGCATGTATAGATTATCAGTGGCAAGCGGACATAATCAGCCTTCAAGATATAGCAAAACATAACGACGGCGCCTGTTATATATTAACAGTCATAGATGTGTTGTCCAAGTACGCGTATGCAGAGGCGCTGCGTGATAAAAGTGGAGCTAGCGTCACAGGCGCTTTTAAAGCCATCTTCGCTAAGGGGCGTATTCCTCAAAAACTACAAACAGACGCAGGAAAAGAATTCTTAAACAAGTAATTTCAGAAATTATTAAAGCAACACAATGTTCAACATTTTGTAACACACACAGGTAAAAGCAGCGGTTGTAGAAAGGTTTAACAGAACTTTAAAGTCCAAGATGTGGCAGTATTTTACGGCCAACAATACAAACAGATACGTGGATGTTCTACAGGCTTTTTTAGCTGTATATAATGTCAGTTATCATAGGACCATCAAAATCGCCCCTGAAGAGGTAACACCTGATAATTCGTTAACTGCCTGGAGAAACGTGTATGGGCCTAACTTCGGGACAAAGGTGAAGAAGTCTGTTTTTAAAAATGGTGATCACGTTAGGATTTCAAAACTGAAAGGAGTCTTCACGAAGGGTTACCAACAGACCTTTAGTGATGAAATATTTATAGTGGAAATTGTGGAGCTTAAGGAAGGGATGTATATTTACAGGTTAAAGGACTACGATGGGGAAACGGTGTTGGGGTCCTTTTACAAGGAAGACTTACAAAAGGTGCCCGATGATCCGAGCAGGGTGTTTAGGGTTGAAAAGGTTCTGAAAAGGAAAGGTACAGGTGCTAAGAGCCAGGCATATGTCAAATGGCGCTGATGGCCTGAGAAGTTTAACAGTTGGGTATTGGCCAGCTCCCTGAAGGGTGTGTGAGCTTAAAGCCGCTGCAACAATGGAGACTACACCCTTTTATATAACCTTACCATCCAACGCTTCTAAGGACATGTTCCCCAACAATCAGATTTCTAATTACACCGTCAAATTGGCTAAGGCTGTGGACCTGAAGGGGGACTGGGAGGTTGCCCTAACAGAAATACAATACCCTAGAACATGGAATACATTTACAGCGGCGGAAACCACGTTTCACATCAAGAGGGAACAGGACCCCATGGGCATACACACATCCTTCCCACCAGGCTACTACCCACACGTTTCAAGCATTATCGAAGCCATCAACAAATCCATAGCCAGTATAGAACCACATCCGAATATTCATCTGGTGGTAAATAATGTGAGAAGGAAGGTGTTTCTTAAATCCATAAACCGAAACACCCTGTTTAACTGCTCAGGTAAATTAAGAAGGGTTTTAGGGACAGAACAACATGTGAAAAGCCCCGTGGAACAAGATCACACGTGCCCCGATATTAATGGGGGATTCTACACACTCTACGTGTACAGCGATATTGTAGAGTCTTAGAGGATAGGTGATAGTTACTCGCCGTTGTTAAGGTGGGTGCATGTACAGGGTGATAATAATACCATGGTCAACATACAATTTAACAAACCTGACTACGTAGCAGTTTCTAAAAACCATTTTGACACTATTTCAATTATGATCTACGATGATCAGTCTGAGCCGGTGGCTTTTAAATAGGGGAAAGTTATTGTCAAGCTTCATTTAAGGCCTAGACACGACAGAGGGTATTAAGCAGCCATCATGGTGGTTATGAAAACCTACGGAGATCCGTCTATGTACAGAGACTATTACAGAAGTCAAGCCGGTTATGGAGGACCACCGTACTTTCAAGGTTCACCTGTTATGTATGGGGCTGGATTAGGAGGATTCTTTAGGAGTCTGTTTAGAAGAGCTATGCCTTTCCTGAGAAGAGGCTATGAAATTGCAAAGCCTCATGTTAAGGCGGCTGCCACGAACATTGCCCAGAAGGTGGTGGGGTCTGTTACATCGGCGGTTGCAGAGCGCATGAACAAGCAACCTCAAGAAGGAGCTGGTTTGATGTATAAGCCACGTGCGAGTGTCAAAAGGAAACAACGTGTTTCCAGACGGCGGGGGCCACCTGCCCCCTATAAAAAAAGGAGGACATCTTCAAAACGCCCTCAGAAAAGAAGAGCTCCAAGACGGAAGAGAGCTGCGAAGAAGTGAACCGGCTCTAAAGTAAATATTTTTTAAAGCCTTGTAAACACAGCCATGGCCTTCGTACATTGTGGATCTGGAGAGTGCGCCAAATCAGAGTTGGACTTGTTTAGTCTAAAACCCACACAGACAAGCATCGAAAACAGCTTCTTCATGGAGGTGTCACCTTTAGCAGCATTGACACCGCTGGCACCTATAGAGTTTTATGTGTCAGGGGCCACGGATATGTATTTGGATCTCAACAACACTCTGCTGCATCCTATGTGTAAAATCGTAAAAGCGGATGGGTCCGACATTGACGATGACGCTAAAGTGGCACCAATCGTGAACCCTCTAGCTACAATGTTTAATCAAGTGGACATCACCCTGGGCGACCGACTCATCACCCAGAACGATAACATGTACGCCTACAGAGCCTACATTGTGAGCATTCTAAATTACAGTAGCAACGCCCTTGACACACAACTTTCAGCTGGTCTCTTTCACAGGGATACACACGGACAGTTAGAAATCACAGCTCTGGATGGTGATAATAAGGGCTTTATAAAAAGAGCGAGACATGCTGCAGCCAGCCGTACCTTTGACCTCCTGGGGCGCATACATTCGGACTTCTTCTTCCAAGATAAACTGCTCATCAACGGAATTGATCTTAAGATCAAGCTCAATCGTAACACGGACTCATTCTGCCTCATCAAAGGGGATGCAGAACAGTACAAGCTTAACATACTGTCTGCGAGCCTGTTTGTAAAGAGAGTGAAAGTGTCCCCGAGCGTCAGGTTAGCGGGAAATCCGGTACGCTCGCGGATTTTGCGGATTTTTTGGAAATCCGCAATCCGTGAATTTTGCGGATTTCCCGCAAAATCCGCAAAAAAAATCCGCGAACGTAACGGGTTCAAAAGTTGAACCCCCACTCATGCAACTATTTTACAATGGCGCCAGCAAGCTGCCAGCGCCGTTGTAAAATAGTTACAAAGTTAGCTTGCACAGGAACCACTAGATAAAACGAAGCAGGTGCTGCTTTATTTTATCTAAGTGCTTCCTGTGCAAGCTAACTTTGTAACTATTTTACAACGGCGCTGGCAGCTTGCTGGCGCCATTGTAAAATAGTTGCATGGCTGGGCACAGCACAGGTCTGCAGCTCACTCAAGGGACCCCTGCGCCCTTCGGGGCGATTGCATAGTAACACACACATGGTCGCTCGAACTAGTTGATGCTCAAATTCAGTGGCTCATTCATTAGCCCAAAAACAATCGTGAGAGTCGTCGAGGAAATCTACCGTGGAAAATCAGCTGTGATGCTGGATAGGCTTTGCATCCTTGACTTTCACGAGCGCAATACCCGTGCTGTTCCTGTGACCAGGTCAGAGCTTCTTTCTCTTCATCTGCTGAACTGATCTTTCTCTGACCTTTTATTTACACAAGAGGCACATACCCTACTGGGCACATTGTGTTCGCACGGATTTCTGCAAGTTCGCACGCGTTTTGTACAATTTCGCAATTTGCGAAATTGTACAAAACCCTCGCAAACTTGCAGAAACCCGTGTGAAGATAAAAAAAAAAAAAACGCAAATTTGCGGGAATTCGTGGATTTTGCGGATTGCGAGTTCGCAAATCTGCAAAATTCGCGAACGCGAGATTCGCAAAATTCGCCCATACCTAGTTAGCGCACGCCGAAGCTTTGCAAATATCCAACACCAAGTATGCTGTGGAAAGAGTAGCTCTGAAGGTATTCAGCATCCCTGCAGGTACCCGCTTAACACAACAGCAGAATTTATTTCTGGGACAACTACCAAAGCTCATCATCATAGGGTTTGTGGACAACACAGCTTTTAGTGGCACCTATGCCTCAAACCCCTTCAATTTTAAACACTACAACATCAACTACACGGCGCTGGTCAATGAGGGCAATGTGATTCCTGCAAAACCCTAAACCCCCAGTTTTGCAGCCGGTCATTACATCAGGGAATATCAGGACTGGTTTCGATAACAGAAAAGCATCAAAGGGACTGCGGTGTAGCGGTGTCAAGAGAAGTCTATGGCCGTGGATACACGCTGTTCGCATTCGACCTGACACCGGACATGGAAGATGGTGATCACTACAACCTGGTCAAAAATGGGAATCTAAAAGCTGAAATACGATTCGCAGATCCACTGGCGGCTAATGTGAACATGGTCGTATTCTCTGTATTCGATAGCATCATTCAGATCAACCACGCAAGACCGATTTTGTTTGACTATCTTTAAAAACACTTGTGAAATGGATACGGTGCAGATACGTGACTTCTTCAGCAGACATAAATACGCTAGGAAATACTTTTTGGGTGTTTTACCTAGCGATGGGTTACCAACCGAAATAAGGGCAGAAAGACCATGCACCCTAGTCTTTAACACATACCCGCATGACCAGGCTGGGACACATTGGGCAGCAATGTTTATAGATGTTGACAAGGTTACAGTGTTTGACAGTACCGCAGAGTTCCCTGAGCACAGACTCTATACAACTCCTATATTCAAGTTTGTGAAAAAAGCTGCAGCTATGGTGGAGTATAACAAACTAAGGGTGCAGGATTCCATGGCCATCACATGCGGGGAACACTGTATTTATTTTATCAGTAAAATGTCCCAGGGTGTTTCGTTTAGAAATTTCTTAAAGCTATATTCGCGGGATCTTGTTAACAATGATATTATAGTTGCGAAATATGTAAAAGAAAACACCCGGGTGTCGGTCAGACCTGTGAAAACAGAATATGTACCTTGTCAAAACTGTAAGGGATTATATCAGTTGTATGCTTAATGTTGAACGTATAAAATAAAAGACATTATATTTTTTAAAAACATGCATTCAGACTCGTTATTTCAATATACATGCACCATAAAATGTTTTTTTGAAAGACGACTGAGACGATTTGTAATGTTATAATAAGGTGTTTATTAAAAATATTTAGTTGACAAAACTTTATTGAAGAAACATAGGAATAAAAATCATTCACAATTAATCAAAAAGCCACACGAAGGGTGATTTAGGAGCTGTCTTTTTTTTTCGAGCTGGCACCGTCTGTGCAGGAGTAGCCCATTTAGGGGATAGCCTTCGGACTTCAGAACCTGTAGGCGATGGCAGTAGGGGACTCTTCAAATTGTCTAGCAGTCTGCGGTGTTCATTATTACCAACGATCGTGGAGGGTATATTGAGTTCAGCAGGGGCCTGCAGAAACTGCTCCCAGCCTCTCGGTGCATTTTGAGGCGTCAGGATTTTGGGGTGTGTGAGACCTTTGACTAGATCGTACATATTCGACCCTGCAACAGGTTGGCCCTTGTAGAGAAACTCGCCTCGCTCATTCCAAGAGGCTAGGTCTTTAAAAGCGGCTAGTTTACTCATCAGCATCTGCGCAGCCCCTCTGTGTCTTTGACCTATATTTTTTAGGAGGTCTCCAACAAAGGTATCTGAGGCTGTCGCACCATCGGGAGGCGGTTGAAGGGGCTGAGGGTTGGGGGCCTGAGCAGCTGGTTGTTCAGAGTCTGGGGTATATAGAGTCAGCTTGTTCTTCTCGGTATTCCACTGGGTGTAGTAATTTAAGATTTTTTTGAGAGTGCTGTTGTAAAGGTAAGCCTTGTCGTAGGGGTTTAGATCAGTCCTGCTCAAAATGTCTTTAATTTCAGTATCCAAGCGTAAAGTCTCATTTCTCCGGATATCCCAGGCGTTGTCCGAGGAAGACCCCATTTGTTCCATTTGCTGCCTAGGAACCAGATACATTTTTGTGGCATGATCCATCACTGACCCGCGAGGAGGCTTGTAATTACAGATATAGCTATCCCCAGCAAGTTACCTATAAAGCCCCCAGACTGTTTCACCAGTTTCTTCTTGGTGATGAGTGTGGCCCTTTTATTACTGAGCTTCTTGATAAGCCCCTTCTTCTTCTTCAGAACCTGTAACTGACGCTTTGATATAGGGATGTTGCCTTTTAGGGTGTTTAGGGCTATTTCTGAAATGGCAGCCACTAAATCGTCAGAAGCTGTTCCCAGGATGGCCTTTCGATGTTGGGGGCTGGCTGTAACAAGCATTTTCAGGAGGGCTAAATTGCGGCGTAGGTGTGCAGACATGGGCACCACTGAGCATTATAAGGGCTGGCCTGTAAATGGTTCTAAAAGACATCACCGCTGCTTTTTATAGGGCCTGGTCTTGGGTTTTGGGGTGTAAACTACAGGTAGCTCTGGTGGAAAAATATCAGCCCTTAGTCTATAGTCTTCTAGATTTCATTTTTTAAGTCTACCAACAGGTACCCGTGGGGTTTTGATGTAGCGTTGTTAAAGGCCTCCATGAAGAAGTGCGTGTTTCCGGGGTACATCTGTTCAGCTATGACAGCTATTTGCTGTTTGTCATGTGGGTTTTTAAATAAAAGAAGGTATGAAGCGTTGAGAGCTATAGACCTACTGTTCTTGCCTTCGTAAAACAAGTTCTGCACAATGTAGCAGATGCTTAGATTGCGATGATGTGAATATTGAGTAAAAGCTCTCTCTAACTCTGGATAATCACCACCTTCACGCATCAGATCATCAATAATTATCATATTTACAAGTGTTGGTGGTAGTAGCTCATCATCGTTGAGGTTATCCGGTATACCTTCTATAAATTTTATATCGGGGAACCGACAGCCCAAGTCTGTATAAAGAGGCTGCCAGCATGAATAAAGCCACACAATGTTGTTAGGGGTTTGTGATAAAGCAGAGTCGGCATTTTCTAAGACCTTTTTTATAAAATAGCTTTTACCGCAGTTTGAGGGTCCTGCTAGAACGCAGGAGAACGGATGCTGCAACCTAGTGTCCATGCTGCGGTGGCTGTCTCTCTAATGATTCTAATAACCATAAGGCAGTGTTTTATAGTCGGTGGTCAGGACCCTTTTATCAAAAACAACTCGCAATGTTTTATGTAGAGGCTGGGTTGTGATTTCCCACTTCTTTTTGGATCTGACTATGCAGGGCTGGTTCACGACTATGGTTTTAGAATTCCCAGAATGGTCTGCTGTAGCATATTCATGTACCAGATTCTTCAGACTATCAAAATTGATTTTTAGGGTGTTGCTGACATTTAATGTTATCCCTTTCACCTTCATACACACCTTGTTCTTGTTGGTACGGTAACTGTATGTTTTAGGCCCTGAGGTGGTATATTCTTTTATAAACTCATCCTTATCTAACTCACTGGTTAGATTACCCAGATAATCTCCCAGAGGAGGGTCTTCATCCCCCGGCTTGCTCAGAAAAATCACAGAATCTGTATTGTGATACAAGCAGCGATCCTGGAGCTTATCCATAACCCCGTAAAGCTCTAGACGAGCGTGGGCAGGCTATGAAAATGTTTATGTTGTTACTCGATGTGGGGTACTCTTGGGCATATTTCCAACACAAAGCCACGGTATCGTCATCTATAAACTCGCAGCTGGACACCTCGTAGCATGGGGCAAACAGGTACTTGAACAGTTCATCAGGATCTGATATTAAGGTGGTATTTGAAAGGTTTGTGCGCTGTGCACATTTTCCCCATAAGGAGTTGAGACAGAGTTTGGCTAACTGTCGGCGTGCAGGATTGACCTCTATCAGCTGGGGGCGTAAACGGATACCCTCGTGAGCGTAGTAGTCATCGATGTATTTCTGTTTTGCATCCTGACTAGCACACCATTCAGGATACCCTGAGGCCTCCTGTTTGTCTCTGAGAAACAAATTAATGTAGGCGGCAAAGAGTTGTGTTGTAGTGCTCTTAAAATGCCACACTTCGTGTACTCTACCTAGCCTGTACCCTTTCTCTAAGGCAGCTTGTACCTCGATGCTACACCAGGTCCCTGTGAGCATCCTTTGTTCATCGGTGTGTCTGCAGCCGTCAATCTCTTTAAGCAACGCACAGGTTCGACATAGGGGGAACATCAGCTTGCCATCGACTCTGCATGGTAACACTGGGAAGTAAAGCTGCTTAGGAGGATAGATTTCACATTTGATAAGCCCAAAGTATTCGGGTAGGGGCTTAAAATCTCTATAGATGATGGTGGGATGACCCAATGGGTACAACTTCATCTTGTTCACAAAAGGGTACAGACTGGTGAAATCATAGTAGTGTATTTTCTCACCCTCACCAGCGACCTTGTACAGTTGCATGGCATTTGTACGCCCCCCAAATAAGGCATCGCGGGGCTCCAAAGGTGTGGGTAAATCATGAGTCTTAAGAAAAGAGCAGAGGTCTGTGTCGGTTTTTAGCATGTCTAACCACTCATGCTCCCAAAGAACTCTCATAGCAAAGCCCTGGTTTTCAACATACTGGGCCTTTGTCAAATTTGGCACCCAGCATTTTGTTATACTCGTGGGGCTTGTAACACTTGGGGCAGCCGTGGTAAAAACAGCCGTTGAATTCAAAGGCTGTCGGCACACCCTTAATTACAGAGTACCCGTCCAGGTAATAGGGGCCCAGGCGGAATTCACCATCCTGTAATGCATGTGACATGAGCCATTGTATAGAGGGGGTTGAATAACGTTTCTGTTTACCGTTATAGAGGTCTGGCGGTACTAGAGCGATAGTTTCTGGCATTAAAAACATGGGTTTGTAGATGGACATACACATGGATGCCAGAGTGACGTTTTGAAATGGGTCTATGTATTCGACCGCTTGCTGCATTTCAGGGGTTTTGGATGTCAAGGCCTTGACTTTCTTAGTCAATGTCTTAGGTTTCAAGGCCTTGACTTCTTTAGTCATAGACACCACAACATCTCTGAAGAGGTTACAAGCTTGCCGGAGGATCATTACATCAGCCTGACAATAAGCTTTCAACTCTGTTTGAAAGTGAAACTCCTTTTCACGGTTTTCAGAGTCCCACTGTAGAAAGCTCACTTTCTCACCAGGCATCATGTATTCAACCCCATAGCTGTCAGGAGGCGGCATGGGTCCCACATAATTCTGGTTAGCCCAGGTGTTAAAAAAGTGTGGAAAATAACCTTTACACCCTGGGAACCCAAAGGCCTTTGGCAGCTTGCTCAATTTCATGGGTAGGAAATTCAGGGTGTCTATGAAGCATATTTTTAAAGGGCATACCGTCATCAGCATCAGTTTAGACCCCTGAGGTATGAGTTCCACCTGTATCTTTTCACGAATCATGTCTCGTAGAATAAAGAAGGAGTCATAGGCTTTCGAGTTGTGGGCGAGCATGGTATATCCTTGGAATTTGGGTTGAATGAAAGTGCTTAGGAAATCACCAACGCACGTTCGGCCCTCAAACTCCCAACTGTCGTCGGAAGTTAGATGGTGTGCGTAAATGTAGTTAGGCTGGTGTACCCCAGTCTCCTGTGTGCACTCTATATCAAATACTATATAGTCTTCGGTCTTGGTCTGAGGTGGACCTTTAACCATATAACACTGATGGTTGATGCCGGCCTTGTAAGACACATGGCAACGGGGGCATATCATATCTTTGCACTTGTGATCCACTGCAACATACCGCCCACACTCGCTGCAGTCCTTTTTAGGGACACAGTTGAAAGATTTCTCGCGTATGCTCAAGCAGTTTTGCGAGCGACAAAACAGCCTACACGTGCCACACATCACCTTCAGGGTAGCGTCTTCTATACAGCCATCCCTCTGACACATCTTACAACACATTTCACACTGGTGGGATGTTTTATTGTTGTCTATATGGTCACAGTGGGCGCACACATACTTGGCCCCCAGAAAACCTTTAAGGTTCAAGATGCCGTAAAAATGATTTTCCATGTGGAGGACATATACGGTCTTGTTTCTCACAGGTTCCCCGGTTGTAAAGTACTTCCAGGAACCGCTGTGATGGAGAACTTTCACAGTCACGGCGAAATAGTTCTCAAAAAGACCTATATCGCCAAAGCCGACCATTCGGTCAGGAGGTATTTCAAGAACCTCATGGGCTTCAGCAGCTCTAGACATGATGACAGCGTCAGGGGTCTTGCGAGCCATCAGCAGACCCACGATGCTGGCCGCCAGACATGTATTGGCAGTGGCATTGCTAAAGTTGAGCAGCCACCTCTGTTTCATACCAATTATTTTACTGTATAGTACGCTCTTTAAGGGTCTGGAAACACCCCCCTCACGCCCCCGTACAATGAGGGCTATGACTCTAAAAGTGCCATAGGCGACTAGTTCCGCCTTACTCTGTAAAAGCCTTTGGAGGTTTTCTAAAAATTGCACAGCGTCAAAAACATCTCGGGTCTTCCGCCTTGTGAACAAAGGTGTGTCAAAACCCTGCCCCTGGAAGCGGAGTTGGAAAAAGTCATTAGGCCCCACATCGTGTAACAACCTTTCTATGAGCTCCTGCACAGCCTGATGTATAGCCAGAACACCATGAGTGGCTGATGTTATTTGGTGTAGGTTAACAAATCTAAACTCCTCATAGTGTTCTACGGTCCTATACCTCTCTACATTGCGAGTGTAACTTCTAACACTCTCTAAAAACAAGGGCTCTGGGGCCTTATCAGTAGGAGTGTGATTTGCGGAGATGTTCTCTGCTGTGTCATTTTGGGAGGTCAGGGTGGGACCTGTCTCAGGGGTCCTTGTAAACCTGCGGGTAGCGCATATTCTCGCCTTCTTCTACTTATTTATTAAAAGCGGGCGTTGCTTTGTACTATTATGCCACTTTTGTTTTTTTTACGGCCCCAGGCTTTTCTAGATACCAAGCCCCAGCCTATCTGAACAGGTAGGTCGCTGTCGTTGGATATCTTGTTCATGGAGGCCGCCGCTACAGTTCCACCCCTAGGTCCTTCTTAATGTTGCGTTGTTTGGAGTTTTAAAGCCAGCCCCCCTAACCCCTTCAAATGGCCGACCCTAGGTATGTTAGACCCTGCCCCTATGTATTGTCAGCGGTGAAGTGCTGGTTTATATGTTTCAGGCATTGAGCTTGAAGCTGTGGTCCTGTGCTTGAAGGGGTCTAGGGAAACAGGGGTGTCTTGTTTGAAGGGGTCTATGGAAACAGTGGGGTCTTGTTTGAGGGTTTATGGGGTACCAGATGGGCGTTGCTTGAGCAGTTTTAAGAAGCGTACAGACTTTGTCACTAACCTCTGGACCTTACGGCTATATTTTGGGGGCCTCTTATGAGCACCATTGGCTGTGGGGGTCTTTAGGGGCTGGTACTGACATAGTCACGTCCGTATACCGTGTATGTCTGCCACAGCTGCCTGACATGCCTGGATGATCATTTTTTTACACACCCCAACCCTTTGCACGATCTTCTGATGGGCCTCCCTCGTGTACATGATCTTGGTAATCCCCACCCCCCATTTTATGTTTGCGCGGTTCGCCTGCCGTTTTAATTTTCGAACAGCCATCTGTATCTCTTTTACATGTGTCTTCAATACCTCTTCTGTGTTTACAGACCCATCTTGTTCCTGCTTGGGGGGGGCACACCTTGCGTGGTCTTATAAATGGATGCAACCCCTCAGGACCATCTATACTGCCACCATCGAGGGCGGGGCTGGACACGGGGCTGTACACGACGTTGGCAACGGTGCTGGCCGCAGGGTTGGACATGGTACTGTACACGGGGTTGGCAGTGGGGCTGGCCACGGGACTGGACACGGGGTTGGCAGCGGGGCTGGCCACGGGACTGGACACAGGACTGTACACGGGATTGGCAGCTGGGCTGGCCACGGGACTGTACACGGGGTTGGCATCGGGGCTGGACACGGGTCTGTACATGTGGATGGCTGTGGGGCTGGTAGGTTCGTATGCTCCAGGAGGGGTACTCGGGGACAAAGGGTATGAGGATTGTGAGGAGCTGTCGTTGTAATCCTGGGGCCTAGCTGAAATGTCTGTGTTAGGGTGTGGTGACTGGTTACCTGTGTTCTGTAAACCCTCTGTGCTCAAAGACCCCTGGTACACCGCTTCTGGGGTTCTACCTATGTTGTCTACCAACCCCCTCAACACCTCAAGAGCGTGGCTATTCGTGCTAGAAGGACCTTCTAGGGGTTGCGCATTATCACCTGTTGAGACCCTAGGCTGGGCCTGACCACTTACAACCGGCTTTGGGGTCTCCTCTGGGGCGTGCACCTCTACATGAACAGTTATTTTATTTGGCACTGTCTGGGGTTTCAGGACGCTTGGTGGATCCTGCGTTGCATTAGGGTTGCCGAGGGACTCTGCTAACTGTAGCTTAGGGACCCCCGGTTTCAGCTTCAGATGTTTTCTTGAGAGGCGCGATGTTTTAGGGGTTTGTGGCGGCGCCGCCTCTTCTACACCCACCGGTACAACTACCACCTCCTTGGGGCTCAAGGCTGTATAGGCCTCATTCAAGGGCTTATCATCCTTTTTTATAGATAAATATAAGGGGTTAGCTTGGGGCTCAGGGTTGCTAGGGCTTTTCTTCTCAGGGCTTAAGAGCTTTGCATGGCCCTCTTGGAACACCGCCGTTGTCTTCTTTAGGTTTAAGGGTTCTGTGTGGGGGCTCTGTGAATACCTTACAGGCCTTCACACGTTTTAAAGGGTTGGGGAGGTTCTCTGAGTCCCTATGCTTCTTCTTAAGGGCGGCCGGGCTTGTAAGCATGCCTCCGGTGTTGACCCCACCCCTGTGCAGAATAGATTGTTGTAGATGGTTGTTCAGCGTGTTGCCTGGTGTGTAGTACGTAGATAGTTTTTCCTGGCGTACACGCCTACTCACACCTTTTGCGCTGCTTCTGTTGTTCTGGACGGATGTTGTTATGTCCCTTAAGGGATGCGCCGACCTCTCTTCAGCAGCATGTTTCTGAGCTGCTTCTAAAATATAAACAGAAAAATATATATATACATTAGAGAAAGCATAAAAACAGCACGTACAAGCACCACCATCCTAAGTTCTACACAGCCACCTTTTTATATAGGCATTGCTACAACCATCTGTACCCTTCTGCTTGAGAGTCTGTAACACCTCTAGTACCTCTCACACCCTTTTGTAAAAAACACACCTAAAAGAGGTCTTTTTGCAGCTCCTTTCTTTGACGGGGGTCCCACTTTAGAAGTTGAAGCTTTCCTCTTCAAAGGGATTTCTTTTGAACATTGCGCCGCCTCTTGGACCTCAACCCCGTCCTGGCATAACATAGGGGCACCTGTAAAGAAAAAATAATACCCAACATTAGTCATCTTTCTGAGGATTACCTCTATACACCCTCAGGGTCAGGACTCTGGCCTACCCTGCCAACTCCCTAGCGCCTTAGACAGTTTAAATAACAGCGGCCTTTTTAATTACCTGTAGGAACTGTAGTGTTTTGCACATTGTTCATAGCTCCTTGAGCCTCGATGTACACCATAAGATCTTCAAAAACTTGTTGTAGGTCGGGATCATAAGCTGTAAAATCATACATACATGAGACCCACATTAGAAAAAAGAGAACTTGTGCGTTGTTGGTGTACAAAACTACGTAGAACTACACAACCCTAAATATATATACCTGGCTGCGGGGCTGCCAAGTGACCAGCGTTGCTAGTTATTACAGTGGTGTCCAGCGCTGGGGGTACACAGGTAACGGCTGCATTTGCAGGGTCTTGCATCTGTATTAAACATTAAATAAAAGAACCGGCTTTAAAACACCTTTCATAAACAAAGCATTACAACTTCATACAATTCCTGTAGGCATTTTAAAAACTGTTAAGAGGGGTGCAACAACAGACATTTTTAAAAAAGCGTTGCATGTGCTGCGCTAAAACATATGTTAAAAACAACCTGCGCCATATCCTTTGCTTATGGGTAAACCACTTTAGGTGCACATTGTCCTTCTGAGCTACAACCACAGCCCCTAGGTTCATGGTACTCTTTTGTAATATGTACATGCCACTTTTCTCTTGTAACACCTTGGTTGCGCCCTCTTACATTTTGCGTGCTTTTGATAGTTGCGCCAATGCCACAATTGACAACATAACGCTTATTCTTGTGCTTGAGTGTCTACCCTATAGTGCAGGATTATACCTCTAATTGTACTTTGTTTTCTCTTGTAACCTGAGCACTTGTCACTTTTTTCCTCATGTAACTTAACGTATGCTGTTGTACTTTGCTCACATGTCAATTTCGCCACATTGTACATTTGTAATTTTTTCTGTTTGTATCTTGTATGTAACGCATGTAATTCATAGTCCTTATGTTCTGCAACTGGGGCTTATGTAAAGCGCTCTGACACCTAAGGGTGAAGGTCGCGCTACATTTAAATTTTTTCTGCTTGTATCTTTTATGTAACGCCTGAAATCCTTAGTGCTTATATGTTTGCAACTGGTTCTTATGTAAGCATTCTGACAATCTCGTGTTCGTGCTACATTTACATTTTTTTTTCTACTTGTATCTTGTACTTTGTATCTTTTATGTAACGCCTGTAATCCTAAATCCTTATCTTTTGCAACTGGTTCTTATGTAAAGCGCTGTGACACCCTCGTGTTCGCTCTATCTCTCAATAAATAAAAAAAAAAACACACACACACACCGGGCCTGCAGGGGCTTGGTCCGCCCCTTCAGTGATGCACTGGTGACATCACTGAAGGGTCGGACCTTGCCCCTGCAGTCCCGGTGAAGCGTCCATCCGCCATGCTGCCGCTGCTGGATCTACTTGGGGCCTTGGGAAAATGCCCCCCCAGGACCCTCACAGCTTTCAAGGACACCGGAGTCCTCACCCCGAGCAGCGCCTTGCTGAAGTGGGCTCGGGGGGTTATTTTAAAAGAAAAAAAAATAGACACCGCAATCGAGACATAGCGCCCCCCGGGACCCATGGACCCTCGGACACCACCTCAACCCCCGCGCCGCGCCTTGGAGAAGCGGGCTCGGGGTATTTTTTTTTAAAAAGCGGCAACAGGGTGAACTCTGGGCACGGAGCCCCAGGGACAACAACAACCACAGCACCCCCCGAGCAGCGCCAGACACAAGCGGGCTCTGGGGCTTATTTTTAAGAAAAAACACTGCCCTAAGGCCACGGAGGTCAGAAAGACCCTCAGATCCCTCCCCACAACACCCCCGAGCAGCGCCATGGAGAAGCGGGCTCGGGGGCTTAGTTTAAACAAAATGGAGCCTAGAGCCCGATCACGGAGTCCTCTCCCAAACCCTCGAGCATCGCCAGCAGCAAGCGGGCTCGGGGTTATTATTTTATTTAAAAACGCTGCACTATGGCCACATAGGTCCCGGACACCAGAGCCAGGCACCCCGAGCAGCGCCCGAGATCAAGCGGGCTCGGGGGTATTTTTGTTTTTTTTAAAAAGCGTCAAACTCAGCACCATGGCCCGGAGCCCCTAAGGACCTTGGAACCCTACCACCATCACCCCTTACAGACTCTCCTGCACGGATACAGACCCGTACTTCTGACCCTCGAAAAGCCCACAAACAACTGCTTGGTGAGTACAAATAATGTATTTTATTTAAAGAACCTCTGGTACCCCTAAAGCAGTAGTAGCCTCTAACATTTATTAGCATTAAATGTACAACAGCCTGGTAAAAATGTTTCTATGAGCTGTAAAATATACGTTCCCCTCTGCATGTACCCTCCTAAGTCCTATAACATTATGCCCCTTAAATACAAACCCAGCAAACTCTACCCTACGCCACCACCCCTATTAACATTAAATACCTACACACATAGCTTTAAACTCAATGCATCAGCAAAGCCTTTATTCACTTTAAACACCTTTACATTACAATTCAAGTATTTTTTAAAAAAAACTTCATTGTCCCCATTATTCACATTAAACACAGCACATCGCCTTAAAGATTAACAGTACATTTACATTACAATTCACATCTTGTAAAAAACTTCATTGTCACCATTATTTACATTAAACACAACACATAGACTTAAAGAGTAACAGTTTACAAGCCACACTACATAGTACTATTTTTTTTAAAAGTACAACTTTTTTTTTTAAAAACTACATGTACACCCTAATACAACATTGCGCCATCCATTATTTACCTTCTTTACATGTTGGCAGGCGGCGTCAATCTGGGAGACGTTGCTCAGGTCCATTCTTGCCTTAAGTTCCAAGGGTTGACTCTGTGCCTCCAAAACAATCCAGGCCAGTCACTCCCCAAGGTTTTGTAGGGCTTGATGGTGTAGAAATCCACAAAGGCTTTTGACTTGGCTGTTGATGCAGGAGTCCTCCAGGTACAGCAGAACAATCCACGCCAGTCGCTCCTCAAAGGGGGGGTTTTGAATGGGTGTTTGGCAGTGTTCCTTGAGGGGCCTTTTTATACCTTTCCAAGCATGCTAATTAGAAGCCCCCCACACCCTTTATGACTTGAGGGGGGGGGGGTTTAGAACAATGTCCTGGGGACCTTTGGATGGGAACCTTTTTTCTATCCTTGTACAGTATAACCAGTACAACCTTTATTACTTTGACACCTGTTACTCAAACTCAAGGCCTAGCCTGGGAAGAGTGGGGTTAGACAATGGGGGCCATCGCAAAACTCTTCACACCTACATGACACCTTTTGTGGGAAGTAGGGAGCCCGGGAACAGGATCTACCTCCAATCCTACACCCCACCACCTGTCTTTTTTTAAGACCAGAGTTTTTTCCTGCTAGGCATGTCAAGTTTGGGACTAACCTGTCAAATTTCCTGCCAGCCATCTCAAGTTTGACACTAATCTGTCAAATTTGGGAACAGGGGCTTTGTGATGTGTTTATTACATCCTAACAGCTGGCACCCTGTTTCAGGTTCTCATGGGAAGCTTTGCTCTACATGCCACCTGTCTTTTGCGCATTTCAAAGCTCAGGGTTGGCTGGGGTTTAAATTTTATAAGGGGTTTGTATTAACCTATTTTTTGAGAGAATTACCAGAGGAAGGTTTGTGAGGACCCTTTACAACTTTGACACCTACACGCCATAGCCTTCCTCCCATGCCCTGGGCTGGGGAACTCAGGACTGCCCCGCAGCTGTTCAACCAGCAGCTGGCTGCAAACCCCCAGTTTTAAAAATGCACAGACATTTCCAGCCTACAGCCATGCAGTTTTTCTATGCACTTTTAAACATATACACAATTACCTCATGTTTTGCAGCAGACCTGTCAAATTTAAGGCCAGAAGTTTAAGACCAGACTGTTTAAGGCCAGGGCTGATCAAACCATGGCATGTCCATTTTGCTGCCAGAGCTGTCAAATTTAAGGCCAGAAGTTTAAGACCAGACATGTCAAAAGCTGTCAAAATTGCGACCAGCCGTTTGCGACCAGACCTGTCACTTTTGCGACCAGGATTGATTTGATGGAAGGTATCCCTTCTTACTACTGCTACGGCTCCGACTAGACTCACTAAATCATGGAGGCAATTGTCCTCTGCCCCCGTGGTTTTCTGAAGTTCTTAAATTGAACAAAAGAAGATGTAAACATCTAGAATGCCAATGGTGTGCAACCTACTGCGAGACAGCAAAATCTGCATACAAGAAAGCTCCTAAAGAGCTACACAAAAGTGTGAAAATGGCAAGAAGAGGCTATGTAGCTAAGAGCATCAAGAAAGCTGAGAACTCAAGTAGGAAACTTTTTAAGGTTGTGACTTTCTTAAGCCTAAAGCAATACAAATCGAAGCCCAATCCTCTCTCTCGCTATGTGAGAACATTGCCGATTTCTTTGATAATAAAATTCGGACTATCCATAACTCTTTCACGGATAATGTTGCAACGATTAAAACCGATACTAATGAGAGTAACCAGCCACAAGCCTTGCTTAGAGAATTTCCCCCGATTACTCTGCAAGATAGAATGTCCCTGATTTTTAGCAGTAAATCTGGATCTCCAGAGGATCCCTGCCCCCTGAAACTGTGGAAGGTAGAGGCTCACTCGACTGTTAAGATACTGATCCACATCTGGAACACTTCCCTGACAACCGGCTTTTTCCCAGAGTCGTGGAAACATGCCATTGTTCTTCCCCTTAGAAAAAAACTTAGCGGAGTGCTAGGCTACCTGAATAATTATCGCCCAATCTCACTTCTCCCAGCCCTTGCTAAAATGCTGGAAAAGTGGGAGACAGCTATCTTCTTTTGTTGAGGAACATGGCATTCCACATGATACCCAATCTGGATTCAGACCTGGTTTTAGCGCCGAACAGTAAGAATGTCAGTGGACGCAGGGGCATCAGCAATGCTGGTGCTCCTAGATTTATCTGTAGCATTTGACACTGTGGACCACGCAAGACAGTTGCAAAGACTCAAGGATATCCGCATGGGGGTTGGTCTTGGGATGGCTAAAATTGTTTCTCTTCAACCGGACACAACAGATTTCTATGCAATCACACAAATCCAAACCCAAGCAGATATGGTGTGAAGTCCCCCAGGGATCAGCACTCAGCCCTCTCTTATTTAATATTTATCTGGCCTGCTGTTCTCACTCACAGCCAACTGGGGTGTGAAGGCGATATCACACGCCGATGACATCCAGCTGGTGTTTTCAGTTAAAGAACAATCGGTCAACGCCTTTAAGAGCTTTAAGGGAGGTCTGAAAGATATCTCCCTATGGATGAAAAATAACAAATTGAAGGTAAATGCAGAGAAAACGGAGGTACTATTTTTTGTAAATACTCCGCCCCCGTACCTAGGCTGGCCGCACGAAATGGGTCCTCCTCCCACCCCAGCAGACTCTGCTAAAAATCTGGGGTTAAAGTGGGAGACGGACCTCTCGTTTTCAGCTCAGATCAAGCAGGTGTCTTCTACCTATTTTGGCAAATCAAAAGCTTATGAAAATTAATTAATCTACTACCAGAGGACTGTCGCCGTGCCGTAATACATGCCACGGTGACGGCTAGATTAGACTACGCGAACGGTCTTTATGCAGGTTTACCCACATATCTGATTAAAAGACTGCAAATGGTGCCAAATGCGGCGGCGAGAATGATTAGTCAAGTACCATTCCGTCAACATATTTCTCTGCACCTCAAGAAGCTTTATTGGCTGCTTGTGGTAAGGAGAATTTAATTTAAGGCTCTGACATTTGCTTTTCCCTACATGGTAAAAGCCCGAGCTATCTGAAACAGAGCTTCTGCAGCTACAAACAGAATAGACTATTGAGATCTAATACCCGAAACCTACTGTGTGTTCCGCGATTCAGGAAAGCACAGATTGGAGGCAGATCCCTCATGGTGAAGGCCGCTAAGCTATGGAATGCCTTGCCAAACTTGCTGAGACAGATAGAATCAGAGCCACTTTTCAGGAGAGCACAGAAAACTTGGCTTTTCACCTAGAACAGAAGGACTAGGTATCGTAAGGAGTCCCTGTCTGCCCACACATCTGCTTCGCTTTGCGCCGGGACACCTCTGGTTGAGGTAGCTGTTCGCGCTCTACAAATGTTGATATTATTTATGACATGACCATAGCATGTGTGTAATGTCTGCATCTAAGTGGGTGCACCGGGGGCACTGTGAGTCGTTCCTGTGAAAGTAACAGGTTTTTTTTTCCGGGGTGAGGTATGCTCTGTGCACTATGTAAAATTATGTTAATTTGAACCTGGCATTGCGCAGGACGTGTACAGGACTTGCTAGTATCGCGGACCATTCTTTATTCGTGCATGCGCATCGTAAGTCAGACTCCCATTTCGTACATAGGGAGGTCAGATCCACAGCCGTGTGGACGCATAGTGCGTCTGCAAACCAGCGAGTGAGATGTCTGCCGTTCCCCATGTCATGGATATATTGGAGTACCATATTTGTCTGCAGTTCTTGTGTAATGTCTCCCCATTTGTTTTGTAATGATGTGGTCCAAGAAGGGTGCATTAGAAATGTCCTGGGGCAGTCCTTCCTCAAGCACCAGTTCGATAAAAAGTAGGAGCGTTCCTTCTAGGTATAGGTCTCCTATTGTATTTATGCCTACATTATGCCAGTCTCTTAGATCAGCCCGTGTAGTGATACGAAACACTCTAGGCGCACCGAGCAAAGGAATCACAGGGGCATATGGTTCTACTCGTCTGGGAGGAATAGTGCCCTGCGAAAGCAGTGATAGGCCACTTGCAGCAGTAAAGAGAACGGGCCTGCCATCTTGCTACAGGGGTGGAAGATAGAAAGAATGGTAGGTATTGAACATGATGTTCCCCCTATTGAGGTAATTGAAATTTTTATGGTCAGGTATGTCCCCTAACGAGTACCCCATCGTCTCCATGTACGAGTTAAAAGTGCATGTAACTTCCCTCCGCAACCGAATCTGAAAACGCAAATACATTTGCGTTCAACGTTAACATGTCCTCTATCAGATCCATCATGAATGGATCAATAATTCGGTTCCTAAGTATGCCGTGCCACCGTCTTTACATAGTGCACTTTCACGTTTTCCTGGCTCTTCCGAGTTAGGCCCTGATTCCTGCCATTGAACCACTTTCTGTCTCTGTCTCCGAAAGTTGCAACGTGGAGATGGGATGCATCCCTGACCTCTGCCTTACTTCCTGCCAAGCGAAGCGGTGCCTGGCTCGGCCTGGCCTGCCTGCCAAACAGTATTTCGTCTTCAAGTTATCAGTGTAGTCAGCTCAGCCTCCTCGAAAACACATTCCTGTCTAGTGATGTAGGTAAACAGCTCCCCGGCTGCAGAGCAAAGGGCCAAGCCTCCCTGTCTCCTTCATGAAATCCATAGCTCCTGTTACCATGGTAGACCCATGGCCCTGCACATTGCACTTAGACACGTATGCTTTCTGTATAGAATAGCCTCTGCCCGAGAGACCTTTTACTTCAGATTACACCTACCCCAAATACAAGATATCAGACATGTTATAGGAACAGGTCGGTCTGACATGCCAGACGTCTGTCTCTTCTACTAGTGCTAAAAGTCAGACCCTTAGCTTTCTCCAGGTACACGTCAATCACCCGTCATACCAGCTGCGCGCGCACCCAAGTTATAGTTTTCAGCTGACTCTGCAGAATTCACTATGTGTACACCCACTTATGACACTTTTCTGTGACGTTTCCAGCACACACCTTCGTGCACGCCTATGTACACGCCTTTTTGCTACGCACATTCACTTGACACGCCTACTGTATGCATTGCTATTGCCTCTTTATACTATATATGTCATGTACTGTTAATAAATCGTTGACATCTTTTTGCCATCATTGCATATACCCCCGAACCCTTGTATTGATGGAATTTGATTTCCATGACTCAAGTCATTTTGAATTAAAGCCCTTAAAGACTCAGACACCCCGGACTCTGCCTCTCATTTTATTGAGCTATCCTTTTACTTGTAATTATGCGGAAAATAAGTATACGGTAAATTATATTTACCACATAATTTGGTGCCCGAATAGGAACCCCTCCCCCACCCCACGCGCCGGAGATGCGTCGCAGGCCTTGCCCCCTGCCACAGCCGTGACGGACATTATGCGCATCTGCAGGATTTCCTGTATCTCCCTCAGGCCTACGGAGGTGACGGAGACTGCGATCGACATCCAGACGAGGCGGTGAGGAGTGCGGAGGATCCCGACCAGAGCCCAGCCGAGAGAACAGTGTCCGAGGTGTCCAGAGGCCCACCTGTCCGAAGCGTCGAGGCGCATGCATAGTGCGCAGCAGCAGTGACGTCGTTGCGGTCCAGTCCAGTCGAGTTTCCGAGGCCTTCCGTTCCGTGCTTCCCGGTGAGTACCGTTGCTGGGGACGCATCAAGACGGGTGCATTAATTTGTATCCGGTCAAGACGGGTTTGGGTACACAGATCCGGTCTGCACTGTTTTAGCAGTGTATCTGTACTGTTTAGCAGTACATCGAGTAATTCTAGTATTCAACGGTTCAGTTTTGTTTTTTGTTATAGAATGTGTGGGTAGTCAATATCCGTTCGAAATGTTACAATGTATTTAATGTCGTGGTATGAGTGATTGTTTGCATATTTTACTGTGTTCATTGTGTTTTACGTCCACTTAAGTGGTAGCAATGCCTTTGTTCTCGAAGTTACGACAGATAGGAACTAGGAAAGGGATACTTGAAGAAGCAGTTCCCATCCCACCAAGGGATACTCCTGGACATTTTATGTACCATAAACATGGTTTAGATGCCATACTGTACTTAGACTTATGGGTGGATTACACCAAAGACCTGGCAGAGAATCAGAGATGGCCCGTTACAGGGACATGGGATGCCGAGTGCATCATGAGAGTAGAGGAAGCGTTATGGAAAAAGAAAGCCAGACAATCACAGAAAGATGCCATTGAATTGTGGCGCAAAGAATCACATAGACGGACAGAGAAAGCACTCAGAAAAGCAGAACAGAGTAGAGAAGATTCCGAGAAAGCTAAAGAAAAAGATCTACTAGAGGAGGGACAGCGAGTCATAACCGAACAACAAGAAAGACAGAGTAATGCTCTTATAACAGGACTGTATCCAGTTTTGGCCGAGGGCCGAGGGCCCAAAGCATCTTCAGAAATACCTAACGATCTGCCCCCTCCATTGGTTCCGACCAAAGTACATCATAAACAGACCGCAGCAGATAGTTTCCTTTCTTCCTATCTAGATGGTGAAGCTCCCGCATACGCTACTATGCCCCGACAATTGCCACTGCTGGTCCCTGCTGGTCAGTCCACGACCCCTCCACGTCATCCACTTCCCGCACCTAGTGTCACTTCCCCTGCTGGTCCCATTACTCTTGGTCCTAATAACCCTTTTGGTACAGATGCGACTCGAAGTCAGTCGTCCCCGATAAATATTCCACACCCGCACCCATTGACATCAAGTCATGCTCATGGTTCCGCCTCAGGGGGTGCCTCAGGAGGCGCTTCAGGAGGTCCCTATCATACTCCGCCACCCTTACGTCGAGTAACAATGAGAGAAATAGCCATGTCGCGTACACCCAAAGCAAACCTAACCGATTATCTTAAAGAGCCCCTAGCAGATTGCAGATACGACCCGGTACCTGGTAAGACAAGACCCATGGTGTTAGCCTCATTACGACTACGTCGCGTTACAGATTATCTGATGTTATTACCAGACATGCCAGAACATCTAGACAACATATATCATTTTGTTAGAACAGGTGAAGGGCAGAAATGTGTTCGCGAAGCTATGGCACACGAGAAAGTTGAGACAAAGGGTTTGATAATGCGATTTCTGATTAATAGTTTGATAAGGGTCCTGGACCAGCCAGGCTTCTCGCAGGAAGAGATGGAGGGTTTGTCGAGATGGAGTCAGAATATTGCCGAAGGCAAACATGACAAAGAGAAATGTATAGTGGCCATGACTAGAAAGATCCGTAAGGAGATTGTAGCAATACATGCCAGACGAAAGACTGACCAGCCTCTCGAGTCAGACGACAAAGCCACCTCAGAGGAGGAAGAACCAGAAGATTCAGCAACGACCCAAGTGCCCCCAGGCACGATAGCTTACGTAGGTAGGGCGAAACTCCCTAAACAGTATTCCCTTGACAGGCCCTTTGACAGACCCATTCGTCACCTTTCCTCAATTCCAGAGCAATGTTCCCTTGAACATGTTTTCCAAGTTACTGATAGAAGCCTGAAAGAAAGAGTTGGTTATCATGAACTCACTACCTTGCGTGATCAAGAACTGACCCGGTCCGCAGTCCAATGGGCCGGGGATGACAGTATGTATAAAGATGATATAGTAGTGCACATGTTTTTAAGTCTTAGTCCAGAAGAACAGCGACTAGCAGGTATTTACATGGCCCAACATCTTATTGTACAGTACGAGAATCAACAATCCGATCCAGGTCCGTTGTATAATCTATTACAAGACTTACTCCTGCATAGATGGAGAGGCCTAGGTACTGATTTGATTAATGTAATCCTCGAACAACGCCATAAATACAGAACATTCTTGACCTCACGTTTTGTGCCTGTTCCACCCCCAGTAACCAATCCTTTTCACCTAGACAGACAGAACCCTTTACGAGAAGTGCACCCCATCCGGAAACAAGACAATACCTTTGAACGCGTGTATGTATATACGCCCATAACTAAAATGGAATTATTGGAAATGAAGAAAATAGTGCCTAGTCATGATAAAGATCCAGCTGGGTTTCACAGTGAAATAAAAGACATGTTACTCATGGGAGATTATACATATCCCGATATTATGAAAATTCTAAAAGTGTTATTGCCTGCTGGTACTTACGAAAAACTCAAAGAAAAAGAATGGGAGGTGGGAAAAACAAAGATCAATTGGACTGAATTAGAAGACGAAGAAACTGGTCGTACTCCAGGTTTAGGGCTTGGAACGAAGACTAAAGCGTTACCAGGATTATTAGTACAGGTCTTACCAAGATTGTTGACAACTAAAAAGGAGGATTGGGATGCAATCTCAGCCTGTAAACAGAAACCTGACGAAGATACTAGTGATTTTTATTCCAGATTCGAGAAATGTTTTATCATTAATAGTGGCCTGAAAACAAGTAGCGAGTCATATCCACATTTATTTGTAACCAAATTGGTTGAGAATTCATTGCCCCAGGTTAAGAACCGTGTATTGAAAGTCGAGAGTACATGGCAAGCAAACACGCCATCCCAAATGTTACAAATGTTGCAATATCACCAGAACAGAATTAGGGAGGAACATGATCACGAACAGAGACGTATGAAAGACACGAAAATGAAAATGTTAGTTGCTCAGTCAGTTCCAGCTGATGGTCAGAAAAAGGGCGCGACACAGTCAAATAATTCGGCGGCTCCCGTTAAAGGGACATGCAACTATTGTAAACAGCCAGGTCACTATGTAAACGAATGTACAGTTCTGAAACACAATATCGCCACAGGTAAAACTAAAGAGAGACCACGTCCACCCAGACAGGACCAGGTCCAACACCAGGTCCAACAACATACTCCACAGAACGTGCAACCTATGCATGTACCACAACAGACCGTAGCGGTACCACAGCCCCAACCCATTGCCGCGACTCAGCATGTCACACAACAGATGTACCAGTATGCCCAATCTGATTACCCCGATTATCAGCAGTACACATGAAACAGCCTAGAGAGGGAGGTTGGCTTGCCTCTTATTGAAGTTCCTGTAGATCAAGAGGGTCCTTATGTACATAGTCAGGTATTAGGGAAGGATAGAAAGTTTTTGATTGACACAGGGGCAAGCAGAACTACCATCAGTCACGACGAGGTCCCAGGGGCACCCCTCTCAGGCTCACAGAATGTTTCCCTTGGATTTTCAGGAAAGCCTATTGTTAACGAAGTATCGAAACCTGTTCCCCTTGCAGTTGGTCCGTTATCTCGTACTACTGATTTGTTACTTACGAAATCATGTCCAGAAAACCTGCTTGGTATAAAAACTCTGAAAGCTCTAGGAGCTGTAATTTGTTGTTCTCCGGAAGGAGTAAGGCTGTTCCTTCGTGATTTCAAGGGCCATTATGTATTGAGAGATTTTGATCCCAGGTTACAGAATGTTCCTGCACATTTATGGGCTAAAGGCCCCACTGATGTAGGTTGTATGCACATTACACCATACCGTGTTACACTCAAGCCAGGAGTTGTACTGCCCCGAATCCGACAATACAAGTTACCACCTGATGCTGTAGTGGCTTTACTGAAAATCATTGACGAGCTCATTGCACAAGGAGTGGTTGTAGAAACCGACTCCAATGTTTGTAATTCCCCTATCATTCCGATTCTTAAACGCACTGATCCAAATGCACCTCCAGTTTATCGACTGGTGATTGATTTACGTGAATTGAATAAATGCATTGTACCACAGTATCCTGTGGTCCCGGACATCTCTTCATTATTGACAGCTATTGATTCAGAGGCGACGTTCTTTACTGTAATCGATCTTAAGAACGCCTTCTTTAGTGTCCCCATTGATCCGGAAAGCCAGTATCTTTTCGGATTCTGTTTAAATGGCCGAAGCTTCAAATTTGCACGTGCTCCTCAAGGATTCACAGAAAGCCCCAGCATCTACAGCCAAGCATTGAAACGACAACTTGACAATATTCACATGCCTCCTAATACTGCCCTGCT
This sequence comes from Lissotriton vulgaris, assembly GCF_964263255.1. Classification (NCBI taxonomy): domain Eukaryota; kingdom Metazoa; phylum Chordata; class Amphibia; order Caudata; family Salamandridae; genus Lissotriton; species Lissotriton vulgaris. The sequence goes on from NC_141695.1 coordinate 593,468,582, forward strand.
CCAGTACGTCGATGATCTATTGATCACCGCCCGAAGTGAACCTGAATGTGAACAAGCATCACTGACAGTATTGTTTTTCCTGGCGGACAAGGGACACAAGGTGTCTCCTTCGAAGCTGCAATTCTGCGCCCAGCAAGTGGTGTACCTTGGGCACTTGCTGTCCAACGAGGGGAGACAGCTGACACCAGATCGTATACAGTTGATTGCACAACTTCCACAACCCAAGACACAGAAAGAAGTACGAGCCTTTATTGGACTCACTTCTTATTATAGACAATGGATTCCCCAATACGCATTTCTAGCTAAACCACTTGTACAGTTGACAACACAAGAGGCAGCGTCTTTGGCTGTCCTCCCATGGACTCAGGAACATACACAAGCTTTTGACGAATTAAAGAAAGCCTTATGTCAAGCACCAGTTTTAGCAACACCATGTTACAGTAAACCTTTTACACTTTTTGTCACAGAACGCGATGGCACAGCGTTGTCGGTTCTCACTCAGCTTCAAGCAGACAAACACAGACCGTGTGCTTACTTTTCGAGCACACTAGATCCAGTAGCCCAGGCCTTGCCTGCGTGCTTAAAATCAGTTGCAGCAACAGCTCTAGCAATCAGACAAAGCGATTCCATTGTATTAGGACATTAATTGACAGTACAGGTTCCACACTCTGTGGAAGTTCTCCTAAACAGAACACAGACTCAACACTTGACTATAGCGCGACTGACAGGTTATGAACTGACATTATTCCAACCACACATAGAAATCAGACGTTGTAATACACTGAATCCTGCTACACTTTTACCATCGAGCAGTACAGATCCTACTCCACATGACTGCGTGGAGGTTATTGATACAATCACGAAACCCAGACAAGACTTGACAGATGTGGCCTTACCCGATCCAGACCTGACACTTTATGTGGATGGTTCATGTATGAGAACGAATACAGGAGAGCTAGTGGCCGCATATGCAGTGACCACTGAAACTGAAGTCTTAGAAACACATTGCATTGACACCCTGTCAGCCCAAGCAGCAGAGCTCATTGCTCTGACCCTAGCCTGCATACGAGCCAAGAACCTTAAAGTAAACATATACACAGATTCACGTTATGCATTTGGAGTCGTACAAGACTTCGGTGTCCTCTGTAAAGAAAGAGGTTTCCTGACCTCTCACGGAGCCAAAATCCAACATGGTCCCCTCATTCAAGCGCTGTTGGAGGCAATACATTTGCCTACAGCCATAGCCATCATGAAGTGTAAAGCACATACAAAGGTCACAGACAAAATTTCCCAGGGTAACGACTTTGCAGATAGGACAGCGAAACATACAGCACAGACTCATACTCATACGACTGATATGACAAAGACAGACGTATCATCACTGACGCATAGCATGACAGTCAGGGACCCCGCACTAGATGTCATTGACATACAGACACATGCTACTCCAGACGAACTCAAGAAATGGGCTGAACAAGGAGGGGTCCAGACTGAACAGGGTTGGATGACGAGGGGAAAGACCACATGGTTTCTCCCCGACTCTATGGTTCAAGTTATTATCAACACTGCACATAGTCCAGCACATTTGGGTGAAAAAGCCATGTTAGACAGTTTACAGAACCTCTGGTTTAACAAACATTTACGAGCAGCAGCAAAACAGAAAGTGCGTACCTGCATGATCTGTTGTCAGTTCAATCCAGGAAAAGGTGTTCCTGTAGGACAAGGTGGATTTCATCCTCCCGACCATCCTTTTGAAGTCCTCCAGATGGATTATATCCAGATGGACAGATGCAGAGGTTTTAAATATGTCCTTGTAGTTGTATGTGCCCTCTCCCGATGGACAGACGCATATCCCGTCCCAGATTACACTGCTCCGACCACTGCCAAGCAGTTGGTTCGTGAATTCTTCCCGCGGTACGGTTTGCCCCGTGTCGTGTACTCGGACAATGGTCAGCCATTCTCGTCCGAACTCATGAAGCAGGTCTCCCTTCTTTTGGGATATCAGTGGAAATTCCACTGTGTCCGACATCCCGAGGCAGCAGGTCTCGTGGAGCGTCATAACCAGACTCTGAAAACACGTCTTGCTAAAGTGTGTAAAGAGAAGGGCGTAGATTGGATAGTAGCTTTACCTGTTGCTCTTTTCTATATGCGAATGGTAGCCCATTCTAGGACAGGGCTATCCCCGTATGAGGTGGTCTTCGGTAGACCTCCTAATATGTGGGGGACGCCTCTGCCGAGGAAAATTACTGATGTTGAAAGTACTATGCTGACAGATTACCTTGCTTCCTTGATGTCTGCACTACAATCATGTCGTTCACAGGTTGCAGCAGCCTTTCCAGACAACACCAAGGTGAATCCGCACGAGCTGGTCCCCGGTGATGTGGTTTTAGTCCGGAATTTCGACAGGTCAAGTCCTCTGGAGCCCCGCTGGAAGGAGCCGAAGATCGTTTTGTTAACAACCAGGACTGTTGTTAAGTTGGAGGGGAGGAAAACCTGGCTCCACTCGAGTCACGTGAAACGCTTCTATGGACTTCCGCCAAAGACTGATTCCCAGCCCTGCCACATTCCAAAGACTGATACTAAACTCCCCCTGGTAGAGAAATCTCCTCAGCAGGAGTTCCGAATGAAGTTGAGGTCTAGTAAGTCAGACAGTTTAATTGTTTAAGTCCCCTCCTGGGTGAAGCGGTTAGGCAGTTTCTGACAATGTACAAGTTAGACCCAAATAGAGAGAGAGATAGACAGGAGATCCTGAAAAGAAATCATTATTGTAAAAATCTCCGTAGTAGGTGCATCTGCACCCTGATTATTATGTTTCTTCTGAGTCTTACGTTACTTTGCATCAGTTTGATGTTACATATGTATTTTCCGATTGCACATTCTTTTTCTAATGATACTGCAGAGCACACGTTTAGTGAACTACCCCCACACGAATTGTCTTATCGACTTGCGCTGCGCAACAATACATTCATTCGTATGTTACACCATTCACACCAGATCAACAATGCTACTAACTGTTGGATATGTGGCCGACTCCCTCCCTATCAGAACTACAAGGGAGCTCTGCCCCTCTCTCCTTACCCGTTTACACATAATGGTTCCTGTGGTGCATGGTTTAGTTTAATATCTTCTTTAGACACTGAATCAAGGGTTTCCCAAGGCAAATGGATATGGGGGAACCTGAACACAGTCATGAACAAAGCATGTTTCCCAGATAAAGAAGGTCTTCCACAAATGACAGGGACCGACCTAGAAAATGAAGTGTATGGATTAGGCAATTTTACACTCAACCTCATGATTCTAAATGTTCAGTCAGAAACTAGTCCAGACTTGCCATCTATTTCAGTTTTACCTGCTAAAGGTGTATTATGCGTCCGAAAGAATGGTTCAGTACATCTAGGTCATAGTGATTGTACTACTGTGGTCGAATTCAGTGATGAAGGCAAGTCTACATTCAAAACTACCCGACATTCCTATTTCATTTGTGGTCATACAGCTTATGTACGTTTACCTCTAGACTGGGATGGTACTTGTTTTATTGCATTCCTATTGCCACCAGTTTTTCTAGCCCCATCTGACTATCACAGGAATTCCCGCCTCAATCTTGTTAGGCACAAGAGAGATCTCCCATTAGTTGATCAAACTGAAACCCCATGGGAACAATATACAGATTTCAATAAAGGATTCTTTCCTTATTTAGGTACTGTCTCCAATAGTAAACTGATACGCAAATTAACCAGAATTCTTGAAGCAGTAGTGAATGAGACTACTTCAGCTTTGGGCAACTTAACAGAGGAGCAGTCTGCTATAAGACTTGTTGTTCTTCAGAACCGCCTTGTCCTTGACGTCATCCTGGCCGATAGGGGCGGAGCTTGTAGAGTCATCGGATCCAGTTGTTGCGTGTTTATTCCTAATAACGCGCCATCAGTCTATAAGGCCATCACCAGACTTCACGAAATTGCCCATCAGATACATCAGAATCCAGGCTCCTGGACTTGGTCCGGTTGGCTCTGGAGTATAATAACAGCCTGGGGATGGAAGCTATTGTCATTCCTAGGAATTATATTGGCCATAGTATTCAGTTGTTGTTTATGTCTTCAATGTGGGCCAGCGATTTGCGGCTTGTGCGCCACAGCTTGTATTCCCAGCTCAAGTTCACGTTCCCATTCCCGATTAAAGAAAGAAGAACAGATGATGTTATATGAACAGATAGATGGTCTCATGAAAATAGATATATCCTAATGGGTCCGTAGGGGACAAGGAGGGAATGAGGTAATTGAAATTTTTATGGTCAGGTATGTCCCCTAACGAGTACCCCATCGTCTCCATGTACGAGTTAAAAGTGCATGTAACTTCCCTCCGCAACCGAATCTGAAAACGCAAATACATTTGCGTTCAACGTTAACATGTCCTCTATCAGATCCACCATGAATGGATCAATAATTCGGTTCCTAAGTATGCCGTGCCACCGTCTTTACATAGTGCACTTTCACGTTTTCCTGGCTCTTCCGAGTTAGGCCCTGATTCCTGCCATTGAACCACTTTCTGTCTCTGTCTCCGAAAGTTGCAACGTGGAGATGGGATGCATCCCTGACCTCTGCCTTACTTCCTGCCAAGCGAAGCGGTGCCTGGCTCGGCCTGGCCTGCCTGCCAAACAGTATTTCGTCTTCAAGTTATCAGTGTAGTCAGCTCAGCCTCCTCGAAAACACATTCCTGTCTAGTGATGTAGGTAAACAGCTCCCCGGCTGCAGAGCAAAGGGCCAGGCCTCCCTGTCTCCTTCATGAAATCCATAGCTCCTGTTACCATGGTAGACCCATGGCCCTGCACATTGCACTTAGACACGTATGCTTTCTGTATAGAATAGCCTCTGCCCGAGAGACCTTTTACTTCAGATTACACCTACCCCAAATACAAGATATCAGACATGTTATAGGAACAGGTCGGTCTGACATGCCAGACGTCTGTCTCTTCTACTAGTGCTAAAAGTCAGACCCTTAGCTTTCTCCAGGTACACGTCAATCACCCGTCATACCAGCTGCGCGCGCACCCAAGTTATAGTTTTCAGCTGACTCTGCAGAATTCACTATGTGTACACCCACTTATGACACTTTTCTGTGACGTTTCCAGCACACACCTTCGTGCACGCCTATGTACACGCCTTTTTGCTACGCACATTTACTTGACACGCCTACTGTATGCATTGCTATTGCCTCGTTATACTATATATGTCATGTACTGTTAATAAATCGTTGACATCTTTTTGCCATCATTGCATATACCCCCGAACCCTTGTATTGATGGAATTTGATTTCCATGACTCGAGTCATTTTGAATTAAAGCCCTTAAAGACTCAGACACCCCGGACTCTGCCTCTCATTTTATTGAGCTATCCTTTTACTTGTAATTATGCGGAAAATAAGTATACGGTAAATTATATTTACCACACTATCACTGTGTCCGATAAATGCCTGCCTTTCACCTAGCGGGCCACCCACTGTAGCTGGGATGCTATGTAATAGTGCTCTAGGTAGATACAGTTTCGTGAGTGCAATTCTGCAACGTGAGGTATTCCATACGAGACTACAGATCAATTGTTCAAGCGGCTTGAAAAGTGGAGGTGATAAATACAAGGGCAGGTTTGTAAAATAGTAAAGTAGGCGGGGAGAAATATCATCCTAATTAGTGAGACTCTACCTGCCACCGACAAAGCCAGCGTCTTCCAAAAGACCATCTGTGATGACAAGGAGGTAAGTGCTCTAATAAGATTACCCTCCAGGAGATCTCAATCGCTGTGGCATATCCTGATGCCCAAATAACAAAACATGTTCGGCTGCCAGATAACTGGGGTGCCATTAATGACAAGCGTAGGGTCGGGTGTGCTGGTTAGAAATTGAAATAGACAGGACTTCTCCCAGTGAACCAGCAGTCCTGAAAGATAAGCAAAACGACTGAGTATGGTGGATATAGTGTCCGGGATCTCCCCGACATCACGTAGGTACAGAAGAAGGTCGTCCGCATAGAGGGATATTGCGTGTGTACCTTCACCCATCTGGATGCCCTATAAAACTGCTGATGATGCAGAGCTAGAGCCAGTGGCTCAACAGCTAATGAGTAAAGAAGGGGAGAGAAGGGACAGCCTTGATGAGTGCCTCTGCAGACCGAAATGGGGTCCAACAGCATGCGGTCAGCTTTGACTCTCACCTTTGGGTTGCCATATAGTAGTTTTATTAACGAAATGAAGTATGGATCCAGGCCGAATTGAGGCAGGACAATGAATATGTAGGGCCATTCCAAAGTATCAAAGGCCTTCTCCAGGGCCAGTATCATACAGCCGTATCTGGGACAGGGTGCAGGCGCATATCGCATGATTTTGAATAACCGTCGCAGGTTAAGAGATGTAGATCGATTTGGTATAAACCCATTCTGATCTTCATGCACCAGTTGAGGAATTAATTCTGCTAGTCTACCGGCCAGCAGGCTTGCCAGTATCCTACAGTCCGTGTTCAATAATGCCAATGGCCGATAAGAATCTAGTCTGGTGGGTTCTCTTTCCAGTTTTAAAAGAGTAATCAAGGTGGCCTTGAACATAGAGTTAGGGAGTTGGGTTAGCTGTATGGCCTCTTCATAAACACCCAGTAATGCAGGAGCTAATAGATATGCATACACTTTGTAGAAATCAGGAGAAAAGCCATCCGGTCCTGGTACATTTCCTAAGGCTAAAGATCTACCAGCACCCAGAATTTCTTCTACTGTTATGGGCGCATCCAGTTCGGCGTGCTGATCCGGAGTGACCTACGGAAAGGGGACACCATCCAAGAAATCTACTATGTCTAGTTCAGAAGCCTCCATGGTTGATTGATATAATGATGTAAAATGGAGAAACAAATCATTGTGTATCTCGTGTTTGGTGTAAAGTATCACAACCTTCTGGGGAGTAGAGTGCAGTAATGGGACCCCATGATTGTTCCTGCCTAACCAGCCATGCAAGTAAACACCCCGATCTGCTCGATTGGGTGTGCGTTGTGGCAGAATGTGCCCCATACTTTAAACATCTCAGCCTCTCCAGTATTGAGGCGTGATGGGCCTGCACTGTCGACAGCTCAGAGGAGCAGGTGGGATCAGAAGCCACCTACGTCCCCAGAGACAGCAGTGTTTGCTCCAGCTCCCAGAGCTCCTGTTCCATGCTGCTACCCCGTATTGATGCCTTGAAGGCGTACCATTCCAGCAGGGCTGACATTGCCGTGCCAGCGTTTTGTGTAAAATTATTCTCAGCTGCAGTGCTTATGGAAGCATGAAACGGAGGGTCTTCCAGCATGGCAGGCTGTAGGAACCAGGCTGGGGTCATAGACTGTGGTGTGTCCCATGTTAGAATGTCAATCAATCAAAATAGACTCTATTCGCTTTTTCACAATTAAAAACCATAAAAGTATACTAAAACACAACCCCATAATACAAATTTAGTCATCAATACATCATAAATAAAACAGGGAACATATAATCATTAGCAGCCATAATACAAATGGTTGTACTCGCATTTCTCATTTACAAGTTTAAAATCAAAACATGAATATAAAAACAGTTAATCATAGCAGACCCTAGACTTGATTGCAGACTTTAAAAAAACAACAATAAAAGGGACGCAATCTTCCCTCAATAACTGAAGAAACAGGAGAGCTGGCTGAGCCTGTATAAAATTCATCTTTTTTAAAACAGGAATTAAAAAGTATTTCCGGGGGACATCATAAAACTTACATAAAAACATGAAGTGTAAAATATCCTGTGGGGACATCCCGTTGCAACCACAGGGTGCTAAATGTTGGCCTTTCCTGCTGCCCCTTGGTACAGCAAGCAGGAGATAAAATAGAGCTAAACGAAATCTGGTCAACAGGTAGCGATCATAATTCGTAAGAGCCCCCAATAAATACGGCTCAGCCCCTATTGTGGTTTTCAACATAATAAATGTATACACACTAGGTTTAGACAATTCAATCTCCTCCCTTTCCTGTGATTTCAGAGTAAAGAAAGCTTCCTTGATTAATCCTATATTTTTTTTACAAATTATATCAGGGTTGCTGAAGAGGTTTGGGCGATTCAGTTTTCCCAACATTCTTTTAATATACTGAAACCACGGGATTCTCAGCATGTTATCAAGTTTCATGCAATCTTTAAAAATGTGTTGCGTCACCAACAAATGCTTATTTATCCATATATTTAACCAAAAAATAATGGAACGCAGGGACAAAATGTCACACAAAAAGGGCATGCCTAGTTCTTCATGCACTATCAAATTAGCTGTACCTCCAGGCACTCCTAACACACGCTTTATACATTTATTTTCCGTCACCGGCAGTCGGTCCAGGCTACTATAGCCCCAAATTTCACTCCCATAAGCAGCTGTTGCAACACTTCTAGCTTGAAATATTTTCATTAATCCTGCAATTGGTCTATTACCTAATTTGGAGGCAAAATCAAATGTAGCACCATTCAATCTCGTCAAGTCTCCCTCTTTTCTCTGTTTTAACAGGCCCCAAGTAAGTTTATCATCTAAAACCACGCCCAGGTAAGAAAAAACATCTGTGCGTGGGTTCATAGCTGTGCCTGCTCTAAACTGAAAGCGGGATTTTTTCTGTGCCCCCAGCTGCATAACAAATGATTTCGAGTTATTAATTGTCAAATCCCGATCCCCCATACAAGTGGAGAAAAGTTCCAGTAGTGACTGCAGACCCCTAGCAGTTCTTGAGATAAGAACCGCATCGTCCGCATATAAAAGAATTGGAAGAGGACTCCTCCCTATGTATGGACAGTCAACAGCTGGAGCTGATAAAACCTTGTTGAGATCATTAATATAGAGGTTAAAGAGAAAGGGTGCTAAAATACATCCTTGTTGCACCCCCCTCCTCAAAGCAAAAGGCCTAGAAACCTCCATGTTCTCTGAGTACCGCACCTGAGCAATGGTTTCATGATGTAAATCCTGTAGAAAATTCACAATGCTACAGTCAGCTCCCATGGCCCTCATGGACTGCCACAGCTTCTCCTGATTTACACAATCAAATGCCGATGACAAATCCATGAAGGCGAGGTAGATGGTTCCCTACCGTGCAATTGCATATTTGCTAACGACCATTGTCAGGTTAAGGCACTGGGCTACCGTGGACCTTCCCTGGCGGAACCCATATTGGATGTCTGTTAGAATAGCATGGTCCTCTGCCCAGGTAGTCAGTCTCTCCAAGAGCACCCACCCCACCACCTTAACCACTGAATCAAGTAACGAGATCGGGCAGTAGCAATGGGGACTATCCCGACTTCCCCTCTTAAATATGGGAACTATGGTAGAAGTGGCCCAGGACCCAGGACCCCCCACCATGGCCCTAGCATTAAGTACAGAAGTTAAGATTGGTGCCCAAAAAGCAGAGTCTGGCTTAAATAAATCAGGCGGTATTCCATCAGGCCCTGGTGGCTTTTTAGTTAGGCCAGCAATACCCCTTTCAACCTGTCCCTGTGTAAAAACTATAATTGAGTCACCAGTAAAATTGTTTTGGGAGCAGGTAACAGGATTTGGGTCTTCAAACATCGCTGTGAAGTAAGAGACCCATTCCTCCTCAGTGATGTGTGATCCCAGAGTGCTTACCTTCCCATTAACATCTATTGGTTTATTAATTATGCCCCACAACCTAGCGCTGTCTCTAATTGTAGAGGCCACAATCAACTCCGACTAGGCCATCTTTTTCAGACTTGATTTCCTATTTGGCAGTGTTTTTAGGTCTCGCCTGTCTTGCTTGCGAGACTATAGGGGCTTAAACAGAGTTGAACTAGACTGGCGATTTGATGCAGTGCATGTGCGCTTTTAGCTCAATGCGCAAGCGCAATGAGTTAAAATGCGCGTGCACAGCATCAAATCGCCAGCGATCTGTTGCCCAGCTTGGTGCCGCCAGCAGCTCTTCCCACTCCACCCCCTGCTGCATCAAAGGCTTTCACGGCTGGCCGTGCTATCAGTTTCACGGCTGCCAGGCCGTGTCTCCTTTTCTGTTGCCCAGCTTGTTTGCTTCCTGTCACGCTACACCCCCTTACGCTCCCTCCCAGACCTCTTACATGCCTCTCTCCCCTCCCGTGTTGCTCTCTCTCGTCCATTTTCTTCTCTCCCATCCTGCGCTGCTCTTTCTCTCTCGTGTGTTTCTCTCCCCAACCCTGCACTCCCTGTTTTTAGCGTTATGTTATGTTTTGTAGTGCATATTTGTCTATGTTATGTTTTGTAATGCTCATGTCTTTCTTTTTTCCCCAGCTTCGGTCTTATAATGTGCCCCAATGAGATGCTTGCACAGGATGATGGTGTCGGAGCGCAGCGATGGCAAGGTAAGTTGTTTTTAGCGTTATGTTATATTTTGTAATGCTTAGTTCTTTTGTTTTTTTCCAGCTCTGGTCTTATAATGTGCCCCAATGAGACGCTTGCACAGAATGGCAGTGGCGGTGGCGGAGCGCAGCGATGTCAAGGTAAGTTGTACTTAGCGCTATGTTATGTTTGGTAGTGCAGATTTGACTATGTTATGTTTTGTAATGCTCATTTCTTTCTTTTTTCCCCAGCTACGGTCTTATAATGTGCCCCAATGAGATGCTTGCACAGGATGATGGTGTCGGAGCGCAGCGATGGCAAGGTAAGTTGTTTTTACTGTTATGTTATGTTTTGTAATGCTTATTTCTTTTGTTTTTTTCCAGCTCCGGTCTTATAATGTGCCCCAATGAGACGCTTGCACAGAATGGCGGTGGCGGAGCACAGCGATGTCAAGGTAAGTTGTACTTAGCGCTATGTTATGTTTGGTAGTGCAGATTTGTCTATGTTATGTTTTGTAATGCTCATTTCTTTGTTTTTTCCCCAGCTTCGGTCTTATAATGTGCCCCAATGAGATGCTTTCACAGGATGATGGTGTCGAAGCGCAGCGATGGCAAGGTAAGTTGTTTTTAGCGTTATGTTATGTTTTGTAATGCTTATTTCTTTAGTTTTTTTCCAGCTCCGGTCTTATAATGTGCCCCAATGAGACGCTTGCACAGAATGGCGGTGGCGGAGCGCAGCGATGTCAAGGTAAGTTGTACTTAGCGCTATGTTATGTTTGGTAGTGCAGATTTGTCTATGTTATGTTTTGTAATGCTCATTTCTTTCTTTTTTCCCCAGCTCCGGTCTTATAATGTGCCCCAATGAGACGCTTGCACAGAATGGCGGTAATGTTTGGTAGTGCAGATTTGTCTATGTTATGTTTTGTAATGCTCATTTCTTTGTTTTTTCCCCAGCTTCGGTCTTATAATGTGCCCCAATGATATGCTTGCACAGGATGATGGTGTTGGAGCGCAGCAATGGCAAGGTAAGTTGTTTTTAGCGTTATGTTATGTTTTGTAATGCTTATTTCTTTTGTTTTTTCCCCAGCTTGGGTCTTATAATCTGCCCCAATGTGACTCTTGCACAGAATGGCGGTGGCGGAGCGCAGATGTTAAGCTAAGTTATACTTAGCGCTATGTTATGTTTGGTAGTGCAGATTTGTCTAAGTTATGTTTTGTAGTGCTCATTTCTTTCTTTTTTCACCAGCTCCTTATAGCGTTATTGGCCAACCTTTTCCGTTACGGCCACGTTCTACTACCTGAGCCCTCTCTCTCCTCTCTCCCTCGCTTTACCCTCTCCCTCTCCTTGCTCTCCTTTTTCTCCCTCTCCATCTCCCACTCAGCATCACCACAGCATCACTCAGCACCACCACAGCACCACTCAGCACCACCACAGCACCACTCAGCACCACCACAGCACCACTCAACACCACCACAGCATCACTCCGCACCACCACAGCATCACTCAGCACCACCACAGCACCACTCAGTGCCACCAGAGAACCACCACAGCACCACACTGAACCACCACAGCGCCATTCTCCGCCACCACAGCACCACTCTGCACCACCACAGCATCACTCAGCAACACCACAGCATCACTCAGCACCACCCCAGCAACAGTCAGCACCACCACAGCATCACTCAGCATCACCACATCATCACTCAGCGCCACCCCAGCATCACTCAGCGCCACCCCAGCATCACTCAGCACCAACACATTATCACTCAGCACCACCACATTAACACTCAGCTCCACCGCAGCATCACTCAGCACCACCACAGCACCACTCAACACCACCCCAGCATCACTCAGCGCAAATACAGCATCACTCAGCGCAACCACAGCATCACTCAGCGGAACAACAGCATCACTCAGCGCAACCACAACATCACTGAGGGCAACCACAGCATCACTCAGCACTACCACAGCATCACTGGTTCAAATATGTTCTTTCAATGTTTAAAGCTGTTTTCAAGCTTTCAAGCTTTTTTACAAATCACAAAAAGATGTTAATATTTCACTTTTGTTCTTGGATTTTCGTCACTATAAAAAACACTGAACATAATCTTCACAAAAGTTATTTACAAAACTTAAAGCTATTGACATTACAAATTATATTAATTATTTAAGTATTAATTATTTAAAAAAATTAAAAACCATTGTTATTTGTAATATCAATACATCTAAGTCACATAAATACAAAACATGTTGCATTACAAATGC